>NW_026622763.1:94873798-96123798 GCF_023065955.2 Ursus arctos | reverse complement strand
GGAAAGCCAACAAAACCACAAGCTCATGCTACATTAATGCCTGATGAGTGGTTTGGTTGTAGGTCAGGAAACAGGAGACACCAGCAATTTGTGTATATAAATCTACGACTTGCACATACATAACCCTCTCTGACATCTGAGAAAAAATGGTTAGCAGCCCAGTTCTAAAGATTTCATGTTAAACCGCTTGGAATAACTAACCACAAAAATAAGTACAAGACCCAGCCAAAGCAGATTTGAATTTCCCCCTTCACAGTGTGGAAATGGCTTCAAATGAATGGTGACCGAATCAGAGGAGGGTCGTGGTCCCTCAAGCTGTTCTGATATAAACTAGCCTGCTGACATATTTCAATCCTCTATTGGTTGTCTGGCCAGGTTTTTTCCTACTGTATTTTCTAGATTGCAGTTTGCCTAACAATGTAGCTTGGAGTGTACCCTAAAACACTTTGGCCCTTAAAATCAACAGCCACTAAAAAGCGTGGAATGGACAATTTAGCTTCTGACCGTATTTTTACCCAGATCCAACCCATCCCACCCGCTGCTCCACACACAGATGCTAATCCCCATGAACATTTTTTTTTTAATGAATTTGGTGTTTTTTCTTATTTTTGGCACCAGCCGTACTGACGTTTTATGGTTAAAAAAATGATTCTTGGAGGAGGTAAGGAGAACATATTCAGATGGCTACAATGGGTATTTTATGCTCTTTGATTTGGGAGAAAGTCGATCCTGACCAATGTGTCTTGTTGTTGGAGGGATCTCTTTCCGTGCATATTGCCCCCACAATCGTATGTGCCTATATCCACGCCAGGACTCAGATTTCTTTTAATCCCTCCTACACGACATTCTGAGTGGACCAGGGCACAACCCCGGATTTTCTTTAAAATTCAACAAAACTAAAAGAACAAATTCATTCTTACATCTATCTATTTACAGAAGGCACACAGGGCAACAACATCCCCAACAAACGGTTGTCCACATGCTGAATCCTTCCAAGTGAAAAAACTCAAGTGCATCCCACCGTGGTGACTTCCGTCTTCTTATAGCTCTAATGATTTAAATAATTCATTCTTTAAAAATATGTTTAAACTGCCTGATGATTACTTTTATGTTTTATCTTGCATTAATCACACACAAAAAATGCCCTATTCTTTCAATGGGTCACAGCTATTCATGCTGTTTAGGAATGAAGCTCTCGGGGATACCTAAGCTACTTTTCATTCAGGCTAACCTGTTTTCTTCAGTCATACCCCAGATGTCATGGTTTTGAGACCCTCACCCTATCCTGATCACTGCCCAACTGTGGCAGCTGGAAAGAGGCACAACACCCAGCCATCCTGAAGCCATCTGTGTAAATGAGTCAGTTCTCTGTTTTCTTGCCAGTTAGCATATTTATTGAGCAAGGAGGCCAGTGTGTATGGCTCTGTGAGCAGTATTTCTCCACCAAACCGTGTGCTTCATTCTCGTTACAATGTGTCCAATTGTAACGACAGGACAGAGCTGTGGCTAAAAGCAAAAATGAGTGATACGACTCACGTCTATTGATACATTTGTCGTGACTGATGAATTAAAAAAAAACCCCACTACTCAAGCTCAGTTAAACCTCCTGTGTTGTAAATACTTCATGTTGGTTTCAATATGTCACACACACAAAAGCCCTGTGTAATATTTAAATAAAAATAATCTTCGAGTTAAGTGTTTCCATTCTGCTTCCCCAGTGTCATTTGAGAGGAACCTTTTTCCCCTTCCCTGACTACTTAAACAGAGAAAATGAGCAGAAAGGTTGAAGCAGTCTAAAAATATCATCCTGGCCCATTTTCTATATTATTTGACACTAAAGCTCTGTAATCAGATATCTGTCTAAATGGCTACTTTTAGCCTGTGTATTGAAATCTTTGGTTCATTTAAAGAGTAACAAAATAGTCTAGTCAAGTTCCTTATATTAGAAGAAATAAAATTTCAGCAGCTCTCTAGCATTAATGAAAAATTAATTACACACGGGTCTAATTTTTTCCATAGGCATAGACTATGATTAATGATGAGGAAGAAACACTAACCTTAAGCTTGCCATGTATACTTGTTGTATTGCCTGACATTACAGTACCATTTGGACAAAAACTATTTGTGTGTTCTAACCAAATCTATCTAGTTCCAATGAAATGGACCAAGGAAGAAAATAAATGGCATTCATTAATTTAATACAAAATTCTGACTCAAGTGTTCTTCATTTGATCTTTGTCTCTGTCCTAAAATTTAGGACATGGGCACTTTTATCTCCAGGAAAGTGTTTCAAGAATCTGGCCCTCTAGACCCACACACACAACCTTATTCGTTTTCCACTACTCATAAATTCTGATAGCACCACCCAAACTGAGGTGGCCCTGGCTTGCCCAGAAAATAATGAAAAAAGGACTAACCTGTTCTTATTCCTCTCCTAATACTCCAAGGTTTGATATGTTAACTAAATCATAAATAAATGTAGTTGTAATATAGATGGGCTGCTGTCCTTGTAGATATTGAATTGAAAATAAAGAATTAAAGATAACAAAGATAGTGTTTAAATGAAACTTTTGTCTAAGAAGCTTTTTTGTCTTTTTTATTCCATTAGTTCCTGGAGTTTCTTCCATTACAAATGGGAAATTGAATCATTTGTCACCTTAAAAACACAACGTGGTAAAAACAATTTTCAAATGCCAACCTGAACAAATATTTTCTTTCAGATCAGTATTTAAGGACAACCAGGGAAATGTGGACAGAGACTCAAGATTTTCACCATTGTATAGACAAGAAAGTAGCAAGATTTCAACAGAGGACCTGCTAAAACTGGTGTCAGATTACAGAAGGTAAGGGTTTTGGATGCTCTTGAAATTAACATGAATCAGCTACATTGCTACTATTGATTTATTAACTCTGCATAAACAGTATTTGATTAACTGATTCTTGAATGTCCGAACTAATCCAGAAAGTAGATGCTTTACAGATGCCCTCACGTAAGCCTGAATGACACAAGAGTAAGCTGCTAGAATTATATGGAAGGAGTGTGAAACATTAAACCATGTCAGTTAACTATTATTGCCATGTAACAGACCACCCCAAAACTTAGTGGCTTAAAAGAATACCATCACTTACTTTCCCGAGTCCATAATTTGAACACGATCAGGTGAGGAGAGCTTGTCTCTTCTGCACATGGCATCAGCTGGCAGAGGTCAACTGGAGCCAGAGGATCCGTGTTCAAGATGCCTCATTTAATGACTGGCAAGTTGACATGGGCTGTTGATTGGGAACTCAGCTGGAACTGTGGACAAGAGACCTTGGTTCTTCTCCATGCGAACCTCTCCATGAAATACTGTGGCTTCCTCGTGGAAGGATAGCTGGCTTCTAAGAATAAATGTCCCAAGGGACAGAAAATGATCACTACCAGTTTCTGAAGACCAGGACCCTGAAACCATCACAGTGACATTTCTGCCATAATACTGTCAAGCTGTCACACAGCCTAGATTCAAAGAAAGGAGATAGAGACACCTCTAAATAGGAGGAGTGTTAAGGAATTTTAGAACTATGTTTTGAAATTCCATAGAGTAATTCATTGCTGTGAATACAGTAATTCATACTATTTCTGTCATTCAACTTCATTTTGGAAAGGACGATGAAAGTTAAAAGAAGAAAAACTTTATGAAAGCCACAGCATTTTTTAAATATATCATCATGCGTTCAACCTCTGGTGGTGATGAGATCTCTCACGATAAGCAATTTACCTTAAATTCTTACTCCCCTGACACCCACAGGATTGAAAATTTAACAGTCAGCTCTCACAGGCTGGGAAGGGCTGGGTTGGACCCACCATTATAATTATTCTACCTGTTAGGTCTCCTAGAAGAGATAATGCTTGAAACTGTTCAAGGAACTTTCACCTTACTACAAAAGGACGATAGGTGAGAAGGTTTTGGTGGAGAGGGAGAGAACTGGAGTGATTGTGGGGACAGGGATAGGTGGTGAGAGGTGTCTGCACACATTCACGAAGAAGGGAGATAGCAGAAGAACTAAGATCAGGGGAAGGCTCCTTGTCCTTGATTGTTGGTGAAGAGGGAACAAGCAGACTGTCCGCTTAGCAACTGCAGCAAAGACAGCCTTGCTCTCGAGACTTCTTAAGCATCTTCTGGAAAGTAAGTCACTTAAACCAGTTCAAATGGTAGAACTTTTTTTAACAAAAAACAATCTATTTACTATATTTACTTCTATACTCGTTTGGCCATTTATATAAATGTTCCTTGAAATAAGGTGCAAATAAACCTAAAACATTCTTCAGGATATCTGTAACTTGACCCCTCACTGATTTCTATTTTGATTGGTGATATTACATAAATTTTAGTTTTCAAGATAAAACCAGCTCAACAAAATCATTCACAAGGTTGTTTAGGGTAGTACTGTTTCCTCTTATCAAAGGTCAGAATTACAGTTGACCCGTCTTGACTACTAGAATAATTCAGTGTGTGTGTGTGTGTGTGTGTGTGTGTGTGTGTGTGTGTGTGTTTCTGTTCCCTACCTTCACAGGGCTGACAGAGTAAGCAAAACACAGACCATCCCTGGAAGCCTGGATATTGCTGTTGACAACATTCCTTTGGAGCATCCAAGTATGATGATGATGTCATGGTTTGCTTGTAGTTAGCGTTCTTTTGGTTGCTTAGTTGGTTGGTTGGTTGGTTGGTTGGTTGGTTGGTTGGATAGTTGGTTAGTCATAATAGCTTGCTTGCAAGTTTTTTTTCTCAAATTTTGGGATAAATGGAATTCATTATCCTACAGAAATTTGGGGCTTCTTATTTCTCCATTAAGACAGGCTATAATTATGATAAGATAGGAACCATATTCAGTGTAAATTAATGTTTATCTGGGATGCACCATGCACCCTGCAAGGTATTAAATTATGTCATTTAATCCTCAAAACCCTGAAAGGTTGTCAATGAGGAATGTCAGGTTCAGATAGACTCATAAGCCAGTAATCCATAATGGGAGAATTTATATTCTATCCAGTTCCTCTGACTCAAAATACAGGGCTGGTTCCCCCATACTGTGTGCCAGAGGGTTGCTCTGAATGCTATGGGTAGCCACCCAAGTGGCCACGTTGTAATTATTGCCGGAGTATTTTTAGACTCTGTTATTACACAGGGAGCATGTGTCTTTTTCAAGAGTCCTATTTATGTCAGTGAAAATATGAATTTTAGAAGGAGCTTTTATTAACTTTTAAATAAGAATTTCAGAATTTTTATTTAAGTGACGAGACTGGTTTATTTTGTTTTACTTCTGATTCTCCCTTTTAGTGACTTTCTCAGTGATGCAAAGAATGAGTAAAGCATCCTAAAACGAGCTAAAGCCAGAGAGCAGATGATTACTACAGGATATTTGAATTACCATTAGCACTATTAAGTTTTTCACTCTTATATTTTTTCTACGAATCATCTTAATATGAAATAAAATGAGCATTCTAACCTAAGCCATGGCTCCAAATCACATTTATATTGATTGGTGTGGAAAAGCAGAGAAGAAACTAAGCCATTTCCCCTACCTGATTTGTGGGATGTGTCTGTCTTTTATTACCTACAGAAAAGAAAAATAACAAAAGAGGAAGCTAAAATATTCTCTTTGAAATGACTATAGGACATTAGAGAAATTTGAACATATAATAAAAATATTACAATTGATTTTGGGGGGGGGACCCTGTAATCTGATTCCCAAGCATATTTAGTTAACCATTTTGCTCTTTTGAACACAGGAAAATTCCAGATGGGGTAAAGGAAAGTAGCAGGCCTTGCTGTCTTCCAGTGACCACAACATCAGCCCCCAAGCTATTTAGTGACAGAAGTTTTGATTTATAAACTTCAAATTGTCTTTTTTATTTTCCTTAGGCTGTTCCAACAAGGCTAGATTTTTCAAGATTGTAAAAACTGGAGAGAAAAATAGAATAAATTATATCAAATAAAGCAGAGGGGGGCTGCAGGCCTGTATTGTGAAATCATTCCATAAGGAAAAGTTACTATCAATCCATTAGGTACTATCCGTAATAGACCCAGTGGACAAAGTTTTGTTCTGTCAATATCTGTATTATTTTTATAATGTTAGGTAAAGGCCAGTGGGTTAATCCTTATCTTAGAATACCTGGTTAGTGTGCTCAGAGACTCATTAGCTAAAATTTAGTTTTCATATGAAGCTTAATGCAAAAATAAAGTAGTTATAAATCCATCCAAAAGATTTACCAATTTTTGAGACATCAATTTTGATATTAAATGGCTTGAGTACCTATCATCTCTACCTCCTGCAACTTTTTCAGGCTTGCTGAATTTAACATAAATTCCTTTGCAAATACAGAGTTCTATTTCGAGTGGATTCATTTTAAAATATGTTAAGTATTGTTCACCTTAAACAATCACATTAAATGACAAACTTTTATTTTTTGATTTTTAAAGACTGTGTAACATCGTCCTTTATCCCTGTCAAGCCTTTCGATGTGACAGCTCAACCAGAACCCACAGTCGAGGTGGAAGAATTTATTTACGACTCAACAAAGTATTGCCGTCCTTACAGAGTATACAAAAATCAAATTTACGTTTACCCCAGGCACCTCAAGTATGATAGCCAGAAATGTTTCAACAAGGTATGGTCTGTTTCTGAGATGTGCTGTCTCTGCACCCTACCAAGGTCATATTAAGACAGGTTCTTGAAAGTTCAAATACAAATTATCATAGGTCAGCACTTTGGAATAAAATTCCATTTGCAGAACGTGCTTAATAAGGGGCAGTGATGAGTTTCACCTTAAAAGTGTTTAAGGATACATAATTTTATAACATATTAACAATCCTTTCTAAAATCAGCCCTAAATTATTTTGTTCTCGACTTCTTTTTTTGTAGTTTCTTAAGATACTCTGAAAATAGCATATCTGCTTCCTTTTGATGTGAGTTTTTTCTTCCCTTTTAAATAATATCTCCAAGTCCTTCTGCTATTTCTGAGTACTGTGGTTATATCATAAGAAAGGGTTGGGTATTCTACATTTTTCAGATTTAATTAGAAGCTACTTATTTTAGACACTCGGATTTTTTTTTTTTTTGGTGTTATTTAACAAGAAATTACAATTTCCATTTTCCCCTCTGTAATTTCAGGCTCGAAATATAACCGTGTGCATTGAATTCAAAAATTCTGACGAAGAAGGTGCCAAGCCCGTGAAGGTGAGCCAAGTCCACAAGGGGATACGGACACCCAGGGGGAAAGCAGGTGCATAGGTTCTCCTCACCACCAAGGAGCTTTTTATTTGACTGTGATTGGAAGAGCAGCAAGTCAATACATTTGCGTTAGATTTCCTAAAATGCACCTGATTAAATAGCCATCATTAACTGGATCTATTAGAAATGCCAGTCTCATAGCTCTGCTTAGCTTTACGTGACTTGGAAAAAAGGAAACCACTCTAGTGTGAAATGAATGCAAAGATTCCCCTCTGCAAGCCTGCCCTTTTCAAAGAGCCCGCCTCCAGCATACTTGACTTAAAATGCCACATCCCAGCCGGCCTGGGCCTTCGTGCGGCCGGTGCCGAAGGGCTGCAGCATACTGGCCCAGTGGCTAGGGCCGCGGACCCATGGGATGCTCACGTCCATGGAAGGAGCATGTGGCCCGCTGCCCGAGGAGGGGGGAGATGGCTCCGGGAAGTCGGTCCCTGTCGTGATCACATGATTTAATAAAACCCATAAGACTACAAGGTTTGTATGAACTGTGCTTTTTAATCTCCAAAAGTGCTACTGGATGTCATTTTTCAGAGTTCATTTCTGATACAGACTGTTTTTATTTTAGGGACTTCAAACCACATAAAGTAACCCCTAAAGAGAGAGGGAAATTGTTTTTAGTGGCCTGTGGCCTGATCTTCCCCCTTGTCAATGAATCAGAGGGATGGAATAGTAAAGGACAAAGCCCATTTCTGACCAACCCCCACCATTATCTGAGATAATCTTTTAAAGCACTCTGTCAGGTACCAGTCGTGTTCTCTGTACCAAGAAGGTTCGTAGCGTGATTCAGAAGAAGGAGAATCAGTCTGAGTGAATGAGTCATGCAGGGGAGAAAGAGTTCTTTAAAATAGTCTTGAGCCGCTATCAGTCTCCACAGGTTCCAAGTTCTACAGTAACGCCAGTTAACATCAGGAGAGAAAAATTAAAGCAAAATGGAATTTTCAAACAAACAAAGGCAATGACCAGACGGCAAGCACAGCAGTCACACTAGTGCAGTGTTTATGGGGAAAATTCTAGCAAAGAGGAATAATAGCAGGTGTATGGGTCTCCTATGTCATTGCCTTCTAAAGGATCATGCAGAGATACAACAGACTCCAGAAGAGGAAACCTGAGCCTTGGGCTAAGGGAACTTTGAAGCTGCGTGCCTGGGAAGTACCATATGACATCCCCTGGCTTGACTAGGGCGAGGATAGAATAGTAATGCAATATGGTGGAGCCTGGAACCAGCCCTATCCTTCTAGCTCAGCATTCTTGGTTGGGAGCTGGCATGTCAAGGGCTGGGGTCCAACCAAACCTTGTGGTCACCCACGACTGATTGCCTCTAAACCAACTCTAAACCAGAGCTGGATACCATGGGCCCCTTCAAGAAGCCACCTTTCAGGAATCAGAATTGAACAATTTAGCTCTTATCTCCTGGTAATCAAAAGCTGGGAAACGAACTGATTCAGATCAGTGTAACAGCTACGTGGTGAATTAAAGCCTTCAGATTTTCTTCGGCAGCACACTGGTATATGAAATACAGGGCAGCAGGTGAAAGAAGTTCAAGGTTAATTAGATGTCAATTAAGCCTGTGACTGACTTGTTTTGTGCTCGGAGTTGATTTCAGACACTCACAATCATTCAACTCATAACTTTTTAAACAGTGTATTTATGGAAAACCTGGAGGGCCTCTCTTCACCTCAGCTGCCCACACAGCAGTTCTGCACCATTCCCAGAATCCGGATTTCTCTGATGAGGTAAGGGCCAGGCCTCCACTGCCCCCCCAGGAGCTCCTAAAAAGATGGGTGAGTGGGTCAGGTAATGCACAAAGATAAACACTCTCTCTAGACCACATCTCAGACTGAGAGCATGCCTTGGCTGACATTTACAGAAGTGAAATTTAGAAAGCATATTGACAGTTGCTCCAAGAGTTATGCTGCAAATCCGAATGTTTTAGCACAGGATCACCCTTCAAAAATACGATGTTTTTATGGTATCGTTCTTTTCAAGTGAGAATAGTTTTTTTTCTTTTATTTCACTAGTCAAAATAATAAAGATAGTGTTAGGTAGCTTTACCAAGCAATAGCTGCATTTCATGTCATAATGGAAAGAATATAGGAATAGACAGAGTGAGAGCCAATGCTACGGCTTATGACTTAGGTGAACTTTAGTGATCTTGGATCCCATCATCTCTGAATGTGGCGTGGAACAAGACCTGCCCTGACCAACTCCTGAGATTCTCTTATTATGTGCCAGGCCCCTTGTTACACTCCATATATGCATCATCTCAATCCCCACAGGGTTCTCCAGAGAAACAGAGCCAATAGGGGGAGATACGTACATACGGATGGGTAGATTTATTATGAGATACTGGCTCACGTCATTATGGAGACAAGAAGTCCATGATCTTCCATCTGCAAGCCTGAGACCCAGGAAAGCCAGCGGTATTGTTCGAAGGCCTGAGAGTCAGTGAGGCTGTGATGTAGATTCCAGTTCTGGTCTGAAGGCCTGAGAACAAGGGGCAGACAGAAAAGATCAACGTTCTAGTTCGAGTAATCAGGCAGAGAGAGAATCCAGCCTTCTGCCTTTCTGTTCTCTTCAGGCCCTCATCAGATTGGATGATGAGCACCCATGCTGGGGAGGGCCTTCTGCTTCATTCAGTCCTCAAATTCAAATGCTAATCTCTTGAGAAACATCCTGACAGGCACATCCAGAAGTAATGTTCAGCTGGCTATTTGAGCATTCCACTAGCCCCAGTCAAACTGACATGAACTTAGCCTTCCTGTTTCACGGATAAGGAAACTGGGACTCAGAGAAGTAATTTTGCCAAGGGCACACCACTAATAAGGAATAATCAGAATTCAGACCAGGCCACGTGACTCCGGAGCCTCAAGCTTTAGCACTCTGCTCTGAGACGTGTGAAAAAACCAATCGGGCCAATGGTAAATTACTCTCCAGGTGTCAGCTTGTGTTATAGATTCAGACAAACAAGCCTTAGGGATTTAATTTCATTTCTGACCACAACGCAAAGGTCTGAACTAATGCAACCTGCTGATAAGGTGTCTGGCATTATCACATCTTTCCATGAGTCTCCTACAGCTGCTATGGGAAACCACCACAGTTTAGTGGCTTAGAAAAGCCCGTGTTCATTATCTTATAGTTCTGGAGGTCATAACTCTGAAATGGGTCCCTCAGGGCTGAAATCAAGGTGTCAGCAGACCTGCATTCCTTCTGGAGGTTTAAGGGGAGACTCCTCACCTCGCCCTTTCCAGCTTCTAGAGGCTTCCGCAGGCCTTGGCTGGTGACCCTCTTCCAGAAGTTTCCTCACTCTGCCCTCCGCATCCCTTCTTGCATCTCTGACTGTGACTTTCCTCTGATAAGAAATTTGTGATGACAGTGGGCGCCCATGGTAATCCAACATAGTCTTTCCATTTTAAAATCCTTAATTTCATCACTTTTGCAATTCCCTTTTACCCTGTACACAGATTCTGGAGATTAGGGCAGGGAGGACATCTTCGTGAGGCTCTCATTCTGCCTACCACACCTTATTCCACATCAATCGTTTTAAAACTAATTAAAGGAGCTCCGTGAAACCACAGACCTCCCTTGACCTTATCTCCCTCCTCCACATCTGTTTAATGCTCTTAAACTTTGTTCCCTATAAATTCAGGACAGAAGATGAAAACAAAAAAAAAAAAGGTAAAAGGCTATCACCATGTTATAGAATATTTATGACCCCTTGGAAAAGCCCCTCTGAAAGATGAATTCGCTATAGACATAGAAGACTTTTTTTTTTTTTTAAGATATTCTCACTGTTAACCCTGGCTTTTAATCTCTCTTGCTCGCATGTGTTTCCTGGAATTCTTACAAAAGCCATGCACTAGTCCACAGGAGAACATGTATATAATAAAAGCTCAGTGAACTCTGCAGTACAGACTCAAAAGTTAAGGTTACATCAATTGCAAAAATTAATACAAATTCTTTGAAGGCGCTGTTATAATGTAAATATTTGCAGTATTTAAGTGAAGGATGTTTGCGTTCATAGTTAACTGGAATTCTGGAGAACGTATTGCATTCCCATATGCTCTTTTTGTTGGCTAAAAAAGCAAAAACAAAATTTCTTTCTGGTACATGGCTAATTATTCTATATTCTTAAATGTACATCGGCCTTTGTTACCAGGTTAGCAGACTGGTATGTAAAGAATGTGTAAGCTTGTAAACCATTCTAATTGAAACGTTCTCCAAGTTTACCAGTCAGCACCCGGAATCACCCAGAAGGCTTGTTACAACACAGATGACGGTAACCCGCTGCAGATTTTTGGATTCCGTATGTCTGAAATGGGGCCTGAAAATTGGCACGATATGTGTTAGAACAAGTTTCCAGACGATGCTGATGCTGCTGTTCCAGGCATACCATTTTGAAAATCAATGGAATAAATGCTTTCCTCAACACTGTGAAAATAGGTGCTAGACACGTAGATGCACAGAGTCTAGTAAAGAAGCTGGAAGATGATTTGCGTGGTTTTCCAACCCCTCATTGCATGACCATTCTGGAAACCACCTAGCTGCTGATATTGAGTGAATGCCGCTTACCTGCACGGGATCCTGGGATTCCAGCAGGAAGTAGTTATAAAAACATGGTTTCTCGTCCTGGAAGATTCTATTACTGACTAGACCGCAAACTCCTAGTGAGTCAAAGCCCTGTACCATCTCTCACCTCTTTATCATCCTACTTCACAACGTATGTTTCGGAGGTTTGGAAACTGGAGAGCACTATAAAATAGAGATGGTGTCAGAACATTTCTTTTTTAAGAACATGGAGTAGGCTCCTTATTACGTCTATTTTTAACATATATCAACTTAATGTTTTGTATTTATTCGGAAGCATTCTTTATGTAGCTACAACATGGCGTCCTCACAAAACAGCTCATTACCTGGCTACCACAATAACACATTTCATCTATTTTTTTGTTATTTTTAAAAAGGGATTGATTCCGTGCTTATGTTACATAGTTCCCTGTGGCCATGTTTCTCAACATGGTGCCTATGAGTCGCCTGGGAATCATGTTAAAATGCAGATTCCATTTGCACGCGTCTGGGGCAGTGTCCAAGATGGTGCATTCGTGATGAGCTCCCAAGCAATGCTCGTGCACTGGCCGATGCACACACACAAGGGCTCAGTTCCCTCAGTGTGTGTTCCTTGCTGATAGGTTCTTCCATTTGTGCCTATTTACACCCTACAGTTGGTCTCTGTGTGTGTAAGTGTGTGTGTGTGTGTGTGTGTGTGTGTGTGTGTTTAATCCATTCTCCACTAGCATACATTATCAAATGACAAATACCAGGCATTCCAAATTATCATCACCCACCACAATAAAACTATCAGCCCCTTGACACATGACTGCCAGCAGGACGGATATTCATGGAGAGTGAAATCGGTGCTTCTAACACATTATAACCATGAAACGTGGTGCTTGGTTTCAGTGAAAGAATTTTTAGAAGGCCAAGGCGCCAATGCTTTTTGTCTTACCCTAACCCGGGGCAAATGAGTTTCATCCCAGTCCGGCTCTTCTCTCTCCTTGCAGGTGAAAATCGAGCTACCGACACAGCTCCATGAGAAGCACCATATTTTGTTTTCTTTTTATCACGTCACTTGTGACATAAATGCCAAGGCTAATGCCAAGAAAAAGGAGACGCTGGAAACATCAGGTACTGACAGGACGCGATCGGAGACAGCGTTACGTGTCATCTGTGTGACTTGAACTGGAGAGTATTTTAAAGCTCCCATGTATTAAATTTTTTTAGTGAGGTTTGCTATTCGTAAGTGACAAATAACTTTGGTTTTACTCCTCACCACGGACGTTTGTACTCAGGTTTTCTCTTTGTTCTCCCTTTGCACAGTTGGCTATGCTTGGCTTCCCCTGTTGAAACAGGATCAGATGGCTTCTCAAGAATACAATATCCCAATAGCAACAAGCCTGCCTCCTAATTATTTAAGCTTTCAAGACGCTGCAAGTGGAAAGGTATGGAGTGATGTATAATTTAAGAGAAAAAAAATGCGTGAGCTAAATGGCATGAGGTTATCTTCTGTCTGCTATTTAAATGAACCCAGGGACTGTAGTCTATGCCTCCATTGTAGTGAAGAGTTGTGGACCTACAATGTTTCAAAGGTCTTGTTGCGTTAATGGCTGGTAGAAATGATCCATTGGAATGGCCCCCTGATATCACCTTGGTCCCCCTCACCAAAATTGCCAGATGTCTTTGCATTTTCTTCTATTTTGCATCTCTAGAGTCATGGAAGGGGAATGGATCAGGATGGCAAGTTAACATACGCTAAATAACCTGTTTATTTGCTTTTCTCCAATGGCCACAGTGACAGTAACACGCTCTTTTTTACAGCATGGTGGGAGTGACATTAAGTGGGTCGACGGTGGCAAACCACTCTTCAAAGTATCGACGTTTGTGGTATCCACAGTGAACACTCAGGTGAGCGCGTGTCCTGAAATCTCGGCATCTGCTCTGACGCAGAGAATCGTCAGGGGGTCTTGTATTTAGAGGAGGGGACTCACCATTTCCCAAGTTGTCAGAGGAGCAGGGGACTGAGAACTGCAAAGGAAGAATGGCTGCAGCCTAACGTTATGCCCCTGCCAGGAGACATAGAATGCCCCAGCCCTTCAGCCCTGGGGCCATAACACTGCGGCCTAGAATACCCGACGTGCATGTTTCAGGATGACGCCCCCCTGGAAATATGGTTTGCTTCCACGGACAACACCCAAGTGTTAAAAATGGGAAAGGTCAACATGAAAGCCTTTGGATCGTTACCTCAAAACTAAATCTGAGGGCGCCTGGCTGGCTCAGTCTGTCAAACGTCTGCCTTCGGCTCAGGTCATGATCCCAGAGTCCTGGGATCAAGTCCCGCTTCATGCTCCCTGGTCAGTGGGAGCCTGCCTCTCCCTCTCCCTCTGCCTGCCGCTCCCCCTGCTTGTGCTCTCGCTCGCTCTCTGTCAAATAAATAAATAGAATCTTAAAAAAAAAAAAAAAAAACTAACTCTGATTCCCAGTGCCTACCGGGTGATGCTGATGGGCAGGCCATGAGGTCGCAGAACTGCGCTGGAGAGCCTTCTAGGCCAAGTTCTTTCTCAGTATCCTGCAGAAGTTATCTCACCCCTGCGGTCCTTAATTTGTCATCAGAAAAACGGTGACAATAAAATCTGCCTAAGGTTGTGGGAAGGATCAAAATGAGAAACCGCATGTGAAAACATCTCAGAAACTGCAAAATGCTGCACAAATGTTATCACTGCCATTGCTAAATTACCACGGACCCAGCCCTTGCACTGCGAGACAGCTGATTTTACCAGTATGAGGACTTTCGTGATACCAAGTATAAAGTACAAAGCAAACCATTAAGCACACAAACTATGTATTTCTCCTTTCTTAAATTCAGTGGGTTACTAATACTCGCTTGCTAAGAGGAATGAGATCATCTAGGTTTCCCATATATATTGGGTCAGAATTTTTCTCGGTAGCCTCTGGTGCCTCAAGCCAAATTGAGGCCTCTTCCCCAGTCCTCTACCCGATCTCCTCAAGTCCCATAAGATGGTCCTTCCCCACCCAGTTCTGTCTTCATATACCTCAGAATATCAACCTGTGTCCTCACACGTCCAGCTGCTTTCTTCTCAACAGCCCTCTCTGACATCACCGCTCACCTTTCTCTGCATCCATTGCCACCGCCCACATGCTCCTCGCCCTGGCGGGACATATTCGTCCTTCATCAAGCCTAGTATTTACCTCAGTGATCAAACACCCAGGCCCTCCCTCGCACCGTGTCCTCCATCTGCTTAGCTTCCCCTTCCGACACTCAGTCCTCCTGTCAGGAAGGCTATCTCTCTCTCTCTTCCTCCCCTCCCCATGTTAGACTGGTCAGCTCCCACCCATCCTTCAGACGTTGCCTCAAATGTCACTTTCTCAAAGAAGCCTCTCCTATTCCCTGACCCTTCAGACATGATGTGTCATCTGGTGCACTCACATGGCACCCTGCTTTTCTGGGAAGCACTTACCTGTGATCAAGAAGGTATGTGTTGACATGGCAGTATGGTGCCTGTCTCCCTGGCATCATGGAAGGACCACAGAGGAAGGGACTGGGTTTTCCTGGGCCTCCACACTGTCCTCCTGCCTGACAAAGACCTGACACATAGTCAGTTTTCAACGAATAATTGTCAAATAGATGAATAAATGAAATGAAACTGAAAATATCAAACACACACACACACCTCGGAACTGAGGAAAACCCAAATCTCAGATGTCCTTCGAGAATCAACACATTCCAGAGAAATATCCAGAATGTGTATTCTCACTAGAAGTCTGTGTCTCACTTTCTGATGATATGACTCTGACCCTCAGCTCAGAACTTAGAGAATTTCTAAGGTGCCACCCTCTTGAGGAAATAGCATTGAAGGGCGTATTATTTGCTCAGGCTGCTGTAGCGAAATACTACAGACTGGGCAGCTAAAACAACAGAAATTTATGTTCTCACCCTTCTGGGGTCCAGAAGACCAATATCAAGGTGTCAACAGGGTTGGTTTCTTCTGAGGCCTCTCTTCTTGGCTTGTAGGTGGCCATCTTCTTGCTGGGTCCTCTTACAGTTTTCTCCTCTATGCCAGTACATGTCTGGTGTCTATCTCTGTGTCCAAATTTCCTCCTTTATTTTTTTTTAAGTAGGCTCCATTCCCAGCCTAGAGCCCAATGCGGGTCTTGAACTCGTGACCCTGAAATCAAGACCTGAGCTGAAATCAAGGGTCAGACGCTTAACCCACGGAGCCACCCAGGGGCCCCTAAATTTCCTCTTTTATGGAGGCATCAATCATTTTGGACTAGGTCCACCCTACTGTCTCATTTTAACATAATTATCTCTTTAAAGACCTTGTCTTTATATGGTTACATTCCGAGGTACCGGCAGTTAGGACTTCAACATACGGATTGTGGGAGGACACAATTCAACCCATAACAAATCAGTTTTATCTCATCAGGTTAATGAGAACTTCCTAATTTTTTACTAGCTCAGGCATTTTAAGGCTGAAAATATCCCTGTGTATATTAAGAGTACATTTTCTCATGTGTGTTAAGAAATATGTAAGAAAAATACATTAAAGTCTGTGGAAAAAACAGGAAGATGAAAGAAGGCAATTTTTTTTTTTTAAGGGGGAGGAAAGAGCCAGAGGAAGTGCTTTTCCAGCCACTGTCATGTGGCCGAGAAGAAAAGCACACTTATAAAGCCATCACTTAACTCCTTGATAAGCACCTGCTCACCGAGGCATCTGTCCTCCAGAAATACCCTCCATCACCATAATTGCTATACAGCTTATGCGTCATCAGAAATAAACACTTTCTTTGCTGTTTCAGGATCCCCATGTGAATGCATTTTTCCGACAGTGCCAAAAAAGAGAGAAAGATATGTCTCAGTCACCTACCTCGAATTTCATCCGCTCTTGTAAGGTAACACAACATGCAAATAGTTTCCATGTCTCCAGGGCAGAAATGGGCAAAAGAGGCCTTGACAGTTTCCAAAGAGTAGCAAACTAAGAGCTAGTTACCATCGACGATTTTTAAATGCCGTATCAATTCAGAGAGCGCATGGTTATTTCTCAATTCCTAAACAGTTTCTGCCTGTGATTTACAAAACAAGCAAATGTCAGGTTTTTTTTCCAAAATCAAAATATTTGAAAATCAGAATCAATTGATTTCAAATTAGATAATTGCATATCGGATCCCTGCAACTATGTCCCCATACCGTGTGCCATGGTAAGGGGCAATGAAGAATAAAGCCAGATAAAGGTGGGCTAGGGTATTCATATTTGAGTTCTGAAACACATCAGCAGAACGTGCTTTTAATTTAATCGGTGCCCCTTTTTCTCCTACCAATTTTCCACAGAACTTACTGAATGTGGACAAGATCCACGCAATCATGAGTTTTCTGCCTATAATCTTGAATCAGCTCTTCAAGGTGCTGGTACAGAATGAAGAAGACGAAATAAGTACAACTGTGACCAGGTATCTCTCCCGCGGTCTTAGGAGAAGAGATCTGAGAGTCCGTGATTACACAAAATTGTGATGATAACCGAACAGCCCCTATTTGGGCAAGCTTGCATTTCACTTGACCACGTCTCAAATTTTAAGTACTTTTACACTCTTGAGTTCTTGCCTTCAAATCCGTTATTGTCATTTAGATACAGCTCTAGACCAGTTTTTTAAAATTTTCTTGTTTTTTAATTAAGCTTTTTATTTTGAGATCATTATAGATTTGCATGCAGTCGTGAGAAATAATGCAGAGAGATCCCATGTTCCCTTCACCCAGTTTACCAATGGCAGCATCTTGCAAAACTATAGCTTCGTATCACTACCAGAATATTGAAATTGATAGAAACAGGATAGGGGACATTTCCATCACCACGGATGCCCTTTATACACACAGTGAGTTCCCTCTTGTCCCCAGCCCCCACCCTTTAGCCCTGGTAACGACTAGTCTGTTAAAATTTTAGATAGATAGACAGATAGACGATAGATAGATAGATAGATAGATAGATAGATAGATAGATAGATGATAGATAGGAAGGACATCTGGGTTTTTTCCAGTTTGCGGTAGATTTTAGGTGAACACAAGTTTTTATTTCTCTGAGATAAAAGCCTGATGCCACTGCTGGGTCATATGATAGTTGCATGTGCAGTTTTTAAGAAAATACTGAATTGTTTCCCAGAGTGGCTGTACCGCTCCACATTCACACTAGATTTTTTTTTAATTTTTCTTTAATTGTCCTCTCTTTAAAATTGTCTATACTACATTCTTCCGACATTACTAATCCATCTAGTGACTTGATGATCCTAATTTCCTCTCTGTAGAGATACTGTTTTAAATTAAAGTATCATATATGTCTAATGTTCATTTTTTTAAAAAACGTATTAGTCACAGAATTCTGGGAAAAAAATTACTCTTGACATTGAAATGTGTCCAGAGCTTTCCAAACTCACAAGCATATTATTAACCTCTTTCAGAATGAGGGTCTTTAGCCTCGTTTTTAAAGTAAGGCCCTGAAGCTCTGGAAAATTGAAGTATGTCTAACAGTCCCACCGCAGCCAGTTCTGGACCCAGATTAAAAGTCCCCAACTGTGCCTTCAGTTGAGGCTCTTTGCAATGTGAATATACGGGTCTTCGTGAACAAGACTCCTAACTATGCTGAAATTTCAAGACATTCCAAACACAGCAGCCGTGGAGCGGCGGGAGGCCTTAATGTGAAAATAGTACCACCACTGTTACTAGAAACACTTCACCAGCTACGGAGGGAAATAAAAAACAAAACCCTGCATCTTAACCTAATTGCTTTTGACAGAAGCCCTCTTTAGGGCTTTTAGGACTATGATAATGAGAGGCTAAAAGTCTTAAATTTTAAGCAGGTACCAAAAATGATCTTTTTTCTAAGAAGACAGTGTCATCAAACATGCAAGCCGTAACAGTCTCCAGTGTGATTTTGCAGCCATAAGATATTCCTTGTACCTTAGTGTTTAGAGATGTCAAGGCTGGAGATAGTTAACAGGTAATACGGATATTGGGGGATCAGAAGGGAGGGGGAGTCTGAAATTGGTTCGTGCATTCATTCGGTACCTATTACATACCCAGTTTACCAAACACTCCAGTGCTAAACCGAGTGGTATGTTCCTGCCTTCTCCAGAAAGGCCTCTGAACAGTTTTGTTTTTCCAGGGTTCTGACCGACATTGTGGCCAAGTGCCATGAGGAGCAGCTGGACCACTCCGTCCAGTCGTACATTAAGGTATACAATCACCACCTGGACCTTGGGCATATCCCCTTGTGCTGTGTGGTTTGTCTCATTTCCTGTCTGCAATAAGTGGGACGTTTCTCCCTGTAGCTGAATGGGGCTCACGGTAATACCAAGCATTCCCCTTAGCTACTTAGAATTCCATCTCTTTGCATCGATGGTCCAGACGTGTTGTTTAAATGCATAATAACATGTACCTCTGCAAATGAATATTTATATGGAGAAAGAGCAAAGAAAGAGAAGAGAAAATGAAAGTATTGACCTTTCGAAGTCCACATTACAAATAAATGCAATTTCTGTGTAAAGTTACGGAATATTTTTCCTGTTGGTTTGTTGAATGCGCTGTGTTTCTTCTGTAATGTTTTCTTAGCTCTTTTTATTGTTTTCTCAGGCATTATTTCATTTTCCCAGTTACTGTATATTTGTACCTGCTTCTGGTATGTTAAGTCCTTTATCCTCGGGCATGATCCACAAGCCCATTCCATCCCTGTGCACTGCTCCTTCCAGCGTCCTTTGCCAAGTGTTCACTCGGACATGTTCATATTCTCATTTCCAGTTGGCCTGTGAATTAATGCCAGTGAACTTGTGATGATGTTTGCATATTAGAGTTCCTGCCTAAAAGTCATCTTCTTGAATGAAAAGAAAGAATCCATCCGGAGATAAATGAGAGTGCCTTATATTACTTTATAATGCATAGAGCAGCTCAATTTCTATTTTTTATGTATAGATTAAGCCTTTTTGAGACACAGAATTTTTTTAATTGAAAGAATTTATTCCATTAATATATACGAATAGACATATACTCCAATGATTTAGATATTTAGAAAGGCGACTAGAGAAGAATTTGGGGTTTTTTGTGCTAGAAACGAATAAAAACAAAAAAGAAAACAAAACGTTCTATGAAATTTCATTCTGGAGTGAATCCCTCTGAGGGAGTTTTTACATTATAGTTTTATATCTACATAATTTCTACCTGCCTGAAATGTTAGGTATGTTCCCAAATACCCACGTTTAAGTGTGTGCCCTTCCTTAAAATAGCCCATATGCCAAAAATAGTTACTTCACAATAATTTCCCTGTGGTATAATCTTACCCAACAAGATCTACATTTCAGCTGCAGAAAGACAGTTGACCTACAAATGCTTGTTTAGTTTGCTCTCTGTTTAAGACAGAGTGGTAGCATACTTGAATCCAGCACTGATGAATTTACATTCAACAGAACCATCTATGGAACTTTCTTTCAATGCTTAACCCAAGTTTTCCATTTCAATCAACAAAGGGACTAAGAAGAAAACAATTCCCCAGTCCATATTATTACACAAAGCATCTTCATTTCAACACAAGTGCTTACCTTGTTCCAATAGGCTCATTGAAGATTGCATGAAGAATCCACTGATGCTGTGACTGTTTTTGTGACAGCCAAAGAAAGTTCCTTATGAGAACCTTAAATCAGCTGTCAGACTCATTCTGTGATACTCTTGAAAAGGTGTATTGGAGTGCCTCCTGGTATGGTCTTTATTTCTAACCAGGATGTTTGAAATCTCCCGATGAGACCATTTGATTTTGCAATATAGGAGATTGCTTATTTAGTTTGCTTTGACGTGGGTGGAAATCTAGAAGTATACACCTCAGTGGGATTTCAAGCTGATAACAATTCCCAAAGATATTTCATAAAAATGTTTTCGTATATCTAAAGTGGACACACCAAATGAATTTTACTCCAGAAAGCACACTAAACTAGCAAGTGGGAAATCAGGTTCTAGTCAAGGCCACAGAGTTAGCGTGAGCCATCAGCCTCTCTGGAACTCATTTTTCCTCCTCTGTGAAGTGAGAAGGAATGGACCTGATGAACACCTAGTGCTATGATTCTGTGATTGGACTCCTGTAGCACTACATGGTTGATAGCCTGACCCTGACCAATGAGTGATTTTTTTTATTCCCTGTGGGAAAAAGTATTTTCTAACATGTAGATAGATATTAAGCCCCATACCTAGGTGTATAATGAAAACTGATGGGCTGGTACCAATATATGCTTTGATGTCCTTGAAAGATGTGATATATTCAATGGAATTTATATATATTCAGAAGCAAACTAAACACCATTTCAAGTTCAGTGGTGCTAAATGCTGCTAACTCACCCCATTTACAATATCCAAAATGCACACCCACACCATGTCTTTTGCAAAGATGTGTGTCTCAAGTCAGTCTAATTAAATGCCGTGGTTTCCAGCAATTCGTGGCACTGATGTGTTCCAGTCAAAATTGTAAAATAAGAATATCTCAGAGCTAGTTATAATGCTGTTGGTGTTAAATAATTGTGCATGGGACTAGGTAGTTGGTGATGATATTACCCTCACATGAGTCATAGTTCCTGAGGAAAAGAAATCATATTACCCTTGATTTTGGCTAGATTCGGGCATCTCTTAGCTTTTTCTTTCTCCTCCGAGATGGTCTTGAAGAAGTCAGGCTCCATCACAGCAACTTAAGTGTCCGTGAGTTGCCAAGTTCAAAGAAATGATTACAGATCCAAATGTGAATGGGCCTCTCCTTTGAGTTTCTTGCCTGCCCTCACTCTTGATTATCGTGAAGTCTGAGTGGTGAAGATTATGAAGAAATGACCTTCCTTGAGGCAAACCCAAATCATAAGTAAAATAGTATAATCCAGGGATAAGCTTTTTATATTAAAATTATGTGCATAAATGGGTACTGATACCCTGAAAATCTATGAAGAAATACTGAAAATTAAAACGATTACATGCATTCAGAAATGCACACCAAAACCCGTTTTTTGAGAGAAAAAACAAAGTGAGCAGCATTTGTTATCTTACTGATGGCCAATGTTCATGAACCCTTTGATAGCTGTGTCTAAGCATGAGATGATAGAAACTGGGCATGTGGGGAGCTCACCTACTGGCCTCTGGAAGGCACCTGCTTCCCCACTTGGCTATTTGAGTGGGTGCTCTACCCTTTCAGGATGAAGAAATGCTACCATGCCACCTGTTACCAGTGGAAGGAAGGAGAAGGGGAAATGTGTCCTAAGTAGGTGGGTCAAAGCCCTCCATGTTTCCTTGAACCTGCTAAATTGCTCTCTGACTCTTTCTTTTGATTTCTACAAAAAGAGTTTCAAGGAGAGCTTAGGTGAGCCGAGTCCTCTCTGTGCAAAGCCCTGAATAGGAACAGTTGTGTACTACTCTTATCACTGGGCCTTCATTTATTTCATGACAAAATCTGGCATGAGCAGATAATTTTGAGATACGAGTTATTCATGTAACATAATTTTTGAGGCTTTGTTGTTTTTTTAAGTCTTTAACTTTTTTCACTTTTTGGATTTTCTTCAGTTCGTGTTCAAGACCACGGCATGCAAGGAGAGAACAATACATGAGGAACTGGCTAAAAATGTGACTGGTCTTTTGAAGTCAAATGACTCAACAACAGTAAAGCATGTCCTGAAGGTAAAGAATTTAAAACAGTCTTTCAGTTGCTAGCACGAGGGATCGCTGGATCTCACCCCCGGAAGGCAATAAGACTCATTGATTTCCATAGATCGTTTCTCTTATAGTTTGTAGCATAAGCGTCATAAACTATATTGAAACTGTAGTATATAAAAACATTAAGCAAAAGAGATCTGTGTCAAAAGAACAGAAGATATAGAATGGGCCCAAGTGGAGTCCTTTGGCCCACAGATTTAGTCCCTAATTAAATTAATTATCTATCATAACTTGAGAGATGGATGATTGATTAGTATGTAGCTGGAAAGAGGAGGGGGATCAATAAGTATCAACATGAGTTCCCTAAACTCAGATTATTCTAGGCCAAGCAGTTTGTGTAAATTAGTCTTATGAGTATATTCATTCTGTTCGTGCAACAAAGACGTTCCAAGTGCCCCCCATGGGATAGACCCCAACCTCAGCATTTGGCAGGCATCAGAGAATAGAATAAAGACCTCTGCCCTTGGGAAGCTTGCACTCTACTGGGGGATAAAAAAAATAAAATTAATTAAATTGTGTATTAGAAAATGAGAAGTGCTATGGGAAAAGAAAATGTTGAGCACTGCAGTAAGAGGAACTGGGAGCACTGGGAGTACAGAGTAAGGTGTGCAGTTTAAATGGAATGGTCAGGATAGAGCTCTTGGAGAAGATAATACTTGAGCAAAAAATGCAAAGGAAGAGGGGGAGCTGGCCGTGTGGATGCTTGGAGAACAGTAAAGGTAAAGGGGAGACGTGTATAAAAATCACAGGGTAGCAGCACGCCTGGGGTGCCAGAAGGACGGCAGAGAGGCCAGTGTGGCTGGAGCCAAGTTAGAGAAGAAGAGAGGAGGTGGGGTGACATGGGGGGTTGGTAGGCAGGTAGCATAAGGCCTCGTGGGCCATTGCAAGGACTTTGGTGTCCACTCAGCAAAACTGAGAGCCGTTAGAGGGTTTTGAGCAGGGGAGTGACGTGAGATACCTGAGTTTAAAGGAGCACCCTGATGACTCTGTAGGGAACTGACTCCCGCAGGGTGAGGACAGTGTCACGGTTCGGGGGGGTGTGGTGATGCGTCAGGAGCTAGGAAGCAGTGGGATGTGGGAATACGAAAAAGGAATATGCGGGGCCTGCAGAGATTGGAAGGCAGGAGAGGAGTGGGGCTTCTGCTATCAGACACGAACTGAGGCGAAAGGCTTAATTTCCTTAGTCCTGGGGGATTCAAGGTAAAAGGCAGAGGCAGGCCTGAGTGCTAAGAGGTAGGGCGTGGTAAGTATCAGCTGCATTAAGAGACAAATGTGGGGACATTGGGCATAGGGTGAAAAAATATCATTCTGGACAAGATGGGGAAAGGGGATTTTAACAGTGTGCCTTGTATTGATTATTTCCAACAACACGAGTCCATTGCCAAGATCAAACAACCCCTTTGGTTAAGCGAGAGCTGCCTTGTTAGAACTCAGACCTCCTCTGCCCTCTGCCCCTCATCTCAGACAGACTTCTAAAATTAGGGCTGTGTACCCAGAAGTTCTTAGAGGCATAGTTTGTATCAGCTGAAACTGGATAGAACTCAAATGCCCATCCATGGTAGAGCACATCCATGAAGTGTGGTCATATATGGGATATGGTGAATTGTTACTGGACTCCCAGCTACGTGGCTGAACAGAACTGAACCTCAGGACAGAATCTGTTGAATGAAAAAGCCAATCACAGGAGAATCCACATAGGATGATTCCATTTATACAGAGTTCAGCGGGCAGGCAAAAGTAAATATTACTTCCGTGGATGAAATTAGTAGCACAATTATGAAGTAAAGCAAGGGAATGACTAGTACAGAATTCAAAATTGTGATCTGTGGTGGAGAAAATGGGAAGGGAAAAGGATCAAGGGGTGTATTCTTTAACTCTCCATAGACAATCTATACTTTCTGTATCTGGGATAAGAATGACCCTTAGACCCAAGAAAGAGGGACCTTCATCCGGGGACATGTTTCTGTTTTTTCTAACTCCACCCCTCCCCATAGGAAGAGGTGGGAGAGGAGTCAAGAGAAATGCCCCTTGGGAGCCCTCTAGAAGGATACCCAGGAGACTCCCGCCCTAAGGGCTTACCAGCATATTCCTGGGCCCGCCGAGGCCTTTCCTAAGTCCATTCTTCAGAGAGGAAGTCGTGAGGCCTGAGTTCAACCCTAGACTGGAGGAAGCAGCAGTTTGCTGTGGGAGAGGAGCACTGGTCTGTGGAAAGCACTCATTTGCACGGGCCGGACAGTCATGAGTGTGCAGCTTGCTTGTGCATTTCAAAGAACACATTTTAAAATCAAGATTTTATAATATTACATGTTGTAAAGGACAAAATCATCATTATTTTGCTCTAACATAATAAATTTCTTATTGTCTTTTCTTTTTCTTATAGCACTCCTGGTTCTTTTTTGCAATTATCCTGAAATCAATGGCCCAGCACTTGATTGACACAAATAAAATTCAGGTAAGATCACGGGTGATACAGTATTATCCAACAATTATGCTGATGAATATGCTCTCATTAGTTCCATTTTTATTTACTTTGTAAACCTTAGTAATTTATGTTAATTGCTTTTTAAGTGCGAGAAATGATTGTGTGTGTCACTAAAGGTCCTTCAGAAGCAGATGCGAGGACAAAATTAGAAGTTCAAAAAGATGAGAAGGAAGGACAAAAGGGACAGGAAAGTCTGACACCTGTGGAAGGAGATGGGGAAGAAAGGAAGGAAGGAAGGTTGGCCAGAAAGAGCTCTGCAGGGGCACCTGGGTGGCTCAGTCGTTAAGCGTCTGCCTTCGGCTCAGGGTGTGATCCCAGAGCCCTGGGATCGAGCCCCACACCGGGCTCCCTGCTCCTCTGAGAGCCTGCTTCCTCCTCTCCCACTCCCCCTGCTTGTGTTCCCTCTCTCGCTGGCTGTCTCTCTCTCTCTGTCAAATAAATAAATAAAATCCTTAAAAAAAGAAAAAGAAAGGAAAGGAAAGGAAAGGAAAGGAAAGGAAAGGAAAGGAAAGGAAAGGAAAGGAAAGGAAAGGAAAGGAAAGGGAAAGGAAAGGAAAGGAAAGGAAAGGAAAGGAAAGGAAAGGAAAGGAAAGGAAAGGAAAGGAAAGGAAAGGGAAGGAAAGAGCTCTGCAGTGAGAAGATTTTGGCTTGCCCAATGGGCAATCTGAGAGCAGAGAACGTTCATTAGGAGAGTCCTACATGGGGAGATGGTCTGGTTCTCATGTCTCTGCAAGCTCAGTTATTAACTTGGAACAGCCTCAGGAGAGTGTGGCCTGAACACTTGAGTGGATCCTGAAGGTTTAGCAACTATTTATGTTCTTCCCAGTAGATTTTGTCTTGAAGGGACATCTGAGCTGTGCACGTCCATGGCTGCCACAGTCCACGATTTGGACCACATGTCACATGTGTTCCTGACCCTGCTGTTCCACAGTTCCCGTGGGCCTCTCTTCCTGAAAGGAAATTGACAGGAGGGAGGCTAGTGGAGTTACGTGTAACTCCTGTCATGGCAGCATGTCTCGGGGCCCTACCTGATCTCATCGTCTCCCTCCTCTGCTGTCCATTTTTGATTCCTTTCACCCTCAGCCAGCAGTTCTGAAGATCTTGGCGCCTCACCACACTGGGGTGCGACCCAGGCCTCAATCAGAGTGGTCCAGAGTGGTCTCAGCCTCTGGTAATCACATTCTGCTCAGACCATTCGTAGTTACAGTTGGGTAAGGAGGACCAAGGAAGACGCAAGTGGATTGACCACCTGAGTTCCACATAGATTTCTCTGTACTTCCAGAGTGGGTAAGACCAAGGGGAAACCTCGGACTCTCCCCCTCTGCCACCAAGAGAGTAAATCAGAATATTGCTTGGGGTGGAGATGGTGGTGAATAGTGATATCATCTTCATTTACACTCTTGGTCAGGAAGGGGTAGTGTCGGACACTTCCACTTGGCCTTTTACACGAGGAAAGCTCCATAGGCCAAGCATCCAGTGTAAGGTAACCCTAAATGCTAATTATGTCAATGCGTAATGTATAATTATACATTTGCACCAGGTAAATGACTGTTGGGTGTATCTCTGAAACCAGCGGACCCAGTATTAACAGAATTTTAGTCAGGACTCTTTTCTTGCTCCCTGCAAGTTCCCACTCTAACAGGATGGATATGATGATTCTTTTGGCCTTCAGATGTCAATATCAACTCAGATCTTGTGTTTAATAGTGCTTGAAATATAGGAGTAATCCCCTCTCCCCAGTGGCGTCACCTGAGTAAATGTCTGTAGAGTCCTTTGCAGAAGGACTGACAGAATCATTACAGGATATTCGTACTAAAGTATCGCAGGGGGCGTTTTTTAGAGTCTCTGTCTCTGCTTCAATCAGTGTGTACCAGATCTGAAACATTTCTCAGGTTCAGGAACAGAGAAAGTCATCGTGAATATTTTTGGAGCAAACATCCTCATCTTCTAGTAGTCCATTCTTGCCTTCTTGGTGGATTAAGCACTGTCATTGCTGGTTGCTGTCTGTTTTTCCCATAGGGACCCCACATATTACTAACAGGCTCTACAAGTCCCTGAGAGTCTAGCCCCCTTGGCTGCCCTTCAGCCTTTCCATATGTTATGATAATCACAGCCCTCTGGCTCCTGGAGGTTAAGTACCATCACATGGCCTCTGTTATTTTGCTGAACATCACCTTCAAAGCTGTGAGTGAGCCAGCACTGTGCCTGTCTCACCTGCAGATATGAGACCACTGAACTCCTTAGGGATGTTGGTCCCAGAACCTTCTTGATGGCCTTGGTGTGGATGGTGTGTCTTCTGCACCTTCCTGTAGAATTTCATCCTCCAGTGGGTCTTCTGATCTCAACAAATGCATTCCTACATATCCACTTTCCTCTGCCTCTTTATTCCTTCCTCTGTCATCTGCCGGGGCACCTCAAGTGTTCTTGTTTTCCTTTGCTTACAATGTGCTGTCTCCAGCGTTCTAAGAGCCATCCTAACAGTGAACAAGATTGTTTCATCCCAAGTCCTGATAAAGTGCCCCCATGTCAATGAGTTTTAACTTACTCACTCTTCTTTCTGACCCCCTCGATCAAACACATTTAACACCCAATCTCAAAGGGACTCCCATGGCTCCTGCTTGGAGTGGGCCAGCTAACTCTTACAGCTCCTTGGGGTATACTCCCTATCTTATTTTATTAGGCACAGCAGGTTCATAGCTGGGCTAAGCTGGACCTCAACTTCAGTTATTGGCCTGAGCTCCGGGGCAAGGAGAGGGACATCTCCCGAAGGATTTGCCTACTGCCTTGCAGGGAAAGGTTTTTGCAGGGTCTCCCACCTGGGAGAAATGTGATCTCCTAGTAGGGAGGAATAGGGCACTTCTACCAGTGCTGAGGGCTCAGGGAAGTGTGCAGAGCCACCATGGTGACGTCATCCACCCAGATGTCCCCAGCCATGCCTCCACACCACAGGTCTCTCCAGCCGTGGCTTGACCCAAGCATAACAGATCTGCCTTGGCTGGACATTTAATCATCTCCGGGGCATCCTAACTTAGCTCTTAGGTCTTATATTTGCTTTTCAGCTGTGTCTGCTCTCCCTCTTCCATAGATAAAAACCTCCTGTCTGGAAGGAAGAGAAAATCTAATGTGAAGATAAGAATGTTTCCTATCTCTCTGTTTTTAAGCTGTGTTGGAGTTAGGACACTTCACTGCTCTAATCCTTGCCCTACCACTAACCTGTTAGATGATGAAAAAGACATTTAATATCTCAGAGCCTGTTTTCTTATCTGTAAAAAGAACAGGGTTGGACTCAAACCCTTTCATTACCACCAGTAACTATCTGCTCAAATAGGTCACAGATGCCCTTGTGAATGGTTAAGAATAAAGGAACTCATCATGGGCAACATCGTTGTGTCTAACCATTTATCTTCACTGATTCCAGTTGCCTTCTCTCTGTCCCCTTCAGGGGCAACCCCATCCTCCAGTTTTCTTCCAGAGGCCCATCACCCTCCAGTTTTCTAACCATCTAACCATCTCCATGCATCACAGTAGGAAAGACCTGACACCATCATTTGACTCAAAAGCATTCACAATAAACACCTCTCAAGCTATCTGCATTTTCTCTTCTTTTTCTTTCTTTCTTTTTTTTTTTTTCAGTTGTGAAGTGAATGGCTTTCCCCACCATTAAAACAGTTTTTGTCATCACGGAGTGGGGGAGATTTGAGGAGATCAGGAAAGATATCTGGTTAAGTCCCCTGGGAGGCGGATAGCACCTCCACATGACCCCTGCTGTCTTAGCCAAGGCGAGTTTCTGTTTACTAGGAACTGCTGGATGCCTTCTCTGCACTCATCTCTAGTAGCAAAAGCTTCATTGTACAGGCTAACCTTTTATTTCCCATCAGCCTCTTGTTCCTAAAAAATTGCCAAATGCCTGACATCAGCCCATGCATTCTGTGCCTGCTCCTGGCGACATATGTGGTACGATAGCCCAGATTCTCCCAACTAGTTCTCGAGCCTTTGCTTGAGATCAGACTATGCCAACCCCTTGCCCCCTTTTCCCCCCATGTCTTGAGACAGAAATCCACAATCCCTGGAGCAGAAATTCTCCCACCTCAAGCCTTTGGGATATGCTTCTGGAGAACAGATAAAAATACTACTCATGTATTTACCAGTCAGAGCATCTTTGGGTTAAGAGTAGGAGTAGGCCACAAGGGGAGTTTGAGAAGAGGACAAAAAGAGAGAGAAACAGAGAGAATATCAAAGCCCAGGGTGTCAACACGTGCCATGGTGTGAAGAAAATGTCGGTGCTGGTCATTTCCGACGCCTTAGAGGATCAACAAAAGGAAAAGAGGAAATCGACAAATGTGCTTCGATTATTTCAAAAGTGAATGTTGCTTTCATGTAGGTGAATTGTTTACCCTTATTTCCCAACATCTATGGAGCAGAATGAAAAGTGATGCATGTGATTAAATCACTTAGGTTTATTTGCTGTTAATTTAATTTAATTTCCACAGTGAGTGTTAAGTATCACGGAGGGTAACCATAATACCCCAAAATATCTATATAGCAGTGTCCTGGTAACTTGACTTAAAAAGAAAAGTCCCGTACACAGAAGCACCTGAGGGCCTGGACTTAGTTAAAAAAAAAAAAAAAAGAAAGAAAGAAAAGAAAAGAAAAAAGAAAAGAAAAGAAAAATCCAGCGCTAGCCACAGCAGCATCCCACGGTTGAACCGCTGTTTGTTCTAAGTGATTCCTGTAACTTCCTCCTCCATGATTTTTATTCTGGTAGCATGGAAGGCTGGGTGTGGAGAATTTTAGAATTATATAGTTCAGTCGATCTCTAAATTTTGTGTTTCTATCTATAGCGAAAATGTGAGTCTAATTTTAAAGCCAACTTGTAAAGATGAATCAATCTTGCCTATCTCGTGCGAAGGTCCGTGTCAATTCACGAACTACAGATAGATGGGGAAAACTTAGCTGCTTGAAACTTTCCCCTCCTGTGCGGGAGGTCCAACAGGAGGAGAAGATTCCTGGACCTGAGGGTGGTCTTTGGGGACCCAGAGAGTTTAAGTCCATGTATGTACTGGTGGCACGTCTCTTGACTGTGAGGTCCCAGTGGCACCTGCTGCGGCATATGCTGGGGCTGTGAGGTTCGGATCCACTTGTACAAACTTGTAGCTACAAGATGAATAAGGGCTGAGGATCTGATGTAAAACACGGTAATTACAGCTAATAACAGTGTGTCGTGTGATTGAAACTTGCTAACGGAGTAAAACTTAAGTGTTCTCACACAAAAAAATGAAGATAAATATGTGGGATGATGGATTTGTTAATTAACTAGATGGCAGGAATCTTTCATAACATATACGTGTATCAAAATACCACCATGAGCACTTTAACTATCTTAGAGTTTTATATGTCAATTATACCTCGATAAGGTTGAAATAAATTTTTCAGAAAATTCTACCCGGCACTTACTAGAAAACATTTCAAAGCAACATCTGCACTCACTCAGTTATTCATTCACTGAACTCTTGTAGTTGGGGGATGTCCAGTCCTGAAAAATCAAAATAATTAATTTTAAATTAAATAGAGAATTATGTGTTAATATAAATCTAGAACAATATTCATTATAATTATTTTCTAAGAGGGAACGGGGGGGAATTAAGATGTGAGAGGTTTCTACACTGAATAGTTTGCAATTAGTATGTATTTTACTTTTTATTGAAAAAGTGAAAAGATCATTGGCCCAAATAGAAGGAAACATGAAATGAAAATGGTGGAAATCATGATCTTGACATTTAAAGGGTTTCTATTTTATTATCGCTTTCAGGTTTCCAAAAGGACTCTTTCTGTTTGATGATGTACAAATGAAGTCTTTCAGTTTCTTATGTTTCCAGGCTTAGGATGTCACATGCCACATTATAAAGCAATGATCCGTTCTTTCCTTAGCTTTCTCGGGCTCAAAGATTTCCTGAATCTTACCAGAATGAGTTGGACAATCTTGTCATGGTCCTATGCGATCACGTGATTTGGAAATACAAGGATGCCCTTGAAGAAACAAGAAGGGCAAATCACAGTGTTGCCAGATTTCTTAAGGTACAGTTCTACACATTTGCAGTTCTGTGCAAGCCTTCATGATCTTGGATGGGAGCTACCCTACGTGTTAATCTATTTGTGATAAAGAGTCAAGGCTAGCACTCTTAGGTGAATACTGCTATCGATGCATCATACCTTTTAATGTTGTGCTCCAATTTGGAGGCACATAGAACAAAAACCGAGTTTTAGTAAAAGTATCCATTTGACTCTTGTCAAATCATAGTATTTCTAAACATTCTTAAAGAGAAAAACGAGATTTTTAAAGGAAAAGCTGCCCTGTAGCATATGGTCTTGGGCATTTCTGCCCTTGCAGTGGCGTTCTGGATTGGCTGTAGCCCCAACAATGATGTCAAGTAGCCATTTGGGGAACTTTGGGTAACTTGGCATTTTTGTTGTGTTACCTCCAGTTTCTTTTTCACAAGACGAAAATATTGTGCACTAATCACATTTTTAACACAATCAATTCAAGTATTGAGAACTACTTACTAAACTCGATATATGTACACACACATATATATAGTATCATAGTTATGTTTCTTTGGATTACAGATGGACTTGAGGAGAAAAAATATGTTTAGTCAAAAAAAAAAAAAAAAAACCAAAGCTAATGTAGAATGATGGTATATCATTTAACAGATAATGCATCCAACTAGAAAGGGGCGCCTGGGTGGCTCAGTCTGTTAAAGGCCTGCCTTCGGTTCAGGTCCTGATCCTAGGGTCCTAGGATCAAACCCTCCGTCAGGAGCCTGCATCTCCCTCTCCCTCTCTCTCTGCCCCTCCCCGCCCTTGCTCGTGCTCCTTCTCTCGCTCTGCTCTCTCTTTAATAAATAAAATCTTTAAAAATATATATATCCAACTTGAAAGATAATGGTTTTCAAATCTTCAAAAAAAAATACATCCAACTAGAAAGATGATGTTTGTCTTCTCTTCCTTCTTTTGCCCGATAATTGATTATTGTAACCTGGTGAATCCACTGCTCTTGTATCTTTATGATACACACCAGAACATACTGGGTAAGTGTAAGAATTTATAAATAAATACTAACTCTATAAAGAAAGCTAAGAGGCCATGGAGGTACATATAAAATTATCCCAAATTATATTTGGTGAGTTTTAATCCAGTTAAATCCATTTTTAATGTTTTGAACATCATTTCTAATTATACACTACATTTGGTCTCATCTTAAATTCACTATTTTTCTTCAATATTTTGCTTTCAGAAAGAAACAGGGATGGTCAGAGTTAGTGATGAAGAGGGTAAAGAAGAAAATAATTATTCTAGTTTTCTACCACATTTTAAGACTTATGTGGTTTATTTGAAGTGTTTGATAAAAGAGGAAATTTGAAAAAAAATGATAAACTGTCCAATTTGTAAGCAAATTACGTTTAAGAAACATCTGCAGTATTCTTCCCTAAATTGCAAAGAATGACGAATAAGCAAGTCTTTTAGAAAGAGAAAAGACATTTTACCTACCCTCCTTGGCTTAAATGCTCTTGTACTTGTTGGAATAAGTGTATTTTTCTTGGAGCTCATTTATACAAAAGTTGCTTCTTGTGGTACATAAGCTGATGTCTCACTTGGGGGCAAGTAAAAAATGTCCAAGATTGAAAAGGACAAGATAGAGTAGAAGGCTAATGGTGGCTCCAGTGGTTTTGTGAAATCTGTGGGTAAAAAGCATGGACTGGCAATAGATAAACAAATACATCTCTACGTCTATAGTCTTAAAAGTCTATAAGATTATATAGATTATGTGGGCTGCAAATCAAAAGTAATACATGAAGTTTGTAAGTGGAAACAGTTTAATATATTGTACATTATAAAAGTCCATCCTACAAGCATTGTTGTCTTTTTTAATTTAAATTCAAGTAGCCAACATATGGTAAGTCATTAGTTTCAGATGTAGAGTTCAGTAATTGCATAGAACACCCAGGCTCATCACATCATGTGCCCTCCTTAATGTCCATCACCCAGTTACCCCATCTGCCCACCCACCTCTGTTTCTTTCCCATAGTTAAGAGTGTCTCATGGTTTGTCTCCCTCTCTGATTTCTTCCCATTCCATTTTCCCTCCCTTCCCCTGTAGTCCTCTGCCAGGCATGGTTTTCACATTTTAGTTTTAATGGCATTTATTTGGCACAGAAAACTTTTTTTTAACTTCTTGCAAAGATTATTAGATGAATCTTTTGAACTAGAAGAAGAAAACGGAAAAGGAGAGAGAGTGATTTTTTTTTTTTTAATGTAATTGAATGTAGTCATTTGGCACAATGCCTGCGAATTGATGAACTTTGAGCTTTCGGCTGCTCAACGTTGCCCACCCCTGCTATTGGCATATAAATATCTTATATTCCCAGAAATCTGATAAGGGTTATTTGCTCAATTGGGGCTTCAAGTGACTTTTGCCTCTTTTTGTTATTAAATTCTACATTAGTAATCAAATACTGTGAATGAGCTGGCTTTGGAATTTCACAATTAAAATATAATTTTCACACCATACTTGTGCCAAGATTGTTTTCCGAGAATGGAGAGAGCGGTAACTTTGGTGTGGGCATATAAACATGTCCTAGGTGAGAATGTGCTCTCCTTTATATCATATTATGGGAAAGTAATATTTTTGCAACAACCAAGCCAAAACCTTGCACATTTCTCTGGCTAGTCTCTCCTGGAAGAGGGTAGGGTACAAATGGATCCATGAATACCTACAGAGCTTTTGTCATTTTTCCTTTTACTCCCAATCTGGATCACAACTCCAGTTACCTGAGCAAACCGTTCTGGGTACTCTTCTTATGCAGGCGTAATACCAGGGAGATAGCAAAGGAAAGTTCAGTGTGATTTGTGTTTTCCTGCTCAGACAGACGTATCTTTTGACACACGTGCCTGACTGATCACTTCATTTCAACTTTGGACAACATTTGGAAATCATCTAATAAAGGAGACAGTCTTAGTTTGTAGTAAAATACATGTAAAGAAACATCTGTGGTATTTCTGGGCAGATCTCCACAAGAAGGTGGATAACTGAGTCTCTGAAAGGGGGGAGGTCTTCCTATTTGCTTTATTTGACTTAAATGTTCCATGAGTTTTAATAAATAAGTGTTTTCTGTAGAGCTCAGCCATGCAAAAGTTGCAGTGGGTGGTACCGAAGCTAATGTCTAGCACAGGGACAAAGGCAAGTATCCAAGATGAAAAAGGAGCTAGTAGGACCAGTGGTTTTGTAAAACATATCAAGAAAGGACAAGGGCTCTCATCTAGTTTGTTTTGCAATTGGGGTTTCATACTCTTCACTGAACGAATGATAGACTAAAATTATCATTGTCCTCTCAATTGGTTAAATATCATAAGTATTCTTTTGTTACAACAATATATTTTTGCCCATAATTTAGAATATTTGGCTTTTAGTTTATTGAACCAAACTGAGGACATTTTGTAGAGTATAAGTTATCGTCCAGATCCGGAATCTGCAACCTTTTTTTTTAAAGGGCCAAATACTAATCATCTTTAGCTTTGCAGGACATACAGTCTCTGGCACAACCCCTTAACTTTGTTCTTGTAGCGCAATAGAGCCATAAACCACTCGCCATAGACAATATGTAAATGATTGAGTGTGGCTGTGTTCCAATAAAACTTTATTTACAAAAATAGACCGTGGGGACACCTGGGTGGCTCAGTCTGTTAAGTGTCAGACTCATGATTTCGGCTCAGGTCATGATCTCATGGGTGGTGAGATCGAACCCCTCATCTGGCTCCATGCTCAGCAGGGAGTCAGCTTGAGATTCTCTCTCTCCCTCTGCCCCACTCCCACCCCCGCTTGTACCCTATCTCTCTCTCTCTTTCTCTCTCTCAAATAAATAAATAAACCTTTTAAAAAAAAGTAGACAGTAAGGCAGTTGGGGCTGATGGGCCATAGTTTGCCAAAGCCTGCTGCAACAAATTATTTTTTGTTAATATAAACAGTTAATGTAAATTATTTTTAAACAAAAGCAGAGAGGCCCCTCCAGACCTCAGCAGTGAGCTGAAGAGCCTTTGCACCTGGGTTAAGCGATGCAGGGATGGACCCATGACAGGAGACACACTTGGTGAAGCTTGACCTGCAAGAGGGCTCTCTGCAGGCAGCAGGTTGATTCTACTGATCTTGTATCCTAGAAATGACCCCCTTTTTCCCTCACTGCCCCTTGGGAAGAGGATGACAGACTTATCAAATAGAAGGTCTTTCTTCAATCTCAAGAAACCCCAAATGGATTTTCCTAGATCCCCAGGGCAGGCAGCCTTTTCCCCATCTTCCCTATTCACCGGTGCTGGGGTTTGACCTCCTTCAAAAGCTATCAGGTCTTCTCTGCATATTAAGCATGGTAGCCTCCCAAAGTGACAACTGTCACTACTCTAGTTCAGTGACAGAACTCACCAACCCCTCCTCCATCGAGTATAAGATCCCTGTGTCTTTACCACTGACACCCCCAGGGTTCTTTTTTATTGAGATGTTTCTGGAGCCCATAGTTGTATTGGATGGTCCTCCTCTCTCTGTAAGGTCACACCCAAACCCCTTTCCAACAGAAAGAAGACAGCAAGTGGTCTTCTCTGGAAAAAGCCCCACAGTGGCAATATTTTGAGGTTAGGGACTTCCTCCTGCAGCTGGAGAACCTACAAGGATTTGACATACCTGCTGGGACCCTACGTTGTGCAGAAGATACAAAAACCCCTCTTTTCCTTCCCTCCTCCCTTATTGCTTTACATCTTCTGAGCCTATGACTACGCTCTGGTGTCTACCTCTCCCCACCGCTCTATGGGCAGATGGGAGGACACTGGAGTCATTTACTTTTTAGTGGATGAAGAGTTATCAAAAGAACTTAAATTCATATTAAAAATGAAAATATAAATGAGGCAGCATACTAACATAGTCATGAATGAGTAGGTACATAAAAATCATTCAGAAGAAACCAAAAAACAAGGGAAAGGAAACAAAACAAAAATATAAATGACCTTACTAACAATTGGAACAACATTATGAGAGAGAATAGTTCTTCTTTACGTACAGATGTATTTCAATGGGAGACTTTGCTCTTGGTAAATATACTACTTATGACAAGATTTTATGTCCAGTCCTTTCTGAGAAAGGAGATTTGTTTGTGAAATTGAGAAGAAATCCAAAAAAAGGCACAGGCATTGCAATGGACCATCCTGAACTCTTGAGACAAGAAAGAAGCCTTCCATACTAAGTGGTGCAGCAGCTGTAAATCTTACAGATTTTCCCATGCACGTTCTCACATCCATGCGGATGACAGAACCAAACCCATGCACACAGTGATGGCCTCCCTTTGGCAACTTGCCCTGGTGCCTCCCCAAGATCCGGCATCAGTAAATATGGTCTGTGCCTCCTACTTCACACTCTTCCAGTGCGGTCATTTGGCCTCTGTTGCTTGGTTACCGCTTACATGGCCATTGGTCTTTTGGAGAGAGCATGCTGTGCCAACTTGGAATGTTTGCCTGTCTCCAAACCTACCTGTTGTTTAAGACTCTCCATAGTATAGTTAAGAGAGTTTAACGACAGAGTAAGAGATGGGAATCTCAGGGTCTCTTACCTCCACTCCTCAAATTCAAGCTGCCTTGCCCGGAAAGGAAACTACAAGAGATGTAAAAAGGCTTTCCTGACCCACCTCTTCCACCCCTGTTCCTACCCAGTGTTGTACAGCGAAGGGTCTTCACCCGACAAACTAGGGAATCAAATTACTAAAAAACGGTAAAAAAAAAGTAACTAAATGATTAAAAAAATAAATAGATAAGTAAAAGCTAAAACCTCTATGGAAAGGAAAGGGCTATAATATTTCACTGCAAAATTCAAAGTAGTATTTTATAAAAGTGACAAATAGGGGTTTGTAACTTTCTGGTGTGTACACTCTGTCTCACGTTTTAATTAGTTGCCATAAGTAGATGAATGCTTAAACATATTGTAGAGGTTTTTTAAACATTTATTACACAACACATTTAGTTAAATGTCATTTTACTTCAATATATTTCATCACCTTTTCTAAAATCTTTAATGACCTTTAAAGTAAAAATGTCTGCATTTACAATTTTATATTTTTTAGCGCTGTTTTACATTTATGGATCGGGGCTTTGTATTTAAGATGGTTAACAATTATATCAGCATGTTCTCCTCTGGTGATCTCAAGGTAAGAACCAAGCGCAGGAGTGATTGGTTTCTGAACCATTGCATTATAAATAAATCAACTAGTCTCTGTGTTTGTCTGCCTGAAACATAGCCTATCCATTCTCTGCATCAAAAAATAGTTTTCTATCCTAATGAGAGGAAGTCTTTTAAAATGGTCCATCTGAGTTAGTCTCCCAAATCCTTTCTTAATGGGGGACCTGGAATAAGCATGTATGTTTCACTTCTATTTCCTGTGGGTGGTGAAAGGAGTGATTCTTTTCAGCTGCAATTCTTGTAGTCAGGTTTGCTTGGGATTGTCTTCATTTTAGCACTGGAAGCCTCGCTTTTCTGAAATCCTTCAGTCTGGGGCAAAATGGACAGTTGACTCTCCTTCCCAATTAGGGAGAATGGGTTGGGAGATAGACTGGGAACAGTGCTGTCTAGAGAGCAGTGATTCTCGAAGTGTGGTTCCCAGACCAGTGATCTTAGAGTTGACAGTGGCAGGTGGGGCTCAGAAATCTGTATTGCAATAAGGCTTTCAGGGGATTTTATGTACTCTCAAGTTTGAGAACCACTGAGCTATAGTAGGGCATATGCTGGAGAGAAATAAGACTGGAATGGGGGAAAGCTGTACCAGTTAAGGCTCTTTGGGTTGCAAGCAACAAACTTATGCCAATCTGAGAAAAGGGAAAGTATTAGAAGCATAAAGGCATCAGTGAAAGACCTGGAGAGCTGAGCTTGAGAAAGAGCAGGGACCAGAGCACAAGAATAATTGCAAAGGAAGAACCATGTGATCAAGGTCCACTACTGATTAAAAAATACGCTGGGACCATTTTCTTTCTCTTAACCCTCTGCTTAAGATTTACATTCCAGAGAGGAAATGTGTGACCAACCTGCTTTGGGTCACATGCCTACCTCTTAAGGAAGGAAGACAGGGCACCTGAATTAATAGCTCCCATTAACCTTTGCCCATTGGGAAGAAGAAAAGTCCCCAAGGGGTAATTATCTAGGTATTGGGAAAGAATAATGAATGTAGAGAAGGCAAAAATAAATAATGATCTTATATCCATTCATGCCATGCTTAGGAATCTGAACACTATTTTTTGGGCAATGGAGAGTTACTTTCGACTAGGAGAGTTATATGATTATATGATATTTGGGTTTTGAGAATCCAATTCCCTCTGTAAATATATTCTGAAAGAATATTCCTTGTTGGTGCTCCAATTATGCATGAAATTTGCAGAATATCCTTTTAGGTATATTCCAGTAGACCTAAATTATTTATTTTTTTCAGACACCAAACAGCATACTTGATGAAAAAAATTAACATACAATTTAATTATGCTCTTATTCACTTTGATGCACAAAGGATTAAGTCAAATACTATTCTTGTTTGAAATGAGAGTATTGTAAATTATTAGCTAAAGTTGCCACAGAATATAATTCTAAAATATCTGAGCAAATGGAATATATTTTATTTTGTTGGCTGATATTAGTGAATATAATGAATACAACCTGACTGGATCTTAAAAATTGATTACTTAGTCTACATGGCAGTGAAAACAATATTTATGAATGTGTTAATTGTTCCTTCTTATGTGATTAGTTTTAACACATGTATTAAGCTGTCTTAGACCATGTCTGGATTCCATTCATCACTGTCCTAATCAAAACATTATTGAGAAGACAGGCCTGTTTGCAAGGGCAGGGAAGAGGTGAAATTAAATAATTTACTCTGCGAACAAAGGGCCTGCAGAGAGAGTTCTCTAGTCTTAGATCACGTGCGCCATTGTCTTCCTTAGCGCGGGATCAGAAGGGTTGATTGCAGTGACCTGTTCTATGAGCTGAGTGTAGGTTAGAGCTCTGTACCTGCGGTGAGACACCATCCCTCTCAGAATAAACATAGGCTGATCGAAGCTGAACGAAGTGGAAAATACCACTCCGTAAGATCCTATCTCTTAGAAGCTCAAAAACAAAAGTACACGAAAGTAACTTCATCTTCCTTTTAGGTATAAGATTCAAGTGCATATTTTTTATTAACTTTCTTGGTGTGTAAAAAATAGTCATCCAGTTTGCCTCTTTTTCAGACCTTATGCCAGTATAAGTTTGATTTTCTTCAAGAAGTATGTCAGCATGAGCACTTTATCCCTCTGTGTCTCCCCATAAGATCAGCAAACATTCCAGGTAATGCCCAGAGTTTTCATCGGTTCCTCCAAAGTGAACGTTCAGATTTGTTTGTTTTTACCTTTGTTTATGTGTTGCTTAGTTTTCCTGTTTCCTTGCTCTTGGTTTTGCCTGAAGCTGTCACAGGGGCGTTAGACCCAGGTAATCAGGCTAAAATGCAAAAGAAGTTGGTGGCTCTATATTTCTCAGTTTTTGTCTAGGTTTCCTTTTTCAATAAAGAGAAGACCAACAATATTATAAAATCGATGATACTAAATCAAAGAATTTTAACCTACAGTAATACTTTTACTAGACTGTCTCCAAAAGATAGCTTTCCTTTGATTTTGAAAGGCATATAATTATGGGGAAGAGAAGTTATGCTTTGTGAGTACAAATTCACTTTTTGTGTTTACTATTTGTCAGTAGCTCAAGAAGGTATCAACTATAGTGTCTAATTATGTTAAAATGTAATTCCTCAAGATGAGTTTTATACCAAAAAAACAATAACAACAACTAAAAAAATTTTTGCCTTGAAAAAGAGAAAGGAAGGCGGGAAGGATGGCAACACTGTAAGGACTTGATATGTCTGGGTTGGAAAGAGCCCCAGATGTCTGCGCAGGGAAGAATGGGGCTCCTCGTTTCCATATTTCTAAAGCATAAATGGTCTACAGAAAATATTTTCATTTATAACTTTTATTAATATATATTTTATATATACTGATATAGGTAGATACCAAGATGATCATCCCACAGGTAGCCATCAGAAGCTAATCCAACATCAAGATGCAAAGGAAACACTAAAATGATTTAGAACTTAAAATATTCTGCTCCTATTTCACAATACATACAAATATGGAATCCTCATGTTGTATACCTGAAACTAATACAGTGTTATAGTCAATCATACCTCAAGAAAAGAAGGAAGGAAGGAAGGAAGGAAGGAAGGAAGGAAGGAGGGAGGGAGGGAGGGAGGGAGGGAGGGAGGGAGGAAGGGAGGAGGAGGGGGGAGGGAGGAAGGAAGGGAGGAAGGAAGGGAGGGAGGGGGGGAGGGAGGAAGGAAGGAAGGAAGGGAGGAGGGGGGAGGGAGGGAGGGGGAGGGAGGAAGGAAGGGAGGAAGGAAGGAAGGGAAGGAGGGAGGGAGGAAGGAAGGAAGGAAGGAAAGAAAAAAGGGAGGGAGGGAGAGAAGGAGGAGGAGAGAAAAAATACCTTGCTTCTAAGCAGTGAGTAAATTATCCACAGGGCACAGTTCTGATATTCATGGAAAGCAGAAACGAAGATGGTAAAGAGCCTCCTCACACGTATTGCAGCTTCTACTATGTGTATTATACAAAGCTAATATTTTGGAGGGAAAATAGGGTAAAATACATTATCAGGTTTATAAAAGTGTTATCATTTTATTTTTATTTATCGTTTTATATTTTAAGTTTTTATTTAAATTCTAGTTAGTTAACAGATAGTATAATATTGATTTCAGGAGTAGTACTTCATGATTGATCACTTACCTACAGCACCCAGTGCTCAGCCCAGGCCCCCTCCTTAATCCCCATCCCCCATTCAGCCCATCCCCCACCCACCTCCCCTCAGCCACCCTGTTTGTTCTGTATAGTTAAGAGTCTCTTATGGTGTGCCATACCGTAAAAGGTTTGTCATTTTAACCTTAAATATAAGCTTTTTAATTCCATTAAGGAATAAACCTAAGCTATTTAATTCGTTATTCCATTCTAACTCTAATTTACAAAGTACATTTAATCTAAATACCTTTATAGAAAAAGAGGTAGAAATGTTACCTTGGACTTTGTTTCATCTTCCTTTTTATTTTATAAACTAGCGCCAACTTATGATTGGGTTAGACAGGCTGGTTAAGATAGTCAAGAAGAGCAAACCTGTTTTGCCATTTTGTTTCCAGTTGTTTCCTATTTGTCAGCAGCTCAAGAAGAGGCCTGGTCGTCTCTTTGTAGATCTGATATTATCAACAATGAACATAAAAATATATGTTTTGTAACATGCAGATTCCTGATAGAAAAAATAGGTGTTCAAGTACAAGGCCAAGAATTAAAATAATTCTGTTCATGGCTTTTTTTTTTTTTTTAAGGAAACAACCAACCTATGATATTTGTTTTCAAGAAACAAGGCTTTATTGAAGAGACTTACTTAGAGTTTAGGACAATACATGTTAATTTTTCAGAATAAATTAGCCATAGTTAATGAATATAGTGTGTATCTGAGCATGTGTATATCTGAACTTTCTGTTTATTCACATTAAATTCAGATCCTTTGACACCTTCGGAATCAACTCAAGAGTTACATGCGTCAGGTAAATAATTATATTTTATATTACATTATCTGAACATCAATAACTGTATCATAATCGGATGATATTGAGAGATATACGTACTACAAATTTCCAGTTGCCAGAGGCCAAAAAATAGCCATATGTTTAACATCATACGATCAAAATGGTCAACAAGCTGACTGAACGTTTGTTACAGTAACTAAATGCTTTGCCAACTTGAATTCTTTCATATTTTATTCTCCAGAGTTTGACATTTTTTAAAAAATTTCCCAAATCACCTGAAATTTTCTTAGGGTGTATCATAAATAAAATTCCCAGCTACATGCAATAACATGTTTTTCAGTGTAATGAGCTTTATATGATATATTTCTGTCGATATGCCACAGCCTGGTTTTTCAGCTAGTTTCTCAAGACTGAGATTATCATTTTTACTTGAAATAGGTTCATAACTTAAAAGCGTCTGAGCAGAACTCTTCTCTGGCCCTAGGCTGGGAATGTCAAAGTTGTGTTCTACTTCTGACCGCTCACGAGTACTCACTGTTGCACAGAGAAATGTTTTTTAACCTAACTAAGCCCTTGGACCAATGTTTCCCGAACTTTCCCATTCCCTGTTCTTCCACCTCCAGCAGCATCTTCACAGACGACGAAACTCCAGTGTTCCATTTGCTCCTAGTCAGTGATGAACTGGAATATTCCAACAGTTCATTGCATCTAACGGGTAACCCTGAGGATTCATGGAGATAACACTTCTAAAGGGCTTAGCCTAGTGTTGGTACTCAATACGTGTTCTAGAAGTGGGTGCTAGTCCTGTTATTAACAGTTACATTTAGGAAGCCCATTGGACAATTCTGAGTCAATGCATTCTTACTGGAAAGGTTAACATTCCAATTTCTCCCTAATTCAGTCTCCAAATTTTGCAGCCCCCTTTGGTGTTCCTCTTCTTACTCTTCCACATCCTTCAGCCAACTTGTCCTGGTGATTTTTCTCATACTACTTGGGTCCTCCTACTCCAGGCCAGATGCATCTCACTTCTCCCCCTCCCTCCCCTGGGGCCAAACCTCCTGTATTATAGTCCTCTCCCCACATTTCCCCGCAGAATAACTCATTTATATCCTGTCACCACGTGAACAAATGAATAAGCACAGGTCTGATTGGGCCACTGATCTCAAAGCCATTGGTGACATAATACTTTCTCCAGAATTCAGTTCCAAATGTTGGACGGTCCTAGACGCCAGCTAAGGAATTTGTGTTTAGGTCTCTCCATCATCTAGCCCCAAGTGCCCCTCAAGTCTCAATTCCCACCACCCCTGTCTTGGCTCCTTTGCCGACTGGTACCCCCCCAATCTATGCTTCCCGTACACTGTGCTTTCAGAAATCTGTGCCACCGAAACCCTGTGCCCTGGTCCTCCCAACCTCTTCTCCTCCACCTCAAACCCCACCATCTCCATTGGCTTCTGACCCTCTGCACCTCCAAACCTTCAGCAGCCTCAAAGGCCCATCTCAACATATTCCTTCCAGTCATGTCTCCTGATTCCTCCAGACAGAAAAATTAACTTTTCTCCTCTCCACTCCTATCACATTGTAGACATACCACTTTTATGGAATTTGACAGCTGACGGTGAGTATTTTTGGTAGTAGCGTACACACAGTACTTCTGGAATGTGCCTCTCTCTCATTTCTCATCTCTGTAGCAAGACTGCCTTACTGAATCCCTCCCTAGTAGAGAGAGGGTTGATAGTTGTTGGATAAATCTTTCTGAATGATAAAGTGATCATTTGATTTTCAATAACATGATCTCTTTACTTTCCTCACAAAGATATGCCTGAATATTCGGTCACGAATGAATTTTGCCGCAAACACTTCTTAATTGGAATTCTACTCCGAGAAGTTGGCTTTGCCCTGCAAGAAGACCAAGACATCAGGCACTTAGCTCTAGCTGTCCTAAAGAATCTAATGGCTAAGCATTCATTTGATGATCGATACAGAGAACCAGTGAGTGGTTTTCTTTTCTCCCTTCCCTAAACACCATTTAATGGCTCACTGCATTAAATGCATATCAAACCGACAAGTCTATTGATTTGTATGTGAATCATTTCTTTTGGCTACCTTTCCACCTAGGAGAAGCAGGCCCACATAGCAAGTTTATACATGCCCCTCTATGGCATGCTTCTGGACAACATGCCAAGGATTTACCTAAAGGACCTGTATCCTTTTACCGTCAACACATCTAATCAGGTCAGTTTACAGAATGGTTCAAATGTGCATTTTAATAAAGAGTTTGCCTGTTTTGTCTTTCTGCCCTGGAGAGCCATTTTCCCCCAACTCTGAGCAAACTAAGCACCTCACCATAACCATTTTGAGACGTGGCATCAGTGTTATTTGTTCCAGATTGCTCCCTGAAGCCTTCCACCTCAATCATCACTTTCCTTTCTTCTCTGTATCACCTTCCGGCTGTACAGTTTTTACCAGGTTCCTCTGCTGCATGCGTGGCCCCGTCCTCAGCCCGCACCTCCCCCCTCCCCCGACCTTTCTGCATCGGCTTCATGACCACCTGGTGTTAGCGTTGTCAAGTGCTTCAGTCACACCCAGGAGAGGCCTGCCTGTCATCCCTCCTCCACTGAGCCACCATAGTGGCCACACAGCAAGCCACTCGAGATGGGGTACCTCTGTTCACAGCCCAGATAAATTAACACACTGCTGAATGCAAGATATTACCACCTCGAAGTTAGGAGCTGTGCCACTGGGATGTCGTTTAGCAGAAGACCTTGTTCAAATGCCAGCAATACCAGTTTCTAGCAATGTAACCTTCGATAAGTCATCTGGTCTCTTTAACCTCCACGATCTTCCTTATAGAGTAAAGATGGGTAGAATTCCCCCATCACAGGATTCTTAGGAGGATTAAATTGTCTAGTAGAAAACACTTTTTGTAGAGACTGGCACATAATAAGGGTTTGGAATTAGTTTTTAATACTAGTAATATTCATAAGATAACCCATGATAATAATGATATATAATCTGTAGTATAATCCATTGAAAATCAGTAGCATTTCCAACCAGTTTATAGCTAGAAGATAGTTTCCGCTACATGGTGAAAAACAAATCACATAAGAAATCAAGTTGTGACTAAGAGTATGGGCTTGTCAGAGTATGGTTGTGATTATTCATTTCTACTGCCTGCTTCGGCAGAAGAACTTGGGTGGAATATAAAAGATCAAGTCAAGTAGCACCGAATCAAAAGCGTAGCAAAGAAGGCATATGGGGGTTTTCAATGTTGAAATATGGCGAATCGCATTAATCTCTTCTGTGCTTCCAACGCAGGGGTCTAGAGACGACCTCAGCACCAATGGAGGATTCCACGCCCAGTCAGCTATGAAACACGCAAACTCTGTGGACACATCATTTTCTAAAGATGTGTTAAATTCCATAGCAGGTACTTAAGACCTTGTGAGAACACTTGTGTTTCACTCTCATCCATGTTTATGTTACATAACATCGTGTTCTTACCCACTCCATAATTCAATGTGCATAATTTCTGTATGTCAAAGTATACTATATTTATATAGTGAAAGAGTCTCTTTACCTATTTCTTTGAAAACCATCCAGGGGCTTCCTCTTCTACTTAGCATTCAGCTTGACTTGGCTCAAAGAGCGATCTACTCAGATGTTAGCAAATTGCTTCATTCTGGGAACAATCTTTAAGTTTTCATTGCGTACGACCTGTTAAAATTTAATAGCCCGTCAAGCTCAAAATTTACTTTTAAGAACTATTTTGGAAATGTCATCTTCATTTCTTATAAATTGTCAAAACTTGAAAGCTTCTTCCCCAAAAGCAGCCTTATGAACATTTATTAAAACATTTTTAAAAAAGAAAATTTCTTTTAAGAGAAATCAAAAGAACAAGCTGTTCTTCATTTCCATTTATAATGGCCTAAATTTTCCTAAATCCTTAATACTGGCATGGCCATCGTGACCATTCTTACGGTGTGGCACGTCTTTAATGGCAATTCCAGGCTCTGTTACATCAGCCTTGCCCAACGCTGCTACCACCTCAATGCTCCCATCTTTTTGGGTCATCATTTTAGCTGTGTGTGTGCCCGTTGCGTCTCATTACCACCTGCGTGCTGTGGCTTGTGTTTGCAGCATTTTCATCGATAGCTATTTCTACAGTAAACCATGCTGACTCCAGAGCATCCTTAGCGAGTCTTGACTCCAACCCAAGCACCAATGAGAAGAGCAGTGAGAAGACTGACAACTGTGAAAAGGTAGGGTTTCTCTCCCAATTATCCAGCACCTTGTGACTCAGCAGTCTCTCACTCTAACTCGATCCTTCCTGGTTCTTCTACTCCTAGATCCCTAGACCCTTGTCTTTGATAGGCTCAACCCTTCGATTTGACAAGTTAGATCAAGCAGAAACCAGGAGTCTTCTCATGTGCTTTCTTCACATTATGAAGACAATTTCAGAGGGTAAAGAGAGCTCTTGAAAATTATAATTTTTAAAAAAAGGAAAAATCTTTAAATTTCCAAGAGTCTCATGCTCCATGGTGTTTCCTTTCAGAGACGCTGATTGCCTACTGGCAAAGAGCACCCAGCCCAGAGGTGTCTGACTTCTTCAGCATCTTGGAGTAAGTTATAGAGTTGATTTGTTAACATTTTTTTCTGGAAGCCTCAAAATAGTCCAGTATGTCATCCTTCATCCTAAGGACCCATATGCTGAACTATCTATCAATGGTAATGCATGAAATATTTAAAGAAAATATAATATTTTTCTTTTAATGTATATAAATGGTTTATATAAATAAAAGGGCATGAATAATTAGAATGTGACTTTTTTTTTCTTCCTAGTGTTTGTCTTCAAAATTTCAGATACCTAGGGAAACGCAATATAATAAGGTAATAACTTTTAAATTCCAATAGGTTAGTCTGGTCTTTAAAAATAATTATGACAAATAGTCGTGTATCGGGTTACACGTACAGATATATGTTAGAAATGTTAAAATGCACATTAGGATTGTGAGTGACCTCACAGTAGACAAAGGAGTTTGATGATTGCCCTATACCCATAGTAGATCTAGGACTAGTTAAAGCTGTCTAGAGAGAAAAGCACAAAACATACATTTCTGAAAGGAAACCACATTTCCTAGATAGTCTGAACTAACTTATCTAGCATTTGTATGGATGTAATGTAGTAGATTCCTCTTTAAGAAAATACATCCAATGTGAATAAGTCACAGGAATAAAAGGTGCAGCACAGGGAGTATAGCCATTGGTTTTGTTGTTTGTGGACAGATGAGATACACCTGTGGTGACGGCCGCATACATATAGACTCGTCAAATCACTATGTTGTACACCTGAAACCAATATAACACTGCGTGTCAACTATTCTTCAATTAAAAGGAAAGAAAGAAAGTATATACACCCAGTAAGCTAAAAAGAAAAATGAACCTGGAATAACTTTTGTGTTGACATCCTTTTCTCATGAGAGACCGTGAAGCCCCCAGCACCTTGGCTAAACCCCCATTTCCCACTGCCAGAGGAAAATGTGATTTTGTTTTTCATACCATGTGACCTAGTTCATTGTTCGGTAATCGCTTTGCCAGTTGCCGTTCTGTATTTATAAATAAATTACAACTACTGAGCTATGATTAAAGCATCAGTTTTCCTTGCAGAAAAATTGCCGCTGCATTTAAATTTGTGCAGTCCACCCAGAACAATGGAACTCTCAAAGGATCTAATCCTTCCTGCCAAGCATCGGGTCCCTTGTCACAATGGTAACATCGCATTTGCTTGATACTTGTAATCTTATGGTGTGTATAAGTGTGTGTATATGAGTATATACATGTGTATATATGCATACAGATGTGCATATATGTATGGGGGTGTGAATGTGCACACACACATGTGTATGTATGCATATACTTCAAACCAAATGCATATTTCAAGTAACTCTATGTTTTTCTGGAAAAAACTTCTTAGGTACTGCCCGATCTGCCCCGCTAGCTTGTGAAGACCTAAGAGGCAAGGATTATGCTTTGTTTATGTGCACTCAGGGCACAGTGCCATGCATAGGATGAGGGTCAATATGTACCTTAATTTAATTGAACCCAAAAAGGCCTAATTCCAAAAAATGACTCATTTAATGGTTGCTAACCTCCGAGGGACAAAGTAAAATGTGAGCTTGTATCTCCCCATTCCTCTCGGTCATTGTAATATGTTAGCAGCATCCTTAGGGCTCAAATTGTTTTTTAAAGGATCAAAGGCAGTGAGGAAGCACAGAGGGCTCCATAAGCTCGTGTTAGATTTCCTAGTCATTACACTGATCTGACTAGCATACACGACCTGGAGTCATCCTTTATTAACCTACCCGGTGGGAAAACTTTGCCCTGAAATCTTACTTTAAATCTCCCCTGGGTCTAGTAAATAAGAATTCTTTGCTAAAATTTTCTCCAGTTTGATTTATTCTTCCCAGAGTTACCATAATAATATATAATATGAAAATGGCTGTATTTTAGAAAGGATTTTAGAAATAGGAAAGTGGTATATAACCAATAAATCATGGAGTAAATTTTGCCTCTTAGTCCATAGAGACTCCTTGAAGTGGCCCCTTGTGTGAAAGTAAATGAGAAAAACATAATAGGCATGTTTTGCAAGTGGTAATAGAATAGAGGACTATAAACTATGACTGTTTATGTTTAAAAACAATAGTAATAGATCTGAGGTCACTGTAGGTTTCTTGATGTTTGGTCAGTTAGGTTTCAGGCTTCTTCCTGAATGATCTAGACAAGTCCTGGCCATTCCTACATCTCCCCTTCCAGAAACCAGGATTTTTTTTCCTCCAGAATTTCCAGACTAAAATAGACTCAATACGCGGAGATAAGCCAGTCCCAAAGTTCAAGCCATTCAGCCCAGAACCCATTGTTTCTTGTAGCTTCAGGAATGACCCGGACTCCCCTGGCTACTGAAAACCAAAGTTAGATCTTCTGGGCCTCAATCCATCCAGAACATTTGATTTGGCCAGAACCAAATGAGCCTTAAAGAGTGTGAGCAAGAGAAAACCATTGCCTCTTCTATAGGCTTGACTCTTAAGGGTATCTCCTATTACCTGCTTTCCTCAAAAAAATGTTCTATTATCTTGGCCAAATGGTAGCTTAAATGAAAGTCAAGAATGGGAAGTGTTCTTACTTCTACATCAAGCTGGCTCATTCCCCCAGATGGAAGTGCCAAGGAGACATTGAATGAGAGCCATTGCAGGCCATTGTCATCGGTCTGGGAACATAGCTGTACTCAGGGCCCCCTTAGCTCTCTTGCCTACCAGGATGGAATCCCATGGAATTCCCATGGAATCCCATGATTTCATTAAACAATAATGAATATGCTTGTTCAGATTTAAATTCAATATCTATTATTCTTCTATCATCCTTTGGTATTGATTATCCTTCTGAACCTTTTTTTTTTTTTTTGGCTTAAATAAAATTGCTCCAGAAGTATTCTTAAAACCCCCTTTTATCATATTACCTATAATCAATATTTTTAATACAATATCTCTGTTTAAAAATTGTTTATATTTGACTCAATCTAGAATACTTGATTGAACATCTGTGTGTCGTATCTCTCATACTTTACCCATTTTTTCCTATTTAATTTTCAGGATGCATACCACATCCGCTCATGAAGGACATAAGCAGCACAGATCACAAACTTTACCTATAATTCGAGGCAAAAACGCACTTTCAAACCCCAAACTCTTACAGATGTTAGACAATACCATGTCCAGTAAGTAAACATGAAATAATAGGCATGTGATGGTGATCGGTGTTTCTCTAGATGTGTGGAAAATGTGAAATGCACTATAATGTTTCAGAAACATATGGGAAGGTTGGCATGCCACCGAGACCACTGCTTTTTCAGACTCGCTGTAGCCCAGGGAATTTTTCTTAGAGGGAAAAAAATCACTAGAGAGGCGGCTTAAAAAATGTAGTGTCCTTATAAAGAAGAAAGGAAAAAGGCAAACCGCTCAGTATCATCTGCTGGGTGCAGCTCCTCTGGTATCAAGTGACTTTGCCATCGTCGGGCTTATAGGGCCTCTCGCAACAAGATCATTACTGTCTGCTCTTCAGGAAGAGGGGAAATTGTCCTACAAGCAGTAAGTGTGACATCTTGAGCACAAGGAAGCACACATTCCAGCTTGTAAACGAGGAAAAATGGGCCCAGTGTTTTGTACTGTGTACGTGTTGGTGATTATGGGCATGGGACCAGACTTACCTGTTTGAAAGCATGTGCCTTCACCTAAAATACCTTTAGTGCCGTTAATGGCCATTAATGCACACTGCCCACAGAGACTGCACATTTAATCTGTTAGCCTGGGAGCATAAACTTGACCCAGACGGAGAATGAAAGAAATACAACTCTGTCAATGCCTAAGTCAATGGAAAAGAAGGAAGAAATAATGGCAAATGGATCCCTCTTGTCTACAGCTGACATTTGAAAAGGGCACACATACTATCTTAGTTTGAGTTGCTACGACAAGTTAACAGTCTGGGTGGCTTAAACAACAAAGTTCTCATAGTTCTCATAGTTCTGGAGGGTGTGAGGTCCAAGGTCAAGTGCCAGCAGATTTGATGTCTGGTGAGAACCCTCTTTCTGATTTGCAGACAGCCACCTTCTTGTTGTGTCCTCACATGACAGAGAGAAAGTGATCTTTCTGATGTCCCTTTTTATAAGAGCGCTAACCCATTCATGAGGGCTCCACTCTCATGAACTAATTACCTCCCAAAGATCCTGCTTCCAAATACCATCACACTGGGGTTTAGGGCTTCAACATAGGAATCTGGGGGGACACAAACATTCTGTCTACATCCACTAACGACTCTGTCTAGAGTTTTTGATTCAGCCAATAAGGTAATTTAACAAACAAAAGCGCTTTGATTTAATAAGTTGCTTATCAAAACACCAGTCAACACGAAATAATGTTATAATAGAAGAAAGTCCTTTATGGGATACAAAGTTTCTTAGACATTTATGAGTGTTCTACCTTATGTTTTGTAGGCAACTCCAATGAAATAGACATTGTGCACCATGTGGACACAGAGGCCAATATAGCTACAGAGGTCTGCCTGACTATTCTAGACCTGCTATCCCTCTTCACCCAGATTCACCAGGTAAGTTGATGCTGACATCTTCTGCAACCGTGATAAAATGGGAGGTAGGAAAGTCGTGGGAAGTCAAGAACATGTTTTTAAAGTATTTTATGAAATTAATTAACCTTACATAAATCAACAGATGTGTGAGTGGAAAAAAATTTGAAAGATGAGACTCAGAATTTACTACTCAAATGATATAAGTACATACGTATGTCACTATTGGTCAAATAATAAACATTTTCCTTATTCCTCCTGCTTCACTCTCAGGCCAGCCCGGCTGAGGGAGGCTGTGACTCTACTTTTTCGTCTCCAGGGGAGAGACGAATGACAGCTAGATCCAACAGGCTATACTGCTGAGCATTTTTCCTGTGCTTATTGGTCATCTGTGTAACTTGGGTGAAATAATACCACTACATACTATTAGAATGACTCAAGTTAAAAAGGCTGACCATACCAAGTTTTGGCAGGGATATGGAAAAACTGGAACTCTCATCCACTGATGGCGGGAATGCAAACACTCTGGAAAACAGTATGGCAGTCTAAAACGTTAAACCTGCGTCTATCGTGTGACCAGGCATTCCAATACTAAGAATTTACCCCGGAGAAATAAAAGCATTTGGTCACACAAAACTGTGTACACAAATATTCATAGAAGCCTTATTTTTAATAAATGCTGAAAACAACCCAAATGTCCATCAACAGGTGAATGGATTTTAAAAATGGTAGTATATCCACACATAGAATACTGCTCAGTCACGCTTAGTGAAAGAAGCCAAACAAAAAGAGTATTTATTGTATATTTCCATTTACATAAAATTTTATAAATGCTAACTATAGAAATTACATGTCCGTTATACCTCAATAAAGATATTTAAAATATTAGCTCAATCTAATGAGCTTACAGATGTTCAGGGCTGAACTGAATAAAGTCTACACCACAAAATGATTATGCCGAGAAAGACCTGCTTTCAGGTGAAATGTCATCATAGTGGTAGAAAAAGCAAAAACCACATTTTAATTCTTTATTACTCAGTGCAAATGTTGATAAAATCTCAGACATCGCAAAGGCCCTACGATGCCTACGAGGACCTGCCTCTCTGTGACCTCATCTGTGACCTCATCTTCTTCCTCTCTCCCGATCTCACCCATGCCCCATGCTCAGGTTGCTCTGCTCTTTTTTTTCAACCTTGATCTCACAGGCTTCTTCCCAACTCATGTCCCTGGTACTATCTGTGTCCCCTTAGACAGTCCCTTCAGATATGCCCATGTCAGTGCATCCATTAAACAGGTCTTGACTAACCACCCTATCTAGAGTAACCCTATGCCCAAAGCAATTACTTTTTATCATATCCTATCATTCTGCTCTATTTTCTTATTTAGCAATTTCTTTCAATCATTGCTGTGTAGGTTTCAGTGGGAACACAGACCTTCCCTTCTTACTCAACACTATTTCCAGCCCCCAGAATTGTGCCTACCACATAGTAGGTTCACAATAAATCTCTTTTGAAAGAATACAGCTGCCCTTTAACTCGTCCTAAATACCTTCCGTGTTAAATTTCCAGAGACAGCTCCAACAATCCGAATGTCAAAATTCAATGATGAAGAGGGTCTTTGACACCTACATGCTCTTTTTCCAAGTCAACCAGTCGGCCACAGCGCTGAAGCATGTGTTTGCCTCCTTGAGATTGTTTGTATGCAAGGTAAGCATTCTCCTGGTTCCAGTGAAAGCTCGGGGAAGGATGGTGATCAACACATATTAATCCTGACATCTCTCAGGTTGGAGGAAAGAAGGCTTGTTTTCTTTTATTTTGGTTTATTTGGTTTTATTAGACTGTTTTGGGGTTTTAATAAGCCATTTGATTCATGGTCTGAAAATAAGTTCACAGCCTTGACAGCCTATCTGCTGGGATATCAAAAGGGAATAAAATTAACATCTAGCCATCGTTCTGGGGTTCTCAGTGTTTGTGGCAGAGACTTAGGTAAAACGCACATCATCAACTATGTTGTCCTTTCATGCCGCGTAAAGTTGCCACATTGAAATAGACAGAGCTACCATCTTTGAGGATCCCTGTGGTTTTACAGTGTTGGGTGAACAGAAAGCATTTCAAAGCTCTCAGTCCCTGGTTCTGGGTTGTCATTATTGATGCATGAGAGACTTACCATGTACAGAATGATTATTTCTAGGAAAAAAGAGAAATATTAATATAGACTTAAATAAATACAAGTCTATCCCTTCCACTTGTAGATGGAAGAAAAAAACAAGGTTAAAAAAAAAAAGAAGGTGGATTTTGTTCTAAGGAATTCTAAAACTGGGCATACACAGAGCAACATGAAAACACGATCCGCCCTTAACCAGTCCTTCTATTTCCATAGTTTCCTTCAGCATTCTTTCAGGGGCCAGCCGACCTGTGTGGATCGTTCTGTTATGAAGTCCTGAAATGCTGTAACCACAGGTCACGGTCAACGCAGACTGAAGCATCAGCACTTCTGTACTTTTTCATGAGGAAGAATTTTGAATTTAACAAGCAGAAGTCAATTGTCCGGTCCCACTTACAAGTAAGTGCTGCCAAGTTTCATCAATGCTGTTGGGAAAAGCACTCATCTGTTCCAGCGCTGATAAAAGCCTCCTGGCCCCAGGGCAAGAGCTACCAACTCCCCTACCAGACCCCGCCTTAAAGACAGCACGGTCGCTCTCACTCAGAGGAAGAGGGCAGGAGTCAGCAAAGCCCATAACTCCATTGGGACGTTTCCTTTCTTCCGCCAGGGAAGAGAATCAAATAGAAACCGGAATCAGGAAATCATGGCTATCTCTAGGATGCCAAACCCCGCCAGATTCCGCACGCAGAAATGTCTTTCTTTAAGGCATCCCAAGATTCCTGTGACCTTCTCATATATTTAAGATTCTAGGAAACGCCCTAGATGACATAACCTTCTAAAAATTTAATGTGTGAAGATGCTATCCTTTGGACCCACAGGGAGAAATCAATAATCCATTCATCCAGCCCAGTGGATTTCCTTAAAATTACTATTTCTGAATTACTACTTTTGAAGTTGCATTGTTCTTTTCTCTTCTAGCTCATCAAGGCCGTAAGCCAGTTAATAGCCGATGCTGGGATTGGAGGCTCTCGGTTTCAACATTCTCTTGCAATTACCAATAATTTTGCTAATGGAGACAAGCAGATGAAAGTAAGAAATGCTTTGTGGACATTTTCAAAGACTTAGGAATAAAACTGAGCTGAATTCTTTGGTGAAATATCAACATCATAAAAAGATACAGGTTCTGCATTTTGTTCACTGAGACTTGAACTGAGTGTGACGTTGAGTGCGCTTGTTTGAATTAACAGTAGCTCTAACAGCGTCAGTCTGTCATCTGTTAAGTGGAACGTGCAAGATGGGTGATTGAGTGGGATATACAAGAAAACTAACCACGAACATCCAGAAATACTCATAACCCTGTTCTTGGTCAAATTTATTGAATCTTTCTTTTAGAAATTTCTGAAGACTTCTCCTTTAGTCATAGTACCGAAAAGTCCAGGGATAGAGCTTGGCATCAGGCGTGGCTGAACACAGGAATTAAAATAATGTTTCCGCATTAATTCAAAAAGATAGCTGCACCCCCATGTTCATGGCAGCATAATTTATCATAGCCCAGGCATGGAAACAAGCTAAGGTCCGTCAGTGAATGAATGATTAAGCAGTGGTGGTATATATATTCAACAGAGTAGCATTCAGTCATAAAAACTGAGGCAGTCCTACCATTTGTGACAACATGCATGGACATCGAAGGCATTATGCTAAGTGGAAATAAGTCAGACAAAGTAAGACAAATACTGTATGATCTCACTGACATGGGTAGTCTTACAAAAAAATTGAAAGTCGTGGAAAAAGAAATCAAACCTGTGGTTATCAGAGGCAGGGGGTGGGGACTGGAGAAATTGGAGGAAGGTGGTCAACAGGTACAAACTTCTCTTTGTAAGATAGATAAGAACTGGGGATGTCAGGTACAACATGATGGCTATAGCTTACACTGCTCTGTGCTGTAGAAAAGTTAGTTGTGAAGAGAGAAAATCCTAGTTGTCATCATAAGAGGAAATTTTTTCCTTTTTCCTCTTTTTCTTTCTTTCCTCTGTATTTCATCTACATGAGAAGATGGCTGTTGGCTGACCTGTTGTGGTTCCCACTTCACAATATATGTAAATCAAGTCACCATGCTGTATGCCTTAAACTCATAAGTGATATATGCTAGTTACTTCTGAATAAAACTGGATAAAAAATTTTAGTAAAAAAGTTTTTCCTAAATTAAAAAATCATCATATGTTCAAGCCCCTTCTCCTACTGCCTCGATTTTTGCCTCTACCTCTCAGTTCAATTTTCCTCTTTGTTTATTTGGTTTACAAGTAGGCTCTCCCCATGAGCTTACTCTCTCAGAAATTCTGATCACACTGGAGTATCCTGTAAGTGGAAAAAATGCATCGGGGCACCTGGGTGGCACAGTCAGCTAAGCATCTGCCTTCAGCTCAGGTCATGGTCCCAGGGTCCTGGGATCAAGCCCCATGTGGGGCTACCTGCTCAGCAGGGAATCTGCTTCTCCCTCTCCTTCAGCCCCTACCCCTCTCCCTCAGCTCATGCTATCTCACTCTCAGTCTCAAATAAATAAATAAATAAAAACATTAAAAAGAGAGAGAGAGAGAGAGAAGAGAAGAGAACACCTCATTCTATAGTGCCAAAGTCCCAGACCTGAATCTCTTTGTCTAAACCTTGTATCATATGCCCACTCCTAAACTGATCACTGGCTTGAGGAATCAAAGAATATGATGGGCCAGGCCAGTTTGGTGGGCCACCCACTGGTGCCTGTGAATGAAGTAGACACCTTCAAATCACATGAACTAGAGCCAGAGAGGAAAGCACCTCAAAGAACAATCAGGATGCTCTTACTAGAAGAAGCTAGGTGAGCAGATAAAATGGAGTCTACTGCAGTTCTTATGTTCAAATGTGTACAACCACAATCACAACACATGGAATGCATATGTGAAGAAAGTACATATTTATGAACAATATAGAGAATGTACCAAATGTGATGCCAAGTCACTTGAAGTAACTTACCTTAGGCATTAGGAACAGATAATGACCCAGGCTCTCTGTTTTCCAAAGAACAGCAACTTCCCAGCAGAGGTGAAAGATCTGACGAAACGTATAAGGACTGTTTTGATGGCGACAGCTCAGATGAAGGAGCATGAGAAGGACCCTGAGATGCTGGTGGATCTCCAATACAGTCTGGCAAACTCCTATGCAAGCACCCCTGAGCTGCGGAGGACCTGGCTCGAAAGCATGGCCAAGATTCATGCGAGAAACGGAGACTTATCTGAGGTGATTAGCGAAGGCTCAGTCCTTCTCCATTGACATTGTCCTCTTTATCAGGCAATTGGATTTTCACCTACAGTAGGCTACCATATTTTTCCACTCATCTAGATATGACCCAATGATACATAGATGTAAATTTGCACGTAGGATTCAAGAGTGCCCAACTCCATGTAAATGATACCAAGTCAAGGACAGAGTCGTTGGTATCAGCTGTAATTATAGGATATGTAATGCAGAACCAAAGGTTAAAAGCCTAAGACTATGGAGGATGGTTGTAATGGTATCTGGAAATTGAGTTATGTAAGTTAATGTTCTGTGTCTTAAAACGTCTTCCCTGTAATTGGAGTCGGATGGGGAAGTTTGCCACCATGGTGAGTAATCTCAGGCTGGGGTAATCTGTCCTTATTTGCAGCTAGTCTGAGCTGGTGATGGAAATATTAACACTCCCACGAGCCATGTGAGGAGAGTGCACTGTGTGAAGGTTATAAATCAATAGCTAACTTTTTTATGTCAGTTCAAATACTGGGTGGATTTTTATGCAGCAATTCATGGCCCCAAGTGGTTTCAGGATACCAAATGGGAAACTTGTGCCTTACTCTCAGAAATATGCCCCTTTGGCGGCTCCTGGGTGGCACAGCGGTTAAGCGTCTGCCTTCGGCTCAGGGCATGATCCCGGCATTACGGGATCGAGCCCCACATCAGGCTCCTCCGCTATGAGCCTGCTTCTTCCTCTCCCACTCCCCCTGCTTGTGTTCCCTCTCTCGCTGGCTGTCTCTATCTCTGTCGAATAAATAAATAAAATCTTAAAAAAAAAAAAAAGAAATATGCCCCTTTGGAGAAGACATTAATTTGTCTGGGATAGTCCTAACACCTGAAGTTCTTCTAAATGCATGTGAGGGATCCTGGGATAGAAATAGAGCCAATCAGAAACTGCAGTTGGAGACAATTGGATGGGACAAGAATGAGAAACTCCAGGTCCCTTGGACGGCCCAGAAAATGGAGAAATAACTCCACAACCTTCAAAGGGAAAAGCTGAAGTCATTTGGACCCTTCAGCAGGTCAAGTTCTAGTACGTGTTCAGCAATGTTCAGGACTTTTCAGTAGATGTGAGAGAACAATAAAATCACCATATAGTCTGGTTGGCGGGAGCACACCTGTTACATTAGGCCACACTATTTAATTAAGTACCACCTTGTGAGGCGACCATCTTAAAGGCAGTAGGTATTCCAATGGGGCCATTACTGGAAGGAGAAAAGCCAAGAAGGTTAACTTAATTTTACTCCTAATTTAGATCTCGATGCTATAGCTTGTAGTTTTAACAAGAGAAGAGAACTGTGGATTTAAAAATACATTCATTAGACTTAGATATTAAGGAAAGGAGGTAATTCTATTGAAAAATTCTCCAGGTCAGCTCATTCACCCACTTGAAGACTACACCCAGATAAACACAAACAAAAATGCCCAAATATGTGTTTTATTCTTGATTATGAACTTTTTGGAAATCAAATCAATTCTTGTTTTTGATTCATTCATTAAAAGGATTCCTCCACACATTCTCACATGGAATACTGACTCACCTTGGAAGATTCGTCCTGATTAGATGAATAGTAAAATCGACACTGTGCCTTCCTCTGAAACCCTTTTCTTTTTATTGTAGGCTGCTATGTGCTACATCCATATAGCTGCCCTCATTGCGGAATACCTGAAAAGAAAGGGTAAGATGGCTGTGTGCAGGGAGAGAAGTCTAGAAGTTGACATGTTGAAACCTAAATTAAAATTAACTTATTAATTTTAGGTTGTATTAATCTCAGTTATGTTTTGTTAAGTTACGTTAATTTTCACAGATATTTCTAATTATACTGTACTTATAAATTTTAGCTCTCTTGTGCCATTATCATGTTTATTTTTTGGACAAAAAGGCTAACTGGTCAACCTCTTAGTTCAAAATGAGAATGTTTCATTGGTAACGATTAATAGTCTCATAAGCTTGTATTAACACCAACATGTAGCAATGTTTTAACCTCATCTTGCACTACCATAGGTTACTGGAAAATGGAAAAGATTTGCACACCATCCCTGCTCCCGGAGGATATCCACCCCTGTGATAGCTACCCATTACTAACAGCTCCTGGTGGAGGAAGTGAGTGGCCTAACTCTCCCGCATAAACTCCTTTACCCCCATGGAACAGTGCAGAGGAAATTATGTTGCTGCTTAAAGTCTTCTTTGATGAAACTCTTAAATGTTTACTTGGAAGCAAAAACTGTCTCAGAACTTCATAACTCACGCTGTAAAAGCTTGAAGCTCCTACCATTCCTAAATCTACCCAAATTTATGAAGTTTAGAACTGAAAAGTTCTCAGCACATAGAATTGCATCTTATCCAATATTTAGGATTATGAGTCATGGCCATATTTGCTACCAATCTGCATACTAGTTTGCCCTTAGGATTTTATTCTAAAATTGTTTAAAATTGCAAGAAAAATCTATTTTAATTTTGGAATCTAATAAGATGACTCATTTGAAACAAGGAATGCCAAAAATATATATGCAGGACTCTATAATCAACATGTTCCATTTACTTTTTTAAAAGCATTAACTGATTCAGACAATATGCAACACATAATAATTTACAGTACTGACTTCCTTTAATTAAGAATATGTCATCTTTAAAGTTTGATGAAAGATTTTGTGACAATAACTAAAGAATTACTCTTTGTGAAACATTTGGCAATATAGCTAATCTATTTAACCTGTTTTCCCTTGCAAAAGTTTGTTCAAACCCAAAGGTTATGGCCTGGGGTCTATTTCCTAATGCTCTCTTAACTTTCAAAATGTAGTGGAAAGCTCAGTGTATGAAAAACAGAAACGAATCTTTAGATATCAAGATCAAAATAACTGAATGAAAGGTAAATGGACTTTAGTTACAGTATTTTGGAAACATAATTAATCCCTTATTCTTTTAAACATGCATATATTTTCTAAAGAATCTCAGTGGATTTTGCAAAAAGGCATTTGAACCAAATGACCAAAGTGAACTGTGAGACAGAGGTCACTTGTTTGAGGAGGAGACCAGACCTGGCATCCTGGCTTGTGTCAATGCTAAAATTCAGGAATCTTCCTGCTTAGTTCCACACTGACCATTTAGCTTCATTTTTATATGCACGTCATCGAACTCATCACTGTTTTGTCTAACGTACCCTTCTTCCCCATCTACTTTGTATCATAATCAGACACTGTACAGCTCCATAAAGATGATTTCAAATTCTAACAGAAAACAAAATTTAAAAACCCTGATAAAACTAAGGGTCTGTTTGAGAAATTGTGGAAACTTACATCCCAAAATATTGTGTGAACCTTTAATATTCAAAAAATGTTAAATACCCATTTCCAGACCTAAGGTAACATTGGACACTAACATACCCATTGAAAAAAGAATATATTTGCTTAGTAAACTCTAAGGAAGGTGATTTTTTATGATGCATTAACATATATTTATACCCATTGGCATATATCTAAAGTCCTCAATATACTTATTTATATTATGGTGTTTCTAAGTTAGAGGAAAAAGGATCCCTTCAGTACAATGTGCACATAATTAAGACTATAGGCAAATATAAGCAACTCCAGAAAGTACAACTGTAATAAAAATCATCATTCTGCAAAAAAATATATGGTGACTTTCTTTGCTATATATCCCTGCTAATCAATTGTCACATATTTTAATATATGTTTAATTACAGAAGGAATATTATTATTTTAAAAAGTAGGAAAGTAGAATTTTTAATGCAAGGATTAGATTGCAACAACTATTCTAGTTATAATTTCGAGTATGTTTGAGGAGTGATCGTTTAGTGACATAGCCCATGAGCTGATAATTAAAAATGGAGACATCTCACAAAAGTATTAGCTATAATTTTAAAAGCACTTGCTCAGTATGTATGGGCCCACACAGGGCTCTACACTGGCAATATCTCGATTAATTGCCAGTAATGAGTCTTTGAGTTAGGTGCTGTTATGGCCTCCTGTTTTCAAGTGAGAAAACCAAGAGAAATGATACAACCCAACCCAGGGTGCACGGTTAGCTTGTGATGGGGCCAAAGTTCAAGGGCTGGTCGGTCACTCCAAGCTGTGCTCCTGACTGCTCAAATTCTCCACTCTTCAGTTCCAGTCCCTCCTCTTGGGGCATTGCCCATGATCAACTGTCTTTATATATTATCTGTAGAGCGAGATCTTTTTTTTCTATTTTTTTTAATCTTGGTAGCCATGGTGCTAGGAAAAATTAAGGAAGTTTCTAGATTAGTGCAAAAGAGTGAAAATTGGCAAGGAGTGAGCGTTGTTTCCATAATACACTGACCATACCAGGTGTTTTCTCAAATATTAATGTTTTGAATCCCTTCAACCATCCTTTAAGATAGATAGTAACATCTTCAGTTTAACAAATGGGGCGAAGCAGGCTCAAAAACTCTGGCTAAACTAGGACATTGGAACCTTGTCTATCTACAAATTCTGTATTCTGTCCATAATTCCATGCCAGCTTCTAAAAGAAAATGTGTCACCTGAAAATTGATACAAAATTAGAAAACGAGGTCATTGGTTGCCCTGGGAGAGAATATTTATCAACAGTCATTATCTACTCATCTCATTGACTGTGTGAGTTTTATTTACCACTTGTAACATCATAAAGAAACACATTATCTATGCCAAACAGGATCTGGCTCAAATAATAATGTCGCATTTTGCTTGGTCCTCTCAAGGCATGTTTTCTATGGGCTGGCCAGCTTTTCTGAGCATCACACCAAATATTAAAGAAGAAGGAGCAATGAAAGAAGATTCGGGAATGCAAGACACACCATACAATGAGGTTAGATCCATATAATCTCGTGTACAGTAACTGCCTAAAAAGATGCATTGAATTATTACATTAAGCTAAATATGGAAGAGAAAATCTTATTCAGAAATCAAATAAAATTACTGTAGAATAGGACTTAGGCTAAATGAAAGGCAGGCTAAAATTAATCTGAGATTAATAGATCTCAAATTCCATTGATAAAGCATAATTTTCAATGAATATTTAAACTAAACTTCACTTCTCTAAGATGGACCCAAATATATAATGTCTGCTCTTCTATAAGATATGAAATCATTGGTCGTTTGGTAAACATCATAAGGGATGCTGAAAATTTTGTGAGCTGATCACAACTTTTTTTTTTAATGCATTAGAAAGTTGTAAATACACTTGAACAGAAAGGTTCACTAGTTTCTGCAAAAAACATTTTGATTTGCAAATCATGGTTATTGTGCATTAATCAAAAGAAGTTGTCTATTGGCAATTACATAGCAATAATTCTGATAAAGAAAACAGAGCTCCCTCATCAAGTAAATAAAATATTTCATAAGCTAATTGTTTAAATCTTAATGTTACATAGATTTAAAAAAGGGTTGCAGAAAGAAAGTTTTGGGTGGATTTTAATTAAATTTTATATATGGTTTATATGAATTTAGTATACCTTGCGGATAAACAGTAAATGCAACTACATATTTACATTAACTATTTCAAATAACGTTTAAGAATCTCTTCTTCAAAGATGTTCAAAAGATTTAATAATATTATCCACTTGCTTAAGTGAGTATATAATTTGATTTAGCTGAATATTTATTAAACCACTAGTATATGTGAGGCGTTGAGGATGGAGGACAAAGATAAATAAGACCTGATGCTGACTTTCAAAGAGCTTAGAATCTTGAGAAGGACAAACTTTTTTCAGGATGGAGAGTAGCCAGTTTAAGACCCAACAACTACAAATCTAGGCAATTAAAGGGGAACAACTTTATAAGTGACAGTGGTTGGGATGCAGATGGATGAGACATATATGAAAGCTCTCCAGACTTTTGCACTGGGTCTTGGCACTGATGGGACTTGAAGGTGCCAAATGAGAAAATAAGGTTCTTATAGGTGCAGCCGCAACACCAGTAAATGTGTGGAGGTGCAAAAGTATTCTGAGAGTGGAGTGGTACAGGATGGTGTAACCAAAGTGCAAAGTCAGTGACAAGTGGAGTGGGAGGGGGGCACTGAAAGGGGGGTTGGTGCCTGATCATGGCGCTCCTTCAATGCCATGCTGGAGAGTTTGGATGGCCATTCAGAGACACTGGAGTTTCTACAAAGGTTTAGGGCAGTGGAGAGCTCGTGATCAGATTTACATTTTAGAAAGAAAGATTCCTAGAGAACAGCACATAGGATGGACCAGAGTGGAAAGCAGATTACTAGGAGACCACTATGGGGTCTGGAAGAGAAGGAACAGGGGTTTGATCTAAGGCAGTGACCATGGAAATGGAAAGGACTAGACAGAGCTGAAGGCATTTCATAGATTCAAACTAGCAAGCTCGAAGGACTAATTTGGTAATGGAAAGAGAAGAATCCAAGAAGACACCACCATCCCTTCCAGGATGGGGGTAAATACCGTTAACAAAGATAGAGAACACCGAGACCCCACTATAAAGAAAACTGACAGTGTAACAGTTTTGAAAACAAGTTTTCAGGGATGAACCACAATGCGTACACCATGCTTACACATTTGTGTAAAATCTCATTCTTATCTGGGGGATTGCAGAATATCCTGGTGGAGCAGCTCTATATGTGTGTGGAGTTTCTTTGGAAGTCTGAGCGATATGAGCTCATCGCTGATGTCAACAAACCCATCATCGCTGTCTTCGAGAAGCAGAGAGACTTCAAAGTACGTTTTCTGAGGCCAGACCTTGGTCAAAACATCCTGCTTTAAATTGGTGAATTACTTACAATTTTCAAAAGGGGCAACTCCCTGTTTTTTGTATCAGCATCACCTTCATGAAACCCTTTGATTTATGATTTCAGAAACTATCAGACCTCTACTACGACATTCACCGATCATACCTAAAAGTTGCAGAGGTGGTCAACTCAGAGAAGCGGCTGTTTGGTCGCTACTATCGTGTAGCGTTTTATGGGCAGGTAAGTTCACCAGAAGCTACGTGGCCTCTACATTCTGTTAAACAATGAAACTTTGTCTTTCATTCTCTATGAAACATCAGACTCCACACGCCAAGGGGTTGAGAGGATGTGGGTATGTCTGGGTATATTTCAGGGTTTTTCTGGATGCGAGGGTCGTATGTCTGTCCATAGGAATGTAGTGAACTAGGGAACAAACGGGCAGAGAAATCCAGGGGTCTTCATACAGATCAAGTTAAACCAGTGATTTATAACTTCTTGGAGAAAGAGAGAATTTCTTTTTCAGCATCCTCTTCTTCCCAGTTCACGCTAAATATCTAATTATAGTTTCACGTCCTATGTTAAAGTGAAATTAAATTGAACATGTTTTGAGAAATGAAATTCACAGCACTCTGGGAAATAAAGAATTCCTAGGGGCTCCACCCTGTCAAAGCTCTTTGACTTTACAATCATGCATTTTCTTTCCTCCTCCTTCTAAACTACCACTGATTCCAGGCACAACACCGTATGTTACTTTTTCCCCCGTATTGTAGGTCAGTACAACTGTCGAGTTATCTTTCCCAGCTTCCCACCTTAGCAGTGAACCAGCATTATAATATTAGCGAGCCATAGTATAAGCCGGAAAACTAAGTGAACATCTTCTATATTAGTTATGAATGTCTCTGAGCAGCACTTTGAGTGGAGCAAACCCAGGCCCCATCCCGCTTCCTTTCAAGAAGACTTACAACACGATTACATCGCAGCGGGCATGCCTGGGACTCTGACTTGTGGGCATGAATATTCCACCCTTTTATTTTCATAGCTGGAATGACTCTGCCCTCGCATTTCCTTTCCTTCCCTCCCCTCACATAAGGCAGTGTTGCCGATAGCTTCTTTTTCTCCTCGGAATCTTCGAAGGCTGCGGCTGAAGAAGTCAAATCCAGCATGGTCATTCTCGATTGTTTGCCATTAAAGTCTTTTGAAAAACATCTATTTTCCCCTAATCGCCAAAGGCAGCTTTAAAGCTAACTTTTGAACTAATAAAGATTAGCTGCTCTCTACCTGGAAAGAGAAGAGGTCACCCACTAACCACTTAGCATGAACGAATTAATCCAACTCAGACTTTCCTCCCTGCGCAGCCGCACCGGGATTGAGGAGATAGCCAAAGCGGGTGGAGAGGGTCCATAGATAAAGACTAAATGTAGACATGTGTGGGGTCACAGGAAAAGAATTGGGTGATAGCATACATTGCGGGGAGAAAATGGGGGGATCTGCAGAGGGAGGAGGAGGAGGGAGATAAGGGAATGATATCTTGAGTATCGTGAAGAAAAGAAGCAATATTTGACCTTGGTGAAACATTAGCAAGAAAAATGGCAGAACACCCCATTGGGAAGGGAATGTGGGCATTAAGGGATGGCAGGGGGGAAAGACAGTGTTTTCAGGGAATGGCCACAAGCTAACTGAGCCCCAGAGAAGTGACACACAAGATGGGTTCTCAGCTAGCCAAGATTCGAATTTACAGTCCTTCAGGCAATCCTTCCAATGGAAAAGTAATAAGCGGCCATGAATAGTCCGGTCTTGAAAGCGAGATTGCCCACCGGATGGTTTCTCCAGCCAGTCTCTAGTATAGGGACCCTAAACAGGTGGGAACAAACCCTGCTGCTCTCCTACCAGATTTTAATGCAGATGTTTACTCTTTTCTTCTTTTCGTCTTGATGGTTCCAGGCTGTGGTAAGTTTTCTCTCCCTCTCCCTTTGCATGCTCTAATAGCCCTCACACTTCCCTCCGTATGGTTGTACTGAAACTTAACTTTTCGTGTGTAAATCAACATTTGGAACAAAGCTGAGATTATCCTGCTTCCCTTTGTTTTGGAGTCATCCCGCATTTCTTGAACTAAATTGTGTTTATTCCAGTTATCTGAATTACAAAAATGTATCATTCACTTTTCACGTATGTTGTCATTCTCCACAAAGGTAAATGTGGTTTAAAACATAAACACATGTGCGCTTGTGCGCACACCCAGATAAATACGAGCGCCATACGTTTGCAGGACGTATAGAATAGGCTTAGCAGTAGAGATTGTCTGCTCGTTTTAGACCACTGGGAAGGGCAGCTGATTCAGTAGGGCACAGTGGGCAGATTTTTAGAAGTTGGAGTGGTGGCTGTTGATGGACACCTTCCTAGGCTCCTGAAAGGACCTTGCTCCTTTCCACATAAGCATTGTGGAGAAACAGAGCTCTCTGTGGTGACGAGCTCCGAGCTTTCTCGGCGTGATGGTCTTAATGCTCAACGCAAAAGATGACCAGTGGACTAGGGCACATTAAGTCTCCTTAGAAAGAAGTGATGTAAGAAATTCTGGAAAGCCAGCAGACGCAGACATAACATGCCAGCACCTAGAGCTCTGTGACACAGAATTTTCTTCCCTTTGCGAACCATGTAAAAGTACCTACAAAAAATGATTCACCACAATTCAACATAATTATGGCTGATTAAGCTGGAAAGACAAATTCCTTCATTATCCACACGTTGTCTGTCCACATTCAGCTCTGCTCATCTGACCACTACATACTTTTTTGTAATTCTTTAAGCCCTCCCCATGTCCATACCAGGATTTTTCTACCTTCATTTATAAAATGGGGGTCTTGGGTCTCTAACTCACCTACTAAAAGAATACTTGAAAACCCTTGTACTAAATAGACTTGGGGGGGCAGGGGGAAGAACTGGGAAGAGCTACTTTCAAATGACCTAACTTTGTTCTTTTTGCAGATTTCTCAATAATGTGTGCTGATCGCGCACTTGGCATTTTTTTTTTACATGCCGCCAGCATTCTCGATTGTCTTTTATTAAAAATTCCAACCTAAGCTTAAAAGTGTTTTGTTAAGTCTGCAGACCTGAGTACAAGCCTAGGCATGGTACTTTATAAGCTCAAACCCCAGCCGCCTTTGAACAAAAACCAACAAGGGTCATCTTGATACACAGCCATTTAGAGCCTCAGTCATCAAATGAAATTCAAATAGCTGTCCCAGGACAGCAAATGGAGAATGTGAACTATTGTATTCAACAGGAGCGGACGGTGCACATCACTTTAAACTTGATGATAAAGAAATACCAACTGGATTTGAACATTTCCCTGAACGTGGGCAGAATGAAGGTTCCAAAGATCTAAGATAAAGTCTTAACTACTTGATTACCATAATCCCCATAGTCAGAAATAATTTCTTTTTCATGATGGTACTTTATGTCTCTGTAAAATTCATCTTTTAATATCCAAATTGGCATGCCTCGCAATCATGTTGCAAAGATTATGGGAATATAATATGCAGTAGGCTCTTTGCCTCCACAAGGCCTTTGGGTAAATATTTTAGTGTCCCGTGTGGATAGTGCTTTCATTACATAGTATTGGCTAGAGTAGCTAATATTATGTCTGCAACGAGCCAGACAACAGAAAACAAGTTGGAAACTGTTCTTTCATGGCAGGAGCTTTAAAAATGCAAGTCTTGCCTAGCATGAATTTTCTAATGTGACACCTGGCATCACTGACTATGGAAATAACTTTACACAGAGCAGCCTATATACAGCACCCTCCAAAGTGTCCCTAAAGTATTCATTTCCAGAGTAATGAAACAACTGTAGTGATCAAACATCAGCTGTAATCAATGAAATACTTAGGCTCTGATATTTAGCATGTGAGGAAGCAAGTGAAGGCCCATTGCATAACTTAAACATCAGATGCTCCCAGAATGAATAATTGAAAGGCTGGGGGAAATTTTCTTTTGTTGATCAAAGGATATAGAGTCCATGATTCTCAGACATGCCATGGGTGTAGATGTATCTCAGAACCTTGATAGAAAAGAGATGAAGGGGAGGAGGGAAGGTGCATGTGCAGTTTAAAAAAAAAAAAAAACCCTCTCCATTCTGGGTTGTGATACATCCCTCTGGCTCCCCACCTATCTGAAAGTCATTGATATAAAATATATTTTTTAATGCATATAATAAGTATACAAAATATGTATAGAAAGAAAGGTTTATATTTATATTCTTGTAGCTTCTCTTCTCTTAATACTTAGCCCATTGTTAATACTTTCTGACCCACATTTTTACACAAGGTTCCTCTTTGGATGCATTCCTTTGTTTGTGAATTTTGAATTACTTAAGTATAATGGCAGGCGCACTTGTATTTGACATCCCAATAATGATACAGGGGCATTGCAAAAACCTGCAAAAACATCTAAGAAGGAGTCAAAGAGTCAACGATTTCAGTTGTCAGTTTACTGAAGCCCATTTTTATCATAACTTATTGCCTTCCAGTTCCATAATCTACGCATGTTAACTCTACTGATTCAAAGTCTTTGTTTAACTAGAATGTGTACTAATTCCAAATGACGACTGATCAGAACATTTATCACATTGTACAATGACATTTAGAAAATCAAACTAGCGCGGGAAATGCACGTTTCCCATTGCTTTGAAATGCAGCCTACTCACAACCTTGGGGCTAAAACAAAACAGAAACTGCCCCTGCATTTTCATCACCTGGGTCCCTAGTTATAAATCATTTATTTCATAGAGCTGAAATTGAAAACTTCCTTAAGACAAAGTCCCGTGGCTCAGTGGGCTAGGCTTTGATAGTTTCCCTGGGTAAAAGGTAGGCGCGCTTTCCAAATATGTTCAGAGCTGCCATTGATCTGACTCCAAAAGCTCTTATACGATCCCTGGAAGACAGCCGATTAAATTTTTAATTCTGCTGCTCCAATCTCCTTTCTCCTTATTTCAGAAAATAGTCCCAACAGGTTGATATTTCCAAGCCACATAGATAAATAATCACAATTTCTTTCTGATCAATCAGTTACCAAAATACTGAAATCAACATCAATAGACCTTTTATAATAAGGAAAACTGTAGTGTCCGTGCAAGAGAAGCTGAAGGTATGTATTTTTAAGCGCTCAAAACTCAGGAAAGCTGTTTTCCCCACACGTTACAGAGCTCAAATTGCTCTACTGACACAGAAGTTTCTTCTTTATTTCTGCTCTCCTCGTCACAGCTAACACACACCAAGGGTCTATTGTGTACCAGGGACTGTTCTTGGGGCCTCCCACTAAATTTCTGAGTCTGTACTATTTCCCATCCTCCAGATCAAGGAGGAGGGATGAAAGAAAGTCACAGGTCATGACCAAGGCCACGCGGTCATAGTTATGACAAGAAAACGCTGCTTCCCACCTCTCCTTTTCTGCTAACCCTGGATTCAGAAATTTGTTAGGGGAAAAAATGCGCAGTGAAATGTCTCTTTGTGCTAGTTTTCACAGCGTGGTGAGAAAATCTTTTCCTGGAACTTGGAGACATTTTTCACATTGAGAAGGAAGCTATAAATGTTGCTAAGGCTCTTGCCCTGTGGGGGTTCTGGTTGATGGCCTCAGAAGCCCCCTCTCTCTCATGTGTCAGTCTGTCAATTTTAGCCACTAACTTCTGACCTTGAATCAGACAAATCTTCACAAAGACAGCAACAGAGAAATCATGGCAGGCTGGAAGTCATGTGGGAACCGAGCCAGACCTCACTTACCCCTACCAAGTCTTGAGGAGTGACAGCGAGCTGCTTTTCATGCTTTCAACACTCCAAGTCACTTTTTAAAGCCGTTAGGGGTCAGGGCACTCCTATATTCGCTGTGTCTGGTCACGCACATTCTCAAAGAAATCGTTCAATAAAAACATCTTGATTAAAATCCGTGGACTCTTTTCCAGTTATACCTGGTGCAAATAGACCCTTTTAAGATATATGCCCTCTGAGAACTATTTCATTCATCTGTTTCTTCATCTGACAAATGTGGAGGGAAGTTCCCCTAAAGACCAGGCACGGTGTTAAACACTGCACGTACGCTGTTGAACAAAAACCCTTCTCTGCCTTTGAAAAAACCCAAAGTCGATTCGGGAAATGCACAAGGAAACAGGCGACCACCTGCTTAACAAAGCCTGTGCTGGCGAAGGTGCCTTGTTCAGTTGCAGCCCACTTAGGGTACGAAGTACACTGCTCACGGTGCTCACGCTACCGGAGGAAAGTGCTTTGCGAGTATGAAGCCCCATACAGATGAGCGTTGGATCATTATTCTTGGATCACCTCACATGAGCCAAAAAGACAGCATTGGAGGACTTAATGCATGTTTTGGGTTCATATAGTGAATATGTTTTAATCAAAAACAATAAAAACAAAAAAAGTACAGCTAAAATTCTTTCTGTCCTCCAGGATCTTCACCTAGCCCTCAAAACCTGTTTCCATGAGGTAAATTCTGCAGTCAGGAGAAAACCGTATGCGCTTGGGTTCTTAACGCCCGACTTAATCTAGTATTTTGAGGTTACGTATATTCCACAAGAAAGATGTATTTGTGTCTCTTCAAAAAGAAGGAGTTTTGAAGACCGCCTCCCTGAGTTAGCCTCAAATAATGGAATCCTACCTTCCCCCGGTTTCAGATCAGACAACTACAATTAGTAGAGGCTAAACCCTCCTCACACCTATGGCATAAAAATGATGGCATGGTTATTATTTTCAATCCCAATGCTAGTTTTGCAAGAATGTAAAAGATCTATTAGTAAAATCAACTGAGTGGTGAAATTGCATATGGTTGCCTCTGAAGACATTACAGTTATTTTTAAAATAGCGGTATTGGGAGTGTACCAGATGTCATTTCTGTGATGACAACAATCCAAAGTATGATGGCTTTGCACCCACCATGATTTGGGATGCACCTCAACACATACCTTTCAATACCTTTACGAGACACGCAGAGTTTCCTATGCTAGTTTCAAAGACGTGCAGAAGACCTTATTTAAAAAGGCCAAAACTGACTCCAGATTCTGTGTTCTACCCCAGGCTGCCACATGAGGGCATTCTTCTCCCAAAATATATGCAAGTAGGTCTGACAGTTGATTTCTCCAAACATGAAAATATGTGTAAGATTATCTCATAAGGGTCTTCGGCCTGGTCGAGAGTGTTTCATTAATGACTGATTCTAACATGATATTTTGTTTTCTTTACTTGACATTTTTTCTGTGAATTTTATAGGGTGCTAGTCAATGGCTTGGATGACAACGAAAGACTGGCTGTATTTGTTTTGCTTGTGATTTGCAATCCAAGTTCCCTAATAAAGTTGGTGGTTCGTTATGTCTCTCCCATAGGGCTTTTTTGAAGAGGAGGAAGGTAAAGAGTATATTTATAAAGAGCCTAAACTGACGGGCCTCTCTGAGATTTCCCAAAGACTGCTCAAGCTCTATGCAGATAAATTCGGAGCAGACAATGTGAAAATAATCCAGGATTCCAACAAGGTAAAGGAAAATCAGTATTCATGCAAATGTAAGGCATTGACTTAATTTTTTTTATTTTTTAACGATATTTGTTAAAGTTTTCGTTCTCTGCCTGACTGTGCAAAGTAAACCACCTCAACTATTTTGGATGTTTTGCTTGTTTGTTTATTGGTGGGTTGATTGGTGATTTTTTTTTTCTTTTTGTCAATAACGTTATACATGTTTATTCGAGTAACTTTTAGGTAGTTTTAGAAACAATTTACTAAATTCTCTACTTCTGCCATAGGTTATTTGCATTTGAATAACAATCTAAGGGTTAAAGCGATTGGGCCCAATGGCGGAGTTGGAGGAAACCCAGCAAAACATAGTTATTCGGTCATGGAGGTCTTCAGGAGTCATACCAATTTTGAAATCTGTCGTCTATGACAGTGGCAGACTTGAATTAACCTGCGAACATTCATTTTACTTCCTCATGGCTCCATGAAGCAAGTGTTTACATCCTCTCATTGGATTACTCGGAATCTTCTAATATGCTTTCATTCATTTAGCCAACTTTTATCAAGCGCCTACTGCATGCCAGGCCCAGAACTAGGAGCTGGGACACATGGAGTCCCTTCCTTGCAGAACTCAAGGTTCACATGGGGTTAAGAAGGGAAGGATATGGGGCGCCTGGGTGGCTCAGCCGGTTAAGCATCTGCCTTGGGCTCAGGTCATGATCCCAGTCTTGGGAGCCTGTTTCTCCCTCTTCCTCTGCCCCCCCCCCCCACAATGTGTTGTCTCTCACTCATTCTGCTCTCTCTCAAATAAATAAATAATCTTTAAAAAGAAGAAGAAGAAGAAGAAGAAGAAGAAGGAGGAGGAGGAGGAGGAGAAGAGGAGGAGGAGAAAGATACATGCAAACAGTTAATTAAATAGAGTCCAGTGAAGTACCACGGGAGACATGGTCCAAATCACACGGAAGAAGCTCAGGCCTCCCTGAACAGCTCATTCTTGGCTGGGCAATGCTCCACAGAGGAAGAATGTTTGCTCTGGGAATTGCAGAGTGAGAAGGTGTTTGCTGGAAGCAAAGGGCATTCTGAGAAGCCCAGCACAGGCGATGCCAGGGAGGAATGAAAGGGGAGGTGTGTTTGGAGTGTGGCAGGTCTGAGAAACACAGGTTGGAGAGAAGAGGGTGACAGAGCGAGCGAGCTGGAAAAGCTGGTTTGTGCTCAAGTGTATAGGCTGCTCCTAGGCCACAAAGGAAAGGTCTTTTTCCTCTGTCCTCTTTTACGTAATTCGTATTGGAAGCGGTCTGGGCCTGAGACCGCTGGATCTGGGCTAAGTTGTGACGATGTGCTCATCATTCTCCCCGTTAGCTGGAAAGGTACACTCTCCTTCCCGGTGAAGGTGGACAGAGCTGGAACCACCCTCACAGTGGCTCTCCTAATTAGGAAGCACAGACAGAGTTGCTAGTGGGATGAGAAAAATGTCGAACTTGGTGTCAGACCACGGGAGTCTTCATTCCACCAGAAGACCACCGATCAGCTGGTAATCCCTCTTGGAGAAACTGGGTGGCCACTCTGAATCTCCTTTCTTTTTGTTTTTTGTTTTTTTAATCTGTAGAGTGGTTGCAATTATCTTACAGTGTAATTTTAGAAGCATTACCAAATTCTCGAGCTTCCTCAAATCTCTGGAATCGGATAGGCAGCGAGTAGGTAAACAGATGGAGAAAGCTGGAGGAAGTTGGAACATTCTTCCAGAAATCATTAGAAAAGAGGCTGAGACTCATCTCTTCCAACCTTGAAAAACAGCAAGAGCCGTTCCCTGGCTGTTCTTGGGACCCCCAGCCTGCCTTCCTTGCTGTATGAGAAGGCTATTCACCGAAGCAGAGTTAGTAAAGAAACTAGGATGATTTATTGCAGAGAAGAGAAAGAATTAGAGAAACTGAGAATAAAATATTGGCGGTCATGCGGTAGGCTGATCAGTTAATCCCTTAAAGAACCTCCTTCTGCATTACAAGCCCAGAGCCCATGGCCCCAGTCTAGGTACATGGCTGAAGCATAGAGGGACCAAGAGCTGTATTTCTACTCTCAAGAATCTTGTATGCTAGACAAAGGTAGGGACATTCATTACAGAAGAGAAAGAAGATCAAAGATTAGATGATCTTGGGTTTCAAAGATCCTCAGCTACTTGGAGGGCTGGCTCCACTCCCACCTCTGCAGCCATCTTGACCACGGTCCAGCCACTTCCCCTTCTTCTTGCTTCAGTTCACGCAGCTCTGAGATGATCCCATCGCCTGTCTTTTCCCAAGGGGGCAGGGACAGGCCCCTGGCATGCCAGCTGGGGGAACGCAGAGCTTCCTGCTTGCTTCCAGGAGCACTTGGAACTCACCACTCCTTCTTCTGCCATATGTGTTAATCCAGGTAAACCCCAAGGATTTGGACCCCAAATATGCCTACATCCAGGTGACCTATGTCACGCCGTTCTTTGAGGAAAAGGAAATAGAGGACCGGAAGACGGATTTTGAAATGCACCACAACATCAACCGCTTCGTCTTCGAGACGCCCTTCACGCTGTCGGGCAAGAAGCACGGCGGGGTGGAGGAGCAGTGCAAGCGGCGCACAATCCTGACCAGTAAGCGCGGCGCCATGCCGACCCTTCTCTCCGGGACTTAGTGGCTCTCGCGGTGTTTCCTGCCGGGAAGAAGCGCCGCCTCCCCCTCCCTCGGGAAGTCAATCAGAAGAGAAATTCTCAGTAGGGTTACTTTATGCACCTCTTCCCTGTAGACGTTCAGGCCGTCAAGGTCATGGTGTCCGTGTCCTGGGAAAGGCACTCTGAGCTTCCCCCTGCTCTCTCCCTGAGCCCGCCCCCAGTTACTTCAGGGTTAGCAGCTCTCAGAATTGTGTGCTTTGGGGTCAGCTTCTAAACCACTCTAGAATTCAGGCTCCTCGTCTGTAAACTGAAGGCAGGGGATGACCTCCCACGTCCCTTCCAGTACCGTCTAGATCTGTTCTATGAGCTACTCATCCTTTCAGGTATTCAGCAAACATGCCATGAAGGCCCACGAGGTGCTGAGCACTCTTTTGGGAATTTAAATAAATGAACCACGAGTCTTGCCCTCAAGGGGGTCACAGTCTGGTAGGAGAAAGCCAAGTAAAGCAAGAAATCCAGGTGAGCATAGCACGAGAAAGAAAATGGGAATGCACGCCAGGGGCTCCTAAGGCAGACGGAGGAGAAAGACGCGCAAAGGTATTCCGGACAAATCTTGAGACGTGAGCAGTCCTGGATGGCGCCTGAATAGCAGTGACCCAAATTATAGGAAACATTCATCTTCAGTAAACTTTTCCAGAACTTTTATCATCAAAAAAATTAGAACAAAGCTATTATATGCTATGGAGTATACATTTAAGCATTGTTTAGTGTGGTTTAGTATAGTTTTTATTTGAATTATAAGTTGGGAGGGGGAAGCTATAATCTTTCCAGTGTTTCAAGACTCTGAAGGCCTTAACCCAGCCCACAGGAGAAGGACTTGTTGGCTGGCCAAGTATGGAAGAGCATGCCAGGAGACAGTAGCTGGGCCCAAAGCAAAGAGATGTCCCACACCATGGTACACCACAGAAAAATAACTCACACAGAAACCATGCAGGGTGGAAGGTGCATGAGTAAAAATAAAAAAAAATTAAAAAATCGTCTGGACCTTCAGGGGCGCTCCAGACTCTTCACTAACCCTCAACCTTTACTTTCTCTGCATTGCTTTTGTGCAGCGAGTCACTTGTTCCCATATGTGAAGAAGAGAATACAAGTCATAAGCCAGTCAAGCACAGAACTGAATCCTATCGAAGTGGCGATTGATGAGATGTCCAAAAAAGTTTCTGAGCTTAACCAGCTTTGCACGATGGACGAGGTGGACATGATCAGACTGCAGCTCAAAGTCCAAGGAAGCGTCAGCGTGAAGGTAGGCACGGCCAGAGCGGAGACGCACTTGGTATAAAGTGGAACCTGGTATAGAACACCCTAGAAATTTTTTACAAAGGGGATAAAAGACACTTTTCTCTGTGTGATACCATCCAGCAATTTTATCTGAGTCTTTAAAATTTTGTTTCGCTGTAAATACGCATGGATGGTGGCAAACACCTGGAGATAAACCTTTTTTTTAATTTTAGCCGAAATAAAATTTCTTCTTCCTCAATCCTCCTTTCCCGTCTTCTCTGGGTAAACTATGTTCTATATTCTAAAATCTAACCAATGAATTAATTAATGAATAATAAACGTGGCTCTCTCATAAATATCTGTCAGTAAGAGCCTTATGAACATGTCCCAAAACAAATTTTTTAAAAATGTGTAATAGTTCATAAGATGTGTGTTGGTATTTATCTATCAGAGGCCTGAGAAGAAGCAGATGGCCTGCTCGCAGTGGATGACTAAAGAAAATAGAACAGACTATTTGCAAAAGCATAAGCAGTATTTAGGAAAACCAACAAGGTGGGCGCAGGCACTAGCAAGAATGTTACCCCCTAGATCTGAAGACTGAGGGGAGAGAAGAGTGAACGGAAGCAGAGAGAGAAAGCTGGGAAAGCCAGTTGCTGAGACAGACAGACGTGCCTCTGCTAGATAGAGGACCACAAGGAGGAAACCCTGGGGCCAAAAAAGACCCTGACCAGGTGGGACTAGGGAGAGACAGGTGAGGCACTCACCTTGGGCACAGAATTTAAGTGGGCATCAAAAAACTCAGTACCCAAGATAAGATAGTATTAATGCAGTATTGTTAAAATAAAAAACTGATGCCAAAAATGTATAATGAACTAAGTGTTCACATTTGAGATAAAGGCAGGCCATGTGGAACTACATTGGAGCCCAAGGCAAAAGGAAAAATCAGTAATGCTCATCCTGATATTAACCTGCTCTCCGCTTCCCCACCTACCTCCCATCTGTGTCACCCATGGCTGACTCAAAATAGTAATAATAATAAATCTTTTAAAGCCAGAAGGCGAAAGAACCATTGCTATACTCCAGACAGCAGCTTCCCTCAGCGCACAGCTGTGTCAAGGGAAGTGGACATTGGGTGATCTGGAGAAGCAAAGGAGAGCACCCGTAACGTTTACTCGTTCTACCATGCTGGCGATCCCTCACCTGCAGGGGCATGTGAAGACAGCTCCAATACAGTATTAGCTGCCTTCTTCTGTGACCTTATTCCTTCCAAGCCCCACAGTTCACAGTAAAAGGCTATAAACACTAAAGAGTATGGACTCCTTCACCAGTGTGAGCCCACTCATGTGTGTGCTCGTGAACGGGACCCGGCATTGTGCATTCATTCAGCAAATCTGATAAACGCATCCTCCGGCCAGAATCTAGGCCAGACTGTCAGGTGGAATGAGGTCAAACAGTGTTTCCCAGGGCGGGGCATACGCCACCATGACCGTGGAATGTCTCTTCTTAATAGTTCAGTGTTTCCTGTGATGTGAATAGAAAAAAAAAATAATAAGTAGCACATCAGACATTTGATTTCACAGATGTTAAAATTAAATGTATTTCAGTAAGTAAAAATGAGTCTAGTTGCCAAAGATAGTGAGAAAATAATGGGGCAAGCCAAGGGCAGCTATGACAAAAATGTGAAATGTTGGGCAAGTGACAGTTGCGGAGGTGGCCGTGGAGTACGGCACTCAGGTGCATCCTTCGGGAGCTTACTGACCACTGACTTGGGGGACGGCAGAGACGACAGCACCTCAGTAGGTCACTGGGCTCTGCGAGAGGATTTGGGTGCTGTGTGATTGGTGCCGCTCCTTCTAGTGCTGGAGAAGGCGCCATCCAAGGAGGAGATGGGATGGTCCGAGCCGATTCTCTTCTCCCCAATAGGTTAATGCTGGGCCAATGGCCTACGCACGAGCTTTTCTTGAAGAAACCAATGCGAAGAGATACCCTGACAACCAAGTAAAACTTTTGAAGGAAATCTTCAGGTAAGTTTTTCTGTGTGGGAATGTTCTGGAGCTCCTTCAGGCAAGAGCCACCTGACCACACCTCCTCCAGGGAGCAGTCTCTCCGCAGCCTGACTTGGAGCCGCCACTTTCTACGGCTGATTGGTAATTTGCTTTTTGCTGTCACTAAAGGCAGTTTGCAGATGCGTGCGGGCAGGCCCTAGATGTGAACGAGCGGCTCATCAAGGAGGACCAGCTGGAGTACCAGGAGGAGCTGAGGTCCCATTATAAGGACATGCTCAGTGAGCTCTCCACAGTCATGAATGAGCAGGTAAGGCTTGGCTTGAGCTGGCCCGCGCCGCCGGTTCAAAGAACTGTCCATTCTATCCCCCATGGCAGAAGGACTGTAAATGTCCCTTTTCTTACATGAACACCATAAGCACTGAGTTGCTCACTTCTCCACGTACAACACCCCTTGCCTCTCAAAGCAGAGATCAAGTTGGGGGAAAAATCTATAGGAAAAAAAAAAAAAAAGATTGAGAACCCAGGTAATTTCCAAAGTTTGCAGGTATGTTTATCCACACCATATAAGCAGTTGGCTTTCTAGAATATATGGAACCTTTTAGACACCAAGGAACACTGCGTGACGTTCTACTAGGTTTGCTGCCATTCCTGTCACCCCTGATGTAGGACCTCACAGCGCCCTGGCTGTGAGATGGAGTTCCACAGTTCTGCCACCAGGGGTCTCTGCTCCATACTCAGGAAGAACTCGAGGTCTAGGGTCATGGCTTGGTAAGGTCAAGACTGCATCTACAGAGGCTGGGAATTCCTGAAGATGTGCAGAATTGGGTAAAACTTAATCCTCTACCCCACCAGCAAGTCATCCATGCATCCAGCATGTTCTGTAAGGCTGTGCACAAAATCTGGATATTCATTAATCAGAGAATCAAGGGGTCGAAAGCCAAGTGCCACTCTTTGGCTTCCCAGCATCCATCAACTCTCACACTCAACCTGGACATCTTACTACCCCATGGTCTCCTCCAGGAGTTAGATGTGCTTTTTACAGAATCACTGAGCAGGAAAATTTGAATAATCTCCTAACAGTGCCTGGTGCATAGTAGCCACTCATTAAAAGTTAGTTCCCCTTCGTTTCTTTAAACGGCCTAACACTATCAACGCTATTCACAAAGCATGATATGTATCGCATGAATATTTTCTTCCAAGTGCATTTCTCATTTTTTGTTTCTTTTCCATCTCCTTTTACCCACATTTTAAACTCTCCCAAGTAGCTAGAGGAAGAAATTGGCTAATTGATTTAAGTTGGAGAAAATTAATCTCCCTGGATAGGGTTCCTCAGTGAGGGATTATCATTACTGGTTTGGGATTATAAAGGGGTGATGGGAATTAAAAACTCAAGAGAGATGCCTCGATTGCATGGGGGTAATCCTAAATCTGAGAGTGAAACAAGAAGAACAAACAGTGGATCTTACATTGGGAAAAGGTGGTGAAGAAATGCTTGTTTCGAGCTATAAATTGCATCTGACCTTGAAACTTCGGGCAAAAATGCTTTTCTCTTTTTTTCCTGGCAGCTCTGTCGCGGTCCGTGTCTGTACAGCTTCTGTTCCTCTGTGTCTAGTATTTCCCTCAGTACTATAAGCAAAAGTGGTATGTTTTTCATTCCTTATGTCTACCCTGTCCTTTGTGACCTTCTGGTCTGCCTGTCTTTTCCTAGTTGTTCACATTCCCCCAGACACCTCCGTAGTGGCTAGTGTTCTCTGAGTGTTTATTTAGTTAGAACAACGTTATTTCCATTTCGAGATAGGCTGATATGAAGAAAAAAGCTTGCCGATTAAAGTTAAAAGCTTACCTTTTATTTTTTTTTTAAGTAGGCTCCATGCCCAGTATGGGGCTTTAACTCACAACCTTGTGATTGAGAGTTGCATGCTCTACCAACTGAGCCAACCAGACACCCCAACAACTCAGCTTTTAAAAAGAAAATTCATACTCTACCAATCTGTAAAATATATTTGAGGTCAATTGTATCCAAAACAAAGATTCAGTGTACCTCAAATTGCAACAACAAAAAACAAAACAACAACAATAACAAAAATCTTTTGCACAAAGGTTAGAACCAGCTGATTAGGAGGACAGAAAAGTAATTCTTCTCCGGGAAACCTGTACTAAAAGAAGCAAAGTTTGACTTTGCGCTTCCTGGAAACTGATGCAAAGAAAAGAAACGGACGGATTGCACAGAACTTATTATTCAGTAAAAGAAACAGATCTGTTGGCGAGCAAGATAAACGTTCTCCTCGTCCGGGGGATTTGTCACATTGGTATTTATATGTGAGACCATGACAACACACATGAAGCCTTCAAAAAAGTTTTCCTTAAGATAATTTGCTCTATTAAATGGGCATTCCAATTTCTACTTTAGATTAAAATGAGAACAAAGTATTAACTTCCAGCTCTGTAAAAGAGATTCCAGAGGAGAAACTAGTTAATAATCATCAGTCGTAAGTATAAATTGTCCATAACAAAACTACAAGATATCTAGAGTGAAGTTAGCTATTTTCATGACAACCATTGATAAGTGTTATTCGTTGGTTGTAATGAACAATTTCCTGAAATCAGAAAGAGCTAGCCAGTGATTAAGATCTGCAAAGTCCCTAGAATTTTTAAAAATGGGTGTTTTCTCAGTTCAGATTTACAACAACAACAAACAAGTATTTGCTGTTTTTCTCAATTTTTTTAATGAAAAGGCATCTGGCCATATGATTGGGTTCAAACTCTAGGGCAGGGAAGGGTGGGCAGACTTTAGCATATTCTTGTAATGCATGAACAAACCATAATCTGTAATGCATGAATTCATTCACATACCTTTATACTCATGACATGTTCTGGAAGAAAAATTACATATATAGTTACAGTGAACTTTAAAAAATAGAGATAGTGTTAGAATAGATAGACAGACATAGAAATTTTAAAAAATAATAGGAATAGAATTAATACAATTCATTCCAAGAGTGTCCAGAATAGTCTTAGCTAAGCGGGTATCCTGAAGCCCCTTCTTAGTGAAAGAAACTTCAGTATACAGAAAGAGATGGAATAGGATAAAGCGGATGCTAGTGTGTAAAATGGAGATATTGGGATGAAGCAGCTGGGGCTGCCAAAGTGGCAGGGAGACAACAACTACCTTTGTAGACAGCCAGGATGCCACATTGTTTTGTAAGTAGCCAAAAAACATAAAAGCTTCCTTTGATGGAGGCCAAAGTGATGCATGGAAGTAACTGGATGAAACATAAATATAAGATGATCATTTGGCGTCTGTTTCAGCACTGATGATGATAGCATGGTAAACTCAACATCAATAACGAATCTCAAATATAAAATACAGAGAAAGGAACATCCACTCTGTTACGGTGCCAGGCAGGCAAGATGCAAAGGCATATTGCTCTGGGAGTTTCAGATACTCTATGGACACATCATTTCCCAAATTATTTAAGCAGAACTTGTGGCATTGATCATAAGGAGAATTTATTGGCAGTATAAGATACCAGATGCTTGGTGCTCTGTGCAGACAGAAGTGTTAATCTGTCTTGGAAGAGGGTTAAAGCTAAACCATAGTAATATGTCAAGTAAGTGGGAAAACCTTCATAACTAGAAATTTGAAATATTCATTAAGTCTCTTCTTTACAGAGATAAATTTTAGAGGTGCCTGGGGTTTCTACTATTGTTATCGTATTTACATATCATTATTTGCACAGATCTGACAGGAAGATATTATTTAGGCACATTAATATTATTTTCAAAGTAAAATCAGGTCAAGGTGTATTTTTTCTTCTATTTCCATTAATGCAAACATTTAAATGAGCTTTCTCAGGTGTTTCCCTTGTTTGGCATTTTGACAGTATAAAGTGTAAACTTTTAGAATAAAATGAAATTCTGGAATTATTCAGATACAACCATAAAGTCATTATGTATACATTTATATCTGATAGTTGAACGGTATTGTGAAGCTAATTTAAATCTTGCCAAAGTGCTTCTGGCATGGGCTTGGAGAAAATTCCAGGACCACTCCGATCAGCTCGTTTTCAACAGCTCACAGTGCCCCTATGGGGAAGAAAAAAAGTCACTGTTCTGGGTTTTAATTTTGTGCTTGGCAGTATTAACATGAACTTCTCTATTTTGGTTTTGTTTTGTCGTGTTGTGTTGCGTCCTGTGAAGATTACGTACAGGGACGACCCATCAAAGCGCGGATCGGAGCGAACCAGCCCTCCAGTCATTAGCAGGGCGGCTCTGCCCACCGTCTCCATCTCGGCCAGTGAGGAGGTTTGAGGAGGGGTCTGCTGCGTCAGACACGCCTCGAAGGGAACCTTCTGAATTTGCAGCTCATCTCCGGGAAGAGAAAGATTTAATTTATTCGAAGTTTTTATAGTGTTAATATTTTTTTTTTACCTCGCTAGCTTGAGAATTTTGCCAGCCTCCGTTTTTGCACATTTCTTATGATTTGTTTGGTTTTTTTTTTTTCTTGAGCAGCGTTGATCAAGCCAAGCTGAATATTTGCCATGAAATTTCAGTGAATGTGTAGCTCAAAAGCAAACGCTAAGTTTGCCGTCAGTTACAATATGTTCAATGCCAAGTCCTAGTACACATATTTTAAAGGTCAAAGTGAATGTTTTTGTAACATTTAAGCACATTTCAAATGTAAATAGAAGATTGTAAAATATATGGTTTTTACCAAATTTAAAAGAACCTTTTTAGTTAATACTTATGACAGTGCTAAAATTGTATGAATAACATTTCAGATACCGTTATATTAAAATATTTGTGTATGTGTACAAAAGTGTTGATAAATACTAATCTTTAAAGTTTGTGGAGTTCCTTTATTTGTAATATATGTGCTCTTAAAAGCAATGGGATGTGAAATTATGTAAGTATTTTGTTATTAATAGAAATAAAAAATACAGTTACTTTGCATTTGGCTCCCTCTTGAAGAGTGGGTGAGTGGCCACTAAAAGTGGCTCCTCGGGCTGGACGTCTGCTGCATGCAGTCCTACACTCACCGCGTATGGTGCCTCTTTAAGAGGTGAGGAAAAGGACTCCGCCCTCAGCTGGAAGGTTCCTCCAAAGGTCAACGAGACAGGTCAGAGGCTTCCGGGTCTACATGAGTAGGATGATTGGGGAAGATAGAATGAATCAGAGTCTTGAGGGTTGTGGTATTTAATAGGGCTGCTCACAGATATTCCATATAAACTTGTGGCAGGGATTGCATGTTCCTGCCTCTTTTGAAGTTAGACTTGGCTATGTCACTTGCTTTCGAAATGTGAGCAGAAGTGACATGTGTCATTTTCAGGCAGATACTTAAAAGCCAGTAAGTGGTTCTGCCGAATCCCTTCAAGGAAGCACTCACCCTGAAATGAAGCCTCCGTCAGCCTGAGTCCCCGAGTGACCACAGTGAGCAGACACACACACACACCCCACCACCACCACCACTCCCCACTAATCTTGTCGAACACAGAGGCTGAGTAAAAAGTACATTTGGTTGTATTAAGGTCCCAGGATTCAGGGATTGTTTATTACTACAGCACGTGAGCTCATCCTGGGTGAATTGTGACCGATGTGCAACCATGTTCGGGAACCACTAAGACATTCTGCCTCCTCCCCCAGCCACCGCTCTGCCCCAGCCAACACCACAGCAGTGCAGCTGAACCGAGCTCCAGATGCAGAAAGCAAGCTCGGGAACAGCATTTCTATTCACCCTCAGCAGCCATTCCAAAGCCACTCCAATTAGGAGACTTTGGCTGAGTTCATTTTTCTCCTTCAAAAGTCCAATTGCCGGTGTCCACAGAGGGCCACAAAGGAGGGTAGAGCTTAGAAGACATATTTAAATACTGTGAACACAGAAGTGATAAAATGATATTTTAGATGAAAACGCTGATCACTCGAGATTCATGTAACTGCTCTTTTCTCAAATAGAGCCCAATACTTTATTTAAAAAAACAAAACAAAACAAAACAACAACAAAAAAAAACACCCTGTGATGAGCTGACCTCCGGTTCAAAGTATCACTCCCACCTTCATTCTGACTCCAGCGATCTGGGTATCTGTCTGGCTGGGTTAGAATCTTGGTCCTTTCATCTAATTTCCTCATCATTACTGCCCCAAGAACTCAGGAAGATTCTGCCCCTGCTATTGTTCCCACCCAGTTCCCACCTTTAGGCTCAAGTCCTAAGCCCATCCCAACCCATCCATCCCCCTTTCCCAAGGACACTGTCAGCAATGGGCTGCCTGTCCAAATCTGAAAATAAAATCTATAAAGAAGAGATCAAAAATAAGGGGTCTTTGGGGAACCTGGGTGGCTCAGTCCATTAAGTGTCCAACTCTTGCTTTCTACTCAGTTGATGATCTTGGGGTCCTGGGATTGAGCCCCCCCCCCCCACAGGCTCCGAGTTGAGCAGGGAGTCTGCTTGAGGATCCTCTCCTTTTCCGTCTGCCCCTCCCCCCTTACACTTGTGCACATGCACATTCATTCTTTCTCAAATAACTAAACAAATCTTTAAAAAAAAAAACAGTATTTTTACTCTTGTGAAATGCCAAATATTCTATTCACAAGCAGCAATATAGTAAATGGCTTCACTGTGGTTTGCCCCAAAGTAGTTCCTAGATTAAGTAGTTGAAGATTTTTTTTTTATTTGAGAGAGAGTGCGAGAGGGAGAGAGAGAAGCAGACTCCCCACTGAGCAGGGAGCCCAATCTGGGGCTCAATCCCAGGACCCCAAGATCATGACCTGAGCCGAAGGCAGACACTCAACAGACTGAACCACCCAGGCACCTCATGGAGCAAGTAGCTTAAACCCAATTGCTCTAGAGACAATGAACTGAGACCACTCTGCCTTAACAGCATTGAAACTTGCCCTGTGCAATCCCAGAGCCTGTATTCCTTCCTTCTTTAGACCAGATGCATCAAACTGGCTTCTCAGACACTAAAGCCAGCACACACATGTTTTATCTGTGGCACACCGTGTCTATAGGTTTTTTTCAATGAGATATCAACCCTTAAATATTCAGAGACATAGAAAATTCCAGCTTCTTGGCATCTGTTAAAGAATCAGGCTCTTTGGCAGTTCGGGATTCACATTCCCGAATGACAGCAACCAGTTAAAACCGAGGCACTGCTGACCTTTTACATGCGCCTTCCAGCTTGCTGAGTTGGCACCAGGCCCTAACTGACTTACACCAGATCAGCCCTCTTATTTATATTTCCCGCCTAGACCTAGGCATGTGCAGACCTCTGCTCAGACAAGCTTTTTCTAGGTAAGCATAGTGATCACTAGACGTGGACAGCAGATCATCTGCTTCAGAATCGGGCAGGACACAAGTTAAAACGCATATTTCTGAGCTCTATCAAACTTTCTGAAATAGAAACCCCTAGGAGCCATACCCAGCTCCACGTGATTCTTAGGCACACCGGGGTATAAAACTCCACGGAGTCCTCTAATTAACTATCCCGAAAAATGTACTTTGCAGAAGACAATGCCTTGTAAACCAGTGACCTGATTTTCAGTTGCCAAGACACTGAATTCTTATTTTATATTCTTTATATCTTTATATAAGTTTTCTTAAAACAATCTACAGCATCTTACCCAAATTAATAACTCCTCAAAATGAGCTCAGTAAAGAAAAAAAATGATAGTAAATTTCACAGTTCTACAAATGGGAAGAATAAAAATAAGACAAGTGGCATCATTATCATTATTTACCCTGGAAAGTATCCAACACAGACTCTGGGGAGCTAGTGCTTGGGCTCAGTCCTGGCTCTGTCCGCCGTCCATTCATCATCCCACTCAGTACCCACTGCTCTTTCCATTCTCATTTTAAAGTGTGAAATGCCCAGCCTGTAAAAAAATTAACGTGTCCCTGCATTCTTGGTAATAATTACCTTACAAACAAGTGCCCATTATCCAAACCCACTCAGTAGGTCCCCATTTTAACTGTGTTCTCATTCATTTAGAAATCAGTATAAATGGGTCAATTAGCCTGTGTCCTTCAGAATGACATATCATTTTCTGAAAAATGGAGAAGAGATTACAGGGAAGTATCAGCTTTCAGAAACCTGAAAGCTGCTCTACAAGATTTTACCATATTTGCAGACTGACTTTTCATCTTATAGTATAGTCGAACTCCAGAAACATATAAAAAGATATATATAGATATATAAAATCAGTACTCTTATCACCAGTTAGAAAATGAAACAAATTTGAAAGCAAATGTGCAAATGATCCCAAATCACACTTTAAATTTGCTCATATTACAAGTGGTCCCCATATCCTCCACTCCTACATTTGTATCAGTGAAAATTATGTATAGTTAAAAATAGATATTATATGCTGAAATGTGATATTTTGTTCAGAAAATGAGGACGTACAGGCATGACTAATGCTCAAGATTCTCCGAAAGAAGCCCCTTGCTGTCCTCCTAGTTTCTTATCCTGCCTGTTTGCCTACACATACCCTTAACTTAGAGCCACGATGTTCTCTCACTTGGGGGGAAAAAAAAACAACCTATCTTGTGCCTCCTTCCGACAGAAAGATCCCTTTCCCCTTTCTCCAACCACACAAATCCAACCCATAGGCATCAGGACCAGCTGAATTCATACCTGTGGTGGATGCTATGATCCCATACCAGCTCCATACTCGAGGACTGAGACACCCGTTCTCCCAGCTGCGGATACTCCTGGCAGCTTAATGCTCTCAACTGAGGCCCTCTGGCTCAAGGTCACATCACCGCCCAGAGGAAGCTCACACTCAATGATTGGTGGATGGTGGAAACTGCAAAGGCCTGGCTTCCTTGCCCCAATTCAAGACAACTCTGAATGGCCATCTCCGGCTCCTAAATGAGAGGCCATTTGCAACTACGTCACAGCTGAGCAACTCCCTCTGCCCACTCATCTTCCAAAGAGGGTTCCCCAGAGGTACTGATTCCCAGTACATTTCCTGCATGTACACCTCCACATAGACTCTGTTTCTTTGGGAATGGATCAAGTCAACAGCTTTCCAGAAGCTTTGCTTATGACCTTTGCTCACCTGGATTTCTCATCCTCTGCCTTTCATTGGCCATATTGCCTTTAATCTCCCATTTTCTTTTTCTTAATTATGTTGTCAGTTACCATTTCATGTGTCCATGTGTTCTTCCCAACCATGTCATCCCTTCCTTGAAGGCATATTGTGTCTTAATCTTTTTTGTGGTCTTGGCAGTTCAAATTACTGACCTGAACTTCAGAGTTCTGGAGCCCAGTAGTCAAACTTCTGTCAGGATAAAGCAGTTCCAGAAAAAATGCTAGGACAGGGAATGGGGAGCAGAGGGATGAAGAACAGATTGTGGGAAGATGGGTTTGAGGCCAGAAGTCATTGTAGGACCGAGTGTCCTCAAATCTCTTTTTTAAGGGAATATTTTTGAAAATATCAGAGTTTACTGCTTTCTGGTTTCTTTTCAGTTCTCAGCCTCAGCAGGGTTTTGCTACTAAAGTATTTGGCACTAAATACATATACACGTAAGAACAAATTTAGGCAAAATTATTAATGACATGATGTTTTCATTTGGAAGTTTCCCAGCTACTCTTTGCTTCCAGTTCCCTTAGATTCCCATGTCCTCCCTATCAGCCAGTCACCCAATGTTGCCTCACTGTAGTCTCTACACTAGCCCTCCAACCAGCCCTATCTTCCTTAGGCAGAAACCCCACACCTTCCCCATCTGTGCTTGCCTTCTTTCCAAATGGGTTCCAGTTCTAATCAAAGGTAGGTTTTTGCCTGGGATGCTGGGTTGGGGAGTATTATGTGAGGCCACCTCTGCTCCCAGAAGGTATAAGCCACTAGCTACCTGCTGGGCACGGGAGCTAGGAATGGCAGCCTACCTGCTGTGTCTTTGCCATCCGTGGGTGAACCCTCCTCAAAGGTTAACATCCAGTTATCTCGAGCTATAGTGCCACTGACTGATTTTAGGTGAGAGTGCTACGGTTTCCTAGGAAAATTAATATCCTCAAACGACAACCTTTAACCCAAGAAAGTGAAATTCTCATTGTTGGAATTGTAGGTCTTCAGATATTCTGCCACTAAAGCTCTTCCTCAACCCACACCCCTCTCTGCCATGTCACTGCATAGACAATCATCTCTTCCATGTAGGCTGAACTCATCCCTGAATATATTCAGTTAAATCAGATCTAGGTGAAACAGCACATGAGTTACAGAGAACCATACCTGCTAATTGCCTGAAGTCTCAACTAGGTATGTCCTTGGGCCAATCACTTAAACTCTCTAAGAGAAAGACATGATCACCCCTGAACAAGTTGTTATGAAAATTAATGAATGAAACAGATGTGTGGGTATTTTGTTGGGTGTTATACATATATGTTATATGCTAGTCGCTAATTGAAAATTGTCAATTATCAATCCTACCAACTCACTCTATCCTCCCGCATCATCCCAATGCAATCAGTATCTGATTCTCCTGATTCTTAGACATCATTCAGCGTATGATGGCTACTGAGAGAGCCACATGTGGATAATGTCTATGAGGAAGCTTGAAAACATGAGAAAGTTTACGGGGTTACTGGATTTTTTAAGAGGGTGAAAAGGAGTTTAAGACATCATAAGAGTTGACATTTGTGAGTCCCTTTGGCATGTCCTTCGCTCCACCCTGGTTATGTCCTGAGAATAATGAGAATATCCATGGTCAACTCAGAGAACACAGTCCCATCCTGGCCAGGAGCACGTTTGCCTGAGATGGAACATGATAGGTGTTGATTTTCCTATGGGCTCAAGAGAGGAGCAGCTATGATTAGGGAGCAGATATGCAGATAAACAAGTTTGGGTTCAGAACCTGGGTGATTAGGTGTTGTGAGTAAATTACGGAGATGAGAACACATCAATCAAAGAAATTCCCATGAAAGCTCTAAACTCCTTTGCCTTCCTCTTGCCCCTTGACATTACTGTAGGGAAAGCATGTGTTTAGGGATGGGGAAGAAAGGAAGAATAACTTGATAGCATGATCATAAATCATAAGTCTCAAGAGAAATGCTATAGTGAGCACATAAAGTTGATCTTACAGGAATAAGGAGTGAAAGATAGATCAAAACATGCCCAAATGGGGTTCATGAAGGTCACTTGGAGAAGGTAATGGTGATTAAGCCTGAGTAATTGTGCAAAGGTTTACAAAGAATAGCTTTAAATAACACTAATGTCAAGGATTCTCCAGGGGAATCTGTTTGCAATTTTCTTACATCATTAATATTAATATCCAACTATAAAGTCATTGTTTCTTGGATATATTCCTAATGTATAAAGGATATTTGCTTTTGAAGCTGATGACTTTGTATTTCATCAAAAGCACTACAACTGTAACTACTAAATCCAGTTTTTAAGTTATAAATAAGATAGTGAGTGATAGTTGCAGGGTATTTTATTGAACAGAATGGCCCACTGACCGAGGAAGTTTGTTCCATGATACTCGCATGGAGGTTAGTAAGTCCCTTTGGATTTCTAAGGGAGTCGTCTTCTGCAATGTTATTTTTCCCTCTGAATGAGCAATTTAAAAATAAAATAAAATAATGGTAAAGTTCTTGAAACCAATTTAAACAACTTTTTTATAGGAATTTTTACTTTTTAACAAAAGTCAAGTAAACTAGAAATCTAGCCAGGAAGGCTCTGGAGTGTTCTTTGAAAATGTTTCCTAGTGGTGACCCAACGCCATGGCAGAGACCTTATACCACCTCAGCTCAAAAATATTCCGTTGGATCCAGAGAGTCAAATGGCCCATCACATTCTGGGGATGGTTTTCTAAGTTCAGACTCTGCTGAACAGCTGAGCAAAATAGACATTGGCTCTCTTAGGTTTATTGGATTAGTTATTCCTAAGCTAGAGGACTGGGGAAGTGTGTGGCCCCTCACTCTGCCTTTAACATTTAGAAGAGCTGAAAAGAGGATTCCTTTCTAGAAAGAAACTGTTCCCATTAGGATTTTAAGCTTCAGAGTTGCAAATGATGATGCAAAACAATCTTTCCTCTACCTTTAAGGGGCCATGGTTCACAGATATTTATAGTTACTGCTGGACAAAGTGGAGAAAAAACAATAACAGGCTTATGAAACCAGTATTCACTGCCTCCTATAGTGCAATTGGCATGTGTAATTGTGCTAACAGAGCTTCTCTCCCCATTTTTTTTTTCTATCTTACTGTTGGTCCTGCTTGGAATGAGTCAGAGCCCCAAGAGGGGATGGGTAAGTGCCACTCCCCAGAAATGGGGATTTCCTAACATCATACATTTGGCAAGAAGGAAATAAGATGTTTAAAAAATGCATGAAACACAAATGAGTCTAGCCCAGCAAATTAAGCCAACACTTCCCTGACTCCCAGGCAGATCACGGGCCCTCGGGAGTCTGAGGTTTTCCATTTGCAAAAGCTCCCATACGATGAGGCATCTGTTTGTTGCTGGGGGATATCATGGCAACATTATTTTATATCTCTCGAAATAACTTCCATTTGGCATTATTCATAGGTACATCATTAAAAGTTGGATTTTCAAATCAAGCTGTCAGTGAGATAACAAAACGCCTTAATTTGAAGAATGGGTTTAAATGTTTTGGTTACTATCGATTTTTCCAGTCCCATCAAACGTGAGGCTTTTCTACTCCTTTCAAGAGAAACTGAGAAAGAGTGACTTTGGCAAAAATGCAGAGTTCCCAGAGGACTATGCAGCTGCAATCCATTCCCTCTTCTGGAAGCCATAGAAATAACTCATGGTTGGAGTTACTGAAAATTGCTCCACCCTTTCACCTCAGAAACAGCCTTGAGTGCAGTGAAAACTGTGCTTTACTTTCTAATTCATTTCATCCCTTTATCAGAATTAGCAACTTCTTAGGTTATGTATTTATCCTATCAGATGTGTTCTTTGAAGTCTAAAGGTTAACATACTCTTCTTTTTTAAATTAAGAAGTAACATTCTCCTTGTCAGAATTCCAAACTTGTATTTTCTGTCCTGTGATATCTTAACACTCGAAAATGCAATTAAAATCAGATCTGAAAGACTTCCTAGAGCAATCCATTGCCATTGATCAAGGACAAACACCTTCCTCTGATTTCACACAGGTAAGACGTTGCATGGTTCAAGAGAAATGAAAAGAGAACACTCCATAAAAGGAGACAGAAAACAAATAGTTGAACCAAAGCATGAAGATAAAGATGATATCTTGCACGCTTCCACAGTCGAGTCCTTTTTTTTTTTTTTTTTTTTTTGGTGATGGTAATGGACTTCTTCTTTTTATTTTTGTTTATATTTTTTTATTATATTATGTTAGTCACCATACTCTGAGAAACAAACTGAGGGCTTCAGAGGGGAAGGGCGTGGAGGAATGGGATAGGCTGGTCACAGTCAAGAGTCCTAGCGACGTCCCTGGCATACAGAAGGGTCTCAATCAACACTCGCTGGATGTGTGGATGAATGAATGAATGAATGAATGAATGAATGAATGAAACAATAAAGCTACCAAAGTTAGACTTCCTCGAGCAATTTCTTACCGACTCATGACTCTAATTTTCCATTGGAGGGGGAAAGTATTAAATCAGAATGGCATAGTGGTTTGACCCCAGGCCTTGGAGCAGATCTAAAACCCCAGCTCCACCACTAATCACTTGTGTGATGTGGAGTGAGAATCCTTACTGAGCCTAGGCTTCATCATTTGTAAAATGGTCATGATGAACACACTGATGTCCTGGGGTTGTGAGGAGCAGTAAGTGAAGTAAAGAACAGAAACAGTAGACACAGCCTGGGAACAAGAAGTCTTCGATTTCTGGGAGCTAGGATTTCTGGAGAGAAAAAGAGGGCTTAAAAATTCACTTAAGCCAGCAGCGCTGTTACTAGCATTATGAGGCAATTTCTAACAAATGTTCTCCTATGAAGATAGAGCTCTCTTTTGGTTACCTCTGGTACTTAATCACTTGGCTTATCTAATCCTTTGAGGTATGACTAAATGAAATGTTAGAGGGTGTTGAAAGTCTTTGGCTAAAGACAAATTCCTTTGCAGTAAATTCAACTTTAAATCAAACTTCTAGAATACTACTGTACTAAAAAATTTGGCAAATAAACATTTCAATACACAACTTCAATGTGGTATTTTTTGAAATGCTCATTGTCTCAAGGATAGATGAAGATCTATAAACTGCAAGATAACTATTAAATATTTAGTTTATGGCAAGGACTCAAGGACTTTAAATTGCAAGAAATAGTTTAAGAAAAACAGAAGTACTGGTTTACCTAACAAAAAATTTCAGTGGCAAGTCTGGTTTTCAAGATGGCTAGGTCTTCAGGATTCTATTGGGCTTCAGCTCTCAGCTCTGACTTTCTTTTTATTGGCTTATTTTGAGGCAATCTTTACTTACATGGCTGCAAAGTTAATCACTAACAGATCCAAGACTCCAATTTACCAGCTTAAAAAATGAGTGGAAAGAAAGCACTTTTTCCCAGATATAAGATATCAGAATACCATCCAGTAAATATTCATGATCTCCTCTTTGACTTTCATGAGTGCTTTCGATATCGGCATTGGCCATGTGATTTGCTTTGGTTGATGGAATATTAATAGATATGACTGACATGGATGAGAGCTGCAAAAAACTAAGCCACTGGGACCTGATCTCTTGCATTCTGCCTTCATTATTAAAGCACTATATTTTGAGTTGAGTAGCCATTGGAGCAGGAGGATGAAAGACACATGGAGCAGAGCTGGACTGAACCTACAGCTTGGAGCCAAGTCCAGCCAACAGACTCAAACAGCCAAATACTGGCCAGTCATCACAGTTATCACCTGTATAAAAGAGAAATCAATACGTATTGTTGCATCCAACCAAGATTTGGGGTAGTCAGCATTTTATGAAGCAACGGCTAACTCATGCATGTGAAATTCCAAGATAACTCTCAGGTTTTAATCTCATTAGATCAGATCAGTTGTTCTCAAAATGTGGTCATCAGCATCTCCTAGGAGCAGCACCAGTATTACCTGGGAACTTACTTAAAATGGGTAGGTCCCATCCCAGACCTATAGAATCATAAACTCTGAGGGAGGGGACCAGCAATTTTTGTTTTAACAAGGGCTCCAAGTGATTCAGATTCACCATAAAGTTTGAAAATCACTGACCTAGGTCATATGTCCATCCTTAAACCAATCATAGTGCATAAATGACCAGGCCTGGAGCTGGGGTGTGGATCAGCAACACCAGAATTATCTAAACCAGTGGGGCAGGGCCTGAGAACGTGCATTTCTAACAAGTTCCCAGATGATGCCGATGCTGCGGTCTGGGGAGCACACTTGGAGAATCGCTGTTCCAGGCCAAGAGTGCACCAGGAGTGGCTCACTGGGAAATCAACATTCTATTAACAAAAGAAGGAAACAAAAAAAGGATACCACGCGAGGAACAGATGTCCATCACAGCATTCTTATTAAAAGAAAAGAGTTCTTACGGAATAGATCAGACAACATCCAGTATTCTCCAACAATGCTGCAGGGACAGGGAAACCCGAAGCCAAAAAAAGGAATCTCATCTGTCGTTTAGTTCATGACGTTGATTGAGACATAAACTGATTTTTTTTGTCTCTTCAATTTTGCTGAAATTCAATACAGATCTGAGAAATCAAATAAAAGACAGCAGTTTTTGCTATAGAAAGCCATGTATCATTTCAAATGTGATGCGAGTTGTCACACAAATCTTTCCTAGCACAATTCACTGAAGATAAATACAGTGCTTAAAGAGAGAGTGTCTATACATCAAACAATTGAGTCATTTTGATCCATTCCAGTGAAACCAAGTTTCAAGCTTATAATTTTGAGCAATCCAAGATACAAAATAAAGTCACAGACCCTGGTTATTGCTGTTATTTTTAATATGCTCTTGGAATCTGGAAATCAATGAATTTTAGAACTCAAAGAACCTTAAAGATCATTAACCCTCATATTGCAAACCGCCAGACAATGGAGCACATCCCACCCAGAAATGTGCTTTATTTGTCCTACACAGCAGTTGTTTTCTTTTGATTAAAATTATTGCCATATTATTGGTGCAACCACTGTGGAAAACAGTATAGAATTTCTTCAAAAAAATTAAAAATAGAATTACCATATGATCCAGTAATTCCACTACTGAGTATTTACCCAAAGAAAACAAAAACACTAATTTGAAAAGGTTATGCACCCTTATGTCTATTGCAGTATTATTAACAATAGCCAAGATATGGAAGCAATTCAAGGATCTTTCCATAGATAAAGAGATAAAGAAGATGTGGTATATGTATACATGATGGAATATTACTCAGCCATCAAAAGAATGAAATCTTGCCATTTGCAACCACAGGGATGCTAAAGGGTCTAATTCTAAGTAAAATATGTCAGTTGGAGAAAGACAAAAACCATATGACTTCACTTGTATGGAGAATTCAGGAAACAAAATAAATGAACAAACAAAGGAAGAAAGACAAACAAACAACAGACTCTTCACCATGGAGAACAAGCTGGTAGTTGCTAGACGGGAGGTGGGGGGCAGGGAATCAGTGAAATAGATAAAGAAGATTAAAAGTACACTTACTTAAAAAAACCACAATTGCCATATTTAAAATTTTTTCTACTTTTGACAAGTTTGAAGATCTAGCAACACACAAAGTGGACAAAAGTCTGTGTTCCTTCATGGTTCCGTGTGTCTGAGCGGAGTACTGGCTTCCTCCTTCTGAAGACGTGTGTACTCCTGCCCCCCGGTGTGACACAGACACTCCACTCTCTACTGTTTCACAGCAAGCCTGCTTCACTCATTTCCAAGGCCTGCCTAGGGCCTGTGGGTACTTCAGTTTGCTGCCTCTCATCTACACAGAACCTTTGTTTATCCACAATGAGAACTCTGAGGTTCCTGGTAATGACCAACCACAATTCACATCTCTGTAGTGACAGTCCAAGTTTACATTATCAGTATTTCACAATATTAGAAAGCACTTTCTCTTACAGACTTTTGTTCACCATAGAAAATGGAATTGCAAAAGTTCACATTCAAATTCTGCTCAGTCAACACTGGGATAGGTGGCTCATTTTGGTATATGGCTAATTTCAGAAACCTAAGGAAAAACAAATCCATGAACAATGTGAGAAATGATAGGCCACAACAAGTTTAATGTGAATGAATCCTATTTGGATATTGTACCCTCAATATTTTCAGCTCCTCTGGTGAGACAGTGATTTTTTCCACTAAAAAGTAATTTTTTTTAATCCTGACACCCATAAGGATGACTACTATTTAAGAAAGAAAAAAAAGCAGAAAATAACAAGTGTTAACAAGGATGCAGAGAAATTAGATCCTTGAGCATTGTTGGTAGGAATGAAAAATGTGCAGCCGCCATAGAAAACAGTATGGCGGTTCCTCAAAAAATTAAAAATAGAATTTCCAATATGATCCAGCAATTTCACTTTTCCACTTCTCAGTTGGTATCTAAAAGAACTGCAAACAGGATTGCAGAGATGTATTGCACATCCATGGTCATAGCAGCACTATTCACAATAGCCAAGTGGTGGAAGCAACCCAAGGATCCATCAACAGATGAACAGTTCTTTTTTTTAATGTGATATATATATAACAGAATATTATCCAGCCTTAAATAGAAAGGCAATTCTGACACATGCTACCACATGGATGAGCCTTCAGGACATTATGCTAAGTGAAATAAGCCAGACACAAAAAAGACAAATACTGCATGATTTCACTTTTATGAGGTATCTAGACTAGTCAACTCATAGAAACAGAAAGTAGAATGGTGGTTGCCAGGTACCGAGGGAGAGGGATAAGGAATTATTGTTTAATGGGTACAGAGATTCAGTCTTACAAGATGAAAAAATTCTGGAGCTTGGTTACACAATAGTGTGAACATATTTAACATTACTGAATTATACACTTGAAAATGGTTAAAATGGTTAATTTCATGTTATGTGTTTTTTACCACAGAAAAAATAAATTTTTAAAAAAGGAAGTTTTTAGTCAAATCCACTAGGCGTTTTTAGGATCTAGTGTAATTATTTCAAAGGTTGGAATGGTGGGATCCAAAGGTGAAATCAAAAAATATGTCTCATCCTGCAGAGGCTAACTGAACTGATACCTCTTGGGGTAGATGAGAATTTTATTTATTTTTTTAATTATGTTATGTTAGTCACCATACAGTACTTCATTAGTTTTTTATGTAGTGTTCCATGATTCATTATTTGCATATAACACCCAGTGCTCATTGCAATATGTGCCCTCCTTAATACCCATCACCAGGCTAACCCATCCCCCCCACCTACCTACCCTCTGAAACCCTCAGTTTGTTTCCCAGAGTCCATAGTCTTTCATGGTTCATCTCACCCTCTGATTCCCCCTCCCTTCAGTTTTCCTCCCTTCCCCTGTGGTCCTCCATGATATTCCTTATGTTCCACATGTGAATGAAACCATATGATAATTGTCTTTCTCTGCTTGACTTATTTCACTTAGCATAATACCCTCTCACTCCATCCATGTCAGTGCAAATGGTGGGTATTCATCCTTTCTGATGGCTGAGTAATATTCCATTGTATATATGAACCACATCTTCTTTATCCATTCATCTGTTAAAGGGCATCTCGGCTCCTTCCACAGTTTGGCTATTGTGGACATTGCTGCTATGAACATCGGGGTGCATGTGCCCCTTCTTTTCACTGCATCTGTATCCTTGGGGTAAATACCCATTAGTGCAATTGCTGGGTCATAAGGTAGCTCTATTTTTAACTTTTTGAGGAACCTCCACACTGTTTTCCAAAGTGGCTGTACCAAGTTGCATTCCCACCCACAGTGTAAGACGATTCCCCTTTCTCCACATCCTCTTCAACATCTGTTGTTTCCTGCCTTGTTAATTTTTGCCATTCTAACTGGTGTAAGGTGATATCTCAATGCAAAGAGATCAGTTGCTTTTCTATACACTAACAATGTAACTGTAGAAAGAGAAATTAGGGAATTGATTCCATTACAATAGCACCAAAAATCATAAAATACCTAGGAATAAACCTAGCTAAAGAAGTAAAGGATCTATACCCTAGAAACTACAGAACACTTATGAAAGAAATTGAAGAAGACACAAAAAGATGGGAAAACATTCCATGCTCATGGATTGGAAGAATAAACATTGTTAAAAATGTCTATGCTGCCCAGAGCAATCTATACCATCAACTCCATCCCTATCAAAATACCAATGGCATTTTTCAAAGAGCTGTAACAAACAATCCTAAAATTTGTATGGAACCAGAAAAGACCCTGAATTGCCAAAAAAATGTTGAAAAAGAAAAACAAAGCTGGGGGAATCACGTTGCCTGATTTCAAGCCATATTACAAAGCTGGGATCACCAAGACAGAATGGTAGTGGCACAAAAACAGACACATAGATCAATGGAACAGAATAGAGAGCCCAGATATAGACCCTCAACTCTAGATCAAATAATCTTTGACAAATCAGGGAAAAAAATGTCCAATAGAAAAAAGACAGTCTCTTCAATAAATGGTGTTGGGAAAATTAGACAGCTATATACAGAACAAAACTCGACCATTCGTACACCATACACAAAGATAAACTCTAAATGGATGCAAGACCTCAATGTGAGACAAGAATCCATCAAAATCCTAGAGGAGAACATAGGCAGTAACCTCTTCGACATTGGCCATAGAAACTTCTTTCATGACAAATTTCCAAAGGCAAGGGAAACAAAAGTAAAAATGAACTTTTGAGACTTCATAGGGATAAAAAGCTTCTGCACAGCAAAGGAAACAGTCAACAAAACTAAGAGGCAGCCCACAGAATGGGAGAAGATTTTGCAAATGACACTACAGATAAAGGGTTGGTATCCCAGATCTATAAAGAACTTCTCAAACTCAACACCCAAAAAGTAAATAAGTCAAAAAAATGGGCAGAAGACATGAACAGACACTTTTCCAAAGAAGACATACAAATTGCTAAAAGACACATGAAAAAATGTTCAACATCATTAGCCATCAGGGAAATTCAAATCAAAACTACATTAGGATAGATGAGAATTTTAGATTAAAATTTTATCTCATTCCAAAAAGTACAACAATTTTTTTTCATTTCATGTTTCAAATTTACTTTAGAAAACAATGTGATTTAAAAAAAGGCGAGAACTTGATATAACTAATAAAAGTCAAGTACAGAGAAAGAAGAGAATATTTTAGAACATTAAACCCATCCTTATCTTGGGATTAATAATCTACTTTGGGGTTTCAATACCCTTCTTGGTGTAAATTAATTACTCCTATTCACTAATCCTAGAGAGCATCCTTCTTGGAATTAACGAGGGTTATATTTGCTACTCATATTGTTCTAATTCTGTCTCTAAAGGATCATCAATCACTGAGGAAGGGCAAGATCAATGTCAACGTCCCATCAGGTCATCCTGGTGCAAACCACCCTCTGATCATTTTGTGATTGTTGATCTATCTTTGTATGTTGAATAAGGATATCTAAAAGCAGCTGATGTGCGTGTCATTTAGTCTCACTAACTTTCCGCACTGTCTCAGTGTCTCTAAAGGCTGCCAAGGAAAGAACCACCAGTCCAAATGCTCAAAACGCAACTCAATAAGGTTGGGTTTGGTTCACTGGAGAAATTTCATTTGGCTCCTCTCTTAGATAGAGCCTCTCTTCTCTATGGATACTATTGAGCTGTAAATAGTAAATGTTCAGGCCTATGAAATGGAAATTGGAATCTATCCAGGAAACAGATTAGTCAGTGCTCCAGGGCTAGGCCATCCCTAAAATACAAACTACAGACTCATCTGAAAATTATAAAAGAGCCACAGTTGTCTGTGTCTGGAAGCTTAGCCATTCTGACAAACATTATCCTGATGTGATGATGCTCTCATTAATGCTGTGAGAGCTGGGGAGGGGACGTGGCGGGAAAGGTGGGAGAAACAATGAGACTGGTCTGCTCTCAAGAAGTTTATGTCTTAGTCAAGGAGATAAATGCTATTTACATGATTCCAGAAAATGCATGACCTTGTATAACCAAGTGTCAAAAATTTGTGATGCCTGCTACATTTATTAAAAGAATTCAGTGAAGGAAAGATAAAAATAAAAAATAATAATAATAATAAAATAATTCACAGAAGGAAAAGACTTGGGCAATTTAGAGAGTTGAGAAGGATTCCTTGAACTTCATAGGGTTCCAAAGGGACCTTGAAAGGAAGGTGTCATACGATATGCAAAAATAGAGAGCAGACCACTCACATGCTCTTACTTCGATTCTACAACAAACGTTTCCTATATTTGCTTTAGCATACATTTATCCATCTGTTTCTTCTTATAACCATCCATGCATCCATCTCATTTTTACAATATATTTTAAAGTAAATTCTAACACCACTTTTAACACCCCTACAAACTTCAGCATGAATATCATTAACTTGAATTTAAGATTTGTTCACGGGTTTGGGGAATGAAATTTACACAAAGTGAAATGCAGAAATGCTAAGTGTACTCTTTGTCGTGTTTCTAATAAATGTTTGCTCCTGTGTGATGTAACCCCTTTCAAGACATATAACATTACTACCACTCCAGAAAATTCCGTCATGTTTCCTCCCTGTCAGTATTCATCCCCATCTCCCTGGAGGTAACCACTGTTCCAATATTTTAATCCTCAAATTAGTTTTGCCAATTTTAGAACATCATATTAATAGGATCATAGGCTATCTTTTGGGTAAGACTTCTTTTATTTAGCACAACGTTTTTAAGATTCACTCATTTTTTTTCATATATCAGTAGTTTGTTCCCTTTTAGTGCTGAATAGTATTCTGCTATAGAGATAGGCCATAATTCATTTTCTATGCTCCCACTGATAATCAGCTGGGCTATTTAAATTTGGGGCTATTATGGGTAAAGCTACGATAAACCTTGATTTACAAATCTTTTCATTTCTGTTATGTAAGCACCCAGGAGTGTAATTACTAGGTAAAATGGTAAATGTACATTTAGTTTTATAAAAATTGCCAGACCTTTATTCAAACTGATTCCCATTTTATACCCCCACCAACAATCCATGAGTGTTCTATCTACCCCACATTCTCACCAAAATTTGGGGTTATCAGTCTTTTTAATTTCAATATTTTAGTGGATGTGTCTTTTGCTATTCTTTTTAATGATGTTATTAGATCCTAGGGCCAAAAATAAGAAGGTATAAATAACTTTAAAGCTTATACCAGAACCTCATTTACAATAGAGAGCAGACGAAGAATAAAACCGGATGATGGGTTGTAGCAAGCCTTCGTGGTATATTTTTAAATTAAATTTTGCTCTACAAAACTCCATGGATACCCATTAAAATTATATTTGTTTCTGAGGGCATGCTGGGGAAGGATGTCCTAGAAATATTCAGTCCCATAATTTATATCTCTTTGCTTCAAAACAAAAGCTGACAGAGAAACTTTTGCAAAAGACATTACAAAAATTGCATCTTATTAGGCAGTAGTGGGGAAAAAATGAGAATAAGATTCGGTCATTAGGGAACATTACTTTTTATATTTGCCCATATTTCATGCAATCATTCTCAAAGTTGTAAAATTTCAGGAAAATGAAGAAACATGCAAGCCATCTAATTTTTCATTCTATCTTTCTGTTGAAAAAGAAAAAAGTGAGAATGTGCAATGATCATTATTATGTTTTGTGTAAATAGCAATTTTACATCCTAGGTAAATGCAGGTAAGAATTTCCCTAAAAATGCAGCAGTAACCTGGAAGACCTGCATCCAGTTTTCACGTTCACTGGTGATTTTTCTAAGAAAACTTTTTAAACTTAGGTATTTTTCTCAAATTATAGTACAGTGTCTGTAATTTTAGGAAGACTCAGATTTTGGAAAGAGCTAGATGGCCCCATCCTGCTAGTTTCAGGCTTCTCAAGTTCGCTTTATGAGACAAGATCGATGCAATTACTAAAAATGCAGATTCCCAGGTGCTTCCCCCCAGGAGAGTCTGATTAGTAGGGATGAGATGAGGCCTCAGAATTCATCTGTTTTGTTTTCAGACCAGTACCCTAGATTTTTAAAAAATTTATTTATTTATTTGAGTGAGAGAGTGAGAGAGACAAAGAGAGAGAGGCGGGGGAGGGGCAGAGGGAGGAGAGACTCTCAGGCAGACTCCCCGCTCAACATGGAGCCCGATGCGGGGCTCCATCTCAGGACTCTGAGATCACAACCTAAGCTGAAATCAAGGATCCATTGCTTAACTGACTGCACCACCCCGGCATCCCACCCCAGATTGGTTCTGATCCTTGAGCAAGTCTTGCATAGCACAGAGCCCTCCAGGGATTATGCACAGCACGTCTGGACTTCACCGCGACAGCCCTTCACTGCTGGGAAGTCCAGAATCATACACCAGCAGATTTGGTATCTGGTGAGAGCCCACCTCCTCACGGGCAGTGCCTTTTTGCTGTGTCTTCACATGGTGGAAGGGACAAGCTAGCTCTCTGAAGTCTCTTTTACAAGGGCACTCATCCCAGTTCCGAGGGCTCTACCCTCATGACCCAACCACCTTCCAAAGGCCCACCTGCTAACGCCATCACCTTGAGGTGATGCAACATGTGAATTTTAGGGGGACATAAACACTCAGACCACAGCAGCCGTGAATGTTTGTCTACAGTATTTTGTGTAATCTGCCTTGAGAACCTCAAACAGTATCTAGCCTGCAATAAGCCTTTAATAACTCTTTGTAAATCAGAGTGCCTGGGTGGCTCAGTCAGTTACGTGTCTGCCTTTGGCTCAGGTCATGGTCCCAGAGTCCTGGGATCAAACCCCGGGTCAGGCTCCCTGCTCAGTGGGGACTCTGCTTCTCCCTCTGCCCTTCCCCCATGCTGGTGCTCGCTCTCTCTCAAATAAATACATAAAACTCTTAAAAATAATTTTAAAAAATTTTTGTAAATTAATATGTACATTCAGGGTCCTGCTAAAATCCATGTTTGTGCATAGAAAATTACTTTGTAAGCCAAAAATGCCCTATTCAGTTATCTTATTACTATTAGGCTACTATTAAAAATATACATAACTTCATCCAAAGATAAAAAATTATTTTTTACACAGAATGTATTTGATGTCAATAGCAGTGTTAATTTGCTCTTCCAATTTTATTACATTTATTAATAAATGAAATATTATATAACTATTACATGCAGTAAGCTCCTTATAGATAAAAGTCAGATTTTAAATTCTTAGTTAAAAATGTTGGAAAAGCTGCAAACAATTAAAATTTTCATGTGATTGTTTTCATAATCTCAACATTAGATAAAAGCAATCCATTTACCAATCTGAAGAAGAATTTGGAATTTTATGCTTCTTATTAAGTTGTTCCTGCTTTTAGGCATTTCAGGAATTCCGGTTATTAATGAACTTAATCTGAATGTCAAGTTCTTTCCAACCTCTTTACTAACACTTCACCACAAAATACTTAGTAGAAAGCAAAAGCTGAGTTGAATTACTTTTATTTTCATTCAATAGCTCCTCCCTGCTCAATATCTATATTTCCATTATGCTCTCGATGAGTCATACGGCTACAGTGCTCGCCACGAGTAAACATCCAAAGCTGAACCTCATTAGCCATATATGCAGAATTCTAATGCGTAAGGTAGGAATTAATAGAGACCTTTCCACTTCTGCTGAATATTTATAATCATTACCGCAAAATTTCTCATTCCATAAGCACGTACGACTGGACACTACTGCTGGTAAAAACATCAGCACCAATAAGAGTACTAATCACTTATATCATTTGAAAATGTACTGTGGGGGCCCTGGGTGGCTCAGTCAATTAAGTGTCTGCCTTCAACTCAGGTCATGATCCCAGGGTGCTGGGATCAAGCCCCCCCGTCAGACTCCCTGATCGGAGGGGAGCCTGTTTCTCCCTCTCCCTCTGTCATTCCTTCTGCTTGTGCTCACTCTCTCTCTCTGTCAAATAAATAAATAAAATCTTTTTAAAAAAATGAAAACATACTGTGTTGTCTGCACTGCTCTAAGCACCCATTTACACTTCAAAACTTCCCTCTGAAAAGATTATCACTGTCCCTATTTTATGGCAGAAGAAACTGAGCCAAGAAAGTCATACATCACACACTTTTTATCAAAAATATAAACTCCAACCCCACACGACTCTGAGTGGACACGTTTGTCCACAACTCATTCTGCCTTGGGAGGGTTTTAATGACCTAGTTTCCCGCAGAAGCAAAGGTGAACAGTAGGTGTTCAAGAGAAGGTATTGCAAGGTTGATGTGGTAGAAAAAGTTATTTCAAATCCATTTTTAACATGTAGGGGAAAAGGCAAATCGTGAAGTTAGAGGTAACCTAGAAACCAAGAATTATATGTTTGCATATTATTTTGAGTAAATATTTTCATACAGTTGGTGCCCCCTGTCTGAATGGCAAGGTTTTTTGTTTAACCAACTTCCATGGCTTTTATGTGCATTTTTTTATTGAGACAGAATTCACATGCCATAGAATTCACCATACACGTTACAGTGTGCATGAATCCTAAAAACACTATCCTGAGTGACACAAAATACCACATATGTCATGATTCCATTTGCTTGAGGTGTCCAGAATATAAAAATCCAGATACAAAAAAATAGATTAATAACTGCCAAGGGCAGGGAGGGAAGGAGACATGAAGAGTGACGGCTGATGAGTAAAATTTTTCTTTCTGGAACAATGAATATAGTCTAGAATAAGACAGTGATGATGACTGAAATGTAATTTAATGTTGATGGCATGTAAATGACAAGGGCTTGAACAAATCTGAAATAGGACCAAAGGGGTCACTGGCCATTCTTTGTTGGAAGGCAACACTACCCTTAATTTCTTCATCCTTTTAGGGAAAACCAGTAAACATTCCGTAGGTGCATGAACCTAAGGACAGATGGGAAAGCGAGCTATAGGAAAGCATGAATGTGCAGAGTTCTTTTTGATGGTTAGAGAAAACACATTTTAGAAGTCCATATCTGTGATCTATTTGCATTTATAATTACGCTAAATGTGTCTCGGTATTTAATTGCCCTCTGCATTTATTTTTAAAAACCTGGAGAAATAAATAGAAGCCCAACAAGATACCCTATTTCTGTGTCACTTCTTTACCATCCAGTATCCCCAAATCATTGCCTTTCAGATTAATCATTTTACCTGAGTTACATGAAAGAAGTAAGTCTAAAAACCCAGGATAATATTTTCCTGCCAAGAACACAAAAAAGAACAGAGAAACCCAAAAGTTAACTATGAAAAAAATCTTTTTGATGTACTATTTAATTTGAAATAAAGTCCAAAAAAATGGCAATAGCAACATAAACACAGAAACTTCAATGAAACAAAACAAAACCAGTCACTTACTGGTATCCTTTAGTTTTGATACTTTTTTAAAGCCCTCCTTCTGAAACACTGCTATTCTCTATAGTAATACACCAAAAATCACAGAAGGCCAGGTACCTGAACAAGGGTAACATGTTTTCCTGCTTTAATCCCAAGAGCCTAGAGCTGGAGACAGCCTCAACAATGCTTCAATGGATGAATGGCTGTCTAAAAACAAACAAACAAACAAACAAACAAACAAACAAAAACAGATGGCCAATTGCTTAATCATAAGCACCTCCAGAGACCAAGAATTTGAATTGAACACAAGCAAGAATAAACTGTTAAATATTTGTTGGAAAATATTTTTCAACAAAATCGTGAATGCAATCAAAAATCGTATATTTTTATTATTAGCTTCAACCTATATGGTTCTATACTCATTGAACCAAATCTAACATAAACCCACCGAACCAAATCCAATACAGATCTCATGTAAAAAGTAGACCGGACGTGAAGCGAAATCCAATCACATTATCAGTGAGCTGTAATTCTGGCAAGGTTGAAAGAGAACACTTTCATCCCTCCCCATCATTGTATGTAACAGTCCCAGTCAAATGGCTCTTCTGCCCTGTGAACTCATTTCCGTGGGCTGGCATGTGAATTGCTACTGTCATAGGAGGTCAGCCTCAGGCCACCATAATGGCAGTGGAGTCGGGAAAAGAAGGGGGCATAGGATGCCTATTTCGAGACCTCCCAACCCAGCCAGACTGCATGAAACCGCACACAGTGACTTCACAGAGGTTCCATCCAGAGTCAAATAGTCAAATAGTTTGTGTTCAATCCAAAGTATTATCCATGCTTACAGAAGAATCAGCCACAGGGCCCATTTTTAGGACACGAGCCATTTTTTTTTTAAACTAAATAAGCAGGCATTCTTAGTTCTCTCTCTATTGGCAAAGTACTTTCTATTTATTTTTTTAAATATATTCAGAGAAAATTACTATTCATTCCTTTCTTTACCAAACACGCCCTAATAGTATAAGGAACAAAGAATGCTCTTTGTTCTAATACAATGGCAGTAGTCAGAATTGCACGGTTTATTTTGAGCAGTCTCTAATGTAAACTAATAAGAGAACAGAAATAGTTCATTTCTTCCCCTCATTGGAATAAAACTTTCCCACCAAATCACACACAAATCACAAAATTCAGTGAGACGTTTCATTCTCAGATAAACCCAAGGATGTCTTGCCACTTAAAATAATCAGATCCAGTAAATAATATTTCTTGAAAATAAAATTGTTTTTTTCTACCACAAAATGCAGTCACTCCAAAAGCAAGGCCCTTCCAAACAGGTCATAACAAGATCGTCGTTGGCAAGCTTGGGATTGAAAATTATTTTACTAAAATATCCTGGGTAGGAGAAATTCCTTAGATGACATTACATGTTAGGATTACAAAAATATTTTCTCATAAATCATCCGTCTCTTCACATTTATTACTAGTTACTTAATATCTGCTTGAATCTTTCTCCATCAAAAGACCAAGAGACCTTTTTAAAACTTAAAGACTCAAAATGAAAGCCTGAGCCCTCCTCCTGGCAGAGCTTTTTTGTAGGGTTCTCAGGTTCTCACCCTTTATGCTGTGAGAGGTCGTCCCTGACCATCCTCAAAGAGCCTCCTTAGAGAAGAGTGACTTCTTCCTAATACTAATTAACACGACCATTAACCATCATACTAAGTACAATTTATGTTTTTATTATCTTATGTATTTATTGAGTTGTCTCTCTTATTCAAGCAGGAAACCTGTCCGTCTCCATGCCCAGAATAGTACATTCGCTGGGTAGATGCTTACAAAGTATTTGCCGCATATGAAGATGAACGGACGAATAAATGAATTGCTTCAATCTCTCAAAAAGAATGACACACAGAGCATTCCAGCTTGTGATAAAGATACTTTTCCAAGCTACTGCACCCCTGAGTTAAGAACTTCAGATATGTGGTTCGCTTTATGCTAAGCTTCTAGGTATTCTATCAGCCTGGAATTAAGAGCACTGAACAACCAGGGATAAATAATGCGCCCCACACTACCGTCACCGCTTGGAAAGCGAGAACAGGCTCCGCAGCAGCAGAAGCAAGGGTAATATTTACTGGCACTCATGACTTGCTTCCACCGAATCCTTCCACCTGGCCGAATAATGAGAAAAGAGAGAGAGAGAAAAAATAAGTAAGGAAGTTTTGGAGAACAGGCTGTTTCAGAGGTCAGGGTATAAGGAGCATAATTACTTCTTCCCATATTCCACGGGCCAGGACTCAGTCACGTGGGTCCACCTAACTGCAGGGGAAGCTGGGAAATGTAGTTTATCTGTGAGCCAAGAAGGAAAAATAAATACATTTGTAGATATAAATTTTCCTCTGAAGATTGTTATAGTCAACCCTACAAATTTGCCATTCGTTTCTAATGGTCCTAATGTCATTTTAATTTCCTTTTTAAGACATAACTCTTTTTTGTTTTTTGGTTTTGTTTTTTGTTTGTTTGTTTGTTTGTTTTGCATTTCTATATGGTCAATTCTTTGGGATTAGCAGTAGAGATCTCTCCTTTGGTCGACATTTACTATCTTCAGAGACTATGACCCATAATTTTCACTATTTTATTTTTAATTTTCAGAAGTTCTTTATTTTTCTAAAGGTTCTCTTTTTATATATATTTTGTTTCTGTTTCACAAATGCTATTCTTCACATATTTTCCAGGAATATGAATTATAGTTAATTGAATTTTCTTCTCCCTATACTTGTCTCTGTTTCCTACAAGCACCTTTATTCATATTTGTTTGTTTGGGCCTCTGGCTTTCATGCTAGATAATTCTCTTGACTTTTATTTATTTACTACCACTTCATACTCAAAGAGAGGTACTACTACAAGCTGACAAACTCAGTGTATGTGTGACTGGGGGAGGGAGGGAGAAAAAAGAGAGTTGCCTCTCCATGGTTGGAACCATCAACTGACGATATCTATAGATCTTGGACTGGTCAAATTCCCAGAAACCAGAGAAAATTAAGTAACAGTTACAAACATTTTTTTTTAATTCTAGAATTTTCACCATTCAATGAGTAATGCTCACTTAATCCTTCATTTTCAGTACGGTATTCACCCTTTGAACTTGGTGTGCCTTTGGTTGAAGGGTGAAGGTTGAAGGTGAATCCCTCTGGTTCATCCTCACATGAGAATAGATCTCCAGTGTTATATTAACACCTGAGAAGTCTACTGGATATGTGGGGCAAGGAGGGCATCTAGAAACCCAACTGCTTTAACCATGCTCCTGCTTTTGAGCCTTCCGATATCTGCAACATTTATAGGTATCTAACATCAAATTCTCAGGTTTTTCAAGATGATTCAGCTGTTTCAAAGATTCTACCCAGGTTCCCATGCCCGTTCAGATCAATTACCACTTTTCTCTCTGATTTCTAGCTTCAGAAAACTGTTATTGTCTCTGTCTTTGTAGGCTCATGCCTTCTTTTCCCTTCTTTTTTAAATTTTTTAATTATAATAATTTTTTTATTATATTATGTTAGTCACCATACAGTACATCGCTGGTTTCTGATGTAAGGTTCGATGATTCATTAGTTGCGTATAACACCCAGTGTACCATGCAATATGTGCCCTCCTCACTACCCATCACCAGCCTATCCCATTCCCCCACCCCCCCCTGAAGCCCTCAGTTTGTTTCTCAGAGTCCATAGTCTCTCATGCTTCATTCCCCCTTCTGATTATCCCCCCCTTTCTTTATCCCTTTCTTCTCCTACCGACCTTCCTAGTTCTTATGTTCCATAGATGAGAGAAATCATATGATAATTGTCTTTCTCTGCTTGAGTTATTTCACTTAGCATTATCTTCTCCAGTGCTATCCATGTTGCAGCAAATGTTGAGAACTCGTTTTTTTTGATAGCTGAGTAATATTCCATTGTATATATGGACCACAACTTCTTAATCCAGTCATCTGTTGAAGGGCATCTCGGCTCCTTCCACAATTTAGCTATTGTGGACAATGCTGCTGTGAACATTAGGGTGCATATGGTCTTTTCCCTTCTTTTTAATGGAGCTGTGAGAGGGGGTGGAGATAAACATACACATTCTGTCTGCTATGTTGAATTTGAAGACCCAGCATATCATGTTCTTTTTCTCTATTGTTAGATCGTCTGTGTCATTTTAAAACTTTCCATTGTACCCAACACCAAGCTAAATTGTAGTATCCCACACATAATCTCCAATCCAAGCATCTTTGTGAAATTCATCGATCCATAATTAGGGCAACATTGGTATGTTTAGATGTATTCTTTTTAGGTTATTTTATATTTTCTATTAACCAGCAAGTGGGGTTTTTTGGTGGTGGTATAAATTTTTATCTCTAGTAGTTTAGAAGCTTATGCATCCTATTTCTTTTTTTCCGGTACTGCCTTTATGTTTTTAAAAGACCTATCAAAATCTATATTCTTCTACAGTTACATGAAATAAATCGATATTTATATTTTTCCCTAAACCGGAAAAGAAACTTAGCACTCAGTCACTTTACCAATCCCACAGTATGTCAGGTCATAAACTATGCGACTGTAGCTCCAGATAGGTTACTATGAACTGTTTTCCATATTATGCATCAAAGATTAATACAGTAACTCTATTTTTCAACGGTTTTGTTTACCTGTCAATTTCTTATATCTCAGGTCTCACTCTTTCTCTGATTCATCTTTCAGTTTGCTGCAATGTATCCTTGAGTAAATCTTTTAGAGAAGGCATGTGGCTGGTAAACTTTCTGGGTTCTAGCAGGTCCTAAATCTTTCTCTTGCCCTTGCACTTAATGCTGTTGGGCTGGGTATGGAATTCTAGGATCAAAATTATTTTAAGTCAGGACTTGGTTAATTATGTTTCCTTTTATGCTAACATCCAGTGCTGCCAAGGACGAATCTTTCAGGAAAGCGGGGTGGGGGTTGGGGGGTGTTTTGTCTGTCTGTTTTCTGTTCTGGCCACTTTTAAGGTTTTCTTTTCATCTTAGAGATTTTGATAGTGGACACATTAAGACGCATCCAGATATGAGTCCTTTTAAAAAATTCATCCTGTTCAACACTCAAGAAGACACACCATTCTTCAGCATGTCAGGTATATTTTCTTCAGATATATTTTCTCCTCTTGTTTTCTAACCTCTATTGTTGCTCTATTAGCTATCTGTCACAACATGACAAACCACCTCAAAACTTCATGGCTTAAAACAGCACTTCATTATTTCTCATAATTCTGTGGAGTAGCTGGGTGGTTCTTTTGTTGGCCTTGCCTGAGGTCGCTCATGCAGTTGCTTTCAGCTGGCAAGTCAGCCGGGGCTGGGACGCTCTCTCCACCTGGGCTTCTTCATCACATGGGAGCAGCATTCTAAGAGGACAGACATGGAAAATTCAGGGGCTCCTAAAGTCTAAATGAAGTCACACATCATCTCCATCATTTTCTATTGGTCAAAGCAAGTGACGAGGACAATCTAGATTCAAGAATAGGAAAATAGACTCCATATCTCAATGGGAGGAGCTGCGAAGAATTTGTGGCCATATTTAATCTCCCACAGTTGCTTTTGACTTCTCTGGGACCTCTCACTGGACAGATGTAAGACTTCTGGATCAATTCCCAATGTCTCCACACTGTTCTCTCATTGGCTCAAAAATGGGGCTTCGATTCACCTAATCTTTTGGCAAACACCCAAGAATGTAGTGGAGTAGCGTACATTCATTACTCACTCTTCATGGACAGATGGACCGGGAGCCAGAGTTTTTGAAAAGGTGAGGTACCAGGGAATGGGTATTGGTGGATGGGTACCCCATAAGGTATTAAACACTTCCAAAGCCCTAAGGGAATAGTGAACTCAAGCTTCTCAATGTCTCATGCCTGGCACAACTGTGATTCTGGCAGGTCTGTGAGCAGTTCTGTTTTTGTGGACCTGAGAGAACCGAGAATCTGTTACCTCTTTTGGGGGGCATCCACATTCTCCTTTGTGTAGCCACCTCAATAAATTTCCACATGCTTATTTTTTCAAATGACATCTTTCTCTTGTATCATCTGGCATCCTCCCATTAACCACATCATTATGTTGTTGTAACAACCACAAACCTTTCAATACATCCAAAATAGTTTTCTAATTGACTTAAAATTCTTTTCTACCTATTCTCTTTCATTTCACAGGTGGGAACTAGTAGCAAAATAAAATAATTTAGCTATTTTTTCAGCTTAGATGGTAGAGGTAAGCAGACAAATTATTACTGGCAAGATCAGATCAAACCTGCAAAAGATTTGGGTACTCCAAATGATCTAGACTTTATCAACTTCTAATTAATTGTATGACCTTGGACTTGTTTGCATGTCCTAGTTTAGTGACTAGCATATAGGGAGGAATTAAGTAAATGCCTTTTGATAAAATGTAAGAGTAAAATTTGTGTTCATATGCCATCCTTTAATCATGGTTACCGTCATTTGAGGACCTACCATGAGAAAGATACCCTCTAAGATTCAATACATATGCATTCCATTAACCCCCCCAGAAATCTATGTATTTAACAAGCATTTATTTGCTACTACTATGTGCCAGACACTCTTCTAGGTGATAAACCTACAGCAAAAACCAAAGCAGACCAAGGGCCCCCATTCATGATGCCTGTATTCTGGTAAAAGAGGTATACATGCATAAAGAAATAAACAAAAGAATATGATATCAAGTGGATATGGCCTAGGGAGAAAAAGAAAACAAGGTGGGAGGTAGGGTGTAATAGCAGCCACTGTCTTAGAGAATGGAAGCCTCTCTAAGGAGTTGACCGTTGAATAGAACACCAAATGAATGACTGTGAGCCACCGTGACCTGAAATTCCAGGTCTCTGTGGTACAGAAGTGGCTCAGATATTGGTTAATGTGTCCAAGATCCTTATATGAATCAGCTCAGGCTACCATACAAAATATCAGAGGCTAGGGGGCTTACACAACAGAAATTAATATTCTCACAGTTCTGGAAACTGGAAGTCCGTGATCAAGGTGCCAGAAAATTCTGTTTCTGATGAGACCTCTCTTCCTGGCTTTTAGACAGCCACCTTCTAGCTATGTCCTCACATGGCCTTCATTTGCATGGAGACAGAGAGAGAGAGAGAGACAGAGGGACAGAAAGAATGAGAGAGAGAGAGCGCACTCTCTAGTGTTTCAGCTCATAAGGACGTTAATCCTATCAGATCAGACCTCATCCCTAAGACCATAAGCAACTCCTTCCTTACAGGCTCCATCTCCTAATACAGCCACACTGAGGGGCTAGGGCTTCAACATATGGGTTTTTAAGGGACACAAACATTCAGTCCATATCAATCCTCCATCTAGAAAGTGACAGAGATGGAATTACAATTCAGGGCCACTTCGCTGCAAAGCTCACACACTATCCATCATGGCACAAGACAGCGCTCCATAAGACAAGATTGCTCTTAGGACAAAGGAGGGCAACAAATGGGAAAATGCTCTGTAACTATTCACGCACTACACAAACGTGAAATATTACTATTACCTCCAGGAATGTTGCGGTTTCTTACAACATAAACATCTTTTAAAGTGTTGTCGTTTCATCTTAATGGGGCTTATTTGTGTGGTGAGTCATTATAAAGAAATAAGAGCTAACGAATCAACACCATAAATAGACGAAACACACGGAGTCAGAAGTGTCCAAACACAGCAACTCTGATAATTAATTTTTTTTTTTAATTTCAGAATGCTGACTGGCAACCGAAAGTCATTACAATGTTGGCTTCTTCCTTCTCTATTTTTTGTCCACCATTTCAAACAGAATTCTCGGTACTCCTGTCCGAGATGCTGGCTAATGAGAAGCATAATGAAAATACTCGACGGGGATCTAAATCAACAGAAGAGCTTCCATCTTTCATTAAAGAAAATGTTAATAAGCAAAAAGTTGGCATTGTAAAGGCTATTGAAGCAATGACCTCCCGGGACTGGGGGAAGACGCATACTGCCAAGGGGACAGCTGCCCTCCTTGGAGTTTCTATTTGCAGAAGCTGGTCCTAGAGGAAAGCTTTGTAATATTCTGCAATAAGAGCCAATGGAATGTGACCCTTTGGGGGAAAGAAGGAACATCTTTTCAAAAGTAAGGAGGCCCTGATGCAGACATTTTAGTCTGTTTAATGCTGTTAGGATAAAGGAGGTCAAAGCAGAAACATCATGCTATGCAAGATGCTAAGTGAAATCGGAAATTTTTCAAAGTCCCATCTCATTAATAAATAATAGTAACCAAGGTTCAGCAAAGCCACAAGACACAGATTTCTTTTCATCTGTAAAACAGGACAGGCAATATAATACCAGACACATTTCTGGCAAATGGGCTTCCCAAAGCAGATGTGTTTCTAAATGGGTCACTTTTTTGTTATTTGCATAACTGTATTCCTCTCAGGGATAGAACTTATGAGTAATGGCCTCCTGGAAAGACAGAGCATTCTGCCGACCCTGTGAATCATCTCACAGAGTTTATGTGAGTGTGAATGTTCATATGATCATCATCATCTGACCACAAGGAAGCATAGCCATGCTCACAGACTGTTTTCAGGATTGTTCTAGCCCAACACGCCCGAGAGACCAAATGAGACAGTCCCCCTGGGTCACGGTGGTTCCTTGTGACAATAACTTTTAGAGAAGAGAGAGAGCGTAGAAATACAAGCCCACAGGCACACAGCCTAAGCTGAGAATCGCTGTCCAGAGAAAGTTCTCTTCAAAAATAAAAGACATCAGTCAGAGAGTGCAAGAGTCAGTGAAACATACTTCTTTCTTTCTTTTTTTTTTTTAAAGATTTTATTTATTTATTCGACAGAGATAGAGACAGCCAGCGAGAGAGGGAACACAGGGGGAGTGGGAGAGGAAGAAGCAGGCTCATAGCGGAGGAGCCTGACGTGGGGCTCGATCCCACAACGCCAGGATCACGCCCTGAGCTGAAGGCAGATGCTTAACCGCTGTGCCACCCAGGCGCCCCCATACTTCTTTCGTTATTGAACCGTTTGATCTTCCCACAGGATTTTGAGGGAATAGAAGAGGTGAGAGAAAGGAAGAAATCCAAACAGGTCTGGAGAAAGGACCTGACTGAACAGCGAGCCAAACTGACCCGAGCTGAGGCAGCTGATGGGTGCAGAAGTTTGCATTTTTCAGATATTCCTTCAGTAAGATTTTAGTTGTGCCTGTGAGGCTGTACACACACACACACACACACACACACACACACACACACTTACATATCTCGTTGCCTGGCATAAACCGCGTAATCAAGAGCTGCGCCATTGAAGGCTCTCCCAGGACTATGGCTCCGTTCTATGTCTGCACCACCCGACAAGCAGCCTCCAGCCTCTTGCAGCTGTCATCTCATCTCGGGATCCTTCATTATCTTAATGGTATCAGCAAAGACCCTTTCTCCAAATCAGATCACATCCCCAGGGCCCAGGCATTGAGATGCAGACATTGATTTTGGGGAACCACTATTCCATCCATTCCAGAAACCACACTGGCCTGGAGCCCATGGAAGGACCCACCTAGGCCTCCCTCAAGAGAACCTTCTGTGGGAGCATCGTTGCCTGGCATTCCCAGCTGAGCTGCCACAGCTCCAGATCTGCTGTGGCAAACGTGTCCAAGCCCCACTTCTCTAGACTGTTCCCAGTCAATGCTGAGCCCAGCAGTGGGAAGAGGGCGGGTAGGGGTGACCAGTGCTGGAGAAAATTGCCCAACACAAGATTTCTCGAAGGAGCCATTTTTGTTTGGGGATCCCACACTGGCCTGGCCCAGATTTTCTCAAAATGGTGCTGCCGTCTGACACTCTTCTTATCCAACCCTTCCTTCCCCCTCTCCCCTCGATCCTTCACAGCGTTTCCCCTACGGAATCTCTTGCACGTCTAACTCTCTCTTGACTTCTGCTTCTGGGAAGCACAAGACTGGCACAGTCAAGTACTGGGGAAGCTGTGGGAACAAGTTAAGCCAACCCTTGTCTTCGTGGAGCTTAAAATAAAGAGGTGGAGGCAGATATACAAGGAATGATTTTCTCTTACTATGTTGATGAAAGCTGCAAAGGAAATGTGTGGCGTTCCCTGGGAGCATGCGCTATGGTCTCTAAGCTGATCAGAGGATTCAGAGTAGGCATCTGCAAGGAAGGGCTCCTTAAGCTGGGACCTGAAGGATATATAGGAGGCTTCAGGAGAAGATGTAGAAGGGAGTTTTCAGGCCAAAACCAACAAGATGGGCCAAGACTCTAAGAGAGGAGGCCCTATGCCCATCCAAGAAAGGTCTTTGTGGTAGGAACGTGGGAAGTGAGGGAAGGGTAACATGAAATGAACAGTGAGAGCTAAGCAGGGCCTGGTTATTTTATTTACTCCCAACAACAGAACTGTGAACAGATCAGAAGTCACTATGAATCATGAGCAGGATAAGTAGTGATAAAATCATATCCTGATGAAACATAGACAATCAAGGATTATAAAGGCCACCTACACATTGCCATAGAAAATAGAAAAATTACTTACAGAGGAATGAGAATTAAATTTACAGCATATTTACTAGCAGTAGAGGCCAAAAGGAAATCAAAATATGTATTCAAAATACTATTTTTTCTTCTGAACAAATAAATTCCTTTTATTCAGAGTCCATACAAATACAGGTACCTTCAAAAGTGCGATGTTACTGGAGAAATAAAAGTTGAATCAACACAGAGAACAGGTACTGCCCATAGGATGAAGGGTATTATCCAAGCTATGATATTTACACTGTCTGATTCCATCAACAACAACCAATATAGAAATGAAGTGGAAACAAACTGGAGAAATCCCAGGCATTGACATCCTTACACCTGCCTCTCTCCACTGTAACTCTCAGAACCATTTCATGATCTTGTTGTTGATAGATAGCATTTAAAAAAAAAAAAGTCAGTGATGTCCAATGAGGTCTGAGAACTTTCAGGAAGCCTTATAGGTATTAGAGAATTTTATATCCCGCTAAACCCTTACTCACAAGTTAGAACAAAATAAAAGCCTATCTGGTTATAAAAGCATAGTTCAGATGCCCAAAGACCCTCATTTAATTAAAAAAAAAAACTGGTAAAAAAAATGCACTAAATCAAGAAGAAAGATGAACCCAGGGAAAACATAGGGCAAGTCCAGAAAGAGTCACAATATATTTGTTAAACAGTAATCTGATCACAGGGGAGGGAAAAAAGGATGTTTTTTAAAATCAAATTCTAAATGACAATCACAAATAAGAAATGTTTAAGGGGAAGGTAAAGAATGTTAGGTTTTGTAGTAGTCAAGAGGAAGAAGAAATATTGAATAACTTTTCACATTATTTAAAAAAAGTGTGTTTAAAAATTAACAGAATATATATGTTAAAGGAATAGAAGTGCAATCAGCACCTAGTTCTCAAATCAGCAGAGGAATAACAAACACGTTTTGAGGGTTTGCTATGTGCCCGCCACAGTTGAAGTGCTCCAGCCATGACAGGACTGCTTCTGGTCACCATTTCTCCCAGGTAGGCAGCCAAGGGCACGGAGAAGAGACTCACCCAAGGTCGTATTGCTAAAAAGTGGGGAAGCCAGAACTCAACCCCAGAGGGTGTGCTTTCTTTTTTATCTGTGCTATATAAAGGCAATTTCGTTAAGCCATCTGATGACAGAGGTAAAGGAAGAAAAGGAAGCCAAAGGAAAAAGAATTGCAAATAGAGAATTAAGTAGAAATGAGTCCAAATACATCAATAATAAGTGTAAGTGGGTTTCATAAATCTATCATTTGGAAAAATAATCCGAAGTCCACACAATAGCCCATAGAGCCCACCTGCTCTGTCTCCCCCTTTACCTGCCTGACTCTTTCTAGTACTTTCTCCCATTTTCCCTCTGTTCCGATGACGCTGGGCTCTGTGACGCCGGCACACATGACAGGAATACGGTTGCCTCATTGTCTGTGTGCTTTCCACTCACTGTGCCAGACACACTGCTTTCCCGCCGGTGCTCTCCCTCCTTTCCCGGGGTCACCTTCACAGTGACACCTTTCCTAGCTGCTCGACTTTTAAAATGAATTTAAAACCGAGCTCTCACTGCCCTCACCTGGCATTCTGTGTGCCTTCCCCCTGCTTTATTTTTCTCCATAGTCACATCCCTTCTAATGTGCTTTACATTTTGCCTATTTATTGTGTTTCTTTGCTGTCTGCCTGATTAGAGCTTAAATTCCACTCAGGTAGCGAGTTCTGTCTGTCTTGTTTTTTAGTAAACGTTCAGTGCTTTGCACCCGGCTTGGCACATGATAAGTAGTAAGTAAATATTTCTCGACAGAATGCATGTGATGATAACAATAGAAATGACAAAATATTTAGAGCTACATGATAATGCAAGTATTGCGTAATAAAATAAATGCAGGACTCCAAAGGATAGAACTAAGAAACCCCATGGAAGTACTTAAAAGGAGATCTGAATAAATGTCATAATAAAGACTTAATACAGTAAAGATGTCGATTCTTCCCAAGTGACCCATAAGTGACAAGAGGGATTTTCAGGAAGTAAAAATATTGTGGCTCAGCGGAAAGGAATAACGTGCTGAGGGTGACACAAGTATGAAACTTGCATAAATCTTGCAAAGCTTGCATCAGACCAGGCTCTCTTCCCCTCCCCGCCTCTGCCTTCCCATCCCCCTCCTGGCCTCCGAAGCCCTCTCCCTGCAGGGCTGATGCTGGATGGCGGAAAAAAAGGATCCACCAGCAATTTTCAATTTTAACATTTGATGTTATTCAATTAACACTTATTGAAACTGCCTCATTTCAAAGCACTTATTGCAAACTCATTTACTCTTCCCAGTTATCCATGGAGATAACTGTCCTTCTGTTTTGTTCACAGGTAGAGAAATAGGCTCAGGAAAAAAGGAATGGCTCGGTCTTACAGTGAAAGTCTATCCAGTAAAGATCTTTACAGGTTATCTTGCCTGGAGACTTAAACTTGGTGCTCAGTAAACGTTCGTGAAAGCAAGTTGATCTTGGAGAGCAATATTACTTTCCTGGTCCTTAGTTTCTTATGGGAAAAAGGAAGGACTCTGTTTCCACACGTTGGAAACCGAGAGAATCGATTCATTCTCTCTAATGCATTGAGGCCGCACGGTATATTTGAACAGTTGAATTAGTTGTCCAGCTTTAAAAATGTGGAGGCCTCATATAAAATCTGGATTTTTCAGCTTTTTGGGGAAAGTCTAAAGAACTAGAGCCCTGCATGCCTTCACGGCAGCAAATGTCGGAGGTGAGCTGCTGCTGAACTTGGCATCCTCGTTCATTGACGCTACCTGCCTCTCTGTGTAAGGCATTTGATTTATAATTTCTGCAACGCCCATATTTTGTGAATAAAGATTTAGTAATGAGTTAATGACAGAACAGAAGTTAGGACGTTAGGACTCATGATTTCGTCCTGTCCATTATATCCGTGCAAATTCTTTGCACACATGCCAGTCTCAGGGCAGTCCAGAAATTCTTAGGCTCATTGCAGACTCACCATAGGTCAACAGTCGCCAATCAGATGGCGGATGTTCCTTCCCACACCTGTCTCCACGGCAGTCTCCTCACGCTCGCAAAGCCAGCCAAGGCAGGATCATCTCACATCAGGCTGTGCAGGGAGGCCGCTAATCTCTTTCATGTGAGCTGACCCAGGGCATCCTTAAACATTCCCCTCACAGACTTATCAGCATTTCATGGATGCTGTGTCCACCAGAAACTCCCCAGCTCCTCCTTCCTTTCCACAGGGCTGCCCTGCCACTGTGTGGTACCCAAATGTCAACACAACGGCGAGATGGCAGACGGGCAAACTGGCTCCTGAGTCTGGGCTCATTGCAAAACCAGATGCTTCTGGTCACCTGGGAAATCACTCTGACGATAGCTACATATCAAATTCAAGGTCAAAGTGAATACTCAGCAGATCCTGCAAAAGTAGAATTTCTCAGCAGCTGTTTAAATAATTTATAACAGCAGGATGTATGCCTGCCTGAAAAGTGAGATGTAAGATTTCACGTAAGTGACATTTTTCTCTTATGTCTTAGAGGGGAAGGCAATCAGGTGTCTCCACATAGATGCGGTCTAGTGGTAATGATGCAGTTAAATCCCCGAGTTCTAATCTGACCTTGCTCATCCTCTGTCACTGACTAAAACTGAAGCTTCTGAGAGATTAAGGAAGCCACGTCCTCCCTACACACCATATTCTAGCAGGGCATGATTTTATGTCCAGAAAGACATGCTGTGTCATCATTTATTCAAGGAGGATTCAAGGAAGGTACTTGGTGCCAACTCTGTTGTCTGGAAAGCAGACATCCTAATGCCACTCATCTCCTTTCTTAAACTTTGCCCTTAGATGTAGGAAAAGCCGAAGATCCACTCCCTTGCCACCGTGTGGACTCATTATGGAGGCTGGAGGGGAGTGGTTTGTTAGCTGATGTAGAAGATGAGGGAATTAGCTAAGGGGACATCTGGGGAGACACTCTCAATCACAGGGACAGTCGAGACCAGGGTCCTGAGGCAGGAATATGTCTGGAGTGTTTATGGAACCGAGAAGGCCAGTGTGACTCGGGTGGAATAGAGTGTTGGAGCAAGGGGAGTGGCAGATGCAATCAGGGCGGAACCAAAGACCAGAGGGCAAAGACCTTGGGGGTCACTGTGGGAACTTGCCCTTTACTCCCACTGCGCTGAAGGATCACTGGAGGCTACCATGCAGAGGACTGACTGATACCCAAGTGCATTTAAGTGTGTTTGGACCCACTCGAGTGTGCAAATCCACGTTTTCAAATATCAATTTTATAAATCTAAATACAGATCAAGTATTTCCAATGAAAATTTAGTGTCTGAATTATGATGGGCTATAAGTCTAAAATGCACACTGGATTTTAAAGACTTAGCAAGAGCAAAACCGTGTAAAATATCTCACTACAATGTTAATATTTATGTGCATATTGAAATGGTAATATTCTGGATCTGTTGTGTTAAATAAAACATATTAACGTTAATTTAATCTATTTCTTTTACTTTTTAAATGTGCCTACCAGAAACTTTATACTTGCTCCCAAGAAGCTTCTTATAACTCAATTTACAAGTCTACTGCAGGAGAGTTACGAGGGGTGTAGGGTTGGACCCATAGAACTGTATTTTAAGCAAGCACTCCCAGGTGATGCTGAGAGGTCTGAGGACTCCTGCTCTAAAAATAAGGCCCAGAGTCTTGATTTTCTTAGTTCAAGAGAAAGATCCAGGGGCACCTGGGTGGCTCAGTTGTTAAGTGTCTGCCTTCGACTCAGGGCGTGATCCCAGAGTCCTGGGATCAAGCCCCGCATTGGGCTCCCTGCTCCGCTGGAAGCCTGCTTCTTCCTCTCCCACTCCCCCTGCTTGTGTTCCCTCCCTCACTAGCTGCCTCTCTTTCTGTCAAATAAATAAATAAAATCTTAAAAAAAAAAAAGAGAGAGAGAGAAAGATCCAAAGCCCATCAAGGAGTCACGGTGGCAACGGCCATAGCTCTTCCACACGCCAACAATCACCTGCTTTGCCATTCTTCAAACTGGATCCCCAAGCCAATTTATTGCCTGGATTATTACTTGAAAATAAATCACAGATAATTATAGAACTACCAGTCCTAGCACTTACATAAAAATGTACCAGTTCTAAATAGCTTTCACTCATATATCAAATTTCAAAACTACTGACAACTATTAAAGAACCAAAACTAGTTTTGGTAAGGAAAAAGTCCAGTTCTCACAGCCATTTGATTTAATCAAAAGTTAAAAAAAAAATCCCAAGAAAATGTGATGTTGGTTCATTTTATTAAATTTCTTTCAAGTTATCTATTGTCTTTTCATTATTTAATTTTTCCCTTATGGAAGTCCTTCATGTAACTATATATTTTTTAAAGATTTTATTTATTTATTCGACAGAAGTAGAGACAGCCAGCGAGAGAGGGAACACAAGCAGGGGGAGTGGGAGAGGAAGAAGCAGGCTCATAGCAGAGGAGCCTGATGTGGGGCTCGATCCCATAACGCCAGGATCACGCCCTGAGCCGAAGGCAGACGCCTAACCGCTGTGCCACCCAGGCGCCCCTATATTTTTTTTAATTCAGATGGCATACAGGGATAAATAAAAATCATCCAAAAGTCTTACCCGAAATAGGAATTATTTTCCTTTTGGGATGTTTCCAATCCATTTAACATGGTTTTGATTTTACTCTATATACAGTTGAATATATTACTTTTCAATCAACATTTTCAGGTTCAGAATACTATTCTGTTTTATGGCTATTCCATATTTTATTTATTTATTCTCTTTTTTGAACATTTAGATATTTCCAGGTTTTGCTATTAGTGTGCAGTGAGCATCCTTTTATAAAAATCTTTAAATGTAATTACTTTCTTAGGTAGAGTCTAGAAGGTAGAATTTAAAAGTCTACAGTTAAAAGCTTTTAAAATATTTATTATTACTGTTAAATTGCTTATCAAAAAAAACCCTATTATCAATCAGTAAGTATTATCAGTTGGTGTGTCAGTAAACAATTATTAATAGTTTTGCATTAATTTTATTCACTTTTCAAAATCTTTGTTAAGTTGTTAGGCTCCTCCAAAAAAAAGAAAAAAAAGTATTTCACTGTTTTAATTTGCAAAATTACTAGTGATGTTGGGCTCTTCTCGCATTTTTTCCCATTTGTTTTTCTTCTAGGAATTGTCTGTAACTTCCCATCTGCAAATACACTGGATGTTCACTGTTTTCACTTTCACTTTTCACTTTAAGATGTTCCTTATTTTCACATACTTCAAAACTATTGTCTCCAGATGATCCTTAGAATAGGTTCATTGATTTTTTTTTAAGTCCTGTAGAGATTTCGATTGGGTTTCCACTAAATCTATAAACTAGAAATAACTTAAGACTTGTTTAAAATAAACAATCCTCTCACAGGGATCATAATCTCCATTGTCTCAAGTTTTCTGTCTCCATAAAATGCTAAATTTGTCTTCATTATTAACCTTACAAACTTTTTAAAAGATCATTTCTGAGTTTTTATATATGGGGACCTCTTGTCAGCAGAGTATGTCTCAATTATTTTGTTCTGTACAGTTAGTAGTAGTATTTAGGAAAACTACAGATTTTCAGATGTTTATTTTGCAACATAAGGGTAAATTACAAAATAAAATTTTTGATGTTCTTTTCCTTGAACTTTCTAGATATTCAATCAAAGTGTCTATAAATAATGACGGCTATCTTGTCATTTCCAACAGTTATACAAGTTATTTTTATTTCTTGCTCTGCTGTGCTAAATGCAATTTCAAAAATGATTTTTAATGCCTACTTTCATGGAATATTTTCCAAAAAACACTTTACAGAACCCAGGGCAGTGTACTCTAGGTTATTTCAATCCTTCAGGAGAGTGCATTTAGGCCTGACATCCTAATTCAAGAGGCTTGTCAACAAATGGAAACATATTTGAAAGAGAGTATCCATGATGGACTTAAGGCCCTTGGTCCCACATTAGATCACAAACAGTTGAAGGAATTGGGGGTGTTTATTCAGGAGAATAGACACTCATTAGAACATGATGGAACAAGAATTTTCATTAAAACAAGGATTGGATGCGTTACATAACCTCTCCAAAGAGAAGAATGAGAAACACGGTACATAGAAGCCAATTTTTTGTCATTGCCGATAATTTTAATTAAAAAGTAAATAGCATAACTTGGTAGGAAGTGGATCCTCCTAAAGGGGAAATACTCAAATATAGGGTCAATAATCAATTACAGAGATGCTTTGGAACAGATGTGAACATCTGATAGGTGGTTCAACTGATAACCTTTAAAATCCAAATTCCATATTTCCATAACCCACTGCTATAGCTTGTAGAGTGCCTGGCACAGAAATGTTTACTGAAATTCATTTAAATACAAATAGAAGTAGTATAAACAGCCTTATTATTTTTAGACTGATTTTTTAATAAGACATCCCAAAATTTAAATATATATAAAAATGAGTATACATAAAAAGGGAATAAGACTTTCTCCAATAACGCCTTCAAACTGCAGCCTTGGATCAATCAACAAATATTTATTAAGCTAGGAAAAAAAAAATCAATATATACAGAAAACAGAAGGAAATGAATGTGCAGGGAAAACTATCACCATGAAAAATTTTCTAATCATTTTTACCCTATTGCAGAAGTGCATATGTTTAAACATTAATTGAATTTCCAAATAGATACTGCTATCAGAGCATATGCTATTTAAGATTCATACTTTTCTTTCCCAACAAAGAAACCTCTTCAGGAAATAGGTAATGAAAGCTGTTAATTGTTCCATGTCCTTCTCATTCAAGATTAATGTTCAACCTATATCTTCTTACCTTCCCAAAATATCCCTGGGCAACCTTTGCCCAAGCAAACATTCTAAAACCAAATAATAGCAAAAATGCTTACAAGATAGAAACCTACTGAAAAGTCATTGTATGGTCCTTGGCCTTGTCTTGAGGGATTTAGGTATAATTATCTTTTATAAAAATCTCACTGCAATCATATGTCCCCTATGATTACTGTTACCCTTGACGGTGTCAAGATTAATAATTTGCGCCAAAAGTGCAGAATTATGACATATTTATAGAAAAGACAAGGCATAATTCTTAGGTGCCAGTTCTCATGTATAATGACAGTTGGTGATTCTATGAAACATTTGGTTCCAGAAGTAGTAATAGAGAGAAAACTGAGTGGCTGATAGGAGTGGTGAGTTCATGACAGAAACAAGAAACTCTATTCCTCCCCGGAAATTTTTGGAATGCTTTCTTCTCTTCAGACACAAAGCAATATTCTAAAACTGTGGATTGATATGAAATGAAAGATACAAAGAAAAGCTCTGTTCTGAAAAACAAACCCCAGAATGAATAAGTCATGGAGATCCTTTACCTCCCTGACAGTCTAACTCCCCAAGTGCTGAAAGATGGCCCAGAGAAGAGTGACATCTATTGTTCAGGAAGGTTTATGGGGAGGATTGACCAGTCCTGCTGAGTAGACTGTGCATTTGGTTCATGAGCAAAAGGTGGCCTGTCTCCCCAGAGGAGCAAACCAGAGCGGTGCAAGAAGAGGCAAATGGAAGCTAACATCCAGTTCGTAAGAATTATCCAGGAAATGCGGGCAGAGATCAACAAGCTGAAGAAAGAGAATCAAGTCCTCCGGATGAAGCTGACTTCAAGTAGTCAGAGAACCCCTGGTCCCAGCGGAGAATCAGGAGATGAAAGGGAAGAGGAAATCACAGAGCTTGGTGACCACGAAAAAGCATCTGAAAAATCTCCAGCAACCCTTCACGGTGATGTTTCCATTGATGCGGCACCAGCTGTGCGCCAACATCAAGGTACCGAATGTCCATAGCTCTTCTGGGCTGTGCCCATCTTTGCAAAGCTCTCTCGTACATTAGGTTTATTGTCCTCTCAGATAACCGCAGAAGGTGGCGTTGGCAGTGGTGAGTTCCAGCCTTTTCCTCCTGGTAGATTACCTTTAAATCCCTAGGGGAAAGAACCATTAGCATCTTCAACCCACGTATTTTAGCAACATCAAAAATTATTTCCAGATCTTCCTGGAAAGGTAGGAATGGTAGGTTTGTGAAAATCAGTCACATGAAAAACAATGTGTTTTTTTCCTTCTTGACCTCAAGCATTTAAAGGTCACATCATAGAATCCTGAATGGGTGTGTGTCAAATACTATGCTCACTTATTAAGTTACGATACTGCACAATAGTTCAGGGTCTGGTTATTACAGTCAGACAAATATGGTTGCAAGTGATTTGTCATTCATTATCCACTTGACTCAGAGATACTGAGGAGAAATCTTTCACCTTTGTTTCCTACGTCGGTAAGTGTTAGAGTACTAAGCTCACATGGTTATAGTACCTATCTCACTGCAATAATAGACTAAGTGCTTAATTTAGCCCCCGGCAAGCACACAACAAATGGCAGGTATTTTTTCTTACCCATGTTTTACAAAGAAACTTCCTGCCCTGTGTGAATGTGTGTTGCCCATAATTCAACCTCCTATACAGGTCGAAAACTTCAAGATGCAGGGTCAGTGTCTGATCCATTCTAAAAATCAAAAGGTGAGAACCTTTTACAGGAAAAGTATTTTGACTGCGAAGACTATACGCAAAGTCAGAAATTAGCAGAGCAAAACTACGTTCTGCATTTAAATGATCAGTGCCTGCCACACGCAGCATAGTCAAATAAAGCCGATGTGTGTAATTAAATACTCAAATCTCTTCATATCACCTGTCAAAGGCTTCAGGCAGTGCCAGTTAGAGGTTCTGAATAGCTTGGCAAGGGAACATATCATATTTGCCGGCTGATTTTCTCTGTTTGAGAGGTCTCTCTCTAACATGGGGCCCCACATTGCAAAGCTGGGAAGAGATTCCAATCTGGGCTTTTCCCTTTTTGTCAAGCGCAACTCCAGATCTGAGTAGCTCTGTCGGCTGATTATTTAAAAAAACTGAAAGAGTAACTGACAAGGAGGTCAGACTTTCTCCTGGTTAAAAAAAGAAAAGAAAAAGAAAAGAAAGGTGGGGATATTTGTAACACATCCTTACCCCACAGTTCCTCAACCCCTGCAACCTTGGACGTTGTACTGACTAGCTCTGTGTTTGTGTGGGTCTGTCTAGGAAACTCAGGGATGTTGAGCAGCTTTCTGGCTTCTAATTACTAGATGCCAGTAGTATCTGCCTCTCACCCTCCGGTCATGACCATCACAAATGTCTTCGGACATTCCAAATGTTGCCTGGAGGACAGAAGTTCCTCCAGTTGAAAACCACTGCCTTACTCCAAAGGTGGACAACACTCCATCAAATCTATCTTCTACGATGCTTATCCTAATGAAAAAATAAGTTGTCTTAGTATATTTGGTGGTTATTTTACAACAAGAATTACACCATTCAAAGAATCACTCTCAGGGCCTGAATGCCATCACGCTTACGGGAGTTTAGACTATTCATAAAAGCTAACACACGATTGATACCCCGTTTCTTCAGCATATGGATGGTAACTCCCAATAAGAATGTAGCACTAAGTTTAAAAAGGACTGGTGAAAAACTGGTAAAATTGAGGGAACTCTTGTTAGGCGTATCAATTAAAGACAGAAAGAGACATGATTTAAACTTGTGCCTGGAAGCCCAGTTGAGTTACTTTACATGTATCTATCTGTGTCTTATATGCGAGGTACTATTACAAAAGTACATGACAGAAGTAGGAAGAACATTGGCCTGAACATGGGGACACGGGGTCGTAGTCCCAGTTTTGTAATAGTTTGGTCAATGCTGAGCAGGATACGGAAAATTCCTGGCCTTGGCATCCTCATGTAAAAATGAATGGATTCGATTCGATGCCTTCCCAGGCCTATTCCAACTGTGAAGTTCTGTGATCCTATGAACGTAAGATGCTTTCACGATCACTCTCCTCATCTGTAAAATGGAGATCCTGATCAAATCTGTCTCCTCTGGCTGTTGAGAGCATTAAACAAGGTAGCACAAGGAAGACTCAGCAAGAGTTACTTGGTAGTAGTTACCTTAATATCACTGGATATGCCAGAAAAATGCTATTTGACTTCGGCGTAAGTTTTTTATCAGCAGTTTTAATAAGACATTGCCAATATCTATTGACGTTCATACTTAAAACCGAATCATAGACATTTGCTATTAGAGAGGGACTTTCGAGATCATCTCCTTATTTTACAGTTGAGGTTATAAGGCCCAGAGGTTAAGCAACCTCTCCCATCCTTTCACAACAGACTAATATAAACCTATTCTTTGAGAAGGAACAATATGAAATCAGAAATGTGAGTCTCTTTAAGAAAGGGAACAATTAAAGAGGACCTGGAAGAGAATCACTTGGAACTAAAGGTTCTTTTGTTGATTGTGCGATATGTGTAGTAAGACAAAATGAGATTCTATGAGTGGAGAAGCCTATTTCCCCATCATTCACCTGATACAGAGCGAAGCTACAGCCCAGGAACACAGCTGCTTGGAGATATATATATATATATAAAATCTATATATACTATTTTATTTTATATTTTATTATATATAAAAGATATTATTTATGTTATATATAAATAATAAGGGGATATATATTATATCTATAATACATCGGGGATATATATATATATATATATATTATATGGGGATATATATATATATGTTACAGCCCAGGGACACAGCTGCTTGGGGATACATAGATATACATATCTACTCATCTAGCCACATATATATACATATATATGTATATAAATAATAAGGGGATATATATATTATATATGGGGATACACAAATATATATATCTCCACATATAATATATATATGTATATAGGGATATATATATATATATGCTACAACCCAGGAACACAGCTGCTTGGGGCTATATAGATATAGATATCTATGTATCTAGCCATATATATAAGTAATAAGGGGATATATATATTTGGGTGGGTGTGTGTATGTGTATATATACACACACACTATATATACATATGTAATAATATGGATATGGATATATATATATGCCACAGCCCAGGGACACAGCTGCTTGGGGATATGTATATATGTTAATATATATAATAAGGGGATATATATATATAATGTCTATGTTATATATGGGGATATATATGTATATACTTATATATATGGGGATATATATGTATATACTTATTTATACATACATATATATATATATACTTATATATATAACAATGCAGAAGAACACCTGCTTAGAATGAGTCTTTGCTGGATAAATTCTCATGGAAGCATCTGTCAGGGTGGATAAGCATTCGGTGGCTGTGAAATCCAACCAGCACTTTCAGGGATGCTGCCCTTAGCCTCCTGCTCTGTGCAATGTCACCTTGGGACCATCAGGGGAGAAGTAATTTGCTGGAAGGAAGATAAAAGAAATGACTCTTTACAGGGGTGCCCCAGCATTGCTGGGCCTCCGATTCTCTGCAATGTATTCACATCCTTTGCTGACAAATACACTGCATTTGGCAGGGAGCTCCGAAATTGTGCTAATGACCCCGTGATGCTGTGTTGAATATCCTTTCCTTTTGACTGATAAGAAACTAAAGGATACAGGCTTAAGTCTGATTTTGTGGCCCAGAGAGATGAACGAAGACCAGAGTTGCTAGTCGGTCAAGCTGGAGCGTAGGTTCCAAAGAAGAAGAAACTTCCTCTTGCCTTCATCGGCACAATTTCCTCAGTTGTGATTTCCTACCATTCGCTATAAAGAGAATGTTAATAATCCTTCCAAACAGGAACTTTCGTGATTGTCAATAGTCGTAAACTTGTTTTTAGACAATGATAGAAGTTATAGATCACGGCCAAAGGAACGTTAAAAGATAATTTAGGAACAGTATTTGCATGCAGTTAGTCACTACAGATAGATTTGAACTTAAACCACTTCCCCCCGCCCCAAACTCTTGCCTAAAAGCTGATCTTCTGCTCTTCCAAGCCATAAAAAGCCAAGGCAGCCTCCACATTTTGCAATGACCTGAATGATCTGCTGTCTGCGTTCTGCAGACGTAGGCAGCAAACTCAGGTAAGAAATCATTATGCTTCTAGTACTCTCAAAACCCAAACACGATGCAGACCTTTCTTAAACGTCCATGCTAGCTCATGCCAGTGCTGTGACCAGAAAGAAAAAAGATTCGGCAAACATTCTTTAAGTGCTCCAGAAAATGAAAACCAACCCATGAGGTCAGGCTTCTTCGCCCCCTGGGTAAGAACTGGATGTCTGGTCAGCATTAGTACCGTGTCACGGGGATTCAGACAAACTAAACTCCCTAAAATAAAGTTCTTTTAACCGAAGTGCCTGAGTTATAGGGAAGAGAGAAGACTCGATACATGTCAAGAAAAGAGTTTATTGGAAGACACTTATGGACAGAAATTGAATTGAAAACCTTCAGAAACAAAGGCTGTAAATCTCTCCGTCTCTCTCAGGAACACTCCAGTGTTCCATGCGAGGCACCTTGGCTTCTTCCCGCACACCTCCTGTGCTTTCGTCTCTCCATCAACAGGCTTCCTCGTAGCGACTATCCCAACGAAAGTCAAGACGCACAAGCGTAGGTCAGCTAGCAGCAGCCAGTTCAATTATTTGTGGCCATTCAGGTTATAAGGGTCTACGATGACCAGGTTCTTTTATAATCTTCTAGAAGGACAAAGAAAAGCTGTCTAGTATTGGCATCTCCAGAATATCGATGTTCTTCCTATTTTAAAGTCTTGTTCTATTATTTCTACACACCCAGGTCTCTGTTCTATTGCCACATCCTCACAAACGTCTCACCAACCACACTATTCATACAGCTTCCAGACCCTCTCCCTCATCCGTCTCTATCCCCTCGCCTTTACCCGCCTAGCTTGACTTCCCAGCACCTATCACTACCTGAATCTTATCACATAATGTTTATCGTCTGTCTGCACGCAAGAAGGAAGCTCTATGCAGGCGCGAGTTTTGTGTGGGATCACTATCCCCATCTTTATCCCGTAAAAAAGTGCCTGACACATGTCCAGCACTCAATTATTTGTAAAATAAATCAGTGAGTACATGTGGTTTATGTGAAAAAAATGAATCAAAAGCAATAGTTTTGTTTAGTTCGTTGTAATGAAGTACTATTAACATAATTTGACATCTGTGGACATCATTAAAGGTAAAATTATCACAAACTTAAATTTTGTGTCTCCTACACAGGCAATGTCATGATTGTTAGACGCTATTCCATTTCCTCACCAGTTCATTCATTTGCCGCAAATGATCCCTGGAAAGCTGGGCAAAGGCACCAAGAGAGTGGAATTCTAGAAGCTCAGGGAAGAGTTAAGTCACTGGCATGTTCTTCAATTAAGAAGTACGACAATGAAGAACAGATGTTTGCAGCAGATTCTTTGACCAGCACTAATTCCAACCAAAGAGCTTCTCCTGAGCATGTTTTTGGTGATGTAACCAGGTAACGTACAACCTGCCTCAAGTCAGGCAATAGGCACGTGCTGTGATGGGTGCTCAGACGTTCCCCTGGATAAGCAAGGTCTTACCTAGTGGAAGAAACAAAACCGAATAGGCTCTTAGGCCACAATAATTTGCATCTCACTTATGTGCATTTAGGGGATCAAAAGAAAGACAATTTTTTTGAGGTCATATGGCACTCTAGCAGACGCCTCTGGGAGAACACTTCATCAGTCCGCCCTTACTCATCAAGCGCTCATGACCGTACTCTGAGCTGGCCGCCAACGCTGCAAGATTGAGCAAAAGCCAAATTTATGTTCAAAACTTTCGTTCAGTGACAAAGACACGCGAGTGAACTGATCACTCTGTAAAGTGCTTCTCAGGGAAAAGACACACTGATTTTAGGAACTGCACATAGAAGTCCTCTCTGAGAGAGGATTGTTCTTGTGGGGGAAGTGACCCAATGGGTTTTGGGGTATAAAAAAGGTGCAATTCAAAAGGGCCAAGAGACAAAGAGAAAAGGAATTGTTTCTGCAAAATCCAGGAGCTGGTGTTTAGGGACATAGGCGCAGCCTGAGAAAAAGAGGGATTTGAGAAAACATTTGCGAGGTGGTCGGGGAGTCTTTAAGAGGAAGGTCAGACAGTGAACCCAGGAGTCAGTCGGTAGGGCCAAGGGCCCTTTCAGAACAAAATTGTCACTCTCAAGTCCAACTTATCCCCTCTACAAGGCTAGAGCATGATCTCCCCTCTCCCACACACTGCACCCCTGCCCTCCAATTCCCAGTTAGGCCCTGACTCTCTAGGGAGAGTCTCTACACGTTTGTCTCCTTCAAGGAGAAAAAGAGGCCTGGGTTCTCATGAAGAAGGGAAAATGGAACAAATGGGGTGCAGAGAGAATAAAGGAGTCATCAAGTTCAGCAGTGACAGGAAATCAAATCGAGATATAACCAGTGATAGGCCTACAGGGATTCTCATCATCTCATCAATATTGGAAAGAGCACTGGACCCCCCACAGGATGCAGGACACAAAGGCTGAGCCAGTTTCATTTGAATTTTACAAGACAGGATGAAAATTGTATTTCACTTATAAAAAGTTCTATTATAGGAACTGAGAGAGTAGCCTGAGTCATGAAGGACAGCTGTATGCAGTCAGGCAAAGAAAACTAGAAAGATCACCTCAGGTAGAGCAGAAAAGACAAGAAGACAGAAGCGTGCATGACTGTGGGGAGAACCAAAGTAGTCAAGTGAGTGAGGGTGAAGGAAGGAGCGCGAGCCATCATTAAGAGGCCTTCCGGGCAACGCTTACAAGTGTGTGCTTTGTCCCGTAATTATTGGAAAGTGAGTAAAAATGTCTTTCTGAAAAGTTTTAAAATGCAAAAATATTCAGAAGCGAATATTACAAAGACCACTGTTTTCCCCTGCAAGAATTTTGTCACATTTTCTTCAGATATTTTTATATATAACAGGAAAAAATGTTACTAACAGAGAGATACAGGAATATCTCTCTTCCCTGATCCAGCCAATGGGCAAGTGTTATCATGAGTTTTGATTCTATCCTTTTGATCTTTCTTTTTCATACCTTCATTATGTTCATTCATTCATTCAACAAATAATCCTGGAGGCGTGCCATGTGCTGGGCAGGGTTCCAGGCCATGAGGATACAGTAAAAAACAAAATCGTCAAAAGTCCCTGTTCGTGGGGAGCATGTTCCTTTGTAACATGATAATCCATAAATACGAAAATACATAAAAATGTATCATTTATGTTAGACGGTGATACCTACGAAAGAGAACATTAAACCGATTACAAAGGAAAAGGAGGGGTCAGAAGAGCAAGCATTGTTGAAGTTGTATCCATCGTGGCTAGAAAATAGAGTAAAAAGGGAAACTGTTCTGAGGGTTTCTGGGTGGGAAAAACTTTCCAAGAATTGAGGACAGCAGATGCAAGAGATGCTGAGGGGTGCATGACCAGTGCTTGAGGAAGGGAAAGGAGGCTGGTGTAACTGGAACAGAGTGAGCGAGCAAGACAGCGGGCAAAGATGAAGGCTAAGCACTAGGGGTGACCTTCCACTCCCCTCCAGTGATTCTGGATTTATCCCAAGTGAACTGGGTACATAACATACTCTTTTCATTAAAAAAAAAAAAAAAGATAAAGATAAAAGATCATATTGGGAGTCCTGATTTTAAAAAACTGTAGGAAAACAACACAGAAAATAAAAAGACCAGGTTTAAGACAAAAAAAGAATTATCTAAGCAAGAGACGGTCATTTCTTGGCCAACGGTAGTAATGGTGAATGTGGTTTCTGGATATATTTGGAAGATGGTGCTCATAAGATTTATTGGCAGAGCAGATGTGGGACATGGAAACAAGAACTCCCAATCGTTGTGTGCCAATGGCCATGTGTTTTCAAAGAGGGATAAGGGAAGAAAGGCAGAGATACTTCTTTTTCTAAATATATATACATGGGCAGTAAATGTTCGGCATAAAAGGAATGCCTTTGTTTGAGAAATTATATATATATATATATGTACACATATCATTTACATATCTGAATGTATGTGTATGTATACATATATATACATACACATACACATATCCAGTTATATAAAGGAACTAAATATTCATTATAAAAAAAATTGCAAATTGCGAAGTATAAATGCAATATTCAAAGTAAAAAAGTATAAAAAGGAAAATCTCCCATACTTTCACCGTCTGAATAACCACCATGTAGATTTTGATGGACATTTATCTTTCCAGTCTGTATCTGCATATTTTGAAATTGTGCAGTGCGCATAGCATAATGTTTTATTTTTTGCTCTTAAGCCATTACATTCCTGCAGACCTATAATGCTGAGAAATACAGTATTATTACTTTTCCTATTTCAATTCATATTCTTTTCTGTGATCGTTTGGGAGCCTAGCCAACGTTTATAACATATTATTTTTCTGAAGCAAAATGTTTTTCAAATTCCCAGCTGCCAAGGAATAAACTATTTAGAACACAATCCATTGGTAATTGAGAATCTACTTTAATGGGAAAGACTGAACCAATTGCAGGTTTGTGTTAAAACAAGAAAGCCAGTAATGGCTGGAAATCAGCAGCTGGGTTGACATAAAATCTAGTCCATTGCAGAGAACTGTTGAGAAGAACGAAGCGTGGATTTTTTTGTTACGGTGCTCTTTAATTTTGTCTTTTACTTCCTCGGTGATCAACTAGTAAAGTAACATGTCATTACATTAGTCCTCTAATTTTTTTTTGTAAATTCATTTACTTTCTAATAGCTCTCAAAGAATTTTACAAAGATTTATCAAGAACCAATTTGTTTGAACTGGCTTTTGAAGCGGTCAGACATCGTACCTAATTTGCGTGTGAGCCTTTTCATTATTATACCAAGAAAGTATTTTACAGATAATGCTAATGTCAACGTTTCTAAGAACAAATGCTCTCCAAAAACCAGAGATAGAATTCTAATTTTTCCTGAATTTTCAGAGAAACTAGAAACCGAGAAATCTAATGTTCTGCATTTAAGAAAAAAGCTCAGGTTGTTAAAAAGATTAGGGGAAAAGGTCCATATAGAGCATAGCATGAGGCATAGAAATGTTGAATCACTATGTTATACCCCTGAAACTAATATAACATTGTGTGTCAACTATACACAAATTAATTTTTCACAAAAATTAATTAATTACTAATTTAATTAGAAATGCTTTATTATTCATTTTGCTGATAGGAGAAACCAGAGACATTAAATATATACACAGTTGACTCTTGAACAACACAGGATTGAACTGTGCCAGTCCATTTACACGTGGATTTTTTTCAGTAAGTACAGTACAGTACTGTAAATTTCCTCTTTCTTATGATTTTCTTTAAGAACATTTTCTTAATGATTGCTTTAATTTTCTTTTCTCTAATTCACCTTACTGTAAGAATGCAGTATATATAATGCATACAACATACAAAATATGTGTTAATCGACTGTTCCTGTTATTGGTAAGGCCCCCAGTCAACAGCAGGCTAGTAGTAGTTAAGTTTTGGGGGGAATCAAAAGTTATGCACAGATGTTCCACAGCCCCAGAGCTGAGTGCCCCTAAGCCCTGCGTTGTTCAAGGGTCAACCGTATCCTTTCCTTTTCTTATAGCAACATGGTTAAGAAGGCAGCCTCTGGAATCAGCAGGCTAAAATCTCAACTGCATCATTGACCTTAGAGAAGTTATTAGTCTGTTTTGTACCATAGTTTATTCTTTTGTAAAAAAAAAAAAAAAAGAATCATAATAGCAGTTACCTCAGAGTTTTTGTGAAGAATAAATGAGATAGTCAAGTGAGAGCCTATAAATGGCAGAGCGGTTATTATTTTATTGACCCAACATATGGAACCACTGGCCTTCCTCCCAAGGGAGGGAGCAGATGTGTTCTCCTCAGTGAAGGCCACTATATGCCACTCAGTGAAATCATGTCCTTACCTAAGACAAAGAAAGAGAGACAGAGAGAGGACAAAATTGGGGAAAAGGCAATAATTTCAAACACCATTCTTTCTTTCGACTTTTTCTGAGAGCGGTGTATCCTAACTTATGTCAAGATTGTATGTAACATTGTTGGAGGGAAAAGGAGTAGGCAAAATGGAACAATTTAATCCCTCAGATGACATGAGTCACTGCCGTCTCTCCTCTCTCTTCTTTACTGTTCAGGTGTGATGGATATTCCGTTAATTCAACGTCTATCATTGCAGGTGGATCTGGATTATAAAATAATTGCCTCAAATTTCTGCTTCATTTCACCTGATGAGCTCCAATGTGAAAGACCCTTCGCCTGAGACAATATGATATTCTTTAACTTTAAATATCAAGAGAACAATCTTCCCTCAATAGCTTTAAATTTTATTTTTATCAGCACTCTTCATTAGGCTTAATCAAAAGGCCAATTCCAATATATTTTTTTGCATTATTGTTGAATAACTAAACAAAACGCATTAACATATGTTTCAAATGAGCTTTTAATGACTTAGGCAGTACTTGGTGGCTTAGAAAAAACAGTAAATGTTTTATGTAAAGTCTCACTGAAAAGTCTTACTTATCTTCTCCTTATTCTGCTTTCTTTAGGGACAAGATAAAGACAGTCAGTTTCCTGTTACCCATGGACGTGTCTTCATATTCCAAAAATTCAATTTCTTTGAAATGTTCACCAAATCAGACGACAAACCAGCTAAGTACCATTGCAGAATAGGTGGTGTGAGGTGATGAAATTTAAGAAACAGCTGATTCCCAAGAGATGAGAACACTGAGGCCTCCCTGGGTCAGTGTCCTCCCCTACAAAGAGCTCTGGAAAGATGCCCAGTAGGACACACAAAATGCTTGGCATCAGGTCAGTGGACTTGTCAATGGACTTGGCCAAGACATGGAAGTGATTACTTTATGTCGTTGTCGAATACTAATGTTGATGGCTAGACAGTGACTATTGTAGTCTCTTTATGCAACATGTGAGCAATTAAATGTAATTAAATTAAATTGCATGGTAATGTTCTGTAGCTGCCTTATGCCATCAGGAAATGCTGTTGTTTACATTATAAGTGTCACTTTCCAGATGAACCTGTAACAAATTTAGAAAAAAAAAGTTCTGTTTTTGATTAATGGTATAGAAGCAATAGTGATTATCCTTATGGTTAATTGTTGGTTGATATTTCACTGATACTAACTCATTTGGTCTTCTAATATCCTGTGCCACAGACATGGGAGCACAAACACAGCCGACTCCCATAGCATCCATGGCGGGCTCAGAGCAACTGTGGGCTGGCTAATGACAAAGCCGTTAACCTGCTTGGAAGGAGAGCAAAGAAGTTCAGATGATCATTTCTTAGGGATCGGAAATCTCAGAATTCCCTCAATTCCTGAACTTCTTTTCAGGAGAACATCTCCCCCTCCTGGTTTACAGCAATCACGTTCAAATACCCAATACCCTTTTTAAACTAATATCTTATACACTAATATCTTATATTAAAATATTCAGAGCATTAAAAGACAGATTCCTGGGGCACCTAGGTGGTTCAGTCCGTTAGGCTTCTGACTCTTGATTTCGGCTCAGGTCATGATCTCAGGGTCGTGAGATCGAGCCAGCACTGGGCTCCGAGCTGAGCAGGGGGTCTGCATGAGATTCTCTCTCTCTCTCCCTCTGCCCCCTCCCCACCACATGCACTCTCTCTCTCTAAAATAAATAACCTTAAGAAAAATAAAATGCAGTTTCCTTGTTTCCACTCCAATACCAATACTCTTTTCTAAACAAATATATTAAAACAGCCAGAATGTTAGAATACAGATTCTTTGGTCTCACCCTAGACCAACTGAATTGGCTGTAGAATTAGGGGGACTGACAGGTTGCAAACCAGAAATTCACATTTTAAATAAGCTTTATCAGCTGATTTCTGCTAGACAGCTATGCTTACAATTCACTATTGTAAGTACTAAGAAGTGTAGTCCAGGGCTCCCAAGTCTGGTGCCAAGTTGAAGTAGAAGCAACGAAGCAACGAAAGGGTAAGAATGGTCCAATCCATTTCAAAGAAAGGATTTTAATAGGCACAGACAGGCTCCTAGAAGGGAGATGGATGAATCAATGAATACCCTGAGGTAAAAGCCACATAATGAGTCAAATGCTTCTTTTATTTATGATATTCATTTAAGATTAACAATATTCTCAACATTATAACAAATGTACCATACAGCAAGGTTATAACCAGAGGGGAAAGATACAAATGAGATTTAAAAGCACATTCATCTAGGAATAAAGACACACATTCAATAGATAATTGAGTTAGTAACCTATGAGATTCCTGACATATTTACTTTTTAGTTTATGCACAATTATATTTTCTGCCTGTTTACAAAATAAAGACTTTTGTGTTAACATCAGTTAAAAGAAACATTTCCCAAACAGTTAAAAAAAAAAAACAAAAAAATAAATGCCAACCGCCCAAATGACAATGTCATAACTGGCAAAGTTATAATGACAAATTATCCCCAATACCAAGTTCAATGACTAGTATGTGATTGGCATTTCGTACGCGTTCTGTGAACCGAACTGAATTAACAACTACATGATTCAAACACTGCCCAGTAAAAAAGCACCATCAAATGTTAAACTTTGATATTAAAGTATTTAATATTAAGATTAAAGAAACAAAGCCCCATTTCTGTTTCCTGACTCACTATACTGTTTGATAGTAAATGTTCTAAGAAGATTTTTAAATATAACAAACCAAAAAGAACAACAAGTGTATCTCAGTCATGCTCTGACCAACTATATTTGTCTTCTTCAATGCCCCAAACTTCTGTAAGTCAGGAACTCAAATGCCTACTGGGGACTGCAAGTAACAGAAATGAGGAGGGGCTCTGCACAGGCCTGTGCACGCCCCGTCCAAAAGGAGCTGCAGTTGACATCTGGGTTCAAGATGACGACATAGGAAGACTCTGAACTTACCTCCCCCCTAGAACAAACCAAATTACACTGATCGATAGAACAATTCCTCCTGAAGAAGAATTGACGGCTGACTTAACAGCCACCAAACAGCCGAAGACAGAGAGAATGGCAAGAGAAGAGTGAGAGACATGGAGACACGGTAACAAAGGGAACCCCCAACCCAATGCTGTAAAAAGCAGTGGGGAGGGAGAGTACTAAAGGCCTGGGAACAGATCGCTCTGTCCTTGGGCACAGAAAAAAAACAAAAAGAACAAAACAAGACAAACTACAACAAAAAACACGGTTCAAAAGAGGAGATAGCATGTAAAAGAAACAACACTAGAACTCTGCCAAGCAGAGAAGGAGCAGCAGGAAAGTCCTCCAGGTCAGAACGACTGGAGAACAACGAGGTTTACATAAGCCTAGACTAAAGCAGGGTCTGCACACCATAACGAGTGAACCCAGTAGTCTCAGTGAGCTCACAACTTCCAAGAGCCCAGGGCCTACAAGCCCACACCACATGCTCTGTGGTTTGGGGGGGGGAGGGTTCTTTAAATTTTTATTGTTTTATCCTGTTTTATTTACTTTTTAAAATGTATGTTGTCTTGCTTTGTTTTTATTTATTGTATTTTTGGTTTTATTCTTTTCTTTCTTGTTCTCTTTTTTCTTTTCTTCTTCCTTGTTACTTCTTTTTTCTTTTCTTTTTTTTCTTTCCCTTTATAATTTTCTTTTATGATTTTTTTTTCCAACTCGCTTTGTAAAAAGCCATGATTTAAAAGAGTAACTAGCACTTACAGCCAAAGCTCCAGCAAAGGCCACCAAACACACACAGTCTGCATAGGCGTCACCAGGCAGAAGACCACTCCTTCAATTTTAGGAGAAGTAGCCATTTTGCTTAGCCCATAGAAACAAACACAGAAAGTCAAGCAAAATGGGGAGACAGAAGAATATGCTCTAAAAGAAAGAACAAGAAAAAAACGTCAGTAAAAGTATTAAATGAAACAGAGAAAAGCAGTATGCCTGATGAAGAATTTAAAGTAATGATCACAATGATACTCACCAGCCTGGAGAAAAAAATGGAAGAACTCGGTGAGACCTTCAATAAATGATAGAAAATATTAAAAAGAACCAATTGAAGAATACAATAACTGAAATAAGAAAACACACTACAGGAAATCAACAGTAGTTTAGAGGATGCAGAAGAACGTATCGGCAATCTGGAAGACAGGGTAATAAAAAGCACACAAGTTTAACAGCAAAAAGAGATTTTAAAAAAATTTTTTTAATGAAGATAGATTAAGAGATCTCTTGGACACAATAGCTAAATCGTGGAAGGAGCCGAGATGCCCTTCAACAGATGACTGGATTAAGAAGTTGTGGTCCATATATACAATGGAATATTACTCAGCCATCAAAAAGAATGAGTTCTCAACATTTGCTGCAACATGGACGGCACTGGAGGAGATAACGCTAAGTGAAATAAGTCAAGCAGAGAAAGACAACTATCATATGAGTTCTCTCATCTATGGAACATAAGAACTAGGATGATCAGTAGGGGAAGAAAGGGATAAAGAAAGGGGGGGTAATCAGAAGGGGGAATGAAACATGACAGACTATGGACTATGAGAAACAAACTGAGGGCTTCAGAGAGGAGGGGAGTGGGGGAATGGGATAGGCTGGTGATGGGTAGTAAGGAGGGCACGTATTGCATGGTGCACTGAGTGTTATACGCAACTAATGAATCATCAAGCTTTACATTGGAAACCGGGGATGTACTGTATGGTGACTAACATAATATAATAAAAAATCATTAAAAAAAAAAAGAGAGATCTCTTGGACAACATCAAGTGAACATTCACATTATGGGGGGTCCCAGAAGAAGAAAAGAGAGACAAAGGTGTAAAAAACTTACTTAAAGAAATAATAACTACAAACTTCCCTAAACTAAGGAGGAAAATAGACATCCAAATCCAAGAAGCACAGAGAGTTCCAAACAAGATGAACCCAAAAGGACCACACTGCAGACGAAATAATTAAAATGTCAAAGCTTAAAGATAAAGAGGATCCTAAAAGCAGCAAGAGAACAACTAAGTTATCTACAAGAGAAACACTATAATAGTATCAGCTGATTTCTCAGTAGAAACTTTGCAAGCCAGAAGGGAGTAGCATGATATATTCAAAGTGCTGAAAGGGAAAAAACCTACAACCAAGAATACTCTACCCAGCAAGGTTATCACTCAGATTTGAGGGAGAGAGAAAGAGTCTCCCAGACCAACAAAATATAAAGGAGTTCATCACCACTAAACGAGGCTTACAAGAAATGTGAAAGAGGCTACTTTAAGTGGAAAAGAAATGGCCATGCTTAGACATAAGAAAAATATGAATAAAAACATGTAAAATGCAACAACATACATAAACTATAGAGAAGAGAGTAAAAAGGGGAGAGATGGGGATAAAGAAAAAGAGAAAATATTTTTTCATTCTCCGTTTTTCTTTTTTTTAAAGAATGTGTTTGAACTTAAATGACCATCAAATTAATATGGATTGTTATTTACTTAGGATATTGAATATGAACCTTGTGGTAACCACAAACCCAAAACTTATGATAGGTACACAAAAAATAAAGAGGAAAAAAAAAACAAACAAAACACTAAAGGTACTCAATGGTCACAAAGAAAGAGAGCAAGAGGAGAAGAAAAAAACAAAGAAAAACTACAAAACAAGAAAACAAATTTTTAAAATGGCAATAAGTACATACCTATCAACAATTACTGTACTTGTAAATGGCCTAAATGCTCCAATCAAAAATATAGAGTAGCAGGGGCGCCTGGGTGGCACAGCGGTTAAGCGTCTGCCTTCGGCTCAGGGCATGATCCCAGCGTTATGGGATCGAGCCCCACATCAGGCTCCTCTGCTATGAGCCTGCTTCTTCCTCTCCCACTCCCCCTGCTTGTGTTCCCTCTCTCGCTGGCTGTCTCTCTCTGTCAAATAAATAAATAAAATCTTTAAAAAAAAAATAGAGAGAGTAGCAGAATGGATTAGAAAACAAGACCCATCTACATGCTGCCTTTAAGAGACTCATCTCAGACCTAAAGACACATACAGGCTGAAAGTGAAGGGAAGGAAAAACATCCACTATGCAAATGGAAGCAAAAAAAAAAAAAAAAAAAAAACCTAGGGGAGGAGTACTTATATCACACAAAATAGACTTTAAAAGGAAGACTGTGATAAGAGACAAAGAAGGGCATTACCTAATGATAAAGGGATCAATCCAACAAGAGGACACAACAATTGTAAATATCTGAAAACCCAAGACTGAATCACCTAAATACATAAGCACATCTTAATGGATGTAAAGAGAGAAATTGATGGTAATACAATAATAATCAATGACTTTAACACTCCACTTATGTTAATGAATAGATCATTCAGACAGAAAATCAATCAAGAAACAATGCCTTTGAATGACACATTGGGCATGGGTGGGTATAACATATATACAGAACATTCCATCCAAAAACAACAAAATAGACATTCTTTTCAAGTGCACATGGAACATTTCTAGAATAGATCACATATTAGGCCATAAAACAAGCCTCAATAAATTTAAGAAGATTGAAATTATACCATGCATCTTTTCTGACCATAACAGTATGAAATTGGGAAAAAATCACAAGGAAAAAAAAACTGGAAAACAAACAAACATGTGGAGACTACATATGTTACTAAACAGCCAATGGATCAATGAAGTAATCAAAGAGGAAATCAAAAAATACATGGAGACAAATAAAAATGAAAACACAATGGTTCAAAAACTCTGGGACATAGCAAAAGCAGTTCTAACATGGAAGTTTATAGCAATACAGACCTACCTCAAGAAACAAGAAAAAACTCAAATAAACAATACCACCTTATGCCTAAGGGAACCAGAAAAAGAAGAACAAACAAACCCAAGGTGAGTAGAAGAAAGGAAATAATAAAGATCAGAGCAGAAATAAATGATACAGAAACTTATAAAGCAATAAGAAAAACATCAATGAAACTAAGAGCCAGTTCTTTGAAAAGATAAACAAAATTGCAAAGCCTTAGCTAGACTCATCAAGAAAAAAGAGAAAGGATCAAAATAAATGAAATCCGAAATGAGAAAGGAGAAATAACAACTGATACCACAGAAATACAAAGGATTATAAGAGAATACTATGAAAAATTATATGCTACAAACTGGACAACCTAGAAAAAAAGGGATAAATTACTAGAAACATGCAGTCTTCCAAAACTGAACCAAGAAGAAATAGAAAATCTGAATAGATAGTTTACAGGTAACTAAATTGAATTGGTAATCAAAAAACTACCAAAAAATAAAAGTCTGGAACTAGATGGATTTACAGACATTGAAAGACTAGTTAATACCTATTCTCAAACAACTCCAAAAAATACAAGAGGAAGGAAAATTTACAAATACATTTCATAAGGCCAACTTTACCCTGATACCAAAACCAGACAAAGACACCACAAATAAAGAAAACTACAGGTCAATATCCCTGATGAACATAGATGCAAAAATCCTTGAACAGAATATCAGCAATCCTCATACAACAACACATTAGAAAGATCATTCACCACAATCGAGTGGGATTTTTGAAAGGATGGCTCAATATTCACAAGTCAATCAACACCATATACCGCATCAACAGAATGAAGGATAAAAGCTATATGATCATCCCAAAAGATGCAGAAAAAGCATGTGACAAGATTCAACATCGATTCATGATGAAAAGTCTCAACAAAGTGGGGTTAGAGGGAACACACCTCAACATAATGAAGGCCATATATGAAAAACTCACAGCTAACATCATCCTCAATGGTGAAAGAGTGAGAACTTTTCTTTTTTTTTTTTTAATTAATTTATTTATTTGAAAGAGAGAGAGAGTGTGCAAGCTGGGAAAGGAGCAGAGGGAGAGGAGAGAGAAAATCTCAAGCAGACTCCACATTGAGTGCAGAGCTAGATGCTGGGCCATCTCACCACCCTGAGATCACAAGCTGAATCAAAATCAAGAGTCAGACGCTCAACGAACTGAGACACCCAGGCGCCCCTGAGAACTTTCCTTCTAAGGTCAGAAACAAGGCAAGGATGTCCACCCTTGCCACTTTTATTCAACATAGTACTAGAAGTCCTAGCCACAGCAATTGGAAAGAAAAAAAAAAAGAAGAAGAGGTGCCCATATTGGTAAAGAAGTTAATCTGTCGTTACACAAATGACGATACTATATATAGAAAATCCTAAAGATTCCACCAAAAGCTACTAGAAGTAATAGGTTTAGTAAAGTAGCATGATACAAAATTAATACCCAGAAATCAGTAGCATTTCTAGACACTAACAATGAAGTCATAGAAAGAAATTAAAAAAAAAAAATTTATAATTGCACCAAAAAGGATAAAATATCTAAGAATAATCTTAACTAAAGAGATGAAAGACCTGTACTCTGAAAACTATACAACACTGATGAAAGAAACTGTAGATGACACAAGTAGAAAGATATTCCATGCTCATGGACTGGAAGAATTAATATTGGAAATGCCATACTATCCAAAGCTATCTACAGATTCAATGTAATCCTCATCAAAATACCAACAGCATTTTTCACAAAACTGGAACAAACAATACTAAAATTTTTATGGAACCAGAGAAGACCCCAAATAGCCAAAGCCATCCTGAGTAAGAACAAAGCTGGAATTATCACAATTCCAGATTTCAAGCTATACTACAAACTGTAGCAATCCAAACAGTATGGAACTAGCACAAAAACAGACAGAGTGATCAATAGAACAGGAAAGAGACCCCAGAAATAAACACACATTATATGGTCAATTAATCTATGACAAATGAAGCAAGAATAGTCAATAGGGAAAAAACAGTCTTTTCAATAAATGGTGGCAGCTGGGAAACTGGACAGCTAATGTAAAAGAATGAAAACGGACTACTGCCTAATACCATACATAAAAATAAACTCAAAATAGATTAAAGACCAAAATATGAGGCCTGAAACCATAGAAATCCTAGAAGAGAGCACAGGTCATTTCTCTGACATCAGCCATAGCAACATTTTTCTAGATATGTCTCCAAAGGCAAGGGAAACAAAAGCAAAAATTAACTATTGGGATTATTTCAAAATAAAAAGCTTTTGCACAATAAAAGGGGCACGTGGCTGCCTCAGGGCAGCAGTATGTGACTCTTGATGTAAGGGTCGTGAGTTCAAGCCCCATGTTGGGTATAGAGATTACTTAAATTAAAAAAAAAAAAAAATTTTTTTTAAAGCTTTTGGGGGCACCTGGGTGGCTCAGTCAGTAAGCATCTGACTCTTGGTTTCAGCTCAGGTCATGATCTCATGGTGGTGAGATTAAGCCCTACATCAGGCTCCATGCTGAGCATGGAGTCTACTTAAGATACTCTTTCTCCTCTCCCTCTGCCCCTCCCCCACTCTCTCTCTAAAAAACTAACTGGAAAAAAAAAAGCTTTTGCACGGCAAAAGAAATCATCAATAAAACAAAAAGAACTCATTGAATGAGAGGAGATATTTGCAAATGATATGTCCAATGAGGGACTAGTATCCAAAATATATAAAGAATTCATACTACTCAACACCAAAAGAACAAACAATCCAAGAAAAAAATGCGCAGAAGACCTGAATACCCATTTTTCCAAAAAAAACATCCCGATGGCTAACAGACACATGAGATGATGCCCAGCGTCACTCATCATCAGGGCAATGCAAATCAAAACCACAAGACATCATGTCTCGCCTGCTAGAATGGCTAGAATCAGGACAAGAAACAACAAATGTTGGTGAGAATGTGGAGAAGAAGGAATCCTCTTGCACTGTTGGTGGGAATGTAAACTGGTACAGTCACTGTGAAAGACAGTATGTAGTTTCCTTAAAAAATTAAAAATAGAAATACCATATGATCCAATAAGTCCACTATTGGGTATTTACCCAGGGAAAATGAAAACACTAATTCAAAAAGATATATGCACCCCTATGTTTATTGCAGCATTATTTACAATGGCCAAGACATAAAAGCAGCCTAAGTGTTCATCAGTGGGCGAATGGATAAGGAGTGGTATATATACACAGTGGAATATTACACAGCCATAAAGAAGGATGAGCTCATGCCATTTGAGACAACATGGATGGACATAGAGGGTAATGCGCTAAGTGAAATAAATCAGACTGAGAAAGACAAATGCCGTATGATTCCACTCATAAGTGGAATCTGAAAACCTGACAAAACCAAAAAACGAAAACAAAAACAAAAAGCAGAATCAGAACTATAAATACAGAGAACAAACTGATGGTGGCCAGAAGGAAGAAGAGTAGGAGGTTGGGAAAAATGGATGAAGGGGAGAGAGAGATATAAGTGTCCAGTTATGGAATGAGAAAGTCACAGGAATAAAAGGCACAGCATAATGAATATAGTCAATGATATTGTAATAGCGATGTACTGGGATAGACGGCAGCTAACCTGTGGTGAGCATAGCATGATGTATAAACTTTTCAGACCATTAAGTTGTACACCTGAAACTAACATAACAGTGTGCATTAACGATGCTCAAATTTAAAAGCCAAAGGAAACTGCAGCTATTCACCTTTGTGATGCCCTATGGGAAAGCAGACACCATATTGCCACATGCCCTATAGTCCAAAGCTGTTAAAAATCTGGATTTTTAGGCAAAATATCCTGGTACATGAATACTAGCAATGTGTTCAATTTTTAAAACACTGAAAATGGGGCACCTGGGTGGCTCAGTCAGTTGGGCAGCCAGCTCTTGAGTTTAGCTCAGGTCATGGTCTCAGCATCCTGGGATGGAGTCCCACATGGGGCTCCATGCTCAGTGGGGAGTCTGTTTGAGGATTCTCTCCGTTTCCCTCTCTCTCTGCCCTTTCCCCTGCTCTCTCTCTCTCTCAAATAAATAAATAAATATTTAAAAAATAAAAAATAAAAAAATAAAACATTGTGAAAATCAAACACCATATGTGTAGAGACAGTCGAGGTTACCAGATTTCAACCTCTGACGTACATTTAATTTCTTAAATGTAGAAATCCCAAACAAGAAAGTGAGTGAGTAAAGGAAAAAGGAGAGAGACAGACAAACCAAGAAACAGACTAGTAACTATAGAAAACAAGCTGATATGGGAGGTGGGCGGGAGGATGGGGAAACAGGTGATGAGCACTGGGTGATGCGTGGAAGTAGTAAATCATTACACTCTACACCTAAAACTAATATTACAGTCTATGCTGACCATACCAGAATTAAAATAAAAACTTAATAAAAAAAACTCAAGAAAGTGGATCTGGAAAGCTACAATTTGGAAAACAGAAAGGCGGAAAGAAGTTTAAGGTTGGGAAAAGAAGGTAAGATGGTATGAGTAAAATCTACTTAGAAAAAAAGGTCCAAGTTCTGTCTCGTCACAAAAATGTAGCCTAATCCAGAGTCAATACATACTTGCTCACAGCACCAAACTATAACGGGAGAAAGCATAAACCGTGTTTTGTTTTAAAACTTTCTGCATTCTATATTTTTGTTTATTTTACATCTTTCACTTACATGGAACTCTTGAGGATGGGGAATAATACATAAGCAAAAGCAAACAATCTGGTTGACTTTTCATCCTTTCAGTAAGGAAAGAAGTTTCTGAAGTCACAGGATCATGGAATTTTCCAGCACAATTGTAGTTCCAGGCCAGCATTTCAAAGAGTTAAGTATAGCTCAGAGAAGTTACTCCACCAATCTGAAGTGACAGAGTTTGTAGCGAAACCCGAACGAAACCCTGTATCTGCTGACGCTTCTGTAAGAGTTCCATGCCGCCCCCTGACTGTGTTGAGGTATTCTTTTTTTTTTTTTTTAAAGATTTTATTTATTTATTTGACAGAGATAGAGACAGCCAGCGAGAGAGGGAACACAAGCAGGGGGAGTGGGAGAGGAAGAAGCAGGCTCATAGCGGAAGAGCCTGACATGGGGCTCGATCCCAGATCGCCAGGATCACGCCCTGAGCCGAAGGCAGACGCTTAACCGCTGTGCCACCCAGGCGCCCCTGTGTTGAGGTAGTCTTAGCAAGTGAAGACGACCTCAGTGTTCTCCACATCCAGGGTATGGAAGGACCGAATGAGATCGTGTACGGGGTTATGTTGCATAAAGCACTAAACAAACACAAGACGCTGTTATTTTGTTCCATTCAAAACATAGACTCCCCACAACATATGTCTAATTTTAAATCAAGGTGTTAAATTGGTAAAAATTTATATGTCAAAGCTCTAACGTTTGTGTTTTCAAGCCTTTGATTTTCTCTTGGTTAAGTGGATGAGTCATCAGCTAATATATGGACAGCAAGACCCTTCCCTAGCCTTCAGAGTCATGTACTTCCACCTGTAAAGAAGAGAAAGAGGAATAGAAAGAGGAAGAATGAAGAAGAAACTGCCCCGTGTGAATTGTTAGTGGTCAGCAACACGGCCAATAATGGCAAATTAATAACTGTGGGTGAGAAAAGCCAAAGGCAAACAGCTACATCAATCTATCATCAAAGTGTACCAGCATCGGCCAGAGCTATTTGCTTTCATAAATATGCCCTCCTACAAACTTCCTCTAACAAATAAGCATGCTGAAACAAAGGAAGACTTAAACGTTTTCAGAATCAAATGGAAAGCGCTGGCAAATTTTCTAGCATCCAGTTCGGCCTGCTCCCGTCTCCTTGGGCTACTTCTCCCTCCCAAGCTGTGAATCTGAAATGAACTTGAACAGAGATAGCTGTGTACAGGGACAATGTGAAACATGGAGTTTATTTTATTCCTTGATCCAAAATCTGGTTTATCCTCTAGAAAAGAGACCTTAGAAATCTCTAAGAATCTGGCAGTTACAACCATGGAGCGTGGTGTTTTTTGACACCAAAGTAGGTTCCCGAAGAGACTGAGTTCTCCCACCTGCAGCAATACTTAATTTTTAAATACGACGCAGGGAAATGCTCTTTCGTTCCAGCTGTGTTTGAGAAAGCGTGTGCGTGGTTGGAGAACACTCTTTCTCATGCAGGAATGAATAAACGCCCTGCTGGAGATTTACTTCTTCTTTGACTTCTGCCTTTATCATTAGCACCACGAGACAGTCAAAATATTTCATGACTGCTATAATCTGCTCACAATTACTTTCCTAAAAGGTAAGAAATGAAAGACTGAATTTATCCAATCTCATACATACATACTTAATAGTTTGACATTATTAAAACTACTTGGAAAGTGGAACTTGACATGCAATTCACCCTGAACTGAGACAGAGATTAAGCGTGTTCCCGGCCAGGTTTCACCAAAAGAGGGTTTCCATTCAGGAAAAAGCTCCTCATTTTTCTTTTTTCCTTTCACTAGGATTTCTCCTCCTGCGGTCAACTCAAAATTCTTACACTTGAGTTGTCTGAATCTAAGGACCAAATAAAAACCTATTCTTAACAATGATTTGAAAAATGCATTCTGCTCGATGCTCAATACCAATTTATGAAGATCATATATACACCCTTCTTTGTTAAAAGCATTCCAAGAAAGACAACACCCCTCTTATCAGCCGTAATTTTATCCATTCATGGAAATTGTCCCTCATTCCATCCAGCATTAATTCCCAAGCCCATACCTTCTCTCCTCCATTTCCCCCTTTGTCTTGAGGATGTTTTAATTCACACTAGGAACTCCCTTCTAATGGAAATACAGGGTTGCAAGCAAGATTTTCCACGTAGGAAAAATTTTCACTCTCTAAAACCCCCAGAAGATTCTTGATTTTGAAATACCATGTTGTCCAACAAACCCCATTCTTTTTTTTTTTATGTGATGTTAGTCACCGTACAGTACATCATTAGCAAGCCCCATTCTTTAAAACAAGAAAGCATTAGGTGTCGAAGAACAGGAGAGTGGACAAAGAGCTCAGGAGTAAATAACTCTTTGGCCCACTTGCCATTCCATTTAGTGCATTAGGAAAAGTAATTTGTTCAATGGCCCATGGTCACATGTAACAGTTCAATGGGCATCCCAAAAATGAGCCAAAGTACTCCCTTCCTACTGTATTATCTCACCTCTTATGCAGGTGATTTTATATAGTACACACTCACCGTGACCTTCTGCATCACTGTCATTACTTTTGGTGATGGTCTGACGATCATAGGGAAACCAGCCATCACATCATCAAACACAGACACTTCCTCTCTTAGGATGTCCTGCGGCATCAAAGCTGTCCTAAAGTAACTAAGTCAAGTGTTCCTCCAAATATTTACTCCTTTCCTTCTTCAAATGCTTTACGTTTCCAGAGCTGCCCTGAAACTAGTCCCAGCCACGGAATCTAGCATTTATAGTGGCCCCTCAAGAGGCAGTTCCAAGAAAAGCCAGCTCTCTCAGAAAACTGGAGCTCCAAAATCGGAAAGTGCCTCAGTCTTCTCAGCCTTCTCTCCCCAGTCCCTACAATTTCATGTCCAGCAATGGTTCTCAATCCTGGCTGCAAAACAAAATAAGCCAGGGTGCATTAAAAATCCCATTGCGGGGCGCCTGGGTGGCTCAGTCGTTAAGCGTCTGCCTTTGGCTCAGGGCGTGATCCCAGGGTCCGGGAATCGAGCGCTGCATCGGGCTCCCTGCTCCGCTGGGAGCCTGCTTCTTCCTCTCCCATCCCCTCCGCTTGTGTTCCCTCTCTCGCTGGCTGTCTCTCTCTCTCTGTCAAATAAATAAATAAAATCTTTAAAAAAAAAAATCGCACTGTGCAGGCTGCACCCTGAACAAGTGACGTCAACATCCCTGGGGATGGACCCGGGCATCAGTGTTTCCCCCCAGCAATTCCAGTGCGCAAGCAAGGTTGAGAATCACTGCTGTAAAGGTGAGGGGTTGCGAGGACCAACCCTGCTTGTCATAGGTCTTGAAGAAGGAAGTGCAAGGACTTGAAATCAGACAGCCCTGAACTTGAGCTCCTGCATACCCATATGATCTTAAGCTTCTTAAGCTTCAGTTCTCTCATCTGTAAAAATGGAGATATACTGACATTCTGTGGCAGGTGGAGATTTAATGAGCTAAATTCTGTAAAGCACGTCTGACAGTACTAGCAGCCAGGAAGCACTCGCAAGTAATAGTCACAAGGGCAGTAGTGGTATTATGGCCAGACGTGGCATTTGCCTGCATCAAAGAGTTAGGTAGAGGTTCATACCCACTCCCTGCCCTGCCCACGGAGCTAGTAGCAGGCCACACCTAAAAACCACATCTCCCAAGTCATGGGCTAGCACCTTTTCCACCACAACTCTCTTCTGTCCTTGATGAACTCAGCCCTCCTGTCGCTGTTCCGTGGCTGCAGAGGATTTATGCAGGAAGACTGAAAGTGATCCCAATGTTCTTACCCATAAGAAATACCCTGAGGTTTTTTTCTTTTTTTTTTTCCTGCATTTTTTTTTTAATCTACTTCTTGAATGTATCCTTCAAGAGTTCCTTTCTTGTTTGAACACGGGAGCAACTTGAAAACGTTTCCATTAACTCGGAGCCACGTCTCATCAGTTGCATTCCTTCCGCAAGGGACCTGCTGCCCGCAGGGACCGTCATTTACAGAGCTGCTGAGCTGAGCAGCGGTGGAGCCTTGATGAAGTTGCAACCGCCCTGATGAAGATTTCCAACCAAGTTTCTACACAGACAACGTATGCCAGTGAACCATGACATCGTTCTCCTGCTCAGCAGGACCTCAGAACAAAACGGGGTGTCATTAACGGAATAAGCTCTTAAATGGAATAGGTCAAGGGAATCTATTTATAGAGCAAAAACCACTTTGTGAGAGTATTAGTTACAGGCAAATAAGTACATTTTGGTCGTTTTAAAAAAGAAGTTTGCATTTAGAGCTTTCCAAAGAAGATTACAAGCCTTTAGGGTGCTTCCACAACTACTCACTGATAAGTACTTAGGCTGAATTAAATTTTGTTTGATATCCTATGACACTAAGGAAAAGAAGAAAGGAATATGTGGGTAATACCAGCCTTCGCTTTGAAAAGAGGGAAACAAAATATATAGCCTTCATGAGAAATGACTGTTTACATAATAAATAGAAATCTCTCAAGGGAAAAGAAACAATCTCAATAGGGCTATTCTTTTTAATCCTAGAAGAGACAGTTGGTATCTTAAAAAAGTAGAACATAAATAATTTTCAGAAGAAAAAAATAAGTTGGGGTAAGTTTATCATAACAAAGAAACAATAGCTATTTTGTTAAGTGCAAGTATAAGAAGAAAAAGGAAAAAATACAAGTCTGGGGTATAAGAAGATAAAAAGTTACCTTTTTCCTGTACTTTCATTTACCATTTTTTTATGTGTTCTGCTAGTCTCCAGATTATAAAACACTTGAGTTTTTATTGTCTGAGGTGTATTTTGAATCTCTCCTGTTGAAGAATGATAGCATCCATTATCTATCCACCATGTATACAATGAGAGTTATCTCAGAAAAGAAATAGAATGAGGAAGGAGATTCACTCAGCAATTTTCAGCCCTATCTGCCCTCAGAATCACAGGAAGAGCATTTAGGAAATACATTCTGGAGGAAATCCTGAAAACAAGGAAGTACCCAGAGGTACCCAAATGATGACCTGAGTCCCACGCATTTTCCTCTCTGCCCCCACTTGACCATGGCAGCGCTGGTCCCCCTTGCAGATCAGGGGCAGTTGCCCTGCCATGATGTGGACTCTTCTCAGTTGTTGATCCCTGGACGCGAGGAGCTCCAAGTGCCAGGCAACAGCAATGGCTTTTAATCCAATGGAACCCTTGCTGCGTTGACTGGAAAGAGAGAGCCCACCCTGAGAATCAGAGCCTCTAGCCCTACAGACCCCAGAGGCTCAGGCATACAAAGCACCCCAGTCAGGCATCAACCAGGCTGTCACAGTACATCCCTTGTGCCTCAGGGAAGCAGCTCTCTGGAGACCCAAGTTCAGGGAGCAGCTCATCCGCAGGTCCCATGAGCCTTTTTTGCTGGGGAAGACAGAGGAGGGAGCTTAGCGCGATGAACTACAGCCCCAGTCACCCACCCCCTCCTCCACTCTCCATTCTAAATCGCTTGCTCTCAGATATCACCGTTGCGGTCCTGGTGGCCCCTGGTGGTGTGACCCAGCCCCTTAATCCTTAAGGTTCTCTGGCTCTGGCACTCACTATTCCCAGGCACAGACAAGGGAGGAACAAGCAGCCCACGCCCCTAACACCCCTCAGTCACCATTCCTGCAAACTGGCTCCATCTCCTCTGATTTTAGCAACATTGTCTGTGCCACTGTTCGGCACTTGTTTACTGCCCTGGTGGCAGGAATCATTTTTACATCATTATTATCACTTTGAAGTTTCTACCCTAAATAGCACAGTGTCTTACATATAGCAGATGTTCAGTAAATAGTTGTTGATTGACAAGTTCACAATACACAATCTAGGGATATTTTACAATCTATAAGTCCTTCCAGTGATTTGTTGACTGATGATATTTATAATAAAACAACGTGTATATTTTTGCTGCTAGGGTAAACAAAAACCATTTGGCTACTTGTAAATGACACATCACCTTTTTGAGAACATTCAAACTTGAATGAGTTGTGCGAGGACGTGTGATGACACACAAGCGCGTGTGAACACATGTGAGAGTGAATGTGACCATGAGAGAATATTAGAGAAATAGTTGAAAATCAGCAGGGATGGACCTCAAGGTCACTGGTTGGGGTCAGATACTCCATCAGAGTTCACCACCCTTCTTTCCCAGGCCCATCACAATGCGCTGTGCTGCGGGTCTCCCTGCCTTCCTCCCAAAGCCATCAAACTACGGGCTGTTTGGTCATCTTCTATATCTAGTGTCTTCAGGCCTTTGCTCAATATGTGAGGAACAAATGAGTGACTGAATGGTTAAAATAGTGGCAGGGGTGCGCAGAAATGACTTGATCGGATAGAAGAGCCTCATTCAGAGCCACAGAGGAGGAGCGTGATAGTGAATATAGACTTTGAACAGAGCTAGCTTTTCACAGGTCAGATTTGAGGAGACTCCTTTCCCTGAAGCCCCGTCTCCTCATCTGTTAAGTAAATACTGAAGGGGGAATTTGAGGAATAAAAACGGAATATAAGAAGGTAGGACACTACCGGGATCAAAGGTGATTTCCCACCTGTGGTAGTTGCTATTATTCCGTCGGTAATGTGGGTGCTTTTAAGCCCAAGAACATTGTTAGAAATGTGTGAAAGGTTTATTTGGAACACAAACATGCCAAAAAAGGAAATCCAGGTCTCTTCTCTACACAGTATTTATGTATATTCAGGGTTTCAGGTGCGAAGGGTTCGTGTGCTTAAAGGTCTTCTAAGACCAGTGTGCCCGATCTCCTTGTAAATGCTGTTAAGAAGGTCCTAACAGAAGGGGCGCCTGGGTGGCTCAGTCGGTTAAGAGTCTGACTCTTGATTTTGACTCAGGTCATGATCTCAGGGTTGTGAGATTGAGCCCCATGTGGGGCTGTGCCCTGGGCGTGGAGCCTGCTTAAGATTCTCTCCCTCTCTTTCTGCTCCTCACCCCTCCCCTCTCTAAAAACAAACAAAATGTCCTAATAGGAAATTGTGTGTCGGGTCCTCTATGGGCTGGGATTTTCTGGCTTCAAGAAAATTCCAAAAAAGGAACAACCTCAAATATGTATGTTCTCCTTTTAAATTTTTGAACAGTTTTTGTGTCCACATTACCATTTTCTTCATCAACTTATCAGCATTAGTCATAAAAACTCGTGATTTGCAGATTTGATTTAAAAAGCAAGATTTTTAACCACAAGTACTCCCCTTCCAGGAAAATGGTTAAAAGAGAGGCTATTCTATCAAAACAGAATATTAGGCTGCAGCCCAGAAATACATTCAGAGAGGTAGCCCCTCCAGCAAGGAATACAACCACCTTCCCCTCCAGTCATCTGCATCAAAAGACCCTACCATTGGAATGGGGCCAGAAAGCCCTGAGCCAATACTAGGAAAACACCCGGACTGCTCAACGCAGTAACTACAGGTCTAGAAATTTATCCCAAGGAAGCAATCAAAGCAATGCAAAATATATTCAAAAACGCTCATTGTGATGTTATTTTAAAGAGCAAAAAATAGCTTTTATGTCCAAAAATTGGGGATTGCTTTAGTAAATCAAGGGACATCGTGGATTTTATAGTTTGGGGAGAATATTTCATGACATGGGAATATACACGTGATATATTAAATGTTACAAAATAGAGCATATCATCCCATTTCATTATTTAAAAAAATATACACAAAGAATATCACAAAGGATAAAATACATCCCAACCCTAAAGTGCTCATCTGTGAGTGATATAATTATGAGTAAATAATTTTCTTCTTCACACTTTCATTTTCCAAATTTTCTATAGTGCAATTTCACGATCTGGGGAAATGTTATTGATCACACAGAAAAACGGCTCAGATCCTATGTCATGCTGACAGGGTGAACAGATAGCATCACCTTCATGCATGAATAACAGTGTAGTTGAAACATTCCAGAATCTTGCATTTCTGGCATGATTGCTTCTCTCCAGATTGTGTCATCATCCTTCTCTTGGTACAAAAAAGTTATATATATATTTATACACACACACACACACATATATATATAATAAAAATAATACATAATTAAAATAAAAATATCAGCTGTAAGTACACATCAAAACAACATATATTCAAAATTACTTCAGGGTATACAATATAAAATTAACCACAAATCAAATGTTTGTGTTCCAAAGATGGGGAATAACTTTTTCGATGCTCATGCCAGTCTCCTTCCCTCTGAACAGGTGAAAAAAGAATGCAGTTCCATGTTCATGAGGCCAATAAAGCAGGCTTCCCCAAGTGTTACTTTAGCTAACCTGTTTCCAACAAGCCATCAAAAATGCAGAACATTCTGGACTTTGAATGATAGAATTCTACATTATCTAAGAAACTAATGCTTTTATTTATGGTTATTGCCCAAGTACACATGTTGCTAATGATACAGAATTTGCTCTTACTATATAGATTTTTTAAATTTTTATTTATTTATTTGAGAGAGAGGGCTAGAGAGAGAGAGCACATGCGCACTAGCGAGGGGGTAATGGCAGAGGGAAAGAATCCCAAGCAGACTCCCCACTGAGTCTGAGTGTGGATCCCCACTAAGTGCTGAATCCCGTGACCCCAAGATCATGACCCAAACTGAAATCAAGAGTCAGAGGCTCAACCAACCATGCCACCCAGGGATCCAGCTATATTGACCTTTTTTAACGTGAGTTTCATATATTGCTCTTGTCATGTCCTCTCTTCAGCTCAATTCATACTTATTAAATATAAGGCAGCAAAATGAATGGAATTCCAGATCATGGCAATCCCTCCACCTAGCTAAATCTCAACTTTCTCATCTGTAAAAGAGGGCATTGGATGGATAGTTTTAGTGTCTTGCCATTACTATCATTTTATGATTCTATGACCATTGCCACAACCTTATCTATTTTAACAGGGAAACACAGACCTGAGCAATTATGAAGCCGTGTAGCCCAGAGCCTAAAGGAGATCATGAGGGGTTCCCATGAACTTTGGCTACAAACACAAAGAAATCCCATAAGTAGGTCAACGCAAACTCGATGTGTCCTCTTATTTCTATGTTAGTTTGATGTGTTTTATCATTGGGAATTTCTCAGGGATATCAGTGGTCTCACTGGGCTAAAATCAAAGTATTGGCAGGGTTGTATTCCTTTTTGGAGGCTTTAGGGGAAAATATATTTTCTTGCCCATTCCTGCATCTAGACACCACATACATTCCTTAGCTCGTGGTCACCATCCTCCCATCTTCGAAGCCAGTAATGGGGTTCGGGTGGAGTCCTTCTCACATTGCATTGTTCTGACCTCCAGTTCTGCCTCCCTCTTCTGCTAAGAATTCTTGTGATTTCATTATGCCCACAGATAATCCAGAGTCATCTCAAGGTTATGAAGCAGTTCATCAAGATTCAGGACAGAAGCCAACAGAATCCAAACTACTAAGAGTTAATTCATAGTTCACTAGTCTAACATAAATAATCAGTCCAATTTAGCAGTAAATCAACTATCCAAGCTTACGCTTTGATTTAGTCGAAGGATATATGCAAACTCTACATAAAATATAACAGTATGCAAAAATGTTATGCGGCCTAAGAATCAAGTCATCTGTTTATCTCACGCCCCTTAAACTAACTCACCCGAAGACTGTTAATTGTTATTTGATGACATGGATCATTTATTTTGCAGTTAACTTTGACTTTTAACTGGATAAACAAGCCAAGAGATAAATCATTATCCCGATCTTGAAGGTTTTTATTTTGAGCTGCGTACTTAAACATGCAATTGACTGAGAAGTTCTTGAAACTGAAATGATTTTTTTTAAATGCACAAACATTAGCTTGTAGAAAAACAATGCAAATGGATGCAAAAGAATGGTATCAGCCTTTTTCTTAAAGGTATTTTAGCTATTGCTTTGTTCTCCTTAAAAAAAATATCCGCAACAGATACTTGCTAAATTAAAGTATTTGTCTAAATACTCAACCATATGGTCTCAGTTACATTTGCACTATTTTGCCAACATGTATTATCACATTTGCTTGAGGAAAAGGAACTCAGTGGATTAAGTAAGAAAATAACAGAAAATGAAAAGCCATACCTCTGGCCCTGTGCCAGCCTAATCCTGCTTACCTGTGCACCTGCTGCTCCGTTAGAGATCTGGGCCATCTTGATTCTACCATGCCCCCTAAGCCTGGATATTGTGCCAAATATATTTCACTAGAAGCTCCATTGCTTCTCCACTGATTATAAATAATACTATACCTGAGCACTGGAGTTCTCCAGGTAATGAGGATAGTCATGTATTCATTTGCCAAGTGATCTGTCACCATGTGTGAGATTGAAAATGCCTTTTGGTCTCAGAAATTCCAGGGGAAAGGAACTTTCATAGGCATGGAATTTAGCTCCTAAAGGAAAAAATCCAGGCACCAATATTGGTAGACATTCTCTCAGATAAGACAAATCACTCTCCCAAAGTCATATGGCCACTAAGTGATAAAGAAAAACCTTGAACCCAGACGGCCTGATTCCTATGGGACTGACCACTACTCATACTATTCATTGCACTCTTCTGTGGCCTCCCAAGGCACAGAAATCACGGTCGTGTGTGCACTCACTTTAAATTAAGTCTACCTTTATTCTGCATGCTTTGGGGGTCACAGAGGAAGAACACCATGTTCCCTAGGTTTGATGATATTTTGAAATGCAGTCCAATTGCAGACTGTCTCCAGCTCAGAGGACCTCAAAGAGTTGCATATGTCCTCAGAATTTCCAAGCCACACTAAGATAAACCAGCCCGTGAGGCAGTTCCAGAAGCATGTCAGATTCATTAGGGTGTCCCGGAAATGGAAACAAAATGTCACTTTAAAACATGCTGATTTTCCCAGTGTGAGCCCACTCAGGAAAATGTCCTAGATGCTGACACATCAGGATAGCCAACATCTTTTTGTACTGGACAGACTTTAAGAAGGGTGGCATAAAAGAATCAAGGTGGGTCATCTTCTGCAGTATCTCTCGCTTTCCAAGCCGAGGAGCCATATACACTAATTATAGTTACTGGGAATACTCAAACTTGCTCATAGAAACATGGCTTTCCAATTCCCAAAGCTATAGTATAGTGATATACTGACAGCTATCTCCCTCTGTGAGAGCCTGCCATTCGAAGACACATGGTTGCCTAGCCCGTCCAGAAAGTCTGTTCATTTTTTCTCGAAACAATCTTAATTTAGCACCCACTAACTAGTCAGTCCATGCTGGGATTTTGTACAGGCTGTGAACTGTACAGGCTGGTCCCTGATGGGCTAGCATTTACATTATAGTTGGGCAAGTTGACAAAGAGATTTACTGACCAACCAAGCAATGAAAAAAATACATAGAATAAATACTTACTTTAATAAATGGTGACAAGAAAATCCACTGAGTGCTGAATAGAGAATAAATAGGTACAACTTTTAGGAACTAAGGTTGAAGGATGAGGTAGAGCCAGCTTTTGAAGAAATGGGAAAAGATCATCCAGGGAGAAGAAAGAATAATTCTATTCCTGGTGCACGTGGGTGCAGTCACCTCCACTCCCAAACTCAAGGAACCATTTTCCACTACCAGTGTCCCTTGGTTTTCCATGAAGGAAGAATGAATACTAGGCAAAATGGCCCTTTCTGAGATCTCAGACCACAACCTTCGTATGTACATCTTGACTCTGTGAGGAAGATAGTCCAGGACAGTGTGAAGACCTGAACGTCTTCAAAACCCAGGCTTTGGCGCCAGCTCTGCCCTTTTCAGCGTGTGCCCTAGTCAACTGTGCCTCCAATCATTTAACTAGTCTGGGCTTCTAGAAAAGCTGGAGGCATCAGATCATAAAGTCCCTTTCATCACTCATGCAGCTTGTAATTAACTGGCAATTGCAAGTTTGTACCATCCCTTAATCTTTTTTATTATATCACATAAAACAGTCTATATTATATAGTTTTATTCTATACTATTGGCTTTTAGGAGCTTGCCCTTGTGGTTTTTTAAATGGATACAATAGGGGACCACTCCAAATGGTCCCTCACCCTAACCATCCTAACTAAGAAAATCATTTTTCCATAGAGGTCCTACCTTACACTTGCCCATTATAATTTGTCCTTAACAGTGAGTTGACCTCCCATTTCCCACATTTTTAATTCCATCAGGCATTTTTTGTCTCTAGTTCCGTTAATGCATGCTCAAACGTCTCCTTTAGAATTTCCTTTTTACATCATTTTCCTTCCTCTCCAGGTAGACGACACCACCTGTTACTAGCGGACTCTAGGAAAGTTTACTACAAATCTGCACACTGCATGGACACGGGGGTTTCTCTGCAAAATTTAAAGACACTCTCCCCTAAGATTTTTAATTCCCATTGAACGACTCAAACATTCCAAAACACGGCAGTCTTCTGTCCTAAAAAAAAAAAAAAAAAGGAAATCCTATAATTCCATTTATATTAAGTCCAAAACAGGCAAAATTTAGCTGTAGTGTTAGAAGTCAGGAGAGCAATTACCTCTGGGGAGGCAGATGGGGTAGCGATTAGGAGGAGGCTTCCGGGTATCAATAATGAGCCACTGCTTGACCTAAGGGGTGCTTACTGCCATGCCTGCTTTGATAACTCACCCAGCGGCACATGTGTGATGTTTATACTTTCTTGTCCATGTGTTATATTTTAATTTAAGATTCACTAATAAAGAAGCCAAAACCGCTCCCCACACTTCGCTTAGCATCATATCCTGGGGTGGGTGATTTCGTGGTCAAGTGTGTAGCCTGTGGAGCCGTGGGCTCCCTTTATTGCTACGTGCCTTTCCTTGTCTGTAAAATGGCAACGATGATTGGACCTACCTTGTTCTAAGTACAAGAAGAGTTACTATCTGTAGAGCCCTTCCTTAAACAATGCCAGGGCCGTTGAGGGCAGTATTTTTATTTATTTATTTGTTTATCTATCTATCTACCTATCTATCTATCTATCTATCTATCTATCCATTTAGAAAAGCACTTGTTAGCATTTAATGAACCGCCATCAAGCTACCAGGACACAGTCCCCCTGACCCCTCAACACACAAACACACACCCTTAATCTTCTCCTCAGCTCTTCTACTGAAAAATTTGGCCTTCGCAATGACAGGCTGTTCCGGGAGCTTTTCTTTGCCCAAGAATTTATAGTAGACCCATCGCACCACATCAGTGATAGAAGCAGCTCCTGTCTTGTTTTGGGCAGCATTCCGCCATGTCTGCTCATGACCAAGGTCCACAGTTTATCGAGGCGGACAGTCGGGCAGAAGCTCTGGTTCCTCTCTAAGAGGTGATGCTTCTTACCAACTTTTCCAAAGTAACCTGGGTGACATTTGTTGAAGTGGATCCTGTGGTGATGCATGCTACCAGCATTACCCAGGCCTCCATGGAGCTGTGGCCGTGGCTCACGTGGCCCCCAAGTTTCTGGGTCTTCTTCAGTCTGGATGGCATGATAGCAGGCCAGACCAAAGAGAGTGAGGGCAGTCCTTACATTGTTTCTCAGGGAAACAAAAGATGGCTGGAGTCCTTACCACACTTTAGAGAGCAACCTGTCCGTAAGGTCAGAGCATCAGATGTCCTGGGGGCCCAGACCCAGATTTTCTGGCCCTGTGATCCCCAAACCAGGTAAATGTCACCTCAGTAAATGTCACCATTACTCACCCAGTCGCTAAAGCCCAAAACCTAAGGGTCATTTGGGACGCCTTTCTCTCCCACCCTTGGTCACCCAGCGATCAGCGAGTGTAGTCAAGCATAGGTCCACATTTGCCTTCTTCTCTTACCTGGACTCGTTCCTACCTGGTCTGCTTGTTCCAGACTTGCCTCCTCCTGTCCCTCTCTATACAGCAGCAAAAAATCATCTTCAAAAATAGAAAAGCTTCTCAAAGCTCTCGAATGGCTCCTCGTTATGTTTGGGGACACGGGAGGAATCCCCAAATCCCTTGCTGTGCCTTACAAAGTCCCGTGTGTGATATCACCTCTGTCAGCTCTCAATGTCTTGAATCCCCATATTTTGCAGATAAAGAAAGCGAGGCACAAAGAGACTAAGAAACTCACTGTCAGGGTTACAGGACTAGTGAGTGGCAGAGGCAGGACTGGAACAGACTCCAGCCAGCACGCTTCATTCCCACGCTAACAGCCCCAAGTTCTTCCGCCCCGTGGTCTTCACTCACACTTTTTTGTGTAGCTCATTTATTCTTACCCTTCAGAGCACGGTTTAAATGTCATTCTGTCAGTCAGGTTTGCTGTGACCTCCCACCATTATTCTCAGTCCTTTCTTTGTTTACTTTGCAGTATTTATGCTAATGGATAATCATTCGGTCCCTTCGATTGTTTTTCTCTGCCTTCCCCGTTAGTACCTAAGCCCCATGAGGGCAGGCACTGCGTCTGCCTTGTTCTTTACCATGTCTCTGGTTCCTGGGACAGAGTAGTGTTCAACACAGACTAAATGGATAAGAGGCGCGTGATTTCCACCCTAGACGATTCTTACCCTCTGAAAGGGAGGATTAGCCTAATATTTAACCCATTATTTTTTATATACTTTCAGGTATTAATAGAGAAAGTTCTAAGTTGTGAGTGAATTTTTTTCAGTCCTATTTTATAATCTTTTCAAATGTGCACTCATTCAAAACACTCAACAAAATGAAGTTCCGTGTCCTCCTGAAATTTACATTCTAGTGAAGAGAGTCAGACAATGGACAGCAGATAAAATAAAGGAGTCAAGTATAAAGCACTATTCCAAGGAGACAGACGCTACAGAAAAAGAAGAAACAGAGCGTGCAAGAGAGTAGGCTACATTGGTGGCCCTCAAGGCTCCTTATCCGCCGGTGTTCATGTCCTCGTGTAGTAAGTCCCTTCCACATCACCTCGAGATGATTTGCTTTGGCCAAGGATGATGCAAACAGAAGTTCAATAAGTGCTCGCACACGGGGGCCTATCTTTTGGAATGGTCCTTCTTGGGAGCCAACAGCCACCAGGCTGTAGAGAAGCTTGGGCTAGACAACCCAAGCAAGAGACACCACACAGACAGGGGACCTGGAGAAGAAGAGGCCATCTTGGACATTGAAGCCCCAGCCGAGATCCCAGTCGAATTTAGTTGCAATCAGATCCCAGCCTCTGGTGGCAGAAGTTCTACTGCCGAAGCAGGCGAGCTAACCCTCCCGGGGCTCCTGCACTCTCATCCTCAGTGAGGTGACTGAGATGGATGATCTCCAGCCTCTCTCTTGATTCCGACTTTCTAACATTTTAGATATTTAAAAAGGAAATGAAACATGCAGAATAGATTGGTTTCATAATGGGGAAGTGCAATGATAAAATAATCCAATTTACTTCCATTGTGATAGAGAAGGTATTTCTGTTTTTCTTTTGAAAGACGAGATGAGCTTTTGAGCCATAATAAGTAAAATATGTTCCTTTTGCCCAGTTCTTCCTTCTTTTTTGCCTGTTTACAATTGCCACAGAAATTTTAGTGTTGCGAAAGTAAACACGAGGTCCTTGTTCTAATGCCTGGTAAAAGAAAAAAAAAATGCCCAGAAAAGTGAAACTTTCCACAGTTAAAACACATCTTTACGGACAAGTTTGAAAAATGTGTCAATGTCCACACTGGGTCAGTTTCCCTCTCCCCTGGGCCGTATAGAACACATTTTCTCCCCCATTAAGGGATTAAAATGGGTTCTCTCTTTCTCTCTCTCCCATTGAGGTATAATTGATACATGACATTATGTTAGTTTCAGGTGTACAACATAATGATTTGATACTTGTATACACTGAAAAATGATCACCGCGATACTATCCATTGCCATCCGTCCCCATACAAAGTTACAAAGTTTTTTTCTTGTGATAAAAAACTTTAAAAATGTTCTCTCTTAGCAATTCAAATATGCAATACAACATTATTGACTATAGTCAGCACGCTGTATATTACACCGCTAGGACTTACTCATTTTATAACTGGAAGTTTCTATCTCTTGACCTCTTTCATCCATTTCACCACCCCCACACCCAGCCCCACACCTCTGGCAACCACCAATCTGTTCTCTATCAGTTTTGTTTTGTTTATTCGTTTGTTCTGTTTTTTAGATTCCACATATGAGTGAAATCATATGGTATTTGTCTTTCTCTGTCTGATTTATCTCACTTAGCATAATGTCCTCAAGGTCCATTCATGTTGTGGCAAAAGGTAGAATTTTGTTCTTTTTATGGCTGAGTAAGGTTTCCTTGTGCATATGCACCACATCTTCTTTATCCATTTATCCATTGATGGACACCTAGGTTGTTTCCATATCTTGACTATTATAAATAAAGCTGCAATGAACATAGGGGTACCACACATTTTCCTAATAGCATGAGTCTTCTTTACCATTTGCCATTGGAAATGAAATCATTTGGGGTCAAAGGTATCTGAAAACATTATAGTTTTTCCTCCATTAACTCCCAGGAAGGGAGTTGAATCTCACCGGAATCAACACAGGGTAACAAGGGAAAACTCCAGAGAACTAGGCTGAGGAAGAGGAGAGAAAGCAGAAATCATTATCCAAGGAAAGAATGAGTCATCATAAATCATTACAACCAGGGCCATTGCAATCCTGATCCAAATTTCCTTTGAACCTGACATCCAAAGATAATCTGTTGGTAAGATATACAATGGAAGGGAAACTTGAGAAGTGTCCCCAGGATAAATCATTCAGGGAAGACTAGGGAAATGCTCCTGGGACACTGGGTGGGAAAAGAGAAAGGCAGAGTTCTGTGAAAGGTAAGGAAATGCCAGCTTCCCAAGGTATCTGGACAGAAAAGGAAAAGCAAATGTTGTTGTCTGCTCTCAGGTATGTTTTGGTAGGAAGGAGAGTGGAGAGGTGTTGGTAGCATCCAAGTTTATGTCTAAGTCAACTGTGACTGATTAATAAGCCATCCCAAAATTGTGTGGCTTAAAATAGCAGTAATGTGTTACTTTTCACAATACTGTGAGATGGCTGTGTGGTTCTTTTTTTTTTAAGATTTATTTATTTTAGAGAGAGAGAGAGCATGCAAGCTGGGGGAGGGACAGAGGGAGAGGAAAAGACAGAATCTTAGGCAGACTCCCTGCTGTGTGCGGAGCCTGACACAGGGCTTGATCCCAGGACCCTGAGATCACAACCTGAGCTGAAATCAAGAGTCAGACGCTTAACCCACTGCGCCTCCCAGGTGCCCCAAAGCATGGTGGTTCTTCTAGTGTTTTGCCAGGGCTTTTTCATGCTCTGCACTCAGCTGAAAGGCTGTCTGGGCTAGAAGATCCAAGATGACTTCACTCGAGGCAAGCGGTTGGTGTAGCTGTCCACTGGGGTGCCTGACTTCCCCTCCCTGTGGCCTCTTGTCCTCCAGCAGGGAGAGAACTGCTTCCCCAGATGGTGGTCCCAGGGCGATATTCTGAGAGAGCACAGAGGAAGCTGAGATTTAGGCATCAGACTCACACTGTATCACTTCTGCTACATTCTACTGGTCAAGGCAAGTCTCAAGGCCAGCCCAGAATCAAGGGGAGGGCAAATCAATCTCACCTCTTGAGAGGAGCTGCAAATCTGGAGGCAAGGTTTTCCAGTTTATCACAAAATCTACCATTTCAGCCCTCTGCTTTGTCATAATCAAAAATTACTGTCAAACGCTACTGGATAACTGAATGAACGTTAACTCTACGCTCTCTGGTGGAATTCTCAGGGATCCCAAGTTTAAGTAGAGGCAGCCTGCGAATAATTGGATGATGACTGAACACTAATGAGGTCATGGTAATGTTGGGGCTGAAACTTACCATGAACGTCATAGGAACTTACCACGATTCCTGAGAAACTAAGTATAAATCTGAGAAAAATGCCTTGTTTAAAATGGGGATAACTCCTCCCTTAATTAACAAAAAATCCTTTCAAAAATGTTCAGATTTTTTAAGAATTCTTTTTTTTAATGTTTTTTTATTATATTATGTTAGTCACCATACAATACATCCCTGGTTTCTGATGTAAAGTTCGATGATTCATTAGTTGCGTATAACACCCAGTGCACCATGCAATACGTGCCCTCCTTACTACCCATCACCAGTCTATCCCATTCCCCCACCCCCCTCCCCTCTGAAGCCCTCAGTTTGTTTCTCAGAGTCCATAGTCTCTCATGCTTCATTCCCCATCTGATTACCCCCCCTTTCTTTATCCCTTTGTAACTATGTACTATGATGAATGTTAACTAGACTTATTGTGGTGGTCATTTTGCAATATATACAAATACCGAATTATTATATCATACATTTGAAACTAATAAAATGTAAGTCAATTATGCCTCAATAAGAAAATGAAAATAAAAATAAAATAAATTTTTTAGAAAGAATGTAATAAAATGTCTATTGCTGTTAATGTGATTTATCACCATCTCTTTTTACAGTGCTTTTTCTAGAAACATTATTGGCCGTGATGAGCTTCTCCCACTTCAGTAAGTGAACTCTTCATAACTTCAAAGGAAAAGCACAGACTCTGAATAATAATACCATGTTTACTTTTCTGAGTAAGCCGAAATCCCTCCTTTATAAAATGAATACAAACAGCTGTCTGCCATTTAAGTTCCTTTCGAAAGTGTAATGCTATTTGGCGGGGCTTTGCCAGGTTCTATTTGTTTTGCCTTTAAGCAAAATGAGCTCTGCGTATGTTCCCGAAGCTCAATGCCCTCGGCTGTTCTTAAGGGGCCCTCCTGGAACAATCCTGTTCAATGCGTCTCAGCCCAAATCAGTCCAAACAATATGCCATCTCTGGTATCAATTTCCTAAGTATATAGAAGCAGAAAAATACTAATTAATTAATTAGTTAATTAATTAATAATAATTTCCAATTGTTCCTTGGATTCAAGCTTTTCAAGAAACCAACTAGATGATTTTGTTAAATTAATTTAATCTTACAGGTCATGGGATTAACTCTAAATATATGGAGAAAGGGACAGATTTGAGAAAAGTATCACTAACCTAGTGCTTTAATCCAAGAGGGGTCCAATCTTAGATCAGCACTTCTCAGGTGTAAGCTGTGTCAGAATCACTTGAAGAGTTGGTTAAAGCACAGATTCCTGGGCCCCGCCCTAGAGATTCTGATGCAGCTGGTCTTGGGTAGAGCCTGAAAATGTATGCGTCTAACAGTTTCCCAGGGGATGCCGATGCTTCTAGTACATAGACCACGTATTGAGTAGAACTGTCCTCGTCCACATCAGGTGTGAAGAGTCTGCAACAGAAAGTACACTTTTTATCTTTCACCTTTGCTTAAAGGTGAGAGGCAACATGTCCTTCCAATACGATAATCTGTGAACGCTCTTTAACTTGCTCTGTGAAGAAGCTTCACTAATTATCGCTAAAAGTAGATTCCACCGAGATTTGAATTTTGTTGTTGTTCCAAGTAGACCGTTCACACAGTTCTAGCGATGGTCTTTGGTATTAAAATACCCAAGCTACCTAAACAATAATGGCGACCTCTTAGATTGCCATTGTGGTAGACCGTTTAAAGGCCAGAAATTCCTCCCATCCTGCACTGATTCTCCCTCCCAGAATCGAAGTCTAGTTTTCCACTTCCTGATCTTGAGCTGGTCTTGTGACTTGCTTTAACCAAAGGAATTTGCTGAAGGTCATTTTATGCAAGTCCCAGCCCCTGACCTCAAAAGGCCTTGCAGTTTCCACATTTGGCTTCTTGGAAAACTCTCCTGAAATTGCCATATGAGGAAGCCAGTCTAGCTTCGTGCAGGATGAGAGACCCCAGAGGAGAACCAAGGCACCACAGACCAGGGCCAGCACCAACCGCCAGGTGTAAAGCCGTCTTAGAATTTGAGCCCATTCCCTTCTAGCTAAATGCCATTGCATGAAGGAGCCCAGGCAAAACCAAGAGAGGACCTGCACAGCCAACCCTTAGAAACAAAAAATGACAAATCATTGCTTTTAAGCCACTACGTTTTGGGGTGTTTTGTTAGACAGCAGTAATGAACTGATACAGCCAGCCTGCTTGTGTCAATGATTCTGGGTAAGGAAGGATCCTGAGACTCTATAGGACGGAAATAATAATACAACAGCACCTCACAGTCTGCAGTGCCTGCAACAATATGGCAGAATCCACATCAATGAGTAGTGGCGACCCACTACTGGTGGATGGCCTTGGCCCATCCTCCTTCTCTATGCAAAGAGAAAGTGCATTCATCTCAACAACAACAACAACAACAATAACAACAACAATAACAACAAAAACCCACATTAATTATTCTATGTCTAAAGGAGTAAATAACAATGGAATCAAGCAAATGACCCTCTGCTTTTCCAGGTTGACCTTAAGCTCAGACAATCTGAGCAAACTTGCCTAGAAGCGCAGTGAACGATGGTATGCAACAGAAGAAGAGGAATCTCTCACCACACGGTGAGGCAGAGCATTGACTGTGGTTAAACAGAAGGCGATCTTTCTAGAGTATACCATTGATAACTCAGCACTGGCTTTTTTTTTAATGTTTTTTTTAATTATATTATGTTAGTCACCATACAAGCATTGGCTTTTTTAAGACGAATGAGGAGGATTTGCACTGAAGTGACATCTTCCTCCATATCCCTCCCTCACTCAAATGACCTGAATAAAGATACCCTGTAACATTAGCCTGCCTTTCTAAAACCTTGGATAATTCTACAACTTTCCTTTTCAAGGGACTTGATTTGAACTTGGGAGGTAAGAGAGTAAACATTGTATTGTCCTCATTTAATTGAACATAATAAAAAAATAATGAACAAAAAAATTAAAAATTAAATTAAATTTTAAAAAAACTGAATCTTAAGTCCAGGTAAAAACTTGCCCAACATGTAATTGACAAACAAATCAGCATCCCCTGGTACTTCAATCATCCCATCTTCAATAGATCATAGTGAGAAGGTTGGAGGACTCTAATTTCAGAAGCAAAATAAGTAATAAGGGTGTTTATTTAGAGTTCAGTTTCTTGCCCCACTTCCCCCAGTTTCATATTCAGCAAGTCTGGGGTAAAACCCCAAATCTACACTTTAAACCAGCATCGCAAGTAGCCCTGGGACCAGTTTTTGAATACACTGGAAGAGTTCCAAAACACAGTATTGGAATGACCTAGACCCAGCCCCAGCTCTGCCTCTCAACGGCTGTTTGGGCACGTTTATCCCTCTGAGCCCCAGAATCTTCATCTATAAAATGGGGAGTCTAATATACTGACTTAGTTCGTTAGGGCTGCTGTAAAAAACACCACACACGGGCTGGCTTAGTGAGAGGGATTTATTGCCTCGCAGATCTGGGGGCTGCAGGTCCTGATCAAGGTGTTGGAAAGCTTCGTTGCTTCTGAGGGCTGTGAGGGAAAGTCAGCTCCACGCCTGTCTCCTAGCTCCTGGTGGTTTGCCGGCAAGCTTTGACATTCCTTGGCTTAGGGAGCTCTGCCTTCATCTCCGTCTCCCTACGTGGGTGTCGGCTTCTCAAGATCCCCTTTTTATAAGCATACTAGTCATATTGGAGTAGGGACCCACCCTACTCCAGTATGACCTCATCTTAATTAATGACATCTGCAATGACCTATTTCCAAATACGATCACAATCTCAGGTACTGTAGGTTAGGACTTCCACGTAAGAATTTTCGAGGGACACAAATATCCATCTCTCAAGGTTGCACCGATTTCAAGGAGGAAAATGCGGGTCATGTGTTTAGCACACCGTCGGGCATTTATAAGCCCTAATAAATGATAGCCATTAACTATTATTATATTCCAGTGTCTCCCACAACACTGGGAGTGTGTGTCTCCTTTCTACCTTCACTCTGGGCTGTGACATATAAATATCATTTTAAAAAGAGAATTGGCCTTTTCCAAATGTTTTTATATGCTAGGAAGAGAAATGATCTGGTATGATTTCTGAATTTTACAGGGTGTAAGAGATAGAACAATTATGCAAATCCGGCTAAGGCACTCAGGGTCTGAAAGTTTTGTGGAAACCGGGCCACTGCCTTGGTGCTTTCCTTCGCTGTAGAAGACAACTGCTCTTTTTTAATGTTGCATTTAATTATATCACTTATGCTCCAGGGTACGGAGTCTGTTCTAATCTTTTGCCTTTTGTACAAGCGTTTTCTGATTGTTCCAAGGTTTTATTTACTCATTTATACCTCGACTAATAGAATTGTTGAATCTCTTGGAAATTAAAAGTAATTTAAAGAGTTTATTGTTTAACTTAATTAAATTCTCCATGTCCTCCCATAATGTAGCACTCCATAAAAGGAAAGACCCACTATTAAAAAGTAAGTCGATTCGTGCAAGAGCAATTCTCCCAGTAACAGTGTCTACTCTCATTATCTCCCAGCAAATTATCTACTCTGCAGATTATCTGCTGAAAATTAAACTCTTATCAAGGAGAGTAAGTGAGAGCTAAGGTACTCGCTCTGCCATGAACTCTCCAGTAACTTGTTGCAAAAGTCTGAAAGCTCTCAGAAGACGGCATTCCTTGGCTGGCATGGCAGGGACAGGCAACTGTGTAAAGCACCCAGGTTTTTCAAGAACTTATGGAAACTTCCAGCAAGGGTCATCAGCATATGGTCAGAGCCTGACGTTTTGCAAGACTTAAAGAAATAATCTCCAAATTCCTTCAAAATCAGATTGGAGTATCTGGTAAAATAAAGAAAATTCGGTATGATTTATCTCCCTTTGTAGTCCCTTAGTCACAGACCTGAGAAAGAGAACTTATAATCTTACCCCACCTTTGTAAATCCTTTATAATTTTTAATGTTTATAGAAAGGATTGAATTTGATTCTGTGTAGTAAAGCACATTTTACTGTCCTCTAGTCCCAAAAAACAGATTCTAAAGCCCATTAGATTTGCCCATCTGGCAGGAGACAGTTGGTGTTGTAGCCTGGCCGACATCCAGCCCCACTCCAAAAGTCAGCTCCCAGTAGTCTTCAAGGGAACTGTCTTTTCCCCAACTCGTAGGCCACATGATGCGATGAGCTGACCCCATCCCCTGCCAGCCCCCAGGCTCTACAAGTGAACGTGTGATTCGAATGAGCCAACAGGTGTACTCCATTTTCCAGGCCACAGCTGCAGATACAGGGGTGGACCGGTGACCCAACACGTCGCCAAGAGCATCTTTCTTAGAGTGGTAGATTAGAAGTGGGAAAGATGAGCTGTTTTTCCAGAAGGCGCTAAGCTGGCATGATGCCACCTCTGTCACCACAAGGGAGAACCTGCCCAAGGATAAAGCGAACGTGAAGAAAAACAGAACCAGGAACTGAGAGAGACATAATTGATGATGTTTAGCGTCTGGATTTCGCTGTCCATGAAATGCTACTGCTTGACTTTTCAGATACGTGGGCAGATAGATATTCTCTTTTTGGCCAGGTTAAATAATGTTTCTTTCATTTGATACTAAAATAGCTGCATGTCTCCACTATGTTTATTAACAATAATATATGTAAAGTTCCCAGTAACGACAAGGAGAGCCATAGATAAGGAGCAGAGCCACTGAACTGTGATTTCCTTTTGAAATGATTTCCTTCGCTGTGGTCATATGATGACTTAATAAAATGTTAGCAAACGTCCAAAGCAAGCAGACTCCAAGAAACCATGTGACTTTGTACATCAGCTCATCTCCTTCTCTTTGTTCCTTCGTGGTCTCCACTCAAGTTCCCAGAAGCTGGCCTCGAAACAAGGATTCATGTGCAAGGAATTGATTGAGGATGTAGGGAATGCGGTAAAGAGAAAGGAGGAAGCCCAACCAGGTACAATCCCAGGCAGAGGCCAGAGACAGTGGCATCAGCCTGACCCTGCTGCCTTGCTCTGAGCAGTTCCCAGCTGAAGCAAGGAATGGGGACTTCCATACTCCTGCACCTGTCAGTCACGTGTGCAGCCCCCAGAGAGTAGGAATTCTGTGCACAGTCAAGGGCGTCCAGTAGCCCAAAGGCAGACCTCTGAAAGAATCATAGACTGTTGGGGAACAAGCACAATGACAAAGAAGTGGATTCAAAACTAGTAAAAAAGGAATACAGAAGTGTCTAGGCCGGGTGCCTGGGTGGCTCAGTCGGTTAAGAGACTGCCTTCATTCAGGTCATGATCTCAAGGTCCTGGGAAAGTGTCCCACAACAGGCTCTGGCTCAACAGGGAGTCCACTTCTCCCTCTTTCTGTCTCTTTCAAATAAATAAATTAAAAAAAAGAAAAAAAAGCAATGTCCGGGCAGACCGCAATATGATCTATTACATTCATCCCACTTTTCCTCTACCGGTGACTTCGGGCAGGTTTTTATACATTCATACTTAAAATAACAGGAAGAAAGACTATTATGCAGGCTTTCAATCACTGTTTTTAATTTTCTGCAATCCGTTTAATATCTAATCTTCATCAGTGCTAAAAAGACTGTCCTGTAAACTTACTAAAATTACCACTGTCAGTTGGCGTTCAGACATTCTCTAGAAATCTCATGGCAAAAGCCAAATTCTCCCATTCTCTGCTCCTCCGTCTAGAAACTTTAAAAAGCTATTTAAAGCCCCTCAGAGTCCTTGATTTTGATTCACAAAATGCTTTGGTAGCCTTCGAAGGCTCACACCTAATTTACGAACAAAGAGCTTTATGTTCTATTCTCCCTCAACCTCTAATCCCATAGCAGATTTGAAAAAGCGTGTATTTTCGTTCAGCCTAATACATTGTGCAGTCATGTATCCAAAAATCTGAGCATATTTTTAAAATCTATAATTAGGCTTCACGGTGACCTGAAGGTAGGAGACATAAACACATACACAGAACTTCTTGAACCAACGATGAAGTTAAGGCCAGATAAACCCATCCTAAATTGAAACCATCCTAAGTAGAAAATGCATGTAATATAGCTAACCTAGCAGACATCGTCACTTAGCCTAGCCAACCTTAAGGTGCTCAGAACACTTCCATTAGCCTACAGTTGGGCAAAATCATCTAACACAAAGCGTACTTTATAATAGAGTGTTGCGTATCTCATGTCATGTGCTGAGCAAGTATTAAAAGTGAAAAGCAGACTGGCGGTGTGGGTACAGGATGGCTGTTAGTGTATCAGCTGCTGAGCGTTGTGGTCATGGGGCCGAGTGGGACGGGGACTGGCGGCATCACGAGAGAGTACCACACCCCATATCAAAGATCAAAATTCAAAACCTGAATTACACTTCCTACTGAATGTGTATTGTTTTCTTGCCGTCGTAACGTCAAAAAAAAAGGTAAGTCTGGCCATCGGGAGTTATGGATTTTCTATATATAGATGTATATTTATTCATACAGATACTCATCTAGGACCAGCAGATAAGCACTAAAATTATGTAATTGCCATGTTCTATCCTTTTGTATCTATTGTCCATGGCGTCTGTTTATCAGTTCTGAAAGTCATCCACATTCAATGAATTTTTGTTTACTGACATTTATTTCACTCTCATGGTATTAAATTTGAAAGATTGCCTGCATCCTTGATTTACCAAAAATGTTTCTGCCTATTTTCAGCCACTGAAATAATGCCTAAGAGATCTTCCACCTTCTTTAAACATGTTACAGAGCCTATGAATTAATTTTTTAAGATTTTATTTATTTACCTGCGAGAGAGAGAGCACAAGCTGGGGAGGGAAGAGGCAGAAGGAGAAGCCCTGACTCAGGGCTTGATCCCAGGATCCCGGGATTATGACCTGAGCCAAAGGCAGATGCTTAACTGACTGAGCCACCAGGCGCCCTGAGCTTATGAATTATTTGGCTATCAAGTTACAAACCTCTGAAAATATGAGCTAGCCAATAAAAATGCTAAAAGATTTCTAGGAGCATCTCTGACCACGTCAGTCACCATTTTCCTCTCTCATGCTCAAGAACATGTCCTTTGCACTTTAGTTAGAAGGCAGCTTCCAATCATTATACTCCACTGCAGAAGAGCCGGGCACAAACATGGGCGTTGGAATAACAAGAGGGAAAAGAGAGGAATTGATATGTCTTCTTTTGAAAAATTTCTCTCTGGATAAATCTTGCCTGAATGAAAAGAAGCAAGTAGACGTTGTTGATCTCTAACTCCTAAAAGTGGAGAGAGAGAGAGGAAAGACATTTACAACAGTGTGGGGTGGGTATCAAATTAGAGTCTCATCATTCTTTCCCAAGTGGCTAGCCTTAGTACTCATGGGATACTGAAGTTAAGGTCTGAGCCTCACGTTGCCAACAGAAATGAACTCTTTGTTAACCAACTAGAATTTTTTTTTTTTAAGAGAGAAAGAACACATGATGGGGGCAGCAGAGGGAGAGAGAGAGAGAATCTTAAGCAGGCTCCAAGCGCAGCACAGAGCCTGATGCAGGGCTCGATCTGAGATCATGACCTGAGCCGAAATCAGGAGTCGGACACTTAACCGACTGAGCCCCCCAGGGGCCCCTTAATGAACTAGAACTTAAAGAAAAACTTGAAACATACAAACAAAAGAATGAACTCTTTACTTGAAAACAAACAATTCAGAACCAACTAGCCATCTTTTCTAAAACTTACAAAGGATTTTTAAGGGGATTCTTTCCCGGAAAAAAAGAAAATTACATCATTCCCTAAATACAATTGCAATTTTTCTCTTACTTTCTTTCCTACATACACACTCATACTTATGTCAATATCGTAGTACCAGTAAGAGACAAATGTGCTTCACAACACTTCAGCGTCAGGGCAATCAGCAGTCAATCCTCTCTTACTGGGACCAATAAAAAAGTTTTACTAAAAAAGTCAGTACTCTAGAAAAGATTCATGCCAACTCTCCTCACTTCCACGCAAAATCGAAGTTCTCCAGACTCCTCGATTCCTTTAGCCCTCAATAACCACTCCTTCTTGGGGTGCCTGGATGGCTCAGTCGGTTGAGTGTCTGCCTTCAGCTCAGGTCATGATCCCAAGGTCCTGGGATCGAGCCCCACATTGGGTTTCTTGCTCAGCAGGGAGCCTGCTTCTCCCTCTGCCTGCCGTTCCCCCTGCTTGTGCTCGCTCTCTTTAGCGCTCTCTCTCTCTCTGACAAATAAATAAATAAAATCTTTAAAAAAAATAGAAAAATAACCGCTCCTTCTTAACCTTCTACCCCCACCTCACTGCTCACTGCCGCTGAGCAAACACCAACAGGCTCTTTAGCACTCGGGAGAAATTTAAAATGCTTTTCTCATTTCTGTTTTGCCAAAATTAAAATAGAATTCTATTCACTTATATAGCTAGCTATCTCTCTCTGGTTGTTGGCCAGAGCCAAATGCCACCGGGCGCATGTGTGTTCTTGGTCCAGCCCACCGGGTGAAGACCACCTGATGATCACACCAGCACATGGGCCGAACTGTTCTGAGCGCAGCGCAAAACCAATGAACGCACGCTGGGGCACCTGCATTCGTTCCTCAGACCCTGGGGGCTGATCACAAGATGTTTCCAAGCTCAGGACTGTCCGGTTACTCTTGTGAACATCCTCCAAAAACACAGCCGCAGGAAAACAATCTGCCAGCCAAACTGCAGCAGAATGCAAATCTCAGAAAAAATGCAGCTGGTTGACAACTAGGTTGGATGCCCGAAGCCGGGAACTTAAACTTGACCCTGGTCTGCCCTGCGACATGAAGGTCTTTGCAACATGAAACGTTCTGGATTGATTGGTGCAAAGGTTGCTCTCCATTAGGATAGAATATTCCTGTAGTTATAAGAACGTACTCCGTTGCTGCTATTGAGTTCAGAACCTTCCATTTTCTCTATAAGGAGAGACTGTATAATAAAATAAAAGATATTTTTTAAGTGGGGGGTGCGTATGTATGACATCATGCATTTTTATCTTAAACCATTATTTGGTTGGCCAGTCAATGTTTCAAATGCCACGTAGGTTAGTTGAGTCGTCTTAGAGAAAAAAACTGCACGATTGCTCTGTATACCACATGCAGGGTAGTGTGGGTGTCTGTGTGTGTGTTTATTTGCTTGTTAGGCTCAATTTATCACCAAATGTGTCCCAGTCCTTTCATAAGTACTAAATACTAAATTGATAACTCTTTTCCTTTCTTTTCTCGAAGACACACCACAACACAACCCATTATATTTATCATAACTTCAAATCCTTAGCAAATCCAAAGGGATTTCATCACCCAAAAAAATAATGTAGACAAATTTCAGGTTAATAATCATTCCATTCAACATTCTTTAAGATCAACAGAGACAATTTCAGATCATTTTCTTTATTTACGTGGCCTTATAAAGAATGTAATGAGGGGGAAATATTTGTCAACTTGTTTCTTCAAAGGTATTTAGTTCCCTAAAACTACACACAGTTCAGATCCTTGATGCAAAAAGTACTCTGTGCATCTTGTTAAATTTAATCAGTGATCCAGTATTTCTGTGTTTAGCCAGAGAACATTCTTTTCCTCCTCGATATTTACATCTGTATCTTGAGTTTTAAGAGCTGTATCTTTCAAGTCAACTTCACATCCTGCCTTTAAAGTCTCAGAGTTGTTCCTCACTGATGGCTCTAACTCTTTTTTACTGATTTTATGCCTGACTCCAAAAATCAGATGGTCTGGAAAGAGTTGCCAGCTAAGATCCAATCACCTTTCAGCTCACTTTCAATGAGGAACCAAAAAGCTATCCTGAAATATACATCTGAAATAACATCTTAAAAGAAAGGTGATTTTTTTCCCTTTTCTTGAATGCAGTTTTCTAAACGTACTGATAAATAGCAGAAGTAAGGGACACTAACTACGAAACTTCATTACATATCTATTACCAATTTATTAAGGATTCACATATATAAAAAGACTAAATGACTTCAACATTTAATTACCAGATTGCTCACTAGATGTAAATCGAACTGCTCGGAAAATGACTTTGCAGTCCTTAAAAGTTATTAATATTGAAACGAATGCATTGGATTGTCAGTGATCCAAGTGGACCGATTCAAGTATCTTTGGCAAGTGCAGTCTTCACAGGGAAGTCAAATTTAAATAAAAATATTCTGCTTAACTTTGGATGCCAGTTTTAGGTCTGTTCAAGCGTTCATAAATGGATTTTATTAATTACCACAGTGATTGTATTTTCAAAAGCATTTCTCCCGCGCTCCACCCAAGTACCCACAGCCTTTCTCACCCTTAACTCTTTGCACTTCATTACTTTACTTCAGGACATTCATAAACAGACAACATAAGAGAAGCACAAGCCAAAGTTAGCGGGCCTGGCTTTTTAGTACCTTTTGTCCAGTCTTGACAAATTAACCAAATTATGAATCCAAACTTAAAGCAATCACTCTTGTGGCAGTGATGGGAGCAAATACAGGGAAATGCGCCATCCGCCCTTTGCTGATGAACTGTCGCGGCTTTTATTAACTGGGCTTGAACTTCCTGCTATGAAAGGGATTTGTCATTAAAGATTTGCCGCTTTATTTAATTAGTGCAATGGGGAAGCATCAGCAGGGAAGTAAACTGGATTACCTAATTACCTGCATCAGACGCATTAGCCCCATGCGGTAAAGTCCCTTGCCCTCTGCAAAACTTAAAAACATCTCCTCCGCTCCTCCCAAAGGAGGACTTTCTTCAGTTCTCGAGTCCCCAAGAATGGGACTCTGACCTGCAGAAGTCAAATCCACTTTGCAGTTTGTCTCTCTTTACTTTGACCTCTAGGGGGCGATCCTTCCTAATTTTAAAAGGATCTGATGGGGGCGGGGGGTGGAGCGGAGATTCTTTTTTTTTTTTTTTTTTTCTCTTTCTTTTTTTTTTTTTTTATTTTATTTTATTTTATTTTTTTTTTATTAATAATGATTTTTTATTATATTATGTTAGATTCTAACCAAATCCCAGAGTTGGAGAAAACTATCATTGCTTTCAACTTACCTGTGACACAGCCGCCACTCCAGTCTTCAGTCTGCGCGCCATACCCGTTTTTTTCATTCCCTCATCCGTGAAATGTTGAACCACCTTTAACTATATCGGTAGAAAAAGTTAAGTAATCCCCCAAAGCCTCTTCCAGCTCTATAAATCCTACCATCTTCCTTGTGTGATTCTGTTTCTTGGCACCAAAATACTAAAAGCCGTTTGCAAGCTATAGAAATATGACACATTAGGTGTCTTAACTTCAGCTGCTTCTTCCTGGGTTTTGTTTTGACTAGTACTGTTTTGTTTTGTTTTAAGATTGATTTATTTATTTATTTATTTATTTATTTAAGAGAAAGAGAGCGAGCAGGGGGAGGGGCCGAGGTAGGGAGAAGCCGACTGAGCGAGCAGGAGGACATGGGGCATCATCTCAGGACCTGAGCCAAAAGCAAGGGCGTGGCTTAACCAGCTGAGCCACGCAGGTGCCCCTTGCCTAGTACTTTTTTTAAGAGTAGAAATGTGCCATCTAGTAAGGGGTAGAGATAGCCATATACTGTGGACTCATACAGTACTTAATACCTGTACTTTATAAATTAAAGTTTGTATTTCTCTGTGGCAGAGCTAGAATTTAATCTGACGGTTTTAAAATGTTCATCTGAGGTTTGCTTGCTAGTCCACCCACATTCTAGACTTCCACCACTAGGCTCCCTGCAAAAAGAAGAACTTTTATGAGACACTTTCTAGGTGCCAAGCACTGCCTTAGGCATTTATCCGAATTACATTATTTAGTCCTTACAACTCAAGGGTATGTTATTATCCACTTTACAAATAAGGAACCCAAGGCTCAGAGATTGTAAATAAATTATCCAATGTCACTCAGCTTAACTAGAATTCAAACCATTCCCGTCCAACACAATCTGTTTTCTATCTACTTAAAAAGTCTCTACATCTGGGATGCCTGGGTGGCTCAGTCGGTTAGGTGTCTGCCTTCAGCTCAGGTCATGATCCCAAGGTCCTGAGATTGAGTCCCACATCGGGCTCCCTGCTCAGGGGGGAGCCTGCTTTTCTCTCTGCCGGCCGCTCCCCCTGCTTGTGCTCTCTCTCTCTCTCTGGAAAACAAATAAAATCTTTTTTTAAGTAAAGTCTCTAAATCTGGAAACTTTTAAGTATTCCTTTCTTTCAAGGACAGTTAAGAGAATTCAAAGAAATCTCAGGAAAAATAAGTTATCAATTTTCTCAATAGCTCCCTGGCAAAATTGACTCCTATGGCTTAAAAAAATTCTAAATCCTAGTTTCAGACCATAGCAAGTAGCATTTATGTTCCAAATTCTTTTTTTTTTAAGATTTTATTTATTTATTTGACACAGAGAGAGAGACAGCCAGCTAGAGAGGGAACACAAGCAGGGGAGTGGGAGAGGAAGAAGCAGGCTCCCAGCAGAGGAGCCTGATGCGGGGCTCGATCCCAGAACGCCGGGATCACGCCCTGAGCTGAAGGCAGATGCTTAAGGCCTGAGCCACCCAGGCGCCACATATGTTCCAAATTCTGAAGCCAGTCAGCCTAGATTGAAATTTCAACTTCTCATTTACTAGCTAAGTTACTTTTAACAAATTATTTAACCTCCCTGAGCCTCCGTTTCCTTACCTGGAAACTGAATAGTAATATACACTTCACAGATGTGGCGTAAATCGGTAGTTCCCCATGAAGTGCTTTTAACTATATCTGGTAAGTACTCGTTAAGTGTGAACTCTTTACATTTTTGTTTGAGGTCAAAGGAGAGAGAGGTTTAACAGTGGGAACTATGAGAGAGGTTCGTCAACCTGAAAAATAAATAAATAAATAAATAAGTAAATAAGTAAATAAAAGGATGTGTACCTCACTTAAGCTTAACAAATAAGACTTTTTAATGACCCCATGGAAATATGCCAGTTCGGTTTTGGTTTCTGTTTGGTTCGTCTGGGCGATATAACTTCCAGGTTGCATAATGAGGTTGTTTCTAGCCCCAGAAAAAAGTCTACCTAGTTTAACAGGTCATATGCACATTTCATTCCAAATACCAGACCCCACCCCTGCCTCTGCGGTGAAACCCAAATGCTTTATTTCTTTGAGAATACTTCAGAAACCAAAGCTCTCCTTGCAGAAGAAGAAAGAAATCAATTACGCCAATCTTGCTTCCTGTCTGTAGCAGACATTTCACGGAACTTGGTATTTCATCTCAATGTCCCAACCCTCCCTTGCCGCTTTAGGTTGCCCTCTGTCCTCCGCAGCTCCGTCTGAACTTCAGGGTAGAGCCTCTCCTTTGGAAATGATCTGCATCTTCGATCCAGGGCTGCCGCCCAGTAAACACTGTATTGACGTGGGCGAGGAGTCCATGGCACGTTTGTTGCGTAAACTCCTCAGCCTCTATTTACCTGTCTTTGGGTTTCCTTTACATTAAAAGCATCTGTCGGCAGAGCAAGGTGTCAAAGGAGTTCAACTCTATGGGAGCAGTTGCTCGGAAGGATGAAGGACCCAAAGCTTTGTGTTTCAGGTTCTACCTGTTTGTATGATTACTGCCCCGGATATCAGCACATTCGTCTTGTGGGGGGTTTCTATGTGCACATTTGAGTTCTTTATAGTGAAAACAGTTTCTTGCTCTAAGAGGAGGCCGGTTGCTTCATATATATATATATGTATATGTATAATCGGTCTGATTATTCTCACTAAGAGTTCGGGGAGAAAGCAATGTGCTGTGATCACACGTCTGCACACCTGTAACCCAGTACATGGCAGCCTTTAATTCATGCTCCTAATACCATGTCTAGAGTTGCGTTCGTACACTAACACTCCTATGAGCTGTTTTCTTTCAAGCTATTGCGGATTTCTCAGCCTTGACACTACTGGCGTGCTGGGCCCTGTAATTCTTTGGTATGGGGGGACTATTCTGTGCATAGGACGTTTGAAAGCATCTCTGGCTTCAGTCCACTACATGCCCCTCTGGGTACTAGCAAATGCCTCCTTTACTTGTGACAACCAAAAATATCTCCAGCAGGGTGCCTGAATGGCTCAGTCAATTGAGCTTCTGACTCGGGCTTTGGGCTCAGGTCATGATCTCATAGGTTGAGAGATCGAGCCCTGTGTCAGGCTCTGTGCTCAGCGGGGAATCTGCTTTACGGTTCTCTCCCTCTTCCCCTTCTTCCACATGCACGCACTCAAGCGCAATCTCTCTCTCACCCTCTTTCTAAATTAAATTAATCTTAAAAAAAAAAAATGTCTCCAGCTATTGTTAAATGTTCCCTGGGGAGCAAAGCTGCCCCTGTTAGGAACCACTGATGAACCAATACGGTTCTAGAACTTTTAAATAAGGTAAATCGCTTGATTCTCATTTTGAAAATGCGTAGTAATTATTAAGGCTTTATTTTTTCCCCAATTTCGTGGTTTGCTTTTGTCTGCCTGTGGATGGAAAAGCATTCCTTAAATATCATGAAGCCTCAAGTCAGCATCGTTGAGTTATAAAAACTATAATCGACAGTGTGATAGTCCCAGTCACCAAAGCTAAGTGAAACTAAGCTCCACGCCATCCACGCACCTGTTCTTCAGTTCAGTTGAGAATGCTGGCTTATGTGATCAGAGGCTAGCACTCTTCCTGCTTGTGCTCTCCCCAAAATGCCAGCATCACGGAAGGTCCACAGTAGCCTCAGACAAAGGTAAGCAGTTGCCTAACAGTGGATGATGCCATAACGAGGCACAGCAGGTGCATTTTGGGCCCCAGGAAACAGTGGAATTGAACAATACCACCTCTGTGTAACCTGACAGCCAAGGAAGTAAAAACAACCTGTATATTCAAAGCACAGACATCTGAGGCATTGGGGCCAGCCCTACATCAGGTTCCGGCGTATGCCCAGGTCACCTTGGGTCACGCGCTTCACCTCTTCAGCACCCTAGTCCACCACTCCCCCAAACTGTCTCCTACCCCACAAGAGCTTCTGTGCAGCGCCCACCCGCACACCTGCCCCGTGGCTTCTAGCGCTAAGAACATCCCCCTCACTTAAACGTACCTTTCCTAGATCCCTTTTGCAGCTGCTCTCACAATGAATCTGCAGTAACCTGGATCAGAGTTTCTACGCTGGTGGCCCATGGGCCAAATCGACCCACCTCCCCCCGAAACATGGATTCCTTTAGCCAGCAAGGCATTCTGAAACTCTTTGGTTTCACTGCCAACATTTATAAACCCAGAAATTTTATCGAAGAAGTCCCGATTTCCAGCTTCCCTGGGAGAACTGGCACGTGACACCACCGGCATGGAGGCTAAGCCTGGCAACCTGTTCGGGCAGATCAGACTGAATGCTCCCTGGTTCCTGCAGGTCCCGCTCCCGTCGTTCGTGTTCCCGGCCTCACCCCCGTGGGCCTCTGAGTAGGTGATCCTCTCATTTGAATCCCAGAGAGTCACATGCTGACACTGTAATTACTTTTGGAAAACAGAATCAACAAGGCTAATGGAGGATGCAATAAAATTAGAAACAATAGCTAACTTTTTAACACTATTAATGCACTTTTCCTAGACATCATTTATTCCCGGTAGACAATCAAGTGCCTCTTCTCACATGCTATTTTTAGGTCCCGTAATCAAATGCCAGTCACACTTAGAAGCACTTTTCATGCGATGTTTCATCAAATTCTCACCATAGCCATTTGAAATAGGCACCATTAGTATCCTCTTATTGGAGATAAGGAAACTGAGGCACGGAGAGGTTAAGAAACTTGTTCCAATGTCAGAATCCAGATGGGAGAGAACCCGGGTGTCCTGACTCTAGACTCCAAGTACATGAAGTCAGTTCTGACAATCACCCTGAAAGTGGGAACCCAGGAAAGCATTTCCAGTTCTCCTGGCCACGAGGCCACACCACGTGAAGGGCCGGACCCATCCTGCAGGGCCCAGGCCAAGCCTGCTAAGCTTGCTGTGTCCTGACTGGGGGTTCCTGTTCTGCTTGAGGGCACAGGAAGTCACAAAGTGGGAGCCAGGGAGCCAGGGGCATAGTTGCAGGATAATTGAAACGAAAGATATCAAGTAACCCACCACCTGTACACAGAAAGGACAACACCTAAAGGACTCAGGAAGTGATCAACATGTCTTTCTAGTTCTACGAAATCTGCAGCCAGCCTTGCTCCTCATTGAGTATCGCACGGCCAGACCCAAAAGAGCTCAGCTTATGCAAGACAAGAAGTTGCTCCCTCCTGAAACACACTATGGAGCAGTGGACAGAGCCCTAGATTTCTCACAAAACCAATGCTTGGCCAAGAGCCTAGGGGTCATTCCTGATCTATCCCTTCTTTCACTGCGCATGCTCTGGACAAGTAGGTCCTACCAGCTCTTCTCCAAAACCTATCCCAACTCCATCCTTGTTTCCCCATCTCAACCACAAAACCCCCCAGCCACGCTACAGTCCTCTCTCACCTGGACTCCTGCTACAACCTCTTCTCTCACTTTTCCACGTGCGGCCCTCTGAGCTACTTTCCAAACAGCAGAATAAATACTCCCTATAAAGCATAAATCAGATCATGCCATTCCAATGTTCAGAACCCTCCTATCACATTAAGGATGAACTCCAAGCTTCTTAACAGGTCCTAGAAAGCTCCATCTTTCAATCTTCATCTCCTACACTCCACTTATTCAATGCCGGGAATCCTGACCTTCTTTGCTCCTCAAACAAGTTCATTTCACTTGTATACACTCTGCCCCCAACTCTTTTCCCACATTTCTCCATTGCTACTTCCTTCATGTTTCTCCCCATCCCATCCCAGCTATCTCTGTTCTTTACATTGCCTATTTGTTGTTATTAGTATTTTATTATTTTAATTTTTACTTAGCACTACCTGAAATTATCTAATATATGTATTTGCCTATCTGTGTCTTTTTAGTAACCCTTCACTAGCATATAATCTCCGTGGGAACGTAGACTTTATCTTGTTCAGAATTATGTCTTCAGAACCTAGAACCATGCCTGGCACATGGTGGCTACTCAATAGATAGTGGTTGAATGAAAGAATAAAGTTATAGACTCATCATAATATTTCCAGCTTTGGAGAGAAAAAAAGAGAGAGTGAAAAGACAAAGAGAAATTAGAAAGAGGGAGGGGAACATAATGATGTTTTTTAAGCCACTACGAGGGCTGAGCACCGTTCCTCAAATGTAATAACCCCCAGCAAAATGGCGGCTGCGTTTGTTGGTGCTATATGCCCACTGATTTATACGCACAATTGCACTTAACACTTTCATGATCCTATTGGGTAGACATTAGTGTGGCCATTGTACAGAAAAGAAAGCTGAGGCTGAGAGGTGTCAAGTAACATGGGCCAGTCAAACAGCTGGAAAGCCACGGAACTGACCTGGAACCAGAGATCTTTTCCATCCCATCACTTTGCGGCTTTGACTGCTCTCTCTGAGGTTCACTGCCGTGACCTTACACCCTCGTACTTTCTCCTTCAAAAAACTGTCTGAAAGAATTTGCCTCCTAAATCCTAGGAATGTGACCCAGGCAAGAAGTTAAAACTCAGAAATTATTTCAGTGTCTTGGAAGAACACCCTTTGATGGCCAAGTGCCTCTCTGTGATCTGGAATGCCAGCCCAGATTGTGTCCGTGCTGATGAAGCGAGGACAACAACTGAGGCCTGATTGGCCCAATCCTGCTCAGTCCATCCATCTCAGCCTCTGGATCTGCTGGCCTCCAATAAGACATGTACTAGGATTCCAGTTTTCTCCATCAATTATGATGTCTTACCTTGCAAAAGGTACCTCATGTGGTGAGACAGACTGATCACAATACTACCCACAAATTGGCTTTTCTCATTAGAAGAATCTTTACCAAGCAGGGTTTCCTGAAGAACGGATGCTCTATTTTTTTTCCCTAGCATGTTGTTAGGAAAGTAAAATGGCACAGCCCCTCTGCAAAACAGTTGAGTGGTTTCTCTAGAAAACTAAACATATGCTTAACATATGACCCAGCGATTGCATTTATCCCGAAGAAATGAACACGTATGTGCACACGAACCCACAGAGGACCGTTCACGGCAACTTGAATTGAAGCGGCCAATGGACTGGTGCATTCACAGGTGCACGACTACGCAGGGACTGATACAAAGTAATGAGCTATTTTTTAAAGATTTTATTTATTTATTTGTCAGAGAGAGAAGGAAAGCGTGCATAAGCAGGGAGAGCGGCAGGCACAGGGAGAAGCGGACTCTTCGCTGAGCAAGGAGCCCAATGCAGACTCGATTCTAGGATCCTGGGATCATGACCTGAGCCAAAGGCAGACACTTAACCCACCGAGCCCCCCCCCCGCCCCCGTGTTCCACAAAGTAATGAGCTGTTGATACACCAACGATTTGGTTGGGGCTCAAGGGCGTTTTGATGAATGCCAGACGCCAATCTCAAAAGTTCACATACTATATGATTCCACTTATATAAATATTCAAAATGGCAAAATTATAGAAACAAAACAGATTAATGGTTGTAGGGTTTATGATGGGGGGGTGGGGAGGAACAGGTGGCAAGAGGGAAATCTGTGTGGTGTCGGAATAGTTCTGCATCTGAACCCCAGGGGTAATCACACAGACCAACACATGAAATAAAATGACATACAACTGCACACACACACCGTACCGATGTCACTGTCCTGGATTTGACATTATTCTATAGGTACATAAAACGTAACCGTGAAGGGAAAGCGGGTGACCTGTACAAAGGAATGCTTGGTCCTTTTTTTTTTTTTTGCAACTTCCTGTGACTCTAGAATAATATAAAAACAAAATGTTTTTTAAGTGCGTATTTAAGTCACTCTGGATATCTAGGAAATGGCTGGTACAAAACAGACCACTTATCCCCTAATTAGAATAGCTAACATGGCGTGTATATATATAAGGATTTGTGATAGATCTCTTTAAATGTTCTATCAACACAAATGACCTGAACGAAGTTTTCCTTAAATCATTGACTTGCAGCAACAGTTCTCTTTTTTCAGAGCTCCTCACACCAACTAAGCTTCCATCACCCAGGCAAGGGTTGGTACACCCCGGTTCAGGAGTGGCCGGAACACAGCTGCTCCACAATATTGGTTGAGTGGATGCATGAATGTAAGATAGTAAGAATAGATGTGCAGCAGTATTAGAAGACAAATCACCAAGGCAACCTACAGGGGAAATAAGGAAAGAAAATTAATAATTGAAACAACTTCCAATTAAGCAGGGAGGCTGCTTCTCACTTAGGGCCACAGTGCTTCGGCACAGAGAAAACACTCTTCTCTTCCAAATCAGGCAATCTCATAGAAACTATTAAGATGAACCACAGTTTTATGGGGCCCCTGCGTGGCGCAGTCGGTTAAGCATCTGACTCTTGGTGTCAGCTCAGGTCGTGATCTCGGGGTCATGAGATCGAGCCCCAGGTCAGGCTCTGCGTGCAGAGTGGAGTCAGCTTGAGACTGTCTCTCCTCTGCCTCTGCCCCTCCCACTCGTGCTCTCTCTCCTTCTCTAAAATCAGTCAATCAATCTTTCAAAAAAAAAAAAGGTGAACCAAAGTTTTAGGGAAGTTCTAGGAAACTCCTTGGAGTCCCAAGTCAATCCAAAGTCACAGTTACAGATAAAAGGATAACCAGGCTTTGAAGGTCTTTCCAATACTGGTTTCAACCCAGTTCTAAAAGTGATGATTGAAAATGGTAAAGATTATATTACATTTGAATGATGGGAAAGCATCCGTTTTTCTTTGTCTTTGTCCTACTCAAAGGCCTGGATAAACTCAGCCTCCATGTCTATTTTCTTCTGCGGTTTAGTCTGGGGTGGCAAAGTCAGTGCTTACAGGGGCCCAGGCAGGTCATGTAAATGCGTGAAGTCAAATAGGAGCTAGGCTTATAGTCAACCTCACCTATAGTCATTCAAATCCTAATGTTATAAAAAGAAAGAAAACCACACACATCGTCCCAGCCCAACAAATTTGCAACCTCTGGGCCCAGAGCAGCCCCGGTGAGGCGCAATCAGTAAACAGTCTTGCAGGTGTGCAGTCTGAGGTGGAGGCCAGGCTTGTTTGTTTTCTTTTGACTCGGGAGGAGGAGGTAGCCATAATGAGGAAGTGTTCGCTTTGTTACAATGAAACGCCCAGGGCTCCTCCCCAAGACACCCACCTGTTGAATTGTTTACTGTTGAAGACTATGGCATGACATTTCAAGGTATCACCCATGCACTGAAACAGGCTACAACCCTAAAAACCAGCAGTAGGTTGGACACTTTAGGGACCAAAAGATCATTACAAAGCATGCATGAATCCTATTCGCAGTTCTCCTGCTCAAGAATTGGTAACATTTATGTTGTTCTGGGTCAATTGTGAGGGAAACAGAAGAAAATTCACATCAACGGGGAGTAGTTCCTAAAAGCTGGTCCCAGTTGTTCTCTGCTGAGCTTCTGCCGAGCACTGCAGTTCTAAGTCCTGGCATCACAAACTCTGTTAGCAATACCTGCCAATTGCCAACCCGTGAGTCCCTCCCTCCATCTTCAAGCAAAATAATTCTAAATCTCTGAATGCAGCCTAGAGATCTGGAAGCTTCCACAGTGTGAAATTCAGAAGCTCATTTGATTCAGATACAAATTGTTCATTAAAAGAAAGTGTAGCACTTATGTCTGTTTACTGCTAAATATCATTCAAATGGTTGACATCTGGTCTACTAGAAAAATCCTATGTAATTTGAGTCCTGATTTATGATTGTATCTTCCTCTCTCCCCTCCAGACAGAATGTTCGTATAAATACCTTACCTTTTAATTTCAGGGAACCCAGGATTATTTGGACTTTATTTTTTTAACTGCCGGACAAATATAAATCTGATTTGCCCCCTTCTACGTACTAATTTAATTTATTTATTCAATGGCATTTATTAAACTGCTGCTATTTACTAGTTACTATGATAGAGGCCAGAAATAAAGAATGAGTGAAATACGGTACTCGCCCTCAGCAAAATCCAACAGAAAGAAATAGAGTAGATGGACATTGGCAATTGTCTATTTAGCATGCATTCCCCCCTTCGGCCTTCCAAACAGAGCTCTGGCTAATGGATAAATCCATTCCTCTTGTCAGTGATAGGGCAGATGAAAATTCTTGCCAATGAATCATTAGAAGAGGTATCCCCACGCTCTTCAGAATGAGCTTCTGGAAGCATCTTATTGTCATCCAATGGTGATATTGTTGATGGATCATATGTCTGACTGCTGCATCCAGTTCCCTCCCAGCCTGAGGATGCGGCTGACCCATGGAGAGATACAGAGCCAAAAAGGAAATGAAGCAAAAGTCAATGCATTAAGACCGCAAAATATGTCGTATGTCCGGCCTTCCACTTGTGGGAGTCACTGTATTTCTTTGTCATGTAAGCCAATTTGAATTGGATTTCCTTGCACTTTACTTGCAAACAAAATTGTTTGATAAGCTTTTTAACTTTTGTAGAGTGGGGGAGGGGAAGAGAGGCTCCCAGTGGGGAGCCTGACACAGGCTCGATCTCACAACCCTGTGATCATGACCTGAGCCGAAATCAAGAGTCGGATACTCAACGGACTCAGGCACCCAGGGGCCCCAGTTTCATAAACTTTTACCAACAGCTCATCCCATTACATGATCCATGGTTTGCACCATTTTTATCAATGATGTTGGTGACATTTCATGGCATTTGCATTAACTATGCTTCTGCTTCTCAGTTAAGACGCCTGGGGTTATTGGACACTATGTCCCCTTTCTTTGCCCTTATATTTGCAGTGCCCCTTCCCTTATTTCCTGCTAATTTAACCTAAGAGACAACATGAGAAATGGAAGGTAGGCATTGGAAAGTTTCTCAAAACATGATTGTTTCTGCAGGTATAGACTAAGTTACAAATATTTTTTCCAGTGAAAATATATTTAAAATTAGAGCTCAGTTGCCTTCATCTGGCATGGCTTAAGGATAATTCAACTGAAACAAAGCCTCGAAGAGTGGATGCAGATAGAGTAGACAGTCTCTCAAGAGTGGTTCCAGATGGTGACTACATTTACTGTGGGGAGCATTGTGTAACGCACAGGATAGTCAAATCACTATGTTGTACACCTGAAACTGATATAACCTTGTATGTCAACTCTACTTCAGTGAAAAAAAAGAAAACAAGAAAGAGTGGTTCCAGTCCTAGGACCCTGTGCATCATGGCGCTCTGCGTAGCAGGCAGAGCAGAAATGGTAAGTGAATCCATTTACTTCTATCCTCCATTGAGAAGAGCTACAAGTGAAAAAAAAGAAGCACATTTAGGGGGGCTTAATTGCAGAATAGGGGTCCATCACCTCGATGGCTAATTCTAACTCCGAGTATCTGCTCATCTTGAACTAGTTGTGGCTTTGGGTTTTTCACCCATTAGTATTTTTATCTCAAACCTAAAAGATGTCATTCTGTGCTTAAACTATCAGATATTCAAAATTGAGAGGGAGTGGTAACAGGGAGAGTATTCCAGAACTGACTTTGAGAAAATTGTGTTGATTGCTGGCCCCTACAGGGATTAACTAGGGATTATAGTCAGATCCCATCCTCCCCACTGTCTGTAGCCTTGCTCACCCTTCATTCAGAGCCGCTAAATACGTTCCTGTACTAAAAAACAGAATAGAATCCCTGGGCCCTCAATAACACATCTATCATCCATTTGGAACCGAGACTGTAGGTGATCATTTATTTAATAACCAAATCCTATCACTTAACATTGGGAAAGTAGAGCTAGTATATAAAGTGGAAAAACAAAACATCAGAAAAAACAAAAACAAAAACTTCTTTTTATTTCTGAAGTATTTAATTAAAATACATTGGGAATAAAATCCTATAATGTTTATAATTTTCCTTTGAAAAGAAAATACTTCATAATAACTTTTAATGTACATAAAGATTACTAAAATTGTACTCATTCTTTATCATCTATGTTGCTAAATAAAGCAAATGATGACAATTCTATTTCGAATATTATTTTTTCTTTTTATTATATTACAAACTCAAGGAGAGATTGCCATTTTCAAAGTACCATTGCTGGTTCCTCAAGCTCCTGTGGCTGGAGCGCAGGGTCTGCTGAGTATTCTAAAGCGTGTTTTTGAGGCTCCCGTAGTATACAGAAATATAGAATAATATACAGAAAAACATTACACATTTCTCACCATGACAATACCACTTTATATTTCTATATACCTCTGGTTTGTTTGTAACACTTCTTTGCATGCATTATTACATTTAATTTTTCATTTTTCTGTGAGATTTCATTATACCACTATATTAAAAGTGAATACACAAAGAGCATAAAATTCACAATTAGTAAACTAAAAAGTGAAACTTGAACTTGAGGGGCGCCTGGGTGGCTCAGTCGGGTAAGCGTCTTTCTTTGGGTCAGGTCATGATCCCGGGGTCCTGGGATCGAGCCCCACGTCGGGCTCCTTGCTCAGTGGGGAGCCTGCTTCTCCCTCTGCCTCTGCTTTAAAATCTTAAAAAACAAAACAAAACACCTTGAACTTGAGTCTTTTGACTGCCAGTTGGTGACTTTAAAAGTAATATTCTCATAAAAACACTGGCCATCTTGAAGAATATCATGGACAAAATGTCCTCTTGGAGGGATTCTTCTGAGATATATCAAAGTGACACAGACAGCCACTATTTTAGACTGTGATGAAACTATTATTTCAATTTTAATATAATAATCACAAATACTTTAAGGGCAACACCTGCATGACTTCTTGTGCCCCACATTGCTTAGCCTAGTGCTTTAAATACAATACCGTCTCAAATACCCCATGCCTTCTACCTCCATAAATTGGACTCAATAGAGGGCACCTGCTGGGGCAGCTTCCATCTTCCCCAGAGGCTCTTAAACACATCAACAGGGTCAGAGGAAAGCACCTTGCTTTGATCACCTCCAACAAGGTCAAAAGACAGCCCCAGATACCCTCCTTTGCCCAGCCGCCGACATTCAAAGCCTTAGCACCACTGCCTTGAATCCGCCAGGACAAATCTCATTATGTCCCATATCCTTGTGCCTGTCAATCACCCTAATAAGGCCCAGACTTCCAGGTCATCTGGAATCTTCCTCACTGTACCCCCCAAGGCTCTGCTTGGCCCTTATCTGACCCCAACTTCCATTCCCCCTCAACTCTCTGAACTCTTCCCACACTGCCTCTTCGAGCACAGTCCATCCTTTGTATAATCCCTACATCCACAAGCCTCTCTGAATGGTGCCTTCTTTTTCTCACTAGAACTGTACCTCAGCTCTTCCCTGAGAACGCTGTGTCCCCTGCAGCCTCTCGCCATGGATGCTCCTTCTCCCATGGTCCTTTCATCACTTGGATGTCTAATAGGTGTCTCAGGCTGGCGTACAAAACAACTCCCAACCCTCTGCTATGGAACTCCTCTTCTCCGGGGTCCCCTGTTTCACTGATGGCAACTCTACCCTTCCAGTTGGCTCAGGTTTTGCTATGGAACTCCTCTTCTCCGGGGTCCCCTGTTTCACTGATGGCAACTCTACCCTTCCAGTTGGGTCGGGTCAAAAACCTTGTAGTCATTCTGATTCCCTTTTCTGTCACACCCCACGTTCAGTCTGTAAGGAAATCCTGTTGGCTCTCCTTTCAAAATATATCCAGAATCCAACATCTTCTTGTCTTAAGGTTACTACAATAGCAGCTTGAAACCCCTTCCACCTGAGTCTGTTCTGCTTTCCTGGAGTAACTTCCCAACCCAGCAGCCAGAGCAATTCAGAACATGCCACCACTTTGTAGGAAACCTACTAAAGATTCCCTGTTTGGACCGGAGTAGTACAAACCAAAGTCCTGACAACAATCCATCAGACCCTACAGGACCCACCCCTTAGCCCATCGGATTTCTCCTCTTCTGAGTTACTCTGTTCTACACACTCGCGCCCCCATGTTCCCAGGAGAAACGAACAGGCACTATGTGTCTTAGTGCACTTGAACCGTTTCCTTTGCTTGAAATGCTCTTCTTCCAGATACCCCCCCACCCTCATGCCAGCACTCTTGATCCCCATTCCTTTCTTTATACTTTCTCTTCTCTCTCATCCCTTCTAACATCTACAGAATTTTCTTATGAATCCTGTTGTTGTCCCCCACCCTCCATAAGAATGTCATGGCAGGTGCTGGAATCTTTGGGGTATTTTTGCTCACTGAGGTGCCCCAAGTGCTTGCCTAGAACAGAGGACTGACCCCTGATCATCTCACACAAACCTGCTTCACCACAGAGCCCCCCCCCCCCAACTCCATCAATGGCAACTCCATCCTTACGTGGCCCAGGTCAGAAACACTGGAGGCATCCTTGACTCTTTCATCTGTTACACCCACATCCAATCAGTCAGGAGGACTTTTTCACTCCACCTTCAAAATAATTGCTCAATAGTTTCATGTTGAAAGAAGACCTATGGATCCTTACAAAACTGGCTAATAACATGATCCAGTCCCACTGAAAGACCATGACCTAATCCCAATATCCAAACTTTTTACATATCCCACACATTGTAACCCCACCAATTACATGCATATGGATCAGTAGTCATTCTAAATATTAATTTTGATTCTACTTTTGTCTGGCTTGACTTCTACTTTGTATACACTTCATTAACTGCCCAAGTGCTGAGAATATATGCAGGACGCTTTATAAATCTTACAGGTCCAGTTCGGTTCCTCCAGCTCTGAAGGCTCAGTGTTTGTTGGCTGCAATGCAGATAGTGATTTCACAAACTGCATCAAAGTCAGAACTCAGAGTTCTTAAGATTCTATTAAAAAGTCAACCCAATTGGACAAATCTTTATTGCATGGCTATGCTAGGAATTCTATGGGTAGTGAAGAGAACAAAACACACAACTCTCAAGACGCACATTGTCTGATACAGAACACAGTCATTTAAACCAATAATGTCGATAGAGTGTGATAAACGGAACATGAGTCTTGATACAAGGTAAGAGAAATTAACCCCCGGTGAGCCAGAGAACTCTTGGAGAGCCAGAGAACTCACCAAGTCAGAGCAAGTCAGAGTTCATCAGGAATACCGGAGGGGGAGGAGTGGAGGAGACGACCCAAGCAAGAAGAATTGAACAGAACTCTTAGTTGTTAAGCTCCTGTTCTTCATCATTAGTGATGCTGCTTTTGGCCATAGGAGGGCAGATGGGGGAGGGGACTGAATTCACAGACCAGAGCCCATGCATTGGGTAAAAACATTGAATTAAACTGCTTCCAAAGTCCTTTGCAAAACTTTGATATTTGATGACTCAAATGATCAGGAAGGACTGTATTAATTTAGTCAGGTTTTGACTCATAGAACGCTTTTGGCAAGGTTTGCATGAATAATACTACTTCATGTGTCTGATGCCAAATCTGAAATATTAATAGACTGTATTAAGATTTAAATCGAGTCATAAACATGTCTCCAAGAGAAGATGCATGACAATTAGGAGAAAAAATAATCTGGAGCTGTTTTTTCCATGAACCATTAGCACTGCGAACAGCTACAATCTGTCTTTGGAATTTTCCTTGAAAGTAAAATCAAGAAATAACAAAGAACAAAACTGCCTGTACCTATATAAAGGTCTGGGTATAGTTTTGTTTTAATTCTGTTTTAAGAAATTCTGACCACTTGTTAGGGAAACATTTTCTACTGGAATCTGTAAATTAGTCTCGGCATTGCTTTTCCATCAGGCATGGGTAAATACGTTCCCATGTTCATCAGACTAAAAATAGACAACAAATTTCATTTTCTTTGGGAATAGTGTGCTTCCTTTGACATTCTTTCAGTGATTCTTAAAAATAGAACTGGATTTCAATGCTGACTCCAGCTTGAATGAGGTAATTTTGTACGGGATCCTCTGTTTCCCTATGAAATGGAAATCGCAAGACCTGCCTTATCTCACAAAGTGTTCATGATGCCCAAATCAGATCTGAGAACACAGCAGGAATACAAAAATGTCATATACGAACAAAAACTTATACAGGAATGTTCATAGCATTATTCATAATAGCCAGAAAGTGACAATAACTAACTCAAATATCCATCAACTGATGAATGGGTAAACAAAAATAGCACAGCCGTAGGATGGATAGGAACAAAAAAGGAAGGAAATAGACATGTGACATGTGACAACATGGATGAACCTTCAAAACTTTATACTAAATGACAGAAGCCAGACACAAAAAGCCACATGATATGACTCCACTTACATGACTGGTCCAGAGTAGGTGAATCCATAAAGAAAGTAGATTAGGGGTTGCGGGGGGGTGGGGGGTGGTAGGAAGGACTACGGAGTCATTGCTGATGGGGACAGGGCTGATGAAAACGTTTTGAAATGAAGATCATGGCGATGGCGGCATGACCGTATGAATATACCAGAAACCACTGACTTATGTACTTTCAAGGGGTCTATTTACAGTACATGAATAATTTCAATTTTATGAAGTATACAATAAAAATACAATATATAAATATTTATTATTGTCATTATTTAGGAGTCTCTTTATTTCCAGATTAGGGGTTCTTCCCTATGCTGTAATTCCTCCCCCCCCCAAATCTCTCTCCAAAGTACCTAGAGCTTCTGAACAATAATGAGAAAGCAATGGGTAATGAAAAGAAAGCAGCTGGGGAGGGGCACCTGGCTGGCTAGGTTGGAACACCACGCAACTCTTGATCTCGAAGTCATGGGTTTGAGCCCCACATTGGGTGTAGAGATTGCTAAAAATAAATAAACTCTAAAAGTATTTTAAAAATAATTACACTTAAAAAAACCTAAAAAGCAGGTGTGGAGAAAGAGTTGACATTCCTAAGCATGACCCCATAACAAAAACTCCTTTTTCCTTGGTAAGTTGAGCATCATGAAGAGGTAGAATCTTCTTTTACTAACACAGTGCCCCCTGGGGCTGGATGGGCTGTGACATCACCTTTTACTCCGGCACTTATTTGGAGCTTATAATTTCACCTGAGGAAAAATGTGTGTGTGTGTGTGTGTGTGTGTGTGTGTGTGTGTGTGTGTGGACACACACACGCACATGTCTATATGTATGAGAAGAAATGTAAAGGCATGACACAATTTGACTGGGGATCTTCTCTTCTTCCAACAAAAGTTCACCTAATTCTTACCATTTCACCCATTTCTGAAAAATGTTTTCTTACTTCCTACAAATTTTGAATACTGGTGTAAAAAAATAACTGGTCGATAGAAAATGAACGATTAAAAATATAACATTAAAACTTTCCCTAAAATTATACAATATCATCACCCCAGAAGTGGCACATTGACTTCCTATCCACAAACTATTTTCTTTTTTTTTTTTTTAAAGATTTTATTTACTTATTTGAGAGAGAGCACGAGCAGGGGGAGCAGCAGAGGGAGAGGGAGAGAAGCAGGCTCACCCCCCAGCAGGGAGGCTGACACGGGCTGGGTGGGGGGAACATGACCTGACTGAGCCACCCAGGCGCCCCCTCCACAAACTATTTGCAAACGAAAGGGGATATAATTTTTCTTAGTTTGGGCATTTTGTAAGAACAACAAAGGAATATACAGCGTGAGTTTTCATAGAGAATTAATTTCTAATTGTATCGATCATTATTTTGAACACCCACAGAAATAGCACGGAGCAATGAACGCAAAGAGAATTTTTTAAAAATAATTTCTTGAAGAGTGGAAGTACAGACACAAAAGTGAAAACCGTACAAAGCAGCACAGTAAGATGCCCCGGTCTTCATCGTTGTTACTGTGTAAACTTGAAAAGAAGAGGATGCGGAGGGATGTTAACAGCAGCTGTCTCTGAGCCGCGGACGGTGGGCGGTCTTAGCTTCTTTGTGCTCGTCTATATTTGCTCACTTTTCTGCAGCAAAGGTGTAAAAAAAAAAAAGTGCAGTATCATTATAACAAAAAAAGGAGAAGGTGTGTGTAAATAAAAACAGTGTCATCGTTTTAGCTCAATTTTACCAAAAGATGCTCTCCAAACTAAGGCCAGATTCTCCATGATTTTAGGAAGATTGATAAAAACTCCAAATAAAACATGGCTAATTTGCTCAAAACTAAGCAAGGTACATGCAAAGCAAGTCCTTTCAAAAAGAGAAAATTGTTAAATCATTGGTATTGTTTTACTAGATTTTTCCTTTCTCAGAATTTTGGTGGTCATTAGGGTCTCAGTCTAAATTATAGAATCCTTTGAGAGAAATGCTTTTTTCCTCATTTTAAAATATTTTAAGGATAATTTGTAATTAGAACACAGTATGCAAACAGAAGATGATCCTAAGTTTAAGTATGTAGAATATTTTTGTTTGCACAATTTTTTCATTAGTAAAATCTGTTTTCATAGAAAGCACAGAAGTAAGGTTCAGTCTGTCATGTATATAACTACAGTATTTTCACTGATTCTTAACATAATCATTAATGTATAAAGAAGGCCATCCAGTGCATGTAGACTCAGAGCTCTGTCTTCCCTGATACCACTTGCTTGTCCGAAATTGATCTTTTTAAATATTGGGACTTACTTTGCCTGTATAATAAATTTCTATTTATTTAGCATCCGATAACAAAAAAATTCAAACAACCAGACATTTTTAGCGGATAAATAACAACTAAATAAAACTGATAAAGAGAATTTATTCAGGAATTTATCCTACTTACATACTTACACAGGTACATAAACTTATATCTACAATTGTGTTAATTGTAGCATTATTGGAACAAATAACAAGCCACAACGAATATATTCATCAATTCTCAGTTGGTTAAGTTATATCAAGGTGCAACCAAATGATAGAATATTGTGCTTTTCTTAAAAAGACACAGGTTGATCTCCAAGATACATCATTACGTGAAAAATATGAATTATAACCCAATAGGTATTATAGGACCCCATTTGTGTAAAACACGAAAGGGTATACATACAGGCATATCTGTGCATTGAAAATATCTGTAAAACCACCTCCTAGGATGGGTCAACCGTTCTGTTCCATCAAGCCTTCAACTAACCGGATGAGGCCCACTTACATTAGGAAGGGCAATCTTCCTCATCTCTTACTCAGGCCACTGATTTAAATGTTAATCTCATCCCCAAATACCTTCACCAAAACATCCAGAATGATGTTTGGTTATATGTCTGGGCACCAGAGTAAAAGAGATTTTCTCCTGTCTGCCTTCAAACTGGGCCGTTCTTTTATTCAAACTCACACATCGGTTCTTCCAGAGGCTTGAGCCTGCCAGACGTTGGACTAGAAAGCCGTCATCAGCCCTCCTGGGTCTCCAGCTTGCTGACCACAGAGCTTGGAATGTACCGGCCTCCATAACCACATGAGCCAATTCCTTAGACTAAATCTATTTTTATTATTTATTTATTACTTACAATAAGTTCTCTTTTGGGAATCTATGTATATATGTATATACATATAAATACATTTTTAAAGAGATATATGGAGAGATATGGCATTTCTTTGGAGAACTCTAACACATACCAGATTTAAAGAAACGTAATCCCAGAGAAGCTGAGAAACCCAGATCATGCAATTTCTCAACTCTTAGAAGTGGCCCCTCCTGATAGAAAAGTGTCGCAAGGCTTGGAAAAGGGTTTAGACACATGCTCCTAGCACGTTTACCAGCAATATTACTGAGAAATCTGTTTATGCTAGCTTCTTTTTTTCTTACTTGTTTCACATATTCTTAAACGAACCTCAAATTTGTCCTATAAAATAACAGCTACTGTTTACTCTGCTCCTGTTCATCCGGTGTATATGGGTATATATGAATTGTATATCAAAGTTCGCTTATAAATAAATGGGTTTGCTAGACCATGAGAAGATACTGATTTTTAACACGCATCCTTCCAGGGACGACACGTAACTGCAGCCCCAACAGACAACACGTGCATTTTTGCAGGTGGGTTGTAGGTCAAAATACCAGCCCAGCAGCAGTTGGGAGAGAAGTGCCAGGACGAGGAATTGTCTTTGCTCAATCCAATTGCAATCAACAAAGGACGTTGTTTTAATAAAATCTCGGAATTTATAGACACTCCTGACATTAGAGTGGTGGAATGTAAGGATATTTTCAAAAGGAATGTATCTTATCGCTCATGAGGGAAGCCAAAGACAAATGAAAATATCCAGGAAACGCAGTTTTTCGAGGGGGAGATTAAGAGCCGAACTCAAACTTTCAGAAAAAAGAACAACTGGAGGATAAAATCCAGTGGAAATATATGCAGACTGCGAGTACGTATGCAAATAAATGGGCAGTGGAAATTGTAACAGAACAATGCTTTCCTACACATGCCTTCACTTGACACGTCCGTCTCCATGAGGTAATAGTAGGATCCTGTTTCACAAATAAGAACTGTGGTGCTTGGAGGGTCTGGTAGTTTCAGAATCCTAGACTCTGAAGCAGGGTAACGCACCTCCTTCAACCCATGTCTCCCAAATGTTCTGCTTTTCCTGGCTGCTGGTTTCATTGTGTCTGCTACCTTCCTTGCAGTTCCAAGAAAATACTAATTGTATTCTTCCCCACCAAAGTGCATTGTTATGTAACCCATGGGGTAGACTTTTTCTCTGTCTTCGTCCCTTTGAAGTATTCACTGTCTGGAGGACGATGCTTTGAAGTATTCACTCTCTGGAGGACGATGCTTTCGGACCCAGGAGCCCCTGATGAGGTTTCTGGGGGACGAGGGATTGGTTAGGGAGGGAAAAAGAGCCATGTCTCTCCCTCTTACAGATGCTGCTTCATGAGCCTTTGGCCAAAGCCACCTTGCTCAAGACTACTTGAAGAGTTAGGTAAATCTCAAAAAAAAACAAAAACAAAAACAAAAAAAACACCCAAAAATGTGCAGAACCATTTGGTACAGCGGATGATTTTTTTTTTTTTTAATATTTGAATCTGAAGGTCTTTAAGTGAAGCACACACTCACCAGGGTCCCCAGCTGTCTTACACTTGGCTGCTCCGACATTCGGGATACATCTGCGGCCCCTGAAGGCATATGAATTAGTAGCTTCCGAAGCAGGTCTTTACTGCCAAGTCACTGGTGTTTATTCCAAAGCTGCACTGAATAGGGAGTGTAGGGAGAGGGTGTGGGATCAAACATTGCACCCCTCCCTTAGGCTTCACTGTGGTTAAGATTTCATGTCTCACTTCCCGGGCAGGGGGATTAACCCCATGTGGAAATGTCTCAAGCTTTCAGTGAGTACCAAACTTGGGCCTCCCTTGTTTCCACCTACAATTCTCCCTCTAACCCCATCCCCTCTAATAACTCCTCCCTTATCTTTTCCCAGTACTTTTTCACCTCTCCCTAGAGAAATAACCAGGTAAATCACAATCCCAGGCATTGAATGCCAATGATAACATAAGAGGTGACATGGGTTGAATTTATACTATACTAGGTACTATGTGCTTTAGTATTTTATATAATGCCCGAGGGAATTATTAACCCTATTTTCCATATGAAGACCCTGAATTTCCAGGCATAGAATGACATTGTGATGTCACAAACTATGGGATTCCAATCCAGATGGCCAGTCCTGGGCCCTCAACCACAGGTACCTCTTCTGCTTTTGACCCTAGCCATCCAGTATCTTCTGGCTTTAAAGAGGAAAGAGCTGCATTCCAGCTCAGGCTATGAAAGTCTGAACCAGGAAGGGGAAGGAACTGGGGGTTGGGGAGAGGCAGAAGAGAGGGAAAGTGGGAGTCTTCTTGGCTGCAACCCCTCACCTACCCCTCCTCTGCAGAGAAGTAAAACCAAACACATCTACCAACACAAAAATTCATTTCGTTCTGAAAGTTGGACAGGGGTCTAGAATAAAAATTCATATTCTTCCCGTTAATGTAACTTCGGCTTTACTTCTTGCAAATTGATATCCTGGTCTTATTAGGCCCAGAAAGCATTCTCCCTGGCTTTTCCCCAGATCACATCATGGAGCATCCCAGGTGAACCAGACAGTGAGGAACACAAGGCCCGAATACCCTTCCCAAGAGAGGAGGCAGGGAAGAGTCTCAGTGCTCCCTTTCACAATTTAATATATGGTACATTTTGATTGAATGTTGATGCCTCCTTAATATTATGTCTTTAAACCTCTACGTAAAAGAAGAAAGAAGACGCCCGGAAAATGCAACTTAATATAGGTTTCCAGGGATCCAGGAACACCTACAGGTTTCCAATCTGGCTCTTGCCCTGTATGTCACAAGAGGCTAGCTTCCTTCATGGAGGCAGGGACTTTGTGAGCCACTGAGAGAGGCTGCTAAGTGACCAGAGCCTACTGTGACCTAGAAGTCATCCCCGATGGTAACTACAGAGCTTTATAAAAGTTAAATAAATGACTAAGAAAAATAAATAAGGCACACACACATTCGTACATTTGTGATGTACCCAGGGTACAAAGCCATTCAAAGCTAATTGCTGAGCAAATTAACAGACAAACTGAATTGCCCGGAAATTGTCATTTAGTATGGGAAACATAATGCAGTATATTAAATACAAACTATCATTGACCCTAGAGGAACTTTTATTTAAGAAGAAGGAGAAATTATGCCTGAGAGCATTCATTTTTTAAGCTTTTTACCATCTGTTTGGGTGAAAGACTATATAAAGGCCAGTAATCACCATTATCACCAATTATCTGTCACTAGAAATTTTTTTCAGTTTACCATTAGCATTAAATTCGAAGCAAGAAGCAGGCTTATTAAATCCTAGAATAGATTTTTATTCTCCGTAGAGACATGTAGTTTACAAAACACTTTGGATATTCTAATGTGGACTCCAAGTCCTAAAATAACAGGATCTAAGCCAACATACTTCTGTGCATGGACCTGCCCTGTCCAGTCCTCATAGTCAGAGGGCTCTATAATCTGGGCTCAGTTAGGTGTTGGACCCAGGTAGGTTCCAGCCGGATGTTACCAGGTAGCCTCTGGTAACGTAGGAGTAACAGGTAAGGATCAGAGGAGACGACCTCTGGCATGGATTTTGAAGGTCCTGCAACGCTGGGGTTCGGTGATTCTAGGCCCTGAAAGAGAAAGGTAATATATGTTTACTAGATGGTGAGTAAAACTTTCATTCACTTACCCTCCTGCATTCCACAAATGGTTAACACGCTGTCAGTACGTAGAAGAAGCTTGATAAACATGAGTTGTTGTCTGTAGCTGTAGTAGAACAGTTCTTGGTTTCTTGGCTTGTCTTAATCAAATTTTTTCTAGTAATCTAACTGTATTTTAAAAGAGTTGGGGTATCAGATGGTCTTTATCTTTCTCATGAGCTTCCTAAACAAACTGCTAACTGCTTTATATCTAGATTGTTTCATGTCATGGCTTGATTTCCCTTTCAACACACTGTAAGATCGAATTACCCTACTACTTACTCTGGAGTCAAGGATTTACCTTTGAATGAAAAATATTTTCTAGAGAAACATGGCAGCTTCTCTCCACAATGTGTCTTCAGAGGTAATGGACACCCTGAAAAATCTAGATGCTTCAGCCGAATGCTTAATTCCCTTGACAATCTGATACCATCTGATATTTCCATCCTCATTATGTAATTGTTCTCTACATGAACCTGGGGCTACAGTGAATCCAGACTATACAGTGAACTCTGAACCTCAGAGTTTAATTAATCTAGAGAATTTACTGTATAGATAGATAGATAAAATACCTTTATTCCATACCTTCATCCATACCATCTCCTCTTCCAGTAGTAAATTTCTTCCATATTCTACTCACACTTTAAGACTGTGGTAGGTGTGGTTCAGAAATATGTCTTCCCAAACTCCCTTTCCTGGGAATTGCCAGGATCCACCCCACTATGCTAGGGCTGCTGAAGGAATAAGTCGGTGTAGGTGACAGTAATTTTATCATGTATCTCCATCCCTACTCTCAGTTGAATAAATTGTGTAGAGTAAATAGCTGACCCAAACTGGACCGATCAGATGCTTTTCCTGGGAATCTGGAATTAGCAGTCAGTTCAACACAGAATTTTATCTAAAAATCTAGGGTCTATTCTTGAGTCAGTACCATGTCAACCCAAGGCCATGTGCCAGACAAAGTTATGGAGGATCAGAGACCAGGAATAAGCAAAGAAATTGGTGTGCCAAATGGAAAAGAGCATGCCCGTGAAATTATGCACAGAAGAATTATGCCACCACTTAAAGAAAGAGCAGCAGTGGCCCTTGGCAACTCTTGGGGTGCAGCTCCATTCCTCACTGTAGCTCATTGATGTGAGAGCTCTGTATCCTAAAAATAAAACTCCTTTTCAATTGGAATTAATTTGAGTGGATTTCTGTCCCTTACAACCACTGAGTTATCCTTGGGGCTCCTGGGTGGTGCAGTTGGTTAATCATCCGACTCTTGGTTTCAGCTCAGGTGGTGATCTCAGGGTCATGAGATCGAGCCCTGCATCAGGCTCTGTGCTCAGCATGGAGTCTGCCTGAGATTCTCTCTCCCTCTCCCTCTGCCCCTCCCACTCATGCTCTCTCTAAAATAAACAAATAAATCTTAAAACAAACAAACAAACAAACAAACAAACAAACAAACGAACCACCATCATTCAGAGGCCAACTCTTCCATGATACTTTTCTAAATTGTCCCACTGGAATGATTCTTGTCTTACTATGCTAACTTGTCATGACCTGCGCACTTGTCTATTCCTACTGCCTCTAGTCACTGCACCTCCTCCTGCAGGCTTAACCTCCACCAAAACCCTAGTGTAGATCTTGTTTTATTATCTGAAGAAACTGTTCTAATTCATTTGCCTAGCACTGCTCTGATGGGAGTAAAAGTGCTCAGACTTGAGCTGGTTTCTATGACCAAACTTCCAACTTTGTTCTTGTTTTGACAATTCGGTATATAAGAGCCTACCAAATTGATCTTATCTTGCCCTGACCAGTTATTTTCTGAACCCACAGTTCTAAAGCAGGAGCTCTACCAGACCTCCCTAACCTAATGGCGTTAAAGCAGTGATTTCCAGCTGGGCACATTTGGAAATGTCTGTTATCACAACCCGATGGGAGAGGGGTGCCACCAGTATCTAGTGCATAGAGCCCAGAGATGCTGGTAAACATCCTACCATGCACAGGATAGCCCCCCACGACAAAGAATCATCCAATCCAAACCGTGAATAATGTTGAAGGTGAGAAGCCCTACCTTAGCACTGGCAAATGACCTTGAGCAAACTACTGACCAACTCAATGCTTCAGAATTTTCTTCCATGATCATGCAGATATGTTTCTTGTACAGTTATCACATTACCTAACACACTCCCATTGGAGCCTTTAGAACTTTGTCACAATTATGTTTGGACAATGAAAAAAAACTTAAATAATTCTGCCATCATATAACTATCTCTTCCTTATTTAAGACTGAATGATATACCACATTTTATTTACCCAGTCATCTGTCAATAGGCATTTAGGGTGCTTCCACATTTTAACTATTGTGAATAATGCTGCTGTGAACATGCTTGTACAGACATCTCTTCAAGGCCCTGCACTCAATTCTTTGGGGTATATACCCCGAAGTGGAATTGCTGAATCATACAGTAATTGTATTTTTTAAATTTTTTTAAGGAATAGCCATATTGTTTTCCACAAGGCTCACCTAAATACATTCCCACCAACAGTGCAAGAAAGTTCCAGTTTCTCCACATGCTCACTAACCCTTGTTATTTTCTTTTCTTTTCTTTTCTTTTCTTTTCCTTTTTTTTTATAGTAGTCATCCTTGTGGGTATGAGGGGGCATCTCACTGCAGCTTTGATCTGCATTTACCTCACGGTCAGTGATGTTGACCATCTTTCCATGTGTTTATTGGCCATTCGAATACCTTCTTTAGAGAAATGTCTATTCAAGCCCATCTATGAATTGGGTTGTTTGGTTTTGTTGTTGAGTTTTAGGTGTTCTTTATATATTCTTAATATTAATCCCTCATCAGATATATAATTTGTAAATATTCTCTCCCATTCCATGGGTTACCTTTTCATTCTGTTAATACTGTCCATTGGCATACAAAAGTCTTTATTTTTATGAAGTCTTGTTTGTCTATTTTTCCTTTTATTGCCTGTGCCTTTGGTGTCACATCCAAGAAATCATTGCCAAATCCAACATTATGAAGCTTTTGTCATATATTTTCTTCTGAGAGGTTTATACCTAATCCATGTCCTCCTCTCATTTGTTTTTAATGTCTCTATTTTTCCAGATAAAGTCTGCAGACTGAAAATGTCCCGGGTGAAATACACACAGACGAATCACTCATCTCCAAAGCTTTGCCTACCTGGATATTCACATACATGTGTTAGGGTGTCACTTGCTACAAGAAAGGGAAAAATCATTTCACACAGGTACAGGAAAATGTGGGTATATTAGATAGGCTACACAAATGGCTAAACAAATAAACCCCAAAATGTAAAGCCATTCAAACGAACACACGAGTTTATGCTTTGCTTATTCAACATCCATAGCAAATACTTCCAACTAATGGCAGGTTCTCTTCAAAGTAATGATTTAAAGACCAAAGCTTCTTCCTTCTCGTACCATCTTTTAATAGGCTCTGTGTCCATTTGCCTCCAGGTGGTGAAAGGGGACAGAGAGAATGGAGAAGCCATATTTGTTTCTTAACCACCGTGGTTTAAAAGTGATATACATAACTTCTACTTCCAAACCTTTGGCAATACCTAGTTACCTGGCCCTTCCTGGATGCAGGTAGCCAGGAAATGAAGTCTCTGATAGCAGAGCTGCTTGCCAGTAACTGCTTTATCCTTGCACTGTCCAATATGGAGGCCACCTGCCACATGAAGCTATTGAGCACTTGGAATGTGGTTCATTCAAGTTGAGCTGTGTCATAAGTATAAAATGCACACCAGATTTTGATACAACTTAGTATGAAAAGAAGGATGCAGATATCCCATTAATAGTTTTTATATTGATTACATATTGAAATGGCAATACCAGGGATATATTGGATTAAGTAAACTATATTGTTAAAATCAATTTCACCAGTTTCTTTTTACTCTTTTACCATAGTCCCTAGAAAATTTTAAATTACATACATGGCTTACATTCTATTTTTATTGGATAGCGCTGCTATGGAAATTAGCCTCCTCTGTTACACAGATTATCTCATAGAATTAAGATACAAAGTAAATCTAGGCTGCCCACAGAACCGGAGGAAGAAATCTAAAAGCTCTGTGAAATTAAGATGTGTGCTTTCTTTTTTCCTTTCTTCCTCTTCCTCCCCAGAACCACAAGGTCACTGGCTTCTGTCTGGATACCTTCTGATTTTACTTTTTTCTCTCTGTCTCTCTCTGTCTTTGTCTCTCTTTCTCTAGCTGTCTCTTTCATCCCTGTTCCAAATAGCTGCTGCAAGAGGGTGAGGTCAAATGGCTTGCCTCCCATTTGCTAGAAGCAACGGGAACAGGTTCTCAGGAAGGGGGCACAGGTAGGTCAGACAAACAGACTGACGTGTTTGCTCACGTCATTTAAAATATGTAAATGCTACATGAGCTTGGCAGCTGTCAACATTCCCCAATTTTTACACTTAATAGATTATACTTGCTTTAAGGCCTTTAGTAAGAACTCTGTGTTGAATAGATGACAAATTTTAATCTGAGGGTATACTATTTAATTCATGTCGTCACCAAAGAAAACATATAACTAGTCTTTCTTTCTGGGGCTTGTACCAGTGCCCAGAAATAGTCAACCTCCCTGACAAGCCTTGAATTTTCAACAGTGTACCTTGGACTCAATGTATATTCATATAACATCAGATCCACCTCATAGGATCGAGCTCGTCAAACCATAAGCAGAAATTATACGAGGGTACAATAAATGGAGAATATAGCCCATAATATAATCTCCTATAGGGCTAGAACTTTTTAATTTTAATGCCATTCTCTAGAGTTTAAGAAATGTCTCCAAGTAGCCCCTGTTAGAATATATATATATATATATATGGTTTTATATTCTCAGGAAGCATTTATACGCCAGACATTGCCCTAAATTTATTATCACCAATAACAACTTATCAGAAATGGATTTTCAGATTATTATCTTCCACCCAGCAAAACAAACCAAGAACAAAACCAAAACAAAGCAAAATAAAAATGAGTTGGTAAGTAATAGAATACAGGGTAGTAACAATTGTTAAAAGATGAGATTTGGGTAGCTTCAGAGTATGTCCCGGAAAGACAAACTTTAGCAGGGCCCTGCAGAGGAACACAGGACAGTCACAGTGCAGGCCAGGCGCCTGGGTATCTGGGAGGGCAGGGGAAGTAGGAGATGGTACAGAAAGCGGGGGCAGTCGTGTCACAAATACACACTTTGCCTCCATCTTCCTGATGGAATGAACTTGACCTTAGACAATGATATCTTTTTTGCTAGAGGCTATGGCCTTCAAAGTCAGCAGGACTCTCCTAAGAGAGTCCCTGAGGTTCTTTAGGACTCACCTCAGTAAGTGGATGACGGAGCAATGAGCTGATGTTTCCTGGGGCATTTTTAGGGTACCAGGCAGGGCTGGCTCTAAGTTGAGTCGTTGAGGATGCTTTTCTGCCTGGTACACAGCCTGCTCAGAGTCCAGTGGGTGTGTAGGTCCGCCAGCACGTTGAGCCAGGCCGACCACCTCCCGCTGAAACGATGATTTACCTCCCCAGAAGTCTAGCCTTTTCCTCTGGGAGATTCTCTTTCCTTTTTGCTGGGTAGAGATGGGGTGAGCAAGCTTCTGCTAGCTACCTCCCCTCTCAGCTTGGAATCAAGACAAACACCAGAGTGGGGAGGAAGATGACATAATGTAAGCGGCTTAAGTATCTTCCACAACTCAACTCATCAATGGCTTTGAGGTCTACACATAAATCTTGGACTGAATCATTGGCCTTGTAATTTGTATAACAGATAGTACTTCTTAGCTCATGTTCTTTCTGGAACATGTTCTAGAAATTAAACATGTATCTTGCACATATTCCCATTTGATTAAAACCAGATTCTTGGCACTGTGAGGACAGTGACCACTTCTATCTTACTGTCTTGTTTTTCCTAGTACCCTTAGAGCTAAAAACTGAATGAATAAATCAATGAATAAATGAATTTACCTATCCTCTTGGTGTTGTGTTGTCTATGTTGATGGCACATCTTTGTTACAGTCATTCTTTTAGGGAAGAATAAGGTCCGTTTTACTTTATTCTGTCTAGGAGAAAGCTGTATCAGAGAACCAATTACTAAAAATTATTTGTTAATAAGCAACTGGGTAAAACACTTAGAAATTTTAGTTGTAGATGACAAATATCTGTTTCCTCTAAAGCACCAGCTCCTTTTGTTCTCTTGCTTTATGAAAAGAAGTAAAATGGAGATCACATAGAGATAAATGGTATTTGCACAGAACTCTATCACGTTAAAAAAGAACACTTCCCCATATTCTATTCATTTTCTTTTTAGAGGAACATCTCAGAAATAGAGCTCGCATTATCATCTGTTTTATTACTTAGAGAGTAACACAGGTCAGATAGTTGTAGCGTAGTCGAGGGAGCATATCTCTGATGAAACCAGAGGGGTAGGGCTCGCTAATTATGATGCGCTGCCTACTTTAACTGTGAAATCTGAATACAGAATTCTGCATATTGACTCTAGGTTACAGACCTCAGATTGCAGCCAAAACCACATTTGTCTGACTCCTACACATCCGTCAGATCTCAGTTCAAATGTCTCTTCCTCAAGGAAGCCCTCCCTTTATTCAACAAGCTGGGTCAGCCTCCTTAGCATATGTTCTCATAGCATTAGGCAGCTTTCCTAAGCAGTACTTAACACAGTTGTCTCTTATGAGCTTTTCTGTGGCATTATTTGATTATTGTCCTGTCTCCGTGGCCAGAAAGCATGCTGTTTACCGAGGTATTCCTAGAGCTTAGTACACAGTAAGCGTTCAATAAATACCATAACATTAGTGAATAAAGGAATAAATGTTGAATTTTCAAAATGGAGTTTGAAGATCTAGAAGGCATTCAAAGAAAAGGTAAAAATAGAAACTTGTTTTCAGAGAATTTGGACAAATATTTATATTTCAGAAGAATTTTTAAAATTTAAATAAAGGTAGCAAAGAGGGGGAATTCAATCAGTTATTACTAAGTAATGTTATTTCTATAATTATATATGTATACAAAAAGACTATTTGATAAACTTTTAAAAATATGAAGGGGCACCTGGGTGGCTCAGGCTGTTAAGCCGCTCAGGTCATGATCTCAGGGTCCCAGGACTGTGTCCTTCATTGGGTCCATGCTTAGTGGGGAGTCTGCTTGAGGATTCTCTCTCCCCCTACATCTGCCCCTCCCCCTTGCTCGTGCTATCTCTTTCTCTAAAATAAATAAATAAATCTTTAAAAAAATAAATAAAAATAAAAACATTTAAAACAGTTCTTAATATCCATAAATCCGTAATGTGATTCAAACTTACTTCTCAAAAACTTTATTTTATGCTTTCTTTATAAAGGCACAGGTTAAATGCTGAATTTCATTAATATCTCCTCCCTAATAGTTTGAGTATCCTATGCTTAAGAAAAAAATATTTCTTTCGTATCTATAGCAATATGTTTTATTAAACTGATGCTGAGCAAGGAAGAAAATGGCTAGGAAATTCCAAGAAATAAAAATATTGTCCTAGGATATATGGATTCAATTTGTAGGGAACTTTATCCTACCTCCTACTTTAAAAAGTTTTATAGGCCAGGAAGACATCTAAAATTAAAAAGAAAAAAAAGTTGACCAATGAAAGAAAGAAGGCCTACAGGTTTTTCCAACTCTGCTTGGTCCATAATAAAAACGAAGCGTAGAAATGAAGTGTAAGTCATTCAGGTGTGGAGAAAAATAGAAGCTAAAAACAAAACATGTTTTATTGAAACTGTCAACATTGTAATGTGGAAGATTATGGTTCATTTTGTTTCAGCCTAAACACTGATAAAATATTTATAGAAAGATTATAATTTTCTTAATTTTTTATATGTATATATATGTTGTGTTAAGATAGCCATAGACAAAGGGAAGAATGCCTAAATGAGCAACTGCAAAAATGAAAAAAAAAAATCCTTCTTTTCAAAGGGAAATTCCTGCTACAATTTTCTTAAGATAAAGACTTCAGTAATAGGTAAAAAGTGACTGAGATCTTTACATAAGAGATTCAGAGCAAGGCCAGCAGTCTGTTTGGGGAGAATAAAAAGGTACAGAGATCAGGAATGTTACCAGAGCGAGAAATTCAGCACATCTATAAACTTCTGAAGAACTGGTTTCCCTAAATATGAGTCTCTTCCCAGGTAAGGTGTCATTTCCTACTCGTGTTATTTAGCTTAACAGTAGAATTTTACCTTAATCGAAAGTGAAGTAGGCTTACTAAAATGCTTGAGTGTTTTGTTTTGGTGAATTCCGTAGTTACTATGATGCTGATTCAAAGGAGTCTGACATAAATGATACATAATGCTAGAAAATTGAGTTTAAAACACACTTCTCTTTTATATTCTCATTCCCATAATAGAATAGAAAATCCAGTCTGATGCTGCTGTGTTACTGACACTTCAAATAAGATTTAATTAGTTTCTCTGACAAAGCAGTAAATCTTTAAATTAAAGAGTTCAGGAGTGCTTAGCCCCATAAATTCTCTAAGGAAATTTAAATAGGAATAATAAGTTTCAAACACATCTTTCTTGGTGCTTTCCATGAGCCAGCCAATGTTGGTCCTTGACAAATGGCAAGAATAAATATACCTTGAATCTGTAAGAGTCCATTTTAGGCATTCTGTAAAATAAAGCTCCAATGTTAGGAAATTAAAAGTCAACTTCCAGAGAATGATATTGACAAACTATCAATTAATAAATGTCATATTCTTCTATAACAATAGCCAATATTTACTAAGTGCTTACGAAATGCTATGGCCTGTTTTAAGTGCTTTACATGGATTTAATATTTCTTTAATTCTTCTATCAACCTACGTATTTGGTGCTACTATAATTTCCATCTTAAAGATGAGGAAACAGGGGCATAACCAGGTTGAGTGACTTCCTAAGAATACAGTGCTAGAGGATGTCTGTAGCGAAGGTTGTGGATATGGCAACTCTATCCCCTTGGGTCTTATCAGTGTAGTGCACACCGAAGCCTCGCTTCTCACTTCCAGGGCCTGCAGCAGCCCACTTTGTGTTACACGCAAGACAGGCCAGAAAATCCAGAGCTAGAATCTGCACTGACCTCCTCCTGGGAGCCCTCAATCTGTGATGGGTTGGGATTTGGTATAAAATATCCCAGACAGGTCCCTCACTCCTCAGGTAGGGTAACTCAGAAACACAAGTGCTCTATTGGCTACTGAGAGTTCCCAAGGAGGATTAACCTTTTGGTACACACGTCATAACTTGCTTGAAAATTTATTATTTACAGGCGGTTTTCCCTCTCCTTTTTTATTTCCTCAACTCTTACTAGTGATTACTGGGATTACCTCCCAAATGAACTATTTTCACTCATATCTTTATCTTAGAGTCTGTTTCTGGGGGAACTCAAAATAAAAGAGGATTTTAACCTAGACATTCTGGCCACAGGGTCTATGTGTTTAATCACTATAGTATACGGCTCATTCTCCCAGAAAATGGCATATGTTTTATAAAAAATGGTCTCAAGATATGATGGGAGGTAGAATCTTTGTTTTCATTTTGCATCCCAACTTCTTGTCAAGAACTGTGAAGGGTCTGAGATTTTACTTTCCTTGCCAGCAACCAAGCTGGCATGTCTTTATATGATGAAGGCTGGTAGAAGACACGAGGCTCCTGGGTCAGAGACAAGAGACTGTATTACATACAACAGGAGCTAAAGAATTCACATTTGTGCCAGGTTCCTAAGGTTCATTACCCACCAGGCAACATGGACAAGCCCAGATAGATAATTGTATGTGCAGAGGGCACCTGGGTAGCTCAGTCAGTTAAGTGTCTGCCCTCAGCTCAAGTCATGATCTTGGGATCCTGGGATCCTGCATCGAGCTCCTTGCTCAGCAGGGAGCTGCTTCTCCCTAAGCCCCTCTCCCCTGCTTGTGCTCTCTCTCTCTATCAAATAAATAAATAAAATCTTTAAAAAAAAGAAACTCATAACTGTGCACATAGTGGACTGTGTTATGGGAGAAAACCACTGGGGTTAGGAACCCAAGTTTTTCATAGTAGACAATCAATATGCCTGCTCTTTGCTCCAGAGACACCATCTCTGTCTTTCAAGGCTATTAACTATACAAAAATCTTTGAAAGCATAGTCCATAGTAAAGGCAATCAATAACTCACTTGAAAGGTATGCAATATGCAAGCGACCCAGGGACAGTTGTCTTCTATGTTTTGAAATTAAAAATAAAAGTTCATGATTTCATCACCCAATGGAAACATGATTATACCTTACAGAAAATGGCAAAAACAGACAAATGACAAAATTTTAAAAATTGTTTATTGTGTCGTTCTTAGTTTTTATGTCTTTTCTTATTCCTCTGTCAAGTCCTAACTACATTTTCCTTTGATGTCCACACTAATCCTGTCAGGTAACTATTTTATAGCTGGTGGAAAAATGACTCAGAAGATAAGGAGCTTCACTGACACTCATCTAGTCAGTGCTGGAACCAAAAGTTACACTGAAGATTTCTAAACTCAAAGCTGCCAAACATTGGACTAGTAGCACTAGAGTAGATGGACAGCTGCCTGGAGCTCAAAACCTAAAAGATTTAGTGGATCCCTTCATTTCTTCAATGCCACACACACCCTTGCCAGAATTTTGGGAAAAGTGTTAAAGACATGAGCCAGGGTAAAGGGAGAGGTGCAAGCAGAGGAGAGGACATAAATACATCCTTTTTGTTTTTTAATGTTCAACTTCCCTTTTCTACATTTGTGTTTTTTTTTTAAAGTGGTTTGCACTGTGTAAATCAGTCACTGCTAACCTTAAAAATAAAAGTTGCAGAAAAGCCGTGGGTTTGGAATTGAGCTGTGAAAAACAAAATTCCAGAATTATCAGTATGGTAGCACTTCAACTCAAATGGATGCAGAATTTCATGTCTTTTTCCCACCAGGGAAACATGCATAATTTAAGTGCATTCAAAAGCTCAAACTAAATTGTTGGACATACTGTTTATTGCATCAGGGTGCCGTTGGTTATGACACATATGATACTTGAAAAAAAGTATATAGATCAAATTCTACTACATCAAATTACAATTAAAGTGCATTATGGACATTTGTTACTTAAAGGAATCCTATAGTGAATCCATTTTGTAACAAAAAACAAAACAACAACTGTTCTTAGAGAGACATTATGTTTAGAGGCAAAAGGTTTGGCCAAGAGTAGAAATTCTGGGATTCTAGTGCTACCGAGCCTTTGTGTCATTTATAGCACAGGGTGGGGAAATTAAACCAGATAATCTCTAAACATCCCCAATTCAGATTTCCCTTTCATGGAGCTCAGTGACTCAGAGACATGTGGTCTGACTCCCAGTTGTGCCGCTTACTGGATACACACTCTACCGCAAGTTAGGGAAACTTCTTACACTTTTTCCTAACCTGTAAAATAAGGATAGTAATACAGACTTCAAACAATACTTATGAGTATTAAATTAAATAGATAACACTTATTAAACACTTTGTCCACAGCCTGGCACATACTAAGCACTTAATAATTTGCAATCAATATCATTGTTAATTCTACAATTTCTCTCTCTCTCTCTTTTTAAAGATTATATGTATTTATTTGACACAGAGTAGGGGGCACACAACAGGGGGAGCAGCAGGCAGAGGGAGAGGGAGAAGCAGACTCTCTGCCGAGCAGGGAGCCTGACTCGGGGTTTGATCCTAGGACCCTGGGATCATGACCTGAGCCGAAGGTAGACGCGTAACCGACTGAACCACCTGCCCCTAATTCTATATTTTCATGTATCAAATTCGCTTCCTGTGTGACCTCCTGAACCATTCTTTTAAATAAAGTCTGACTATACCTAATTTAATCCACACATTCATGTTTTTCCAAAGTTTTATTGAAATTTTTCAAATCTGTTATAAAGTTGATAAAACTATGCAGTGACTATCTAGTTACCCACCACCTAGATCCTATAATTAACATTTCACTAGAGTGTTCTCACCTATCTGTCTGTCCATTCTTATAGCCTTCCAACAAACCTTTTTAATGCATTTCAAATGCAGTGGAAAGGATCAGTACACCTCTCTCCTAAATATATCAGCCTGCGTATTGTTAAACAGAGTCCAGGATTTGTTTGTGACCCTTTTTTTCCATTCGAGGTAAAACTCAACATATAATAAAAATAGGCATTTATTTGTATATTTTGGGGTGATTTAAATTTCCGAATTGACTCGTGTGGTGACTTCAATATTCAAAATCAAATCACCAATTATATTTGTTATAATCTGTCACATAATGCATGAGACAGAATTGTTGGGAAGACAAAGTGAGAAAAACTGAGTAGTGAACCAGACATGCAGTAAATGTTCAACGGTAGCCCTTCTTTCCTCTGTAAAAGTGCATCTGATTAGAACACCTGGAAAATGTACTTTAGATATTTTTTTTACTTTTAGTAACTTAATGAATGTAAAAAAAAAAAAAAGGCAATAAATTATGAAGAATAGATCTGACCTAAAATAGGAACTTCTGTCCCCAAAGAGAAGTCTCCTTGTTACACCATCTCTTTACATCTTTGGATATACACACACCTTTACTATCAAATAGTGAAGATGGGATCAAGAGCTTGGAAGGTTCCAGAATGATCAATAAATATTTTTTTCATCAAGTATAAACATTTCTCTCTCTCTTTTTTTTTTTTTTAAGGATTTTAGTTATTTATTTGACAGAGAGAGAGACAGCCAGCGAGAGAGGGAACACAAGCAGGGGGAGTGGGAGAGGAAGAAGCAGGCTCCCAGAGGAGGAGCCTGATGTGGGGCTCGATTCCAGAACGTTGGGATCACGCCCTGAGCCTAAGGCAGACGCTTAACGGCTGTGCCACCCAGGCGCCCCAAGTATAAACATTTCTGAGCTAAAAATCCCAATACAAAGTTCTCACATACCCACTCATTCCCTTGAGGAGGGGCTAAAATGAACCCCAGGCTATAGTTCATTCTTAGGAGATGTCTTTATTACTTTCCACTGCAACGTAGAGAGGAGCCATCCTCTTGTTCACAAGCAGATCATGGAGTGAAGAAAAGACTCTCAGGATCCCCGTCAGGAGCCAGGCTAGGAGAGGAGGAGCTCCCAGAGGGCCACACAGGCCCCTCTCCCTAGAGTTTTAATTTGATGCTTTCTTCCCCATCTATTGGCTCAAATAGGGCATGTGTGTGAATCCATTGGTCACATTACCTTCCTGTGTGCTTTATATAGAGATGCTTGTCTTGTTGGGAATACAGGCAAAATGATAAAGAAGTTGCTTTTCCCTGTTAAAAAGATCCTGCCTCTCTAGGGAATTTGCTTGTTTCCAGGTACACTTAGTTTCTATGATGTAATAATTAATGCTAAGGTGTTGGAGGTTTAATGTAGTCTTCTTCCCACAGCATTTACTTTTGAAAAGACCTCAGAGCCTAATGCTTTTAAACGATAGTGGGACTGTTTGTTGGCTTTGGGGCTCAGAGTGGAGTGTTATCAGGTTCAGAGAGACGACTCGGTGCCTCTCACACAATATTCCATGTCTAACTGTCTTGCCCACCTAAGTGGATAGCTAGTTTAATCCGTGTTTTTTGTCCATTTGACTTGCTTCATTTTGTTTTTAGCGGGGGGAGTTTGGAGGGTAACGGGGCCTCTTCATCACCTGTCAGATTGGCTTACGTGGACAACCACCTTGTCTTACTTGCCGGTGGCTACCCTTGTCTATAGATCTCACGAGGTAGGGAGCAAAGAATAAGGTTTCTCCAGCCCCCCCGAAAGAGAGCTTACAATCCCTGAAAGGAGTGTGCGCGTGTCTGTGCAAATGTGCACGCACATGGAATCTTTATGAAACAAGCTGCACCTTCCTGTGGGTCCCTCGCTCTGACGTTCTGTTTGATCTCCTTATCTGTGTTTAAGGTCTAGTTTTCCAGTATATTTCAGGGCCTGAGATTATGCTCCCTTGCCCCCCTCATTCACCAAACACCCTATTATTCACACACACACACACACACACACACACGCTCCCTACTGTACTTCCTCAAACACATTAATTTCCATGTAAAATCTCTTCAGAGATAACAAGTGTGCTCTGTACCAACAGGTGGTAGTAGTCGACTCCCAAGATCTATTCTACCACCCATTTGCCCTTTCCATGGTGTTGGTTAAAATGGACATGTAAGTCTTGGCCAGTGAGCCATGAGAGGGTCTCCGGGACTGGCTCTGGGAATAGTGTCCTAGCTGGTAACACAGAGCCCTAAACAAAGAGACAGTCTCTCCTCTTCTTCTAGTCTGGACTTTGTTGCATCTGGTGAAGAAATACCCACAATGCCTACAGCTGCTTTCCCCTGCCCTAGGCCAGGGCCCTGTTGGACTATGCCTGGGACCCATACAAATGCTGGACTGCTTTTATGTGAGATAATGGATTCGATTACTGCTGACGCCAATTTGAGTTAGGTTTTCTGTTACTGGAAGCAAAAAATAATTTAGCTAATTCAGATGCACTATTTTTATGAACAATTTTAGTTGTTAATAGTCATCTAATTTGATATATTTCCTCAGATGCTCACCTGCTTGATTGCTTTGATATAACCCTATGATAATTGCTAATCTTTGAGTCCAAACTACACGCCGGGTATGGATATAGAGGAGAGTCTGCTGGCTTGTTTTAAAAGGTCATGTTGCTTACACTCAGTTAATGTGCAATCCTTCCCTATTCCTACCCATAGTTACTCACTCCCATATATCACTGGTTAGTGTCACATTAGGTGGTAGCTGTGTAAATTCACCAAAAGCTGATGGTGAATGAGTTGATCCAGTAAGAGCCACATGGCCCATTTCTTTGGCTTCTAAAAGTCTGGACACAAATTATGGAAAGGGCTGCCTTCTTATCAGTAGACATAAAAATATTTCAGATAATACAGCATCATACTTTGATCAAAATCTCAAGGATGAATTTAATTTGCCATGTACTTATTTTTCAGTTATTGTAATGATGTAAGGCCCAGCTCAGCTGTCCTCTTGTGTATGACAAAAGTGATATGGCAGTGGGGAAGGGAATACCAAAGCACAAATGATAAATTGGACCCTATGTGATTTATAGATCCAAAATTTATCGTTTGTATGTTTTAGCAAGAGAGAACACAGTATAAGAAAGATCATGAGAAGTGACAGTCAGGATACATTGCTTTGTGTGTTTATTTTTAAAACTCCCTTATTTAACCTTAAAATAAACTTAGTAGATTAAAAGTTTTCATCCTAGCATTGTGGTGAAACCAAATCTCAAAGCGCCGAGAGGGTGTCTTAATAATTAAAAGCTTGTTGAAGATGCTGACCTGGTTTGAAAGCCAGAGTTCCCATCATTGCTTCTTCTTTTCATTTGTTTTTAGGGGCCTTGCTACTCCTAAGTCTATGAGGACAGTTAACTCGGGAACTTCCTCCACAGATAAGAGAAAGCTAGTGAATTGGCCAAAGGAAGCAAAAGTTGAAGGGGAGATGAATGCAGATCGGAAAATGATGCGATTGAGGGTGGAAGTGTAGGTACCAGATAAGGGTGATAGGGAGGCCCTCATGTAGGAGGTGATGGGGTTGGGCACTGGGGAACAGATGGAGCAAACCGGGTGTTGCGGTGACTGCATGAATGCAGAAACTAGTAAACACGTGTCTGTCATTTACCAAACCTAGACTAAAGGGTCAAAAATGGTATTAGTGGGGCACCTGAGTGGCACAGCCGGTTGAGCGTCAACTCTTGGTTTCAGATCAGGTCGTACGATTTAGGGGTCATGAGATCAAGCCCCACATCAGGCTCCATGCTCAGCATGGAGTCTACCCCTCCCCCTCATGCTTTCTCTCTCTCTAAAATAAATAAATCTTTTTAAAAAAATGGTATTAGTAATTAGCCATAAAATAATCATTAATATTCCTTGGATTCAAACTATGCGGCCAGTGTTATACAAAATACTTTATCTACATTATTCAATTTGATCCTCACACCAGCCTCATGAAGTTGGCACTACTATTAACCTAATTTTACCGATGAGAATAAATGGCACTGACTTGTTACATTGCAGAACTCAGATTAGAATCCAGGTAGTTTGATTTCAGAGCTGGCACTCTCACCCATGGTTCTGTATTATTTCACAGTCTAAAGTATTGGGAATGCACAGACACTGCTAGTGTATATGATGGTTTTCATGTGAATTAGAAAAGACCAAAGAACTCTGGCTACCACCCAGAGAAATCCAGCCCCATTCCCTCACAACTTAGAGGGCAGTTGGCATCTTTGACCAAGGAAACAGGTGCTCTTTCCATCAGGTAATGACAGCACTTGCCAGGGTACCTGTCTTGGATATCAGCCTCCATTTATTTCCTCAGCAAGTAAACTTCCTACAGTGTACTGATTCTATGACTATATGAGGGGCTTTAAACAAATTAATGTATAGGTCTATTTTACTTTATCAACCAAAAGTTTGTTTGCAAGCACTCTACATGGATATTCCCTGTTTGTCTCTCCAGATCTATTCTCACCCTTCTTTACTCTGCTCTGTGTCTTGGAAGGCTGACCTTTATGGGCTCCCTTGCCTTCTGGCTTCCTGTTAAGTTTATCCAATGGAAGCCACCAGCCAGAAGTCCAGGGGAAGCGAGGCTGAGGTATTTTCTCCCCTGGTTGTCTCCCTACTGTGCCAGTACCCTGGTTCCTCTCCTAAAGCCCCAGCTTGTTAGGCAGTCCTATGCCATAGCTACAGAGAGAATTCTCTCTCCAAGTCTGGTGGCCACTTCCTCTCGTAGCCCTTCTAACCTAGAAGTGCTGCAAGGTTCCTGACTGCTACTAGTCCTAGGATGCTTCATCATCCCTTGATCACTCCCTAACTCTGCCCGCACTTCTGTAAACAGACCCTGAATTAAACTCGCCTCAATTTCCCTGTTTGAGTGAGCCATCTGTTTCCTGTCAGGACCCTGACTGATACACAGCGGAAACAAATTTTGACTATTTTAAGCAAAAATGGAATTTGGAGAAGGCATGTTTGGAGTTACAGATATGAGGGGAGGTAGTAAAAAACAAAGGAATAAACAAACAAAAAGCAGAAACAGACCCATAAATACAGAGAACAAACTGATGGTTGTCAGAGGGGAAGACGGCAGGGGATGGGCAAAATGGTTGAAGGGGAGTGGGAAATACAGGCTTCCAGATATGGAATGAACAAGTCATGGGGATAAAAGGTCCAGCATATGGAATATAGCCAGTGATACTGTAACAGCATTGTATAGTGACAGATGATATCACACTTGGGGTGAGCATAGCATAACACGTCGACTTGTTGAATCACTACACTGTACACTTGAAACTAACATAGTGTATCAACTATACCTATATTTTAAAAATGTATAATAATGATAATAAAGAAATGAGGGAAGGTGGGAGGACCAGGGTTGGAGAACAAATAGGAACCAGGGGCCTGCTGGAAAGCTGAGGAGCAGGAATGACAGCTAGTCATTCAGGAGGAAGAGCCTACACCACCCATTGCCACTGTCTGCATGCTCACCAGCTGTCCCTGTGTCCTTCAGTCACCTACTCAAGAGTTTCTGGGAGAGAGGGTCTGACTGCCTGGGTCTATCTTATACCTCCCCAGGCTCAGCTGGGAAGTAGGCAGGAGCGGCTATTGTGATAGGAAGTGAACACCACTACCTACTAAGACCATACCCAATGGGTGAAACCTTTAAAACAAGAAATCAAGGTGGTAAGAGAAAGCACCCCCCCCAACAAAAGGACAAAAGTCATTACAATAATTAATTTTAAAGATGTGGAAGTGCCTTAACAATCCAGGCATCTAAGGCAACCTTTCCCCAAAGATAAAGGCTCATGAAGAGATAGGCGCTCCTCAGCAAGGATTTCAGTAGTAAAGAAGTACTACTTCTAAAGGTTTAATAAATGAAAATTCTTTAAAAGATTTTCTTTTTTTTAAAATAATAATATTTTTTATTATATTATGTTAGTCACCATACAGTACATCCCTGGTTTTTGATGTAAAGTTCCATGATTCATTACTTGTATGTAACACCCAGTGCACCATGCAATACGTGCCCTCCTTACTACCATCACCGGCCTATCCCATTCCCCCACCCCCCTCCCCCCTGAAGCCCTCAGTTTGTTTCTCAGAGTCCATAGTCTCTTATGCTTCATTCCAAGATTTTCAACTCGATTACAGTTGCTGGTTTCATTTTAACAAGGCGTTCATGTTGTCCCTTTCTCAAAACTGCCCATTCAGTGGGTCTTCTGCCCAATAACCAGCCACTCAAGAACTAGAAGATTCAGAAACCAGTAACTTCAAATCAACTTCTCTCTAGGAACTAATTCATTATATCAATATGCAGTGAGAAATTGGCCCAAACAATTTTTTTCTTATTTTTTAGTCTCTTAAAGGTTATTCTTCACCTCTACCAGTACTCCTTTGCTTTATCGTAGTTCAAGATATAGTAAAGAATACCATTTAACTATGAACTAAACATAGATAGCTTATTCAACAAGTCTGAAGATAATGCTATTTTATTACATTTACTGACTGTTGACTGTTGTATTTATAACTCACGCAATTACTATATCTAGCATAAAATTTAAACTATTTACTTTTATAGCTTCTTTGGAACCATGCTTTATCTCAACTCCAAAATTAACTTATTTCACAAAGACAAAGCTGATGAGTTATAAAATTCAACATATACTCTACTTATCTGAAGGAGAGCAATACATATTCATAATTGTCCCCTGGAGGTTTCTTGACACAGTTACTGCTATCGGTAAGAGGAAATTCTTTTTCCTCAAAATAAATTCTTTTTCTTCAAAATAAAATTACAAAATTGCATGCAATACCTATAATTTTAAATCGAGAATTTATATTCTGTTAAATTCAACTGGCTGTATAGATTATTTTTATTCCAAGATATTAACATACTTGATAAATGTGGAAGACAGAACACTGTCCAGGCTAACTACAAAGTTTCCAGAGCTGCCAGTGAGATGATTTTATTTAGCATGACAACGTGATGAAGAATGGAGATGGGTTTTTATGATATAACAGACATTTAAGATTTTTCTTTAATTCAAGATGTAACTTTTCTCATACGCCCTCACATCTTATATGCCTCTTGTTCTGAATATATACATATATTGGGTGAAGGGGAGTAAATACATATACTGTATACGTATATACTATTTATAGTGTATATGTATGTATATGTATATATATAGTAAATAGTAAGGACAAAGTAGAAAAGGTACATACAGAAAATCTACAGTTTTCATATATGTAAGTGTCTGGGATTACATTCTCAATGGGATACTCCTATAACATGTCCTCTTACAAGGCACATACGAATGCTACTACTCTAAATACATATAAATCTAGCGGCCCACAATACTTACTGGGTGCCTAGTGGAGACAAGCAAGAAAGTAGAGGAACTAGCCCTTATTTTCAAAGATGTGATAATATCTATAAATCTTCTCCTTCCAATTTGAAAAACATACATCTTTCCCTAACATGGTCTTTGTCTCTTCAAAACCATTGAACTGGTCTTTCTAATTGAATTGGTAGGCTGTCAGCTGTTTTAATAACCAATATCTACACAATCAAATCAGTGATGAAAGTGGGTTGGCATCCTGGATACCTAGAAACTCATGGTCAAGAAGAGGCTATTCCCTTTCGCTGGCTTCTCACAGCCTGTGCTGTCCATTTTAGACCGGGATGTAGAAAAGGCGCTGGCCCACTCAGCCTCCTGGCTTCTCTGTCTGCACGTGTTCCATACAAATAAATGGAAATGGGGCCACTGTTCTCCTGTGTCAGGACATGGTCAGCATAAGTAAGAACACCAACCGGCAGGCATGCAACATCCAGTGAGTTCCTATTGCAGCCCTGCTTTCTCTGCTAGATCAGATGGCAGTTGACAGAAAAGCTAATATTTTGAAAGTTCATTTCCTACTTGCAAATCAGGGAATACCCCTAGGTACAGAACAGTCTGCTGCTTTAGAGAATATTTCATACACGTTTTGAGATTGCTGGTTTTCTAGGCAGGAAAATCTCTGATTTCTGGACTGGGGTGTATAGGAAGTTGTTGCCGAATCCAACTTGGGTCTGTGGTTTCCAAATTCTGAGATGTGAAAAGGACTCTATGTTCAGTGATGGCAGGTCTCATGTGTCTTATTCCCCTTAGTGACTGACATCTAGCAGCCTTAAATAAACAGTTCTTGAGTAAATGATCAAATAAATTAGCAGATTTCTTAGTGTCAGTGGCAAATTCAGTTTGAAGCGTTTTTCTTGGCCTATTGTGGTTAAAAGCCTAACAAAAGATGCAGTTGACAGTGATTCTTTTAAGATGCAGCCAAAATTTGCTTGAGCAAAACCAGCATATGAAAAAATCTGGGTTCACAAAACAAATACTGTAAATTAAAGGGTGATTATATGCTTCACAATTACATGGAACTATTCCTTAATTCAGAAGGTTCCTAAATGCTGGCTCACGATTCTTTCTCAGGTTCACGAAGAAATAAGAAAAATCAGCTCACTGTATTATTTTTCATAAGGCTAAATTAATCAATTTAAAGAACCATCCTTTATTCAAAAATTACCTTCTCTTGTTTCCGTGGCTAAAATACTTCTTAAAAAAATAAGATAATGAGGCTAGTCTATGCTAATTATTCTTTTTTAATGCCCTTACTTGCCAAAGTAAAGTTGCCAACCCTGTATTAGTTCCCCAGCATTTTGAAAAATATTTTATTGGTTTGTGAAATCCAAGTGTTGGAGGATGACTTAGATTTAAAATAAGATTCATTTTAAAAGGATACAAGTATTTTTAAAAAAAAATGCACACTGAATGAAGGAAGATAGTACACCCTTGGCCTTAATTACCCATGATAATAGCCAACCAATGTTGAGTGGCTACTCTCTGCTGAGCACTGCTCCTAGGGCTTTTAAAAATGTGTTAATCATCTAAATTTCGTGGTAGCCCAAGAAGGAAGTATTATTTTTTCCCCACTTTACAGATGAGGACTCTTTCCCCCAAAGACAAAAAATACAGCTAGTAAACTGATACAGCTGGCTCTAGAATTTATGGTCTTATATTACAAAGAAACTGGGCCATATGACAGTGCAACCAACAGAAAAACATCAGTTGTTATTATATTCTGATGATTATGGAAATGGAGGTCCAATCAGCATACGGATTATAAACTCCTATCCAAGACTCCTACTATCTTATATTTAAATCAGAGCCCTTCCCAATCTTACCTTATCAACCCAGTTCTTGATGACCTATTTTTAGCTTCAGTATTTACAGAGGTATTGCTTCAAGCAATATCCTTATTTCTTAAACTCAAGTTTTAATTAGCAAATATCAGAAAACAAAGCAAAATACATTTACAAAGGGGTATTCAACCAAATAGAGGATGAAAGCATAACATTCCTAAATTTAGTCATCACGATTAAGTTAACTCAGGGCAAATTCAACCTTTACAGTACACAAAAAAGTTTGTTTACTTACTTAAAGAGTATAAAACCCCAGCTTCCAAACGAGATGAAAAAGTATTAACACCCTAGCTTTTAAAAAGGTATTAAAAAGTATTACAATAAGCAAATAAAGTATTAAAACCTCATGTAGATATCCATCCCAACAATAGGTTCTTATTTAAAAGATTACAGACTTTGGTGGGAACTCAGATATTTCTTTGCAGTGTCAGAAGTCCAAATACAATATTAATTCGGCAAAGAGGTAAATTAGGAAGTAAGATTCATAATAAATAAAAAGAAAAAAGGCAAAACTGATGAATCCAACTAGACTTCCGACTACAATGACAAAAACAAACAAAAAACTTCCAAAATTACAGCAAACTGGAGTCACAGACAAAAATTTTGGCTTTCATAACCGACAATACTCTTGGTAATGGTAAAAGTGATTTGGCAGGTTAAGACCGGTCTCTATCACCCTATCGTCTATTTTTCACCACTTACCAAAATATTGCATTACATGAAGGGAGTTGTCATTTTACTTCAATGATAACGAAAAAGAGATTTTAGCGCTATTAAGAAAGATCAATGAATCAAGAGGTCTGGGGCTTCTGCAGTTTAAGGAAATTCTGTTAATTAACATCTCCACCCCTCAGTCCTGAGAGGTGGGATGTGCACAGCCAATCCGAATACCTTGTATACATACAGCGCTCTAACTTCTAACAACTGCAGGTAATTCCTGCACAAACTCTTCTTTCAACTTTCTGGCTTCTGCTCAATTACCCCTCCCTAGCTCACATGCCCTAGAAAAGCACAGAACCAGTTCTAGGACTTAGCTATCCACCTAGCACCCCTAAGCTCCTCCCCGAGACTACCCTTCTCCCTCCCTGGCCCGGCCTCGGCCCGGCCCCGGCCCAACCCGGCCCAGCCCGGCCCAGCCCAGGAAGACCCACCCCACTACTGTCCCGCTCCGGCTCTCTGAACTTCCCCGCCCACTCCGTCCACGTGACCAGGACCCCCTCACCCCCTCTTTGCGATCCACCAATCAGCAACCACCTCCGCCCATAGTCCCGTCTCCGACGCTCCCCTTTCAAAAAGGCAGCTTTCTCCTCCCGCCTTCAGCCCCGCCCCTTTTCCAACTCCCCGCCCCGCTGGTCCCTCCCACTTCCCCAACTCCCCATTCCCCTCCTCCCCTCCTATTGACCCCTCCCGCTCCTAGGCTTCGCCCCGCCCCACTCGGGGCCCCGCGCTCGCCCTCTTCTCGCGAGATCTGAGCGTCCCCGCCGCGGCCGCCCGCCTCCCCCTCCCGTCCTCCCACCCCCCTCCCCCCAATCTCTCCACTCTCCGGCTCTCCTCCCTCCCTCCTCCCCCCTCCACCCTCTGGGCCGGATCTCGTCTCGCTGAGGCGGAGGAGGAGAAGGAGGAGGAGGACGTTCGGCCTGCGCAGTGAGATGTTTGTCCGTCGCCGCCGCCGCCGCCATCGCGGAGGAGCGCGATAAAGGGAGCCGAGCCGGGCGTGAGGGGGACCCCGCGGAGCCGCCGCGCCAGCGCAGCCCCCAGCGGAGCCCGAGCCGCCGGAGCCTGAGCCGCCGCCGCCCCCGCCGCGGCCACCCAGTGGCCGGCCAGCTCCCCAGCCCAGCCCGGGGGCCGCGCTGCCGCCGCCCCCAGCGTAGCCCCTCGCCTGCCCGCCCGCCTTAAATGTGACACCGGCGCCTCGGAGTGCGACCCGAAGCCGCCGCCGGGGAGGGGACGAGCACCATGTCGAATCTGAGCAAAGGCACGGGCAGCCGGAAGGACACCAAGATGCGGATCCGGGCCTTTCCGGTGAGTGTCTCCTCGGCGCCTCGGACCCCAGGGCCGGGGGCCCGGCGGAGAGCCGCACGCGAGGCCCGGGCTGAACTCCCCCAACAGGCCTCAGGCCCGGCCTCCCCTCCCCCACGCCGCCGGCCGCGGGGCGCGAGCCTTCCCGGCAACGGGGCGGCGCGGGGCCCCGGCGCGGCCGCCCTCCCGGGCCGTTCCCCGCGCCCAAGCCCGGCGCCGCGCACCGGCCCGGGAGCTGCTTCTCCGGCCAACCAGCGGGTGTCGGCTGCGGCCGGGGCCCCTTGGCCGGTCCCAGCACCTTCGCACGTTCCTGGGGTGTAGGCCCGGCCCCTAGTACACCTCTCCCTGCTCGTTTCCCGCAACCACCAGACCTGCAGGGACGAGGACTGTGGAAGTCCTCCGTGTATTGGGCGTGTGTGTAACTTTTCACGTGTGGTCTCGCTGCGGTTTAAAAAATAACCGAGCCTAAAAGATGGCCAGCCAGACCTTTAGGATGATGAAGGGGACTGTCCTCTCCCTCTCTCTCCGAGTCCTCAGGAAGGGTTTTGCCACCAACCTACCCCCGACGCAGTGACAGTGGTTCCATGTAATGCTCAGTAGTAACGTACTAACAACATCGGCTGTATTTATAGCCTCTTTCATCCACAGGCTTCCAAAGCACTTTACAAACTCTCTTGTGCAGGAATTGCCTCGCCACTCGTAAGGGTCAAGGGGAAGCAAGAGAAAGCAAATTGGACAATTGTTTCTCCATCTCTTAGCCATGGAAGCCCAAAAGAATGAGTAGTCACTACCCCGAGTTGCTCTACTCTATAGGTTTTAGTGACAGCAAACGTGTTCTGTTTAGAAACTTTCTTTTTTAGCATTACGTTGAGTCATATGCTTGCAGTATTTGGTGTATAGAGTATAACTTTGGATGTCATACCTGATTCAGATAGCCAATGGCAAGCAATTAAAATGTACTGTTGTAACAGAAACTGGACATACTTGCTCACGTCGCTACAGTAACAGGTATACGTCAAGATAGACAAACTAGCAATTGAACAGAAGGTTTTAAAACAGTAAAACTAGAGAAAGGTCTTGAATGTCTTAGAATCATAAACATATATCTTACGAAGGGATAAAGATGGGGTTTGAATTCACTTTTTTAAGCATTTTCTAAAGTGTAATTTACAGTGAGGGAAGACAATACAGAAGAGAACTAATGAAATCGATAAGCACGTTTTCCCTTAAAATGAAGTGAGCTGGGTTTATGAATTTTTGAGTAATGTTAGCTTTGCTACTAAATCAGTTGTGAACATTTTTACCAGAATTTAGAATTTTAAATAGTTTTATACAAGTTTTCTAGGAAAATTTGCTATTCTTGAAGTCTGAGTTCTTCTAATTCAGATTTATTACTAAAATGTGGGATAGCTCACATTTGACATTAACTCGCTTTTGTTGATACTGTGATTAACGTTGTACCTTTAAGTGCAATCAGCTTTTTCATCTCTTTAGGTTTACCTGTTTCTGCCTGGTCTTCATTCCCTCATTCATTCAGTAAATACTGAGTACTGTGTGCCAGGCGCTGTTCCAGGGGCTTGGAATAAGTACAGCTTGAAGAGTCAAGATCCCTTCTTTCTGGATGTTGTGTATTACTGGAAGAGGCAGGAGAGAATTTCATTATTTCTTTAGTGAAAGAGTATGATAATATGATAGATTAGCACATAGTGCTGAAAAACTGATTTTTTTTTTTAAATAGTGTTTATGATTGTGAGCTAATTTGGATCTTTTCTGTCCATAACTTGTTGCCATCTAAGATTTTCAAAATCTTTCAATGAAGTTTGTAAATAACAAGTGTTTGATACTCAGTTTAATATCTCCTAATTTTTAAAAGCATAGTTTTTCATTATTTTGTAAGTAGTAATCTTCACAAGTAGTTTCCACTGAAAACCGTTACATTTTAATATATAAATTTTTAAGTCCTAGTTCTTTGAGCCCTCATTAAGAATAGATATATGCCTCAGTGGTATGCTATTTCCCTGACTTACCCTTTGGTAAATGTCTGAGTACTTACAGACCTTCAGAGTTTCTCTATTCTTCCAGGTTAGCAGTCTTCTAATAGTAAATGTGTAGTATTCCCTAAAGAAAAAATAGTGTTTATGTGTGTACATACGTATAATATTTACAGCTATAGTATTTTGCATTAATCTTTGGACGTACTGTGTAGGTACTGTAGTTGCAGAAAATTGTAGTTTAACCAAATTCTCAGGTTCTGTTTTATGAAATTGATGTGTAAAAATATGTTTTGAGATTGTTTTGTTTTTATTGCAAAATAGAGTGGTAAGTGAACTTACAGGGTATTCTGTAGATATGTTAGCCTATTCCAGATATAGTCCCATCAGTAAAATCAGGTTCTTTTTAGCGTTTTGAGTACATATCCTAAGTGTGCCTTTATCATTGTTCACAAGAGTAAAAGTTATGCCATACCACAGTTCTATGCACAATTTGCATTTTAAGTAGAACTTTTCATAAAATTTTAAGAGAAATCAGTTCTTTTTAAGCTGGAAAACAATAGGGACTTTCTGGATTGAAAAATTGTTGATGGAGTTAGAGTTTATCCCAGTTTGTAAGCTTTCCTGCACTGCACAAAATAATGTCATTTTACATCTTTTTTTTTTTCCTTTGGTACCCAAAATTAACAGCAAGGGCCACAAAACTTATTTTAAGGAAGGAGGCTGTAGTTGCGAAACTCCTGGAAGCTATATGGATTTGGATCAGAGTGCTGCCCCAAGAAGTTCCTGCTCTGCTTTCTTTGCTGTTGCCGAATGTCTCACTCCTGAGCTTTTGTTCCTCTATGTAGGATTAGTTGCTGTCAGGTGAACCTTTTGTCCTTATCTTTGAAAAGCCATTCCTCACCATCTGTACTTTCCACATGGGCTTGAAAAACTTGATTGAATTGGAGGGGATATGTTTGAAAATACTCATCTCTGTTCTGATATTCCTTTCTTGACTTAGCCTTCAGAGTTTAGGAGTCATATTGTGGAACTAATTGTCTTTAGAGTGTGATCTGGAGAGGGTTTCAGTTATAGAAGCATGCTAAATTATGATGAAGAATCTTTGGTTCTGATGTCCACTCCATAATCCTAGATGAGCTTCACGGAGCTCCACCTGTGTGGCATGGACAGTGAGTGATGTGGAGGTTATTGTTAGATGGAAACCAGAGTGAATGACATTAGAAAGAGATGAGTTTAAAATCATTTGTGATGTACGTAAGAACACAAGAGTTTAATGACAATTGGGGACAGTTAATGTTTTTCTTTTTCCTACCTATAGTAAAATTTGCTAGATTTGGGGGAACAGCTTTGATCTTCATAATAGATTTCTCTTCCTTAGAGAAAGTAATTGTTGCCTAGGACTACCTGAACTATCTACAGGAAAGCTGAATAATAGTCTTGCAAATCACACAGGGTGGGGAATTAACTATATTTATTTTTCATTCTCTAACACAGAGAAATTGTGGAGTAAGGTATAACAGATTCATTAAAGTGTTGCTTGCACTTAGACTGATTCTGTTTAATAGTTTCAGGACAGCCAGCTATGTTGTAACTGTTAGTACCTCTCTCGCTTTAGAAGTTAAAAGTGTAAAGTAGTTACCTATAAAGTATTTATATTTTGCATTATCGTCCTAGATAGCAGTTCAGAGGAGCCTAGAAAATTACTACCAGTTTTGAATTTGAAAGTATTTTAGAGTATAAAATGTAATGTAGAATTTGGCCTTTTAAATAAGGTCAGTTCATTGAGACAAGATAGAGAAAGCTTCATTTGTTTGTAATCATTCATTCATTAGGTATAGCTAATAACAGTGTTTTTCTAGTTCATGAAGATTATATAGTGAAGACTTAAAAAAAAGTAGTATGCCTTCCCTTTGTATTCTAAATTGCTCCCAACAACAGATAATTTTTGCTCTTATTTTCACTGAAGATCATCTGATGTTCGTTAGCAATTTTGTTAAATTTTTGTGAAAGTTACTGGACAATCTGTAGTTTCAAATATGCAACTTTGGAAGTAGATCTCATTTATGCTTTGTAAATGCAGCAAAAAGGTAAAGGTGTTACTAGTAAGCACAAATCACTGAGGTATAATAAGAATTGCAATTAGTGTATCATTGTATTGTGAAAACTATTCCCATAATCTGTCAAAGCAATGAATTCATTTTAATAGATTTTCTAATAAAAATAATGCATATTCATGGTAGAAAACTTAAGTATCTAAATTTATAAATAAGGAAATAAAAATCAACTCTAACCCTGCTGCTTGGAAATAAGCAATATTTACATTTTGATGTATTTTCTTTTAATCTTTCATACACTTGTGAGCACCCAGTAAAATTGAGGTACTATGTCATTTTAAAAACTGCTTTTTAAAAACGTAGTATTCTCACATTAAATATATTAACAATATGATTTGTAAAGACTAGTACTCTATGGCACCTCAGTTTGCTTAACCATTTCCCGACTGCCAAGTATTTTGATTGATTCCAGTTAATTCGTATTTCCTCTGTTATAGATAATGCAACTGTGATTATTTAGGCACATAAATATTTGAGCCTATCCATGATATGTAGTTACTAAGCCAAACAAAATTGATATGTATTGCCAATTAACCTCCAGAAAGGTAGGAATAATAATAGCTAACACTCGGTGAGTGCTTATCATGGGCTACACACACTATTCTCTGTGCTTTGCATGTGTAAATTAATTTCATTTCCACAGCCCTGTAGAGTACTACTACTATCATCTGTTTTACAAAGGAGGCCTTGAGAATCTAAGAAATTTGCTTCAGGTCACTGTGCTTGTAAGTGGCAGAACTAGGATCCTAACCTGGCTCTAAAGTGAACGTTCTTCAGAATTAATTATAGCTGTCAGGGTTGTATCACTGTCTTTCTACTGTGTAGCAGTGTCTTAGCCAACATTTTATATCTTTAATTTCATAGGTGAAAAAATAGTACTTCAGTGATTTAGTTTGCATTTCTTTGACTACTTATTAAGAATAAAACTATGGATAGTCTTTAAGGGAATTTTCCTTTAGAATATTCAACTTCTGTGTTAGGAGTATGACTAAAAAATAGGCTGAGAGTGTAATCAAGTGTGGTGGGCTTTGTACTGCCAGATTTTGAATGTCATTTCCACCTTTTTCTAGCTGTATCAACTTTAACAAGTTACTTAACCCTTTCTAGCTTCAGTTTCCTCCTCTGAAATGAAATTATCAGTAGGACCTATGTTACAGGGTATTGTGAGATAAAGAAAATAAAGCATTAGAACACTACCTAGCACAAAGCTGTGGTTAATACCACTATTTTGCTGTGATTATGCCACAATTTAAATGTTGAAATTGAGTGTTATTTTTGCAGGTAGCTGTATTGTAATACTGTATGCTTATTTTGGTGATGCTGCCATTTTTTGGTACTGTTTCTCATTTCGAAAAGCCTGCAGGGCCAATTTGAACCGCACTAAGAAGTGAGTCTCAAAGGATTTGGTACCACTGGGGCACTTGAAAAGAAGGGTACTGGCTTTTCGGGGTACAGTCAAAAAAAGAAGTTCCAATAATCATTCTTACATAATCATTGGAGTACGTCTGTCACTTCTTTAGTAACTTTATTGAAAGAGTAAACATTCACTTGGTGTGTGCATTCTAATATGTACATTAAATGTTTGCCTAAAAATGCATTTTGCTTCTCTTTGTTTCCTCCCTTTCTCTTCCATACCTTTTTTTTTTTGTTTCACTCGTGAACTAGATTGTGATCCCTGCCCAAAGCTTATACCAGCCAGCCTTTTGAACCACAAAACACTTAGCATAGGGTTAGACACAGTGTGGGTGGTTAGTGAATGATTAAATGAGAAACTAGTCCTTTAAGCCAAACCGTAGTAATTGATTAATTGGGTAAGTTGATGCAAGTACTACTCTGAAATGTTTCAACTGTTTTTGCCACTATAAGTGAAGTGTTAAGATATAGTCAGTTGTTAATGATTTGAAGTTGGCCTAGTCCCCTGAAACAATGAGTTGAAAGTAAAGATAGTATGATGCATTGGCAGTAACCTTGGCTTGATCTTCAGAAGACTAAACCTGTGGCACAGTCTTTTCTGTTAACTAGCTGTACTCTGTTTTACTCCCTCTACCATGATTCCTTCTTCCTAGCCTGTTCGGCTGTCTGCTGTGATCTACTTCCATTGCAGATTGACTCTCCTGTATCTTTAACCTGTTCTCAGAGTCCTTTGCCGCCTTTTTCATCTGAAACCTGGCTTTGCCCTGAGAATACTGGCTTAGCTTCTTAAATCGAAATGTCTGTTTTCCTTGTAATCCTTGAACCATTGGGCCCAGATACAATTTATTACCACATGCAGCATCCTTTTTTTGTGGCTCTGGCCCTTGTGAACTGTTCTTTTATGCACACCCTCTGATTGTCTCCTAACTTCTTACAAGAACATGTTCCTTCGATCATTGAAGACTTTAATACTTTCCTCACATTCTTTCCAGTTCAGATCTTAGTTTTATCCACTACGTGTGGCATAGTCATTCATTTTAAAATACATTTATTATGTGTTCCTCCTGGAGGTCAGGCACTAGATATACAAGGATGATCAAATAGACCTGGCCTCTTCTTACTACAGTGGTCTTCACTCTGTCTTAGAGTTTGTCATTCCATTGCTTTAGAAATCTTCAACTCCAGTATTGCATTGGATCCTAGCTTCTTCATTTATTAGATGTAATAATGAGCAAATCACTTAACCTCTTTCCTCTTTTGTAAGGAGAAAACAATAGCGGCTACTTCGTAAGAGTAAAGTTAATATATGTAAAGCTCTTAGAATAGTGTCTGGCACAAAGTAGGCATTGTAAATAAATGCCAGTTGATATTATTTAATTATTCTGTCCTACTTGTTGATTGTTTCCTTCTCAAATTAATGTGCTCCTAGACCTCAAGAAGACCCCTTTCATTCTCCCAAACCATGATGCCTGTTACTAGTTGCCTGTTTTTTCTTACTACCTCCCTAGAGCAAGGCCAGACAGAGGTAGCACAAAGTGTCTTGGATCATTCCACCCATCTGCCTTAACTGCTTGTATTTTTTAGGCTGTTGTGCACTCCTGGGGAAAATTGAAAGATGGTGGTATCTAAGCTGGACTCCCAGGGCCTCTGGGCAGTTTTATGTTCGTGTGTGTGTCCCCAGTAAGCTCCCTCTCTCTCTTCCTGTGGGAGCTATTCCAAACTTTAATCACTGTCCTTAAGCTCTTTATTGAGAATTCTCTTATCTCCCTTCTTCCAGAAACTTAACTATTGCTTCACTGAGAAAAACTAATGTTATCTTGTGTAAGTTCCTTCAGCTTTCTTCCTTTTCAATTGTAGCCTTTAACCTGTATCTTTACTCATTCTCAGTGCCTTCCCTCAGGTCCCAGAGAAGGAAGATATTCTTTTCCTGTCTTCCCTGTCATGGTAACTACCATACTATTTTTCTTCATATCCAAAAGTCTTCAAAGAATAGTCTGTATCTCCTTTATTAGAACCTGATTTGTTTAGAGGAGGCATCAAGTCTTTTTGTGTTGATCCTTGTCAGTGCAGCACAATAGTATCCAACAATGTTGAATGAATGAACTAATACACTCCTAATTTGTTTTCTTTTTTTTTTTTTTTTAAGATTTTTTTATTTATTTGACAGAGATAGAGACAGCCAGCGAGAGAGGGAACACAAGCCAGGGGGAGTGGGAGAGGAAGAAGCAGGCTCATAGCAGAAGAGCCTGATGTGGGGCTCGATCCCAGATCGCCGGGATCACGCCCTGAGCCGAAGGCAGACGCTTAACCGCTGTGCCACCCAGGCACCCCCCTAATTTGTTTTCTAATCTTAAAGATGGGAAGTGTAGCAATCTTCCTCACAAGTTGTGAGGATTAAAAGGAACGTCAGAAGGTGCTTTCTTTCTTTTTTTTTTTTTAGTATTTTTTTTATTATATTATGTTAGTCACCATACAGTACATCCCTGGTTTTTGATGGAAAGTTCGATGGTTCATTAGTTGTGCATAACACCCAGTGCACCATGCAATACGTGCCCTCCTTACTACCCATCACCAGCCTATCCCATTCCCCCACCTCCCTCCCCTCTGAAGCCCTCAGTTTGTTTCTCAGAGTCCATAGTCTCTCATGCTTCATTCCCCCTTCTGATTGCCCCCCTTTCTTTATCCCTCTCTTCTCCTACCGATCTTAGTTCTTATGTTCCATAGATGAGAGAAACCGTATAATTGTCTTTCTCTGCTTGACTTATTTCACTTAGCATTCTAATAAACACTGGCATCGCTGAGACATTTGAACAAATTTCTAATCAAAAAGTCAGAATTTTCAACTTGAAGTGTATTATGTTTCATGTGGGACAATTATTTTCAAACTTGAGAGTCTCCAGGACCCTGGAGGCATAAGAGGAGTGGAATTAGGTGTATCTTCAAAAATCTCTTGTTATTTAAAGTTGTTCGAAAGTTGCCATTTGTATAAAAGATTTCATTTTGGAAAAGTTCTGTTAACCACTGCTTTAAAATCCAGCCTTAAGAAGTTGAGAGTCCTACTTGCCCAAGTTGAGACAATTAATAGTAAATCGAGAACTGATTCTTTAGTTGCCTTAACCCCTAATTCAGAGCTTTTGCTACTAGAAAGCATTACTTTATTTTTTTTAAGTCAGTTTGAAGTTGAAAATGTAGTTAAGTAAAATTTCTTAATTTGATTTTCATTCATTTTGTACTTGTGATCACTAAGAAAGGAATGGACCCAAATTTACTCTTTAAATGAGAAAGATAACTGCTAAGCAAATGAATAAAGACTTCAAAGGAATATCTTTACCTACTTTAAGAAAATACAAGCTTCTTATAAAAAAAAAAAGAAAATACAAGCTTCTTTAGAGATATTTTTCTATAAAAGCAAGACCTCATTGCTAAGAGGACTTCATTAACATAATGATTGCAAGTTATTCTTATCTGAAGCAACTCTTAACTGGACGACCTTACTCATCTGTTTGCCCTATCCTCTTGAAAGTAATCATGATAAATTCTTTTTCCTTTTTCTTTTCCAACTTATAGATAGTATGAGAAACTACTTTATAACATTAGGAACAACAACTTGTTCATTGTCTACCTTATGTTAGGTTGTGTTTTAGGTGCTTTGAACTATAATTATCTCAAATCCTTACAACCTTTAGATGTTGTTACTGTTTTAAATCTAAGGCTCAGAGAGACCTGGAAAGGTATGTGTAATATCACACGTCCACCTAAGAAAGGGCAGAGCTGGGATTTGGATCCCAGGTGCGTCTATTAAAAAATTCATGTTCTTCCCACTACGCCGCACTGCCTAGTTGTATTCTGTTAAGCATTTGCTAGATTCTGAAACATTTACTTTCTTAATAGGACTATATTGGAAAATTAATTCTAAGATTGCCATGCAGATTATTAGCTAGGGGCCGATCCAGGGGCCCTAAAGCTTATACAATGCAGTACTCTTTATAAAAAGAATTCAAAATTAGTTTTCGGCTCTTGGAAGGAGCTTTTGCAAGTGTAAGCCTCGCTAGATTCAAGGTAAATGCACTTCTTGTAAGAGAATAAAAGTTATTAAAAACTTCAAATCAGTGGAAGAATATTTTCAGTAAAATTTGAGTATATAAATTGCTTAAAGTATCCTAGTGTGTATTGACTTGACTAAAGCAAAGTCATAACCTATGAGAAAGACATTAGTTGGCATACTTGTGAATTAACACTTTCCTCTTTATAAGGCTGATAGCACACTTCTTTAACTTTTTCAATTAATAAAAATTTATCTTATTTAAGTATATGTTTTTAAAATGTGATTCTTTGAAGGTAACATGTTAAAGTACTTTAATATAATCTTCAATTTTTGTCTTTGAGAACATATTAAGAAATAGGTTAAACAGTAGAATGAATTTTGAAGTACAAGGATCAGATACTTTAAAATAATTCACTTTTTCACACATGGTGTATGCAAGTGAGACATGAAAGAAGTGGTTTTGGTGGGGGTTTTTTTTGATGAATGCTCTCTCTAGCCAAATAAACAAGTAATTTATTTACTCCTGTTTGTATTCATATTTTAATTTTTAAAAAGCTAATAGGGATTTTGAGAGACGCCAGCCTTTCCGATCTTACTTTAATAGATGACAAAAGGGAGGACTAGCGAGGATAGTTTATCCAGGGGATACTTTCAGGACTTGAATTTATGGAAGAACCGTGACTAGAAGCCTGATTTAAGTTAAAGGCTCTTTTCTCTAGACCGAACTGAAACATGCATATAGCCATAATAATTCATTGTTAACATTAGCCTATTCAATTATAAAAAGACATCTTAATATTGAGCACCTAGGTGATTTGAGTTGACCTGGGGTTAGCGGAAAGACACCTAGTTTAGGACGCTTGGATTTCTTCATTGCTCTAATTAGCTTTATGATCCTGGTGAAGCCACTTAGCCTCAGTTTCTTCATTTGTAAAATGAGGTTTTAATTTGTGATTATCTTTGGCTCATTCCAGCTCTAAAAATTTCATTTAATTAGGTGTATTTGTACATAAGTCTAGGAATGGAATGCTGGTGATTTCTCTTGTGGCATAAAACATTTTGTGTGCTGTTGGAAAAGTCACCTACCTATCTTGGATTTAGAATTTTCTTTAAAATAATTGTTTATTTCAGTGATGATGGTTAAATAGTAGTACGAAGCAGTGGGAAATTAGCTTTGTTTTTATATACTCTTTTTTTGTGTGAATTGGTAGTTTTAGAGAAATTTTGAACAGATTTGATACCAGCTTTTTGTAATAATTTCATACAGTGGGCTTTTGCTATGATATCACATTTGGTTACAGTTAGATTCATTCAAAGACAAAGCTAACTGGTAATTTATACTTTTTCACATGTTTTTTCCCTCTTCCTTTGGATTGTCTGTAGCTGATTCCAGTGTAAACTAATTTACAATTTGTAGAGCTTTTTACACATTATCATAGTTTTAGAAAAACAGGGTTTACCCATTTCAAAAAAAAGAGAAAAGTTACCTAAGCTAAAGAGAAGAAAATATTGTCACTTTTGATTAAAATTAATAATTTAAGATTGTAGGATGGAAACATGGAATTCAAATGTGCACTTAGATATAAAGTATAAGTAATTTTCTTAATAGGGAAGGCCTCTAATTATTATGTGTCAAGATTTCCAGTCAAGATGAATATTGTATTCTATGGATAAAATGTGTATCAGGGTGCCCAGTAGGTGCCCTCTTTTTTTTTTTTTTTTCATTAGCGAAAACAGCACCAATAGTAGGACAGTGACAGACTTCTTGCTTCAGTGAGAATATTTAAAATTGCATCTTACTGTGATTATCATCAGACCATGAAATGTTACACACATTTTTTCATATAAGCAAGTCATTCATGGAGATATATTTGAATCACATTGTCTGTACTCAAGTCATTTGTGACTTAACATGGGCTTTAATAGGCTAATCTGGAAGTTTGATCTTTGGTATTTGAAAAAAAAAATTGTTCCAAATTTTCAAATTGATTTTTGAACAGCCTGCTAACATTGAGGACTGAAATGCAGATTATAATTGAACCTTCTATTGATGATTTAGCTTTCGCATTATAAATTTACTGTTCCATAATGATACTAGAGTCCAAATGAATGTAGGTGAGACTTAGTTTGTGATTCCACAGAATTATCCCAGGCTTCTGTACTTTTCTAATTGATAATCTTTCTCTCTGCTCCCTTGACATCAGTTTTATTACTTTTGGCAGCACAGTTCTGCACCCATCTGATGTCCATTGTAACCACAGAAAAACCATTTAAACAAACATCAGTCTCAGCTTTACATTCAAGTTAAGTCATTAAGTAAGGCTTTATGTCAGTTTCGTGTGGTAAAGAAAGAAATGAACGTATTGAACAAGCGCTGTGTGCCAGATGCTTTCACAGACTTTGTTAACTGCTACATAGTCATCTCCTATTTCTTCTGCCACAAGCATCTGAGGAAAGTGAATTCTGGAAAGTTAAATAACTTGGGCAAAGTCTGAATGTATCCCATTGTACTGTTTTCCTTAACACTTGGGTCTTTGGTTATATTTTTGATGGTTGAAGTTGCTTAAAGATTAACTGATGGATAAATGGGATGCTTGCAGATGTTATAAGTCATTGTGTAGCTGTTGGTCATCAAATAAGATTCATCATCATTATTAACTGTAACTGGAGCACATTCAAGTCATATTTTTTGAAAGTCACGTAGGCATTGTGCCATGTATTATAAAGGGTGCAATAAAATAAAGGAAGAGAGACTTTATGTTATTCCAAGGTGCTTATAATCTGGGAGGGAGCTTCCTTACATAATTTATGGCTGAGTTGTATCCGACTAGAATACTGCCATTCCTCAGATATTTGTACCAGAGCAACCTTTTTTTGAGGCTGAAGCTCAAAATTAAGATCAAGCATTTTTCCTTGTTTATTTTTTTCTAGCTGTGTCATTCTGAATTGCCTGGAATTTCAAATTCTCACCCTTTTCCCCCACCCACCCTGTTCTAAATTTCTTGTCGAAAATTATTCACAGGGGACTAAGGACTTCTTGTGCTTTGTATATAGTGGATGTAAAGAATACAGTTCTCTTCATTTTAGTTTTAATTGGCTCATGCTGTAGTTCTCTCCAACTCTTGATTATTACAGAACCTTCAAGATGTGTAAGTATATAATAGACTGATATCCTTTCAAATTCAGGCATTTTTTTAAGATTTTATTTATTTGTCAGAGAGCGCGAGGACAGGCAGGGGGAGCGGCAGACAGAGGGAGAAGCAGGCTCCCTGCTAAGCAAGGAGCCCCATGCGGGACTTGATCACAGGACCCTGGGATATGACCTGAGCCGAAGGCAGACCCTTAACCGACTGAGCCACCCAGGTGTCCCCAAATTCAGGGATTTTAAAGGTTGTTTTTATATCATTTGAAATAGTGTAGATGAATAATCAAAAATGTTTTGAAAGAAAATAAAGACTGAGGGTTATTTTTGTTATTGATACTTACTAATGTGGAAATTGTAATCCTGGATTAGGAAGAGGCAAGGGGGTGGAGGTCACTTTTAAAAATTAAAGTCTTGATTTGGTTTTTAAAAGTCTCGTTAAACCATAAGCATTTAAGAATGCTTAATTATACCTTTCCTTTAAAAAGAGCTTTTGTTTCTTTTCTTGCTACATGAGTTTACCTTCCCTGCTGATCACTTTATAACTTGAACTTGTTGGACAATACTATATATGTCTAATAATTAGCAGACATTAAATGTGTGTGTGTGTTTTATTATGTTATTGTTTTGCTACAGATTATTATCAAAATTCCTTCCTGAGTGTATTTGCAATTAATGGAACCTAAGGAAATCGGTTTCATCAATGAGTTTAAAATCCTGCTTGAATAATTTATCCTGTTACTTTAAAAGTACGTTATTACTCTTTTTTAAAAAGTACACAGTCTTAAGGCCTTTAAGTTTTATGGCTCTGAGTGAAATACAGACTGATGTTTTTATGGTTAACATATTGATGACATTAGAGTTTAACATTTAGTCCTTTTAACTTTCATTGATAGTTAATAATATATTCTGTACCAAGGATGAGTGAGAAATTAAAGTTCATGAGTAACATAATTATTTTGCCACTGTTACTGACATGTTCACTTGATGCCAAGACCAAAGCATACATATGTAAGAATCTGCACTTGAAGCCCATTTCCTTTGGCATACTGTTTTTGGACTTGCTTAATTTAAGGAAAGATTGTAGTTTATGGATCCTCTCTTGAATGGCCTTTTCTGCCTATGATTTTCCTCCTAGTTAACATTTATTAATAAAATTAATGACTAAACAGTTAAGTGAATAGGAAAATCTGAAAATACTACTTGATAAATGAAATTTAAGAGTCCGTTGCTTGCACGTTATTGTATTTTATTTGAAAATTTGATTATTTAAAATTACACTAATTGCTGTAGATAAGCACATTAAAATATTTTTCCATATCTTTGTGCTTACTAATTTAAAGGTTCAAAATTGCATTAATATAATATAGGTAAAGCAATATTCATTCACCAGACATTTGTTTATGGCTGTCTAAGTGACATTAAAGAACAGTGCATAACCCCTTAAGTATCTCTTAGTATACTGGAGGAAAAAGATGCACGGATAATTATGAATCAGTATAAAGTGTAGTGATAAGATATGACCTGAGTATTAGTGAAAGTGCTGAGAAGGAGTCCACTTTGCTTGAGGAAGTCAGGGAAGGATTCCTAGAAGATGCGACATACGAGCTGTGTTCAGAGATTATGTAAAGAATTGGATAAAGAAGACAAAGGAGGATGGCGAATGAGGGGGTGGTGTGTCATTGGATGGGAAAAACCATTGATTTAATGTTGTCAGGGAATAAATGTAAGATAGGTAGTAGTGAGTGAAAGTAGTGAGTAGAGTTAGAGAAGTAGGCATAGACTAGATTTGAGTAGTTTTAAAGTACCTCCTTCCACCCCTGTTACTAATGAGAGTTGGGTTTTGATCAGGGCTACAGTGCTCATGTTTATTTTTTAAATGGTGATTCTGAGGACGATCAATTCTAAGAGGTTATTGGAGTTCATGATAGTTGGAAGGCTGTCATGGTGATCTAGATGCAGGCTTTAGGACAATAGTATGCAGGATGAAAGAATGGGAACATTTGAGAAATATCTTGGGCCTGCTGTTAGCAGCACTTGGTGTTTGAATGAAAGGGGGATGAGAGATGAAACAAGAAAAGTTAAAGCATAGGCTTCTAACATGTATAACTAGGTGGCTTGTGAATTAGAGAATACAGAAGGAAGATATGTGTGTGTTTGGAGGATGAGTTTAACAGGGTTTTTGGACCTGATAAGTTTGATCTTCAGAACCTTTGGTTTTAGATGTCCAGCAGGCAGTTGAATGTGGTAGTTTTAGACTTTGGGGGAACATCTGGGCTGGCAATGCAGATTTGGGAGCAATTAACATTTAAATCAGTAATTTATTCTTTGAGATGTGGGCTAGATTTCTTGGGAAATCTGATAAGAGCTCAGGACTCATCATCCAGGAAAAAGAAATGCACACATTTGCAAAATTTTGTGTACAGTTTTAGGTGGCTCCAGAATCTCTTGCTAATCTGGTGTCTTGTAAATTTTAGAACTTTAGATGTGTGGGTAGTAATTGTAACCATGATAATAGTTGGAAACACATAGTGACCCAGTGAAAAGAGCCAAGGACAGAGCTCTGGGGATTAAAATGCTTTAAATGGCACTGGAGGAATAGGAGATAGGAAGTAGGGAATAGTGTTTCCAAAAGAAGGCTTCATTATACTGACTTGTATTTAGCATCCTTGTACCCTTAAGGTACTTTTGTTTTAGCTCATATCTGTTTATCTATTAAGCTTGAAAAGTTATTTTTTTCTTTCTGACAGTTGATGCCCATAGATGACAGTTTGGAGACGTGTGAGGGATTCTGCTGTGCCCTGGACTGGTTTAAATTCTACTGACATTCTTTCTTATTTAATCTTTATGATACTCCCCTGACATAGATACTGTTGTTAAACCTGCTTTACAAGTGAGGAAATAAAGATTTTGAAGAGTTAAGTAATTTACCCAATGTCACATGGCCTGTTAGTTTAGCAAAGCCATGACACCAAACCAGACCTTTTAGACAGCAGAACTTAAGTTTTCTACTAGTATACCACACTGTGTTTACCAAGATAATCAGTGACACACTGTGATATGACTATACTATATTAGCACGATGTAATGTAATGTGAGTCCAGCGGTTTGGACTAGATTTGGGGATATATAAATTCTAATCTCTGCTCTGAGATTTGGGGTAAGTCATTTAATGCCTCTGGATTTATTTTTTCATTTACTTGAAAATTTTTATACCTAAACATTGTTGTCTGTGGTTACATCTCTGCTCTTGTCTATAAAACATGAATACTGAGGAAAGTACTGTATAGAATCTTGGATTATAAATCAACTCTTGATTTATATATATGAGAAATGATTTATTATCATGTAAGGGTATTTCTGCAACATTCGAAGTGTTTGGTTTATGTTTTTTAAATTCTTTAGTTTTTAATAGAAAATTTACTAATTCATGATGGGTAGGAACCTTTTTGTATATTTTCTAGCTTTCATGGACTCTTTTTATACAGCCTGAAAAGATCATTTGTTGAAGTTTTGCTCAAGTATTCACAGTATAGTTACCTCTGGAGTTTATAGTCCACATTAACTTTGGTCTTTCTCTGGAATTGTTCTGAATGTTCTGCTTTATATGTTCATTATTTAATATTGAGAGATGATGTCTTAGTCTGCTTTTTTATAACCTCTGTATATGGAGTACTTGAGGCCATCATTATCATGTGGACTTGTATCTTTTATTTTTGAAAACTTATGAACAGCTACATCTTATTTAAAATATTTTATATGGATGGCATCCTGTGTATCAGGACATCTGATAAAAATAGATTGTAGTCTCAACCTAGGGGTAAATTCTCTTAAGGCCTTTTCAGAAAAGTCTCTACTAGACCTGGGATTTGAATAAGATTTAAGTAATAAAAAAGAAGTTCTTTTACAGAATTCCTTTTAAGCACTCCAGAAAAGATTAGAATAATAAGGCTCTGTTTGAGTCACCTGCTTAAGAATCCTCTATGATTGAGGGTTGAACTGATATTTTACTGCTACGGTAACTGAAAGAACTATTTTGCCTATCTACATTCCTCACTCTTTCACATTCATACCCATTGGACATAGCTTGGAAGGAGTGTGGTTTTTTTTTTTTTTCATTAACCACTTTATCGAGGTTTGATTGACATGCAAATAGCTGTACATATATTTAACGTATGCAACTTGATGAGTTTGGAGGTAAGTATTCACTTGGGAAGCCGTCACTATAATCTGTGCAATAAACATATTCATCACCTGCAAAAGTTTCTTCCTACCCTCTTTGGAGAGGATTCCACTCAGTAATTTCTGTCCATTCCAGGTCAGAAATACGTGTAAAGCTGATGAGTAATTGTTGCCATGTTTCCCAGGTTGTGAGTGCAGAACACGTGGGTTTTATGTGGCGTAATAACAGCTCCTTAGTCATAGATTATAAGGAAATCATTCCATCAGCAAGTATGAATGTCTGTTATATGCCATGTATTACTTCAGTGGCTGAGGGATTCCTCAGTGAAAAAAATCCTTGCCTTCATAGAGCTGACATTTGGATGGGAGGAGAGAGGCCAGGAAATGAAATAAGGAAAAAGAAATAAGGAATGTGGTGTTGGAATTTGGGGGTGACTAGTAGGAGGAGACTGCTATTTTAAATGGAGTGTGAAAACTTCATTTTCTGGTGATTGTTGAACAGAGTTTTGAGATTGGTAAGGTGAATAAGCCATGTAGATACCTGAGGGAAGAACATTTGAGAGACAGAGAGAGTAGCAAATACAAACACCTTGAAACAAACCTGGTTGACATAGTCCAAAGAATAGCAAAGAGAGTCCAGTGTGGCTGGAACAGTGAACAAGGAGGAAGAATAGATGAAGTCAGATTATCAGATCGAATAATGTTTTGTAGTTTGTATAAGAACTTTGACTTCAGCTCCAAGAGAAATGAAAAGTCACTTGAGGGTTGTGAGCAGAAAAGTGACATTTATGTCACTTTTAGAAGGTCACTGGTTAGTACTCTGTGATAGTGGGCCAGGAGCAGAAACAGACAAATTAGGGGGCTGTTGGAGATCTGAGAGATGACGGTGGTTTGGACAAGGTTAGTAGTAGTGGAAGAAGTGAGTAGGAGTTTGATTCTGGGTACATTTTGGAGGTAGAGACAACAGAATTTCCTTTTGGATTAGAATCAAAGTGAGGGAATAAAGGGGATTACAAGCTTTTTTGGCCTTAACAACTGGAAGGACGGAGTGGACGTTTGCTCCTTTGGAGAAGACAGCTGGGGAAGACGACTTAAGGGCAAAGATTTGGATTTCTGTTTCGGACTAGATAAGTTTGAGATGCCTAGTAGGTATTCAGGTGAAAACATTGAAAACATGGCTGAATATAGGACTCTGGTATCAAGGGGAGAGGGGTTAACTTAAGCCATGAGCATAGATGAAATCAGCTTCACCTGAAAATTGAATTGTGGCTAGACAAAGAACTTTGTTCAGGTTTGGAGGTTGCTGTGAGGGGAAAGAAGTGGTAAGCAGGCTGACAAATAGGATCTAGAGGAATGGGAAGAAAAACGGAGATTGTAGTGCTTGGAAGGCAAGTGAGGAAATCTGTTTCAAGTAGTAGGAGTGATCCGCTCTTTCATTTGCTGCCAGATAGGTCAAGAATGATGAGAACTAAGACTGACCATTTAGATTTAACAGGACGGAAGTCACTGGTGACCTTCTTGAGTAGTTTCAGTGAAACAGTAGAGATGAAAGCCTTATTGGAATAGATTCAAGATATGAGAAAAATGGGACTTGGAGACAGCGAATGTAGAAATGTCTCAAGTCCTATGATTTTACTGTAAATGGAAAAGACAGAGATTGGATGATACTGGAGAAATGGTGGGTTTGTGAGGATTTGTTTTTAGGATGGGAAACTGATGATTTTGAATGCAGATGGAAATTGTTTAGCAGAGAGGAAAGAATGTGATGATGCTGAGAATGGAGATTGATAAAGGGAGGTCCTTGAAAAGGTGAGTTGGGATGGAACTAAACTTCATTCTGTATAGGTATCACCTGGGATCACAGTGCAGATTTTGGTTCTGTAGGTCTGGGTGGAGCCTGAAATTCTGCATTTCTAGTAAGTCCTTGATGATGCCTGTGTTTCTGGTCCCTGTCTATTATTTGAGTATAAGAACTTGGTACTTTGAGCACAAGAACAGTACAGTAGAATATTGATACATAATCATATAGATTGGTGGATATTCTTGGGGTTTGTACAGTGTGTCTTCAGATTGTTTCTGTTTTCTCAGTGGAACAGGAAGCAAGTCATTATCCTAGAGCGAGGATGGAGGAGATGGCGTAAAATCATCTAGGAAGGTAGAGTCAGTAGTCTAGAATGTAGGATTATGGGGTTGCACCCAGGGCCCCCTGTGGTTAGTGGTTATGAATTTAAACTGAGATGTATTGAATATGGGTGTATGTACGTTATACATTTACTTTCAGCTACACACGTGGGTGCGTGTGAAGAGTAGGTGGGCAGATGGGGTTTAGAATGGCAAGTATTTTGGTGGGGGGAGGGGCAAGAGATTCATGGGTGTGTACAAGGTAGCTACAAATGATGGACTGTGGAATCTAAACTGGGAAAGGAAGAAAATAAGAATGCTAGGTTAAACAGAAAATGTGGGGGTTTTTTGTTTGTTTTGTTTTTAATTGTAGGTCTTCCTCCAATCTTTAATTTGCTAAGGAGCTCTGTAAATCTTCAGGAGAGGAAAATAGTGTTCATGTCCTCAATTTTTTTTTTTTTTTAAGATTTATTTATTTTAGGAAGAGAGCAGGGAGGACAAGGAGAGGGGCAGAGGGAGTGGGAGAGAGAAACCTAAGCAGATACTGCCCAGAGTGTGGAGCCAGACGCGGGGCTTGACCTCACTACCCTGAGATCACGACCTGAGCCGAAACCAAGAGTCAGAGGCTTAAGCGACTGTGACACCCAGGCACCCCCTAAATCATTTCTTAAATCACGGAAGTCTTTCTGTCTGAGGATCTCTCTGAGCTTGTATTCTACTAAATAAACTAAGGAAAAGGGTGCCTTACACTTTTGGCTAAAGCAAGTATTAACATCGGGGATTATGATTTCATTTAAATTGGAGGGTTTTAATGCATATAAGAAGGGAGGGAGGTCTTAAAGGATTTTTTTTAAAAAATTGCTCTGTCAGCTCTAAAAACTATTCTTAAATGTATCCCTTTATTTTTGTTAAAACAGACTGTTAACATCCTTATAAGTCATGCAGATTTATAATCGTAGCCATATAATAAGATAATTACTATATGGATAAATACAGAAAGATTTTCAACCATTGGTGTTTTTTTTTTGTCTCTTTTTCTCTCTTGGATATTACAGATGACCATGGATGAAAAATATGTAAACAGCATTTGGGACCTTCTGAAAAATGCAATTCAAGAAATCCAGCGTAAGAATAACAGTGGTCTTAGTTTTGAGGAGCTCTATAGAAATGCTTATACAATGGTTTTGCATAAACATGGAGAAAAGCTCTACACTGGACTAAGAGAAGTTGTTACCGAACATCTCATAAATAAGGTATCCAACTTTAAAGGACTATTGCTAATTATATGGAATCTAGAAAATCCTTTATATATTATATTATACTTTGACTAGAAGTATTAGTTTTAAAGGCTCCCAGAAGCCTATAGAAATAGTAATCAGTTAATGGCTGTATTATAAAACCTCACTCAAAACTTATAATCAGCTAAATCACAATTTTTGATAATTGAGGGAAGATGAAGTTTGTGATTTATAATATATTCTCTGTAATTATAATTAAGGAAACAAACTTTTATTAGTTTACAAATGCTTGTTTATTAATGTATGAGTTACAGATCATTATTTTTTCCTTAAAATGCTTAAACAGTCCATTTTATCTTTCTCTGCTTTTTCTGTATATTTGAAAATAGTAAAACTACATTGTTTAAAAAATATTGTCTAAGACTTCACATCACTTGAAATTGACATTATTTTAACTGAGTTTTATAGTAAATGTGAATTTTTTAAAAAAAACATAAGTTAGTGTTGGGCTATTAAAATTATAAACTATTTCTTTGGTTCTAAAAAGATGTTTTTGCTTTTTTGAAATAAATGTTTATATAGAGCAGACTCTTCTACTGCAAGTATGTCTTGCTTTAAGATTGTCAGATAAAATGTAAAATACCACAGATAAATAAAAACTTCTCACAGTTTTTGTGTGGTATTAGGGTTTTGTTTTTTAAATTTTATTTTGAAAAAAATGGAAAAGTTGTACCAAATAGTACAATGCTTTCTTGTATTGTAGATTCACCAGTTGTTAACATTTTGCCACATTTTTGCTAATCTTTCTATTGATACTTATTATTACTATTACTGATATTACTATTATTGCTGAAGAATTACAGAATAAGTTTTTAATTCATTTACCCTCAAATACTTTGGATGTTTCTCCTAAGAACAAGGAAATTGTCTCACTTAACCAAAGACTAATGTTCAAAATCAGGCAGTTTAACATTAATATAATACTGTTACCTAATATAGTCCACATTCAAATTCATCAGTTGTCCTGTGTAGCAGTGATGTCCTTTATAGCAGTTTGTTTTCTGATCCAGGATCCAATCCGGGATCACACATTCAGTTCCTCAGCTTCTTGTCTTTCAGCACATTGACATTTTTGAAGAGTATAGGTCAGTTGTTTTGTAGATTGTCCCTCGGTTTTTGGTTTGTCTGATTGTTTCCTCATGACTAGTTTCAGGTTATGCATTTTTGGCAGGAATAATACATAAGTGATGTTGTGTCCTCAGTGCATCACATCAGGAGGCACATGATGTCAGTTTATCCCATTATTGGTGATGTTAACTTTGATCACTTGGTGTCCGCCAGATTTCTCCACTGTGAAGGTACCTTTTTTCCCTTTGTAATTCATAAGTAATTTGTTCAGATATATTTTGAGACTGTATAAATAATCCTGTTCCCCAAGAAACTTTCATATGATGGTTCTAGCATCCATTGATGATTCTTGCATGAATCATTATTACTGTGGTGGTTACGAAATAGTTACTTTCTATTTCTACTATTCCTTCCATAATTTCTTTCTCTTACATGGGATTACATGAGCAGGTAGTTAGTATCTCATGAAGCAAGGTGATTGTGTTCTTCATGCAACCAGCAGTTTCTTTAGTGCCTACTCTGCACAGCTTTCTAGAAAAATACAGTGGGTACAGAGATATGATATTCCTTGTTTGTACTGTCATGTGAGAGATGATGCAGACATTAGATAACATTATGAGGCATTATATAATTAAGTGGCACGTGAATTGAATAGGCACTAAATGGCTTAGGAATTCAAATGAGGGAGAGATTATCCTGGGCTGTAAGGTTAAATGGGAAAGTATCAAATTGAACTGAGCCATGAGACATTTGGGATCTAAGTGAACAATGTGGAAGGCATTCCAGGATGGCAGCTGTCATGTGATTATATGGAAATAAATTGGGTATACTTAGGTGGTAAATAGAGTTTGATTGAGGTATGTAATAATTTATAGGGATTAGTGGATTCTAATATAAAGGTGGTTTGGGAACAGATTGGAGAAAAACTTGAATGCCAAGCTAAGGAATTTGGGCTTAACAGTAGAGGTTTATTGGAGGTTTTTAAGTGAATGATAATGTGACAGAATATTTTAAGATTAAGATAAAAATGATATAAATGTAGAATTGGGAGGATGTTTGCTAGAAGCTGGGGAGGACCTGGAAATATTTGAGTAAAGTGATAGGCTAGAAATGAATGGATAGAGGAGATGACAGATACTATTTTAGATAATATTGGAGATTTTTATAGTTGGAGGGTACCTTAGAAGTCATTGTATATGTGAGGGAAATTGAGTGTGAGATCATCATAAAATGCTCAGGTAGAAATATCCTGTGTTTAGAGATACACAGGCTTAGAGCTTGAGCAGGAACTCAAACTGAAGATCAAGATTGGATGTTTGGTAGCACGTACTCTGAGGAATAAGTATTGGACTTCAGAGAACAAAAATCCTGGAGCCAAAGGACGAATCTTCAAAAGCAAGCTATGGTATGAAGGTGTGGGAAATGAAGACGACTAATTTAAGAAACTTGGCATCAAAAGGAAGAAGAAATGTAGAGTGCGAGAGTTTTGCTTTAGAGCTGTTGAAGGGGAGATGATTGGAGCAACTGAGTTCTTGGGTATGGAGAGAGGATGGAATTGAGACCAGAGAAGTAAGAGTGGAATAGAGGCATGTTCTCATTTGCCAGAGGTTCCATAGTGAATGATGGTAGTGGTCACAACTCTTATTTAGCATTTCTGTGTTCTAGGTTCAGTTCCAGTGCTTTTACGTGTGTTAGTGGTCACAACCTAGTGAGCTGGATATGACTATTCTATTTTACAAGTGGAGAAACCAAGGCACAGAGAATTCGTGATTTGTCGAGATGCACATAGGTAGTATAAGTGGCCTAGCTGGAACAGTATTTGGGCAGTGTGGTTTCAGGCTGAGTCCTTGACTCCTTTGTAGATCTGCTCCTGAGGCATGACAAATGGATCAAGGTGCAATAAACATGGTGAAATTGAGGGTGCAGGAGAGGCTTCAAGTAAATTGGCTCAGTGTTTGTAAAGCTATAGTCCTTTAAATTCTAGTTCTTGGTTTATTTATAATTAAAATGAAGGAGCTAGCAGTAATATCTCCTGAGATTCTTTAGTTCTAAAACTATTATAAATCTAATAATTAAGCCATGCATCTTCTGAAAATCAGATGAAGAGACTTGGAGTAGCCCTTCTTGGGAATATACTAAGGAATTGGCAAGTAGGAGTTGGCCTGAATGTGTGATTTGCCTTTATTGTTCATTTTGAAGTATTGTTTTGCAGTTTGGGCACAGATGCAGAAAAAACATCTATAGTTATGTGCTGTGTTGAGAATTGGTTTATCCAAAAAGTGAGGAGAGGAGGGAAGACCAGAGTGGGAAGTCATTGTTTAAGTGATTTTTGGACTCTGAAACATGGTTAGGTAGAAATTGAAGTCATGTGAACAATAATTCTATGGTAACTCTAAGAGCTTCAGCATATTTGTGAGTTGCTTAAAGTGGTCCCATATCTCAGGTTAACTGTACGTCAGAATATAGGCAGTTCCCTGTAATATGTTCCAGAGAACATGTATTCAGGTTAATTGTGCTAAAGAAATTATATACACTAAATTCTTTTTTTCTCTTACATAGGCATTAGTCATACATCACCAGCATCTGAAAATGTTCTTTAATTGTTTGTTTCTTTCACAAATGCTCATTTAAACTAGTCAATTTCTGACTAGGAAATGTACCAGTACCAGTATATCTAATGATTGATTTCATTATTTTGGTTGAATTAAGTCTTTTAACCTCTGCTAGTATCTATGCTTTCATTTTTGTGTTTTCTATTTATCTTATTTCATTCTTACTCTTGTGAAAACTTTCAATAACCATACAAATACAGTACTACTGTATGAAGGGGACACGGCCCAAAGAAATTTGTTAACTGACAGGCAGAGCCATTATACAGTAGCCTGAATGTGCTCTGAGGTAGGAAGTCTCAGTTTTTTCTCCCAAGTATGCAGAAGTGTAGTTTGCATAAAAATTGATATTACCTGTTTGTACATTGCACTTTCTGACTAGAAGGTGAGAGAATGGTTCCGGGTTCTGTGGTATGAAAGTAACTGTCTTCAGCCTCACAGATTGTATTCCTTTTTGTGGTTCTGAAAGCCTTACTGTGTAGTCTAGTCATCAGGTTTTTTGTTGTTGTTCACTCTGCTTTTAGCATTTTGCTGAACTATGTAAGCAATAATACTTTTTTTTAAAACAAAGTTATTTTCTACTGAAGTGAACATTTTAGAGCTGTGGTGTATAGGCAGCCAGGACTTTTCTTTTCATGTTGAAGGATTCCAGTGAAATACAGTTTTTATGCACAGAGTTGGTTGCTAGTACTCTGGTTGCAAGATGAGAGTAGTAAACATATGAGCAACATTTTTGGTAAAGCAGAGTGGCACAAACTATCAGGGCGGATGAATGGAGGAACTTCTCTGAGATGAAGGTAGCTGATTGTTGGCTTCAGAAGTAAGTTCACAAAATTGAAGCAGGCATAGAAAAGCTAAATGCTTTTCTCTTAACTTGGTAATATATTCTTCCTACCTCTAGAAGAATGTTCCCTTTGAGGAAACTGAGACCCAAAGGAATTCAGTGAATTTCTCTAGACCACAAAGCAAAACTCAGAGTGTGATATGGCCCTTGTGCCTCTCCATAAGGAAAAAAAAAAATCTCATTTTGGTAAATATGAAAACATTTCAGAATTCACAGGGATTATCTTTTCTTTAATACTTGTTTCTAAAGTATGCTGGGGGAAAAAAGTTCTGCTTTCCAGTTTTAAGGATTTTTAAATTATAGATCATTTTGTCAAAGCCTCAAAAGTACCCATGTAAGACTTCTTATTACATAAGTCAACATTCAAAAGAATGTCATTTGCCAGCCTCTGACTTGGGTATAAAAAATATGTTGAAATGCATTTGATCCCTGCAGTCATAGAACAGTTAAACAAGTAAACAAACGTTTAGCTATAAAACATGGTGAAGAAAACAGGATACAGTGATAGAGAAAAACGACGTGGGCAACTACATAGGCCAAGAAAGGACTCTTAGAGGGGACTTGAAGAATGAGAAGGTGCTCATGAGAAAAGTGCTCATAAGAGCATTCCAGGCAGGGGCGCCTGGGTGGCGCAGTCGTTAAAGCGTCTGCCTTCGGCTCAGGGCGTGATCCTGGCGATCCGGGATCGAGTCCCACATCAGGCTCTTCCGCTGTGAGCCTGCTTCTTCCTCTCCCACTCCCCCTGCTGTGTTCCCTCTCTCGCTGGCTATCTCTCTGTCACATAAATAAATAAAATCTTAAAAAAAAAAAAAAAAAAGAGCATTCCAGGCAAAGGGGATGGCTGTAGAACATTTTTTCTTAACAGGACCAGATAGTCAATATTTTCAGCTTTCTGAGCCATACATTCTGTCGGCAGTTCCTCAACTCTGTCCTGTTGTAGCACCAGAGGAGCAATAGACCATATGTAATGAATGAATGTGGCAGTTTTCCAATACAACTTTATTTTAAAAAGACAGCAGGCCATCCTTTGCCAATCCCTGGAATAGAGAAATTGAAAACAAAGCCTGTTGTGAATGGGGAATGAAGTATTGGCAGTGGGGAAAAATGGGACCAAGATAAGGTTTGGAGAGAGAGGCATTGAGGCCATGGTATAAGGGCTTCATACTTAATTATATGTACATTAGGAAGCCATTCAAGAATTTTAAACACGACAGTGACATGATCTGATGTAGGTTTTTAAAATAATACTCGGGTTGCTGTGTGATGCATAAATTAGAGGGCCCAGGAGTTGAAGTGAGGTGAGTAGGAAGGAATCATCCAGTAACTCAGGTGAGCGATAGTAGTGATTTATACCAATATAGTGACAGTGGGAATAGAAGATTTCAGATTCAGGATACTTTGAATGTAGGGAATGAGGAAGAGGAAAGAATCCAAGAGGACTTCTAGGTTTTTGGTTCTTGGGCAACAAGGTGTTTCCATTTTTTTAATAGAGGTTTGGGGTAGAAAAAGGAGCTCCATTTGAACAGTTTAATTTTAAGATGCTAATGAAATTGGATATACAAATCTAGTTCTCTGAGAAATTTGAACTGGAAATGTGAATTTGGGGATCATGAGCATATAGATGAAGTCACACAGAAAAGAGAAATGAGGAATTTAATCCTGAGGAATTAAAACATTTTAGGTAGATTTGAGGATTGCAGTGGAAACTGAAAAACGACCAGATTCAGCTCTAACCTTAAGTTATAAAATAATGTCCACATCTATTTAGCAGAGTTGTGGTTTTCATAACCATTTTGTTTCTGTGTGTTTGTGTGTGTGTTTAATGGCTAAAGACCATTTTAAATTTAACTGTAGTGCTAATCAGTTGTTACTTGTGGGATGGGTTAGGTAAGGGAGGAGCCATCTTTGGCTTTATTGAGGTGTAACTGAAAATAAAATTGCAAGATACTTAAAGGGTCTTGTTCATTTTTTTGGAGTCATTTTTGAAAGGATTCCTGTTTGGGATTTAAACTTGACAGAAAGTCTTTAAGCTCATAGTAAAGTCACTGAGAACTTGCTTTTGCTTCTTCTGTCCACTGTTGAACACTTCATGTTTAATAATAAGAAATAATTTAGAATTAGCTGCAGTGGAAAAAGTACTGAGTAGAAAGTAGGGAGAACCGGGCTTTAGGCCTAATTCTGCTACTAACAGTCTTGAACAAATTAGACTTTTTTGGACTTCAGATTATTAATTTATAAAATGAGATTGGGATTGGTTTTGTTAACCTAAATGAGCTTTAAAATTATATAATTATGTATCTTGATAATTTTGGTTTTTTAAGACTTAGGAAGATTATAGTTTTAAAGTTTGCTGTTGTCCTTTCCTGTGCCATAATATATTTAGAATAAAAATATTTCCATTTTGAATTGTTTCTTAAAATCAGGGGATAAATTTTCTTTAGTTTTAATGTGGCAAGAACTTTATTCCAATTTTATGATGCTTAATAGGTTTCTAGATTTGCCTTATGCTTAATTTTCTCTTCTCTCTCAAATTATTACTCTATAGTAATAATTGAACAGTAATACGGTAGCCTCATAAATGAGCTAATTCTTGTACTTTGAAAGTTTGAACAAAAAAGATGTTGACTTTTTAGCTCTACTAGAAACAGCTTCTTATTGCTAAGAACATTTAATTCAGTGGTTTTTAAAGTCTTTCTACGAGCACTGGGTGTTATATTTAAGTGATGAATCACTACATTCTACGCCTGAAACTAGTATTATACTATACGTTAACTAACTGGAATTTAAATAAAAACTGAAAGATTAAAAAAAAAAAGAATTCATCCTATAGATATGTTTAAATATGTGTATAAAAAGTGTTTATACTAATATTTATTTTAACATTGCATTTATATTCTTAAAAAGGCTGAAAACTATCTAAATGTTCACTAATAGACTGTTGAGTAAGTGGAATTACATCCACACAATGAAAAAAAAAGTCTTTCTATTCATATATCCTGTTCTTCAAATAATCTCTTACTTTGGGCGGAAGGCAAAATAAGAGAGCTTGATCGTGCTGACTTTTCATTCATTTAGAAAACTCCTATCAAGGACCTCTTATGTACCAGGCACTTGCGTTATATCAAAGGTCCTTGCCTTTGGGGAACCTATGTTTTTAGACTTAAAGCACTTGAATCTGTGCCTAGTAATTTGATCAGTTCTAATAAGCACTTTGTTTTACAGGTAGAGAAACTGAAGCTTTGAAGAATAGTTTGAATTTTTATTTATTTTTATTTTTATATTTTTATTATAATTATATTTTTATTATGTTAGTCACCATACAGTACATCCCTGGTTTCTGATGTAAAGTTCGATGATTCATTACTTGCATATAACACCCAGTGCACCATGCAATACGTGCCCTCCTTACTACCCATCACCAGCCTATCCCATTCCCCCACCCCACCTCCTCTGAAGCCCTCAGTTTGTTTCTCAGAGTTCATAGTCTCTCATGCTTCATTCCCCCTTCTGATTACCCCCCCTTTCTTTATCCCTTTCTTCTCCTACCGATCTTCCTAGTTGGAGAATAGTTTAAATTTTTAAATGGCTTTCTTGTTTGAGGTTTTTTGGGGTTTTTTTGTTTGTGTGGTAAACTGAAAAAAAAGTCTTCTTGTGAAACAACACCATGTTTTCTGTATGTGGGGTTTCATTTGCTGAAAATGATGTCTCTATGTAAAGTGTTTTTTGAATATATTGATTTTTCTCCCCATTTTTGGGGTTTCATTTGCTGAAAATGATGTCTCTATGTAAAGTGTTTTTTGAATATATTGATTTTTCTCCCCATTTTTGGGGTTTCATTTGCTGAAAATGATGTCTCTATGTAAAGTGTTTTTTGAATATATTGATTTTTCTCCCCATTTTTGAAGGGAGAAAGAAAAGAGCCAGAATTTTAAATATTATGTTTATTCACCAGTAAATTAAAGTATTTCTGTGAGGGTACTAATTACATGTGGAAATGAAGTTGGTATTCTTGGTAAGCTCTAGACTATTTTGTAAGCCAATTACTTAATAGACTTAGCTTTTATAATAAAGCTTTTTTAGTGCCTTTCCTTTCTTTCTAGGCAAATGTGAATGAATGTAGAGGGTTTTTTTTTTTTTAATGGCATTTAAGTATAAAATATAAATATAACGGTTGCAGTGAATTACAAAAGGACATTGATAGAAACACTCAGGAATACGATTTTTGTTAGCAAAGACAAGATTCAGTTCAGAGGCCCACAGATATTGAGTCTCTTGTGTTTCATCTACCAAAAAGACACTATGCCTGTCAGCAAGAATCTCCCAATTTTAGTGAGGTAATCAGATTTGAAGGAGAATTATTTTGCTGGAGGAATTCAGGACAAAGTAGAAAGAGGAGGTCGCTTTCGATGAGCCTTAAAGGATGATTAAAGATTCACCATGTGAACAAAGGCAAAAGATAGGTCAAGAAAATGGCATGAGTAAAAAAGGCAGGTAGGCATGAGCATAACCAGGTAAGATCAGTGTACATGGAATGTAAAAGGCTTCAAATACATTTGTTGGGAATGAAAGTGGTAAAGTAGGTTGGACTAGGTTTTGAAAAACATAGGGGATTTGGGTTTTATCCTGTGGGTGGTGGGAGCCATTGGTTTTAGTCTTCCAAAAGAGACTGACTAAGGTGAAGGTGGAGGGAAATATTTAGTAGGCGTGCTGTCTTCAGTGCTTCATTGTTGCAGATCTTTTGTTCTCCTGCCATCTTGTTCTTTTTTTTTTTCTAACTTTAAGCTGTTGAAGGAAACAGAGCCTGTTACATTTGAATATTGGAGTTGCTTAGGGTGATGACAGGAGGAAGGCTCTGCCTGAGCTGGGGGTACAAACCCTTAATGAATATGATTTGGAAGAGTGACTTGAATATGAATTGAGTACGATGGCAACCCTGGGATGGGCATGAGAAATTGAGTAGCTTCTACTTTGAAAGGATTGGAAGAGAAATGATCTTGGGGGGAGCCAAGCTTAAGCTGTTGCTTTTTAAGGTAAATTCACCCATTTGTTAAATATCAGCTATTCCCACATAAATTGTGTAAACTGTAAGCACTGTGAGGACAGATACCCCTATCTTGTTTTCTGTTGTATTTTCTGGTGATGTTCTTTTAATATTTACAAAAAAAGCAAGTGACCAACCCAGGACCTGTTTTATTCATCTTTTTCCCTTTCCTTCATATAGTTGACACTCAATAATTGTCTATTGAAATCCTGAAAATACTAGCAGTCAGGTGGAAACCATGCTTTGTATTCACCAGCTGCCAAATTCTGTTTTGTCTTCCAAAGTGCTTCTACCTACCCAAGTTATTTGCTGAATACAAACCTTGTTTAAGCAGAGTGTATTTCACCGCTTAAAAGCACAGTGAAAATTTTGAGCTATAATCTCTCATTTTTTGAGATGAGTTTGTCTGTCTGCTGTGGGCTAGATCATGTAGTACTGTGGAAATATAGGGTTTTTCTTTCCCCGTGTTACTCAAAAGAACAAAAAGATTAATTGCCGTATTGCCATGCTTTGTGTGTTTCACTGCTTAGTCTGTCGTGGCCTTGTCCGAAGTTTAATTATGGTACTAATGCTGTAGTGGTTTTTAATGTATGTCTTTTGTCTTAACCATTGTGAATGTAGTACTAAACAAGTGATAGAAAATTCATGTTCTGCTGTAGTATACTACTTTGTTTCGGTTTTCCTTTCCAACCATTAGGTAAAAAGCTACTGGTTTTCATGGCACTACTTTGTACTCAGAGAGAAATCCTGATTTTTCCAACTTTTTTTTTAAGTTAGTATTTGAACTAAGGACAAATATTTTTTAAAAAACAATGCCAAATCTAGATGATTTCTTACTTGCTTTAACACATAGCACATATTCTTTATGTATGAAATTATAAAGGTACGTTGTCCTAATTCCCACTGTGTGCCCCTGCTTTGAGCCTCCTCATTCTCTAGTGCTATTCATTGTACTCTACTTTGTATTAAGGTCACATGAATGCTAGTATTAGGCTCCTCTTTTCTCCCTTCCCCCATAGAGATTGTAAAGTGGTTGAATGCATTTTCTCTCCCCTGTAGTGGCTAGCACCCTGCTTTGCTTGTTGGAAGTAATCATTAAATATCTGAATTGACAGATAGTTTGAAGAAAGATTTTTATGTATTCTTTTGAATTAAGAGCTTCATTTTGGACACTTACGGACTGAGTGGGGAAATATTGCCACTAGGAATGAATTTTATGTTGAAATTACAAGTAGTGTGCTCTTTGTAAAATGCTTAAACTTATACATTAACTATATATGTTAGTAAAATTACTTATATTCTGACAGCAGTCAAGAAACAAGTTTTCCCTGTAGTAGCTATCTTACTCTTTTGTCAGTGATACTGGTATGATTCTGATCAAGACTGCAGCCTTTTTTTCTAAAAGTTATTGAAAATAATGATAAACAATACTGTCTAGAAAATATCAAGAGGGTAGTGAATTTTATATCATTCAGGAATCTCTTGTCATTAGTGAATTCTTGGAAAGTTTAAGATATCTACAAAAGTTAAGATTCATGCTCCTAAGCTTAGTAGTTTACTTTGAAATACAGAGATCTTAAGGTTGTTCTGTATTATGAGAGAGAGCAACATCTAGTCACCAAACTTATATTGAATATACAGATAATAGGATATTGGCTGCTTTACAAACTCCTCAACTTATAAAGTAAAAGGATCCCTTACAGTTAACGGAGAAATTTCTGTTTTTTAGAAGAAAGGAAAGCAAGAATCAAGTGGAAACTGAGAGTTTAGGAAGTACTGTATAAAGTATGTAACCATATATGTTTTGTGTCACATGTTTCTTAAAATCTAAGGCACGTGGGAATGCAGATCCTGATGCAGTAGGACTGACCTAGGACTGGAGATTGTGCGTTTCTAACAAGCTCCAAGGTGGTGATGATGATAATGGTGGTGGTGGTGACAGCCTTGAACACGATCCTGTTCTGCAGACAACACTTATTATAGAGTAGCAAGATCAAATATTTATGTGATAATATTATGAATATGTAATACCAGTAATGTGGTTGTAGCAAATGCTTATATGGCATTTACTGTGGGCTGGGCCCTGTTGTAGGCATTATTTGTATATTAACTCATTTTATCCACACAACAGCTCCTTGAAGTAGGTGTTGTTATTACTCCTCTTTTGAAAAAACTTGATACTCAAGTTACTGGTGGTTATGTATCTACTAAGTGTTGGGTCTGTGATTTGCATCAGGCAGGCAAGCTTTTAAGCACCTGTACTCCTGTGCTGCCCCTATTCACTATATATGACTGTTACATAAAAATAGCAAAATCTTACACTGTTTCTTTTTAAGCTCTTAAATCAAGAGTTCTCAGGAGAAAGGAAAGAGCTATGTAGCTTTTTAAAAACTATTTGTGTCCGATAAGGAGAGATGTCTTCTATGCTCCATGGTTTGGCTTCTGTGGAGATTGACTTCTGTAGGTAGCCACTTTTATTGACAGGTTTATGTCACATCACTCTGATGTGATGAAAGTTTCTTGAGCTCTTCAAGAATAACTCTTCAGCGACATTACTTAGAAAAATGGTTTATGTAACTGGTAAAGTGTCTAAAGTGACAAGTCCCCACATCACATGTGTGGGACCCTGAAAAAATTCAGATGTAAGTGGAAACTTAAATGCTATTTTTGATCATGTAAATATTGCATATGTATGTAAATAGTTTAGTTGGATGAAATAAGCAATATTTGTTTCAGAATTTAGAGCCAGAAAGGTACTTAACAGACATCCTGTGGTTCTCAATTTTTTTTTCAAACAATGGAAAAGTCCACTTTTTAAATCCTACAAAAACAATATAAATCGTATTTACCCAGGGGAAATGGAGCCTGCCCTGTAGTAGTACTAAGTCATCTTAGTGGAGCAGGATGTGAATGCCATTGTTCTAGTCAACCCCAGTGATAATAGGGGTAAGAGGAGCTACAGCCAGATAGGTTAACTAACTTATTGAAAGTCCTAGTTAGTAAACTGCCCTGGAAAGTTGTCTTCAAATACTAATTTGATTGTTTTAATTTTGAGTGATTGTTAAAATACTACAGATTTCCAGATTACACCTTTTAAAGTTTTAGTTTCTCTGTGATACTTTGTAAATATTTTTTTTGTATAATTAGCATGTGCTCCATGTTATTCATGACCTACTTTGTGTTTTTAATGCACAATGTGTATTTCAATGCAAAATAATGCTAAATATAATTTTCTGTACTTCAGAGATTTGTCTGTGTTTGAGTTAAATATTGTCCTGAGTTTTGAGACTTTCTAAGAAGGAAGTCATTAATTTTCAGTAGTCCATATCATCATTAATCGTATGGCTCATTTCTGGTTTCAGTGGACTTTAGAGCTAAAATCTTTATAATTAGCTTTAGCCAATGAATTTCTTTGTGTTACCTAAACATTTAATTAGGATTGGCTGGGATTTTGCCCAGGCATTGAAACTTAGAGGTGAAAAAAAATTGTAATTAATGATTTAATTGTGTGTGTTGGCGGCGGGGGTGGGGGCAGAGACTGCAAATCATTAATGTCTTTTGACTCTCCAACAGCCAAGAGCTCCTGGCCCAGGCTTGGCCTCCTTGTCAGTCCGTGAAGGTATTTGGATAAGAAAACTCAAGGGCAGAGACTGGGAGCTTGTAGGTGTTAGGCATGCTCATGCCTCCTGGCCTCTCCTGTCATCCTCCTTTCCATCCCCCCCTTTCTTTTGCTAGTAATTTGATTGATTTGAAGATGGGTTTCTTGCAACTTGGACATTATCAGTGAACAGATTTTACCACAATGTTGAAAAATAAACATTTTCTTTTGATTTAGTAATTCCACTTTAATCTTTGCTGAGGATGTAATTAAAAGGACAGGAAAAGCTATGTTCACAGAAATGAAGAATGTAGTATGCCAATTTGAATTATTCCAGAGTCATTCATAAGTTGACTCTCCTGAAGAAATTAACAATTCTTTCATTGTTTGGCATTCAAGTTGCTTTTTTTTTCTTTTTTTTTTTTTTTTTTTTTTTAAGATTTTATTTATTTATTAGAGAGCAGAAGAGAGCACAAACTGGAAGGAGGGGCAGAGGGAGATAGAGAAGCCGACCTTTGTGAGCAGGGAGCCCATCTGTGCTGGGGCTCTATGCCATGACCCCAGGATCGTGACCTGAGCTGAAGGCAGATGCTTAACCAACTGAGCCACCAAAGCCCCCCTGAGTTTGCTTTTAAGAGTAAACATTGTGGCATCCTAGCTTATGTTTATGACATATAATAATAAAACGGCCCAACTTGGAATCATAATTGTTGCTAGTTTTAAAAAGTCGATATCAACAAAATTAGCCTTTTATTTTCATATACAGTTCTATGAATTTTAACCCTTGTGTATAGATTCATATAAATGCTGTTATAATTAGTACAGAACATTTCTTCACCCCAGAACACTCCCTCTTTTCCCTTTATAGTCACATCCTACTCCTACCCCAAGATCTGGCAACCACTGATCTCTTCTGTCACTATAGTTTTGTTTTCTCAAGAATGTCATGTAACTGGAATAATACAGTCTGTAACCTTTTGAGACAAATGTCTGTCATTCAGCATAATTATTTTGAGATTGAGCTGAGGTGTTGTATGTGTGCCAGTTTGTTCCTTTTTATTACTGAATGATACATTCTGTTGTATGGATGTTCACAGTTTACATATCCATTTACCTATTTACTTGTTGAACGAGTTTTGGATTGTATGTAGTTTTTTGTGATTGTGAAGAGAGCTCCTGTGAACATTCGTATATAGGTTTTGTGTGACTATAAGTTTTCATTTCTCTAGGATAAGTACCTAGGAGTAGGGTTGCTAGGTCACATGCCAAACTGTTTTCCTCTAGGGCTGTACCATTTTGCATTCTCACTAGCAATGTATAAGAAGAGTTCTGGTTGCCTTCATTTTTGCCAGCACTTGGTATTGTCAGTATATTTTATTTTAGCTATTACAATGGATTTATAGTAGTATCTCATTTTTTAAATTTCATTTCCTTAATGGCCAGTGTTGTTGGACATCTTTTCATGTGTAAAATTGCCTTTATATAACCTCTTCCGTGAAGTGTCCATGTCTTTTGCCCATTTCTTAATTGTTTGCTTTCTTTACGGAGTTGTAAGAGTTTTTATATCTATAGAGGGGGAGAGACCTATATATATATATATATATATATATATATATATATATATATATATATATATATATATATATATATATATATATATAAAAAGAGAGATTCTGGATACAGATCATTTGATATTATCTCCCAGTCTGTAGCTTGTTTATTTATTGTTTTAACAGTGTCTGCAAAACAGAAGTTTCCAGTTTATTATATTTTCCTTTTATAAATCGTGCTTTTGTTTTTATGTTGGTAGTTGCTTAAAATCTCAGATGACTTTTTCTTCCTATATTTTATTCTAATAGAACTTTTTTCTTTGGATTACTATCATGCTTTGAAGTGCTATAACTAGATATTTTTCTCCTAAAGCAGAGATTAATATTACATGTTAACTGTTCTTTAAAAAAATCAGGATTCAGAATTGTATCAATATTACTATAGCTATACAAAAACACAACTTGTGTTGAAGAAAGTGTGCAGAGGGAAGGAACAGAAATGGCTAGTGTGTGGCTCCTGAAGCAGTGGTTTCCTGATCCTGGCTGTTGTAGGAGAATCTCCTGAGTAGCTTTAAAAAAGAGATGGTCTTTTCTTGGTCTTGGGTCAGCCCCAAAATCTTTTTTTTTTTTAAATAGACTTTATTTTTTAAATCAGTTTTAGATTCATAGCAGAATTGAGGAGAAGATACAGACATCTTCCATGGTCCCACTGTCAGCATCCCCTACCACAGTGCTACATTTGTTACAGTGACCTGTCATTATCACCCAGAGTCCATAGTTTATGTTGTGTATTCTGTAGATTTTAATGAATGTATATGAAATGTAGCTACCATTGTAGTACCATATGGAATAGTTGCATTCCCCTAAAAATCCTCTATGCTCTGCCTATTCATCCCTCCCTCCACCCTAACTCCTAGCACCTGATCTTTTTCTTCTTTTGATCTTTTTATTGTCTTTTTAGTTTTGCCTTTTCCAGATTGTCATGTAGTTGGAATGATGTAGTAGCCTTTTCAGATTGTGTTCTTTCACTTGGTAAAATGCACTTAAGGTGCCTCCATCTCTTTTCATGACTTGATGGATCATTTCTTTTTAGTGCTGAATAATATTCTGTTGTCTGGATGTACCACAGTTTATTATTTCACCTGCTGAAGGAAATTTTGGTTGCTTCCAAGTTTTGGCAGTTATGAATAAAGCTGCTGTAAAATCTGAGTGTGGGGTTTTGTTTGGACATAAGTTGTCAGCTCCTTTAGTATTTATAGCAAGGAGCCTAATTGCTGGATCGTATGGTAGGAGTATATGTGGTTTTGTAAGAAACTACTAAACTGTCCTCCAGAGTGGCTATGTATCAATTTCCATTCCCACCAGCAGTGAGCAAAAGAATTTGTTCACTGTATCCTCAGCGGCATTTGGTGTAGTCAGTGTTCTGGATTTTGGCCATTCTGATAAATGTATAAGGGTATCCCATTGTTGTTTTAATTTGCAGTTTCTTTCTTTCTTTCTTTTTAAAGATTTTATTTTTAAGTGCTCTCTACACCCATCATAGGGCTTGAACATACAACCCCAAGATCAAGAGTTGCACACTCTATGGACTGAGTCACCCAGGCGCCCCTCAATTTGTAATTTCTCAGTCAGATGTTGGACATCTTTCAGTATGCTTATTTGCCGTCGGGTTATCTTTTTTGGTGAGGTGGCCAGGTCTTTTGCCAATATTTTAGATTGGGTTTTCTTGGTGAGTTTTATTAATTCCTTGTATATATGGGTAACAGTCCTTTACCAGATACGCCTTTTGCAAATATTTTCTCCCAGTCTGTGTCTTGTCATCTCATTCTCTTGAGCGAAATCTGTTGCTCTTCAAGTGATTCTAATTCTCTGCCAGGTTCGTGATCTACTGCTCTTGACTACTGTCTGTATCTTGCTTTTTACAAGGCTAAGTGCCGTGAACAAGCCATCAGTTTTCGACTACTCATTTTAGCTTTGTCGTCACAGCTGGTCCCATCCTACTCTCATTTTCATGGCTTTGTTGCTTGTTTTTCTTTGTCTCGCCCTTCAAATTCCAGCTCTTCGCCTGGATAACCTTCATGTAGCTTTTCTTGTATAATAATGCTGGATATACCTGATCCGCAGGCCCCCTTTGGTACTGGTACCACCTCTATTGTAGGGTTCCTTCCTGTTCGCCTTTGCTGATGCCCACACTTGTGGTTATTAGGGTGTGAGATTAACAATGTTATTCACACACAAACTGACCCCAGTTCCTATCTTTTGCAAATTTTCTGTATTCTGTTAACAATTTGTAAAATAAGGGTTAAATCTTTTCATCCCCTGCTTAATGTGTTTTTTGGTTTATATGCAAACTTATCTTTTAAAAGGCCCATTTTAATCTTCATGAAGATTGAATTTTCATCTCATTCCTACCTTTTATTATGTATATTTGAACAAATATTTGTTCACTTTTCATGTATCAGAGTAGAAGGACAGTTTTCTGAGACAGCATTAGAAGAATTATTTGTTCATAGAGTGATCTGAATAATTAGGAGAATGCAGCAAGTGTATCTAAAGCATTTATTTTATGTCTTACAGTCCTGTGTCTGTGTGTGTGTTCATAATCATTCAAAAATAAATATGACAGTGTATGTCTGACAAACAGGAGATCTTCTGGGGCACCTCTTAGAACTCCCATGTCCCGCGATAGAGGTTAATTGTTGTGAATGTATTTAATACCACTGAATTTTACACTTAAAAATTACTAAGATGGTAAAGTTTACATTGTGTAAAAATGATGCATCATTTTTGCTTAGGTCATTGGCCAAAGCAGATCCATGACCACATCTAAATTTCCAACAGTAAAGAACAAACTAAATATAACAAAGTTAATAGCAGCTATTTTCTGCTAAGTAAAATTCATTGTTATTTATTTGTCAGGATAATTTTTTGAAGTATGCACATAAAGCAGTTTTATCATTTATGACACGTGCTGGTTGATCACATTTTTATTTTGTTGAAAGGCAGGTGCAAGTATAAATATTACATAAATACTTGAGGTGTTTTATTTTAAAGTGTATATAAATCAGTGATTTTAGGACACCCGTCTTCTTTTATAACTTTTAAAAATGTAAGTAGTCAGTTTTTCATTCATCTAACAGATAATACCAAGCACATTTTTGCATTCCAAAATTAGGGTGACTTTGTTAACATGTAACTTGTCTTTATAACAAAGGGGTATACAGAAGTTCACTTAAGTCCTTAAGAATAATTAATTGCTAGATATTCTGATGTTCAGAATAAATAAATTTTTTGGTCATATAGTACAGTTTCTCTAGTATTGTCATTATTTTAATTGGTACTCAAAATTTAGTGGTTCACTGAAAGAATATGAAGATTGATGAAGAATTTTGTAAATAGGCCTATTTTCAGTTTGTAGGATGTTTTAGTGTTAGCTGTCATGGGAATTTGCATGTGACAAGTGCCAGACTTAACAAGTTGGAATAAATGATTTAGTATTCACTTTACAAAAAAGTATTTGTTTAACACAGTACTGTCTATGAACCTACATGAGTGTTTATCATTTTTTATATAGTCAGCATACATATGGGTGACGTATTTTGAAGTCAAGGAGCTTATAGTTTTATGAACAAAAGATTATATATAATATTACGTGTGGTATAGTCTAGTGGTTTTCATACTACACATTTAATAGAACAGACATAAAATCTCTTAATGGCCATTTTCCTCTAATGTATAAGAAAAATTAGATACAGTTTTCTCAATTTGAATTTGTTCTCTCATTTGTTGGGAATAGTGTGTTTTTTGTTTTTTTTGGTTTTTTGGGGTTTTTTTTTGTCTTTGGCACTTGGCAACCACTTGTTTATACTCGTTTATGTTGTGCTAATTTGCAATGACATTTACTATTTATAATTTAAGTTTATAGATATCTATATATCTCACACACATCTTAAATAATTTGTTTCTCACAAAACACCATGACTTCAGATTCTCCCCAACCTAAAAATGTCTAATCATTCCTGCAGGTGTTTGGAGCTAGAACATGTCTGGTTAGGCTGGAGTTACAAGCTGAGCTAGACCATGGAGGATTGGGTGGGTTGGAATAATTAGAGAGGTTGGCAGTATAGTCCCAAAGTGTTAGAAGAACTTAGAGGACAAACTGCTTCTTCATCATAAAGCTAGAACCAGAGTCTGAATTCTGTTTTCTAGTCAGTAGTCTTACCATTGGACAGATAGCATAGCAGGAAGTAGTAGTAGTCAGGAACCTCTTATTGGGGAAGGTGGCAGTATGCTTGTAGACTATGGAAAGGAATTCTTGAAGTCTGAGTAGTCTTAGCAGGATTGCATTAGGAAGGCATTTCAGACTCAAGGCAACTTGATGTGCAAAGATAGATATCCTGAAAAAGCTTACGATGGTGGTGATGGGTCATGGTGTTGGAGGGTACGATGAATGAAGTAAAGGGTCTTCTAGATGCCAGGCGCTGTTCTGGGTGTGGGAAGCACACAGGGAAAAGACAAAATCCCTGCTGTTGTGAATCTTGCATTTTAGTGAGAGGAACAGTAAATGGATAAGTATGTAAAACAGTAGGCAGTGATAAGTACTGTGAGAAACAGTAAAGAGTGGAGATAGAAGTTGTTGTTTGAAATAGAGTGGTTAGGAAAGACCTCTCTGTGGAAGTGAAACTTGGGCAGAAAAAAGTGAGGGTGTAAGCTGTGTGGAACGTGCAGAAGAAAGGGTAGAACACAGTTGCTGTGTGCAGCTCCGCTGTAGCTGAAGTGTACTGAGTTAACAGTTTATGCTCAGTAAGTGTTGACTGAGTGCCAGACACTGTTCTAAGTATGTCACTAGTATTCATTTAGCCCTTACGACAGTTCTATGAAATGGATACAGTTTCACATGTAAGGAAACTTAGGCACAGAGACGAAATAATTTACCCAGGGTGACACAGCTAGTCAGGGAGCTGGAGTTGAGCCCGGTAGTTTGACTCTAAAGTTGACATTTTCAGCCGTTCTACAAAGATGGGGAAGGGGAGATGTAGTAGGAAATTTAGTTGGAGCCATAGCTTGGGGCCAGTTCTGTGGGGCTCTGTAGTTCCTTATAAGTATTTAGGATTTTATTTTGACTGTGATGTTAGTTTGTTGGAGGGTTGAGAAATGCCCAGGAGGTTGCATTATGATTCTGGAGATCAGGAGATGGGTCTGGACTATACAACACATTTGTTAGTTACCTGTATTTAGGATATATTGTAGCTTAAAATATTTCTACTGGCCTATAACCTATTTCTTTGATGTAAAATTGAAGATTCCACATCATTATTTTATTGAACAGATATGTGCATGTGTACATATGAGAGTGCATGTGTGTGTGTGTTTGTGTGTGTAAACAAACCTTAATGAACTCTTCTGTTAATAGGTGCGAGAAGATGTACTAAATTCATTGAATAACAACTTTCTTCAAACGCTAAATCAAGCTTGGAATGATCATCAAACAGCTATGGTGATGATTAGAGACATACTAATGTATATGGTAAGTAGAGCTTTTTTGTTTTCCCTTTAAGAAGTTAGGCATTTCAAAACACAATGTCTTTATTCTTTCTATCATATTTAGTTGGATGGTATAGGTCAGTGTGGAAGGTGGTTTTTTTTTTTTTTTTTTTTAATAAAACAATATTTCCTTTGCAGGGACCAGCCTTTTAGCTTATATGAAGTAGAATTTTAATTGTTCTTATTTTTAATGATTAGAAAGGAAGACTGAAAGAGAAAGGTCTATTTTTTTCTCAGTATACAGCACTTGTACTTCAAAATGGAACAGGTCGAAAAACCTTACTTAACATCTCTTTTTGAGTAACAGTGATTGAATGACAGCATGAGAGATGAAAGCTTAATATTCTCTTAACTAAAATCTAATGCCCTTATATCTTCAGTGATGGGGGTATCATTTTATACAAATAATGCTTGTAATATTTACACTCTTAACAGCTGCTGTCTAAATAGTGAATCTTTGCTGTATATAATGTTATTCAGATACATATTCCATTTCTTACCTATTATTACTGTTTTCTGTTTTTGTCCGTCCAGGAAAATATCTTATTCAGCAAGGCAGTTTGGAAAACATTAACATGAGCTAAGCTGTTTAATAACTTTCAAGGAGATTAACCTATCAAGTTTTTTCTTACCTTTGTGTGATTATAGAATGGAGCTAGATTCATCAAGCTTAATTACTGTGTCAGTGCAAAATTAATACTGATAACTTTTCTTGTTGCTTCAGTGTTTATATTTGGGAATTGGACATGATTTTCTTCTAAGGTTTCACTCTCTGCTTTTCAAATATTTATTTTCAGTTTCTTTAGTTTGATTTTAGCTCTAGTGGTGAGAGCATGTCCTAGTTTTCTTTCACTTGATAGAATAAAGCAATGGTTGGAAAGAATTTCCAGTGAGAGCAAACAGCTGTGGAGTTTTTTGTTCTGCTTAGAGAATGCAGTCAGGCCTATTACCCCTGGTTTTATAGGGCTTAGTGGCAAGGGGGTCAGGGAGAGGCTACTTCATTTTTCAGGGGTTGATAAAAAGTTTAACAGTATTTAGCCTTTCTGATCCTCATTTTCCTCTTCAGGATATAGATTCATCCTGTGCTGACATTTTGAGGTAAATGAGATAGCATGTGAAAACATATAGTGTCTGGGTTGTAAATGTGAAATAAGTTAACTTATACTGTTCTCATTAAGTTCTAGATTTGATGAGTCTTTAAATTTTAACGCTAACAAACACTAAGAAAACCACTTGTAATTTCATGGTCTATTACTCTGTTGATAAAAGAAGTATTTAAAAATTAAAACCACACTCTTACATAATGTTGTTTTAAAAATTTCTGTTTTATTTCAGTTCCCTTTTTGGGGGCGGGGGTGGGGGAGAGGGTTCCCAAATGAAATGTCAAACCTTGAATCCTGACTGTTAATGTGACCATAGTCAAGAAACTAATTCGTTTATTCCTCAGCTTCCTCATTTATAAAATGAAAATAATATTGGCTACCTGGGTAGGATAGCCACGAGGCTCGAAGGTGCCATTCATGTATAGCACCTAATAGCACCTGAATCATAGTAGTGTGCTCGGTAAAAATTCCCTAGGATTAAGGTTTCTTGTCCCTTCATCCTTTCATCAAACCCGTCTTGGTAGTACCACAGCCCTGGATAAACCCAGCAGCTTACCTTTCCTGAGCCTCTGCTGGAGGAAACTCCACACAGGGTAGGTCTGTGCTGCTGTTTCTCCTTTGTCACAAGCCTCCAGTTGACCCTTCACACTGTCCTGTGGTCTCATTTTCCCTTTACTAGTTTCTCTTCAAACCTCCAGCTCTCCTGCTGGCCTCCTCACTCTTAAATGATCTTGCCTTCCACTTCTCAGAGAAAAGAGCAAGCATCAGGTGGGACCTATGTTCGTTGCTTACCACTGTTTCTACATTTTTGTCTGTATTTTCTCCCTTTTGTGTTTTTCCTTTTCCCTCCTGTTTGACGGGAGGCATTGTCTCCCCTCATGTTAAAGGCCGGTTTTTCCTCCTGTGCTAAGCTGGGTCACATCCCTTTCTCCCTTGTCAAAAACCTGAAGTATTTTCACGTTCTACCTTTTTACTGAGTCTTACTCATCAGCATGGAACACGTTCAGGCCACTCACATCCTCAAAATAAAATTCCACTGAATTTTCTCTTGGACCTCTGCGCTGCCTCCCAGGGTGTCTCATTGCCATTCACAGGCAAATGTCTCATCAGAAATGTCGACTGTTGGCTACCTCCCTTTTCTCATCTTTCATTCGCTGTGAATATGTTCCAGGTTAGCTTCTTCCTCAGTTATGCTGTTCAGTCTTGCTCTTAGGAGGATCACCATGTCTGCACATCTCCGAAGGCAGAGATCACTGCGAATCCTCATGCTCCTCGATTTTTTTCCTGCAGCATTGGGCACAGTTGACTACTCTTTTCTTCTCACATGCTGGGTCCTCAGTTTCAGTGACCTAGCACTCCCTCGGTACACCTCCTACCTTTCCGACTCTTCCTTCTCAGCCTCTCCTCCTTCTCTGCCCTTTAAATAGAGGCATTCTTAAGGCTTAGTAACCTGGACTTCCTCATCCTGGTTCACCTCACTTACTACCGTAGCTTCAGTTAGTGCCTCTGTGTAGATGATTCCCAGATCGCATCTCCAGCCTTATTTTTTTGAGATTCAGATTTGTTATGTTCATTTGGCAAGTTGATGGCTACCTTTGTTGTCTGAGAGTTCCTCCAAACTTGCATTTCCAAATGACCGTATAATCGATATCATTCCATTTGTTCATGCCAGAGACCTGGGAATTACTCTCATCAGTTTTTTCTCCTCTTCTCCCTACATCATATACTTCTAGAATCTGCAGTTTTTCCATTTTCGTAACTACCAGTAAGAAAGCACCTTCATTTCTCTCTTGGAGTACTCAGTGACTAGTCTTATAACAATCACTGTGCTCCTTGCTCTTCTCTTTTCCATATTGCTCCTAGAGTTATCATCTGAAACCACATGATCAAGTTACTGCCCTGCTGAAATTCTTATTGTTCATCTTGAAATCTTCATGCATGTCTTCTGTGTGGAAATGTTTCTAGAATGTTTGCTCTCTTTATGTGATTTGCTCCTACTTATCCTTTAAGTCTTAGCTCAAATTTCTGGTAAGCTTTCCCTGACCTGCACTGTGTACTGCCTACAGGCTGCAATTCCTCTCATTGTATCCAGTGCTCTTCCTCTGTAGCATTTATCACAATCATTATTAACAACTGTTTAGGGCCTCGTTTCCCCATTAGACTGAACTTTATGAGGCGGGGCCAGTGTCTTGTCACCACTGTGTTCTCAACACCTAGCACGGCTCCTTGCACAAACTAGGCACTCATGTGTAACTTGAATAAATAAATGTACACAGAATCTTTTTAATGATTATAGATTACACTTTTGCAAAATGCTTTTTAAAAATATGCTGCTGTTTGTCTGCCTTCGGCTCATGTCATGATCTTAGTGTCCTGGGATGGAGCCCCACGGGCTCCCTGCTCAGTGGGGAGTCTGCTTTTCCCTCTGCCCCTCCTGCCTTGTGCTCCCTTGGGCCCACACGTGCACTCTCTTTCTCAAATAAATAATCTTTAAAAAAAAATATGCAATTGTTGGAGTTTCTGGGTGGCTCAGTCAGTTAAGCGTCCTACTCTTGATTTTGCTCAGCTCGTGATCTCAGGATCCTAGGATCCATCCGCATAGGTCTCTGCGCTCAGCAGGGAGTCTGCTTGTCTCTCTGTGCCTCCCCCTGCTCTTGCTCTCTCTCTCTCTCAAGTAATAAAATCTTTAAAAAATATATGCTATGGAGGATTTGAAGAGAAATTAAAGTGTTGTTGATAAGATATCTTCACGTTCCACGAGATAGAATTCTTTTCATTTTCATAGTCTTCATTGTCTTTATTTTGCCTTTTTATGTGTAATATTCTGGGCTTAATTAAATAAGTGCTTTTTAAAATTAGGGTAAAATTTTAAAATTAAGGTAAAATTTTATACATTGAATTGTTCAGGACTGGAGTTAGAAAATTATTTTGACAAACATATGTATTTATGTAACCAATACTTTGGTCAAGAAATATAAATGCTTTTAACTGCCAAAAATCTAAAGACTTTTTCCTGTTGACATCTACATTTTCTTTGGAGTTTTACCCTCGTTCCAGACTTCTCAGGTGACATAACCTGCTAGATAGGGCATATATCTGAAGCGTACTGGTTGTACTGTCATGGATCCTAGACAGGTATCTTCTGACGATGAATACAGGTTGTAACTTGGAATTTTAGATCTCAGGCTCAGAGCGGGAGGAGAGAAGATGCTTCACTGTCTACCCACCTACCACCACCTACTCAGCTGAATTTTATTCTTAACAAGGAGGTATATGTATATAAAATGTCCTGCATCAGCCTCGATGTGTAGATACTATGGGACACACTGACCCTTGAAAATGAAAATGGAATCATTGGTTACATGGAGGCAGACACTGGTCACACTTTGTTCCACATAATTTTGTTGTGTGGCATGTGCAGTGTTTCAAAAAGAAAGGTGTACATGTCTCTAGATGGAACATATCACCTCTAGTTTCTGCCACTCCACCCCTTCCTAATGTTTGAAACTTGGATGTTGAACTTCTAAGATTGGTTTGGGGCTACTTAGTAAAAGTTTCGTTTTCAATTTTAATTGTTTAAAAGATTAATGATTGGGGAAAGATTTGAGCATTTTACAAGAAAATTTGTCCTGGTTCTATAATAGCTTTAATTGTCAGTATAATTCATAAATACATGTTACTATTCAATTAATTTTTCTTTTTAAACTATAAAAATGAATGTAATATGAAGGGAAATTAAGTTTATGGGTGGTATTCTATAGGCTACTTTTGAGCAATTAGAATTAATGGCAAAGGAAATAGAAAAACATTTTCTATTGTGATGTATAGGGTTACTGGAAGGTTAGTAGAGAAATTTTCTGCGTAAAACTACGGCGACTTTATTTTCATGTTTTTACTTGAGTTTGTCCATATTTCCAGTCATTTTCACAAATAGAGCTGTCGTGAGGTTTTCCTTAAAGGTTGGAGGCTGTCAATTCATAGGCACAGGGTGAGAGTTAACCCAGGAAGGGGGGAGGGTCACTGCTGCTTTTTGAGCTATTTACTTGGAAAGTCATTAAGGATGAGTAAAGAGGCCAAGCAGAATGTAGCAACAACTTTGTGAAGAGGAGAGAAGCTGAGGAACTTTTGATGCTCTTGGTCTCCTTTGTAAAGTAGAACCATTGGTTTAGGGTGACTGAAGTATGTGAGGGGTTAAAGAATGTGATAGGCTGAATAATGATCCCCCAGACATGCCCATAAGTTCTATCTGGAACTTAGGGATTGTTACCTTATAGGGCAGAAGGAGCTTTGCAGGTATGATTAGGTTAAGGATTTTGAGATGAGGAGATCGTCCTAGGTTATCCCAGTGGGCCCAGTGGAATCACGGGGTCATTACAGAAGGAGGGTCGGTAGGAGATGGAGGTGATGTGATGACGGACGCAGAGATTGGAGTGATAGGCTTTGAAGATGAAGGAGGGGCTGCAGCTAAGGAATACAGGTAGCCACTAGAAGCTGAAAAAGGCAAAGAAGTGGGCTCCCCCCCTCAGCTCCTCTAAAAGGAATCAGCCCTGCTGACAGTTTGACTTTAGTCCAGGGAAACTGATTTTAGTCTTCTGAACTCTGGAGCTGTGAAAAAGTGGTAAGCTGCTAAATTTGTGGTTATGTATTCAGCAATAATAGGACTCTAACGCAAGGAAAAAGTTTGGAGTATCCCCTGTACTGGGGTCAGTTCTCTGTAAATAAATGGATCATCTGTAGTTGTGAGGGGATAATTTAGGTGAGTTGGCACAAAGTTTATATAGTAGAGATGATCGGCAGAGTTTGTACTTTTTCCAGGTGTATTTGGCAGTCTTAGACAAAATGTTCAGAGAGAATTAGCCTTATTGGGCTTGGGGGAGAATTCTAAGGTAGTAGCGTTATTGAAATGGTCGATTGTGGGTCTGTGCTCTTTAATAAGTAGGCATCTGAATCATAAGATCCCAGGAAATGGAGGTATTAGGTATTAGGGATCAGTAGACCTGGAGACCCAGTGAGAGTGAGGAGCAGGTTCCTTTCAGTGTAACAAAGTAGGAAAGGTAGGAGGAAAAAGAAGATCTCTAGTGCCAGAGATATTTGGTGTCTTCTAGTGATGAGGTTCAGGGTTTGCCCGTATCAATATGTGGGTGAAGGGAATCCTGATAAAGATGGGGGTGAATATTTAGGCACCTGTAAACAATGTGTGTCGGATTGGTCAGTCTTGTCAGTGTTTTGGAGTTACCAATGGTAATAGGTGGCAGGAAGCAGGGTTGAGAGAAATAAGTAAGCTGTTCGCTGAAGCTACCAAGGATTTGTGTGTTTTGGGAAGTCAGATGATAGGATGAGAACATGGAGATGATGAAATTCATGTCCATGTTTTCTCCTGTAGGTTTTGAGGCTTTAAGTTCAAAAAACATTTCTTCTTTACAGCATTCTAGATTACACATTTAGAGAAGTTTGAAAATAGCTTTATTTTTGGAAGAGCACAGATAGGTTGCTTAAGAGTCTTTTTGGCACCTTCTCTGCTTTTAAAATGACATCTTAAATACAAAATCATGGAAAATAGGATCCAGTGGCTTTGAGATTATTAAGCTTCACACCTGTTCAATATTTTTCCTGACTCTGGAAAGACACGCTTTCCCCATCTGTGCTGTAGTTTTTGCATTTGTGACTGACGATATAAATACCTTGGCATCTTTTTGTGGTTAGATCCCAAGCCAGGTACTAGACCTTTATGTTAACAAAAAAAAAAAACAACCAACCAGGGCATCATCAGAAATACTCTAAAGGTCAAGAGTGTTGTGCTTGATAATTAGGATTTCTTCCTTGCCTTCCATCTCAGTTACTGTTTCTAACAAATTGATAGACCCATAAACCCCTTGATTACCATACCCTATGAACTGTTTCTGTGTGTGCGCATGGTGATGTAGCAATCCAGGTTGACTTTAGGGAGGTAAGTGTTTATTCAGCATGAAGGTAGGCCCTGTGGTGTAGTCAGAAATAGAGCACATATTTCTTGAGGTAGTAAAGGAAATGAAACTTTTGTTCATAAAGGGGACTGTCCCATATTGTATGTATGTGTACAAATTTCTTATGTGTACAGATTTCCTGTGTGTGTGTGTTTCCTGTCGGAAATTGGGAGTAGTGGAGAAAAAATATTTAATGATGAATCAAGAGACACTTGGCTTTAGTTCCTACGTTGTCATTAATTTGCTTAAGTTAGTTTCTCTAGGTAAAACTCTTATTTCTTTATTTATAAGGAAAATAGATTTACTGGATAAGAGCTCTCATTTTTATCTTCTTGGGGTTTTTAGACTCTTGGAAGAATGGTCAAAATTCATGGACCCTCTACTAAAAGTAGATATCTATGCATCTACATATCACACAACGTATACTTTTATATGTAATTTCACGTGGTTTATGGGTTTCCAGAGGCCTGTCTATGGGATCTGATTGGGGATGTGTTGGTTAGATCATTTTAAATTTTCAAGTTCTTTCGACTCTGAACTCGTTTTAAAACTGAAAGTGAACTGTTACTTGTTTGTAATGAAGGAAAAACAAAAGGTGAGGCTAGATTAGTATTAAGTTGATAACCGCTTAAGAACTCTTAAAATGGGTTGACAGAGCCTCGGTTGGCTAGGAGTCTACCCAATACTATCCCTTATAATATGCATAACACTTTCAAAGCCCTTAGTGTGTGCCTGGCACTGTTTTAAGCATATTTAAGTATATTTCATTTAATCCTTACAATATATTTTTATTGCTGTTATTTTTAAGCAGTAGTTTGGGAAAACAAAAATTTTTATTTTTTTATTAATAGAATTTTTTAAATCTCTTTTAAAAAGTAAAAATACTTTTCTGAATACGTAACAACAGAAACTGTTTATTACATGGCTATATCCCTGTGCTAAATGTTTTAAATACCTGACCTTCCAGATGAGCATTGTAACTCTCCATTTCACAAATGAAGAAATGGAAGTTACAGAGATTAGCTAACCTAACAAGATCACACAGTTACTGTATTACTGGAGTAGTTAATTCAAGTCTTTTTTGAATTCAAAGCCCATGGTCTTCACCATTTTGCCTGTACCACCTCAGTGCAGAAGAATTATGTATATTGACTCTGCTTAACAGAATTTATGATAATTTTTAAAAAGATTTTATTTATTTATTTTAGAGAAAGAGCGTGCATGGACACGCAGGGGGAGGAGCAGAGGGAGAGGGAGATAATCTCTAGCTGACTCTGCACCAAGTGCAGAGCCCAGCTCGGGGCTCGATCCCAGGACCCTGAGATCATGACCTGAGCCAAAACCAAGAGTCGGATGCCTAACCAACTGGGCCACCCAGGTGCCCCCAGAATTCATGATAATTTACCCCATAGTTGAGCTAACATTCATTCATTCACCTTTGTGCTTATGAGGATAAATTCATTCATTCAGCAAGTATACAATGAGTGTATTATGTATCAAGCATTGCTCTAAACAACTGTGATTTCTTTTTCCAATTTCTGTCATTGGGCACTTTTATGATGTAGACATCTGTTCGGGCAGATAATCTTGGTTCCCCAAGTGGAAGAACAGTGACTTTTTCCATGGTCCACCTGTAAGCTATTGAAGCATATTAGAATAGTATTTTGGTTTCTTTTCTTATTATTTTATTTGAATCTGATACTAAAATCCTCCTTAAAGAGTGACTTGGCAAGACTTTAGTTTCCTAATTGTCATCAGAAGTTACCTAACACCATCATTACTGGAATATTTAGAAAATCACCAAAAATATTAGATGCTTTAGTGGTTATTCTATCCACTTGATAGTACTCTAGCCCTATAGTAATTTAAAAGTCATCTTCTAATTTTTTTTTGGCATTTTTGTTGATACGTAATGTAAATAAAAGTGGAAAAGTCTTTTCTGTCCATTTTTTAAAATGTGGGTTTTCTAGGATTTTTGTTTGTTTTTCACTAATTTGTGGGAGATTTTTATGTATCCTGGGTAAAAGTTCTTTGTAGATACATGATTTTTTGGTCTGTTTTTAAGTAGAGCCCAATGCAGGGCTTAAACTCACGATCCAAGATCAAGACCTGAGCTGAGATCAAGAGTCAGACGCTTAACCGACTGAGCCACCCAGGTGCCCCTGTAGATATATTTTATATAGTTTAAGAGATATTGTCTTCCATTCTATGCTTGCCTTTTGTCTCTCTTAATGGTGTCTCTGAAGAGGAGCTTTAAATTTCAGTTAATTACAGTTTTTCAGTCTGCAGTTGTTAAAGTATTGTATACATATCTAGTCAAATTTGTTAACCATATTCAAACCATCCACATCTTTACTGAATATTTTTGTCTGCTTGTTCTGTCAGCTCCTGAGAAATGCTAAATTCTTCAGATTTGATGATGGATTTGTCTTTTTCTTCTTTTAGTTGATATATTTTGAGGTTTTGTCATAAAATGAATATACATTTAGGGCTATTTGATTTTCCTGTTGTTCACTCTTGTATTTTTATGAAATATCCTTCTTTATTTCCTATACTTTTTGCCTTCAAGTCTACTTTGTGTAGTATTACTATATGAGTTTTCTTTTGGTTAGTGTTTGGCAAATTTCTACCCATCCTTTCCTTTCCATCTTTTTATCCTCTTATCATTTATAAGCACCATACAGTAATAGGCTTTTTAACCCCATCTGATAATCTTTGCTTTTAAATTGAAGCATATGGCTTATTTATGTTTAATATAATTATTAATACATTTGGGTTTAAGTTTGCCATCATACTAGATTTTATTTTCTGTTTGTCTCACCTGTTTTTTTAATTGATTTTTTTTTTTCCCAACTTCATTGCCTTTTTTACATGAACGGAGTATTTTTTATTATCCATTCCCCTTCCCTGTTAGCTGTTACTTATATTTACATATTCTTTTATTATTATTTTAGTGGTTACTTTAGAGATTGCAACATAGATCCTTGACTTACAGTTTACCTTACATATGTGTATATTTTAAACCACTTCCTAGGTAGGAGTCTTAGAATACTTTGACTTCCTGGAGTTTTTTTCCCCTTGGCTTTTAGGTATTTGGTCCTGGGTGTTTGTTTTGGTGTGGGGGACAAACCTGCAAATTTTGTCAACATTGTATGTGAAAAATTGGGGAGACCCTGGGTGGTATCTTCCTCCAAAGGAAATGTTATTTTCTTCTGGCAGGCAAGCACAATATGGGCAAATCACCATGATCTAGTTGAAGTTGACTTTTAGGCTCGGTTAAGGTTGGTCTGTTTTGAGTTTGCCTTTATTTCTGGGGCATATCTTTACTCACAGGCAATAGCCATCTGGGGTCTAGAAGCCTGAGGTGTTTACCAGTTTGGTTTCCATGTTACTGTGCCTTGAATTCCATCTTTTGTCTCCTCACCACTGTAAGTCTATCAGCAGTCTCTGTTCAGCTCTTTAGTCTTCCAGTGCTGCTTTGTCTTCGGTGTTTGGTGTCTTGCCCATGCTTAGGTGGTGTGTCAGTAAACATCTCGAAAATTGCTTGCAGAAGTTATGGTTCTTCTTTGTGTTGCTTTCTTTTCAGACTTTGGCTTCGTAAGTCCTAGCTGCTTGATAGCCAGCTATCTGTGACTTTCTGCTTACCCTCTCATTTCCAGTCCTCCAAATAAAACATGACCCAAGGGAACGAGTGAGAGTGAATGTTGTCTCTTTTCAGTGTACTTGTCTTTTCTCCAGAATCTTGGCCCCACAAGTCCAGGTTGCCTTTGTTGCTCTTTGATGCTTTTAAACAGTTGGTGTTTATTTGCTTAAATTGTTGTAAAATGCACTTAACATGCAATTTAATATCTTAACCAATTTTAAGTGTACACATGGTGATAAGTACATTCATACTGTTGTGCAACCATTACCTCCATCCACTTCCAGCACTTTTCATCTTGTAAAACTAAAACTTTGTACCCATTAAAGTGTGACTTCCCATTCCCCTCTCCCCTGAGCCCGTGATCACCATCATTGTATTTTCTATTTATGTGAACTTGATCACTCTAGATACCTCATACAAATGGAATTACAGAGTATTTGTCCTTTTGTGACTCAGGGTTCATCCATGTTGTAGCATGTGTCAGAATTCCCTTCATTTTTAAGGCTGAATAATGTTCTGTTGTATGTGTATACCTCATTTTGCTTATCCATTCATCTATTAGTGAACACTTGGGTTGTTTCCACCTTTTGGCTATTTTGAATGATGCTGCTATGAACATGGATGTACAAATGTTTCATTAAGACCCGGTTTTCAATTATTTTGAATATATACCCAGATAGTGGAATTGGCTGGATCATATGGCAGTTCCATTTTTAATTTTTGAATAACCACCATGCTGTTTTCCATAGCAATGACACCATTTTGCATTTCCACCAGCAATGCTCAAGAGTTCCAATTTCTTCATATCCTTGCCAGCACTTGTTATTTTCTGTTTTTGTTTTGTTTTCTGATAGTAGCTATTTTGATGGGTGTGAAGAGGTGTGGTAGCTTTTTATTTCCATCCAGCTTTTATAGTTGTTTTTGCCGGAGGCGTTGGTCTTGTAAAAGCTATTCTTTCAAGAGTATTAGAAGCGGAAGTAAGTGGAATAGCATTTTAAGGTAGGTATTACTATGAAGATGAGGAAACAGACACAGGTGTTAAAGTCACACCTAGTAAATGACAGAGATAGGATTGAAGTAACCTATCTGGTTCTTAAGTTTGAGCTCTTCCCCACTGAATTCTATTGCTTCTTTAATACAGGTCTTCCTTTCTAAAGTCTTACAATCTCATTGTTCCAAGACCTTGATTTTTTTAAAAATTTTATTTATTTGCGAGAGAGAGATAGCAAGAGAGAGCAAGAGCGATGGAAGGGGGCCAGGAGAGGGAGAAGCAGACTCCCTGCTGAGCAGGGAGCCTGATGCAGAGCTCGATTCCAGGACCCTGGGATCATGACCTGAGCCGAAGGCAGATACACTTAACTGACTGAGCCACCCAGGCGACCCAAGATCTTGATTTCTGTTACTTGATTACTCTTATGGTTCTAATAGGGACTGTTTTCTAGTGTTGGTGGGTTTTTTTCCCCTACCGTTAGTTCTTGAATTTTGGAGTAGGGAACAGTGCTTTTATTTTAGGATGTGGTGCAGTTTACGCAGCTTTAGAGAAACACGACCAAGGTTTTGATTTGTCAGATATCCTAGGATACAATTCTTAAAATAAATGAAATTTATTTTTAAGTAGAATTTCTTACAACTACATTGTTTTAAAAACTTTGACAGCCCTGAGAGATTTTGGACCCATTTTACAGTGGTGGAAACTATGACTTTGAGCTTTAGTCATGGATCTAAGTTTTCAAGCCAGCTGTATTCTATGCTTTTCCATGTACTTTACCCAATAACATTGTTAAATTCAGAAATGTTACTCTGAGCAGTTTACTATTTCATCTCTTACTGGTGCCCTTTCCACAGTGTAGTCAGGCACTGGCATTGTGGAAAATACTGGGACAGTTCTTTAAACTTTGCTCTAATTAGACTTTTTTTTTTTTTTTTTTTTTTAAACTATAACTCTGCACTAGAAACTCTTTGTTACTTTTCCCAGGTTTTGGGTTTTTTAAAATTTTCTATTTCTGTCCTTATAGTGTTAAGCTTTCTTAACTTGTATTTATTTCATGGCTTGAAAGTGAACCTGTTTGAAAATACTCATATTTATTACTTGCTGATAGAAGATTGTCTAGTGATTAAGCTTGGGAAAGCAGGTTCAAACATGTAGACGGTAGCTGCTTGTTACAGGGTTATTTGCTTTGGTTTTCGTTTCGTTTTTTTTTTTTTTTTTTTTTTAAATGAGCTAAACTTTTCAGGGTTTATCTCTAGTTTATGAGTGGGACAGATATTTACTATTTGTAAAAATTTTTACGCCGTTTGCATTCTTCATCTCTCCTATCCTCTTTTTAAAAAATAAACAAACCCCTGTTGGTTAAAAAATTCGCTGAACTATTTCTTGCAAGTAAAATAAGTAGTAAGAGTTAATGTTATTTTTTGAACTTCATGATCGTGTTTTTGTTTTATTTTGATTGTTTTAATACCATTTCTGAGTAATGAAGCTCTTTAACTCACTCACAAAGTCACTCCTTGACTTTGCACAGGCTTAGCTTTTGTAAGTTCTGTATGTCCGCATAGCATGTCTTGATACCTCTAAGAATACCCTTGCATGCTGAGTTTGATCTCATAGTTAAAATATTTAGCATCTTGGTAAAGCCATCAGTTAAGGGGGAAAGGCAGATATTTCCCAAGATGGTGGGAGTAGTAATTAGCACCTCGTAGGCTGATGTCCTCTTGTCGACTGGTAATGTGAAGAGCCCTAGGTCACCAGTAGGCATTTGCTAAAGGAGATTTATGTGGAGATCAGTTGTTTGAGGTCTCCTTTTTTTGTGGCAGAGGAAGAAAGACTTCAGTCTCTGTCTACCTCAGTTCCTAGAGACCTGCCTCCCGTGGTTGATGCCTTTAAGCAGGTGGTACTTTATAATATCTTACCAGCTTTTATAGTTGTTCTTGGCAGGGAAGTTAGCCTTTCAGAAGTATTCTTTCAAGACTAGAGGTGGAAATAAGTGGGATAGCATTGTGAGAGGTAGGGTGTTGGGTTGCAGTTGAAGTCAGATGCAAAAGCAGTCTGGCTTTTCCCCAGGTTTGTGAAAACAGGGCCAACGAGATGGTCCCATCATTAGTTACTCCTCCTCACCCCTGGGTTCATCTAGCTCTTGAAGAGGCTTGCTTGTTACAGGTTTGCTTGGCCTAGGAATAGCAACCCCTGAGAGAGAACCGTAAATAGAGATTGAATATATAGTTTATCTCTAGCGATGAAACTCCTATCCCTTTAGTAACTCTGATGTTTGACTCAGACATTAAGCTTTCAAACGTGTTTTTTTAGAACATTTTATATTTAAAATGCCGTATTTTGGCTTAAAAAGGCAAATAGAAGCCTCCATCAATTTTCTGTCTCTGCTTTGCTTTCTTCAATAGATAAATGACCAATGTTGGGCTCATACAAACTATATATTTTGGTCAAAAAGCCTGAGATTAAAAGATTGCTTTTAGGTTATTCTTTAATATTTTTTCTCTCTTTTGGGATGATTTCATCTTGTCCTTACTTTGAGGTTGTATTCTTTCAGCTAATTAGAGGCTAGCTAGAGGTGGGATTTTAGATCTTTTTAAATTAAATATTCATGTAGAAACATATACAAAATAAAAGTCTTACAGTGATTTAAATAATTAGAACTACGTTAATATTGCATTACATAAATTCAGCCACTTATTTTTTTAAGATTTGATTTGATTTTTTAAGTAATCTGTACCCTCAACCTGGGGCTCAAACCTGTAACCCCAAGATCAAAAGTCACATGTTCACCAACTGAGCCACCCAGGCAACCCCAGCTACTTATTTTTTAACAAAGAGATTCCTTTGGAATCTATTAGGAAAATGCTATTGTGTACCCCCAGGCTGAATTCCTTCTGATAGTGCCATTAAGCAGGAAACAGAAGATTCAGCATGTTTATTTAGCAAATATTTTAATATATATCATGCAGATCACAAGTTTATTGTGAATGTGTGCATGCATTTCTGTTTAACATATGTACATATAAACACTTGAGTATATGTATATATATGTTTTACTTTGCTTGATGGTAATTATACATATATAACGTTTAATATAAGTAACTAGTATTACTAGTTTAAATAGCCGCAGATTTTGTGGGTTTTCTCTTATCCGTTTATTAGCGCTCTCTTATCTATAATCAAATTTCAGGGATAACAGGTTTTCTTAATATTATATGTCATTTAATTACATTCATTATATTCACCTTGAGAGAGTCTCATTAAAGACAAAGGTTTAGGTCTTATACTACAACATCTTATACTACAACATTTCTTTTGTCTCCAGTCATTTTCCATGGACTTGAGTGTTCTGTGCCCTACTCAAAACACTCTGACCATGTGTTCCCATCATACCTGGCTTCCTTTACTAAAGCATTGTTTCTCCCCATACAGAATATACCTAAAGAGTTCATTAGTTGCAACCAACCCTTTCCCTGTGTTTTTGCCAGAGGACTTGAGCTAGACAGAATTACCGGCCAAAAGGTTATAGATTCACCCATGTCACTGTGCTTAGGATTGGGAGGAGGGAAACCCAGGCCAGGGAGACTGGTGACAAATAGAAAGGGAAGAAGTGATAGTGAAGTATATCTTGATCCTTCATATATGTTAATTTTTGATCAGAGAGTTAAGCTTCGTAGGAAATCATACTAGAGTTTTAGAGATTATCTTTACCATGCCTTTGGGTTGCCCAGGACCAGAGAGGATAAATGACTTACTTAAAGTCATACAGCCAAGTTAGTGGTACAGCCAGAGCTCATATGAAGAATTCTTAACTCCACATCTACTATTTTTGCATTCAAAAATCGGCTGTAACGGATACATCCACTTTAGAAAAGTTTAGCAATTTCCATATGACCTAATACTTCCACTTCTAGAAATCTATCCCAAGAAAAAGAAAAGCATATGTCCACCAAAGGATTGTACCCAAATGTTCATAGTAAGTAGCAACATTACTCATAGCAGACAAAAACTGGACACAGCCTCAAATATCCATCAGCTGATGAATTAACTGTGGCATATCCATACGGTGGAGTACTATTTGGCACTACAGAGGAATGAAATACTGATAAATGTTAACACCATTAATGAACCTTAGCAACTTTATGCTTGGTGAAAAGTCAGACATGAAAGATTACATATGATTCAATTATATTAAATGACCTGAAAAGGAAATTTGTAAAAAGAGAAAGCAGGGGTGCTGGAAGTGGGATTGACTACAAACGGGCTGAAAGGATTTCTTTGGGGTGATGGAAATAGTTCTAGAACTGGATTGTGGCCATGGTTGAACAACTGTAGAAATGTACTATAAATTATTGAACTATACTCTTAAAATGAGTGAATTTTATGGCATATAAATTATACTTCAGTAAAGTCAAAAAAGGGAGAACATTAACAAATTTTCACTGTAAAATTCATAATTTACTCTGAAGATTACGTTATATGTGCCTTCGTTTGTAATTCTTACAGTTAGTGCCCTTTCACCAAAAACAATAAAATCTGACCTAATTCTTTTGACATCTGTCTTAATTAAGAACATTTGGTTTCTTAAGAAAGAGGTTAAACTTACTAATGTCATATGTATGTCATATATGATAGGTATCTGACCCCCACACACCCTACAAGTCCCATAGGCATGTAGTAGAGTTGGAACTTACACTGCTTGCCAGAATTACCAGTATTTTCTATTCTGTGAAACAGCCTGATGCAGAATTCTTTCATTGCTGTTTCACTGCTTTCACTATCTCTTCTCTGTTTTGCTCTTACTAATTGAGCTTTGTATTTACAGAGTCAGTTGTATTTATTTTCAAGCCTGTTTATGCCAGTTGTACTTGTTATTAATACATAATTTGATATTCTGTAAATCAATAAAATGGGGTTAAAAATGACAGAATTTGTTCTTTGGTAAACTAGATTGAATGCTTTAGAAAGACTTGACAAAGGCAAATCACTAAATTTGGTTCGAATTAGGTGTGGGTAATTTAGGGGCGCCTGGGTGGCGCAGTCGTTAAGCGTCTGCCTTCAGCTCAGGGCGTGATCCCGGCGTTCTTGGGATCAAGCCCCACATCAGGCTTCTCCACTAGGAGCCTGCTTCTTCCTCTCCCACTTCCCCTGCTTGTGTTCCCTCTCTCGCTGGCTGTCTCTCTCTCTGTCAAATAAATAAATAAAATCTTTAAAAAAAAGAAAAAAACACAATGATGTGGGTAATTTAAAAGAATGGAGCAGAGATTGTAAAAATCTGGAAGGACTTTTTTACATTCAGATTGCTTCATAAATGTCTCTAGTTCTCATGCTCCCTCTTAATGAAACAAAGTAGAAAAGTTACTTTATTAGGTGAGAGTGTATGTAAGAAAGAGAACACTGAACTCCACTCACAGGATTCATGTTCAGAGACAAAAGTCTTGATATCTCAATGAACATGTAATATGTTTTAATTTAAAATTTTTAAGATGCAAATATGTATATTTGTTTCTCTCTTTTACCACCTGTGTTCAGTTAAGCAGCCAGTTAGTGGTTTTGATCACTTAAGGTGAGAGTGCTACTGTATATGGTAGTATTCAAAACTAAACATCAAATTTATAAGTAATTTATGCAGTGGAATAATTATTTTTATAATAAAAAAGATTCGTGGTTCTTTTTAAATTTTTAGATTTATACCAGATTTTATTGAATGCATCTTGTTTCATGCTGAAAAGTAAGGCTCCTGGGTGGCTCAGTTGGTTGAGCATCGACTCCTGGTTTGGGCAGGTAGTGATCTCAGGGTCATGAGATTCAGCTGTATTGGGCCCCACGCTCAGCGGGACCCTGCTTAAGATTCTCTCTCTCTCTCTCAGGGCACCTGGGTGGCACAGCAGTTAAGCGTCTGCCTTCGGCTCAGGGCGTGATCCCGGCGTTCTGGGATCGAGCCCCACATCAGGCTCCTCTGCTATGAGCCTGCTTCTTCCTCTCCCACTCCCCCTGCTGTGTTCCCTCTCTTGCTGGCTGTCTCTATTTCTGTCAAATAAATAAATAAAATCTTTAAAAAAAAAAAGATTCTCTCTCTCTCAATCTCTCTCTCCTCTGCGTCCTGTCTGTCTCCACCCCAGTCAGGGAAGACACAGAATTTAAGATCTTGAGGTGGACGTGTGAAGCCTAAGAATTTACTGGAGAGAAAACACCAAATGGAGGATGACCCCAGTGCTGCTGGAGGGTGCAGGGATGGGTCCTGGAATGGGAGGCCGCAACAGCTTCCTCACAAGCTTTGGCAGCCTGTGGTTGAGGGGCTAGGGCTGAGTCCAAGGCCGTGGAGCTTTCAGAGGCAAGGCCCAGACAAGAAGTGGATCCCCATCACCAAGCTGAGCTGCCTGGTCAATGACCTGGAAATCAAGTTCCGAGAGGAGATCTGTTTTCTCCCTGCCCGTCAAGGAATATGAGATTATTGACTTTTTCCTGGGGGCATCCCTCAGGGATGAGGTTTTGAAGGTAATGCCCGTGCAAAAGCAGACCTGTGCCGGCCAGCAGACCAGGTTCAAGGCATTTGTTGCCATCAGACATTATAGTAGATACGTTGGTCTGGGTATTAAGTGCTACGATGAGATAGCCACTGATGTCCAGGGTCCATCACCCTGGACCAAGCTTTCCAGTGTCCCCATGTGGCAAGGCTGCTGGGGAACAAAATCGATGAGCCCCACACTGTCCCATGCAGGGTGACTGGCCGCTGTGGCTCTGTGCTGGTGTGCCTCGTCCCTGCCCCCTGTGGCACCTGCATTGTCTCAGCCCCTGTGCTCAGGAAGCTACTGATGATGGCTGTTACTGATGACTGCTCCCCCTCAGCCAGGGACTGCACTGCCACCCTGGGCAGCTTCGCCAGAGGCCACTTTTGATGCAATTTCCAAGACCTACAGCTGTTTCACCCCTGACCTCTGGAAAGACTGTGTTCACCAAGTCTCCCTATCAGAAACTCACCTGTATCTTGTAAAGACCCACACGGGAATCTCCATGCAGAGGACCCAGGCTCCAGACGTGGACACCACATAGTTTTATACAAAGGAAAAAAAGTGAAAACCTGTTTAAAAAAAAAAAATTACCAGGGAGTCATCTGTGAAAATTTTGAACCTACTGAATTTGATGCACGATCTTGAAAATGTGAGCTTGTGCCAAGATGATACAGAATGTAGAAATGTGAGCAGTGAAGATACTAATCGAAGAGCGGCTTTCCTTGTAGCCATGAGGGGTGTGCCCTGGAGGAACTGAATGGAGGAGGGTTGCAGGAGTGACGTCACATGAAGGGAATGCTACTCCTGGAGAATTTAGTCAGCAGTTGTTGGTCGGTGCCATTTCAGTTGCATCACTGATACAGCTGAGCTTCTGTTTATGTTCATCTGGTAGCTTTGCCTGGTGTTGCTTGTAATGACAGTGTTCCTTATAAAAGTTCCAGAATCACAGTGTGCAGTGGTTCTTAACTGGTTTTGGATCATAAATGCCTTTAAGAATCTGGTGAAACCTATGGGCTTTGTTTCCAAAGTACTTTTGCACCAGCAAACTACACAGTAATTTTATAATTTTGGAAGTTCAGAGACCCACCGAGGCCCAGATAGGTCCTGGTTAAGAACGGAAAGGAATTCTGTTACTAATCCTTTTGTGAATTAAAAACTTAGTAGTTTTATTCCAGTGTATTTTGATGTAAATGTGGATTTTCATATAATGCATAAAATAGGACTTGTGTAGCCAAGAATTCTGGATTATATGTGCTCTGTAAAGTGAGACACACTTCTAATCCAGTTGGCAAGAATTTGAAAATAAGATGACTACAAGTAATCTGTTTGAAATGACAGTAACTAGGTGTTTTAATTATGTAATACTTAGTGCTGCTGTATTATAGGCATTAGAGCCTCTTAATATTTACCAGTAAGCAGTCAGCTTAAGTTACATGGATCTGTATTTCATTCGGCTCTTAATTGTACTTCAGAGAATATGATCTTTAAGTATAGTATTTAAGAAAGTAAGAACCATGTTCAGGCGTGGTATGGCTCTGGAGAGAAAGGAAGATGTGTCTACCTTGCTGTCTACCTTTCCCTGCTTTCTGCTCACCTGCCTTTCCCTGGGTAGGGTGCTTCCCCCCCCACCACCTTTTTCTTCAGGTTAAATGGGTGACCACTTATAGCCAGTTGTTTGTAAATTATACAGTTGTAAACTGTAAAGACTAACTTTTATATAGTTTGGGAGGTGCTAGAAAATTCCATGGTGCTTAAACTAGTTTGAAGTGTTTCTCACCTGAAAAATTGGCTGCTTCTAGAATGTTGTTCTCTGTATATTATTGTAGCTCACAGTGATTGTTTTTATGTTTGCAGGAGTTGTGCTCATGTTTCTGTGATTTTGTTTTCACCGCAGGACCGTGTATATGTACAACAAAATAATGTGGAGAATGTCTACAATTTGGGATTAATTATTTTTCGAGATCAAGTTGTACGTTATGGGTGTATTAGGGATCATCTACGACAAACGCTTTTGGACATGATTGCGAGAGAGCGGAAAGGAGAAGTTGTAGATCGGTATAATCATCTTTTTATATTTCAGTGTTTGGTTTTTTAGTGGTTATACCTTGAGAACCGATATACTATCATAATCTTATTACAATAAATAAAAATGTTATTGTCCAGGACATTATGAAAATCTTCAGAAACCTTTTCACAATTAACAGAGTTACTTAGGTTTTAATTTAAAAGCACACGTCTAGTGTTAAAAGAGACCGACCATCCTGAGCTTTTATTTAATATACTTTTAAAAAACAAATCAGCCATTAGTCTTCCTTTTTGGTTTTCATGTGTTTTTTATGCTGGCATTTTATTCCTTTTTTGCTGTGTGATAACATTTTTTGTTCTCTTTGTCTTTTTCTTTAAAAGGCTCTGGGCTAGCCTTCATTCTTAACACATTGGAAGAAAAGTGTTGAACATAATGTATGATGACTAAGAACTCTCGTGCCCCTTCTGTTAGGTCACATTGCCTCCCCTTACATGGTTGCAGTACCATTTTTGTGACTGCAGCTAGAGCTTTTTGAAGCATGGAAGACTGCTTTCTCTGTGTGTCTGTACTGAGAGCAGCTATTAGAGGAAGACTCGTAAAGTTCTTTCTATTTCAGCTTTGGTGCTTGGGCAGGGTTGCCCCAAAGCCTTTGCATGTATATATATTTTTATATATATATTTGGTTGCCCCAAAGCCTTTGCATTTATTTATATATATATATATATATATATATATATATATATATATATAAAAATGCCTTGGGGTAGCTGTGTGTTGTATCCATGTCAAGCAGTATAGCCTCCTTCTCTCCTTATTGCTTTCTGATAAATCTTTTCATTGTCTGTGTTTTTAACTACACAGAAATATTTAGACATTTTAAGTGTATTTTCTTTCAAATTTTAAAGTTCTAACAGTATGAGAACAACTTGAGATAAATGGCTGTATAGTCAAGATACGCTTTCTAATTAAAATTTTCTAAATTCTTATGTTAAAAATGAGTTGCTTATGGGAGCTGGGTTACTGTGGAAAAAAAGTTCTTAAAGTCTTTCTAGCTACTTCTGTTGCATTTTTTGCAATCTTTAATACAACTTGATTATCAAGTGGTTTAACTTTTTTTGACAGAGGCGCAATAAGAAATGCTTGCCAGATGTTAATGATTTTAGGTCTCGAAGGACGATCCGTCTATGAAGAAGATTTTGAGGCTCCTTTTTTGGAAATGTCTGCAGAATTTTTTCAGGTAATCAGTGAAGATATAAATAAATGCTCTTTTAAGATATTCTCAAAGTTTGATTTGAACATTTGGCCTTCCTCTGCTGAGGCCCTTTGGGAAGGAAGGGTGCAAAAAATACCCTTCAGACTACCTGCTCCCCATGCTCACATTCTAGGGAAGGAACCCATTGGAAAAAAAATTGTGTTTGGACTTAACACGTATGATTTTTTAAATTGTGTTACAAAACATACAAACTTAGAAATGACCTTAGTATTTTATTATATTTACATGTTACAAATTATTTACCGTAAATTCACAGGCAATGCATCACTAATAAAGTCTTACTATTCAGGCTTTTGGTAGTATTAAGGTACTAGTAAAATAAGTACAGAAATATGCGTGATCTCATGGTGCATATATATTTTAAAGACTGCTGAGGAAATTAAAGGTCAGTAAGTACAATTGATACAATTTTGAGGCAGTATAACAGCCCAGAACCAACTAAATTGCTAAAAGTGAAGTTAAACTAGTACTAATTTGTAATGAAATTAAAAAATGTAAGATAGTATTAATAAGGTAATGATAACCAGGCACCGCCCTAAAAACCTCAACTATAGTAGGAGCTTTGTAGTGTTAAAACAGACTTAGCTGAATACTAAGAAACTCCAGTAATAGACTTTTTAAAAAATGAATGAATACAAAGTTGTAATAATCTTTAATAGTTCAGTAGGTCATTCGTAAGAGCCATTCGATGTATATTAAGATGGAACTCGGGTTTTGGTGTCATTTACACATAAAGAAACAAAGAATGGACTTGCTGCCTTTTTTTTTTTTTAATTAGTTTGTAGCCCATCAGAAAGACCTTTGAGGCCTGCACTGATGAACCTGGACCATGCTTTATGAACTATTAATTTTGTCATGTAGGAGGCAGGCTATATTTTCCAATAATGCAGCAACTGATGCTATTTGACAATATTTTTACCTTTACATTCGTTTTAATTTCCTTCATATCACTGTAGACCTACTAGACGATTAATTGTTAAGATTTCAAAATGTGCTGCAGTGATATGTATATGCATGTGCATATGTACATAACGCATACTATTTTTAACAGTGAGTGGAGACATGGTCTCACCAGGAGTTTTGTTTGGTGTGTTAATGTCTGTTCTTAGAAACTTTATTCTCAAGGATTAAAACTACTTTTTATTAAGAAAGTGGGAGGTATTATTAAATTTTATACATAGTTAATATATCAACATGTCTTCTGTTTTCTAAATCTTAGATGTATTAGTTAATCCTGCTGTCAAATAGGTTAAAATCATTTGGATTAACATTTATAATTTAGTGGAATTTCTGTAAGGCTGGTGTTAGCAGACAAGATTAAGAGTTACTTAAAAACTCAAAACTTCATTGTGTGTGTGCACACGTACTCCTTTGAGATTGGGAGTGGGGTGGCAGTTGGACTTTAGTAACTAGCGGTATGTCAGCAAAACTATGGTAAACACGATGAATCTTTCTAGGCATAATTATACATTAAAACAAATCAAAAAAGAATTTTCCACTCTGACTTGGGGTCAGATACTTCATTGTATATTTTTGACCCTTACTGGCATGTGCTTACTTTTTCTGCTATTTGAAGTACATTGGCAAAGTTTGAAAAACACTGCTAAAGGATAATGTATTGATTTATCTTATGTGATCAGTGCTTTAAAGGATGTAACTCAGACTATGTGAATATGTATGATAAGAAACTATAAAATGTTAATAGTGCTTATGATAATTTAGTTTGTCTTATGATAAACATTATAGAAACCCAGTTAAAAGGAGAAACACATTTTGCTTCTATGTTTAAAAAAAACTCATGCTTTTTATTTGCAGATGGAAAGCCAGAAATTTTTAGCAGAAAACAGTGCTTCAGTATATATAAAGAAAGTAGAAGCTAGAATTAATGAAGAAATAGAACGGGTGATGCACTGCCTTGACAAATCAACCGAAGAGCCAATAGTAAAGGTGGTCGAGAGGGAGCTCATTTCCAAGCACATGAAAACCATAGTAGAAATGGAAAATTCTGGGCTAGTACATATGTTGAAAAATGGAAAGACAGAAGGTAAGTGTCAGCAATTGAAATATAATGAAATCATTATTAATTCTTAGGTTCTTAGTAATTTTTTTAATTTTCCTATAATTAAAATAGATTATCAATGTCAGTCTTAAAGTTGTGTGTGTCATTAATTTATTAACTGTTGTTACTTTGATAGGATTTAAGAGTAGAGCTTTACACTTTATTAATGAGGATTTTTGGCGTTTCTTGTTAATTGAACGGCTCTTTTTTCCTTTCATTTTAGTCTCCTCACTTTTTGTGTTTTTCTTAGCCGGAAGTCTAATATTCCTGTCCTTTTTGTAGACAAGAGAGTTGGACTCTTCATCACCACATACTCTCTATGTGATTTTTTTTTTTGTGGTTCTTCTAAGATGTGACATTCCAGTCATGAAATTTCTGTAGGCTTTCCTTTGGGAGTTAGTTGTGATAAGGGGCTGAAAATGCAAAAGTAGTGTCTTTCTTGTGACATTTCAGATAAATTAAGTAGATTGGTTTTGGGAGCTCTGAAGTTACTTCAGAGAAAGGAGAATTGCTTTATAAAAGTGAAAGTACACAGTTTTGAGATAACTGTAGCATTCTTATTGGCTATTTACCCTTTTTTTCTAAAAACAGTGTTTTGTGATTTCCTATGAGAAATTATAAATAAAAGAGTAGTAGTCATGTTGTCCTTGTTTTCAAGTTCTGAAGTTTTACTTCAAAACTACGACTTTAGAGATCACTGATATGCTATTAAAAAATAAACAAACATGCTACTCTTGCTATTTTCTTGCTTCTTAGATGGTGTCTTAAGCAGTATTTTGCTACTTACTTCTTATAAAAGAAACACATATTGCCCGTTGAAGTTAAGAGCTTGGCAGAGAATGAAAAACAATTTTTAAGTGAACAATTTAAAGGAGAAGGGAGATATAAGAGGAGAGAACAGTAAGATGGTAGGAAAGGAGGTTGTTTTCTATGCTTCCTTTAGTGTAGTCCTTGCTTTGTGTTTTGAAATGCTTATATTTCTGTATATTTCTTCCTGAAAGTTGTATATAAATTTGTTGTTTCATTAAACCAGAGAAAGTTACTTTTTTAAAAGACCCTTCTTGGGGTGCTAGGTGGCTTAGTCGGTTAAGCACCCAGCTCTTGATTTCGGCTAAGGTCATGATCTCAGGGTTCTGGAATCAAGCCCCACATTGGGCTCCGTGCTCAGTGTGGTGTCTGCTTGAGATTCTCTCCCTCTGCCCCTCATGCCACTCATGCTCGTGCTCTTTGTCTCTCTCAAAGTAATTAAAATCTTTTAAAAAAATAATTTTTTTGGTTATAATTTGTGCCAAATGTGAGAAACTGTAAGATTTGCTGTATGTAGTTTACTTTGGACATATATTATTGCTGAAAACTTATTTTTAATACAATTTGATTTTGAAAGTCACTGAAACAATTTTTAGAAGCCCTTTTTGTAAAACTTGCTTCTAAGTATTTTTTAAATGCATACAACTTTAGTTTTAGGATCTAGATAGCTGTTAAAATGCAGTCCTGGGTACGTAAATTATAGCCCATCAAATGTGGCCCACCAACAGTTTGGTTAGGGGGAAAAAATTCAAAAGAAGAATGATATTTCATTGCATATGAAAATTACATGAAGTTTTAGATACCAGTGTCCTTAAAGTTTTATGGGAGCACAATCATGCCCATTCATTTCTGTGTTATCTGTGGCTTCTTTCTTGTTACAGTGGCAAAACTGAAGTAGTTGCAGCAGAGACCATATGGCCCACAAGTGTATAAAATATTTACTCTCTGACACTGTACAGAAAAAAATTTCCCAGCCCCTATCTAGAAACTGGTATTCTAACTCCATTTTCAAAAGTTCTCGGTCATAAAGCTTTTTTAGATCATTGTACAGTTTTGGCATAGTCTCGGTAAGTTCTTATTTCAAAGAAACACCAGACACATGGGAAAGCAGATTTTAGCTCCACATTTTAATCTTGTGAAAAATGATATAAAGAATGGACAGAATCCAGAATTACCATTCTAAGTAAGAATAATCTAGCGAGATAAACCAATTTTTAGAATACAGGTATTGGCCTAGGAAATCACCTGGGAAATATTAGAGATTGCTCTGAGGAAAATACTAAGGAATAGCAATATATGCTAAAAGTTTCATATAAACTTTGTCATGGTGTATAATGAAATAAATTCTAGTATATTTTATTTTATTTATTGTCATATTTGAGCTTTGAGATAAACGTACCCAAAAATACCTGTAAGATACTTAATTGGTTTTTATATTTCTTTCTTATTATGTTGACTACTAATTACACGATAATTAAAGTTCTTCTTTGGTAGACATTGTGTAGTATTACTGGGTTCTAGATTAGAATTGTATAGGAACTCAGAGCTGCAGTGTTCATTTTTTTGTGGCTTTTTTGTTAATGCAGTAAGGGCATCTTCCATGTAAACTAAAAGGTACTGAGACATTTTATTGATGCTCTCAAAGCATCTTATCTGAAAGCTGTATTTCATAAGTTGTAATAATAACCATTAACTAGCCTAATTTATTTCCTTTTGTCTTTCTTGCTGGATGTTTTTTCATAATTTTTCACATGATCAGCAAGTGGTAGTGATGGAAAAATAAGCTTAAGTTCACAAATCAGAATAAACAGAGATTCACATTTTTCCCTTAATCCTTAATGTAGTCGATTTGTATGTTCTTTCTGATTGCAGACCTTGCTTGCATGTACAAGTTATTTAGTCGTGTGCCAAATGGCTTGAAAACAATGTGTGAGTGTATGAGTTCCTATTTGAGGGAGCAAGGTAAAGCCCTTGTTTCTGAGGAAGGAGAAGGAAAGAATCCTGTTGACTATATCCAGGTAAGCGAATACAGAAGATTCTCTTTAAGTTTGTGATAAAATAATTTTGACACATGGTAATAAAAAGATCACTTTTACTAAGCTGTACGTGTTTTGTATTTTTTTTTAATAATAATATTTTTTATTATGTTAGTCACCATACAGTACATCCCTAGTTTTTGATGTAAAGTTCCATGATTCATTACTTGCGTATAACACCCAGTGCACCATGCAATATGTGCCCTCCTCAATACCCATCACCAGCCTAACCCATTTCCCCCCACCCTGAAGCCCTCAGTTTGTTTCCCAGAGTCCATAGTCTCTCATGGTTCATTCCCCCTTCTGTTTACCCCCCCCTTTCTTTATCCCTTTCTTCCCCTACCGATCTTCCTACTTCCTATGTTCCATAAATGAGTGAAACCATATGATAGTTGTCTTTCTCTGCTTGACTTATTTCACTTAGCATTATCTCCTCCAGTCCCACCCATGTTGCAGCAAATGTTGAGAATCGTTCTTTTTGATGGCTGAGTAATATTCCATTGTATATATGGACCACAGCTTCTTAATCCAGTCATCTGTTGAAGGGCATCTCGGCTCCTTCCACGATTTAGCTATTGTGGACAATGCTGCTATGAACATTGGGCTGCATATGGCCTTTCTCTTCATTCTGTCTGTATCTTTGGGGTAAATACCCAGTAGTGCAATGGCTGGATCATAGGGTAGCTCAATTTTTAACTTTTTAAGGGACCTCCACACTGTTTTCCAAAGTGGCTGTACCAACTTGAAATCCCACCAAAAATGTAGGAGGGCTCCCCTTTCTCCGCATCCTCTCCAACATTTGTTGTTCCTGCCTTGTCAATTTTTGCCATTCTAACTGGCGTAAGGTGGTATCTTAGTGTGGTTTTGATTTGAATTTCCCTGATGGCTAATGATTTTGAACATTTTTTCATGTGTCTGTTAGCCATTTGTATGTCTTCATTAGAAAAGTGTTCATATCATCTGCCCATTTTATGATTTATTTGTTTCTTGTGTATTGAGTTTGAGAAGTTCTTTGTAGACCTTGGATACCGGTCTTTTATCTGTAGTGTCATTCACAAATATTTTCTCCCATTCCGTGGGCTGCCTCTTAGTTTTTTTGACTGTTTCCTTTGCTGTGCAGAAGCTTTTTATCTTGATGAAGTCCCACAAGTTCATTTTTTCTTTTGTTTCTCTTGCCTTTGGAGATGTGTCATGAAAAAAGTTGCTGTGGCCGATGTCAAAGAGATTGCTGCCTATGTTCTCCTCTAGGATTTTGATGGATTCCTATCTCACATCAAGGTCTTTCATCCATTTGGAGTTTATCTGTGTGTATGGTGTGAGAGAGTGGTCAAGTTTCATTCTTTTGCATGTAGCTGTCCAATTTTCCCAGCACCATTTATTGAAGAGACTTGTCTTTTTTCCGCAGGATGTTTTTTCCTGCTTTGTCAAAGATTAGTTGACCATAGAGCCGAGGGTCCATTTCTGGAGTCTTTATCCTGTTCCGTTGGTCTATGTGTCTGTTTTTGTGCCAGTACCATGCTGTCTTTGTGATCACAGCTTTGTGGTACAGCTTGAAATCTGGCAGTGTGATGCCCCCAGCTTTGTTTTTCCTTTTCAGCAATTCCTTTGAAATTCGGGGCCTTTTCTGGTTCCACACAAATTTAAGGGCTGTTTGTTCCAGTTCTTTGAAAAATGTCATTGGTATTTTGATCGGGATGGCATTGAAAGTGTAGATTGCTCTGGGTAGCATAGACATTTTAACTATGTTAATTCTTCCGATCCATGAGTATGAATATTTTTCCATCTTTTTGTGTCTTCAATGTCTATCAAAGTGATTTGTAGTTTCTAGAATATAGATCCTTTGCATCTCTGGTTAAGTTAATTCCGAGATAACGTATGATTTTTGGTGCTAATGGAATGGTGTAAATGGAATGGATTCCCTAATTTCTCTTTCTTCAGTCTGAGCATTGATTTTGTATCCCGCCACATTGCTGAATTGCTCTATAACTTCTAGTAGTTTGGGGGTGGATTCTTTTGGGTTTTCCATATAGAGTATCATGTCATCTGCGAAGAGAGACAGTTTGACGACTTCTTTGCTGATTTGGATACCTTTTATCCCTTTTTGTCGTCTGATTGCTGTTGCAAGGACTTCTAGTACTATGTTGAATAATAATGGCGAGAGTGGGCATCCTTGTCGTGTTCCTGATCTTAAGGGAAAGGCTTCTAGCTTTTCCCCATTGAGAATGATATTTGCTGTAGGCTTTTCATAGATGGTTTTTATGAAATTGAGGAATGTACCCTCTAGCCCTACACTCTGAAGTGTTTTAATCAGGAAAGGATGCTGTATTTTGTCAAATGCTTTTTCTGCATCAATTGAGAGGATCATATGGTTCTTGACTCTTTTCTTGTTGATATGAGTTATCACACTGATCGATTTTAACTTTAATTTTCTCAATGAAAAAAGAATACATGTAGGGGCGCCTGGGTGACACAGCGGTTAAGCGTCTGCCTTCAGCTCAGGGCGTGATCCCAGCGTGTGGGATCGAGCCCCACATCAGGCTCCTCCGCTATGAGCCTGCTTCTTCCTCTCGCACTCCCCCTGCTTGTGTTCCCTCTCTCGCTGGCTGTCTCTATCTCTGTCGAGTAAATAAATAAAATCTTTAAAAAAAAAAAGAAAAAAGAATACATGTAATTATCCTAAATATTTCAGAATTTTTGCAAAGTATGTATCTTTTATATCAGGGAACCAAACTCAACTGCTGCTTTTCATTTGTTAACCTGTTTGATGAAGACCTTGTTAAAATGGTTTCAGGAATGAAAATCACTGCTTTTTTGTATGCTTTAGTGTTCATATACTTCGGGGTATTAGAAAAAAATAACTGTTTTCAGTTAAATACTTTTTGTTCAAAATGTGCTTTCAGGCAATACTATGGATAGATTATGCCCCAAGTTTTTCATGTTTCAGTATAAATAATCACTTTTTGGTGCATCTTTAAAGGTGATTTTCTTGGGCTTTACCCATTCAGTCAAGACAGAGAAGGGTGTAAAGAAATAGTTCAGAGGTTCTTTAGTTCATCTTCAAAAGAGTAATATATAAGTGGAAAATACACTACTTCCCTCATTGCTGACATGTTTAATACAGCCTTAGGTAAAGTCTTGAAAATAATAATACAGAACCGGTAAGTTTAACACCAAGTGCACCCTTTATTACCAGCAAAGTTAAGATAAACATACCTGATTGTAAGTGTATTGTTTATAGAAAAAATTATTATAATGTATCCTGAATTTCTTTGTTTCTATTTGGAAGGGCTTATTGGATCTGAAGAGTAGGTTTGATCGCTTCCTCCAGGAATCGTTCAATAATGACCGGCTCTTTAAACAAACTATTGCGGGTGACTTTGAGTATTTTCTCAACCTCAACTCCAGGTCCCCTGAATACCTCTCATTATTTATTGATGATAAGCTGAAGAAGGGAGTCAAAGGGGTAAGTATTAAAGCATTTGAACACATTACATTTTATTTGTACATTTAAAATTGGATATAAAATTAGGAAATACAAAAGTAGGAAATTTTGTAGATACGAAATTAAGCCTGTTCCTTTGCTGTGCTTTAAATGTGTGCTGTGATTGAAAAGGATTATTTAAGGTATCTGAAATGGTCAAAAGTACTTTGGCATTTCACCTATGCATAATTTACATCAGAACCAAACAACTACACAGCCACAATTGTTGAACAGTCTTTATGGACTGTGAGGATTTGATATGCTATAGAGATAGAGATAATAGGGAACTAGAAGACAACTGTCATAGCATGGAATGTTGCTCGCTGTCCTCTGGTTCTGGGAGTTACATATCAAACAATAATACTTGGATGCCAAGAATGTGAAGGAGTAGATTAGAACTGCTATCAGAAAGTAGTTTGAAAGCCTTTATTATATATCTGGGATCTTACAGTGTAGAAAATCAAATTAAGCATATTGTGATCACAAATAGATTGGTCTTTTTAACTTCGTCTTAGAATTTGTGAAACAAAAGGGAAAAGCAGCAAATAGCCATAGGATTTCCAGCCAGCTATAACAACGAAGAAACAAACAAGAGGAAGATCATGATAGGAAAGACAACATCCATTTAGTCTTCATATTTTTAAATATATGCTTAATAAAATCTACAGTATCATCTTGCCCTTATTTAAGAGATAAAGACAGGGGCCTTTTTAGTCTTTGAGTTATATAACCAATTATTACTCTTCTGTTTGCACAACGTAGATTTTGAATGAGCTGAAATGAAAATACCTCTTTTGTCTGTATTAAGTTTCTCCCTAAATGCTATTGAAGAGCATTATAACATTCTATTTTGTGATTAAAATTTCATTTCAGGGGCACCTGGGTGGCTCAGTCGGTTAAGCATCTGCCTTCAGCTCAGGTCATGATTCCAGGGTCCTGGCGATCAAGCCCCACATCGGGCTCCCTGCTCAGCGGAGAGTCTGCTTCTCCCTCTGCCCCTCACCCTCTGCCCCAGCTCATGCTCTCTCTCTCACTTGCTCGCTCTCAAATAAATAAAATCTTAAGAAAAAAAAAGTTTCGTTTCATTTGTTCTCAGTCATCCTTTAATCCAGCCATTATCCCCTCATTTCCTCCATTCAGTGGTTGGTAGCCCTTTAGGGGAGGGAACTCCAGTCCCTGATCCATGGTGCTACTCTGTGAAGTAGGAGGCACATTCTCAAACTAGGTTGCTCCTGACAGCATCTCTCAACCAGACTATTTACGTTTGTTCAAGTCTTGTTTTTGTTCTTTAGAGAGGTAGGGGGAGGGAGGGGGGCAGAGAGGGGGAGAGTGAGAATGAGAATTCCAAGCAGGCTCCATGCCCAGCACAGAGCCTAACACAGGGCTCAATCTTACAACCTTGAGATCATGACCTGAGCTGAAATCAAGAGTCAGACGCTCAATGCACTGAGCCACCTAGGCGCCCCAGTCTTGTTTTTCAACTGCAGATGAACTGTGGTACTACTTTTGTAGAACTAAAGTTCTATAATTATTAAATTGTCTTTTCATTGATTTTGCAGCTAACAGAACAAGAAGTAGAAACAATATTGGATAAGGCAATGGTCCTTTTTAGGTTTATGCAAGAAAAAGATGTATTTGAACGTTATTATAAACAACACTTGGCAAGGAGACTTCTCACAAATAAAAGTGTTTCTGATGACTCTGAAAAAAATATGATCTCTAAGTTAAAGGTAAGGTGTATATAAGCTGGAATGATGCGCTCCTAACTAATGTTTATCGCATGATTGAACACCACAACATGTGATTAGAAAATATTTATAATTAATTTAAAATACTTATTTCTATAAATTAATAAAGCTGGATTTTTTGAGCAGGTTGCACTTAGATTTGTTTAGGTTCTGGGACATTCAGAGTTTGTTGGAATATCTCTTGGTGTGGCAGGATACATTCATGGAGATCTGGGGGAGGATTAGTGTAAGGGAAATGGGAAAGGAAGTGTCACCATTTAGTTCGATTTCACAAAGTGTGGCCATAGACTACGTGTACTCCTATCACCTGAGCTGTCTATTAAACACGTAGAGTGTTGGTCCGTGCCTTTAGTGAGGTGTATTGGGATCTCCAAGACAGTCTGTGAACCTGCATTTTAAAATAAAATCCATGGGTTACTCTTAAACACACTGAAGTCTGGTAGCCACAGGTGTAGAGCAACTACTGGAAAGATTTAGAAAGGATGTCAGTTACATGGAAGAGTTTATTTCTTTGTATATTTGCTCATAGAAAAATCCATTGTTTATTTGTGTATATTTGCATTTTTCTTCCAGACTGAATGCGGATGTCAGTTCACATCAAAACTGGAAGGAATGTTTAGGGATATGAGCATCTCAAACACAACTATGGATGAATTCAGGCAGCATCTACAGGCAACTGGGGTAAGATTCTCCATTGACTTCTACTTATGTGTGAAGTCTTTTGTAATGGCTCTTTCATCCATGTTAAGCTGAACTGCTGGTGTCATTTCTTTAAATGTTGTTAGTGACAACATTTGTATTGTCTGTGTGTACTTTAAAAATTATTCTACCCCGTATTAAACCCCTTTTTTAGCTATTAACTTTAAAATATTTTTCTCTTATTCTCCTAAAACTTAGTTTATCCTCTCCGCGTGACGAAATGTGCTGAAAATTTAATAGAATGATTCCACTGTTATAACTATTATAGATTGTGGAAAGAAGACAGGGCTTTGGCAAGCTTGCTGAGTTTAGTACTCTTCCTCTCACTTTTATCCCCCAGGATTGTGCAATCTTAGAATTGTAACCTGACCTGCCTCTATATACTCTAGTATTCTCATCTGTAAGAAGATCAGCATAAAAGGAGTCTGACGTTCTCAGAGCCCGTGGGAGATGAACAAGAGTATAAAAACGCTGACGTTAGTGTGTTTATAAATAAGGTTTTGTATTGTGACTCCCAGAAGGCAGTAAAGCTGCAGCTTACATGGCTTTGGAGTCAGATGGGGTTTTTGTGAGGATTTAATGAAGTTCAGAATTTTGTTTCTTTTTTTTTTTTTTTTTTTTTTTTTTTTTTACTGTTTTTCAACTTCACCTTAAGTTTAGAGAAATCCACGGGTTTTCTTTATAAAAGTTTTCTTTCTCAAGTGGCCATATACAACTTCATGATTAAGACCTGTAACAGCCATTTAAAAACTTTGGAGGTCATTCCTCTGATTTTCTTCTCTATCTCGCTCTTTTTGAGAGAGAGAGAGCATTCAGGGCAGGGAGTGGTGGGAAAGGGCAGAGGAAGGGAGAGAATCTTAAGCAGGCTGCATGCCCAGGAGCCTGACAGGGGGCTGGATCTCATGACCCTGAGATCATGACCTGAACTGAAGCTAAGAGTCAGATGCTTAACCAACTGAGGCACCCAGAGTGCCCCCATTCCTTTGATATTTAGATATGAAACCATCACTTATACTGCTCCCAGTCTCATCATAGACCAGTTACAGATACACACACACACACACACACACACACACACACGCACACACACATATATAAAGGCATTCTGACTCAGAGGGACTTCTGGTCTCTCTCCATTGTAAATAGTTATATGATTTGCTTCATAAAGTTTATTGTGGAGAAGGGCTGAGAGCAGGAAAGATACAACAAGTCTGACAAATGGAAATCTTGTTGGGCATGAACTGAATAATGTGGTTATCCTAGGTACCTTTTTTCTTTTTTAGATTTAGAGATTTGTGTTTGATTCTGTCTGATACATTAATATAATTATATTTTCATGCGATAGAATTATTTTTCCTGTTTATTTTTTTCTTCCACTAATCCTACACATATTGAGTGCTGTAGGGATATAACCTGGTCTGAGTAAATAGTTTGTTGAAATAAACCATCTGTAAGAGAAATGTTCTTGTATGGGTTCCCACTTTTACTATTTAAGTGTCTAATTACCTTGTCTGTGATTGGTGAAGGTCTTTTGATAGGAAAATTATATTCTTTACTCTTGACTACTTTGTTGCCTTTCTTCATTTTTAAAAAGGGGCGGGGGTTAGTTGTTCAGCATGATGATTTTATCAGATCCTGTTTGCCTTTCTTTTCTGTTACAAAGTTTGTAACTTTTTCATTTATCTTAATAATTCAAATATATCTCGCACTCTGTGGTAGAATATTTGTTTAATAATTTGCTAACTGCAGTAAGTTAGATGCTCAGAGTTACGTATCTGCTAATCTGGTTGCAGTTTCCACTTAGTGAAAGGCCATTATTTGCCTACAGTTATTGGCTTTTTATAATTGTTTATGCTAAGGATCTTAAGCTTTAAGTCTTTCTAAGCCTTAATCTACATTAGAAAGATTTGATGAAAAGTGGCAAAATAATCAGAACAAATATTGAGATTTCTGAAATCTTTGAGCCCTTTTAAAATATCACCAATGCTCAAGCAGATCTTTCTCTGTAACTTTATTAGTTGCTCTTGGCCTGTTGAAGTATATCAAGAGAGTGGCTCTTCCATTTACTTTTAGAAGTAACATGAAAGTGCTTTCTTAAAATTCAAATAATACTTGTGGTGTATTTTATTTAGATAAATCTTAATTATTATGCTGAAGGAAATTTTATGTACTTGTCCATTTTTTCCTGTGTTTTTATTTAAAAAACTAGGACAGGGGCAGGGAAGCCAGGCTTTCTATTATATTTCTGTTGACTTATATCAGCAAGTCATATTATATCCCAGCAGACTTTTCTGATACCTCAGTCTCTCTCTCCTCCTCCCAGTCATGTACTGTCTTTGAATATAAGTTGAATGTCTTCAAAATATTACTAAAAAAGCTATAGGAAGAGGAGATAGAAACCACTAAAGCAATAGTTCTTTGAGTTTCTTTGTTTTGGGGGTTTTTTGTTTTGTTTTGTTTTTTTGGGTTTTTTTCCCCCATTTAACAAATAATTAAGCGCTTTCCATACCAAGCATTGTTTGGGTACTGGTTATATAGCAGAGAATGGAAGAGACTTAATTCCCTTCCATGACGGAACTTCCATTCTAATCTGGGAGACAAATGACAAACGAGATAAGCACATAGCACCTTAGCTGGCGATAGGTGATATGGAGGAAATCTGTAGTGGCAAAGTGGTGAGGGAAGGCTTCCTTTAAAAACTGACATTTTGAGGAAAGATAGGGAGCAGGCTGTGTGGGTACATGGGAGAAAGGAGAAAAGACTATTGTCTTGGTTGGATTGAATCAAGTTATGATAACATTCCTGCCACTTGAAAATGCACCACTCCCACTGCCAACCTCTGCTCTTCATCTAAGAGTCTCTTCTGTGGCCCTGTCTCCTCTGCAGCATCTAAGGGTACTGGTTCAACTTCTGTTTGTTCATTCGTTTGTTTAAGATTTTATCTATTTATTTATTTACCTATTTATTTGAGAGACCCTGCACAAGCAGGGTCAGGGGCAGAGGGAGAAGTAGAATCCCGGCTGAGCAGGGAGCCCAACGTGGGGCTTGATCCCAGAACTCCAGGATCAAGGCCTTGAGCCAAAGGCAGCCACTTAACCGACTGAGCCACCCAGGCGCCCCCCCCCCCCCGCCCACGCCGTTCAACTTCTTTAAAATTGAGTAGTCATTTAGTAGATACTTGTGAAGAAATCTGAGTGTGGCATACTTCTTGATAATTATGAAGTTTAGCCTTCCCTTTAAAAAAATCTGTATCACTAATCATCCAGGTTAGATAAACATGGAAAAATGGTTAGAACAAGCTGTGAATATCAATAATAAAGATAATATTTCACCCTGAGGAATTCCTATTAATGTGTTTTCTAGTTTTCTTAAAAATTTATGTATAAAGAAGAAAATCTCTAACTGCGACAGTAATGCTAGCATATATTTTGTAGAGGTGGTTATCCGTTACCCAGTATTTATAGAGCACACTGTGTAGAACTGGATCTACAGTGTCCTGTGCAGAGGTCATTAAAATAAGAACTACATGTGAAAGCCTCAAAGTTCCCATCAGTGTAGTTGAAATGTGAACGGGATATTAGAAATAGGTTGTTAACATGGTAAAAATATTTAAAAGCTAAGATGAAAGATTAATATCCTTAAGATGAAAGATTTAGAATTCTTTCTAAAATGATACTGATAGGGCCCATTGGCATTTTATCTAAAAAAACATAAGGGTCAAAACTTCACTTTTCTCAGTGACACCAGTAAGACTTTGTTCATATACTAAGAACAATGCTTTGGTCATTATTTTAAAATCAGTATCTTAAGCAATAATTATAGATATTTGCCAAGATAGTTAAAATTTGGAAAATACTGATCTAATCTTTAAGAAGATAAGTTTTATTTGCTAGATTTTGGACATGGAACTAACTACTTGGATAACTCTAATGCAGTGTCTGTATGGAATGGAAAACAAATCCTAGTTGATTTGAGGGGACATCATTTTATCTTTTACACAGGTATCTTTAGGTGGTGTTGATCTCACAGTCCGGGTGCTCACGACAGGATATTGGCCCACTCAGTCAGCCACACCAAAGTGCAACATCCCACCAGCACCAAGACATGCTTTTGAGATATTCAGAAGGTAAACATAAATCAAACTTTGTGTTTGTACGTACAAATAGTTGTCCAGAATTGAAATAAACTTGAGCATTAGTGGTGTCCCTGATTGAGGATGAATTTATGCTGTTTTTTACCTCGTGTTCAAAAGGAGAAGTTGTTCTTTATGCTTTTTAATATGTAAAAATGAGTTGCATAAACTCTTTGAAGAGGACTATTTTCCATGGTTAAGAGTGTAGTTTGCATTGTTGATGTGTGCCCCTGGCTTAGAGCAAATTGATGACTGGGTTACTATGGAGAAAAGTGATCTTATGAATAGTAGCAGCTTAGCAGCAGGCCAAAGGGCAAAGTATACTAATAGAAATTAATGTTTCCCTTATACATAGACGCTTGTTAAGGGTTGTTATCCTGTAGTTTTAATTCCAAATGTGTCAATTACATGACTCTCTAAAACCTGGTTTGATTTGCTAAAGGTTTTACTTAGCCAAACACAGTGGTCGACAGCTCACACTCCAGCATCATATGGGTTCTGCAGATCTCAATGCCACATTTTATGGACCAGTTAAAAAGGTAAATATTGATAGCTTGAACATATTTACATTAAGTAATCTAAAGTTAGTTTATAGAATTGATTTCTGATTCTTGTTGACCTGGGTAAATTATGTATTTCTCTTTACTTTACTACTTATCTGAAGTACTCAAAAGGGGAAACTGGCTTTAACTTCTGTTCTCTCAGTTGGTTAGCTTCATTGGACGGTATGAAGACTATATCAGTAGCCTTCCTTCAGGAATATATAAGACAATTGTGCATTTTATTTACAAGATTAAATTTGAGACTGTTGCATAAGATAATGAAATGTAAATTGATTTGAGAGCATACAGAGCTGTGAGTCCCTTTTCAAAATCCCTGATCAGTCTTTTATAATCCTTATTTCCAATACATCAAAACCAGGAAAATTAACACGAGATTTGTGAGATAGACAAAATAATTATTAAAGTGGTTATTATACAAATTAGCAAGGCACTAGTGAATTGCCTTCATTTAAAAAATGTAATTTCTTTCTTATATCGAAAATTGTGAGGTTTAGGCTAACAATTTACTTTCATTACTTAGGTATAAATCAAATCAGTCATTTGCCTTCAAATAGAAAAATAACATCCCACCAGCACCAATAATAAGCTTTTAGAAAAACATACCCAAGGAAAAATACCCAAGTTGTTATTGAGGCAGCAAATAACGGTTTTATTCTATATTTTAATAATAGCGCTACTGGTTTCATATGTCACTGTAACACTCTTTTTTTTAATATTGTCAATGTCTACACATATTCTGATTTTTAGATTTAATTGAAATGGGAAGTATTCTTTACAATTCATTTAATTGAATTATGTTTGATACTGTCATATGAGTGTAAGTGGGAAAGTTAAGGATACTAAACACTCAGCTTTTAATTATTGCTTACTTTTGTTTTAGAGGAGAGGGTTTTTCCCTAAATAATCATGTTTTCTTTTGAAGTCTTATTAAACAGATCAGTGGGTTCTAAAAACAGTTCGTATGTTAATTACTAAAGACTTAAATTTCTATTTTGTACTTAAATCGTAGAGCAGGAACAGACTTAAGGATGGCAGAGATCTTTTCCCCCCATCCTGTGGTGTTACTTGATCTCTTGCTGTGATCAGACCACAAAGAAGGAAACCCCTACTGCTTTTGGTAGCTTGTAAAATGGCGGTGTTGTCTTTAAAGTCCAGTATCCCATCGTGTACTGTTAAAATAATTTTTGGTAAAACTATAAGGACTTGTTGATTCATTATTTGCTCAGATACAATAAAATGTTCGTAATGGGGAAAGAAAAGACAGTCCTTAAAGATTTATTGTACGTGTGTGTATGTGTGTGTACACATAGCCATACACATACCCATTTTTTTAAGTGACATTTCCTTTTTATGGAATAAGTTATGTAGTTTTGCTAAGGGGAGAGTTGGATATTACAGTGCTTATTTTTGAAAAACATACGGTTAAAGTTATCAGGAGATAATTTTATCTTGTTTATATTTCTTAAAAAATGAAACAGGAAGATGGATCCGAAGTTGGTGTTGGAGGGGCGCAAGTAACGGGCTCTAATACACGGAAGCACATATTGCAGGTCTCCACTTTCCAGATGACCATATTAATGCTCTTTAATAATAGAGAAAAATACACGTTTGAGGTATGGGTTGGTTATATAAATTTTAAGCATTTGTATTATTTCTGATTCTCACCTGTTACTGGAGTCTTTCTTATTTGAGTAACCTTTAAAGTTATTATTATTTGAATATTACTATTATTGTTATTATTAAGTAACCTTTGAGTACTACTAGGGAAAACAGCATAAAACTGGGCTTTGGAACTGTATGAACACCATACACATATTGGGTCACATTTCATTTAGTTAGTTAAAAATCAACTGTATTGAAGCATAAGTTTTACTTGATAAAACATGTCCCATCTAAGTGCATAATTTGATGAGTTTTAACAGATCTGCGCACCTGTATTAAGTGCCATCACAATCAAGGTACAGAATATTACCCCCTAAATTTTTATACCTCTTTGCAGTCATTTCCCTCCCCCTTCCTCAGACTGCCGGTGATCTGCTTTATATTGCTGTAGATTTGTTTTGCCTTACTAGAATTTCAGATAAATGGAATCCTAGAATATGTGTTGCTGTTGTCCATTTTCTCTCACATCACATACTTCTGAAATTCCCCCATGTTGGTAGTTCATTCCTTTTTTATTGCTGAGTGATATTCTAATATATGGATTTACTCTGTTTTCTTTATCCATTCACCTATTGATGGGCTTTTGGGTTGTTCCCAGATTTAGGGTGTTATGAATAGAGAGCTATGTTGAGCTTTTTAGGAGACCCAAGCTGTGTCCCAAAGTGTTGTGCTAGTTTACATTCCTGCCAGCAGTGTAGGGGAGAGTTCCAGTTGCCCCACATCCTCTGCAAAATTTTAATAGTCTTTTAATTTTAACTGTTTAACTTGGTGCGTAATTGTATGTCATTGTGGATTTAATTTGCCTTTCCTTGACTGGGAAGATGTTGAGCATCCCCTCTGTTCCTGTGCCACTTATATGTCTTGTTTGGTGAAGTGTCTATTCCTACTTTTATTGGATTGTTAAAAAGCTTTTTATAAATTTGGGGTGCAAATCCTTTGTCAGACCTATGTGCTGTGAATATTTTCACAGTCTGTCATTTGCCTTTTCATTTTCTTTAAATGATATTTTTTGAAGAGCAGAAGTTTTTAATATTGAAAAAGTCCAGTTGCCACTTCTTTCGTTTTGTAGTTCATGCTTTTGATATCCTAGCTAGGAAATTATTGGCTACCTTAAGGTCACAAAGATTTTCTTCTATATTTTCTTCTAAGCAGCTTTTTAGTTTTTGCTTTCACATTTAGATCTATGATCAGTTTCAGGCTAATTTTTTTTATGTGGTTAAGATTAATGTTTAAGAATTATTTCCCCACCTTGGGGTGGCTGGCTGGCTCAGTCAGTAGAACATATACCTGGATCCACAGTCATGAGTTTGAGCCCCCGTTGGGGGTGGAGTTTATTTTAAAAAAATAAAAATAAAGATTTATTTCCCCCCACACACAGATATTCAGTTGTTCATTCCATCATCATTTGTTAAAAAGACTGTTCTTTTCCCTTTAAATTACGTTGGCACCTTTATGAAAAAAATCAATTGACCATATATTTGTGGGTCTGTTTCTGCACTCTGAGCTGTTTCATTGATTTCTGCGTCTGTCCTCAGGCTAGTTTGACATTACCTTGATAGTGTCAAATTTCTTTTGTATATTCATCATCTTTTTTTATTTCCTCCTCTAAGTCCTTTGATTACTTGGTCTTCTCCCTTACCTTTATCGGGTCTGTTGGAGTTGCAATAAAAATCATGTCATTCTTAAGTTTAAATTTAAGATAAAGAATAAATACTTTGAAAAGCTGTAAAATTACTGCCGTACTTATACTTAATTGAAAGTGAGTTTTCAGATACACGCGAACATAGAAATAAGTTAAAGTTCGAAATTTAGAGGAAAATTAAATTAAATTGTAGGCCTATTTTAATACCTGCCTCCATACTTCCATTTATATAGTGGATATAATTGAGAGAGATCATTTTTATTATTTTATTTCTTTCAAGGAAATATTTTGAAACCCAAGTGTGACTAAGTCAAGAAGTTTTGTTCTTACCTGTTTCCAGATGTGTTTTACCTAGGGAGCAATGTTAATTGTCAAGCACAAGTTACCTGTGATTTAGTCCTAAGGATATTGATTAAGCAAGTATTGAGTACCTTACTCAAGTCGTAAGCCTCTTCAAACAGAGGTGGAATTAAATTATCTCTAACAGCTTGAATGTTTTAATCTGCAGCTGCCTTGGGTAATATATTTTAAGCAAAATAAACTGCTCGATAAATGCTAATGTTGGTTTTCAGAGTCCTGCTTTGTAAAGAGCTGGTGAAAATAATGAGAGAAACAAAAATATAAACTAATTTTCTAAAGCCATTATTAGAATTACTAGTAATTTTATTGGTTCAGGCTTACTCTTCCCTTTCCCAAACGGCTTGGGATCACTAATGCTAATGAGCATCATTAGGTAGAGGATAAAATTAAGCAGAACATTCCTCTAATATTTCACATTTTAGCTAAGTCACAAAGCAGATGCCTGAGCATAAATGGCATATGTAGGATGCTATTCCTGTGGCTCCCAAAATCTTCTGGCTGCTTGCATCTTGAACAGGGGTCATTGTGAGAAGTCACTTCAAGTTTGTACTCATACCATGTGTTACATTGTAGTCTGCTGCGTAAGTTATTAGTCTGCTCTTTTACAGAAATCATCTCCACAAATTAGAGAAGACAGTTAATACTTTTTAAAAGGAAGCTGATTTTTAAACTTCAATATTCTTTCTTTTATGAGTTCAGTAAAATGGTAATATTAGTTATTTAATGCTACATAACACATCTTAAAACTTAGTGGTTAAAACAACCAGTAACAATTTATTCTCTTCCCTGGTTTCTGTGGGTTAAAGATTTAGGTAGGGCTGGATTGGGTAGTTTTGGCTCAGTTTCTCATGAGGTTGTAAAGATGTCAGCTGGTGTGTCAGTCATCTAATGTTTTTGTCTGGGCTGGAAAATGCACTTCCAGGCTATTGCTTTACTCTTCCTTCCATAAGGCTGACAAGTTCATTTCACCTATTGATAAAGAGGTCTTAGTTTCTCTTCACATGGGCCTTACCACATGGTTGTCCTTGCGTCCTGTTGGCTAATTCTCCTCCCTAAAGTGAGCCATCCAAGAGACCCAGGCAGAACCTGAAATGCCTTTATGACCTAGTCTTAGAAGTCACATATTGTCATTTTCTGATTTTCTTGATCACCCAAGTCAGCCCTGATATGCTGAGGGGATCACACAGTTAAAACGTACCAGGATCAGGGGCACCTGGGTGGCTCAGTCGTTAAGCATCTACCTTTGGCTGAGGGCGTGATCCCAGCGTTCTGGGATCGAGCCCCACATCAGGCTTCTCTGCTGGGAGCCTGCTTCTTCCCCTCCCACTCCCCCTGCCTGTGTTGCCTCTCTCACTGGCTGTCTCTCTGTCAAATAAATAAATAAAATCTTAAAAACAAACAAACAAAAAACATACCAGGATCATTACAGGCCATCTTAGAAGCTGCCTGGAAAAGGTGGCACTTATTCGTAGTGTCACATTCATCCACAGTAGTCAGGCCGCTAAAGCTTTTTCCTCTTTTTATGTATTTCTTTAATTAATAGAAGTATGTATTATTTAAAACAGCTAAAATCAGGACAGACATAAAGTGGATAGTATAGTTTGGATTATTGTAACTAATATTTGGTTTTTGAAAGAGATGTGGGTATTAATACATATTTTTCTGAATGTTTATTATAGTTCTTAAATTTTTCTGAGAATGAGTATGAAGTATAAAAACTAATGGAAAATAGCAAAATTAATGTCAGGCAGTAGAATATAAATAGAAAATGATCAAACAACATTGATAATTAATACTTCATTAAGAAGTTGTAACAATCATTAATGACATAACTTCACATCATGTAAAGGAAAATGGTTGGAAGTACAAGGTGAAATAGACAGTTCACAATCACAGAAGTGCCTCACAGATGTACTGACTAACCAGACAACAAAAAAGAAGATCTCATAATTAAGATTTCATAATTACCAAATTAAAATTGAAAGCTTTACAGAGAACTTCGAACTCAGAAACAAAATACCCATATTGCTCTTAGGAAATATCTGAGGGTGGCATAACCTTATTACTAAAAATGAACAAGAATACAAAAAAGAAAAAGCGGTAGGTTATTCAACTTTAAATGTACAAATCTTGAATAAAATACTAGCAAGTCCTATTCAGCGGTGTGTTGAAAGAATGATTCATGTGTCCAAATAGGATTTATTCCTGGAATACAAAGAAGAAATTTGTTAATATAGTTAAGATTTTATTATAATAATAATTAAGTGACCACTTGCTATCTTGCCAGACTTCAAGGAGAAAGTCAATTAATGATTTCTACAGATGTACAAAAAGCATTTGTGGAAGTCAGTCTTCGTTTCATATTTCCAGGATATGGGGGACCCTTAACCACCTAACTATGGAATGAAATGCCTTTAATGTTACAGGGTATATCTGATGAGAGACCTAAGCAAGCAGTAGTTAGTAGTAAAATATTAGGCCCCTTCCCATTAAAGTTAGGAACAAGCTTCAGGATATCTGCCTTTATCACTGTTCCTCAGTATTATTCTATAGTTCCTAACTGACACACCAAGAAAAAAAAAAGTTTTATACAATATCTGGAGTTGACAAAATTTGTAGACAATGTGTTACCAACTGAGAACATTGTCTGAGGAGAGTTCAGTTGAAAAATCAACTTTTCTATAAATCAGAGTTAATCAGAAAATGAGATGAGGAAAGTTATATTTTAAATAAGAATCATAATCTTCCTAGGAATCATTCTAACAAGAAAGGTAGAAGACTTCTACCAAAAGGGCAATAAAAGCAAAAGAATATAAAAGGGTAAATGTGCCCAGATGGGAAATTTACATGTTATAGAGGAGGTGTCCCATTTATGTTCAGCATTAATACCATTGTATGAATGGGCATGTTCATGTACATACATACGTATTTGTATTCCTGTGTGTGTATGTATATATGTAGGAAAAGTCTTAAAGGATGCACACTGAATTGCAGTAGTCCCCTCTGGGAATGATCTGTAATATAAAATATCACCTTAAAAGGTATTTCTAGTTCTTTGAATATGATTAAGCAATCGCATATGTAAATAAGTCACTTTTAGCATGTACATAAAAATTATAATGAATATTCTAATAACAGCACCTATTTAATTTGCTGGAATTAACATAGCATTTGAAATGACTAACAAAGGTAGAAATACAGAGATCATTTGAGGCAAAGGAATGCCTCATCACTAAATTCACATTTCTCTCAATCCTCACTTACCTGACAGTCCTTTAGAGCAACCTGAGCTATTGCTCACATTTGTGAAAGAGAGAATGACTCTGCAGATCAGGTATATCATCAGTGTCCCCATTTTCATGCCCATTTTTCCTGAGCTGCTTTTGAGAAAGAAATAGCTCTGTACAGAATATCAGAGCGACATATCTGGTGGAAACATACATCCCTGTAGATGTGTAGGAACTAAATCATATACGTGTGCAATTCTCTTACTGTCCCATAGACCTAAGAGGTGTATAATGAACCAAAAAATTACACATGCATTCTTTCTTTCCCACACTGCTTTTTTTTCAGTATTACATTTTATTCATACCATAATATGTAGCAAAAAATATCACTTGCACTTCAAAACAGATTTCTTAAGTGTTTTTTGTGTTTAGAATTAATTATCAGGTATATAATTTTTTTTTTCATTTGGTCATACAGGCAGTAAATACGGTCAACTTGGATTATAAATTTTTATTGTATGATTGAAGGCCTTAGCTCAGGCTCACTTTGCTTCTATCTATGAAGGAAGTTGCTGAGCAGAAGTAGTGTTTATCAATTTGAGGGGAAGATTATAGAGTATTTCTAAAATTAGCAGTCCTATGTTGGTTAACACTTTATTTTTACCTAAATATTAAAGCAGGTCAGTAGTAACCTCTGCTGGATGACATTTTTAGACCAGGCCTTGTATTTCCTGAAACAAAAAAGTACATGTCTTTTCAATATTTTATAACTTGAATCACCTTTTCTTCAGTTTCTCCAAATAAGTGAGATTTTAGTGAAGGGTCCTAATTCTTTGTCATAAACTCTTTGTTGCAAAGGGAGTTCTTTGTTGTTAATTATCTCTTTAATGGAATTACCTCTCTCTAACTACTTTCTGCTTGGTCAGTTTTACTTATTAATCTACTGTAATCTTTCAAAAGTTTAATTATGTCAATCTGATGGAATTTCAGGAAATTCAGCAAGAGACGGATATCCCCGAAAGAGAACTTGTGAGAGCTCTGCAGTCCCTTGCCTGTGGTAAACCAACACAGCGGGTTCTTACAAAAGAGCCCAAATCCAAGGAAATAGAAAATGGCCACATATTCACAGTTAATGATCAGTTCACATCCAAACTACACAGAGTCAAGATTCAAACAGGTATCTGGAATTATGTTTCCTCTTAAAAAAATGATACTTTTTCTTCTAAAGAAATTATTATCTGTTGGATTTCTGTCTTTAAAAAAAGTAATGCTTTTCTGGTGCTGCATGACAAATAGGCTTAAGGAATAAAGTTTTTATTCATATGTGTTCCTGTCAAAATACAGTTGAATCCAAGTAGAGTAAGCATTTAAAAAAGTAATCGGTAGTGTGAACAGGGTACTTCTTTCTATATGGTTTTCAAGAAGGAAATACAATTTTATTAATATATTGGTAGTTACAAAATAACTTTTTAATTGGCCGAGTTAACTAATAATGGACATCTATTTTTAAAACTGATTTACAGATTTCTCAAAGTCGGGGTTATCTGTCTAGTGTGATTTTTAAATGCAGCTATTTATGTTTTGATAGATAATCTTCTAAGTTTCAAAACCTTAAAATGCATATTATCTCTCTACTTTAAAAACATAGAAATGATCCTATTGTAACAATTTTTAGTGTTTTTATTTTTAATTAATAATGAACATCCTAATATATATTTAACATAATGTATGATATGTGTTTTCTGTGTTTTTAAGGGGGAAAAGGCAATTTACCTTTGCTGATGTTTAAGTTTCTAAACTAGTTTGTTCCCTGATTTCAGATTTAGGGTTAGATAAACTTCCCAGGGCTGACTTCATCCATTACAGCTATGTATGTAGTCTATGTAGTAAAACAGTATTTTAAAATAAGTATTTAAAATGTTTGCGGTTCTTTTGTTTTTAAAAAATTGTGTTTACATTTACATTAATAAAAAGATGAAGTCTTTTAAAAATTATTTTTATGTCAGATAGCTTTTTAAAAAAGCATTGCCTGTTTTGTCCCATAGTTGCAGACCATATCATATCATTGTATCTTCATCACCAAAATGGCTCCATGTTTGGACACAGATGTAAATTGAAAATAAAATAAAACTACACTAAAGAGAGTCATGGAATAAAATATCTTGTTTTCCCTAGTGTAAGACATAACTTTATAGTTTTGGGCAGATGCAGGTTTTGAATTTCAGGACTTGTTTGTATCCTAGATTTAGAGGAAGATGTGTGGTGATATACATATATCTGAATTACCAAACCTCACCCTGCTTTACCCTAAATAAGTAACTCTTGGTAATCCCACATTCCATCATGTCCAGCAGTCATATTTTCAGGTACTATTATTGTTATCAAAAAAATACTCTTCTCTTCATGGATTTTTTTTTTTTTTAAGATTTTATTTATTTGACAGAGATAGAGACAGCCAGCAAGAGAGGGAACACAAGCAGGGGGAGTGGGAGAGGAAGAAGCAGGCTCATAGCAGAGGAGCCTGATGTGGGGCTCGATCCCATAACGCCAGGATCACGCCCTGAGCCGAAGGCAGACGCTTAACCGCTGTGCCACCCAGGCGCCCCTCTTCATGGATTTTTAATTCTGGGTGGTGGTGGTCTTTGTTAGTATTTTAGATCTAATTAAAATAGAATTTTTAGGGGTGCCTGGGTAAGTGTCCAACTCGCAATTTCGGCTCAGGTCATGATCTCGGGGTTGTGAGATTGAGCCCCGAATGAGGCTCTGTGCTGGGCGTGGAGCCTGTTTGGGATACTCTCTCCCTCCCCCGTTCCCCCTCCCCACTCTCACTCACTTTCTCTCTCTCCAATAAATCTTTTTAAAAAACAGGAAGTTTTGATGTTAACTGTTTGTGTGTATAGTACTTTAAATCTAATTAAAATAGAAATACAGTTATATATGATAAGGTATTCATCTAGATCTCTTAAAGTTCTTTTCAGCTATAAAATCTATAAAATTCTGTAAAGAAATAATGTTTTCATTTTGGAATATTACTTAGATTATCATGATGCTTAAAAATATTTTGTGTAAGTTAAAATTTTCTCTCCGGTGAGAAACTATTTTGACCACATAGGTTTTCTTAAGTTGTCAAAATACATCTTGCCTTTTGGCTCATTATCAAAGATGCAGAGACTTTGTCCTTACCTAATTCTGCCTTTACTATAGTCAGTAAAAGAAGTTCAAACAAAGAAGTTAAATATATTACTCAAATAACACAGCCTTTGAAAAGAATTAGATTCATTGTAATCTACAGCAGTTTCTATAGTTCACAGTCCTCCCTGACACCACCAGTCATGTTTCCCTTTCCCTTTCCCTGATACAGTTAGGTACATATGTACCCCATTGCAAGAGCAAATGCCTCTGTTATCTTTTTCGTAAAGGGAAGGGTATGGTGTGAGGCTCTGGGAGTGAGCTCCTGCCCTCATATTTTAAAAAAATCGTAACTCTTGTGTGTATCACCAAGGTCTTCCCATTTATCTTGGAATGTACCTCTTTAGGTGGCCAAATCCAAAGAACAAAATAGATTGTTTTAAAAAATTATTTCTTCCTCCAACTTTTCAAATCCATAGAAAAAGTTAGAAACACCGTAGTGGACGAAGGTATATCGCCATCACCAGTATTTATGAGTCATTAAGCTTTGTGCCCCATTTGCTCTGGTGCCTTTGACCCCACCCTCCCCCTCTCCCTCCAATTGCTACAGCATTATAAATGAAACAGCAAACATCACACTTCTCCCCACCCCAAATACTTCAGCATACATTTATTTCTTTATTTTCTAAAATAATTGTAATCCTGTGTCACACCCAAGAAAGTTAATAACTTCATACATATTTATTTGTATAAATAAATATTTGTGCACCACCCATATTTGTCCACAGTTGTCTCAAAAATGCCTTTCAGGAGAACCTGGGTGGCTCAGTGGTTAAGCATCTGACTCTTGATTTCAGCTCAAGTCATGAACTCGGGGTCATGGGATCAAGCCCTGAATTGGGCTCTGCGCTCAGTGGGGAGTCTGCTTGAGATTCTTTCTTCTCCTCCTCCCTCCCTGCACTCTCTTCATTCTCTCTTTAAAATAAATAAATCTTTTTTAAAAAATAGCTTTCATATCTTACTTTTTAAATCCAGGATTCAGTCATGGTTTCCCCATTAAATTGATTTTTATGTCTTATTTCTATTTACTCTAAAACAGTATCTCTTTTTTTTTTTTTAAATGACATTGACTTTTTTGAGGAAAGGCATTATTCTTTCTTAGTAAGTCATCTTAATCTAATTTTACTCTTTTTTGTTAAGATATTAATTAACTTGGGAAAGGATACTGAAAATAGAATTCTTAACCAAGGGGTTCTAAATAGAAATAGATGAATGGATATGCATACCAGAATGATGTTCTACTAAACTGTTCAGTCCGCTATCTCGTGGGTGTGTCTGTGCCTAAGTCACAATGTCTTATGTGCTTCTTTGTAATTTTCCAGTTTCTGCCTCCAGAAATTTCATATCTATTTCTCATTGATGACCAAATAAATAAAAAATCAGTTGCCATTTTTCTTTCCCTGTTATTTCAATCAGAGCAGAGTTGGTAAGAGAAAGGGACTTCTACGTTTAATCCCTGAGCAATTGCCTTGAAGATGGTAGGCAATAACACAGAAAGACTTCTCTTCTCCAGAAGGTTGGAGTAGAATATGCGTTAGTGATAATGAGATTGTGATGGAAAAAAATTAATAAGATATATGATAAGAAATTTTTTGGTAGTCTGTGACACGTACAAATAAATTATTTGTTCCTTTAACTGACACCTCAGTGGTACTTTCTAACTATTGAGCTAACTACATCTTGGCAACAAATAACTCTTTCCTCCTCTTAAAATATCTTGGCGTGATGTTAGTAAAGTATTAGTTGGCCCCACAATGAAAATTATTTACTGGTAATTTTTCTACTAAATATATCCAGCGACCATTTTTCTTCCAGGAGAGGAATCCTTGTATTTTATAAAAAATAAAATTGGCTTTATTATCTCTATAAAATTAAATTCCTAGTGTTTAAAAAGAGTAAGTTAGAATTGCAAGATTTTTATACCTACGATCGTTAGTTATTTAAATATTTGTTAAAATATGGCACCTTTTGAATGTTTACTTGAATTAATAAGTCTGTGTGTATACTCAGGTTGAAATTGTTTTTTCTATGTGGATAATACTAAATTATATTGTTTGTTTATAAACTGCATTTTTCATTACGTGGTAATTACATGGTAAGTGTCTTTTTCTTTTAGTTGCTGCCAAACAAGGTGAATCTGACCCGGAAAGGAAAGAAACGAGGCAGAAAGTGGATGACGACAGAAAACATGAGATCGAAGCTGCTATTGTGCGGATAATGAAATCCAGAAAGAAGATGCAGCACAATGTATTAGTAGCAGAGGTGAGGGCGCTTCAGAACTAGATTAATGTCGGAAAAGCAAAATAATATTAACAGTTCAAATTTAGGAAATTACTATATTCAAATGTTTAAAATATAATTTTAAAATTAGGAAATCAGAGTCAGGTAACACTTAATCATTAAAAGTATGGCACTTGATAATTAAACACAGCAGTACATCCAAATATGTGCACACTTTAAGAACTAATAATTTATAATAAAAAATAATAGAATATTGTCACACAAAGAATAAAAAATTTTCCCTGCTACTTAATATTTTTGTGTTAAACAAGCTACTTTTATTTCTAAAAATAAGTGTTGCCGTTGAAATAGGTAAGAAATGATTAAGGCTGAATAAAGTGTTGGTAGAGGATAGAGAGCTGAGTGAAGAGGAGTGGGAAGTAGAATCGACAGGACTTACTGGTCATGGGAAACGAGGGGAGTCAAGGACTCGTAGGTTTCTGGCTTGGAGGCTGAATGGAGAAGGAAGGGCCGCGTGCTGCTGTGTTCTGCATAAGCAGTATTTTACATCACATGGCAGAGGAAGAGAATTACATGATAGACTGGTCAGTCATTTCAGAACTCATGACATGTTGGCAGTTAGGTTAACTCATTAGTTTTCCCAGCCATTTTCATGGCTCTGGTAGAGTGACATTGATGGCAGTGCCTCGAGAAGGAAGTGGAGCTGAAAGCACCAAGAGAGGGCCTCGTCCTTCAAGATGCTGGCTCGTGGGAAGAGGCGGAGAGCAGTAGTAGGGGACTGAGTGTTAATTTGAGGTATCCTGGATTTTGTTTTTCTGATGGAAAGATATTCAGTATGTTTATATCCTAAGGATAAAGAGGAATACTTGAAAGAAAATGGGGTTGAGGGACAGTTGAAAGGTGAGAGGACTGTGTAGGGAACACAGGTGGGTGGTAGATGTGTTGACAAAGATATTACTGACTCTGCCTCTCTCTAGAACCCAGGGCAGGGTGCGGGGGGTGTGCTAAGCAAGGGTGGATACAAGTTTGAATAAGTGTGGTGGGAGTGTGAGGAATTGCAGACTGAAACGGGATATGAGATGTTGGTGCTCAGGAACTTGGTCAGCTCGAACATACTAGTTTTGTGTTATCAGCGTATACCAGAGATTGGCAGACTTTTTTTTAATGTTCAATTGTAGTGTGAGAGCAGCCACCGATAACAAAGGAGTGTGGCTGTGTTCCAGTAAGGATTTACAGAATAGGCCACGGGGCTGTGTTTGGCCTGTGGGCAGCATCTTGTTATCTCCTGGTCTTCCCCAAAGGTGTAAAAACGACAACTTTACTCAGCAAGGAACCAAGTAGTAGGTTTTGAATGATGTAGTAAATGTGGAGCGGGTGTTTGTCGAAGAGGACCAGGGGAGCCTGGGAGTTGAGAGTGCTGTTGAGAGTGTAGCTGAAAGTGATCTTGCATGCAGTCTGGGCCCCGTCAAGAAGGAGGTGGGTCAAAAGAAGTTGTAAGTAGCTTAGAAGAAAGGGTCATAGGCTGGGAGATCTCACATGGGCTGAGGACAAGTTTGTTGATGCTGGAGCAATAATACTAGAAGGGAGGTGGATTTTAGCTGGAGGCAGAAGTACTGAAGTTCAGATGTCAGAGAATTGTCAATCCGTTGTGGCCTTGGAAAGCGAACTGTCCAACAGGAGTAAAAGGAAAGCTGGCTTGTGGATGGGTGGGTGTTCTGCAAGAGAGGCAGGCAGGGTGGATCAGTGGGGAGAGCGTGAACCTTGGGGCCAGAAAGGTTTAGATTCTCATCTCTAACTATGGGCTCTGTTGACTTTTAGTGCATGTCAGTCTTCCTCTCTGGCTATTTTCCTCATTTGTAAAAGGAGACAACCTACTTTGCAGGATTAAGAGCATTAAATAAATTAATCTATACAGAGTGACCAGTACACAGTGCACAGTCAGACTTCGGCTGCTGCAGTGGTTACCATTTTATTTTTACCGGTGTCAAAGTACCCAGAATTCTGACAGCAGCTGGAGAAAAGAATGACAACAGTAGCACTTAACCAGGCCCAGGCCACACCATTAATTCATTTAGTTTATGCAACAACTTGATGACGTTCATTTACTTTCCCAGGGGCCCAGTGCTCATAAATGGGAGAGCTGGCATTTGAATCTAGGTACTCTGGGGTCCAGAGTATGTGCTCTTAAATACATTATGCTTCTCAGATGTGTGACTTGGGAGAGTAACCCAGAAGTTAGTAGACTAACAGTATCAAAATGGTTAAACCATAATGTGCTATTCATTCATGCTAATATATTCCAGCTAATTCTTAACTACCAACCCACTTCAGCATTCATATTCTAATGTGAAGGAGGCATGTTCTAACCCATATATTACATTTTCAAATAAAACATTTTTAATTAAAGTTAAATTTTTGACTTAGGTAATCAAATTATTAGAGTTTGATCTGAATCTTAAAGTGACATATCAGTTCTCTTCAAAGATAAGTTTTGTGTGTTTATATGGAAATTTAAAAATTTTCTGGTAAGAATTAGTTTTTTTTACTTTCTCTTTTAGGTAACTCAGCAGTTGAAGGCTCGATTCTTACCAAGTCCAGTTGTTATTAAGAAACGTATTGAAGGACTTATTGAGAGAGAATATTTGGCACGAACACCTGAGGATCGCAAAGTATACACATATGTAGCATAAAATGCGTTCAGAAATTTGATTTATTCTTGGACTGTACTCTTCCGCATGGACTGAGACGTTCTTTTAAATCATTAAATATTAAGACGACCATCTCTTCTATTAAATTACAGTACATGTTCTAGACCATTCAGATCAAGCCTTTACTCCCTTTGAGAGTTTTCAACATCAATTGATTGAGCTTCAGGCTTTACAACGTTTATCCCTGTAGAGATCATCTTTACAGTTCCTCGGGAAAATGTGAATGTGCCGCGTTTTGTTTTCAATACTGTATGAAAACAGGAAAAAATAAAACAAAAATTTAGAAAATACAGCTCATTAAAATAAAATTGTTGGATTTCATTTCCCCAGGTCTTCAGTGTTGATGTAAACGTGTTTTTGTAGTGTTGCTTAGCACTTTGCGCATTGTATAAGTTGGGTAACAAAAATGGTAAAAGAAATGACGCAGTTCCCGGTTATCTTGCTCTGCTTAAGACACTTCTTTAGCTAGTCTTGTTTAATTTAAAGGTTTGATAAATATACAAAGACCCAAACATACATTTGAGCATGCTTTATTCTACCACTTGCACTTACTAATCTTCTAGCCTTATGACCAGGAACCTTTATTTTGGGCTCTATACACTCCCTGATTTGGTTTTCCCCTGTTGTATTTTGAGATTTCCCAAATTAAGTCCTAACGATTAGGTTTTGTTCTACGTTATCTCTAGAGAGAGAGAAAATATTTTAGTATGTATAAATTGTACGATAATTTTTTGCTGTTGTACTCACTGCTAATAGTGGATTGTATAGGGCAGTGTTTTTATTTCATTTATTGTAGACAAAAATAAATGATTTAGTATACACACACCCACTAATTCAAGTATGTCAGAGCACAAAGTTGGCAGCTGGTTGTATTTAATTCAGACCCTTTGAAAAGCACATACAGCCGATACTTTGTTTATAAATATCTTAGGTTGCCCCTCTCTTAAATATATATTTTGGTGAAGCTGGGGTGCACTGTTAATTTTCTGTTTGAAATGCATTCTAAAGATGCAATAAATATGATTACCTTGATATTTTTTAATGAGATCTTCAGTTCTTGCAGCTAACTGTGTTTTGGGAAGTGATTAAGCAATATTTTTCAAACCTGATGATTCTTGGGTATTTAGCTATTGTCCTCCAAAGAGTCATCGTTTCATGTTTTCAAAGATGTACTTTGTGCTGAAGATTCATGTCAGTTATCCTGTGCTTCCAACTTTCACCAATGTTTTTTACCTGTTTGATCCGCCAAGGATTATAGTTTGCTTTAACTTCAGAGTATTTTTATCTTCAATTTTATTTAATTTTGTTTCATTTTGTTTTCATAAGACAGTGTTTCAGCCATGTAATTGGGGCAAACCACTACAGGTTTATGTTGGGTAGAAAAGTGAAATGTTACTTAGTCATGAGTCGAAATAACCAACTCTTGGTTGACTATCAGGACTGTTGACACATATATTAGAATGTACGTCTCAGAAGATGGCTTCTGTTTAAATTTATGGTCAAGTTACAACAACCGAATTCTAATATGGATTAAAAACTCCACATAAATATTTTTCCCCATGCGTCTCTTGGGTTATACTTTTCCTTTCAGACTTGGCAAATATGCTCTTACTGCATTTAATTTTATCTCCATTTGTACTGTAGAATTACAAGCCTTACACTCTTAATCTCTACATTTTCCACTTTTACATGATGCAGTAAAGATGCAGATGAAAACTATCATGACGTTATTCTCAGGACACTTTTACCTGCTTGAGCAATAGTAGGGCAGGTGTAGAATGGAAAGCCGGAGGGTTCCACTCTCCAGTTTTTACATAATTGGATTTCTGTCACGGGAGGGTGTTTGTCTACAGGAAGATACTGGTAGTGTAGGTGGCACAGTTGTTTCGTTGCTCTCAATCCCCAATTAAATAATTATGACACCTTGGGAAATACAACAACTCAGATTGTCGAGTTAATAAATACGAAAGGTGTAAAAACTTCATATGAATTCTCAGTAAACGCAAATTTAAGTGCTACTTTAAGCCACTAAAAATCAGTAAAGTTAAATTTACCTTTTGTCTCAAGTGTGGTTGTACAAATCGAATCTAGATCTAGAGCTTGGAGATGCTTGTTAGTTTGGGAGCACAGGTTTCATATTTATGCTTCTAAATGCTTATAAATCTATTGAAACACATTTCTGAACTGCAGTTGAGTTGAATGGCCAGAGAATGATACTGCACTGAAAAACAAAACTGGGTCACCTAACACAGTTATTGTATGTTTTAGCTCTTAAGCATTATTTTAGCTCATAATGGTACATGTTGACATTGCTTTCTTTTCAGCAAGAGGTCATTCATGCTGTTTTTCTCAGTTTTTTAATGTCTTAATTTCAAAGAATAATACATCCTAATCATTTAATCCTGTTGATGTGAATAAATTTTGATGACTTACTTGAAGAATTTTGAGGGTGGATACATAGTTTTCTAACTGCAAAAATGATGTAATCTTTGTTCACTTGTTAAGTTGTAATTCTCTGCTATCATTTTCAAATCCAGGACAGTGTTTATTTTGAATTGTTATATAGTTATTATTTAAAGATTGAAAATTCATTGCAATTAGGGAACACAGCCTCACAAAATAAAATGTGGTTGTGAATACAAGGATTCTTTATGTCAGTGAATTTTAAAATGGGATGGGGGAAGGGAGGCATGTCTCTCTAGAGGATGCATTAGAATCACCTGTGAAGCATTGTATACCTAGACATGTACGACTCCCAAACCCCCAGGATGCTGATAGACCTTCTTGGTAAGAATCCTTGTCCTAGTAAAGCACTTGATGTTCCATTTCCCCCAGTGTGTATGTTAGGTATCAAGAAAGGCTTGGGAGACAACCAGTGAGTTATCTTAAGATTATGCCTACCTCCCCAGAAAACTAGCACATTGGCATCATCTCAGGCTTCTAAATATTATTTAGTTCCTCAATTTGGAAAATAATTTCAAAACGTTCAATCCAGATGATGCTATTTTTGTTACAGTTGTAGATACTTATTTTGAATGACTAGTATACAGGGTTTTATTTTTGCCGATATACTGTAACTTAAGACTCAATTTTTATAGCCTAATTTTATATAAGCTATCTGACATTTACTGCTATTAGATTGTCTCCATTTGGGGAGGGAAACTGTTAGATATGAAAACCGAAGATCATTTATTTTACTATATGGTGCATGTAAGTCAGTAAATACGTTTTTTTGTACTCAATGGATATGACATTAAAACATTTCAGGTTAGCAAAATTATTATGAATTATTTCTATTCCCCAAAGCAGGGATAATTAGAAGTGATAAGCAGTTAATAACAACATTTAAGTCCTTATTACCACGTGCCAGACACTGTGCTGAGTGGTTTATGTGCATTATTTAACTTAGTCGTCACATGAGCTCTGTAAGATGGGAATTGTCTGTTATGTTGGTGTTGTCTAAGGGTAGTGCTAAGAAATGGCAGAGCTGAGAAGTTAGACCTGGGTTTGATACTCTGTGTTCTGACTCCCGAGCCTATATTCCATGGTGTCGTTTGCCATGACTTTTTGTTCATAAATTCATTATTTTACTCCATATCTCATTCACAGGAAGGAAAGAGGATCTAGCAAAATTATTCTTACTTAGAAACTAAAAGATAATACACAAACCATCTCAATATGGAGCTTGAGATATTTTATCTTATTTACTGATCATCAGTTTTGGGTAGGAAAGGAAATGGAAGGTAATGCCTGCTATTCTGGAATCTCAGTGAAAGTTTTACATATTTTAGTGGGTCACATGGATGGACGCTTAAATTGAACTTAAATTCAAATCTTCAATTCTAAAAGACGTTTACTCCATTGTGTGCCTTCCTTGTACCAAATCCATTATCTAGCCAGAAGTAAGAGGAGACGTAAGAGAGACAGTGACTTTAACAGGGGACAGTGCAGAGATGGATCATGAAGCTAGCGCTCAGGAGAATGTGAACGAAGAGCTAGAAAGTCTTGGAAAGTCCTTGACAAATTTTAGAAATAGCAAACACTTAAGTGTTTGATCCTCATATTAGGGCCTAAACTGAACCTCCGATGAGTCATGCAAACGTGGCCTTGTAATTCTATGGGAGGAGCTCAAAATAATCTTGCGTATTTTTTTAGTAACGTCAAATTTGAATAGTTGGATAACAAAGTACAGTTCAAATAACGCAAAACTGTATAAGAATTCTTTCAGTGTGGGAAAATTAAAATTCGAAGTCTCAAAATTCCTTTTGCAGTCGTGCTGCTTCAGTGCCTCAGCACAGTATCTGGCACGTGGCGGGTGTAGGCAGCTCTCAAAGTCTCAGATGAAGGCGCTGCATGGTCACCAAGTGTCCCAACAAAGTTTTAAAAGAATTCAGCTTCAGAAATTAAAATGTAGGCTGCGTTATTGGAGGTATGACAAATAATATGGTATAAGCGTGATGTTTTTTACTTTCGTAAGTAGAAATGATTTGGTCTTTGGTTTTCAAGTAGGTAAAAAGTGGAAAATGTAGACCAACCGCTCAGTTGTTCAGATGACATTTAATGCTGATTTTAAAGCCCTCTTGACTCTCACAACATCCTATAAAAAACTCAAACCTAATGATACAAAAACTCAATAGTTAATGGGGTGTGGGGATTTGGGCCCAAATCTGTCTGATTCCAGAACCTACGCTTTAATGAGTGTTAATGTGTCCCTAGTAACTGATTGATTTGGTAAACTGTGGACATAATTTTATAAATTGAATTAGAATCTGAAAGTAGATCGTGTGTATTTTGGTGGAAGTTTGTGTGGATTTATTAGAAAGTATTCCTTGGAGAATTCGATTTCGTGAAACCTATAGATTGTGCACAAGAGAAAAATTGGTGATACCAGCTGTGTGTATTGGTGTATATGGTATATTCAAATTATTGTGCTTACAATAAGTTTATACAACTGATGTCTGATATCAATATCTGTAGAATTAATCCTAACTTTTATTTCCTATATTGATGCTGTCCTCTGTATTAAAAAATAACCACTAGACCAATTTTTTAAATGGAATGGGTTTGTAGGCCAAAAGAGAACACTTACCAGAAGGGCATGGAATCCAGTGGGGAAAAGGACAGAATCTGCATTCCAGTGTAGCTGAAGCAATAGGCAGCCAGTGTGTGTAACTATGAAGTCGTCTGTTGAAAACTTATTGTAACTTATGCGTCTAAATGAAGAAGGAAGAGGGAGGGGAATGGCCTTCAAAGTATGAAAACTTACATACACTATGTTCATCACATTCTCTCATGTTTGCCTGCAAACCCATTTTGCAGTACTCCTGAGCATTGTTAATGATTTTTTAACCAAAATCGGTATTATCCAAATTTGTAATAAGGCATCCGTATTCACCGAACTGACTTGAGCTAATTAAAAAATAATGCAGTCCATTTTCAAAGAAATGAAGGGTTGCGGTCATTACAGTTATACGACTGTACTACAGAATTAAAAAAATAAAAAATAAAATAAACTGTTCCAAAAGCAGAGCAGCAAATGCACTGGTGTTTTAAAACCTAGCTGCACACCAGAATTTTCTAGGGAAGCTTTAAAAGAAAACTAATGCCTCTTGTGGATTTTGATTTAGTAGGTCTGAGGTGATTGTTTTGTTCAGCTAAATTTGGGAACCATTGCTTTTGATTATAGGTATTAAAGCATATAAATTCCCGATTTGACTAAGAAGAGAATGTTCATTTGATATGCAAGTTGGGAGATTTTTCTTTAACCCCTTCCATGTACTTACTACACCTCAGCTTAGGTTAAGGTGATGTTGGTCGAGTCAAGAGTTTTGATTCCAAAGTGGGCCGGTTAGTCGTGGTCACAGATAACAGTATTAATCACAACCCGCCAGTTGTCATTACTGGATCCTCTTGGGGGGGCGGGGAGTGGGGAGGATGAGTCTGTAATCGTGCCCTCATAGTCAAAGAGCAACCTGTGGTCTTCCCAGTTTTCATCAGGCATTCCCACTGGGAGAAATTGAATCCAGAAACCAAGTATTCAAAGTTCGGTTACGTTTATGCCACTAGTCTAAGAACCATTGGTTGTGAAGCAGTTGAGTGAGTTCTGGGTAACAGAAATGGGTATGTTTGTGCTGCCAGCTTTGTGAGATCATAAAGTATAAGCCACAGTCCCAGCTATTATCAGTGTGATCCAAATGGTGTCGTGTTTCCAGTGGAATTTAGTCTTTTGTTTGACAGTCATCCACTTAATCTGACGTGAGGTGACTCCCTTAAGAACATGGTACTCGTAATTCCCTAATACCAAATCTGACTTTTGGATTATTTCTCAGTAATGAGCTTTACACAATCATCCATATTCTCTTCCTGTACCAGTAATTTAGCAAAATACACGTTTTTAATTGTTTTTCTCATTCTTGAAAACAACGTTGAGACTCCTAAAAATCGCTCCATCAGATTGGTGCGTAGAGTAAGTAAGATGTTAAGTGTAGAAGGAAATAAATCCACAAGCTCCTCCCCCCGCAAGCCCCATTCTCAAGGTTGGTAAAAGAGGGAGGGCCCCCTCCCGGCTTGTACGCTGGTCCCTGAAGGTGTGCTTTGGAGATTCCTCGGTATTGCTCTTGTGCTCGTGTCTCTGGCCACAATGACTGCTGCTTCAACCCGAGTGTGGATACACAGCCTATCAGTGTTCCCTTGTCTTTATAACTTTTACTTCTCCATAGGCCTCAACTATGAATCCGGTGGTAGATCTGGGTGACAAACAGCATTACTGCTCCTGAGGGAGGATGTGCCTCTGTAGCTTCTCTTAGAAGATTTGGAGCTTGAATTTAGCAAAGGAGCAGCAGGTAGCGTGCTCTCACTCTCACAGCTCTTACCTGCCTGGGACTTAGTTCTCAATAAATGCTAACTTCATTCCCACCCACTAATAACAACAGCGCACCCCCTTCTGTATAGTTACGAGCCCTGCATATTAACCCAAGCTGTTGCATTCGCCTTATTAAATACATCATGCTCTGATCAACTGAGTTTATGGTCTAGAAACTTGCATTTATAAGCTAAACTCATTCATACTATTCTCCCCTCTCCTTTGAGCTAGTGTAACTTCTTGAGATATAATGCTTATCTAAATTGTGAACTTCCCGCAGCCCTTCCTTTTTAAAAGGCCCATTTTCCCTACTTATTTTTTGCAATCAAGATGACCAAAAAGCGAGTTTACTAAAACAGTTACAATCCAATCACATTGTTGAAATGCAGTTCTGTGCAGATGATCTGCACGTGTATATGTGACACGGATATGGGCGCACGTGCACATGGGGTGTGCACAGTTGTGTATGCACGATGAGTGACATTAGGGCTTTGCAGTAGTACATAGCTGACGTGTAGACTGATAATTTCTGTACTCAATTACTAGGTACATAGTTTATCAAATGGGAAACCACTTAATAAAGTAATAAAATGAGTTAAACTTGTTTTATTTCACTACCTTTGCTAAGAAGCAGTGTATTATTAAATATTAATAAAATTCTATGTTGGGCAAAAAATGTACAGGTACATGCAAGCCTACATAGATGGAACTCTTTAGGAAATTTGTTGACTAAGAAATAAAGTTGTATTTATAAGTTAGATACCCCATGGTTAAGTGTGTCATTGTCAGATATAACGGTGTAAAGAACTCCCCTCTTTGGTAAAAAAAAAAAATGTACTAGAAACAGATAAATATATAAAGATGTCTCCACATAAACAAAAATGTGATATTTAGTGCAACCAGAGACGGACATAATTTATATTCTTTTTATAATTTCAGATGTCGGCTTTCTGCAACTGATACTCATGTCTACAGCTTTTTGAAAAGAGGTGGGTGCGTACATAACCTGATCTGTCTCTAACGACTCTGAGTCCGTGGGCATCAACTTCAGTAGTTCAAGTTCTGTGCCTTTCGGATCATCTGGCTTTCCTCCCAGTCTGGCTGTGAGTTGCCTCCTTTTTCGGGGTGCTCACCTCTGACAGCCCCCTTACTTCCCCTGTACTAGAGAAGAAACAAAAGAACTGCCGAGCACAGTTGCTATCTAGGAGTGAATGAGGCTAAAACAAGAGGCAGGGACGAGGAGAGGGCCTGGCTCTGTGAGAGTTTGCCTAGATGTTAGGAGGGAATTTGGGTTTGGGTTCTGAAGTGTAGGGGAAATCCAACCTTCAGAATAAGGACATGTAATGTTGTAGTGTGAAATTGCCTCTCTATCCTGAGTTCTAATTCTTCAAATTTCAGCCATTCTGGGTTTACGAAGAAAACAAACAGAAAACTTCTTTAAAAAGGAGTGAACACATTGAAAAGGGACCATGGAAGATAGGGTGATAAGACTAAATCCCGCAAAGAATTCTAATTCATTCTTTAATTCACTCAAGGCAGAGTATGTGCAATTTGTAAAATACACATCTTTTCAGAAGTTATCAATGTAAGTGGTGGGATATCCCACTCATCCCCAGGTGGAACTGGGATATTATTGCTGAATGAACATTCCCCATCTGTTACATAGTGTATCATGCATAACCTACTATATTTAAAGAATATGAATGCCATGAAATATGTTTACACTATATTGAATGACATTTTTTTATAGAATTCATTTGTGTAACCATTTATTATGTGTCTTTAAATATTTAGCCATATTTAATATATATTTTCATATGTATTTATCTATACATCTATGTGCCAGATAGAGTTTTAGACACTGGAGACTCAACAGTGAACAAAACAGACAAAAGGCTTTGCCCTAAAGAAGAGTACATTGGGGAGAATTGCCAATTATGATAAATTCTATAATGTGCAGCATGTATAGGACTATGAGGAAAAATTAAGCAACTCAAGGACATGAGGAGTGGCATGGTGGAGGGGAGGTCACACTGTAATTCTAAACAGGATGATCAGCACAGACCTTCTTCAGAAGGTTATACTTGAGTTAGATACACCCTGAAGGAAGTAAAGGAGCAAGCAGGCCATGCCACTGTCAGGGAAGAAAGCTCCAGGCAGAGAAGCAGGACAGTTCAAAGCCTGCCTAGAGTGTTCAAGCAACAGGGAGGAGGCTGACATCACTGGGTCAGGGTGGAGGAGGGAGAAAGAAGTAGATGTTGGGGATCCAAGGGGGCAGGAACCTGGAGGGCTTTGCAGGCCTTTAAAGACTGGCTTTTACTGGACGGGATTGGAGAACTGTTGCCGGGGCATCAGCAGGGCCATGACACAAATCTCGCTCACGCTTTAGAAAGATCACTCAAGCCACTGTGTTTTATGGCTATTGTAACAGTCGCAAGGTGAAGACAGTGGGAGCTTGGACCCAGGTGGCTGGCACGGCTGTGTTGACAAGTGATTAGATCCTGCATGTATTTCACACACAGAATCTGAGGAATAGGGTGTGGGCTCTGAGAGAAAGAGGTGTCACCAAGGCTCTGGGTCTGAGGAAGGGACCGACGAGATAGTCTTGCTGGGTGAGTGAGGTAGTTTTGTCTTCCTTTCCCTTTCCCTTCCTCTCCCCCTCTCCTTTCCTTCCCTTCCTTCCTTCCTTCCTTCCTTCCTTCCTTCCTTCCTTCCTTCCTTCCTTCCTTCCTTCCCTCCCTCCCTCCCCCATCCCTCCCTCTTTCTTTCTTTCTTTCTTTCTTTCTTTCTTTCTTTCTTTCTTTCTTTCTTTCGGTTTTTGACTTACTTTTTTTTTAATAGTCATTTTTATTTATTTACTTATTTATTTTTTAAAGATTTTATTTATTTATTTGACAGAGAGAGAGACAGCCAGCGAGAGAGGGAACACAGGCAGGGGATGCAGGAGAGGAAGAAGCAGGCTCCCAGTGGATGAGCCTGATGTGGGGCTCGATCCCAGGACTCTGGGATCACGCCCTGAGCCAAAGGCAGACGCTTAATGACTGAGCCACCCAGGCGCCCCATTAGTCATTTTTAGAGCAGTTTTAGGTTCACAGCAACATTGGTCGTTTCATTTTGAGGGAGGGGTGAGCTGTGGTCGGTTTAGCGCCTGCTAAGTTTCAGTGTCTAGGAGACAACCAAGTGTGGACATCAAGTAGGAGCTGAAGCTACCCATCAGCGGTTTAGGGCGGGGGTGTGGGCTGGGAATATGAAATCCAGAGTTGGAAGTATGGAGATAGTATGTATAGCCATGAGACCGGGGGACTCACCAAGGATGTGGTCAGTTATCAGCTCACCTTTCCATCTGCGCCAGTGGGTCCAAGTCCTTTAATGGTTTTCCTTTGCCAGGTGACACAGTGTTAAACTTTGTCAGTAGAAAGTACTAATAGGCATCACAAGAGGAATGGTTTCCTGTCCTGGGTCTGGTGTTCACCCACCAGGTTTTGGGAGGGCACTTTTTGTTTTTTTCATCCAGTGCCCCACTTGCATGGTTTTCCCAGCATTTGGTATCCCAGCGTCTAGTTCTCCCCAGCATTCAGCCACCCCATCCCCGCCCCAGTGCTTTCTTGAGCCCCTGACCCAGTCGTGGCCATTTGGCTGCAGCCCCCAGACAGTGTGGGCCTGTACCACAGCACAGACCACTGCTCCTCAATTCTCTCCTCAGCCTACCCACCTCCATGCACACTTGCTGGGAGGCATGACCACCCTCCCACACAGCAGTCCAGCCCTCTGGGCTGAGTCTGGCATGAAGGGTACTAGGTCCCAGCAGAGCCAGGCCTTTCTAGCTCCTGGTTCCAGCAGTGCCTGCAGTAGCACCCCAAACCCTTCTGTGCACTCAGTCCCCTTTGTCCTACCGATCCTCTGTTATCCCGTCATTAGCCCCAGCTCATCTGCACCTGGGGATTTGTTTCTCATGGCCTTCCCAACGCAGACACCCAACACCAATGCACATGTGCCTATCAGCCTCAGCTCACCTGCATCCCAGAGGGTTGTTCCTGCTTGCCCGGTGACGAGCCAACAACTTTCTCCTCCTTCCAGTGGGCTGCAGTTTCACCTTCTTCAGTGAGGGATGACCCCCCTTCCGAGCCTGTCCTTCTTCAAGCATTCTCCCTTGGCCTAAGCTGTCCCTTACAGTTCTCTTGAAATCTTCACAATTAGTCTTCCAAAATGGCTTACTAATTCCTTATTTTAAACTTCCTTCATTTAAATTACTGTGTGGTATCCATCACCCGAGTGGGCCCAAACTGACAGAGGAGTTGATAGTAAAGAGAAGAAGAGGTTGAGCGATTTGAACTCTGGGCACCTCACTGTTAAGAGGTTGGGAAGAGGAACTAAGGTGAGACAGAGTAAGCCAAGTGGCCAAGGAAGGAGGAAAATCAAAAGAACATGGTATTGTAGCCAAGTGGAAGATTCTTACAAAACACAAGGCATTGGATAGAATCCTCAGAAGGATGTCAACTTAGTAGTGAAGCAAACTCAGCTGTAGAAAAGGCTGCACTAGACCTACACCAATAAGGATCAAAAGCAAACCTCAAAAGATCCAACTGAGTCCAAGTACTTTTTTTTTTTTAAAGATATTTGTTTATTGGACAGAGAGAGACAGCGAGAGAGAGAGAGAGAGAGAGAGAGAGAGAACACCAGCAGGGGGAGTGGGAGAGGGAGAAGCAGGCTTCCTGCTGAGCAGGGAGCCCGACGTGGGGCTCAATCCCAGGACCAGAGGATCATGACCTGAGCCGAAGGCAGACGCTTAACGACAACCAGCCAGGCGCCCCAAGAGTCCAAGTACTTTAACTGTGAACCAGTATGTAAAGGAATACAACAAAACCTGCAATCCAGACATAAAATTCACAACATCTAGCATCTAATAAGAAAAAATTACTAGAGGGGTGCCTGGCTGGCTCAGTCAGTGGAGCGTGTGACTCTTGATCTCAGGGTTGTAAACTCAAGCCCCACCTTGGGTGTAGAGATTACTTAAAAATAAAATCTTAAAATACTAGACATGCAAGTAAATGAAATATGACCCCTAATCAGCAGAAAAATAAAAGCAGCAGACCCATAAAGTGGAGGTGGTGCAACTATCAGCTCTTATAAATACAGCCCACGCATTCAGAAAGGAGAGAAAAACAAGATCATAAAGAGGAGAGAAATAGATGATGTAAAAAAGACTCTAATGGAACATTGAGAGATGAAAAATCCAGCATTTGAAATGAAAAATGTATTGGATGACGTTAAAGCAGGAAAGTTCAGTTGAAGACATAGCAGTAGAAGCTACCCTGGCAGTACGGAAACAAAACAAAACAAGAACAAAACACCAATGACTTTCAGCACAATATTAAATGATCTAAAATATGTCTAATTAAAGCCCCGGTAGGAGGGCTAAGGAGACAGGGACTAAAAACATATTTAGGAAATAATCAACAAAATTTTTCAAAATCTTATAACTATAAATCAGTGGTCGGGAAACTATCACTTGTGGGCCAAATCTGGCCTGATGCCTATTTTGTAATTAAATTTTTAATTGGACGGGTGCCTGGGTGGCTCAGTTGGTTAAGGTCTGACTCTTATTTTGGTTCAGGTTATGATCTCAGGGTCCTGAGACCCAGCCCTGTGTCAGGCTCGCCACATAGTGGGGAGATTCTCTCTCTTCGTCTCCCTCTGCCCCTCCTCCACGTGTACACGCATGCGCCCTCTCTCTCTTTCAAATAAATAACTCTTTAAAAAATTTTATTGGAACACAGCTATGCTCTTTCATGTATTGCCATTTATGTATTATGGCTGCTTTTGAGTAGTTGTGATAGAAACTCTTCGGGGTGCAAAACCTAAATTATTTACTATCTAACCCTTTCCAGAAAAAAATTGCCGGGAGATTGGGGCAGGAGATTAACTGTAAGGGACCAGAGGGAAATTTTGGGTTGATGGCATTGTTCTATATCATGAGTGTATTTGTCCAAGCTCATTGACTTGTACCCTTAAAACTGGTAAATTTCATTGTATATAAATTGTGCTTCAATAAAGCTAATTTCTCAAAACACAATAGGTAAAGGACTAGTTCAACATCTTGCAGCCTTTGATAAAGAGATTGGCTTGTGTTTTAAATGTAATCAGTGGGGAGCCAATGGAGAATTTTAATGAGAGGAAGGACAATTTGGAAGTTTAAAGGGTCATTTAAACAGTAGTGTGGTGAATGAGGGACAAGATCCTGATTTCAAGGGTTTTGTAGTATTCTCCTGAAAAGATGAGGGTGGCTTTTGAACTCTCATGACGAGGTGGATTGGTGATGTGTTTTTGAGGGAGATCCAGGAATCTTGCTGATTGAATATGGAAGCCAAGCCTGGAACCCCTAGCACAGACAAAGCTTTAAGGGCTTGGACAAGGTGGTAGGCGGTGGTGCTCTTTACTGGGATAGGCAAGACCGGGGGAAGGCAAAATCCAGAAAGTGAACAGCAAATCTTGTCTGACTCGTCGTGTGTATGCCGGATAAACTATAATGTTCTACATACATAATCCTTTTGCTTTTGCAGTTGAATCCAGGCATTCCTAACTGGGCAATAAATTCACTTGCACTCTGGTCTAATGCTTTTAGAGAAAAACCAGCATTTTGACAATTGACAGTTGTATAAAAAATGAAAGATTCCTGTTTTAGATCTAGTTTAGATCATTGTGAACTCTTGCATAATTCCTCTTCCCAGAAGATATTTAAAATTATGTTGAAGCAAAATTAAAACACAATCAGCGAGGAGGCGTTTTGAATGGCAACTCCACTCACTATAAAAATGATCCATAAGGAGATTAAGTAAGATAATTTTACATATTAATCTTCAGCAAAGTCACTCTCCTTTCACACCTTGAATTCTCATTTCCCAAAACACCTTATTACTCCAAAGATTCTGACATTCAAACTCTACCATTTGCATGCTCATTGCCTCTAAGGGTGTGCTAAATTGTATTTGGAAAAATGATTAACCCATATGCATCTTTTTAATTTTTATCATAAAAGGAATTTTCTGATGAGCTAAATGTATAGTATGTGTCTTATTAATTATTCATGCACTTTATTTTGTGAAAATCAATACCAGCAAATCAAATGCTTAATGTTTAGAGGGATCTCTCCTTTATATGTTTACTCTTTGAAAATGAATCCTGCTTTTCTATCCAAACTTCTCCTGCCTCCCTCCTCTGCAGCAAAACCCTCACCAATGACCTCGGTCTTCTAGGGTATGGCCACGCGATATACGTGAAGCAAAGCAGAGCCAAGAAAATTAGTTCCAAGTCTGCTGATGTCTGGAAGCACCTTGTCACCTGGAGGTAGGACCCTAACTGAATGAGTATGTTGGTTTCACCCCAGCCTGGCTCCAGCTTGGATCCTTCAACTCCTTTTCTGAGTCAGATGTGTCCCTTCATCTTATGAGGTTCCTGATTGCTACTCCTACGCATCTGGTTTAACCCTCCCAGTATAGTTTCCACACCTAAGCTTTCCCTTGCTGCTCCTCTCCTTTCTCCCACCTGTTGAACTTGAGATAATGTATATTTCTTTTGTCTCCAAAGAGAAGAGGAAATTGGTGCTTCTTAAGGGAGTGAAGTCCTGAGGTGCCTGGGTGGCTCAATGGATTAAGCATCTGCCTTCGGCTCGGGTCACGATCCCAGGGTCATGGCATCAAGCCCACACTGGGCTCCCTGCTCAGCGGGGAGTCTGTTTCTACCTCTCCCTCTGCCCCTCTGCCTGCTTGTGTTCTCTCTCTCTCAAATAAATATACAAAACCTTAAAAAAAAAAGAGTGAGCTCCCTTAAAAAACATTTTCTGCAGGCTGGATATGTGCATTCTCACCACTCAGAAGTCAAATCAAGACTTTACAACCATGTAAAAGGGACAACTGCCAAATATAGTCTTCTGGTCTCCAGCTCATGGAATTGGACATTTCAGCCACACATTTCATTCTTCCACTAATTGGCATTTTCCTTTATTTTATTTTATTTTTTAAAGATTTTATTTGTTTTTTTGACAGAGGGAAAGCACAAGTGGGGTGAGCGGCAGAGAGAATCAGGCTCCCCACTGAGCAGGAAGCCCAACATGGGACTCGATCCCAGGACCCTGGGATCATGACCCAAGCTGAAGGCAGATAGATGCTCAACTGACTGAGCCACCCAGGCACCCCTGGCATTTTCCTTTAAAAATCTGATCTACAAAGAGTCACAAATATTTGCATTTTTCTTGATTTTAATCTAAGTCCAATCATTATAAATCAACTCCTTTTAGTTGGGCATGAGTTGTTTCCCGAAGTAGAATCCAAGACTCCTGGATATCTCCTAGTGCTTACCCAGCAGAGTTTCAATCTCCTGGAGTCCATGAGTCGACTGGACATATTTTCATGTACACACACACACGGACACAAACAAATCCTTTTGCTGTTTTCTTCATTTCAAATCAGCTTTTTCCAGAATGAAAACTACTACAAGATGGATTATCTCTGCCTGGGTGTATGAGTTTCTGTGGTAATCAATTACCACAGAATAGTGGCTTAAATTTATTATCTTAGAGTTCTGGAGGCCGGGAGTCCAAAGTCAGTGTCACTGGTGTAAAATCAATATACCAGCAGGGTTGTGGCCTTATAGGCCCTACGGGAGAGAGTCCATTTCTTTGCCTTCACTAGCTTCTGAAGGATGCCTACCTTCCTTGGCATTCTTTGAAATTCCTACATTCCTTGGGAGAGGCTCCTTCCACCTGCAAGGCCAGCATGGAACACCCTCAAAACTCTCTCCTCCTCCCCTATCGCCTCCATCAATCACACCCCCTTGTCTTGGACTCTGACCTCTCTGCTTCCCTCTTACAGGAACCCTGTCATCACAGCGGGCCTACCCTGATGACTCAGGATAGTCTTCCCTCTCAAGATTTTTAACTTGATTCTATCTGTGAAGTTCCTTTTGCCCTATAAAGTAACATATCCATAGGTTCCCGGGATTAGGATCTGGACATCTTGGGTTGGGGTGGGGAGGCATAATTCAGCCTGCCACACCAAGTAAACCATTTTATCTTGTTCTTCTTTATCTTGTTGTAATTAGTTAAATAATCAATATTTATTTTCTTTATGGATAGAAGCCCAGGGAGTTTAAAGACCTCTACAGTGGTGTGATGAGCGTTGGTTAGTGAAAACTCAGAGGAGCTTATAGGTCCCCTTTGTTTTTTGTTTCGTTTTGTTTTTAAAGATTTTATTTATTTGTTTGTCAGAGAGAGAACACAAGCAGGGGAAACAGCAGGCAGAGGGAGAAGCAGGCTCTCCGCTGAGGAGGGAGCCCGATGTGGGACTCAATCCCAAGACTCCGGCATCATGACCTGAGCTGAAGGCAAATGCTTAACCAACCAAGCCACCCAGGCGTCCCATCCCCTTCGTTTTTTTGTCACATTGACCAGCTCCTTTTCTTCTGTCACTCCACAGTATAAAACATTATTTCTGAATTATTAAAAAGCCATCCTTTAATCAGGCTGAACAATTCATTTGAAGAAGGCCATGTAAAAGTGTTTTGCAGGTAGAAAATTTATGTGAAGTTAAGGCCAACAGGATGATTTTATGTCTTAATTCTTTCCATGCTGATGGCAGTGTGTTTGCTAATGTATTATCTTTGGGTTTGAGGTAGCAAAAGTAATTTGAAGAGCTGGTGTAAGATTAAGCTGATTTAGGGGCGCCTGGGTGGCACAGCGGTTAAGCGTCTGCCTTCGGCTCAGGGCGTGATCCCGGTGTTCTGGGATCGAGCCCCACATCAGGCTCTTCCACTGTGAGCCTGCTTCTTCCTCTCCCACTCCCCCTGCTTGTGTTCCCTCTCTCGCTGGCTGTCTCTATCTCTGTCAAATAAATAAATAAAATCTTTAAAAAAAAAAAAAAAGATTAAGCTGATTTAACTGGTAGCTATCTGGAATAGCTAACTAGAATCTGCCACATGCAAGATGCCTAACGAAGTACCTTAAAGCACATGCCATACAAATAAAGAGTAAGACAAGTCACATGAATACTCAGCCATGTCGGGAGCGCAGGTGTCCCTGCAGAGACGGCCAATACATCCAGAAAGACGTCTGTGTTCTTTCTTGCTCCTTCAGTATTCCATTTGAATCACTTTTCACTTGGGGAAATTTGAAGAGTAGGGGATGGGTAGGAAGGTCCAGTTTTGTTTTGCTGTATTTTAAGCAATACTTTTCACAGGAGTTTTAGGTTTACAAAAAATTTAACAAAGTTCAGAGAGTTTCCGCATATCCCTTCTTCTCTGCCCACCATTTCCCGAATATTAATGGCTTGCGTGCGTGCGCGAGCGTGCTACATTTGTCACCACTAACGAACCAGTATACATGCACGATTATTAACGAGCATCCGCATCTTACATTAGGGTCCACTCTGTGTGGTGAGTGCAATGGGTTTTGGGTTTTGACAAATGCGTAATGTTAGGTATCCACCATCCCACCATCATACAGAATAGTTTCACTCCCGTAAAAGTCCCCTGGGTTCCATTTATTCACCCCTCTTGCTTCCCTCAAACTTCTGAGAACGACTAATTTTTTACTCTCTCTATAGATTTACGTTTTCCAGAAAAGTCATACGGTTCGACTCAAATAGCAGGTTGCCTTTTACAACTGACTTTATTCACTTAGCAATATTATTGGCAATATTAGCAAAAACATATTTAAGTTTCTTCCATGTCCTTTCATGACTTGACAACTGATTTATTTTTATCACTGGATAAGATTCCGTCGTATCGGTGGCCCTCTGTTTATCCATTCCCCTCTTAAAGGACGTCTTAGTTGCTTCCAGCTTTTCCCAACTATGGATAAAGCTGCTATAAACATTAGTATACAGGTTTTGAATGGACAGAAGTTTTCAACTCTTTTGGGTAAATACCAAGGATTTCTGGATCATATCTTCAGACTATGTTGAGCTTTGTAAGAATCTGTCAAACTGTCCTCCAAAGTGACTGCACCATTTTGCGTTCCCACCAGCAATGAGAGTTCTTGCTGTTCCACACCCTCGCAGACATTTGTTTTTTCAGTATTTGGGTCTTAGTCATTCCAAAAGCCGTGTGGTTATATCTCATCATTATTTTTTTTTATTATGTTCAGTTAGCCAACATACAGTCCATCATTAGTTTCTGATGTAGTGTTCAGTGATTCATTAGTTGCATATAACACCCAGTGCTCATCACAACACGTGCCCTCCTTAATGCCCATCACCCTGTTACCCCTTCTCCCTACCCCTCCCCTCTGAAACCCTCAGTTTGTTGCCTTTAGTTAAGAGTCTCTCATGGTTTGTCTCCCTCTCTGATTTCTTCCCCTTCAATTTTCCCTCCCTTCCCCAATGGTCTTCTGTGCTGTTCCTTACATTCCACGTATGAGTGAAACCGTATGACAATTGTCTTTCTCTGTTTGACTTACTTCACTTAGCATAATCCCCTCCAGTTCCATCCATGTCGATGCAAATGGTAACTATTCATCCTTTCTGATGGCTGCGTAATATTCCATTGTATCTACGGACCACATCTTCTTTATCCAGTCATCTGTTGAAGAGCATCTCTCGGCTCCTTCCAGTTTGGCTATTGTGGACATTGCTGCTATGAACATTGGGGTGCACGTGCCCCTTCTTTTCACTACATCTGTATCTTTGGGGTAAATACCCAGTAGTGCAATTGCTGGGTCGTAGGGTAGCTCTAGTTTTAACTGTTTAAGGGACCTCCACGCTCATTGTTAATTTTAATTTGCAATTTCCTAGTGACGTATGAAGAGGAGCATCTTCTCTTATGCTCACCTGCCACCTGTATATCTTCTTTGGAGAGGTGTCTATACGGTGTTTCACCCACTTAAAAAGTGGATTGTTTTCTTATTGCTTGATTTTTAGAGTTCAGTGCATGTTTTGGATATAAGTCCTTTATTGGATAGGTGTTTTGCAAATACTTTCTCCCAGTTTGCAGCTTATCTTTTCATCCTTTTAACCATGTGTGTTGCAGAGCAAAAGTTTAAAATCTGGTGAAGTCCAACTTACCAGTTTTTTTCTCATGGATCAAGCTTTTGGTGTTGAGTCTAAAAGTTCACTGCCAAACCTGAGGTCACATAGATTTTCCCCTGTGTTATCTTCCAGATGGTTTATAATTTCAAGTTTTATTGTTAGCTACATGGTCCATTTGAGTTCATTTTTGTGAATGGTGCAAGATCTGTGTTGAGACTCACTTTTTTTTTTTTTTGCATGAGGATGTCCAATTCTGGCACTGTTTATTGAAAAAATGATCTCTTCCCCATTGAATTGCCTTTGCTCCTTTGTCAAAAATCAATTGACTATGCTTGTGTGGGTCTGCGTCAAGACTCTCTATTCTGTTCCATTGGTCTATTCATCTATTCTTTCCCCAGTGTCAGCCTGTCTTGCTTATTACAGCTCTATAGTCGGTCTTGAAGGCACATGGTGTCAGGTCTTCAGCTAGAGCTGACAGGTTTTAGTACAGCCCACACATGCTTCCGTGAAATATGGCCATTTAGATGAAGTTCTTTCCTTGCAATTTTAAATCTTTTCTTTGTTCATGAACGCCATCCTGTTACATTTCATTATAGCTCCAAATTCTAGGAGGTTTTACTTTCCAATGTCTTTCACATGCAGAACAATTTGCAGGTATTGATGGACTTTGGGTAGGAAATTATTATTACCTAGTAAGGGAAACAAGGACTTCCTCTTTCTAAACTATGAGTGCATAAAATTGGTTATATGATCATACACTACACTGAAGGTGGTATGCCTCAGTCCCTCCCAAACCCAGTTATTAGTGATCGGGTACTTGTCAGCCGGGGTGAAGCCTAGACACATGTCGTCTTGATCTCTGTCCCTTTCCTGTCTCCTCACCCAGAAATCTCAGCTAATGTGGAAGGAGACTACTCTCTCACCACGAAAGCCAGAGATGGGTGCCATCTACGGCTCTGGGGCCACAGGTATCAACCGAGATGATACAAATGAGATGGAGATGTTTGCCATCAGTTCTCCTGCCAGGGAAGCTTAGGTACCCAGGAAATTCCCTGTGGCATCATGGGAAGAGAATAATCCCCACAGGCTTCCAAAGCTCAGGAGGATCCCCTTTAGCTCCCAAGAGATAAAATCACCCCAACATCTTCCCTGGACCTAAGCTAGGGCCTCTGGTAGTCAGACTAACATGGATAAAAACAGATCACGTATCTCCAACAATACAACTGGGCTGTGGCATCACATGTGAAAACAAAGGGCACCTGGGTGGCTCAGTAGGTTAAGTGTCTCTGCCTTCAGCTCAGGTCATGATTCCAGGGTCCCGGGATGGAGCTCCCTGTTCAGCGGGGAGTCTGCTTCTCTCTCTCCCTCTGCCCCTCCCCCTGCTCATGCTCTCTCTTTCTCTCACACTCTCAAATAAATAAATAATCTTAAAGAAAAAAAAAAATAGAGACAGGGAGCAAGAATAGGACTTGAGCAGAATCAGCCACTTGAAACTCTGATGCCACACCGAATTGTGGATAAATGGCCCCGAGAAGACAGGATTAATGTAGAAAGCAGAAGACAACTTAACAGTATTTAAACATGTGTCGTCTTGCTGATTTCAGGGATATTGCAGTAATAAATCAATCTTGTCATAAGAAAGGACTACTTACAAAAATAAGAAAGACTTCTTGGAAATAAGAAAAGAGCCATAACTGTCAAAATATTTTAACGTATTAGAAGCACTGATGGGGAGACCATTCCCCAAAATGGAAACAATGATTTAGAAGGGTAAAGAATTCTTCCAGGGTGCAAAGCAAAAAGATCAAGGAAGGGAATTTCTAAAAGAAGGAATGAGACAGAAAGAAGAGACCAAAGAGACTTCATATTCGTGAATAAGAGTGCTAGGAAACCAGCAAGCAGATGGAGGATAAGCAAAAACAAAACAAATCCCCAAAGAAAATTTCCCCACGTTTAAGAATTCTGTGAATTCTGACTCAGAATGCCTCACAAATGTTTGGCAGGATTATTGAAAAAGTGGAAACAAATTGAAAAACATGTATTTTGATTTCTAAGGATAAAATAAGCATTCTCCAAAATAGATACAAAATATAGTTTGCCTGCAAAGGCAAGAGAATCAGGCTCCCACCAGAATTCTCACTTGCAGTATCAAATGCCAGGTGCCCTGCAGAGCTACGCTGGCAAATTTCTGAGGAAGCGTTTTCTGAGGGCTCATATCCAGGGACCGGTGGGCCCTGTTCCCTCCCCGCTTAGCTCAGCAATCCACCCCCCAGCCTGCCCCTTGCCTGCTGCTTCTCGGCTCTGCATCCCCCACCCCTTGGCATGTGAACAAGGGTGAAGACCACAGATTTAGACCCTCCTGTCCTGTAACCACATGGCCCTCCCTCCTTAGAGCGGATCCACCCTGCACCTCAGGCTCCTTCCATGGTTCCCGGGGAAAGAGAGGCCCCCTCACCATCTTAGTACGTTTCTCTCACCAAGCCTCACCTTGTGTCCAAGCAAAATCGGACACACATTTGACCCCCTCCTCCTGGAATGTCCCAATCCCCCCCCCCCCCGGGCTCTTTGTCTTGCTCTTCCAACTGCTCCCCCCAGGACCAGAACGGACAGACTCCTCTTTCACTTCCTCTGCTTTAACATCAGACACCTTGCTCCTTCCAGTTTCCCTAATCCCTCCTGGTGGACAGAACTATTTTCTGTGAACTTTGGGAGAATTACTGCTTTGTGGTCCCAGCCTAGCATTTGATACATTAAGTAGAAGCAAAGGAATTTAGACACGTCTTTGTTTTCAACAGACTTTCAAGCATATTTGCCTATTGTCTTCTTGCAAAATGCCATTTAAATGTCAGAAACTGAAAACTCTTTGTTCATCATTATATTTCTTCTCCACAAATGAATCTTAATAATTCTCATTTTCCAGCATTTCTTGGTGGCCCATGAACACCTTGGGTTTACATGCGTGGAAAGGCAGAAGAGAAAAGCATGTTAAGTATTTTTAAAAACATTGTCTCCACGACGCTACATGAACTTTACAGTTAAACCTAAAGAGTTTTCATAAGGGAGTTATGAAGTTTAAAGGCAAAAATATTTTTTAACAGAGGCATAATATAAAAAGTAATTTTAGTAAAATTTTATAGTTCTACTTTCTCTCATGTTCAGTGAAGCAAGATTAAACATTAATAAAGAAAAAGATAACAAAATTAATCCCATTTGGAAACTTAAGACTGCTCTTCTAAGTAAGTCCTGTCAGCAAGAAAATCAAAATTGAAATTACAAGCTCCTTAAAATTGAATAGCAATGGGAATATTAGATATTAACAGCTACAGAATTTGGCCACAGTCATACACTGAAGAAAATTCAAGATTCAATGCTTCTATTATTTAATAAGAGACAAAGCATTCAATTCAAGCACATAATAAAAACAACCAGAAAACAAATCAAAAGGAAAGAAAAGAAAAGAGTAAATATAAAACTAGAAATTAATTGATAAACTGAAGTAGAAGTAATGGGTAAAATGAAGAGTTTGACCTTTGGTGGGAGTGAGTGGATTAATGACAGATATGTTTTTAGCAAAACAAACTGGTTCTCAGGTTCCTCTGAGAATATATGAGGACCACCGTTAAAGATACCCGATTGGACACACGTTATTTAACCTCCACTCCCTCCTGAAATCCTACAAAAATAAGAGTAAAGGTGTTTTTCTTTGACTTTTGCAGAATTCCTCAAGACCAGAGGGCAGAAAAAGCAACAGCCAATGTTCGGATCGCAAAACAGATGGATAATGGCAGCTGACTCGCCGCTCCTTGAAATCCAAACCTGAAGAGGAGAAAATCCAGAAGCAATCTAATTTACCCTACAGACCTTTCAAAGTCTCAGGAACTGGACATATCAGGAGCCTATAAAAGTGGATGAAAAAGTGTAGCTTAAAAGCCAGAGAGGATTGGTTCCCAGTCTGTTTAAGAAATTAGAACTCCAATATGCCCTCCCCAGTCTCCACAGAGCCTGTTTCCTGGCTCTCTCCCACCCCCAAACTGGACTAGAGTTGTTTGTTTTCCTGTGGAGAACGTACCAGAACACGTTGAATGTGGGCATATTTTGCTGAGAACAGGGGAGGTGAATGCAAGTTGACACAACGGGGATGAGACTTTCAGCTTTCTTCCCCAAAGGAGCCCCCAGAATGCTGGCAGCCAGGCAGACATCCTGAAGGCAGGATAGACTGAACTCCTCCAGGCAGGGAAATGTACCAACCAAGAGAAGAGACACAAAGATACAGATATCAAGGGTTTTCCTAAAGAAACAATCCAGCCAGAATTTCTCAAAATGAAGACCACAGTCGACAAGTGTCACATAGGCATTCAGAGCTTCCAGTCTAGCAGCCAAAGAGCAAAGCATATAGTATGAGAAACCAAGACAAACAGGGAAAAGCTACTTGGAAGGCACAGGGAAAAGAGAATTTCAGAAGAGCCATCAGACTCTTCAGAGGGCTAAGAGAAGATGCAGTATTAACAGAGTAAGAACAGGGGGCTCTAAGAAAAAGAGCATTTAGAGAGTAAAGAGGATTTCTTAGAAATTAAAAATACCACCACCGGGCTGACAGACCCAGAGGAAGAAGGATTGAAGATACAGTTGAGGAAATTTACCAGGAAATAGGGAGAAAACAGGGGAGACAGGTGATCCATAGACTGGTCCAGGAGGGGATCTAAGTAGACAAGTTCCAGAATGAGAGGCAGACACGAACAAAGACAGGGGAAGACTATCAAATAATTTAGAAAAACGTTCCTACCACTGAATGATACAAGTTGTCAGATGAGACGGCCTAAACCAATTGCTCAAAGTAGAGCCCATCCAATATACATCATCATGAAATGAAAGTTCAGAATGCTGGGAACAAAGAAAAGACAGTACAAGTTTCCGGACAAAGAAAGAAACATTTCACACACAGCTCAAACATCAGAATGAATAATATTTCTTAACAGCAGCTTTGAAAGATAGAACACAATGAAGGAGTCCATTCCAAATTCACAGAAGAAAGGCCGTTTCCCAAAAAATATGAGAAAATTACTCCATAACAGTAATGAAAAAAGGAAAATTAAAACAGCAATGCCTTTTGTCCATTTTGGAAAAAGTTAAAAATATTGATCCTGTTCAGTATTGCAAAAGATAATAGGAAAACAGACACAATGTGCAGTTGTCTGAACAACTGAAATACCCCGGGGTCCACACCTGTCGGAAGGACCAAAGGTCATTCTGTGTCACATTGTCTCATTCTGGATCTGGAATTGGATGTGGGAACTAGAAGATCCAGCAGTCATTTAATTCATTCATCATTCACCCTAACAAACTTGATGTATTTTATACTTTTGATGTCCCAAGGATTATGCCCAGGTTTGTGATGAGAAGATTCAATCCCACCCTCACGGAGATCTTGAGGTTCCTCTGAGTTTGGGCTTCACTTACCCCATCTGTAGGATGAAGGTTTCATTGGGCTTTAGAGAATTAGATGGTTTCTAAGGTGTCTTACAGCCCTACAGTATGACATTCCTCAATAGCTAACGCATGTTTTGTGAGCACTATGGCGCCTAACAAAACTTTGCATTGCTGTAGCGCAAAGCGCCATGTTTATAGTTGTCTTACTCATAGTCAATCGGTGGTAGAGTGGAGTTCAAGTGATTCATGATATCCCATCTCTCTCTACTTTTCCAACAGAAGGTCAGCCTTGCTGAGTCTTCTGTGATTGGGAGATACTCTAAGGAGAGAAAATTTGTGTCAAAATTCTGACATCCATAGTTTGAGGGAAAAAAGTAGTCTTCCCTGAAGTCCGTATAATATTGACCTCCAAAGCGTCATGGGGTATATCCAATGGGAATTCCAGAATCAGGTAATTCCTGTATTTCATTACTTATTCTTTTTTTTTTTTTTTAAAGATTTTATTTATTTATGTGACAGAGAGACAGCCAGCGAGAGAGGGTACAGAGCAGGCGAGTGAGAGAGGAAGAAGCAGGCTCCCAGCAGAGGAGCCCGATGTGGGACTCGATCCCGGAACGCCGGGATCACGCCCTGAGCGGAAGGCAGACGCTTTAACGACTGCGCTACCCAGGCGCCCCTCATTACTTATTCTAAATCCAATGGAAATATACCAAGGAGGTACCTGGGTGACTCATCAGTTGATGTTCACCTTTGGTTCAAGTCAGGATCTCAGAGTCCTGGGATCAGGCCTAAAGTAGCTCCCCACTCAGTGGGAGGTCTGCTTGTCCTGCTCCCTCTGCCCCTCCCCCTGGTTGTGCTCTCTCTCCTGTGCACGTGCTCTCTCTCTCAAGTAAATAAATAAAATCTTGAAAAAGAAATACCAAAGAAAATGAATGGTAAACTTTTTTCATATATTCAGAAGTGCTCTTTGTTGGCATATTTTTTAGAGATTCTAGGATGCAGACTAAAATATTTCTGGTAATTAAATAAATGAAAAAATCTGCTAGGTCTTTTAGTAAATGACAAGGCTATAAATGAAAACCTAATTAAGAGAATTTTAAGTGGCATTTTAAAAAATGCAAACAATATATTTAAAAAATCCAAAATTTGGTAAGACCGAAGATTTTGAAATTTACGTTTTATAGTGTTTTTAATTTTGGTTATGGAATAAGCACATCATTTAAAAAACACAGAAACAGGAAAAGTATTGCTTTATTTGGGGAAAAAATATTTCTTTCCGCAGTGTTTCTAAGTTTCTTGGAATTACCTGTGATGCTTGCTAAAGCCCTGCTCTCTGGACTTCTCCTCATACCACGGAGTCAGACATTCTGCAGGGGGGGCCTGGGAATTTTCACTTTCAACAATAGCCACAAGGTTTTCTACTGTACACGAAAATGTGAAGCCACCTTCTTAAAACGCTATGAAAGTTTGTGTGTAGACGTCAGGGGCACCTGGCATTTGTACACATTCGAGTGCACCTGTACGTGTTATTATTTTAAATGGAGATACTTCCGAATCACTGTATAAAATTTGCATATTTTATTTTACTCTCAATAATTTCTCTTAGACATTTAAGACATCAAAAATATATGCATGTATTTGTATATATGTAGATATATGTGCATGTGCACATACTTATGTCTATACGTGTGTGTATACAAGTACACACATACAAGTATATACAAGTACACACACACACACACACAGAAACTATTTGTGAAATTTCTTATTCTGCCATAAACTTTTGTCGAGAGCTTCAGTGGCTGTGAGTGAGACTCTCAACAGAAAGCAACGGCATGTCAAGGGAGTCGCGTGTGAGGCAAGGAGCAGAATCAAGAGCCCCACCTTGGCTGCCCTTGAAGACTGAATTGGGGATTTGCACTGGGAAGGCTGCACTCCCTTTCTTTACTCTCATATGAAGCATGAGGAAGGCTCGGGTTGAGAATATGATACCCTTCATGAGAGCGGCAGGCAGATTTTCTTGAATGGCACCGTGAATATCAGAAACATGGTGGTTAAAACAGAGGGAATCCTGATGGGGCTTGGCAGGCTGAAAATTTGTGATTTAACATGGCACGTAAGAAGCCAACGATGTTTTGAAGTGGTACATTACCGATCCTGGAAAAGAATTGGGTAAGTAAGTTTAAATCAATTAGAAAAAGCCAATTAGAATTAAAATTAATCAAAACATCCTTTATAGAACTGTAATTTGGATTTTTCCAAAGTATTTGGACAAAGTATTTGGTTCTAGACCATCACTACTCTGGCCACTCTTACATGATTCACTCTTATTCTCTCGAATTATGCTCTCCAGTTAAAAATGTAGCAACTTGAGACTAGTTTCTGATTTTAAATTCTTCAGCTTCAAGTTGACTGCATTAAAAAGCAGATAGAAAAATTTTAACTAGTATAACATTTAATGTTTTAAAATAACGAGTTTCTTTGTACAGTGTCTCAACTAATATATGCATACATGGTTTTTACTTAAAACACAGAAATGATACATGAAATTCACTTAAAGATGAATAGTCTTCCCCATTGGGTCTTTCAACAAATGTCTAACTTGATTTAACAAAAATAGCCCATTATAGCATTGTTGAGTATTTTGCTGCATTTTTGGGAAGCAAGCGTGGATCGTGGGAAGAGCATTCGTTATTAATTTACAAACCAAGTTGTAATGTGATTTCCGCCAAGACAGAGGCTTACCCCACGCTAACTTAAATATGGAAAGTTGGGCTAAACTGATGGGCCCAGTCAAGCTCTCACGCTGGGTTTCTTTCGTGCGTGTGTGTGTGTGTCTGTGTGTTGCCAATATATATATATTTTAATTGAGTTTATATGCCTTTGGTGGAGCCTGCATTTTCCAGTTTTACTGTACTTGACACCATGATCTATTGTCCTATACAGGATTACTCGATACATGTATGTAACATATCTACCTCTGAAGGTGTTTGAGTCTGTGACTCCTGAAATAAGATCTATTCTAGCTCCAAAAATTGTAATAAATAGGCACTTGCTGAATCCACCAGGGGTCAGCACATAGCATTATCACTCCAGTATCAGTATGAGTTAAACCAAAAAAAAAAAAAAAAGAAAAGTTAGAAAAGCCAAATACCTTTTGATACTTGCATACGCCTATAAGAAAAAACAAAAAACAAAAAGAAAAGAAAAGAAAAAAAATTTCTTTTTCAGGCAATTTGCCATAATTGCTTGCTTTGAACTGCTTTGATCCTTCCCTCTGAGGACCAGGAACTCAGTAGCCATTAACTCTGATTTCTAGTCAAGATGACTCCATAAATTAGCTTCTTAACTCATCCCCTGTGCTCCAAACCCATAGCAAAGACAGGCCATAAAAAAGAAAAACCATTAAGATGGATCAAAACCAAAATACATTATTTCATGGACCAGAAATGCAAGGCTATGAACAGAGTGAAAGCCACGCAAAGACCTGCACTAAAATAATTATTAAAGAATATACTTCATTCAATAGGAAGAAAAAGGAGCCTAGAGGAAAGGTATGGGTTACAAAAAAACGGGGAAGCAGGGAAATTGATAAAGTGTAAGCAAATGTTTATTAACTGTAAAAAGAATTCTTTATTTTTAAATTAATTTTGTTTCATTTTGGTTCAGAAACACAAAGCTAAAATTCTAGATAACAATAAATTGAAGAGAAAATGTCCACAACAGTTAAAATGCGCTAATGTCTTTTTCGCTATTGCTTTTCAGAAAAAAAAAATTACTGAGCATTTCGGATTATTTAGAAAAATGTATGATCTAATATGTATGTTAAAAAAAATAAAGGTAAGTGGTAAAAAAATGAAAACATTGTCACTGGTTTCCTAATCATGAAGGGGGGGAGTAGGTTTCCTAATCATGAAGGGGGGGGTATAGAAAGCTTTCCTGGTTCAAGAGAACACAGGAAAGGGGGAAGAAAAGAAACAAAGACAAAGGACAGTGAACAGAAAATCAAAAACCAAGAGAGTAGAAGTAATTTTAAATCAATCAATAATCCAAAAATTTGAACCTGGAATAAACTCACTGTAAAAAAAAATAAGAGATTACATGAAGAAATTAAAATTAAAAATCTGGTCATAGTCTTAAAGAATATACGCACAGAATAAAAACCACCTAGATAAGCTAAAACTAAAGAGGTGGAAAAACTTGACGCATACAAGTAATAAAAAAAATAACCCTGGGGCACGTTGCTGGCGCAGTCGGTGAAGCATGAGACTATCCATCCTAGGGTTGTAAGTTCGAGCCCCACATTGGGTATAGAGATTACTTAAAAATTAAATCTTTTAAAAACATAACCCTGGGAATGGCAGTAATCAATTTCTTTTTTTTTTTTTTAAGATTTTATTTATTTATTTGAGATAGAAAGTGAGTGAGAGAGAGCATGGGCTGGAGGACAGAGGGAGAGGGGGAGGGAGAAGCAGACTCCCTGCTGAGCAGGGACCCTGATGCAGGACTTGATCTCAGGACCTCAGGATCACGACCTGAGCCAAAAGAAGACGCTTAACCAACTGAGCCACCCAGGCGCCCAGCAGTAATTAATTTCATACAAAATATAATTTATGGCAAAACATCATATGGGTAAAGAAGGAAAGAACTCAGGAATAAGAGGAATATATGGTACTTACAAGCTTGTATGTACCAAAAAATAATAATAATAATAAATAGCCTTGAAATCCAGGAGTCAAAAATTAACTGACATAAGGAAAGTGGACAAACCTATCATCATATTGGAGGATTTTAACACATCCTTACAAGATACTGATTGGTTACTTTTTTTTTTAAGTGTCGGGATGTAAAAATAAAAGATAAAATTAATTAAGTTTGATATAACGGATTATTTTCAAAAATATCTTCAACAATTGATAATACAATAGGTAATAAGGCTAAATACAGTCAATCTCTGGCTACACTGAAATCAGACGAAAGCTCACAAATAAAAGACGGCAAAAATAAATAAATAATAGATGGAAGTACAAATAGTCTGCACTCACATTTGGAAACACTATAAAGCTCTCCTGAATAATTTGTAAATTAATTTAAAAATAGGTCATAATGAAAACTGCAGCATATTTAAAAGCAGAATGATAGTAAATGTGCTATGTATCAAAATTGGTGGGATGCCACAAAAACAGGTATTAGAAACACATTTTGTAGGTGTATGTTTAATGCATGTTTTGGAGAAGAAGAAATTTTGAAAACAAATGGCTAAAGCACTCACCTCAAGAAGTTGGCAAAAGAACAGTAAATATAAAGAGAGTAGAAAGCAGGAATTTTAAAGAACAGGAGCAGAAAGTAATAAAGTGAAATAGAAAGAAATGATATCACCAAAATCAAAGCCTAGTTTTTTCACTAAGACAATAGAAAATGATAAAAGAGAGTGAAAGCCCGCACACAGAGCCAGAAGCGCTGTTTGGATTAAAAGAAAGGACAGAGTTGTAGTTTAACTGGAAATTTTGAAAACACGTGTACATTTAAAACTTTGATAAAATAATTTCTTTTCTAAAACAATATAAATTTCAAAAACTGTCCCAAGAAGAAATGAGCCAATAGCTATGCCAGAAATTAAGTTAATAATCAAAAGATTCTCCTGGCATTCTCCTTTACCCTTTCAAAAAAAAAAAAAAAACCCACCAGGCCAGATGGTTTTCCATAGGCTGGAGGAGTCTTACCAAACTCTCAAGGAGCATTTATTCCATCTTAAACTATTTCAGAAAGAGAGAGAGAGTGAGGGAGAGAGCGCCAGAGAGAAGTTAGCCAACTAATTTTATGAGAATAATATAACCTGGATTGCAAGACAGGGTAAGGACAGTGCAAGAAAAGAAAGTCATAGGCAAATTACACGTATGATTTGGATATGAAAATCCTAATTAAAATACTAGCAAACCAAATTCAGAATTATATATATCTAAGAGGCCAAAATAGAAACTTGAGTGCTTTTTTGACCTGGCCGCAGAAGTCACACAGGGCAGTTTTCTCTTGGTTTTGCACGCCAGCCCTGATTTAGTGCAGGAGATCCTTGCCCCAAGGTCTAACTTCTCCAATTTAGCAGGAAGCAAGGACCACTGGGGACACCTTGGGGGCTGGCTGCCACAACCAAGTCCCCCCCCCCCCCAGACATTAAAGGAGTGCATTGTGTATAAGCGTCTCTAAGAAGTGCCACTGTAAAGTGTTTAATTTTTTTAAAGTCCAGTATTTGTTTAATCCACATCTGTTTGACCACTGGAACCCTTTTATTCACCTAACACCTACTAATTCCTGCACAGTGCACTTTGGTAAACATTGTTTTGGCTGTTTAGTTAAATAAAGGGAGTATTATGAGAGGACACTCTGTAAAACCTTGTGAACTCTTTGAGTGTTCCATATGTAATAGAACATCTAATTTGTTTTTGAGGCTCATTCGTGAAAACCCAAGAGTAAGTGATCTGGCTTCCCTTTCCGTTCATGTGGTAAGTGGTTCATCTCTTTTAAAGTCAGCTTGGGTAGGACTCTATCCTCCAGGTCTGGAGGGAGCCCTGGGGAGTGGGGGGGAAGCCTTACCAGGGCTTCTGGAACTGGATGGGAAGTAGAGTCAGAAACTGCTAGGATCCCATGATTTCAACTTAATTAATGCCTTTGGGTTCTCCCTTCTCATCCTCTTCTCTCGCACCTGCTTTAAAATGTATCAGCACGTTGAAGGACAAGCTGGGTGGTCCTCCCTTTACCACATGATGTCACTCTAAGAAAATTAATAACCCGCAGCGAGGCTGGCCGTGCCTTTCATACGCGTAACATACCCAAGACTCATCCTCATGAAACAAGGAACCCCTAAAGTTAGCTGCCTCCAATTTAATGCGCATTGGACTTGAGATCACTCAGGAACCACACCAACCCGGCTCTGACAGATCCAACAGCCCCTCCGGGGAAGAAGTTTTCTGGCATGAAGGCGAGAACAGCCGAAGGTTTAGGGGATATCTCTGGGTCAAACCCGCAAGACAGCAAACGGAAGAAAGGGCTGAAAACCAAACTTCTAAAATGGATTTTTTTTAAAAATTATGTGTCATGACTAAAAAAAAATAAAATAACTTTTTGGGAATAATTTTTCTCTTGGAAAACGCTGGCCTGCCTCAACTGCTAAGGGAAAACAGTGGGAAGGCTGGTGTCTGCCCAGTACGCGGGCAGGGAGGAAGGGTAGCAGGAGCCTGGTGCTGGGACAGACTCTAAGGAGGGAAGGAGGAAGGAGACCAGCTTTAACCAGAGCAAGTGTGCAGCTCGAGCGGGTCCCTGCGGCGCTGTAAGGGTTCGTGCCGTGTGCACTGAAGCTGGCCAGCGGCGATGTCCTTACAGGCTCTGGAGGCTCCGGGAGGAGGGGGGAAAGTGGAAAAACCGAAATTGGAGCTCTGTGGCAGTGGCTTCGGTGTTTCAGAGCGGAAGGAGACGCGGTGACCCGGCGGAAAGTTCAGGGGAGGGGGCTTGCAGCGAGAGGGGTAGGGGACGCCGAGGACTCCCCATGCTACTTGCGGGGTCGGGGGTAACGCTGGAGCCCGCGGTACCGGCGCTCGCTGCAGGCGGGAACAAGACGCCTGCAAGGCCGGCACCGGGGCGGGACCCGAGGGCTTCGGGGGTGATTGTGGCGGCAACCGGGAGCCACAGGTTGTTCTAAGGAGAGGAGGGTCACGGAGCGGCCTGAGAAGGGGAAGGGATGATACCTGAGATTAGTAAGAAATTCATCATTATAAAAAGGAGAAGAGCCGGCCTACTGAACAGACTAAGCTCCAACTGGAGGGAGTGCTGGTTTCACCCTTCGGGCTCCGCGCCTCCAGGAAGCCTTCCGAGATGGACCCCTGCGCTGCGGGCTCCATCCGGGCTTGGGTGAATCCGGTGCCCGGGAGGCCTCGCCTCGGCGCCGCCCTGGCTCTCGGTCTTGCTCGGGGCGGGGGGCTCGGCAGCCTCAGGAGGTGACCGCGAACCCGCACGAGGACCCGAGCGCGGCGGGACGGCGCGGTGCTAGTGCGGGGGGACAGGGCGGCACGGCCCGAGGGGCGGAGGACAGCGCCGAGCGTCCGCGGCCGCTGCCCCAGCGGAGCCGGCCGAGGAGCGCACCCCGCCCTTCCTGTGCCGGGGGCTCGGCGGCGGCGTCCCCCGGGGCCCGGGAGGGGTCGTGGAGGGCGCGGCCGGAGCTGGCCCGGGCTCGCAGCGGGAGCCTGGTCCCCCCTTGCAACGCCCCCGCCGCGCCGCCCGTTCCCGATCGGGGCGCTGGGGCGCGCGTCCACGGGAGACTCGGGCTGCGGCGACTGCCTGGCTTCGCCTCGGAGCCCCGCCCGCGGGATGCGGGGCGTCCTCTCCTGTTTCCTTCTCTGTCGCTGACACTGTGTCCGGGGTCTCGAGCTTTGTCTCGCCGCCGCTGTTATCCCGGCTTCTGGATCCCGACGCCCTCTCTTGGGCTTCGCATTTTGAGGTCCCCTGCGACCCATCTCCGCCGCTCCGCCCGCATCTTTCACAGCCCACAGCGGTCACTGTGAGCCTTACACGAACACACAGCCCTGCCCAGCCCCCGCCCTGACCTCTCTGCACGTCCGTCGCGAAAAGATCCAGGAGCACGGTTAGACACCCGGGTCTCTAAGTGGTTCTCAAACTGGGCCCCGTGGTCACCTGAGCCCCATCCAGCCTTCTTTGGACCGGAGTTTGTGCAAAGCCACTCTTCGGCCCATCCTTATTTTTCCGCCTTGCAGTTACGACTCTTCTCATGGAGACGGAAGAGCTTTTTCCTTGTTTGCTCTCTTTGTACTTTTAAGGTGAATGGTGATGACGACGGTCTTGGAGAGTTAAAGTTGGAGGCAGTGAGGGTGGGGGGCTGGGGTGAAGGCCACAGGCATCCGAACAAAGGGCCTGGGCGACAGGTGCACCACCTGGGTGGGAACAGAACCTGCCCCTCGGAGTGACTGCAGCATCAAGAGTGCTGCTTCCCCTCTTCCCTTTCTCACTGGGCTTGATCAGGTTTTGCTTTATAAAGGCCACCTTGTTGCCCCTTCTTTATGTAATGCTGAGGCAATGAAAAGAAAAAACCAAATGGTGACTGCCATTTGCTGCTTGGAGTAATGCCTCAGAGAATCCAGGCTGAAGTTAGAGGCCAACTGCCCCCCTTGCTCCCGATGCCCATGATGACTTTGGGGTAGGAAGTAAACTGGAGGAGTGAGGAATAGCTTATCCTTTGAATCTTGACACTAATCAACAACCATTAAGTTCAAATGAGTGGGTGGAGTAGCTGGGGAATGTCAAGTGCAGCAGGCCCTTGACAAGCAAACATAATGAGGAAGCATCATTAGGTCACAGCCTGAAGCTGGAGATTCTGGGGCAAAGGAAAAAGAGAAATAAGGGGGGGAGAGGGACTCCAAAGTATCAAGAGTTGAACCGAAAAGTGAAGAAACGCAATTCTGAGTGACTCTAATTCAAGAATTATCGCTTCAGTGGATTGGGTAGTTGTTTGCAAGCTGAAGATCGGAAATGTTTGTGGCTTTAATACTGAACCGAACAAAAATATTTTCTGGACTGACTGAGGATAATGATTCTCTCTTCTCTCTTCTTTAGGGTACGGCCTTGTAGGAAAACATGGCAGCTGGGGTTAAAAAAAAAAACACAAACCACTTTGAATCCTAATCACGCCTTTCCAAGCTGCATGGGAGGCAGAGAGAGCTTCTGGTCTCGCAGAACCTCTGCTTGATTGTCTGCTAAATAGGATTGTGTGAGAAGTAAATGAGACACGGGGCCCACGTACACCTGGTGGGTGCTATTAATACACAGAATTGTCATTACTAAAATCACTATTCATCGCAATGAACTATTTTTGTAGAAATCATGCTATGGCTTTAATAGGCACTCAATAAATAATAATAATAAAAATAAATGAATGACCCTAATTCATAAGTACTACCCTGTCTTATGTTTAGTCCCAGACTTCTTGTTTTATCCGCAAGACATATTACACAGACTAAAATATTGGCATTTTCTTAGTTTTGATTTGTTCTTTTGAAGAACAATAGAAAAGTTTACAGACCGTGGTGTAAGGGAGCTGGTATGATTCTGTCAACTAACCCAAAAGAAAGAATGAGAAGGGGGCGTAGTCAGGACTGGGCAAGAACCACAGCTTCTCCTGCAAAGTCTGTTGTGATTAAGGGTGCTTCCCAATTTTTCTTGTCATTTTCAAGGTCAGCGTCGAGCCTTCCTGGGATGCAGAAGGGCTTTGGAATGTCAGAAAGAAGTGGAAGAAATTCTTCAGGTCCCTGGAAACCCTACCTCCCTGGAGGTGTTGAGGGGGAGAGAGAATAATTAAATAGTAAGTAAATTAATATTGCTCTCATTCTGCTTGCAGGGGCCAGACGGTGGGATTTACATTACAAAGATTGAATTTCCATTATAAAGAAGCCCTTTAGGTATTTTATAACTAAATCCTCTTAGGCAAAGACTTGGAAAGACTTGCCTTGACTCAATGTTCTTTATAAAGCCTCCCGGTTCTGCATAAAAGGAAGTGAGCAGTGATAGGATGGACGCTGTTTTGGAGGGAATCTGCAAGGATTTGGTGGCTGAGGGGGAGGCCCATGGAAAGGGTTGCGCTGTGAGTGACAGTAGTGACTTCTCGAGGTGGCCCATGGGAGAGTCTGCACTAGGGAGCAAAATTAGCTCCCAAGTCAAAAGCGGCCAGGGGGAAAGGAACGGGCTGCTGTGAAGGAAACTTCAAGACTTGGGCAGGATTTTAGTGTCACGCAAGAAGCAAAAGCGGGGGAAGAAAGACTGGGTTCCAAAGGGAGTCAGTGTGTCTTCTGGGGGCAGCTCCAGAATTTCCAGCATGGGAAGCGATTTGGGGCAGCCACCTCCTTTGACACCTAAGAGTCTGGAAGATCTCTGCAGGACACATGCTGATTTTACTTAGACCACACATTCATTTGGAGTGGGCTGGTCTGGATGAAAGAGATGGGAGTAACTAAGACACTAACCTTCTCAACCACTGTTTGTACCATAAAAGAATCAAGGTCGCTGGCAGAGAACGAAAAGACCCAGGAACCAAGTTCCCGCGGGGGTCTTGTGTTATCTTCCATTGTGGTGACTTGGGGTCTTTTTGCTCTATTCCCACGGCTGCTGTTCACCAAGGCCACCCATCTTTCTGGGGTCTCTTTGACATCAACGGTGTGTCCCTATGTGCCCCATTTATACCTCCCTGGAAAGAACACCCAACTGGTCCAATGGAGTCTCTGTGAGGCCAGGAGAGGAGCTTTGCTCCTCAAAAGTGGCAGGGGAGGGAGTCATTCTGGAAGAACTGTCTGGGGCTGCTTCTCTAAGCCGGTGTCCACAGAAGGGCCTGTGATCTCCCAGGACATACGCTGTTTTCTACTGCAGGTGGACTCAGATCAGGAGCACGAGGCGTGGGGAATGTGCTCAGGTTACCTCTTGTCTCAGTACTCACCGAATATGCGGACAGGAAAAGGGCCTCAGGGGGTGTGCGAAACAGTCTTCTTTGAGAGCAATCTCCCTTTACAACATTACTGGCGAGTCATTCAGTCTGTCTTTGACAATGACAGTAGCAAGAGCATCCACTCTGATGGAGTGTTCCGTGCCTGGCAGGTCCTGGGACAGCGCTGAGCACTTTCCCTGCTCCCAGAAACACGCATATCCCCGGCACCTCACCGGTGTGAGCAGGTAGGCGCCCTTGATAGAACTGGCCACATTTTATGGATGAATCATCTATTTCTAGGTAACAGGCTGCTCCAAAACTTAGTGGACTTAATCATCACTGTATTTGTTCAGATCTCGTGGGTCAGAAAGGCAGGTATGGTTCAGCAGGCAGCATCTCTCTGCTCTGTGATGTTAGGGGCCTCGGCTGAGTGGCTGGAAGGGCTGCAACTGGCCGGGAATCTCTCTTCTTATGATGTTGGGGCAGCTCACCTGTCACTGGAAAATCCAAGATGGCCTCCCTCACTCGCCTAGGACCTTGGTGTGGGCTGTTGGGCAGGGGGCTTGGGTTCCGCTTTGGGTGAGTGCCCTCTGTTTCTTGCTCTCTCTCTCTCACTCTCACTCTCCCTCTCTGTCTCTCCATGGTCTCATCATTCAGTAGCCTAGCCTGACCTTCTGTGCATGGCGGCTGGCTTCCAAAAGGGCAAACGCGCAGCTGCAAAGCCTCCTCAGGCAGAGGCTGGAAAGTCACACGGCATCACCCACGCAGCATCCATCAGGCAAAACAAGTCACAGAGACAGCCCAGATGCAAGAAGAGGGAGGTGAGGCCGCCTGTGCATGGGGGGCAGGGGGGTGGGGTGGCGGGAAGGCACGTTGGTGGCCATCTTTGCAGATCATTAGTTTTCCTCTTCAAGGATTAGCTGAGGATGTTCAGACAGAAGAGCTGAGCGGAAAAGAACTGAGACACTTTTCTGTCATAAAGTGGTTCAGGCTGGGGTGGTCACTGAAAAGAAGAGAATGTCACAAAGATTCTCAGTGAAAGCCCTTCGAATACCCTCTGTCCACGGATCCATCTCACATAAAATGGCAATGCTCCCAACACCAGTTATTTTTCTTCTTATCTCTCATCCTTTCTAGAATATGCCCCATTCCAGCTATTTACCTTTTTTCTACCTGGATTTAGGTGATGATCTATCATCCAAGAAAAAATTTTCACAGAGTTAATGCCTTTCTCATTTTTGTAGACTATGTCTCATTTTTGAGAACCATCTGGAAAGTCTTGAGCCATTAGAATGCTCAACAGTGGACTCCTGGAGCTTGTGATTTTCTGGTTAACTGAATATTTAGCTCTGGTCATTTCAGCTCCTGTTGGGAGATCTTAGAAAATGTATTAATTTAATTTACTGCCTTTGTAACTAGTATATGAAACACATTTGAATTTTTGGCTCACAAGTGAACACCTCTAGGCTGGAGTCAGCTTTCTGATCCTTGTTTTCTGAGCCGCTGTAGCAGGATCCGTGGCTGGGCGGGATATGGACTTTCCACGAAGTGACTGGTAACCAAGTTTGATCATTTTAGTAAAACTTTCTGCTTTCTCAAAAAAATTAAAGGCAACCCCTCTTTTCAAAAAATGCTACCTATGTGGAGATTTTACCATAAACTTGGACACTTTTTTAACCAGATGAAGGGCAACTATTTTGTTATTTAATCACCGAGAGTGTTACTCTTGAGTCATCTGACCCTTCAAGAGGAAATCAGTAATTAGTAATGGATCAGTGTACGTCAGTGTGGAACCCAGTTCTTCCTAAGAGGAAGGCCTGAACAATAGGGGATGTGATGTTTCATTGGACTATTATTATAGAAATCAGGCACGTCCATCCAGACACATTCTTTTTTGGACTTTCATTTCTGTTAGACCTCTGACCCCTCACACACAGTTCCCAGCCACACTCTTAATGGTCTCTGCAAGATAAGATTTTGCATTTAAACTGTGGAAGTGGTTCTAGGGCTGGGTGATGTTTATATTTGATTGAAACAAGCTTAACTTTGAAGAAGAGTTACTTGATTTGGATTTTATAAAGGAACCCCCCCAACATCATGACATCATTTGTCTAATCAAGGATGGTTGAGAGAATAAAGACTCCACGGGCCAATTCCAGCTTCAATATGTAATGAGGAAGTGTGACGAGTAGAGATGGTCCGTAGTTATAAAGGTTCTGTGTTAAAGCAATACATATATATAACGGGTGTTACAACACAACGCTGCTCATAGCCATCCCTGCTGCTTTCTTTGCCCTTGCCCTTCACAAGTTGCTTTATCTGTATTCACCAACTTTTTTTAAAAAAGATTTTATTTATTTATTTGACAGAGAGAGAGAGATAGCCAGCGAGAGAGGGAACACAAGCAGGGGGAGTGGGAGAAGAAGAAGCAGGCTCCTAGCAGAGGAGCCTGATGTGGGGCTCGATCCCAGAACGCTGGGATCACGCCCTGAGCCCAAGGCAGACGCTTAACGACTGCACCACCCAGGCGCCCCTGTATTCAATAACTTTTGAAAAATCTAGCAGGTGTCAGGCACTGGGGTTCTAAAGACAGTAGAGCTGGGGCCCCGCCCCCTGGAGACGGACATGTAAGGGGAGTGGTAGCAGCTTGCCAAGCGCTGTTGTATGGACACGGGCACGGAAAGCCTGGGGAGGTCAGGGAAGGCTTCTTGGAGGAAGAGATGCTTATGGTGAAACTCTAAGAGAAAGCAGGAATTCACCAGGTACAACATGGGGGTGAGGGTGGGAGGTTATTTAAGATGCATTACTGGTGAGGAAGCAGAAAGAAGGCAGCTTGTTGAGGAAGCTGCTGGGGGCCCTTCTCTTTGGGAAGACTAGCAGCTGCAGTGCAGAGGCTGTCAGGGACTGGCTTGTGGAGCCCCTCGGTGCCAAGCCCAGGAGTTGGGGCTCTATCCTGCAGGGTAGACAATGGGAACCCTGAAGGAGTTTAAGTCTCTGTAAGGAAAAGGGAAGAGGGGGTAAAGGTGGGAGAGGGTGGAAGCAAAGCAGAGGCAAATACTGCAGTGGCCGGAAGCTGGTTAATACTCTCTAGATTCTACCTGCTCTTCCTTACTAGCCGCGTGCACCTGCATCACGTTACTTGACCTCTGTGACTTCCATTTGCTCCTCTGAAAATAAGGATAATAACAGAGCCTACCTTATCACATTATTGGGATGCTTAAGCGATTAAAGATATGTAGAGCCATCAGCGACGTGATCAAATATGGACACAGAAAGCTTGCTTTGGTGGCATGGCAGAGGGAGGAGCTGATGGGAGGGTGTTTGAAATTCACCAGAGGAAAGACCAGTGAACCAGCAGTGGAATCAATCAGGGGACTGATTCACAAGATAATGAGAGATAAATCCTTCAGGACTTGGCAAACTGGCAGGATGTGCGGGGGGACGGGGAGAGGGATGAGTCACTGGTGACCCTCAGGGTTGCTGGCCCGGGAGTCTGACTGAGGGGTGAAGTGCTCATAACAAGAATAGGAGTCAGGGAGGAGGGGACTGGGGACAGTTCCGACTGCTGTGTTTGAGGTGCTTGGGCGCCATCAGAGTGGGGTGTTTGGCTGAATATATGGATCAGGTCTAGGAATCTGGATTTGGGACTCATCAGGATGTCGGCAGTAGGAGAAGCCATGGTGTGGGCAGGCTGGCACAGGCCAGGTGGTCGGAGAGCGACAGGAACACAGGGCAGAGACCTGAGCAGGACCCCGTGGAGACCTGGGTCTGGAGCACTCTAGACATTTCCAGGGTGCTGGTAATGTTTTAATGAGTCTGAAGTTGTTCAAGTTGTGCCGGAATGATGCATTAGGAGGCCAGCACGTCTGAGGGGCAGTGGCTCTTGGGGACAATAAGGAAGGAAGGTAGACCTCAGAAGTGACCTGAAGGGGTGGTCAAGGATGAAAATCAGTTTTGAGAAGTTAGCGGAGGACCCCCGTGTCCATGTTCCCAGGCAGAAGGGGGCGATGGCGGGCTGGTAACTGGTTGGCAGTGCTGGACAGATGAGGATGAGTAGGAGAGGATGGTGGCATGGGTGGGGACCGGTCCAAGCTGGAGCTGTTTCTAAAGAGAACTGCTCTTTTCCAGCATTTACTCTACACGCTCCTTTGTGTGAAGCCTCTCGATGGCTGCGTTTCTCCTCACGGCAACCTTCAATAGTGGGTACTAGTGTCATCCACATTTCACCAGTAAAGAACAGTTTTAAAGAGACTAAATTACTTGCCTAGGGTCACGCCGTAGTAATGGCGGTGACAGTCCATGTAGAGCCTGCACGTGTCTGCCCCCAAGGCTGCAGGTGTTCTCAGGACCTTACCGGTCAAGGCTTCATCAGGAAACAGATGGTGCCTTCAAAGTGGGTGACTTGTTGTAAAAATAATAAGGAACTATTTTTAAAGGTGCAGGCAGGGCTTAAGGAAACCGTAGGCATGGTGCAGGACCTCGGGGCAAGGAAGCAGGAGGCTTGGAGGGGTGAGGGCAGAGGGTAGCGATGGGCTCTAGGAATGGGCCATGAATAGGACCCCTGACCATCACAGGTGGCCAGCCTAAGTGGTTCCTGCAGGGAGGAGCCCGAGGACTAATTTCCTGCCCTCACAGTCCTGCGGTGCTCAGACCCCCTCACTGGCCGAACAGCCAGATGGCAAAGGACAAGAGATCAGTCTCAGGACACAGAGCAGAGTGGAGAGGGGTGCACAGTGGATCTGGGGGAACAGGTAGAAGCTTCCAGTAGAGGCATCCTTGGGAGCTGGAGAGAAGATGAGGAGAAACGCCAGGCTGAGCTTATGGTCCAGCAAGCCTCCTTGTACCGCCATGGCTACCCAGCTGGAATTGGTGACGTTAGGACCAGCCCAGGAGACCCAGCATTTGGGTATCTTTGTGGCTCCTTTGGCACCCAAAAGCCCTTGCTTCTCCTCTCAATTCCAGGACTCAGAGGACTGACAGAGGAACAAAGCCCACCTTTGGCAGACCAATGAGCTTCCTTCTCCAAGAAGCTCAGCCACCACTCCAAACCCCACTCCTCCTCCCCACCCCGGCTGCACCCCCCTTCCCCTGCTGGCCGCACAGGATACTTTCTGACACTTGTTAAAGAAATGCTGCCAGATTTCCCCAGCTCTTCCCAATAGTCAAGTGCATGCTGATGGGGTGAATCCGGGTTATGACCTGTAGACCATTTAGAAAGGCCCCTGTCTTCTAACGTCAGGCCAAAGAGAGAGGTATGTGTGCGTGTGTGTGAGTGCGTGTATGCAGGTGTGTGCATACGTGCATGGGCGTTGGGGGGGAGTGAATACGGATGGATGGATGGATGGATGGATGGATGAATGTGTGGAAGTGAGATAAGATAAACTGAATTCAAAAGCAGACCGCGCTCCTGAGCAAACTGCCCGCGTGGCGTGTTTCTTCCCACCACCCCCAGCTCCTTATACACTGTGACCTGGTCCTTGAGCCCTGGCTGCGGGCAGGACCATTTGGTGGACACGCTGTGGAATAAGAGTAGAGACGGTGACTGGGATTCCAGATTCATCATGAGGGTCTCATGATAGTGACCATGGCAGTCTTTGGGTGACAGCCACTTGGGGTACCCTCTGTGTAACTTTATTATGTCTGCTCCCTGCTGCCAGGAGCGTCTGAAGAAGTAAGTAGTATTTTTGAACTCTGATCTGAGTGGCTGTGAAATTACATTGATTCATGTGTGAAAATTAACATAAAGAGGAGTGTTCACTCATGTCTTACAAAGAACAGGCCGCTAAATTAGATGCAAATGGGAAATATCACTGCAGATTTTGGGAGAGGGTGAGATCTGCGGTGGATAGCTTCCATTGGCTGACCGCCAGCCGTGTCCTTGCTGACCCGCACAGAGCACAAACGACACTCGGCATCTCTGCTCCCGAGCTGGTTCTGGGACGCTACACCAGGTTTTCAGTTACCTTAAGTATGGCCCTGGACACCAGGAGCCTCAACACCAATTTTTCATGATTTGGGTTTCTCTTTTTCCTTTTTCTTTTTCTTTTCTTTAGAGAGAGCTAGCACACGTGTGCACGCAAGCAGGGAGATCGTGCAGAGGGAGAGGGAGAGAGAGAATCTCAAGCAGACTCCACACCCAGCACGAGCCTGGGGCTCAATCTCAGGACCCTGAGATCATGCCCTGAACTAAAATCAAGATTCAGCCGCTTAATGGACTGAGCCACCCAGGCGCCTCTGGTTTCTCCTTTGACGCCAGTGTTACCCTCATTCAGTTTAAGCCTCTTACAGTAAGGACACTCCAACTTGTGCGGATGGAGGTGCAGGATAAACAAATATAAATGGAATAGAAAGAAGAATTTAATTTGAGATGCAAATAACATACTGATTTTTTTTTTCCAAATTAGGCTTTGTTGGTCTAATAATACCTGTCAACTAAAATCGTAAAACCAAATCATCAGAGATGACTTCTCAAGGATCCTTACAGCAAGTCGTGGGCCCAGCTTTGTCTGGCTCGCTAAACAGACTGGGTTCGTGTTGGATCCCAGAGCACGGCATGTGCTTTGGCTCTGGTCTGTAGCACATCACAGCTGTTATCCCTTTGCATCATTCAGGTCTCATTTCTGAGTTCCTTCATGAGTTCATTCTTATTTCCCGGGACCTCCCTAAGTGGGGGAGGGGCAAGAATTTTTGTCTGTTTCATCCACATCCATAGCTTCATCCCCTACATCAACACCTGGCACATAGTAGGAGCCCAATAAATGCTGAATGTGGAAGGAGCCCAATAAATAATCACTGAGCGAATGAATGATGGTATGGATTTTTAAGTGAAATGGGGAAAATCTTCCGAAATTTCTGGAGAGTGAGAATTTTCTGCAAAAGAGATTTTGCAGGTTCATAGCAAACAGCCATTCACACGATCCTCATACCGCCTGGCTGTGTATTCAGTGTCAAGCTAGCCACCCAGCTGTGCACAGAGCCCATGAAATCAGAATAAAGAGTCAAAGGGCATTCTATGGAATAGAAAACATGTTTTTCTTGTTCCTGATACATCAGATGATTTCTCTGCTCGAGCCTCACATAATAGAAATAGTTTCTATGACACTTTAAATATTCTGTTAATTTACAAGCTGTGCTTCCATTGTCATTTAGGAATTGGTAGAGCTTTGACAACCTGTTTTTAACGGTTCCCAAAACCTCTCAAGAGTATCTCATAAACGATAGTTATTCTGGCGTGTGGTAATTCAAGGATAGCATCATTTTTTGTTAATTGTTGAAGGTGGTTGGTGCCGGTATTGAGAAGAAAAACATGAACCCCGTGTTTTAAGTTGGCATCTTTTTTTGGTACAATCAGATCCGCATCAGAGCTTGTGGGGTTTCTTACCTGAGAGGAAAATGTCTGTCCCGACTGCATGCACGTCCTCATGTCGTTACAGGTGGAAATGGGCACTGACCGCCAAGCCAATGAAGCTGGTGTTCTCTGTCTCCCTGGTGCTTGTCCTAATACCAGGCAAAAAGGTCACAGTTTGTGAACATTTGCCAAACAAAACCACATTTATTGAGCATTCCTAGTGTTCATGCCACCGTGCCAGGCACTGTGAGGAGCAGAGCAAGATTTTAAGACAGGGTCTTCTCCCGGGAGGGGGCTGGGGGCTGGGGGGCAACAGGTGAAGGGGGTGCAGACTACACTTATCTCAATGAGCACTGATTAATATATGGAAGTGTGGAACCCCTATATTGTACACCTGAAACTAATAGAACATGGTGTGTTAGCTACACTGCTATTAAATTTTTTTAAAAAGACAGGCTCTCTGCCACTTGGAGGTTTACAGTCTCTCCAAGGAGACATTACTCCCAACGAAATGACCAGTAAATGGTGAAGTAGAACGAGCATGCACTAACTAGGGTATTCGGGTGTCAGAGCTCTGCTCGGGGCCACCTCCTTACACTCACTCCCTTGGTGATGCCACCCAGGGCTTCTTTTCTTAAAGTAAACTGATTTTATTTTATTATAATAATTAGTTATATTGCACATCTTTGTAACTAAAAATAAAGTCTTCCAATTTCATGCGGGACTTTTAACGGCTTTGGATGCTGTGTAAATGCCACTGATTCTCAAATGTGTGCCCTCCACCCAAATCAGAGGTAGATTGCAGCTCCTATTTACATGCTTGGAGCAGCTGTGACTCAACCCGCTCCCTGAGCGGACGTCTTCCTCCTGGCAAATGACACTGCTGACCACCTGGCTGTTCAAGCCAGAGACCTGGAGTATTTGATCTGCCCCCCAGCCCCTGCATCCGGTTTACCCCAAGCCTGGCTGTCCCCACCATTTCCACCTCCCACAGAATTCCATTGTCTTGTCACTCTCTCTGCTGCCCCCACACTAGTTGGAACCCCCACTGGCTCCCACGAGAGTAGTCCTAACTGCTGTGACCCAACTCATTCTTCTCACAGACCCTGGCGTCCGAAACGGAAACCAGATTATATCACCCATTTAAAATCCTTCACTAGAATCTATGCATGGGATAAAATTGCATGGAACTACACACACACACAAATGAAACTACACACACACACGAAATCTTTAACCTGAACAAGATCTGTGGTCTAGAGAACAGCGTTGTGCCAACGTCAGCCTCCTCATTCTGATTTTGTACTGTGCCCATAGAAGAGGCCACCGTGGGGGGAGGCTGGCAGAAGTACAAGGGAAATCGATGGACTATTTTTTGCAACTTCCTGTGAGTCTATAATTAGTTAAGAATGAGGTTAAAAAAGACTTGAGTAAGAATGAAGAAAATTATTGGCTTCCCACTGCAACCAATTCAACTCTTCACCACAGCCTGTGGAAATCATTGACTGCTGTGGTTCTTGCCAACCCCTTGACAATCCTTCCCAACGTCATGCTTCCACAATCAGTGACTCTTCTTCAACTACCCTGGATTCCCCGTAGTTGCCTAAACATAGTACACACCTTTCTGCCCCAGGACGTTTGCTGTTCCATATGCCCAGAATGCTCTGTCCATGGCTGGTTTTCCCTCATTCATCAGAGAAGTCGTTCCTGATGGCTGACACCTATATTGGACCCTGACTTGATTCTTTTCCTTATTAGAACTGGTTGTCATCTGTTATGAATGTTTGCTTAATACCCACCAGAATGAAGAGCCTAGTGAGAGAATACGGACAGATCATGTCTGTTTCATTTACTACTATATCTTGAGTCCCTAGCATGGTGCCTGACCTACACTTGGTATTCAATAAATATTTATTGTTAAAAAGAAAATGCAAACAAACGTGGTTAGGGTCCCCCAAACTGGGGATGCCTGTGTCAAAAGAAGCTTGAAGAAAAATTTCATACAAGAGCTCATTAAAATTTGAATTAACCAAGAGTATCTGGTTTGATAAATGTCGTCGGCGTGTGTGTGCACAATTAAGATTCTGTCCTCAAAATACAAATGTACATCATGGACATGTGCAATTCTATTTATTTACTTTGAACTTCTGCAATCAATTTTAAAACCAACTGCAGGAACTACTCTAAGGTCTAATATTTTAAGTCTCCCCCAATAACTTTGAATTTATTCTAACTCATTTTACCTGATATTTCTGTGCAGAGTAATAAAGGAGGGAGATGTTGCATTTGAGTTACTTTGTTGAAAAATATATGTATTTATTGTTTTCTTCTTATTAAAGTTCTAAATGCACATTTCAGGTAATTTGGAAAATACAGAAAGATAAAAATGAAAAGAAATATCCCAGTTAACCCACTATCCGGAGATCACCATTATTCACACTTGTACTTTCTTACTGTTCTTTCGATGCGTATTTCTTTACCATCAAGAAACACACTACAAATGGACTGTGAGACCTTGGCTTTTCGAATGTAACATTAACATAAGCAGTTTTACACCAGTAGGTATTATTTGAAAGAAGTGGGATTGGGCTAGGCTGGTGATGGGTATTAAGGAGGGCACATACTGCATGGAGCACTGGGTGTTATACGCAAATAATGAATCATGGAATGTGACATCAAAAACTAAGGATGTACTGTATGGTGTCTAACATATCATAATAAAAAATTATTATGAAAAAAACAGAAAAAAAAGTTTTTCAAATGAGAGTGCCGTGATTTATTTCACTCTGCTCCTATGGTGCAGAAACACTCTGGCTTATTAGTCTATTTGGAATTTAGGCTATTTTCCCCCTACTTTCACATATCCACAATGCTGTGATTATCTCTGTCCACAAATATTTGTCAAAATTTCTTATATTTACTGAGAATAGCTTTTTAGAAGGAGAATTACTGAGGCAGAAGATAGTCCTATTATTATTATTATTTTTTTTTTTTTTTGAGAGAGAGAGGGAGCACGTGCGCGAATGAGCATGAGCGGGGGAGGGGCAGAAGGAGAGGGAGAAAGAGAATCTTACGCAGGCTCCACGCCCAGCATGGAGCCCAACACAGGGCTCCATCTCATGATCCTGAGATCACTACCTGAGCCAAATTCGAGAGTTGTATGTTTAACTGTCTGATCTTCCCAGGCACCCGGGTAGTCACCTTTTTAAAGCTCTTGATAATGTATGGGCCAATTGTTTTCCAGAAAAACTGCATTCCCATGGCTATTACTTTATTTCAGAGCCATTCCTCTTTACTCTGGACCAAAGCGGGTATGACTCAGGCCCGTGCTGGATCCTTTCCAAGAGGAGAATTACGAGGGGCCAGCCTGCCTTCCCTGTGGGGCGGTCTTGCCTAAAAAGTGGTCCAAAGCATGGATAGCCAAAGACCCAGAGACCGTCTTGAGCCTCCTGCTTATTTACTTCCTCATTATCCTAGGGAGAAATGTTAGTATTCGGGTCTGGCTTCCTGAGCTTTAATTTGGAAAGCAAGTGGAGGAAGTGGGTTAGTTTAAATTCCCAGAGCATTCCTTTGCATCAGTGAGAAGTTACAATTTTTGAATAGATACCTGTATTCCAGCTGGTCCCAGGGTGCCTGAAGAGTTTAGGGCGTGATTAAAAGAGTTGAAAGGGAGCAGTGTCAAAAGACCCAGAAAATCTAGTGTGTCGAGTCTGAAAACAGGATTTCAAGCTTTTGAATTTCACCAGCTCATTCACAGCTGCACATCCTGTCAGATTTGGGCGACTGGGTAAACATCTTTGGAAGAGAGCCTTTGACATTTAAGATAAAAATATTTTGAACCTGAAGGAAAATGAACAATTGCCGTGACAAGGGGCTGACACGTTTTCTGGAAAGTAGTTCTTTTTATTCTTAATGAGGTAGGACCTAATTGCTCTGAGTAAATTGAGTATTTTTGGCTCTTCCATCCGCATCTCAAGTATTTGGTTTCGAAATTGTGTTGACAGAACCCAGTGAGGATTTTTTTCACGGTTTTGATTGTGGTGATTAATAACGAGGAAAAAACATCTCTGTGTGTGTTTGTGCGTGTGCGTGTGCATGTGTGTGTGTGTGTGTGTAGGTCTCTACACGGAGAGAGCGCTGATGGAGACTTACATGTTCTGTAGATCGTGGAATCCGATATATCCATGCAGGTTGGAAGTTTCTGGTTAGACCTCGTAGGAGCCCATGTGGTGACTGATAAGCCCCAGTAGCCCCAGACCAACAAAGCTTGGCGTAAATATTCCGATCTTCAAAGCAGCAGTCCCAGTGAGGTTAAAAGTCCTTTAACTCTGAATTTCCTTTGTTCCGGAGCTGACGTGGCCGACAGACAGGGATCACCATGCACGTGTTACCCTTTCCTTTGAAGGTCTGCGAGGGTGTTTACTAATTACAGGCAAATGAACAATTATTTTAAAGAGGTTTTTTTTAAGCCTGTTTGTTGATACTCTGATGAGGTTATTTATAGTAATCTTTTCACGCAGCTTCTGAGTCTCCGTAAAAGCAAACAGGTGAAGTCAATAGAGACGGTAGAGAGGGGAGCGGTGATGTTAGCTCTCCTCGTACGAACGCGGAGCTAATGAGGGCGTGAGTTCCCCAACCCCAGAGACACAATTCCGTCGGTGCCAGAAGAGAACTCGCACCTCCAGCTCTCTCAAACTTGGGTGCTTTATCATGAGAGGAAGTGGGTCAATGTGAGATGATGGTTCAGGACAAAGCTATCACCCTAACCACCCAGGCTCCCGGCCCAAGCTGGCTTGTCGTCGTTGCGGTCCTTGACTATGATGACTTTCTTCTTAGTTAACAGAGAATTGAAAATATGCCTCGTGATCTATCTGGGGCTTTCCCTTGCAAATGCCGGGCGTCAACGGCCAAAACTCCTACTTCCGGGTGATACAAAGAGGGCATTGCCTGTGCTCCCAGGAGGGAGGGAGGCACAAGGTGTCCCGAGGGCCCACGGGAGGGCCTGGGAGGCAGCTTCAATCACACCTCCTGTCCGGCCAGTCAGGGGCCGGCTCGGGCCATGGCTCTCACCACATCACAAGCACTCAGTAAATATTCATGGATGAAGTCAAGAATGATGAAGGCTGGGGCGCCTGGGTGGTTCAGTCGGTGAGACGTCTGCCTTTGGCTCAGGTCATGATCCTGGGGTCCTGGGATCCAGCCCTGCCCTGGGCTCCCTGAAAAGCGGGGAATCAGCTTCTCCCTCTGCCTGCAGCTCCCCCTGCTTGTGTCTCTTTCTCTTTCTCTCAAATAAATAAATACATCCTAAAAAAAAAAAAAAAAAAGGATGATGAAGGCTGCTCTTTCAAAACCACATCAGACCATCCGTTACCTTCCAGCCCTCCTGCACCCACCCACCGAGCGTATAATCCGTAACTGGCCTAACGGAAGAATGGAACAAGGGAGGCTAACAAAGGATTTTTCTGATCATTTTTTTTAACACTTTAGAAATATATTGTCTAATTTATTAGAAGTTAACTACTGTTGTGTTCCTCTACCCTTTTTTCCATCATGTGTATTATTACTGCTCAGAAATCTATTATCTCGGAATATCACACAGTTAGAGCCAGTGCTGCTCAAGACATTCTGAAATTAAAAATAATTTATATATTATAAAGATATAAAGGTTATAAAGATAAAGTTTTGTTTTTGTTTTTGTTCTTTGTTTTTTTTTTTTTAAAGATTTTATTAATTAATTTGACAGAGAGAGACACAGCGAGAGAGGGAACACCAGCAGGGGGAGTGGGAGAGGGAGAAGCAGGCTTTCTGCTGAGCAGAGAGCCTGATGCAGGGCTCGATCCCAGGACTCCGGGATCATGACCTGAGCCCAAGGCAGACGCTAAATGACTGAGCGACCCAGGCGCCCCTATAAAGATAAAGTTTTAACTTTATAAAGTTAGTGATCTTTATTTGGATCCTAATATCCAAATGTAACGTGTTCCCTTTCTTTTAAGGACTATAAACGAAATATAGCTTCCATGGTACTAGATAGAAATAGATGGACATGACCAGGGAGGTCATAAAGGACGGATATTATTTCCCCTAAGGAAATTTTAAGATCTCTTAAATAATTTATTTCATCTATTACTTTTAAATTAAATATTTTAAAATTATTATAGTATCATGGCATTTTTCCTGTAAATAAGGACTATGGATCTCTAAAAAGTAAGGACGTTTTCCTCCCTAACCACAATACCATTATGACACCTAACAAAATTACTAGTAATTCCCTAGTTGTATTTAATACTCACACCCCCCCCCCCCAGTTTCCCCAGTTGTCCCTAAATGTCATTTATAGTTGGTTTACCTGAATCAGTCAAGGTCCACACATTGCACTGGTGATGTTTCCTAAGTCTCTCTTAATCTAGAAGAGTCCCTCCCACTCCCTCCACCTCACTGACTTGGTGAAGAAATAGTCTGCTGTTCTGTGACAATTAGTCTCATTTTATTAATCGCTAAACAGGAAGCCAGCCATGACGGGCAAGATCATCTTTGCGCCTAATGAGACCAGGTGTCTTCATTCCATGACTGATGGTACTAGCAATTCCTCCAGGAACCAGGAGCCCTAAACCTTACCAGGCGCATGTATTAGGGGTGTGGGGAGAGGGTCCTTTATTCACAATGAAAGGAAATCGCCATTTAAAAATGATGACTCCCACTGGAAGTATTTAGAAATGGTACCCATTGGTTAACTAGTATGGGTTAGAGGTTATCCTTTCTTACACTTGTGAACCAAAGTGCATCCATTAGACCATATTCTTTTTTTTTTTTTTAATTTTATTTGTTTATTTGTCAGAGAGAGAACACAAGCAGGGGGAGCGGCAGGCAGAGGGTGAAGCAGGCTCCTCCCTGAACAGGGAGCCCCTATGCAGGGCTTGATCTCCAGACCCTGGGGTCATGACCTGAGCCCAAGGCAGATGCTTAAGCCACTGTCCCTCAGACATGTTCTAATTCCAGCTGAACCATATTAAACTGGGTGACCTGAGGCAACCCAGCCATCTTCCTTACCTGGATATTTTCAATCTAAAAAGCCAAGAGGAGTGGACTAGACATCTAAGGTCCCACCCAACAGTTGAGCTTGATGACTTAATCATGGTAATAACTACCCCAGTGTTCTCATTTTGTCTCTCCTCCCCTTCCATAAGTAACCTCTCCTGACAGGCACCTGCCTTTGTGTGTGTCGGAAGCCTCTGTAATGGTTGGGCAGCAGTGAGTCAAGAGGTTCCTGTTTTTAATCTTTAAGTATGACTTTGCCAAACAGGTAATTTAATGCACTGTAAGTTTCCCTCATATTGGACTACTCACCTTTTAAGTGAAGACCAGTGAATCCAAACACACTTATGTTAAAATGTGTGTCATCGTAGATCTGGTTGGATTAAAAAAATATGGAGTGAGCAAATATGCTAGCACTGAATAGAATAGTTGAAAATGCACTGCTTTCAGTGCCTGCACTAAAAAAAAAGAGTGCATTATTGGCATTGACCCTGTGCCAGCACACACAGGCTCCTTATCTCAGTAATCCCCTCTGGGACCAAGGGTTCGGCCAGCCCATTTGGGGAAGGAGCAAAGAAACTGACCCTTGCCCATAACGGAGCGAGATTCCAACTCAAGTCTTCTCCCTCCTCAGACCAATTCTCTTCCCGATGTGGCAACTTGACTTTTCAAGTCGGGTATTTGAGCAATATTATTGTTTATGCTTTGATTGTGTGCAATTCAAGAGCTGCCCTTCTTTTTCTTTTGTGTCATCTCACAGAAGAGATACCGCAGACAGATTTGGAAACCTTTTCAGAATGATTCATATTGGGGGAAAAAAACCTCAGCCACGAGACATTTGTACCAGGTAGCCATAGAAACCGCAACCTCAGTTTGGGTCTTATAAAAGTTCTTTTATGAAGTCGAAGAGACCAAAAATCCTGCCTCGTGGTTTAAAAACAGATTTGTTATTAATGTGTATGGTTATTGCCCTGTCTCTCCTATTTTTGCTGTCTGGTCGGTACGGCCGTGGCCCTTCACAGCGGCTGGGACATAAATATCAACTGGGAACTGAGGCACATTGGAAGCGAGGAACAGCTGACACGCACAGCAAAGCCCCAAGCTTTGCAGGGCCGCCGGGCCGGTCCAGGCATGTTGGTTTCGGTCTGACTGCCTCGTCGGCTTTGTGCTGAGCGAGCTTTAATGATTTAGAGGCTGGCATGGGAAGTGGTGTTTCTTGCCAGGAGAGAGAATATCCATCTCTATTTGTAACCTACATAGTAATTAAGGCCAGACTTTCTGATGGAGCATCGTCTCTGGGAGAATTTGAGGTGCGGGGTTACAGTATATGCCCATTTCTAGATGATTTTTAGAGGCGTACATTATATGTTAGTGAAATGTTTAAAAATGATCGATGGTTCGGGGCGCCTGGGTGGCGCAGTCGTTAAGCGTCTGCCTTTGGCTCAGGGCGTGATCCCGGAGTCCTGGGATCAAGCCCCACATCGGGCTCCTCCACTGGGAGCCTGCTTCTTCCTCTCCCACTCCCCCTGCTTGTGTTCCCTCTCTCGCTGGCTGTCTCTCTCTGTCAAATAAATAAAAAATTTTTTAAAAATCTTAAAAAAAAAAAAATGATCGATGGTTCAAAGTGAGTTGTTACCCTGACCGATTTATAGACGTGTCACTTCATGAATGTGAGTCCTTCGGGAAAAAGACTTGTCTAAAACCAAGGTGAGGGCTTCTAACAGCAGTTATGACCCCTTCTTTGCAGGTGGTGGCAGGATTTTTGGTTTTGCTTGTTTTGTTTTGTTTGTTTATTTTGCTTTGTTTGGGGTCATTTCTTAAACTTCTAGTGAGGAAAGACCCCTTTAGCTTATCAATCACAGTTGGCCTACCACCCATATTGTTGACAAATAGCGATCGTTTCTCTGTCAGAGGAGTAGAAATGGTGTGCGTGTATCAGGTAGAAACTTCTCCACATACGTTCAGACAACAGCTGATGCCAGCAAACATTTGTGAAGTGCCCACAAGGTGTCAGGCATTGCTCTGGGCACAGTGGAAGGTCACACAGATGTGATCACAACCCCTCAGGGGGCACAGAGCTATTTTCCCCAGTTTGGTGAACCCCAAATTTTCTGTAAAATTTTTATAAACATATAAAAATAAAGTTTTATTTTCCTATCACTATTGTAGCAACAACAAAAAAGATGCCAAATTATTAAAGGTTGTTTTGGTTTTACATATCGAGACGTCATGTAACAGAAAGTGCTCAATAAATATTAGGAATTGTTGTCATCTGTCCAGTGACTGTCTGGATCTGCTTCTTCTCTGGGTTGATAGGAACATTCTGAATCACATGACATTTTCTCAGAACTCGTAATTCAAAAACCTTCTAGTCACATCCCAGCCAACTCTGCTCTTCTTCCAGAATTTTCTATGTTAGCACATGGTACCACTGGCCACATAAGCCAGTCCTTCACACCACCACTCTCCTGCTTACCACAGGACCTTTGCACGTGCTGGCCCTTGTCCTAGAATGTCTTTCCCACTTCTCCTGTTCAAACACCAGAACAACTTCTGCTGAGGTGGCCTGACTTCCCTGAGCAGCTCCAATCCTCTGCACCACTTGGCTGTAACATTTAACACAGGTGCCCCTTTCTCTTTCATTGGGTGATTATTTGATGAATGTCTGTCTCTTCCACCAGGATATAAGCTCCACGAGAACCAGGGCAGTATTAATTTTTGTTAGTCATGGAACCCCACCATCTAGCCCAGTGCCTGAATTACATAGCAGATGCTTAATAAACATCTGTTGAAAGAATGGATTAGAAGGGTGTAGTTCAGGGGCGCCTGGGTGGCACAGCGGTTAAGCGTCTGCCTTCGGCTCAGGGCGTGATCCCGGCATTATGGGATCGAGCCCCACATCAGGCTCCTCCACTATGAGCCTGCTTCTTCCTCTCCCACTCCCCCTGCTTGTGTTCCCTCTCTCGCTGGCTGTCTCTGTCAAATAAATAAAATCTTTAAAAAAAAAAAAAAGAAGGGTGTAGTTCATGTGTTATTTGAATTGGTTCATGCATAATTTATTACCGAACTATAAAAGCAGTACATGGTATTTGTATTAAATACAAACAATACAGAAATACATAAAGAAGTGAAACTGCTTCTAAACCCTGTAATCCCATCTCCCAGAGGTGTCCGCCATTGATACGCTATTGAGGCAAGCTTGACGATAGCCTTCTAGACTTTTTTCTGTGTTTATCAATCATACACACAAACACTATGCACATATATGGTTCTTACAGGAAAAGAGAATCCTATGCTCCATATGCTTCTGTTTTGTTGAACACTATACCAGAGCTACCTTTCTAGGTCAGTGTATAATTGATGTCTCTCATTAAGGTGATTATGAAATACTTCAGAAAGTTCTAAAAATAATACAACGAGCACTCATGCACCCACCACCCAGCTTACTAAATAAAGATTCTGAAGCCATTGATCACATTCCCCTCCTTCCCCACCACAAGAGGAGGCAACCACCATCTTGAATTTGGTGTTTCTCATTGCCGAGCATTTCTCTGTGCTTCGACTACCTAGGTCTCTATCTGTAAGCACTGGAAAGTGTCTGCATATTTCCACATTTTGTATACAATGTATAATCCTGTGGGCGTTTTCTTGCGACTTTATGTTTGTGATTCATTCAGACTGAAACGGGTAGTTCGGGATCATTCATTTCCCTCGATGTAGTATATTCTGCAGGGAGGTGGGAAAATTAATTATCCATTCTTTACTGATGTCCATTTAGGTGGTTCCCCACTTTTTTTTTCTTTTGCTATTTCAAATAATGCAGCTATAGAACATTCTTGAATTTGCCTTCTTTTGTGCCCATGCGAGACAGTTTCTCCAAAGATTATACCCGGGAGGGGACATGCTGAAGTGGAGACAATGTATTTCTTCAACCTTACCAGACAGTGCCAGTCTGCTTCTCTAAAGTTCTCTCATTGTTTGTAACTACTGCACAGTATTCCATTAAAATAATGTATGCTAATTTATTTACCTATTCCCAACTACATTTGCTGGATATTATTGGGGGGGGCAGTTAAAACAATATTAAATATACAATCTGTGACCTTGAGATCATTGCTCTGATAGAGCACTTGAGACCTCTATCCCCTCTGGGGTATTTTAGCTCCTCTGATCTGTGGAGAGAGTCAGGTCAATTACTACCATTGCTGCTTTTTATTTGCAGTGGAGATGATGGGACCAAACCTGAGGGATTAGGAATCTCAGGTCCTGGTGGGGTGAGCAGCAGAGCCAGGTGGAGCGGCCCGGTCTCTGGCACAATCTACTCAACTTCTCTGTCTCCTTACCCAGTTACTGAGTTGGCTCAGCCATGAGCTAATACTGGTCAGAGGACGGGAAATGATGTCACAGCCACAGGCCACAACAAAGAACAAGGAGGAAACACGCCTTCTTTACTGCACCTGTGAAAATGCAGGTCTCAGCTCACAGGCTGCTGCTGGGCTGCATTGTCCTGGAAAAGGGGGAAACAGATGGCAATTTAATAGGAACCTGATAGCATTGTTTTGGGTTGGACAAGGGGTAGTCTCTGGGAAACTAGGAGAGAGGCTTTCAGCTACGGGGCACAGCCACTTGGAGAAGGGCCTTGCTGTGGCCATTTCCTCCCTCCCACCTCTGCCCTAGGGGGAGATGAGAGGGGGTGGGAGTGCATAGGCCTCTGTGTGTCTGTGTGTGTGTGTGCACGTGTGTGTGTGCACGTGTGTGTGTGAGTGTGCACATGTGTGTGAGTACGTGTGTGCATACACGCCCATCTCTCTGTGTGTGTGTGCTTGTGTGTGTGTGCACGTGTGTGTGTGAGTGTGCACATGTGTGTGAGTACATGTGTGCATACACGCCCATCTCTGTGTGTGTGCACGTGTGTGAGTGTGCACATGTGTGTGAGTACGTGTGTGCATACACGCCCATCTCTGTGTGTGTGTGCACGTGTGTGTGTGAGTGTGCACATGTGTGTGAGTACGTGTGTGCATACACGCCCATCTCTGTGTCTGTGTGTGTGTGCACGTGTGTGTGAGTGTGCACATGTGTGTGAGTACGTGTGTGCATACACGCCCATCTCTGTGTCTGTGTGTGTGTGTGCGCACGTGTGTGTGTGAGTGTGCACATGTGTGTGAGTACGTGTGTGCATACACGCCCATCTCTGTGTGTGTGTGTGTTGGGAGAAGGGCCAGGACGGTGAAAGCCAAGTACAGGAATGGCGCTGGGGCAGGAATGCCTGTGGTGGGGGAAGCACGTGTTAACCAGTAATGCCCCTGCCTCTCGCCTTCCTCTTCCCTTGTTATGTGCCGGCTGTGTGTCCTGAACTTGAATGACCCTTGTCTGAATAGACACAGGTAATGAATGCTGCTGTGCGTGGCTCCTCTTAGAAGGGGTGGGAAGCATAGTTTAAAAACCAGAAATCTGGGCTCTGCCACTAACCAGCTGGACAGTCCCTTAAGCTCCCTGAGATTCTTATCCCTTCAGAGATGCCAAATTCCTTCTTCACTCCAGATCTATCTAGCGCCTCCTTCTGTGCAGGAACAGGGCTGTGGGCTGCCTCGGGGGTGAAAGGATGAGCAAGGCATGGCCCTTGGCCCTTCACCAGCACCCGTCTCCGTTTATTGCCTCGGGCTCTGCAGTGCTGCCTCTGGTTCGCAGCTGAGTATCAGACAACGAATCAGAGTGTTGGGGGAACAAGGGAAACAGAGGTTTGAATGGCTGAGGTCTGCATGGCGCTTCTTCGGAATCTGCTTAGTCCAGAAGGGAGAGTGATTCTGAAACTCGGAGCTACCGTATTTATCTAGCTGGTGTCACTTGCTGAAATCCTGTAACCGAAGACACCCACACAGGGTTCAGACAACACACTCGCTCTCCACTTCTCTCTGGATGCCACGGACATGCCACTCGTTCCTGACACTGGGCACCCCGGAGTCCCATCTTCTTGACTTTCCTCTCTTCATCATGTGTTCTCCACTGGGTCGCCACCTGCCTTCCCATGTTACCCAAAGACCAATGGTCCCCAACCCGTCTTCTCTGGACTGCTGCCCCGTAGGCTGTCTGGCCACTCACATCTCTACTCCGATGTCCCGCAGGCATGTGCACCCACCATGTCCCATCTGCACTCCTCATCCTCACTCTCAGCTGCTCTCTTTCTCCGGGGTCCCTTATCTGGGGAAGAGTAGCCTCACCTCAGCACCCTGGGAGGCCTCTTGGACCCGTCCCTGCAGCTTTCTGCCCATATCCAACCAACAAGCTGTCTGTTGACTTTGACTTTCCATATCACTCCTGTCCATGTTTTCCTCAAAGCACTACCTCCTTTTTCAAGCCAACTTTTCTGTAGTTCTGTTCCCACCAGAAAACCCCCAAACCTTTTGGGGTGACCTGTGAGGCCTGGCTGCCTTTCCAATCTCTTGCCACCATCCGCCTTCTCTGTGCCCATCCTCCAGCCATCTTGAACTGCTTGCTGTTTGGCCAGTGGGTCACGATCCCTACGCTCTTCTCCAGGTATGGCCGGTCCCCATCAGCTTCCTCTCCTTGTAACTCCCCCCCTCCCCTGGCTCCTTCCTTCCAGGAGCATCTCCCCCTCTCCCTGGAGGCTTCCGTGGACTCTCACCTAGATTCGTGGCTCCTCCTAGGGGTTTCGATGGCATCCCGCAGTGACCTTTACGGCAGCACCAATGACATTAGTTCAGGGGCTCCTCCAAAGTGGGACCGGGTGAATCTCTCTTCTCGGCTCCTGGCGCAGTGCCTGGCTGGCAATATGTGGCATAAATAAACACATTTTCTAAGTTAAAAAGAGAAAGAAACTTTCTCGAATGTTCTCGGAGTGGCAGTCGGGGGTCAGAGTTTTAATGTATCCCTCTGTATTTATGCGGCTTACAGCAAGTACAGATCCCGGTGGCTGCCCATGGGTTCAACGAAGCCTCATAACTAGCTGATTTCTTACTTTTCCTTGTACTACCTGTCACCAGTTCCTCCACTTTGCCGGGAGGAGTTGACCCCCTGGCTGCCATCCAGGGGCTGGTGACTGACAGATACCGGGCATCTTGGCCAAGTTTAAGAAAAATAAGGTAGAGAGCTGAGTGTCAGCTGTCCAGGTACTGGCAGTCAAAGCTGATGATCTCCCCTCGTATATTCCTCTGAGCCTTTGGCAGAAGCAGCTTGCAAACAGAGCACAGTGGAATGGAGCCGAGCTGAGAATCTGGCCATTACGGTGGGTGGCAGGCGGTGAGGAGGAGGGAGGCAGTTGCTCTAAGGGTCAATATTTCAGGTTGCTCCCGGAAAAATAATTTCAAAGGCAACCAGTCATAAAGGAGACTCGTGGTACCCCCTCCCACCCCCAGCCCTGTATTTCTTGGCACTTTGGCTGCCTTCAGATTAATGAAATCTTTCCAGTCCTGACAGAAATGACAACCTCGAGAGGAAAAAAGTATGTTTTCGCAGTGGATAAAAGATTAAAACAACACGAAGAAGCAAACCCGTTCCTATATACGGGCTTCAATACTTGCCTTGTGCAAAATGTTGTGAGTTAATATCTTTGTCTCAGGGGTATGTTTTTTCTCCTTGAATCTTTAGAGTTATTTCCAGAATTGCAAAGGATATTTCAAAAAACCATGTCTGAATTCTAAAGGGCCTGTGTACAGACAGTTCTGTGAGTGGAAGGATACAGAAAAGGGGAGGGTGTCCTACTGAGAGATGAGAAAGTTATTGCCTGCAAATGCTACTGTGTAATATGAATGAAGAGTTGTTATGTTTTTTTAAAGATTGAGAGCTATAATATCTTAAAAAAAAAACTAATGATTTTTGGGAAGTGGCAGCAAAACGAATTTAATTACCGTGATAATTAAAAAACAATTCATTTGTTATCAACTCTATTTATCTATTTTTCCAATGCAAAAAGTATAGGATTTATGAACCTCGAATGATTGGAAGTGTAGGTTTGATTTAGAAAAGGAATCTGAATAGAAATGATTCCTTTCCATAGATAACAATATTTGACCTCAAATTTGGTTACTAAGCTATTAAAGGAGTTTGCCTACGTAAAGCAAAAGTCAAGGTAAGTTATATTGAAAGTCACCAAAGTGCTTTCTAAATTATGGAAGATTGTCACAATGTGTTCCATTTATAAGCATTCCTAAGTAGCTTGTTTTAGGAATTCTGTTTAGAAAAATGTGCTTGTCTACACCTTTTCAGAAGCACAGCTACCGGAGTAGCAAATGAATTTCAAACGGATCCTCAGAACACATTAGGGTGGGTGTTATGTTTAGAGCTCGAATATTCTTAATGAAGTTTATTCATTTTATGATTCAACAGCACGCCAAGTCTCTAGGATAAATACGCGTCCTCAACGAGAATTTGCTTTGGTGCCCTTTCCCTATCCTAAGGAAGAAAATCCAGGCCGGGACTTGCAGGTCCCCGAGAGGCACCTCATCTTTACTTCTCTGGGGCACCTCTCAGTCCCTGGGTGCAAATCTTTGCTCAGCCCCTCTTTAGCTGTGAGACCTCAGGCAAGTTACTTTGCTTCTCTGTTACTTAGCCCTAGGTCATTCATTAGTCATCTGGGGATAAACAGTCTTTTCTTCATAGGTTTGTTGCAGGATTAAATCCATTTATGTGAAGTTTAAGCCCGGTTTCTGACTGGTGCCTAATAGCTCCTCAGTAGATCTGAGCAATGATACTATCGATAATGGGCAGCTCTCACTCTTCCTGAAGAATCAGCATGAATAACGGGGGATTGTTTTTTGGTTTTGGGGGGGTTTTTTTACAACACCTTTTTACTTTTTTATTTTTTGCAACATTTCAGTACATACGGCAGACTTTGCATCAGAGCAAATCATTTTCAGTGAACACTCAGTATTAGGTAGGTACAGTGTCTTCTCTTCAATGTCCTAGCATCGGTTGTCTGATAACAAAATAAAAAGACAAAGGGAGAAAAAAAATCCTGGCAAGGGGACAAGTTTCGAGTATTGTTTGAAAGCACTCATTGTATTCAGGTGGCCTGGGAGCCTACTGTAAACACAGAGAGATGTAAGGAGGAAATCAGAACCCATTGTGGGCCCATAAAATGGATGTCTTTTCAACTAAACAGATTGCTATCAGCCAACAGAGCCGACTCCTGTTCCTTTTGCCTGGTCATTTCCTTTGCTGAGTGTCCGTAAGAACCACCCACTTGGGTGTTTCTCAGGATTATAGGTTTTTAGGTCAAACAGAAACCCGGGGCAGTGCCTGGACAAGCCCAAGGCGTGGTTACATTATGCGCGAGCTGGATGACATTGACCCCGAGGCTGTTGTGCCCCAGTCTGTTGGATGGTCTGGCTGTGAGGCCACCGGCAACCGGGAGCCCAGGTTAGGACCTTTGCTCTGCAGTGGCTGCAGGTTTCCTGGTGGGCTGAACGCTCCTTCGCTGCAGAGGCTTGACCGTGGGCCTCCACGCCTGCTCCCTCTGTCCTCCTCGGGCAGCGCGGAATGGACGGGACACCGGAGCCTCTGGCCATGACCGTCCACCTCCTCGCCCACTCTGGCCATGGCTCGCTTCTGCAGCAAACTCTGGATCAGCTCCTGGACTGCATTTGCCCAGACGTCCGCCCCTTTCTGGTGTCAGAGCGGGTCAGTCCAGTGAAATACTATGACAAGTGCCACTCTAAGCGCTCCCGGTTCCCGGGGATGTCTGTCTTGCTCTTCCTGCACGAGAGCCTGGGAGAGGAGCGGCTATTTCGCGTTCTTGACTCCCTCCAGCACTGGCCGTGGCAGTGCTACCCTGCCCCGAATGCTCGGGGGAGGCCGTGTCCCTACGTTCTTGCCAACCAGGAGCTCTACAGTCTGGACAGCCAGATGCCGGTCTGGGGCGTGCGGCAGGTGCGCTGCGGCGTCGAGATCCTGAGGGTGACGGTCTACTGCAGCTTTGATAACTACGAGGATGCCATCAGACTCTACGAGTTGATCCTGCAGAAGGGAGCCACCGCTCAGAGGAGCAACTTCTGTTTCTTCGTGCTCCATGCCACCGAGCGCTTCGCTCTGCAGTTCTCCCTGGAGCAGCTGCCCCTCGGAATGTCAGTGGACCCCAAGGAGTCTTCAGTGCTGCAGTTCAAGGTTCAAGAGATCGGCCAGTTGGTGCCTCTTCTACCCCACCCGTGCGTCCCCATCAGCCGCACCAGGTGGCAAACACAGGACTACGATGGCAACAAGATCCTGCTTCAGGTATCCTGGGGTTTTGCCTCTGATCTGTGTAGACGCACAGGAAACTGTGATTTTACCTCTGAGATGGGCCTTCGTGATGATTTAAGGCAGTGGTTCTTAACCTTGCTGGCACATCAGAGCCCCTGGGGAGCTTGCAGAAATTCCCAAGCCACACTTGCACCCCAGGCCAGTTAGATCGGCATCTCCGGGGGTGCCTTGGAGGACTCAGATATGTGGTGTCAGGGTTGAGAGTCACTGATCTAATAAAATCCCCTCATCTGACAGATAACGGAGGTCATGCTCCGTGAGCTCGTAGCTGGCGCAAGAGGTTTGCAGGAGAATCAGACGACACCCCATCTCAGATTGTCCTTTAAAACTGTATGCAAATACTTGGCCCACGCTTTGGGTTCGAGAATAGTGTCAGCTCGTTCACATCTGACCTAAGGAGGCTGAGGTTGTCATTATGTTTGGGGATGTTAAGTTTGCAGTCCTGTTGACTTCAGTTTTAGTTTTTTTTTCCTGTTGACTTAATGTTTAAGCAGCTTGGATCACTGTCAGTTTCTCCCCAAATCAAGTTAGATGGTTAGAACTCCTTTAAAAAGAAAGTCTGGATATTAAAGCCCTCTTCTGTAAGCATCCCATTTAAGCCAGGCACAGTCATGATCGCTACCGTAATGGGTCGTCTCGCGTGGAGCGCTCTGTGGCTGTTGAGCCTTGCACCCCGTAGCTGCCTGGCTTAGCCTTGACTCCTTCATTAGCACAATGAAAGTACTATTAACCTCCTCCTAGAGTGTGGGCTGTTGTAATGCTTCAAGTGCTTAGGATAGTGCCCAGAATGCAATTTTATGCCATTTTAGCTATTATTATCTGTTATGACCTAGACTAAATGTTATTACATTGATTATTTAATTCTTACAACCACCTAGAAAGTCACAATTTTGCCCATTTTGCAGATGAGAAAACTGAGGTACTCAGTTAATTGTCTAAGGCACAAGACACAGGGAGGGAAGTGTCTACTCAGCTCCAAAACCCACGCAGTGACCCATGACCGTCCAGGGCTCGGTGGGTGTGTGTGGACTGTGAGTGAGCGCAGGCAGGGGGGGTGTGCTACTCACAGCAACATGTTCTGTGGCTTCTGTCCTTGAGAAACGGTCAGAAACCCCTTTAGGGCCTATTGGGTAAAGTAATAACAGGACGGAAGACGAATAGTCTTTCCCTTTGATTAATCTTGTTGTCATCTGCTTTGAGTTATTAATAACATGAATCCTATTGACTCTATATGAAAAGATTTTTAAATTATTTACCATCTTGTTCCCCTAAGGTGGACAGGCACTGCTTTTGTGTTTTATATTAACGCAGCCATTTCCGAGGCATCTAAAGTCTCTCCTTCAGCCTTGGTCAATCTCCAGCCTTTAAAATCAACCTCACTGTCAAACAAACGTTTAACACGTGTGTGCAGCAGGGAGCACGTTTTTCACTGTTCCTCTTTTTAAAATCAACCCAACCACCTTGGACCAGACGCTCTTCTCTAAACCAATGACTGCACCCAAGGAAATGGGAGTCTGTGGGCCAGCGTAGCTCTGAGGCAGAGGCTCTGCCCTCCACACGTGGACTGTCCGTGGAGTCAGACCTTCCTGGGACCCCCAGGGGAGAGTAAGAACCCCCAGCACGGCAGTAGGGGAACAAATGCGGGGTGGCCCAGGTGACGGATGTGGACCGGAAGAAAGAAAATAATACCTACTCAAGGGAAAACCATAACCACCAATTACCCTCTCCACAAGTGACCTTTCCTCAGGGCTGGAACGGCCACGCGTGTGGGCGTGCTAGACATGGTGAGGGCGGGCGACGGGCAAAGCTTCCTGAGGAGCGATACCTGGGCCTGCTGAGGCTGGACGGCCCGGAAGGAAGTAGCCAGATGGAGAAGGGAGGAGGGTGTTCCGAAGAGGAGACACCGTGGGTGACCGTGTGTGCTGGGGCCTTTTCTCAGCAGGGCATGTTCAGAACACTGCCTGAGGTTCTGTGTGGCTGGGGTGAAAAGAGGGGGTCGGGGGAAGAAGGGGAGCAGGTGGCTGGAGACCACATCATCAGGAAGGTGGTCAGCCACTGGAAGGTAAGCACCACGAGGGCGGGCAGCTCTCTGCCCACTTTTGTATTCCCGGTACCTGGAACAGTGTCGGCCACACGGGAGGCAAATGCAGTCCTGTGTGAATGAACCAGAGCCTTGCTAATAGCTACTGTTGTGTCCTTACTGCAATCGGCGGTCGCTGAGAGGGCCTGTGTGTGGTACTGACACACACGATTTGCTATGAGGATCGAAAAAGAGAATATAAATGGAGGTGCTCTGTGAAGTGGAAGCCGTAGGAGATCGCCCAGAAGCAATGCGATTATTGTCTGCGTGTGTAAGAAGCCACTCACTGTCTCACCAGACACACACAGTGAACAATTCCTTTCCCACATGACCTCCTGTCAACACAGCCGGTTGGACGCTTCTCAGAGTCTAGAATGTGTATTTTTGATGAGAGTGATAGTAGGGGGCATAGTAGATGCTCAGTGAATGAATGAATGTATCAATAAATGATCAAATATGCTCATGTTTCTTCATTCACCAAGTCCTCTTCCTGAGTGCCTACCCTGTGCCAGGCCCTGTTCTAGACCCTGTTCTCCATTCGTCTTAGTTCTTAACAGCTGCAAAAGTACGGTGGGTTGATTCTTCCCTTCCCACTTCTAGCAGACCTCTTTGTCCCTGTGTTTTTCCCACGGTTGCCCTGTGGGAGATGAGACAGCCATCCCTCCGTGACCCTTTGGTGAGGTGTTCGGTGTGACGTCACTCTGCCTTCTGTGTTAGCTGTGATGTGTGATGTTGGGCTGATGGGGGCCCAACTGTCCCGCAAGTGCCTGGAAAACCAAGTGGCCTATGGTAAATGCCCTGTCCCCACCTTGAGTGGAGGGACAGAAAGGGTTAATTTGACGGAGTTTGGGAAAGTTGTGTGGAGGATGTGAGACTTGGAGGATGACCGAACGAGGCAGTAGAAGGGTATAGGGCTGGAGAGTTCAAACGAGTTTAGGAGAGCGATTTTTGGCCCACTGAGTATGGGTGCAACAGGCATGAGAGAGGCGTTTATCAATGTTTTTAGAGAGGGGGTGGACATGACAGTCTGTAGTATGCACTTCAGAATGCTAACCCCGGTCCCATCACAGACGGTAGACTGGCCGATCCAGAGGCGACGTCAGGAATCCAATCAGGGGCCAGCGATGTTTTGAGTAAGAAGACCCACAATGGAAGTGTGAGGTTAAATATGCACTAGTTCGGGGTAGACGTAACAGATTTGGAAATGAATTAGACGTAGGGGTCAAAAAGAGGGAGGTGATGATGAGTCTGGGCACACTGGGTTTGAGATGCTTGCAGGTCATTCCGGTGAAGATATTCCCGAGTCAGGTGGCCTCTGAGAGCTGGAGCGTGGACTAGGGCATAGGCTGGGGCCGATGGTTGAAGCCCTGGGAAGAAGTGCTGTTATCAAGGAAGAGAGCGTAGAATGAGAAGGGAAAGAGAAGAACGAGTGAAGGAATGTGAGAAGGAGCAGCCAGAAAGCAGGCGAAGATCACGATGTCACAGAAGCCAGTATGTCATTTGGTGGCAGGCCATAGCCCCTAAGGTGCGATCTCTCAAGCGCTCTGGAAGAGGCCCCTAAGGTTCTTTCACCCTGCTCTCCTCACCAGGCCAGTGGTCTCTGGTGGTGTTGCCAATAACTCCCGGGAGATCGGCGCGGGCTGCAGGGCCAGCTTGCCTTCACTGGTAACGGAGGCCACCACCACCCCGCACTTACGGGTATGTCCTTGCCAACGTCTACACAACACTACCGAAACCAGGCTGTAATTTTCAACAAGATCTTTCCAAAAATTTGAGGATAAAAGGGGAAAACAACAAAACGTTCTGTATGGGGAAGGAAACTTACAAGCACCTCTGGGTGTCACCATTCAGAACTCCTTGGCCGAGACGTGACCTTGAGGTCCTTCCCCAGGTCTCCTCCTTGTGTTCTCCACACCCGTCACTAGGAGGTGCTCCAGGCCAAGCACACAGCAAGAAAAGGGTGGTTCTCTCTTAGCCCCTTGAAGGCCCACCTTCCAGGTCTTTCTTGACAAGGGTTGCCTGCTTCCCAAGATGAACGAAATGGGAAAGTTCACATGCATCTGCAGCTCCTGTCCCACAGTGGTGGTGTCTTGTTCGTAGACCTGGATGGGGGGCTCAGTTACACCAGTACATGAACCCAACATCAGCACAACCGGGATACCGAGTCTCGACAACAGACGCTGGTCATCAGCCATCCTTTCTGGCAGCTCTTCCCAGTTTATTCTGCCGAATGAGCAGGAACTCACACCTGCATAGCCTTCCTCCAGGCCTTGGGCTCACCTCTGAAGCCTCTACAATCAGTACTGGAGTTAGAGTCCACACAGCTCTCCAAGAACCAGTTTTTGATTTCATTGATTTTCTCTATTGGTTTCCTGTTTTCAGTTTGACTGATTTCTGCTCTAATTCTGATTATCTTTTCTTTTGCTTACTTTGGATTTTTAAAAAAGATTTTATTTATTTAAGATGAGAGAGAGAGCACGAGTGGGGGGAGGAGCAGAGAGAGAGGGACAAGCAGACTCTGAGCTAAGTGTGGAGCCCGACATGGGGCTCAATCTCATGACCCTGATATCATGACCTGAGCCGAAATCAAGTCAGATGCTTAACCAACTGAGCCGCCCAGGCACTCGTGCTTACTTTGGATTTAATATGCTTTTCTTTTTTCTAGTTTCCTAAGGTGAAAACTTAGATTACTGAGTTGAGGTCTCTCTTCTTTTCTAATATGTGCATTCAGGGCTATACACGATATATACACAAGCACACATAATTAAATACATTGTTGGTATTATTATTTTAAACAAACTATTTTGTTAGATCAACAAAGAATGAGAAAAACAGAAGTTCGCATTTACCTTCACTTATCGCTTCTTCAATGCTCTTCCTTTCAGGTTTCTGACCTTTATTATTTTGCTTCTTTCCAAAGAACTTGTGATGTTTCTTGCAAGGCACGCCTACTGGCAAACAAATTTCTTCAATTTCTGTTTGAGAAGGCCTTTAATTCTCCTTCACTTTTGAAGGAGAATTTCATAGGGTATGGAATTCTAGGTAGGTATTTCACTCCATTCTCCTCTCTCTTGCATGGTTGTTGAAGTGACTCTTGTTTCTCTCTCTCTCTCTTTTAAGATTTTTGTATTTATCTGAGAAAGAGTGCACACTCGAGTAGGGGGAGGGGCAGAGGGAAGGAATCTTCAAGCAGACTCCCCGCTGAGTGCAGAGCCCGATAGAATCCAATGCTCAACTGACCTAGCCACCCAGGCACCTCATTCTTGTCTCTTTTTTTCCTTTTCTGGTGTCTTTTTGTATGTTTTCTTTATCTTTGATGTTTATAGTTTGGAAAACAATGTCTAGGTGTAGCTTTTGTGGCATTTTTGTGCTTGGTGTTCTCTGAGCTTCCTGGATTTGTGGTTTGTTTTCCAACATTAATTTGGGGAACATTTTCAGTCCTTGTTATTTCAAATATTTCCTCTGTTCCTTTCTCTCTTTCTTGCCTTCTGGTCTGCCTACGATGCATCTGTTACACTTTGGGTAGCTGTCTCACAGTCTTTGGGTCTTCCGCTCTGGTTTTTTGTCTTTGTTCTCTTTGATGCTTAGTTTTGAAAGTTTCTTCTGAGGTACCCTCAAGCTCAGGACTCTTTCTTCATCTGTGTCCAGTCTACTAGTAAGCCCATCAAAGGCATTCTTGATTTCTATTACAGTGTTGTTGTTGTTTTAATTTGTCTCTAGTGTTTCTTTCTGTTCGTTCTTAGTATTTCTATCTCTGTTAATATTGCCATCTGTTCTTGCATGCTGTTTACTTTATCCATTCGAGCTCTTAGTACATTAATCATAGCTGTTTCAAATTCCTGACATGATAATTCCAACAATTCTGCCATCCCTGGTTCTGATGCTCACTCTGTCTCTTCAAATTGTGTTTTTTTACCTTTTAGTATGCCTTGTTTTTTTTGTTTTGGTTTTTTGTTTTGTTTTGTTTTTGCTAGCTAGACATGAGGTAGCAGGTAAAAGGAACTGCTGAAAATAGGCCTTTTGTAATGTGGTGGTGAGAAGTTGAGAGGGGAAGCGTTCTGTGATTAGAATACAGTCTTTTAGTGAGTCTGTGCCTTGGACTGTGAATTCACAAGTATTTTTAAGTTTTTTTTTCTCCCTCCTTTGCCAGGACAAGATGGCTAGAATGGGCTGGAATTGAGTATTTCCCTTCCTCCAGGTCAGTCAGGCTCAGGTTAGCTTCTGTTTAACTAGTTTTCTCTGAGAGCAGGCCTTTTAAGAATACAGTTTTCTGGTTTAGACGTGGTGCTTTTTCTCCTTCCCTTCCAGAAACACAAAGAGATTTTTCTCCAATATTTATTGTGAGCCTCTGGTCAAGCTCCTGGAGGGAAATCTCACAATCTTGCCAGGCCCCTCTACGACTGGGTCCCCCTGGAGTTTTGAACTGTCAGAGGTGTCTGCCCTGAGCCTGCCGCCATTCCTCAGTCACAGTTGAGGTTTTCCTCACCTGGCTCTGGTTCCTGCTGTGGCTTCCACTTATGAGTCTTTGCTCCGAGAAGCCATGATTCCCTGTATTTGTCCATCATCTCTCCAGTCTTGGGGCCCTGCTGTTTGCCCTGCATGCTCCCTCTCGTACAGATGCTGGAAGAGTTCTTGCTCTAAGGCCACCAGCATCAGTAAAGGTTGACAGTCCCTCCCTCGAAAATCTCTCTCCACTGCGGGCTTCCATAACCCATATCTTTAACTATGCAGTTAATCTTCTCTGTCCAGCTGTCCCTTTGCTGTTTTTTCCCAAGGACTCACCTCTTTCTTCCTGTCCCTGAATCAGGTTTTCTCACCCATGGTGGTTCTGACGTCTTGGACTAGATGGTTCTCTGTCGTGGAGGACTGCCCTGTGCATTGCTGATGTTAGCAGCATCGTTGGCTCTGCCACTAGGTGCCAGTAGCAATGACCCCGGTGCCCCCGTTGTGACAACTAAAATGTCTCCAGACCTTGTCAAATGTCTCTGGGGGGTGAAGTTTTCCCCAGTTGAGAACTGCTGTCCTCGTCTGAAAGTGTCCTTAAGATTAAGAAATACAGACCATCCCGTGGATTTAGTATCATCTTTGTTCTCCTTACTCCTGTGTTTGCATCTCTAGCTCTTGAGTTTTTGCTTATTTATTTATTTATTTAGCTTCTTTCCAGATCTCTGGAAGACTATTTGAACATAATGTGTCATCCTTATCTTACATTCACCGAGCAAAACCCAAGTCACCATCTCCCCCATCTTCTCCAGCTCTGGTCACTCTCTCCCCATTTGCTCTGGTTTTGAAACATTCTCACTATGAAAGCCTCTTTTTCCAGAAGCCCCACATTCAGTCACACCCAACTGTTTACTTTTCCTCTGGGGTCATTCCTCTTCTCCCTTCCTTCTTTAAGCCCGCATAGCTTTAAATACATTATTATTATGACATTCTCACTCTTTACTCTAGCTCCAGGCACCCTGTTTTATCTAGCACATCACAGATGAATATATTTTTAAACAACTGCTATGTGTATGGCTATCCCAACTTTCTTTCCAGAACTCTAGGCTCACTCCTGCACCCAGGTATTTTCTTCATTGTCATAAAATACACATAACATAAAATTTGTCACTTGAACCATTTTTAAGTATTGGGTTCAGTGCCGTGAAGTACATTTACAATGTTGGGGTACCGTCACCATAGTCTGTTTCTTCATCACACCAACTAGAAACTCTGTACCTATTATACCATAATCCACTATTCTCTCCTCCCTCCAGTCCCTGGTTACCTCTGTTCTTCTTTCTGTCCCTATAAATTTGCCTATCCTAGGCACCTCCCATATGTGGAATTATATGATATTTGCCCTTACGTCTGGCTTAGTTCACTCAATATGATGTTTTCAGGGTTCATCCATGTAGCGTGTGTCAGAATTTCATTCCTGTTTAGGCTGAAAATGTTCCATTTTATGGATATCTGCATCTATGTATTGCTGAAGCTGTTCCTTGTCCAGAGATGTCTTTCTCTTCCTCTTTATTTATCCATCCTTCAAGGCTCTCCTCAAATAGCAATTTCTCTCTGAAATCTGCCACGAAGCTCAAGGGCACATTGACTCCCATTTGGTGTACGTTTTACACGGAAATTTTTCTAACACGCAACTGATTACGTATTTTCTCATTCTTGCACCATATAATTTTGGACTTTTATGACTCCCTACCTCTTTTCAGAATTTTGTTGTAAATGTCTATTTCCAGTAGGCTAGTAGGTAAACAGCTGTTTCTGAAACATGGATTGATTGACTGCTGGTTTTCAGGAAATAAGTCTGTCTCTTCAAAAAAGGTGTATATTCCAGAAGCTAGTTTGGTATAAGCAAGCATGTGGTTCTTTTCATTTCATCAACAGACATTTAGCTAAGTTTGTCCTTATGTTCTTCATTAGCCATTGAAAAATGAAAGAACATAGGCTCTCATGAAGAAAGTAATTCATTTTCTTCTGTACCATTTCTTGAGCGTCCTTTCTCATTTCTGAGTCTCTCAGCTGTACACACTCAGACTCTATTTCTCCCTCTTTGTTTCTTTCTTTGTTTCTTTTCCATTCTCCATCCCCACCCCTAATGTATCCCACACAGCCACACACAAACACACACACACACACACACACACATACACACACTCATGTACACACTCCCATCCCTGCTCTTCTTATCACTCAATACTTGGGTTTATGCTGCCCTGAAAGAACACTTGGAGGCATTGCTTAGAAGGTTTTTACTCTTACAGAAAAGCAGGTTAACATCAGTGGTTTTGGTTAATCAGTTAAAGTAAGTACCTTTAATTTAAAGATCAATTAATTGGAAGGAACTGCTTTCAACTCTTAGGTAAGCAAGTTTGGCATTGTTTTTGGGTTTCTTATTATTGTATAATTTGTTTCCATTTAATTTTTTTCTCAGTGTAGGAAAATTCTCTTTTGCTATCTCTTGCAATCACTTCTAGTTAGAGACAATACTATCTCCATTCATGACGTGAATCTGTTCTTGAACAGCTTCATCATTTCTCAATGATGTATATTCTCTTGTTTCTCAAGTGTTTAGAGTCAAATGAGTGATAAATGATCTTTCTATTCATCAAGATAACTGCTAGCATTCCCTGAAACTTGAAAAAGCTAGCTCTCAATTTGTAACATTTTACAAATATTTCTTGGGAAGATGAGCTCTAAATGACTGGAATTCTTACAAAATGCGTTTCACTTTATTTTTTTGGCAAGAGGAGCCTTCTTCTCCCTTAAGGGATTTCTCTCAATCACTCAGCATTATGTTTCTCCTAGAAATTCTCCACTCTAACAGCACACATCTGCATTTCTACATTAATAATGTTGCATTCACTTGTGCTGTGTCATCTAAGGATCTTAGGCCTCTCTTTAAGAAAGAAAAATTGACATTTACTTCTCTTAAAAAGTTTGCAGAAATGGCCAAACATATGATGAAAGTCTTTTTGAATTTTCTTGATAAGACTTCATATCTACTTAATGTCAAATAATTAGGGGCCCAATACATAGATTCTACATTTCCATACATTTCTACATGTAAAAACTTATATTTTCTTAGGTGCTAAGCTTTACTTATGTATCCAAAAGACATCAAGTGATTACTTACCACGTGCTAGGCCCTATGCTAGGTACTGGAGATACAACAATGGAGAAGGTGATGGCAAGTTTAGAGGAAGATACAAATAAGTAAGTGTGCAGGTGCATAACAGTGTGGTAACTACTCTGATACGGCAGTACACGCTGCTAGAAGAGCTAGTGACAATACTAATTACTATGATAATGACCAACTCATATTTAACACTACTATGTCCCAGGCACTGTTGTCATTCAATCTTTTCAACGACTCTATGATGCTGGTACTTATGATTATCTTCTTTTATAGATGAAGAAACTGAGACATAAGAATATTAGGTAACTTGTCTAAGGTGCAACAACTAATAAGTGGCAGAGCCAAAATTTAGGGGACCTATCCCAGATTCAGTGATATCAAGAAAGCTTCCAGTGGAAATGATGTAGAGGGTGGAGTTGGCCACGGGTTTTTAGGAAAAAGGGTTAGAGGAGACATATCGCAGACAGAGGAAATAATATACATAAACATTGGCACTGGGAAAGAGCAAATGATATCCAAGAAGTTCAATTTTGGCAAGCGGAGGCTGAAAGGGAGGAAGTGGTGAGTGACCAGGCAGGAGGAAGAAGGGGCAGACTGTGAGGGTGTGATAAGACATATTAAAGGACTTAGATTTTTTATCTCAAGAAGAGTAGGGAGTCCTCTGAAACAGGAGGGTGGCATGATGAAAACTGTTTTTGAAACTCCCTTGTAGTGGAGTGGAGAAGGGATTAGAGAGAGGTAAGAGTGTCCTTGGGGGTCCCATCATCATACGACCATTGCAATAATTCAGACAAGAGATGACGGATCCTGACCTAGGGTTAATGGCATTGTACATGGAAAGACAGGAAGATCTGAGAGATCTCTGAGAGGCAGAGTCCATGGGAATGGATGACATGGGGAGGAAGAAGGGAAAATTATGCTCTTGCTTGACCAACATGGGACTAAAGTGTTCGAAGAAAGGGAAAAGACTAAAGAGAACTGAATTAGCAAGATTATGAGCATTAGCATGAAAATGAGTTCAATTTTGGACATGTTGAGTTTGAGTAGCTGGTTCCTAGAAGACAGTTGGATAAAGTATGAGGCTTAAAAGACAGATCTGAACTGTAGTTATGCTTTTGGGAGCCTTCATCATTTAGATAGTAATTGAAGGCATGGGTGTCCCTGAGAGTGCCCTGGGATGGCGTGTAAAGAGGAGAAGAGGACCCAGATCAGCACTGAAGAAACACAACATATAATGAACTGACAGGGGAAGAGGCTCCTTCAGTGGAAACTGAGAAGGGGTGGATGAAAGGAAGGAGAAAATCCAGAAGAATGTGTTGACATAGAAGTTTAAAAAGAAGAAGACTTCAAATGTAAAGGAGAAAGGTCAGCCTTGAAAATTCAACCAGAGCTCGGGTAACAATGAATGACAAGGAAGCTGATTGTGGATGATCTTGGCAAGAGCAATTTCAGTGGCTCGGTAGGAGGGAGAGTCAGTACTGTGAGTAGGGAGATGGGGGGAGTTAGTAGGATAAATGAGTGTGGATGAATTTTATAGGGAGGCTTGGCTGTGAAGGAGAGGAGAGAGAGCTGGAGGGGAGAGAGGGGATGGAATGCATTATTCAAGATAGACTTGAGCAGGCTGAACTGCTGTTGCAAAGGAGTAGGCAGAGCACCAGGAAGACAGAAAGACTGGAGAAACAAGGTAACAACATGGGAAAAAATGAATCATTCATAAGTTGGGGTGGCCGGGAAGGCGGGAGGCCACGGAATTCACAGTGCAGACAGACTGGTCCCTTTCCTTGTGGAGAGGACGGTGACATTGCAGGTGTGCTGGGTGAAAAGCAAATGAGAGTTGCTAGCTGATGATGGCTTTTGTTTTCTCTGTAATCTAGATGGTGAGACCTTCCACTGGGGGGTTGGGCAGAGGTTGTGCTGCTGAAGGTTTGAGGACAGTTCAGAAGGTTTGAAACAGCTGCCTGTGGCAAAAGGTTGGGGGTGGGGGGGCTAAGGAAACAAGACTGCCGGGGAGGCTGGGCAGAGTTGGAAACCACACCTTTATGGTGATGTCACTCTGAGCAGTCATGTGCGCTTCTTTGACAGTCTGAAGTTCAAGGCACAAGTTCAGAGAAGGTGGTAATGCAGATGCACCTGGAGCTGGGAGGTCTTGCGGAGGCTTTTGACAGAGAGCAGAAAGGGAGTGGTGGAAGGGAGTTGGAGGTCTTGGTGAGGAAATGGTTGAAGTGATGGTCTTCGGACTCCAGTTGACATGGAAGGAGATGTTGGTGCTGAAGAGCCGACCTAACAGGAGAGCTGACTGTTGGAGCAGTAAAGAGCATTCACTTTAACTTGAGTCCCTCAGAGGTGGAAGGCCCCTGGGAGCTAAGAATAGTTTTTCCATCTTTAAATGGTTGTGGAAAAAATGTCAGGACACATAAAAATTGCACAAGATTGGGCACCTGGGTGGCTCAGTCAGTTAAGCGTCTGCCTTTGGCTCATGTCATGATCCCGGGGTCCTGGGATCGAGCACATCGGGCTCTGTGCTCAGCGGGAGCTTGCTTCTCCCTCTCCCTCTGCCACTCCCCCTGCTTGTGCTCTCTCTCTCTGTCAAATAAATAAATAAATAAATAAATAAATAAATAAATAAATATCTTTTAAAAAATTGCACGATATTGAAAGTCAGCCACACCCACTTACCGCACTGTCCATGGCTGCTCTACAGCAGACTCGAGTCATGGCGAGAAAGACCACAGGTCCCCAGGGCTTCGGATATTGATTGCACGGCTCTTTACAGAAAACATTTGCCAGCTTCAATGCTAAAGGAATTGATGGAAGCAGCTTTTTTACTTTTTGCAGCTTGGTAACAGTCACTCCACCATTTCTATCAGAGAGAAAATTGACGGGAGGCCATGTATGTGGATCGCGTATATAAACACGTCCCATAATTTACTCATTTCTAGACCTGCTTTCTTACTGTTCTAATTTCTTCCTTCTTGCCTGGTGAGATACATATGTACCATTCTTTTTATTTTATTTTAATAAATTTTAAAAAAATTTAGAGCAGTGTTACATTCACAGCAAAACGGAGCAGGAAGTACAGAAAGTGCCCTGTGCTCCCCTACCGCTCGCAGGCACAGCCTCCCCCACTGTCCACACCCCACCAGAGCGCTGCCTTTGCTGCAGCTGATGAGCCTGCATAGACACATCATTATCACCAAAAGTCCAGACTTTATTTAGGGTTCACTCTTGGTGTTGCACATTTTAACGGTTTTGACAAGTGTGTAATGACATGTCTCCCCCATTGTAGTATCATACAGAGTAGTTTCACTGCCCTAAAAGTCCTCTGTGCTCTGCTTGTTCATCCCTCCTTCCCCTCTAACCCCTGCCAACCACTCACCTTTTTATGGTCTCCATAGTTTTGCCTTTTCCAGATGTCATATAGTTGGAACCCTATGTAGACTTTCAGATGGGCTTCTTTCACTTAGTAAATGCATTTAAAGTTCTTTTGTACATTATTTTGATATTTGGGCCAGACAGGGGTGGACCCTGGATACCAAATTCTAAGGGCTACTGGCAAGATAGAGAACATTGTCTTTTCCAGAAATCTTCTTGGTGAGAGTGTTGTGTAAGGAGTAGGGGATGAGGCTCCCGAGAGTCCAAGGATGGAAGATGGGCCAGTGAACTCCATTGTGCAGAGGGAGAGAGCAGTTACCTCTGGGGTAGCAGTTCTGCTGAGGAGGGTCTGTAAGTTTGAAACCAGAACGGAACTGCTAGAGATTAAGACACCACAGGTCCCATAGAGGCAGTCCCCCCTCTTTTCTTTGATGTTTTTCCGCGTGCCGCTACATATAGCCTATACTGTAAATAAATGGTGTCCCTAAATTTAAATAACATTGACTTAAAAGGTGTCTAATTATTAGTCTGCCCTGAGTGCCCCCATGTCTTGCAGTAGCTCAAGATACATATCATCAGCTTGATGGAAAAGGACTTTGGACGATTGAATTCTTACTGCAATCTTTACCTTGACTACACCCACATGTTTTGGTGGCTTTTGATTTTTGTTCTTATTTTTGCCTAGTTGGTAATACATCATTTGCAACCTCACGTGAAGCCACTAAATAACATCTGTGAACATCTCGGCATCATTCAAACAACACGATCTACGAGAACTGTGTTGTTGCATTTGATTCTGAGATCCTTCGCCTTGTCAAATGTTCGTTTAGGGAGTCAGAGAGAGATGTTTGGAACTGATACTGATAAATCTCATGATTAGATTGTACGTATTACTTCACTTCAACTGGCTTTATTGGAAGTCTGCTGTGGGCACAGGATGGCAGAGGATGAATGGGACATGGTCTGTTCTTGGCACTTAGTTAATGGAAAATATCTGCTGAATTTGTTTCTTTTCCCCTTGTCCCTTAGGTCCAAATGAATCCAGGACTTGGTGTCAGGAATGGTGAGCTTTCCTTTCTGAACGGCACCTCGGGAGCTGACACACTTCCCCAGGGTTCCCGGCTGATCCCTGTCTCCACAAGGAGGACCCTGGAGCCAAGATGCCGAAGGAGCCGGTCCAGAAGGCTCAAGGTGGGTTCTCTGGATTGCCCGGAGCCTGCTGAGAGCCCTGTGTCAGACAGCTTTAGTGGCAAATCGTGGAAAAGCCCTGGCTGCTCGTCCCAGGACTGGAGCTCTGCCATGGGCATCCGGGTGCATCCGCCTTCTCCCCACCTCCAACCTGGGGCCAGAGAAAAGGTCCTCAGCCCGCAAGATAGCTTTGAGAAGCTGGAGGCAGAAACAAATGTTGACACGGGGTGCACTGTGGTCAATTCTGAACCCCAACAATCTTTTCTGAGCAGATTTTCAAGGGATCTCCGGACCAGCCAGCCACCACCCCGCTTACTAGACTCCTCCTTGGGAGTAACTGCCTCCAAGAACAATAGAATCTTTAAGGCAAGGACCCATTCTTCATCACTTGCTGGCCAAAGGGATCTTGGTGCAAGGAAGATAATCTCAAAATGTCCCCTTCACCTGCCGGTCCAGGGTGAAGAAAAAGAAGAAGAATTCTTTATATAGCATAGAACAAATGTGGTTTCCTAAAACACAAGATCAGTTACAGTGTTCTAGAAATGGAGCAGTGACCTAAAATCAGACGTTTTCTTGGTCATGTGATGAGTCCTGAATGTTAGCCACACATAGTTCTGTATTGCTTTTATTTCAAATGTGCGTAGTCTAACGGTGCTGTGAAGTGTTGTTCATTTGCCGTCATGGTCATGAGGGAATGCAGCCAACACATAGGGAGAAAGCCCAAGGCCCTCTGTCCCTGGAGACACACTAACCCAGCTGGGTGCGTTGAGTTCAGCACCTATCAGGAATAATTGCAGCGTATGCAAATGAATCGGACGTGTTATGCAATGCTGATGAGTGGATGTAATTTGGTTTTAATTTTTACTTGGGTTGCATAGCTCATCCCCCTGGACAACATGGACTATTTATTCTTTAGTGTTTTTTAATTTTTATGTGACCTCCTTTGGTAACGAGGCCCTGTACACCACATAGCCTCTAGTGATTTTGCCTTTAAAGTTGTTTGCTTCTAGAATGAGTTCACACGCAAGTGTTTTGAAAATTACAAACAATTAATTTTTTTTCCTGTTTATGAGCAGAAACACTGCTAGTCAAGAGATCAGGTGGAAGATGAAAGCAAGGCTTTAGGATTTCCCTGCTCTTCCATTTCTCATTTGTTTCTGCACAACCCTAAAGGGGCCAGTGGTTCCCGTTTCTAACCAGAGAGGAATGTGATATGATTGGATGATTCCAGATCTTTACTCGACGTGGCAGGAAGATTGGATCGAATGGGTTGTTGGAGCAGGACTTGCATTCTTCTGGCCATGTTCAAATTCCTAAATTTCTTTGCAACACGCATTCATCCATTTATACATTCATTCATTCACCAAATATCTATTGAGCACCTACCTTTGAGTAAGACATGGATGTATGGTCCACATATGTTCTGTGGCCATCAAACCCAAAAGGTATTTATGGTCTCACCAGTAGAAATCCATTCTATCAGTACTTGAGAATATATTGAAGTCCTAAGTCTTCTGGGACCCTTTTCCACAGTTGATTTTCACACTTGCTGCTCGAGGCTGTAGTAAGCAGGTGGAGACTGGGCATATTATGAGTTGTAATTATAACCAAGATGGACAAATTCTCATTGCTTGTATGCTATATTTTTTTGTTGGATCTATACACACATTTTTTAAAAATCTGAGGTCTGTGTGTTGTGGTTGATGTATAAAGTTATTTGACCCCATGAACTTTATTCTCCAGGACAGATATTATGTAAGATTATAAACGCTGATTTAGCTGGGTCTTCTGGTGACCCTGATACTTAGTATACCCACTCGGGGAGAAGGACGAGTTCAGGCCCAAGGGTGAGTCTTAGAGCAGGGACACCCACTGAGCTTGGGTGCTCTGCTGCGCTTCAAAAACTGAAAAGGAGAGTTCCAAAGCCACAAAGACAAGACTTCTATGTTGATTTTATGTTTCTGGGCTCATGACCTCAGCACATTCCCATTCTCACTTTCTTTCTCCCTGGCCCCCAGATTAAAGTTAGATTTTAGGCAGTGGAATGAAGAACCTAATTTTGGTCTGATTTTCTAGAATAAGAGTTAAAAAAAATTGAAAGTCTGATTTAAATGGACCTATGGATCTGCCTTGAAAAGCACAGCAGGGGGGCAGTTCTGAAATTTCTTTCTCACTTTCTTTGAGGTTCCCTAAATTCTTTACCATAATACATGGGTGAGACTATGAAGTACATGGAAATTATGACGAATACTGGAAAATGTGAAGGAGTGCCTTACAAATTTGACTTGTAAAATAATACACTCTTAAAATGGCACTGACTCTGCTCCCCATCACAGGAATTCAAGTTACAACATGGTGGGATGGCCATTACAGTGGGTCAGGGTGCAAAGGTCCCACTTTGGGCCTCAGCTTTTAAATTTACTACTTATTGGACCTTGAAATGTCAGCGTCCTTGATCCTCTGTTGCCTTTCCTCTTGTAACAAAAAGTTGTTAAGGGAATCAAGATAATGCACGTGAAAGCATTTCGATACTGTTAAGCCCCATAAATATGTAAGATAGTAGTAGTATTACAAATGGTCCTTCAGACCCGTGGGTTTTTTTTAAATGTCATGCCAATAGGAGGGTTTTTTTGGTTTTGGGGTTTTTTTTGGAAACAACTTTTAGGAAAATCAATGATTCAATTAAAAAAAAGAAAAAAGCTCAGCTCTGTAAACATTTTTGCTATGTGTGCCATTTATTTATGTTCACATATCTAGGAGGGAAATTATGGATGGAAAGAATCAAATACATCCGAGAGTTCAAAAGAGATTGTATGTAACAGGAATAAGCTATGAACTAGTTTAATCCAATTTATCAAATTAGCCAGACTCTTTACTTACTTATGCTATATTTTTTAAAATATAAAACGTATCACTCTTTAAATCAGAGGGACTCTCAATAATCAGATCACTTTATATTTTTTGGGTACACTAAAAATGAGTTGCTTTGCAGTTGTTTGGCTATTTTAAACTTATTAACAGTATATCATACTTCTTTGCAAGTGTTATTTGGACATTGCTAAACATTAATAGAAATGATGGTGTTTGGAAACTTTTGAATGTGTTTGTCCATTAGGGACAGGAGAGCAGGTGATTTGGGGGTGGGGGGGGCAGGACAGCCCTCTATTTACAAAGGGAGGTGGGGCAGGAGCCTCGGCTGCTCCGCAGTCCACCCTTTGTTCTGATGGGACTTTGTAGAGGTATCCCGGTCCTTCCATGGCACCAACACTCTGCTCACCCCTTTTCCTTCCTTCCAGAGAAAGCCAGGAAGGGAAGCCAAAGAGAAGAGAATGGGGCCCATTTTCTGTTGATTAGAAACTCCTAAATTTCATCTCCGTGTTATAAAACCTATTCAGAAATTCCTGAGACAACTTAATACTGTCTGCCTTTCTTGAATCTTCTCTAAGTCCTCATGCTTGCGCTTTCTTTCCCTTTTCCTTCCTTCTTTCCTTCCTTCCCCTTTCCCCTCCCTTTCTGTTACTTTTCTTTCCTTTCCTTTTTCTCTTTCCTCCTTGGAATCCTCCCTCTCCCACCCCACCCTGTGCCCTATACATGGATTTGATACTTTCTTCATTCTTTGTTCGGTTTTGAAATACTCTGTCTTGGAGGCATCTCTCAGGATTCCTGAAGAGACTATAAACAGACCTGTTGGCTCAGCTCTGGGAGAATGAGAAAGAAGAGGCCACTCCTGCTCTCAGGAAATGCTCCCCACTTTCCAACTCACACTCAGGACTCTGCCCTGGGACTAGGAGGCCCACGTCACCTAGAAGAATGTTGGTCTCTCCATCCACGGCTCTCTCCTTTGACACCTACTGGACCTTTCTCTGAGGTCTGAGATGTTTCTGGGGCATCTCTCACAATTAGCGATTGAAAAAAATTGGCTGTAACAGCAGGCTGTGATGGCTCCAGAGAGCACATAACTAGGGTTCATGCATCAAGAACTCAGCCCTCACAAACTTTATTTTCAAATGTATCATTTAAAAGTCGAGTTATTCCAGAGACTCTATCTGGGCTACTGAAGACACACGAAGGTCTCTGGCTTAACGTGAGAGGAAATGTATTGTTTTTACAAGTCCCACGTCTGCCAGAGATGCTTCTGAGGTGTTTAAGGACACTAAATACTTCTAAAGGGGCCAAGGACATTATATGTGAAGATGATGGCTGACCTATGCAGCCCTTCCCACATGTGAGGTGCTCTCCTAAGTTTTTCGATCTTTACACCAATCCTTTGAGGTAGGTGCTATAATTATCTCCATTTTACGAGTGAGGAAACTGAGGCACAGCGATGTCAAGAGCCTAATCCAGAATTTCATGATGAGTCAGTGGCATGGCTGGGGTTAGAACACGGGCTGTCGGGCTGGAGTCTGTGCCCATAGACACTCCAGCCTCCTGCCCCTTGAAGTGGGTGCAAGAAGGGAGACCTCAGCTTCTCTTTGGTGCCCACACGGCCTCCACACCATGTGTCTGGACAATGGCATGCTGTCTCAGTTTCCTTTCTGCTCCTCAAACACACCCCACTCATTCCATGGCCCAGACCCACCCTGTGGGGGCTCCTCACCATTTAGGGTTCAGGTTAAAATCCCTGTTGCAGGACACCTGACCAGATCGCACCAGATATTGAAGTAATTCTGGAACCCAGTGCCAGGAGCAGAGCAGATGCTTTTACAAATATTTTGCTCAATGAATGCACAGCAAGGGGCGGGAACACAGATGAGACCTCCACTCTCTAGACGCCAGAGGTGAGAGTCGGTCCTAGGCAGCTAGGGCTGCTATGACGAAATACCACACCCCAGGGGGCTTAGACAACAGAAACGTGTATCTCACAGCTCTGGAGGCTGAGGCTGGGAAGTCCAAGACCAAGATGCTAACAGGGTTGCATTCAGGTGAAAGGTCTCTTCCTGTCTGGTAGGAGGCTGCCTTCTTGCTGTGTGCTCGCATGGCAGGGGACAGGGGAGGTCTCTTGTGCCTCCTATAAGGGCACTAATCCTATTCCTGAGGCCTCCACCCTTATGACCTAATTATCAAAGTCGCCAACTACCATCACAATGAGGATTAGAGCGTCAGCATAAAGTTTGAGGGACACAAACCTCAGTCCATAACTGAGGGGAAGCATTTCATCCCCATCTGTGTCCTAAGTGCCAGGTCTCCTCTGGACAAATCCATCTTTTCAACACATTTTTATGTGTTTCCTCCGTTTCTCAGGGGGGTACTTTTCCTCATTTACCCAGATCTATTCCAGCTGGTGGCAGCCCCGGCCTCATCTGGTCTGTCCCCTTTGGTGTAGGGGTGTCACTGTGCTTTCCCATCCTTGTTTGTGCTGCTCTGCCCTACCTGCAACACACTCCTGAGGCTCCTCCATCAATCCACGAGCGTGCCCTGTCCTCTGAGCCTGACTCCATGGACATGGTCGTCAGCTCCCGGGCACCTCCTGCCACCATCTCCAGGAGCTTGCCCATGCTCCCCGTGCCTCGGCCAGTGAGCCTCACTTCAAAGGCACAGGTTTAGTCTTTGAGAGATGCAGCCACACTGGACAGTCGCAGCAGAAATGACGCTGTTGCTCTCATCTCAAGATGTTGGAATTCTGCAGGCGCAGACTGTGGCTGATTCAAGCGAACCTCCATTATAAGTTATGGTCCGTTTTATGTCTTCTCACCAGATGGCATTTGCATCTCTGACTTTTCTCTTGCTTTGCACAATGGTCGGAGTCACAGAACTGAAGTGTGACTGAATTTCAGTAGGACTTTTTTTTTTTAATTTTTTAAAAAGATTTTATTTATTTATTTGACAGAGATAGAGACAGCCAGCGAGAGAGGGAACACAAGCAGGGGGAGTGGGAGAGGAAGAAGCAGGCTCATAGCAGAGGAGCCTGATGTGGGGCTTGATCCCATAACGCCGGGATCACGCCCTGAACCGAAGGCAGACGCTTAACCGCTGTGCCACCCAGGTGCCCCTCAGCAGGACTTTTTAACAAGGTGTGCAATTATTTACCTTGTTTCACCCTATCAAGAGTCTGTCCCTAGAGGCCACTATTGTGACAATCTAATCACGGTGGCGGCAGCTCCAACCTCTTTTTACCCCTCTACATCACCCCAAAAGAGGACAAAGAGATAATTTTAAATTAACTTATGTTCAGGAAATTTCCCCAAATGCGTCTCAGTAGGAGGCAAAACCACCAAAAACACGACCCATGCTGTGTGGGAGTTTTGTTTGTTTGTTTTCATTGTTCATTTTTCATCTCCTTTTCCTGAAGGAAACAAAACTTGTACTGCAGAATGGTACCTCAAAGCATAACAAGGTAGCCAATGGATTTGACACGACAGGTCACATGTTGGCCAGCAGTCCTATCACGGCAGGAGGACCAATATCACCAAGCTAGCAGGAGGTAGCAAACATCCCTAACACCGAGTACAAACACTTCCATATGCAGAGAGCTTGGCCATGCTTTGTAAAAAGAGGGTCCCTTCACACCTGGCAGAGTGAGGGGACATGCAACATAGACCCGGCCAAGCACGTGCTCTCCTCTGGAGTTCCGAGGCTCCTAGCCGGAATGGGAAAGTTCATTTAGGTAAGCGGTGGGATAAGGAGGAGGTTAGGCAGCAGAGTTCTGGTCCTGGGGCTAAGTGATGTCGGCTCTTTGGCTGAGCCCTTATCCCAGATTGGTTCTGGGGCTTGATTTTGATTGTGATTCTGCCTGTTCACCTTCTTATTGTTCTGGTGCATTTTCTGAGCCCAGTTCCCCAGCCTTCTGATAAATGAATTCTCAGCTTAAATCAGCCAGCATCAGTCCTGTTTATGCACCAAATAACTGAGATCAATACGGAGTGAAGCGCTAATGGGGGTTAAGGCCAAGTACAAAACTGGGGCACTGTATTAGGGAATTGAATTTTCAAAGGGATAGACAAAGATGTTATCAACTATTCATTTGGGGGTTCGGTGTCTCTTTGAAGTTTTCTTAGCTTTGATTCTTTTGACTCTTTTCCTTTTGGATTGCTTCTTTCCTCTCCCTTATGGCTGTGGCAGGAAGACCTGCCCCCTCTCCTTTCCCACGCTAAGAAGGAAGCAGGATGGGATCCACGGAAGGGGGTAGGGTCCCTTCTGAGAAGTGCTCTGCCTCTAGACTTTTGTCCAGGCTACACAAAAGGAATCCAACATGTAGTCTGGCATAGGTCACCAGAGCAGGGCCAATTAGAACCCTTTCATTCACATGCAAGAGAGACTGAGAACCTATTTAAACAAAAATGGGCAAAAAGGAAAGCTATCGGGTCACGTGACTAAAGGACTCTGTCAGGCAACCACAGCGTCAGGGTCACGTCCCACCAGCTAGCTCCCCAGTGAAGAGAGGGTCTTTCCCCAGCGCTTCAGAAGAAAATTTCCGGAGAGACCTCTGATTGGCCTGGCCCGAGTCACATGCTCACCCCTGACCCAATCACTGCGCCCGGATGATGGAGTTCACTGGTGAGGCCATGGTTCTGTGTCTATTTGTGGGAATGAGATCTGGGGGGGACAGGAGGAAGGGAGGCAGCCCCACCCGAACACCATGGAAAGGGTCCCCGCAGCAAAGACTTTCTATTAATCGGAGGAAGTGAGAAGAGATGTCAACAGACAACAAAAACAGGTGTCCACTCCTGACGCGAACTGTAGTGCTAACAAAGGAAGAGCATCCCCGGCGTGGTCCTCGTGAAGAGGACCCCGGAAGCGGCTCCTGGTCACCCCTTTTTTACAAAGAACTTGCCTTTTGACTACGTGAGAACTTCCAGCAGTTGGCCTCCATCAGTCTGTTTTGTTTTCTTTAGAGCCTGTGTTAGTTTCCTAGAGCCGTTGTACGAATGACCACCCACGCTGTGGCTTAAAGCAACGGGAAGTCATCCTATCACAGCTCTGGAGGCCACAAGTCTGAGATCAAGGTGTTGGTGGGGCCGCACCACCTCCGGAGGCCCAAGTGGAGAATCCTTTATTGCCTCTTACAGCTTCTCCCAGTGTCCTCGGCTCGTGGCTGCGAAAGTCCAACCTTTGCCTCCACCTTCAGTCACCTTGTCCTCCTCTTTATGTCGCTTGCTGTCTCTTAGAATGACATCTGTCATTGGGTTTAGGGCTCACCATAATAACCAGAATGATCTCAAGATCCTTAACTTAATCACATTTGCAAGACCCTTTTTCCAAATAAGGTCACATTTGCGATTTGCGTTGTCTGTCACTCTTCCTTAGCCCACCGTACTTCTCTCTCTCCCTCTTTCACACACACACACACACACACACACACACACACACAAATATAATCTCCATAGAGTTAGGACCTGCCTGTCATTGTCCTATTTGTATTCATAAGGCCTAAACCAGTGCTTGAACCAGAGTAGACACTCTGAGTGTTAGTTGACTGAAGAAAAGAACGGAAGAGTTGATCTCCTTGGACTGTGTCCCTTAGTGCCTCACCCATACATTTAGTCCTGCTCCAGACCCATTCTCTGCGTGTTCGGTATGCACGTATCTCCGTCCCTCATGAAAATCCCTCTTTTTCCTGACTGTGGGCGGTTATTTTACTTTCATCGCCTGTCCAGCTGTAAATAATTTTGGCTTCCCCGCCTCCTCCCGATATGTTTCTCATCTCAAATTACAGGAGAAGCTAGCAGTCACTGTCTGCCCAGAGCCTTTGACTATTTTTTTTTTTGGATCTACCTCTCTTTTTTCAACTCAGTCACCTCCCCCAATTCTTATGTCCTTAACTTGGCCCTGAACATTTGAGGCACGAAAAGGAAGCTTCAGATGGACACTACACAGATTGCAATAGGTTGAAAAGCAGGAGGCTAACCCTTGTTGTTGACTGCCTTAAATCTATTTTTTTTTTTTTAAGAAAAAGTCCCAATTAACATGCTTTGCTACCCCAGCAGCTGTCCTGTCAGTCTGAAACACCTACTGGGAAAGAAGTAGTAATGGAGTAATTTCTACTGAGACACTTCACAGCCACAGAGATAATTAAGTGACACCAGGGATGCCCCACAGCTTTGAGGGCTGGCGTGTGACCACCCATGTGTTCGTGGAAGCTTCTCGATCGCTCTTGACAAGGCGTTCTTGAACCCCCCCACCCAGCAGCACAGGGCTGGACAATTAGGAGACATGTGCCTGGTTGGGGGCCAGAGAGACTTAGACTGACGGCGGCCGTCTTCTCATGAGAGCCCAGCTCTCACATTTTTGCAGCAAGGAAGTCAGTGCATGCAGGAGAGCCAGGTTTCAATTACTTTGCACATTGCTGTGCTAAATGAGCAGGCTTTCAAGGGGCCCTGCAGACACCACAAAAATGTTCCCCCAGGGCAAAAGCATAAAAACATAATGGTCTTGCTGTCGATGTTGCCCCACAAGCCCCCACGCAGGACTCCTCAGGAATGAAAACCAGACTGGGAGGCAAGCCACGAGCTCCATCATTAGTGAGGCGCTGGGCTCCTCACCTCTTTGCCCCACACCCATGTGGGCCGGGGTCTGCGCACAGCCACACCCATGAAAGTCTCCGGGAGGCAGAGTCATTTAACACCTAATTTGACTTGGGGAATATTTGCCGTTTGCTTATAAACAGGAGATATGCCAACGGGGTGATTGGAGTCGACTTCACGAGACAATTTCTTTCCCTTTGTTGTGAGCATAATTTAGTAAGGAGGCAAAAGCATGACAGTGTCCCGGGCTGTCTGGACGCAGTCTGCAATGTGTCCCTGTAAATTTAGTAGGTTAAATTTAATGTGTTGGGCTCCGTGCAGTTATACTACAGGCATATTTCTGTCCTCCGTCGTGCTAAAATTAAGATGGTATTTTCTGTGCCTGTGTTAGGTTTTGTAAGGTGACTTCTGCAGGAAGCCCAGGGAACTGGATGAAAATAGCAAGGTGTATAGTGAAATAAACGAATATCCTCTCCGTTCTCACATGAGGCTGTAAAAGGTTTGCCAGCTCCCAGTGGAGTGAAGAGGAGGGGTCCAGGAATAGGCAACCGTGAGAGAGATTTTTAAACTCACTAAGAAAGAGGTGCCAGAGCCCAGTTTTCACCCGAAGCCGAAGGCTCTGCCTCTCTCAGTCGATGGCTCTGTAGTTTCTGTGTCCTTATCCCTGGGTCACAATCACACGAAGACCCAGCGAGAGCTGCTGCCACAGCATGAGTGAGCACCTCTGGGAGCTGGGAGTGACTGTGGGGACAGTTCTGTCCCAGGAGAACGCGTGAAGGAAGAAAGGAGCGTGTGTCTCTGGTCAGTGGCAGGGGACAGCCACGGGAGAAGAAAGGGGTGAGTTGGCCGGGACAGAAGCCAGCCACAGGAGCCTGAGTAAGGGCAGGAACCAGCTCAGGATCTTGCTCTCAGGGGCCGGTGGCCACGGCAACAGGACCGGAACTTTTATTTAGTGTGACAAGAGCTGAACCGCGTTCCCTGATGCCCTGTGGATGAGCTGCCATGAGCAGAAGGGCAGGACCCTGAGCATCTGAGGTATGATGCCTTAGGCAACATGGGGTCGGTGCCAGAGCCCGCTGGCCTTGGGCCTGGAACTCAGGTAAGGCCCTTGCGGAAGAAACAGTGAGATCGGTGTGTGTGTGTGTGTGTGTGTGTGTGCGTACGTGCACGCGTGTGTCTTCCCCAGGGGACACTCAGGTCTTTAGAAGGATTAATAATAATCACCATGAGTGCGCAGTATGTCTGAGACACTGTTCTAATATTTTCTTATTAAGTGTACAATTCATATGCTAAGATTTTTACATGTATTAACTCAGGGACTCCTACGAGGGAGGTACTATTTTTATCTGCATTTAACAAATCAGGGGATGGAAGCAAACAGAGTGTAAGTAACAGGTGCAACCAGTAGGTAGAGTCCAGGCTGGCTGCCTCGAAGTCCCCGCCCCACGTTACATCACCACGTGTGGTCTGGCCCAACCACGTGCAGTCCCCAGTCCCTGGCATCAAGGAATAGCAACTGGATGTGGTAAAAGGGACCGTGCGGCTGGGATCCTGAGATGGGCAGATGGTTCTGGATTGTCCAGGTGGGCCCTAAACGTAATCACATGTGCCCTTACAAGAAAGAGGCAGAAGGATCCTTGACCACAGGGGAGGCAGATGACATGACATGACACGGGAGGCCAGGTGATGGGAAGTGAGGAGAGTCAGGAGCCGAGCAGTGCAGGCTTCTTCCAGAAGGTGCAAAGGCAAAGAAGTGGACCCTTCCTAGTGCCCCCAGGAGGGGCCAGCCTGGCCAGTGCCTTGGTTTTAGCCCTGTCATACCCATTTCGGACTCTGGCCACTGGAATTGTAAGATAATAAATTTGTGTTTGTTTTAAGCCACTGAGTTTGTGGAAATTTGTTACAGCAGCTGTAGGAAACTCATACACCATGGTTCTCAACACTCTTCCTAGAAACACAGAGAGATGATGTTCTTGGCGGGGGCGGGGGGGGGGCATGTGTCCACAGACAAGCTCACATTTCAACACCATCAGCTCCCACCAAATTAAGTAGTGTGTGTGTGTGTGTGTGTGTGTCTGTGTGTGTGTGTCTGTGTGTCTGTGTGTCTGTGTGTTTGGCGAAGACAAGGCATAATAAACATGTTATAATTATGTGATTCAGAAAATTAAAAACATCTCAGAATTCATTGTTAAAAAATTAGTATTATAAATCTAACACATGGTTTTAGATCTTATTACTTTGACTCCACAAAGCATATGAACAAGTAGGGAGTGCTGAAGAATACACCTGTGTAAACTTTATTTGAGGGGCGCCTGGGTGGCTCGGTCAGTTAAGCGTCTGCCTTCAGCTCAGGTCATGATCTCAGGGTCCTGGGATCGAGCCCCACGTTGGGCTCCCTGCTCAATGGGGAGTCTACTTCTCCCCCTGCCCCTCCACCCTGCTTGTGCTCTCTCTGTCTCAAATAAAATAAAATAAAAACCTTATTTAATTATTTGTAATGACACATGTTGTTATTTGCCTCATCAGTTTGGCTTGACAGTTGTTACCTGACACCCCAGGAATGTTCACAGCATTATTCTGCACTCCACAAATGTAGCTACAAGCGTCCCTACTCGTGCCTTTGCATCATCCCTGTCCTTCTCTTAATAAAAACATATCCACGGTTAGAAGAATAAGGAAAGGGATGTAAAACCCAAAATGACCTCAGCCCACAAATCCCAGCTCACCGTTAGGGGCTGAGACCTGGGGATGTTTCCATGCTGCCAGCGGCAGGGTCCTCCTTTTGTTCTTGTTCAGAAAGTTGGTCAGGGGCGCCTGGGTGGCACAGCGGTTAAGCGTCTGCCTTTGGCTCAGGGCGTGATCCCGGCGTTCTGGGATCGAGCCCCGCATCAGGCTCCTCCGCTATGAGCCTGCTTCTTCCTCTCCCACTCCCCCTGCTTGTGTTCCCTCTCTCGCTGGCTGTCTCTATCTCTGTTGAATAAATAAATAAAATCTTAAAAAAAAAAAGAAAGAAAGTTGGTCAGGATGTAAGTGATAGCAAGTGAGGTTACGATGGGAAAAACCGGGAATCCTATTTAATAAAAATAAATACAAATCAGTCACAAACTTTGGTCCTATGTTACTGACTGCGGAACAGTCCTGGAGACAGGCACCCAGTGTTCACTGAGATAGGCAAGGAAGGTACCCCTCTTTTACAGGTGCAAGCAGGGTCTCATCATATGGGATACAGGTGTTGCAGAGGACAGATTCCCAGAGGTAGCCCCGAGAGCTGAGAGCAAAGGCGCCATGCTTCTCATTCACACGGGGCATCAGATGGGTGAGCAGGGACCTCTGGAGCATTTGCAAGGGCACAGAAGGAAGGGGTCAGTGGATGGCAAATCATATTGTGTCAGGGTTATTTTGACCTCAAAGAAGTGGAGGGGACAGCAACAGGGACAAGGCAGGAAGGACACTTGCTGTTGGAAGTGAGCCTCCAGGAGAAGTCTTCGTGGGCCACCTAGAAATCCTACGCTGGGAATCCCCGCAGTCCTCTTGTGCAGAATGTAAAACATCATAAGGGTACGCAGATGCTTCACGGATATTAATGTTACGTGAGTCCTCACATCATCATAAAAGTTACCCTTAAGTGAAAAAAGAGATAACCCACGGAGGCAGTCAAATGATAAAATGGCAGGATTTTAAAAGATCTCCGAACACTTCTCATGTTCGTTGCCAGGTAAACTTCATGCTAAACAGACAGGCAGTCTACTAAATTGTCACGAGGCCAGGCGAGCGGGCAGCCGAATACAAGTTCCCTGCGTATGTACGTGAGTGTTCCACGTATAAACAAGTTCTGACACTTCATTGCTGTCCCAGAAGGAATTGCGTGCCGTGAAGATTCATCATTTGCTTTACAGAACCATCTGAATCTTGTCAGGTGGGCATGGTTTACTGGAACTAATCGAGAAAGTGCTAGTCTTTTTTGAAGAGTGATTGTTAAGTGTATCTATCTCCACATTAACGCTGGAAAGGCTTAGTTGTATAGAACAAAGAAAGGCAGAATGCATAAGAGAAAAAAAATGTTGGAGTCCGTCAGCAACGGCAATCTCGTCCTCCAATACATCTGTACTTTTATTGCCCTCCTGTGATTTCTTTGTACCTCCCTAACTGCCCTGATCGTGGTCTGGTCCTGCGATTTCTGTTTTGTTTTTGTTTTTGTTTTTTTGTTTTTTTTATGTTGCACCTGTATTGCATTCCTCTAAGAGGTGGTGAAATCAGGAAAGGGAAAGATTGTCTTAAATTATTGTATTCCCCAAATCACACAATAGGGTGTTGGTTTCACAACAGACATTAAATAATCATTTTACACCTTATATTGGCAATCGTGTTAGATTTTATTCTAACAACACGGAAAATATCAATATTTCAAGGCTGCCATGAATCTTGTTACAATAATTTTTAATGTAGGTTTTATTACTTTTGAAGGGTGGTGAGATGACTGCCACTGAACAGAGAGCTTGTCACTCACAGTCCCCAAGAGGAAGGGACAGGCCGCGTGATGGAGGGCCACGTGGGGGAAGCCCCAGAGTTGGTCAGGGGGCAGGGAGCAGGGACTGTGGGCAAGAGCCTTTATTGTGGTCTCTGTGGTAGGGAACACGTAAAGCAAGGAGTGCAGATTTAGGATTGGCTAGTTTGAATGATTTCACCAAGCTCTGAGTGTAGGGGTGTATCTAGCTGTCTGGTCCCTGTCTGGGGGTAATTAGGATGGGGTAATAGAGGCCCCATGTGAGAGCCCTGTGTGAGCCGGGAAAGGAGGTAGTGGGGATGTGGGCTCCGGATTGGTTGGTTTGCGTGTGAAAGGCATGGTCTCGGGTGAGTCTTGAACTCTCTCTCGACGAATTGGCCAGCCCTGAAAGGGGCAGTCTCTCCAGGGCCAGCAAGACCCCAGATGTCAAGGCATCAGAAAAAAAAAGACATTCTTAATACATATGGAGACACTACTGCCAGACATACCGAACAGTAAGAACGTGAACGGTGAGCACCTGTTCTGTGCTTGGCCTCTGTCACATGTATGAGCTCAGAGCCTTTTGAGCTAGTGCTGTTTTGGTTTTGTTTTTTTAATTTTATTTATTTATTTGTCAGAAAGAGAGCACAAGCAGGGGGAGTGGCAGAGGGAGAGGGAGAAGCAGGGTCCCCACTGAGCAAGAAGCCTGATGCGAGACCCAATCCCAGACCCGGGGATCGTGACCCGAGCCGAAGGCAGACGCTCAAACGACTGAGCCACCCCGGCACCCTGAGCTGGGGCTGTTTTAGCTGGGCTGGGTCACTTGCCTGAGAACATTCTGCTGGTAAATTTCTTACTTAGGATTATCAACTAGCGTGGCTCTGGAGAACCACAAAGGGGCCTGGTAGTTTTTAAGGGAGGTGGCTTGGAGCAGTTAAAAGAACACAGCAGTGCTGGAGAGAATGAGCGTGGTGAGAAAGAAAGTGGGTGTGCAATGGTGTACATATACTTCTCGTTGGAGAGAAAAATGAGAGATTACGTTCTGAATGAATGAAAAATACCTACACACAAAATTTCATCGAGCTAAACAGACCTACATTTACTGGGTTATCACTAGATCAGGTGAGCTGAAGAAATATGTATTCTTGGGACGCCTGGGTGGCTCAGTCGGTGAAGTATCTGCCTTTGGCTCAGGTCATGATCCCAGGGTCCTGGGATCGAGTCCTGCGTCAGGCTTCTCGCTCAGCAGGGAGTCTGCTTCTCCCTCTGCCTGCTGCTCCCCCTGCTTGTGTGCTCTCTCTCTCTCTCTGACAAATAAATAAATAAAACCTTTTTTTTTTAAAGAAGAAATATATTCTTCATGATATTCTATTCTAGTAGTTGTTGAAAAGGACTCAAGTTAATTGCTTCACATTGAAATGCACTTTTAAAAAAATGTAAAAATTAAGGTTTGGTTTCAGCAAGTGGGTGGGCTTCCAGTGGGTGGGCTATGCCAGTGTCCCCATCTAATGGGCAGGCTGGGAGCAGAAAGACACAGCCCAGAGACAAAGCATGAATGACATTAAGGGAAGTGGGTAAGGAGCTACCACTCAGAGGGAATGGGGTTGGCAGTCCCAAACCATTTCTCAAAGTATCACAGCCACTTGCAACTCAGGGAAGATATCGAGTCTGAGGGGTCAGAGCAGGGGCCGCATGGAGGCAGTGTGATTGGTGGGAGGTCGGGTTCAAGCCAGGCCGGCTGGAGTTCTGTGATTGTCTGCAAGAACAGGAAAGAATGAGGCTGACTTGAAGGAACCCCTGCCATCGTGATCATTTGCCACAAAGAGCCCATTTTCGACTATTCTTCTCTGGGAAGCTTCCAAAACCATGTCTTGTTGGAGTCTCCAAGCCAGTGCAACCCCAGACGGTGTCAGGGCCCCACTCAAGATTTCATCTTGTTCTAGAAGCCTAGACTGTGTTGAAATAATGCTGGGAGGTCTACATTGAAGCCCAGAAGCCTTGGGCTTCCTTGAAAGTAACATGCAGTAAATATTCATCCAGTTTAATTCGGTTTCATTGAAAAAATCTTGGCTTGAACAGGGAAAAGGTGTCACGCACCTGCAATATACACTCTCACCTTTTTAATGTGTTTGCAAATTCCCAGAGCATTGGAGTCTTCCTATTAAATGAGTAGGGTACTATTGCCACCTTGTGATCAGAAATAGAAGTGTTTTTATTCTGGGAGCTGATTGTGTAATGCCTCATTTAAATAAGGATTAGCTTCCCTAGATGGCTTTTGATCAATTCTTTCATTTTCTTATGTTGCTTTACATGTATTTACAAAAACTTGTACTAAAATTTTTTAAAAATCTGCATTAAACCAAAATGGGCAAGAAAACCCATCCCAAACCCTTAGAAGCTAGGGAAGGGGGCCAGTGTTTCTGGTCTCTAGCCACACCTATTCTTAGATAAACTGAACCTGGCAGCTTCTGGGCCAGATACCGAAAATATCTGGCCACCTGTTAGATGAAATCGAAGGAACTCCAAGTTATCCTAGACATCCCTTCAAGGGAAATACTAAAAATTGCTCTGAGTTTCATTGTCAGAGATGATTGGAGCTGCCTCCTGGTTTGATTTAGCACTTTTTTTTTTTTTTTTGGAGGAGAGGATTATTATAAAATCAGGCTAAATATTTTGTAAATCTTATCCAGAGGGAACATTCCCAAAGACTAGAAATTAAAATAAGCAAAATATTACTGGCAGGAAAAACTTCACATTGACTCTAAATGAACAGGAACCATTTTTTATGCTTCAGAAACTAGCTTTCCCCCCAAAAAAGGAAGACCATGGCTTGAAATGCCAGCCACCCCTGTGCACTTTTCACTCATTTCTTTCTCGTCAGTTGTCTCCGTAATTTGTGTGCTTCTTGAAGGCTGTCCATGGGTGGCCGGGACACTATTTTCATGAAAGGCTGTTGTCCTCCTAATAGTTCTTCCTGGCCTTTGATGAGCCCTGATTTAAGCCCTGTCCTCACCCTCTGTCCTTCATCCCCAGCACCCTTAACTTGTCATGTTGCTAACTAACATTGTACAGAAACCTTCTTTGCCAAGCATGGAAGGGGTGTGTATTTGTAGGGGGCAAATCCAGGCCTTTTGTTTTTATTGGTTAGAAAGACGAATCTAGGCCTCATTCAGATATTCTCAGCAACAACTTAGAAAAGTAAAGAACAAGCCAGGATCCTAAAATGTATAAGCTACCTAGCATTTAAAAGGAAGAACATCCTGGTCACACGAGGGCATCTGAACTGTTAGTTTGAATGGCATCCTGAGCGGATACGTACCAGCCCTCCTCTTCTGGGGGGAAACACTGGGGACTCAGCCCGGAAATTACATCCTGAGACTAATGTTAAAATGACTCCTTCCTGTTCTAACATGGCTCATCGGAACTTGTGTGGGAACAGGGCTGGGAAGATGGGAATGCTTTAGTTTAGTGGCTCTGTGATGATATTTGGGTAACAGCTTCATTAGGGCTTCCAGAAGACATGGCATCCATGTTCCTGTTCACCGGCATCTCTCTCTGTCAGAGGAAGGTCGATTTCTTGGGTATGGTTATTTATTTCTGGGTTAGTTTCGGCATAGTATGTTGGAGGCCCTCTCTGAAATCATACCCTCTTATTCCGCATAATTACAGCATTCCTTCTAGCGTCTAGCTCTGAAAAAAAAAAAAAATGCTAGCAATTGAGTGGTCGAAAGGGAAGAAATTCTTGTGCCATTAAAAGCTTCCATGGCCACCTTGACGTTTGAGCCTTCTCAGTGACCTTTCCACTTTCCTGACGCCCCGGACTGAGTTCCTACCTGGTCAGGAGATGGACAAATCTCTCCGTCACTGTCCAAGAACGCTCTAATGCCCTATGACTTGGGTATCACTCAGGCTTTGTACACAACTTTCACTTGATGCTCAGCACAGGTGCACGCCGTCTCCTGGGGTTCTTACTCTCCCAGCTAAATTGGAAGCTCTTTCAGAAGCAGGAAGCCTGTCAACTATCTGTATCTTTCAGGGAAGCCTTGGAAATTTCTATGAACTCAGCATGTGTGTGTGGTCAATAATCAGAGAGATAATGAAGAAAGAGAGAAGAAGGACGAGGGGGAGGAAAAGGAGGAGGAGAAGTCAGAGAGAGATGGGCAATAGAACCAAAAGAATGTCAAGAGTGACACAAAGACCCAAGGGTCAAGAGCCCTGGATCCAAGCAGGGTGTGACACCTATTGTAATCCTGGGTAATGAAGCTTTCATTTGCATCTTGTCATTTTATGTTTGGAGTCTTGGGGTATCTGACAGGAGACAACAAGAAGTGAGGCCAGGTTGTTCACGGACTAGGGGCAAAGTCAAGAAGACTGTTCAGTAGAGGGCAGTGGGGGAGCCTCTCTTCTTCTTCCTCTCTCACCCAGGCTCCCGCCCTCAAGGGCTCCTGCAGGCTGTGCTGGAACCACAGACTGGGTCTCCTCCGGGCAGAACTGGGAAGAGTCATTGTCAGCCATATCTGGCTCTTGCTGGTGGTCAAGTTCCAGAATTTTCTTTCCCACATTTGACCCTTTTCACTAGAACATCCCAAAGTCACAGGGGCTGGGCAGAGGCATCTTAGACCGCTGCCAACAAAAGGCCCCAGAGCCAAGAACAAAGTGCGCCTGCCTGGGTGACCTGCATCAGGGCCGCCGGTGGTGGTGGCAGTAGGAATAGTAATGGGGTCAGCACTATTCCGGGGCAGCAACTGGGGCTAAGCTCCTGGATGGCTGCTGCCCTTGGGGCTGCTTCTCTTCTGTTCCTCCTCCCAGAGTTTCAGCCCCAGATGGCTGGGTTCCTCTACCTTCCACTGAGAAGAACAGAAATGACCAATGGTTCCAACAAGAGCTTGACCACTTTAACAATGGTAGCGGGCAAGTCTGGAACAGGTGAAAAACCATGAGCAGGGCAAAGAGTGACAGGTGTTGGCAGGTGAGGGATGACATATGCCTGAGTCCGCCTGGAAGGTGCCACAGAAATCCAGGAGGAAGGAAAGCACGGATGGGGAAAAAGGACCAAAGGTTTCTGCATGGCTGCTCCAGGCCAGATTCTGAGCTCGGCATGTTGCATCGTATCACACGGACTTATTTTTACTTTTAATTATGCAATACTTCAAAGACGCAAAAGAGTACAGGGAATTAACATCATGCATACCCATGTAAGTGCACCTAGCAGGAGGAGATGTCCACATTTTGTCAGATTTCTTTCCATCCCTTCTGAGGTCTTTCTCAGTGTCTGGGCCTTCGGTGCTTGAAGGGGTTGCTTGGGGGAAGGGGCAGAAGACTAGCTACTGTCATTTTAACAAAATAAGCAAGTAAGTCAAAAACCCATATTTGGCTTCGAAGAAGGCCAGTTGTGATGTGATTCTTGTTTTTATTTTTTTGTGTATATTTTTTAAAGTTTTTTTTTTTTTAAAGATTTTATTTATTTATTTGACAGAGATAGAGACAGCCAGCGAGAGAGGGAACACAAGCAGGGGGAGTGGGAGAGGAAGAAGCAGGCTCATAACGAAAGAGCCTGATGTGGGACTCGATCCCAGAACACCGGGATCACGCCCTGAGCCGAAGGCAGGTGCTTAACCGCTGTGCCACCCAGGCGCCCCTAAAGTTTTAATTTAAGTAATCTTTTTACCCAACATGGGGCTTGAACTCATGACCCCGAGATCAAGAGTCACATGCCCTTCTGACTGAGCCAGCCGGACACCCTTGATTCTTGTTCTTAATATCTATTCATATATTGTGTTAAGTCTTATTTCAAAAAAAAATTTGAATGACTTATTATTACAGGAGATTTTACTCCTTGTCCCCTTCATCATACAACTGTTTCTGTTTCCTTGTGCTCTCGTGAGTTTTTCTTCTTTTTATGTGGTTACAGTCTTAGTTTCTATGTAATCCCGAGTTCCATTTCCTCTCTGTCATGGCCGCAAAATATTATTTCATAAACTTCCACTTTACTCCACGGTTAGCATCCACAGTAAATCGTGGGCTTGCCGGCCATCCCGTTGAGCTCATATGCCCACATTTCCTTTGAGGGAAATATTACTTCCATTGGCTTTCACTTTGTTCCTCTTTCAATTTCAAATTATGATCATGAAGATCTCTTAGGTGCATAGAATTGAGCCGATCATGCTTCTAATTTCATGGCATATCATCACCATCATCCTCTCCCACAGTCCCTCTTAAATTATTTTATTTTATTTTATTTTATTTTATTTTATTTTATTTTATTTTATTTTATTTTATTTTATTTTATTTTCCTCTCTTTTCCCTCCTGTTCCCCAGTCTCATTCCGTTCGTTGTGTCTGGTGTATTTACTATTTGCTTTCCCAGATGACTTTCAGTAAGTTTCTTTATATGTGTGTCCATGAGAAACATATAGTATTGCTTTCTGCTTTAGAAAATGTACTTAAAAGGTATTGTGTCCCAAATCAATTCTGTTTCATACTTTCTTTTTTTCAGCCAACCCACGGTTTTGAGATCTGTCCATGTTGCCGTATGTACAGCCAATTCCTTCCTTCCCCTCTCCTTCCTTCTGCCCGGAGATCTAGTGTGTGGATAGTGCACATTTTACTTATCTTTCACATTTTTTAGTGGACCTCTTCAGGGTTTCTTTCTTTTTTTTTTTTTAAGATTTTTTATTTATTTGACAGAGAGAGGGAGAGAGAGCAAGTGTGCAAGCAGGAGAGTGGCAGCAGAGGGAGACGGAGAAGCAGGATTCCCACAAGCAGAGAGCCCTATGCGGGGCTCGATCCCAGGACCCCAGGATCATGACCTGAGCCGAAGGCAGATGCTTAACTGACTGAGCCACCCAAGCGCCTCTGACATCTCTGTGCCTTCTAACTCCTGGAAGCCCCAACACTGTTGTCAACCCCTTAGTATATGGTCTCTTGGGCATCTGAGAGTGAATCTGGGGGGCTCTAGACTCAGCAGTAGAAAACCTGTGTCTGAGGGTAATGATGGGCCCAATTTCACAAAATCTTGGAGAGCCAGATCACTCTCCAAATGAACACTCAAGCCATGGTTCCACTCACAGTGCGCAAGGGCTCTTGTTTTCCCACATCCCTACCAACAAATGATTTTATCCAAATTGTGCATTTTTGACCATCTGATGGGTTAAAATAGTATCTCAGGGTGGTTTACATTTGCCTTTCTCTGATACTAGCACGGAGTCCGTTTTCTTCTGAGAATTGCATAGAATTCGTGGCCATTTTCCGTTTGTCGACTTGTCCACTTGTCCACATGCCCGTTTCCTTCTTGTCCATTTTCCTATTGGTGTCCTGTCTTTTTTGCTCTCTCAGCTGTAGGAGTTCCACTGACATACAAAAAGCATTTAACTTGCCTGACTCTTTTTTAGTCTCGTGAAAAATGAACTACGAACAGTTTACCTCTGTCCGGATAAACTGACCCATAAGATCAAAGATCTGTTGCCCTAACGTCACCTGTCAATTTCAAGCTGGGAGAGAAGGAAAGATCACAAGAGGGGAGATGCTCTGAGCTGCAAACACTTGAGCTTTTATTTGCAAATGAGAAAAACTGAACTCAAAGTAACGTAAGCATAAAGGAGGACTGTATTGACTCACAAACATTCAGGGCAGTCAGACTTCAGGCATGGTGGAATACAGAGGTTTAAAGAGATCATCGTTTCATCTCTTGGTGCCTTTTGCATCGATTGGCCTCGTTCCAGGGTTGACTTCCTCTCTAGTAGCTAATGGCCCCAGGGCTCTCCAGGCTAGTGGATCTTTGCGGCTTGTGATCTCCACGGGCAGAGTGTTTTGATGCCATTAAGGGGGTAGTTTGTACTCAAACAAGATTACTCAGAGATTAATCAGCATACACAAAATTTAAAATGTGACTTTAGTAAAATTTGTAACTTTAATAGGTTATAAATTCCTTTCTAGTCACATTAGTAACGGTAATAAGTTATAAACGTAGAAGCCTAATTCTTCCTTATGCTTTACAAATTAAATTACAAGTCTTATCATCTATTTATAAAGCTAGCAAATTTTGACAGTTACTTTTAAGAGTGCTTGTATAATCTAATAAAATTCCCTTAAACATTTAAACTGCATTTATAGATTCAATATATTTAATTTTCCTTGAAGTCCTTCAAATGTCTGATTAACAAACAAACCTTCCCAAGTTCTTAGATACTACTCTGATAAATCAAGTACATTAAAACTGAACATATGGGGAGAGTCATAAATTCTCCTAAATGGTCTTATACTGTTTACAACATTAGTCAAGTTTTCTTGTTCCTTTCATCCTAAAAATGCAAGTCTAAATCAATTACCCAAATGCCTTTTTACTTTGGAGTAGCTGTTAATCTGTTAAGTACTCAGAGTCTCTTCAGCATTACCAATGCTTAAAATATTCAATGTGTACAGATTGGTTTTCTTTCCATATTTAATGAGGTTGCATACAACCTGAAGTCTTGGCCAGGAGATAAGATCTGGAGTAGCACGCTGGAAGGGTGGGTTTCTCACCATCCACATGGGACAGACAAAGCCCTCTTTAATGGCTGCTAAACCAAGAGAGACTTCAAGTCCATGCGTATCAAATGGGATGGACTTACAGCCCTCTTCAAATTATACATTATTTAATTCTGAAATCAGGTTAGAGATATAGCCCCCGCCCAGATGCTTTCAACATTTGATTGGATTCACTTTTATTCTATTCTGAGTTTTTTTCGTATCTTTCTTCTTCTTCTCCTTCTCCTTCTCCTTCTCCTTCTTCTTCTTCTTCTTTAAAGAAGAAGTAGGGGGAAGGATAGAGGGAAGAGAGCATGGGAGAATCTTAAGCAGGCTCCACACCCAGTGCGGGGCTTGATCTCACAACCCTGAGATCATGATCTGAGCTGAAATCAAAAGTTGAAAGCTTAACTGACTGAGACACCCAGGGGCCCCTTTCATATCCTTCTTATTTTGCAGGACCAAAACCCTAATAATTTTGTGAATACATCCCACTGGATTCTGCACACCTCTGAAGGTTTGTTCAGGCTCTGTAGTCACAAATTTAGAGTCAGAACAATGACAGAAAAAGCCTCTTTCCAAGTATAACCTACAATTCTCGATGAGAGCTCTTGGTTCTGTTTGAGTTGTGTGTGTACTTCTGAAATAGTTTCTGTATCCTGGGCTATGAGATATTTGGAATGGTCTATCTTGGGGAAGAGGTTTTCTTTTCTTTCTTATATTTAATTTGTAACTTTAAAAGCATATATTTTAAAGCATATATTTAATACATATGTTTACAATTAACTGAACATACCTATATATATATACATGTATGTATGTGTATCTCGTAGAATGTTTTATGGTACATAAAATCATGATATGGAAATATCTATATATTCTTTTTTTTAAAGGACAGACATGGAAGTTTTTTCAGATGTTGAATTTTAACAATTGCCTTTCAGAAATCATGACGATTATCATATTATTTTTCTGTGATTTATTGAAGTGGTAAACTATATTGGATTTCCTAATATTCATCACCAATATGAATCCCACCTGGAATCATGCGTTATTGCTTTAAAGTACTAATAGAATCTTCTGGCTAATACTTTCTTTTAATACATTGATAATTATAACTGAGATTCTCCTGTAATTTTTTTTCCCCACAGGTTTTCTTTGTAAGGTTTTGGTATTAACTTGTTAACTCTGATTTAAAAAAAAAAAAAAAGGAGGATTTTTTTTTCCTTACTATATGCTCTGGAACAACTCAAATTACATTGAAAGCATCCGTTCTTTAAAATGTTGATAGAATTCTCTCTCATTCGCTCACTGTTTTGTCTTTTCTTGCAATTTCCTCTATTTCTTCCATGATAATTTGGTTAGAAGCTCAACGTTTTCTATAGTTTCTTTTGGAAAACTCACGTTTTCTGAGAAAATCATTAATTACATACAGATTCTCAAAGTGATTGGCTCAGATTTGAGTAAAGTGTTCTATAATTTTTCAAATGCCTTTGAGTCAGATTACTTCTCCATCCTCATTCTTATTTATATGTAATTCCCATCCTTTTTCGTGATCAGATCAGACCAGGTTTTATCAGCCCGGGCACTACTGATGTTTTGGGTCAAACAGTTCTTGGTTGTGGGGCCTGTCCTGGCATGTCTGGCAGCAACCCTCCCTCTACCCATGAGATGCCAGTAGCCTCTGTTGTTACCCAACTGCAACAACCATAAATATCTCCAGACATTGCCATATGTCCCCTGGGGGAAGGGGTGGGCAAAGTCACCCGTGTTGAGAACCACCAGATTACATGATGGTTTTTCTAGATTTTTAAAATTTCATTTTGTTTTTAAAGAAACAACTGTTGGATGCCTTAAACTGATGAGTAAGGAAAATGACGATTCGGGATGATGCCCGAATTCTCACTGCTAATGTGAGATGAATTTTTGAGTGGGCAAATGTTGCCTCTGAGATGAGCGGACTACTTTGTGGGGTGCCTAGGAGTCGTGATTTGCCCATCCCTCTTTGACAAGGAAGGAGTAGAGTGGTATGAAGGTAGTAAATGAGAGTAAGAAGGAAAGAGAAAGAAAGAAAGAAAGAAAGAAAGAAAGAAAGAAAGAAAGAAAGAAAGAAAGAAAGAGAAAGAGAGAGAAAGAAAGAAAGAAAGAAAGAAAGAAGGAAAGAGAAAGAAAGAAAGAAAGAAAGAAAGAAAGAAAGAAAGAAAGAAAGAAAGAGAAGGAAAGAAAGAAAGAAAAGAAAGAAGGAAAGGAAAGGAAGAAAGAAACCTTGGATTCATTCTTTTAGTTCTATCATTTTTCAGTCTTCATTTTTGTGTGTGTGCTTTCTTTGGATCTATTTTGTTTGTTTGTCTAAATACCTGGGTTGGCTGCTTCATCTATTTCTCACCATTCTTACCTGTTTCCTGTCACTCGTGAAGTCGAGTGGGATTCAGCGGGGCTCCAGTACCCCCAGCCCGGCCCACGCACATGGATCTTTTTGTCCCACACAAGAGGTCATTGGCTTGTCCTGCGGACACTTCATCATTTTGGAGAAGTCTGTGCTTTGCCAGCTCTTCCCAAAGTTCCCAGCTCTGTCCAGGACTTGGATATTTAGCGTTTTCTCTTTTCCTGGAAGTCTGAGTTGCCATTATTGTTTAGTTTCCTTCATGCGTTTGGTTCATTTCAGATGGGAAGAAAGGGCAGAGGCACCTTTGATCTGCCATGTAATCCGAAATCCAATGTACTAATTATGTAGGGTTAGATTTAGGCAAACTATTTGTTGGCTGCTCATTTTCAACAAGTTTGTGCTACTTGTGGGAACAGCCACTTGCCATGTCACTTGCTTAAACCAGACCTCGGAACCATCATCCAAGTCCTCATTTTTTTATAATAATATTTTTTTATTATATTATGTTAGTCACCATACAGTACATCCCTAGTTTTTGTTGTAAAGTTCCATGACCAAGTCCTCATTTTTGACAAACTAAACCGTGCTACCACTCTACCATTAGGAATAGCAAACAGGGGACTCCTGGGTGGCTCTGTCAGTTAAACATCTGCCTTTGGCTCAGGTCATGACCTCAGGGTCCTGGGATCGAGCCCTGCATCAGGCTTCTTGCTCAGCAGAAAGTCTGCTTCTCCCTCTGCCTGCCACTCCCCTTGCTTGTGTGCTCTCTCTCTGACAAATAAATACATAAAATCTTGAAAGATGAAAGAAAGAAAGAAAGAAAGAAAGAAAGAAAGAAAGAAAGAAAGAAAGAAAAAATAACAAACAGACGATTCTAGTCTGATGCATTTTTAAAATATCGCTTTCCCCTCCACAGACACACTTCATGAGTGATGAGTTCTAGACACTTGGTGGCTCGCTGTTTCTGATGATTGGAGGTGAAAGTGCCACCAGCAAAACGTGGATGTCAAAGAGTGTTACCTGGAAAACAGTGAGAAATGAGAGCCCTCTGTTTCCCTGTGGAACACAGGCTTTATGGACAAAGCCGGCCAACCTCACACGCTTACGAGTTGTTGTACACTTTTCTAAATAAAATATACTCTTCATGTCCTTAATCTACAATATCATGTTCAGAATTTAAACTGGAAACGATATGTACCCCGTCAGTCTTGAAATTCTCTCCTGTTAGGCTGAAAGGACTTGAAATTAATGAAATTTAAACTCTGCAAATGACCCGCCACTCGGAGGCAGTAGCAGCCGTTTTATTAAAAACAGTTTGTCATTGTTAAGTGAAATGACAAATTCTGGCTTGCGGTGGCAACACAGGGGCAGGAGAGGGGGACCTAGCTGCTCTTCAAGGTCTTATTCTTCCTACTTAGTATTGTTGGGTTGTGTGGGGTGGAAAAGTGCGATTTTTCCCCTACTTACAATTAATATATATACAATCAGACAAAATGAATTATAAGATGCTTCTACAAGTTTTAAGAAGATCAAAAATCGGTGCAAAGAGTTTTACTCTCATTTTAAAAGGAACATGCAATGCTTTATACAACCCTGAGAATGCCATTAATGTCAGTGAAATGATATCTTTATTATGTGAGTCATAATTCTTGGTACTGTTGAAGAGCGGAAAACTATTAATAACTTTAGGTTAATAGCATAGGTCTCTTCTTAGCTTCAAAAAGAGTGATTTTGGAATTCTAAGTCACCTACTATTTTATGATGTGCTGACAGTCCAGTAATTTCACTAGCTCTACCTTTCTTCATTAGAGATTGTGATTTGTGTGTGGGTGTTGTCAGAATTTTGTTATTCCATAAAAAGTTTCAAGACTAGGTTTCCTATATTGTCCTGAGACATTTTTCAAAAATGGAAGGACTTGTATTGACCAAATTCACAGCTTGTTTTGATGAAGTCAGAAACAGTGATTGACTAATACTCTCCATGTAATTAATCTGTAACCCATCAAAGGGATCCAATCACTTGTTTTGGGGTGCAGTTGCTCATTTCTTGCTGGAACAAAACTTATTAGCCCTCAGTGTTTCCAGTACTCCTCCCTTCCCCATTTGCTACAGAAAATCCTTTATTAGCCAGGTCTTTTCTACCCCTTGTCTGCTCTACCTTTTAATCATGAAGGGGAAGAAGGCCATGTTGGCCAGGAAGGAGATTAGATTAAGCCACATAAAGAAAAAATTCCAGCGTGAAGGGAAAAATGGTGCTTGAGTTGGTGGTAAGAAGAGAGTAAGGGTTTGGTGTATGAGAGTTTCCTCAACAGAATTAGGAAGCAGAAGAAGGGACTCACGTGAGTTCTGACCTTTAACCCTTTTGATGTTCTTTGAGGTGCACCTGCTAAGAATAGACTTCCCTTTTCATTGCTGTTGGTTGTTGGACTGTGCTTCTTTATCTCTTTTGTTTTTATTTTTTTAATTTTTAAAGATTTTATTTTTTTGAGAGAGAGCACATGAGCAGGGGCAGGGTGACGGGGCAGAGGGAGAGGGAGAAGCAGACTCCCTGCTGAGCGTGGAGCCCAATGCAGATGCAGGGCTTGATCCTAGGACCCTGAGGTCATGCCCTGAGCTGAAGGCAGATGCTTAACTGACTGAGCCACCTGGATGCCCTGTGCTTCCTTTTTTTTTTTTTTTTTTTTTAAAGATTTTATTTATTTATTTGACAGAGAGAGAGACAGCCAGTGAGAGAGGGAACACAGGCAGGGGGAGTGGGAGAGGAAGAAGCAGGCTCATAGTGGAGGAGCCTGACGTGGGGCTCGATCCCATAACGCTGGGATCATGCCCTGAGCCGAAGGCAGACGCTTAACCACTGTGCCACCCAGGTGCCCCGCCCTGTGCTTCCTTAAACATGACTTCCTAGAGTGGACCCTAAGTGACATGAACCACTCCCCCATCATTTATTCAGGGTGTCTCTCTACCTAGAATGGAAATTTTAAGCTGATAGTGATTAAGATATCACTATTTACTTTTGAAACAATGATTTTTTAAATAAATATTTAAAGAACAAAATGTTTAGCATGGATTAATTTTTTCTGGACTATTTGTCATGCTGTTAGGGTCTATGATTGTCATGTAATTTGACAGAGATTCTTACTATATTAACACTTGCATAACATTTGTGAATCATATAAGACTATTCTTTAGTGGTATTTTTTTCATAATTTTTTTCTGGTTTAAAAATTGCTTTTTGGGGGAAGTATAGACGATTACAAAGAAGAAAGAAATATTACTCATAATCTGACTTTTTAGAGATACTTGTTGCTAAATTCTTGGTCTACATATGTTTCCTCTTTTCATATGGCTAAATATATAGATTTTTTTTTCAAAACAAACTGTATTTAAGGTTTTATATACTATTCTTTAATAAGATTGTTGAGGCTGGAAAATGAAGTTTTAATTCTTTGAACCTAGCTGAATTTTTTTTCTAACAGAAGAAAGGGAAAATAGATATTTGGGGCCAGCTAATTCTCTGTCACAGGCTCCTAGCAGCGAAATACTGGGTCAAAAGCTCCTTGGCCTTCTAGAAGGCCCTGATATAGGTGGCCAGTGTGCTCCTCAGAAATGTTCTCCTACTCTGTTCTCTCCAATACTTCACAGGACTGTCTGCCTCATCCAGCTTTCACCAACATTTAGTACAATTATTGAAACAAACTGTTGGACCGTTTGACAGGAGAAAAAAACAAATCATCACTCTATTTGCATTTTTATGGTTATGAGTAGGACTAAATTTTTTTCATTGGCCATGTGCATTTCTTCTTTGTGAAGTGCTTTTTTATGTCTTTAGCCCATTTTTGATGTCTACATTCAGCCATTTGGGGCATTATGTTGCTCGAAATTAGTATCTCCAGCAAGGAGAGAGGGTATTTTTTGTGTGGTGTTAAGAATAAAAAACATGGGGCGCCTGGGTGGCACAGCGGTTGAGCGCCTGCCTTCGGCTCAGGGCGTGATCCTGGCGTTATGGGATCGAGCCCCATATCAGGCTCTTCTGCTGTGGGCCTGCTTTTTCCTCTCCCGCTCCCCCTGCTTGTGTTCCCTCTCTCACTGGCTGTCTCTATCTCTGTCGAATAAATAAATAAAGTCTTTAAAAAAAAAAAAAAGAATAAAAAACAACCTTGACACAAACAACAGACATCCTTAGGCTTGTAGAAAACCTTACTGAAAAGCAGCAAAATGGTAAAGTGTTATTTGGCTCCCTTGTAACTTAGGAAATTCAATCTTATATTGGCTTTATCTGGATGCAGCCGGCAAACCGAAAAGACTGGAAAATACCCTCCACACGATTAACCATGGATCCTCTAAATTCTCAGAAAGTAGTGAAGCAATGCCGGCTTATGTCTTTCCAATAAGAACTACCCTTGGAGTCAGGCCGATCGCTGATTGCCCAGTGCGGTCAGTGGGCCCAGTGCCCAAGGGAAGGCTGTCTCACAATGGGAGGGGTCTGGAGCTCCCATCAGGTACCCAGGATGGGAAGGACATACACAAATGAGACTTGAGAAATGGAAATCTCCTCCTCCTTCTGCTGCTTGAGTTAATGTGTCACTGTCACTGTTACCCAGAAAGTCCTTTTGCCCATTTTCATTCAAATGTTCCAAGTGGAAAGGGGGTAAAATTCTCAGTGTGCTTTCAACATTTGCTCTTTGGCCTCCACGTCAAGCATGTATTAAGCGGCATGTCACTGTGTTCTAATGGTTGTCATAAGAAGGTGTGGTTGTATTTTAATTGCAGAGACCTCAGTACCTGCAGCCCCTACTACCTCAGCAGCAGGCAAGCCTCGGCAACTTCCCAACTGTCATGGCAGAGAACATGGGGCTCACCAACAGTACTTGGGTCTCGTTGGGTGGTTCTTAGGCAGGATTCCTCATAGTACGGTTGAGAATAAAATACACCAATCTGTTTGCTGCAGCTGTGGGCAACAGTGCACCAATCCAAGCAAGGGCTGACTTTTCTGGTGAGTTTATATTTAATATAGAAAAATATTTCTGCAAGTGGGTGAATCACTTGATAAGTTGGTTGATCACTCACAGGGTCGTCCAGTTTAAGTTGCATCTCCCCCAACCCAACTGTGTGATACAACCTCATGAGAGATACTCAGGCTCCACACAGTTGATAGTTGTTCATCCATTTCTAAAGGCAACTGACTGGGTTGGCTTTCAAATGGGTGATCTCAATTGTGACTTGAATAGTGAAGTAAATCATCATCTAGAATTTCCAAAGAAGTGAAAGAAAAGCTCTTAGTTTTGATGGGTATAACTTTCTAATTTCAGAGTTGCCTTCTGATTCTTCTTTCTTCCATAACTTACAAGAATTAACTATTTGATGACAAATTACATAGAATTACTGTCTTGAGATTTGGGGCTGTATGTGACTAAGCACCCATTACTCACTTTAAAAGGAGAAAGGCATTACACTTCTAATCAGATAAATACTTCTGAAGCAAATAATCTCAGATTGCACTTTAGATGGGATTTGCTGTAATTTTGAAACATTTTACTGGTGAATAAATATTGGATAGCAGGGTGTTTTCAGTTTCTGTAGTCTTATTATGTGATTATTCTCTTCTAAGCCTGTAATGCCCCCAAACTGGATCTTCATTCTCCTGCCTCTTTTAGACATGAGAGCGGTGTCCCAGTTGATTAACAGATCAAGACTTGCAGAATATGGCTGTACTTCTCTGCTCTATTATTGACTTTTTGTTCCATCCCGACAAAAGTCATTTAATTTTTCAATTTCTAGATCACTCTATAAAAAGGAGGTCACAGAGCACTTAGAAGAATTGCATTGTTCTGGTGCTTTGATGCTTGAATTATCAAAATGAAATTGTATTAAATGACTTTGTGTAATTTTTTTTCCTACATCCTAGAATACCTTGAAACCATTCAAAATTCTCTGCCTGCACATAATAGGGAGCACCAAGAAGTGGTGAGACAGGCCTCAAGGTCATGGTGGAGATGCTGGAAAGCCCAGAATCTGATTAAACTGATTAAAGTTTAATCAAGTTAACGTTTTCAAGTAAGTCAAGGTTTGTGTGTGTGAATACTTAGTCTCAGTCCTGAAAACTTGACACGAACTTGAATTTTCCGCCATTACCAACAAACTTAGCTAAGACTCATTGCTTTGAGGCAACTTACCTAGGTGTAGCACTACCAAATAATTTTGATAGTTTATGACCATCACGTAAGGTCCCAGCCTTAATAGATACTTTCGAGCTGGGTTGAGCGGGTGGTGAAGGTCAGAGAAAGAGATGTTGGAGTCCACAGCAGAAAGCTCAAGGAGGGCAGGTGAGAGTAGATGCAGAGGGGCACCTGAAAGTCTCCTAGAGAAGGAGCAGACACCAAGAGGGAAGGGGACAACCCTGGTCGCCAGCCCACACGGTACTTTCTTACATTAACCATGAGGACTGTGGACTGTGGAAACCATGATGTGGTTCTAGGAGTCTCTCAGGGGCTGAGCACAAGTATCTTTTCCACTGGAGATGGTTTCTCCTCTTGCACGTGAAAGTCTTGTGGATGGTGGATTGCTTTTGAATGTGGCTTTAAATGAGAGTAAAAGAGGTTTTCCTCAGAAAATAAGAGAATTCTATTGAAGAGAAGAATGTGGAAGAAGAAAATAAGATATAATCACAGGATAGAAAGTAATGATGGTCAATGTGTCTTTGAAGAGTGATCACATGTCTGTCTTGTGAGCTAGCCCCTCAAAGGCTATATGTCGTTGTATACTTTAATGGGTTGTGGGGTTGAGAAAATAGGGGAGGGCCTAAGAAGCAGTGTGTTATTTCAAATGCTAAAGAAAGGTCAAGAGGCATGTCTGAAACTGTCTGAGGACCTAGTTTGGAAAATGAGAGTTTTGCTAGCAAGGGAGAGCCTTGAGACATAGACTTGTGTTCAGACTTTGTCAACTGCTACTTACAATTTTGTCCCTCCCTTGGTTTCTCAAGGATTAATTTTTATAATTAAATTCACTGGTGTGGAGGGGAAGGAAGTAGAGTTAGGGGAGGTCACTTCCTTAAATATTGCTCTCTAGGTGGCAAAGGTCACCTGACAGTTAACCACAGGTCAAATAGAAGGTTCTATATCTTAGCAGAAAAGTGGGAAGTGGGGGCACCTGGGTGGCTCAGTAGGTTGAGAGTCTGCCTTTGGCTCAGGTCATGATTCCAGGGTCCTGGGATAGAGCCCTGCATCGGGCTCCCTGCTGAGTGGGGAGCCTACTTCTCCCTCTCCCCCCCCGCCCCATCTCGCACTCTCTTTCACTATCTCTCTCTCTTTCTCAAATAAATAAATAAAATCTTTAAAAAAGTGTGAAGTGGATTGCTATATGTTTTTTTGAGGCTCGTGAAATAATGTGGCTGCTGTGGTCAGCTGCATTGTACAAGGTAGGGGTAACTTAAAATCTCACAAGTTTAGGTAAGAAAGTCTACAATGGGGACGGGGGAAGGGGGCAACCACAGTTTAGACCATTCTCAAGGCACGACACAGTTGTTCTAACCAATCACTCGGGCACCTAACATGGCAACACCTTGATGGACAGCCCTTTCTTGTAATCAGATGAAGTTCCTTGTTATTTTATTTTAAAACTTCTGTAGACTTTAAAACAGTATCATGACCAATTAAAACTTCCAGGTGGAAGCAATTTTTAACTCAGGCTGGTATTTATACCATAGTTTCTAGTTACTTTTTTGGAATTCCTTAACACTTGACTTGATGTATTAGAAACCAGGGTCCTATGGAGCCTGTTCGAGGCTAATTCTAATGAGATTCAGAGCATGATGCTCTGTTTTGTGCCACAAAAGAACTTCTAGCTCCATCAACTGTAAATGCAATGGTGTAAATCTAGCATTTCTAATGAGAAGTTCGCTTAAAATACACAGCCTGTCGATGGTGAGTCAGCAGCCGCAGAGAAACATACGAGGAGAACACACCGCAGGGGGATGAAGGCTTTTGGTAGAAGCTACAAGTCTTTCAGACTCCGGGGCACCATCCCGAGTCCAGAGGGTCACTCCCTGAAGGTCTTAACCACCCCTCAGCTCTTCTGTCCCACCCCTGGCTAACGACCCATGGAATCTTAGCAGTCAGACCTGGCTGGGATCTGAATGGCCAAGTTCAGAACTAAGGAAACTGAGGACCCGAGATGTTTGACTGTAAGATTTCAATATGGCCAATGGGAGGTAAGCATGTAATCGGAGGCCAAGGGACACTTTGTTCCACTGTGTGAAAGACATTTCATTGAGGCCATAACTAGGTCATGTTCACCACAACCAATCTGCATCTAGTATGGCAAATCCACAATGAGTAGAGACACCCATAATAGTTAACACAGCTTCTAAAAGGTACTTCATCCACTTTCTAGGAGTAAATTATGTTCTGGAGAAATCTGGAATCTTCTAGTATGAAGGATATATGGGCCTTGAATCAGATTCCAGCTCAAGTGGCGGAACGGTCACATGGTTCAAACTTTGAAGCTCAGTGCTTGGAAGCCCAGATAGTTTGGTCCATCCCACTGTTCTGCTCTGGGAGCTGCGGTCACAGTCAGACACCCTGGGTCAGGAGGATCTGGGAGGCTGCAGGGTTATGAGGCGGTGCCTGGGCAGAGAAGCAAATGGGGCCATGGCAGCTGTGCCCGTAGCGTGAGCAGTCCCATGGAGCAAGGCTCTAGACTGCAGCAGGAGGGGCCTGCCCTGTAGGTCTCAGCTCACACCCACACCGTGGCCTGGACTAACCTGGAGCAATCCGGCCAGGTCTCCCAGGTGATCCCTACTGTGGACCTATGCACTGGAAGAACACAAACAGGAATATGAAGCAGATGGAAGCAAGCTGTGTGAAGAGTACCTGTGAATAGTGAACATCAGAATTTCTAACACCTGATATGCCACGAATTAATTCCTTCGACTGATGGTGCGTCATAATTAATAAATTAGAGTCTCTGGTTTTTGCCTCCTAGAGCCAATGTTTCTCTTGCTTCGGGATAAATGGAATGGCCAACCACAGAGGAGGAGAAAGCCTCTCTGGGAGCATTTGTAAAGAAAGCCAATTTGGAAAAGAAATCCCAAACATTACGGTTGTTAAAAGTGTAACACCACTGTGGCTTATTCTGAGGAAAACCACTTCTGGGAAACAGGCCGAAGGAACAAAGCTGTTCAAGAGAAATGTCATAGACTTGAGGAGAAGGTTTGTTTTAAATACCCTTAGTCCTTCATTCTGACTTGGTTTTGGTTTCATTTTCGTAAAAGCTGTTTCAGAGGTTTGCTAAAAAATGTTTGTCATTTTATTTTTCATTCAAAGGGTTAGGCCTCTCGAACTCTAACGTCTGGTAGCCACAGATTGAAGGTATCCTGACTTAAAATCCTTTACTTTTATATTCCAAAGAAACATTTAGAAATGATCCATATAACTCGTCAGGACCTGAAGCAATGTTTTAGTATTAAAAAATGTATTTTTTCTACCAAACTGTTGTAGAAAGAAATTGTAACTATGGTGATTATCTGATTACCAGATCCCCAGTTTCTGACAAAAGAATTTGGCACTTTGGAAAATGTTTTATATCCCCAAAGTACCTGCAATATTAATCAGGAGGTTTACACTGGGGACAGAAGTGTGCTTCTTTCCTTCTATAAAAAATATACTGCACAAAACAAAGGGATTAACAGAGAGTCAATCCTTGAAATTAAAAACCAAATCTGAAAAAAAAATAGAATTTTGTCTTTGGCTTCACCTCTTTGTATTACTCCCAATACCATTACCACTGGATCGTCATCTCGTACTTTTGACATACATGACCTTGTTTCATCTCCTTCTTTACTCTGGGCATTGGGTATTGCATTAGTTTACGGGGGCCGCCATAATGAAATGGAACACAATGGGTGCCTTAAGCAAAAGAAATGGATTTTCTCACAGTTCTGGAAGCTGGAAGTCCTAGATCAAGGTACAGGAGGGGTTGGCTCCCTCTGAGGGCCTCTCTCCTTGGCTTGCCAATGGCTGCGCCCTTGTCGCTGCTCCTTCTTGCAGGTGTACCTGGTGTCTCTTCTTACAATGGTACCAGTCAGAGTGGATCGGGATCCCACCCTCACAGCCTCATTTTCACTTAATTGCCTCTTTAGCTATTCTCTCTAAAAACAGCAACATGTTGGGGGTACTGGGAGTCGAGATTTCAACATCTGAATTTTGGGGGCATGGACAATTCAGCCTATGACTGATGTCATCTCCATTTTACAGATGAGGAAATGGAGGCCCAGGCAAACGAGTCACCAGATTCTTGCTATACTGATTCTACCTAAGTATCTAAGAAAAATGATGTTCGATTCAGTCTCCTATTTCAAATCACATAGAATCTATTTCAAATCACATAGAATCTATTTCAAACCAATGCTGAAATTTGGTTACAACCGTACCTTCCCTATTTATGGAGGTTATTGGCTTTTAAATTATTTAGGGTAAAAGAATCTGAGACTTTAATTCACCAAAGATAACTTGCCTTCAAACTGTAGAATTCATTGGAGGCATAAAATAAAGCATTTAAGGTATCAGAATTTCTAATATTATACATTCTAAAATTCTAGATTCAGTTGGCTATATATATATATATATATATATATATATATATATATATATATATATATATATGTTGTGTGAATGTGTTTCTTTTTTTTTATGCTTATGAAGCCAAAATAATTCTTGTTCTGCCACTTCCTAGCCATGTGACCTGGGGCAAGTTATTTAATAGCGTGTGTGTTAGCTTCTTCATTCATAGAATAGTGATATTAATAATTTCTGCAGTTGAGGATTGTTATAAAAAGCAAGTGAGTTAATACATGCTAAATACTTAGTGTTGTTCCTGGCTTGCAGAGTAAATACATAATAAGTGCAAACAAATATTATAATATCTATGTGCATATATCACATACACCGTTTTGTTTACAAAAGCAGGGTCGGTACACTCTACCAGCCTCAATCAATGCATTGCTTTCCACTCTTCTTTGTCCTGCTTGGAACTACTGCAGCTCCCCTATAACAATATCTCCTTTGCCAGGTGGCATAATTTTAGGCTTTGCTAATAGAGGGCACTGGAGAGACAGCGCAGGCATGATGGGGAAAGGGGTTTCTCTTTCACGGAAAAGCACAGCAAAACCAAAATAATCCAGTTTAAAAAATGGGCAGAAGACATGAACAGACATTTTTCCAAAGAAGACATACAAGTGGCCAACAGACACACGAAAAGATGCTCAACCCCACCCAGCATCAGGGAAATGCGAATCAAAACCACAGTGAGGTACCACCTCACACCTGTCACAGCGGCTGAAATTAACAACACGGGAAACAACAGGTGTTGGCGAGGATGCAGAGAAAGGGGACCCTCTTGCACTGTTGGTGGGAATGCAAACTGGGGCAGCCACTCTGGAAAACAGTATGGAGTTTCCCCGGAAAGTTAAAAATAGAACAACTCAATGATTCAGCAATTATACTACTAGGTATTTACCCAAACCATACAAAATACAAATTTGAAGGGACACATGCATCCTGATATTTATAGCAGCCTTATCAACAATAGCCAAATTATAGAATGAGCCCAAATGTCCACGGACAGATGAATGGATAAAGAAGAGATGGCGTATCTATATACAATGGAGTACTACTGAGCAAGAAAAGGGAATGAAATCTTGCCATTTGCAATGACTTGATTGGAATTAGAGGGTATTATGCTAAGTGAAATATGTCAGTCAGAGGAAGACAAATACCATATGATTTCACTCATAGTAGAATTTAAGAAACAAAACAAATGAACATGGGGTGGGGAGAGGCAAAGCAAGAAACAAACTCAACTATAGAGAACAAACTGATGGTTACTGAAGGGGAGGTGGCGGGGGTGGGTTGAATCGGTGATGGGGGTGAGGGAGGGCACTTGTGTTGAGCACCGAGCGCTGTATATAAGTGATGAATCACGGAATTCTACACCTGAAACTGATATTATACTGTATGTTAACTAACTGGAATTTAAGTAAAAACTTGGGGGAAAAAAGAAAAAAGCACAGCTGCCAGGGGCTTGCCGAAGACCCACTGGAGCTTCCTCTCCAAGGAATTTTGTGGGCACCCCAGTCAACAGCCTCCCGCTCAGCAGCCCCCACTTGCTGACGAGCTCTGGCCTCTGACAGCCCATCTCTACCATCAGTGGGACCAGCCACGACGTCTTCAGCCAGTTTGATTCCCCACCTTGGTGCGGTGGTGAGGAGAAGAGTCTCAAATTTGTTCCTTCCTTGGGAACTAATAAGTACATTTTTTGTGAACTTACAATAGTTTCTGATGGCTGTTGTAGTGAATTACCAGAGACGTAGTGACTGAATACAGCACGGATTTACCATCTTACAGTTCTGGAGGTGAGATGGCCAAAATCAGCATCCAGGGGCTGAAAGCACGATGTCGGTGGGGCTGACTTCCCTTGGAGGCTCCAGGGAGAGTCCGCTTGCTTGCTTTCTCCAGTGTCCCCAGGCTGTCCCATTCCTTGTGGCCCCTCTCCTCCTCCAATCCAGCCGTGCCAGGCGGCCTCCCTCTCACGCTGCCATTTCTCCGGTTCGGCCTGGTTGGCCTCTTTGTCTCACTTAGAAGGACTGTGGGGATTACCTTAGACCCACCTGGATAATCCAGGATCCTCTCCTCATGTCCATGTCAACTGACGAGCAAACTCCACTCCATGGCCACCTTGCTTCTCCTTTGCCAGCTACCCTAACATACTATGCTTTCTGGGGGTCAGTTAGGACATGGGCGTCCTTGGAAACCCATTCCTCTGCTACCACAGCTTTTCAGTTTACTTCAACCATCCTATTCCCTTTGTTTGTGTCTGCCATCTCCCCTTCGTGGTCTCCTTGGAGCTGTCGTCTTCAGCTGACTTCCAATCCTGGCTATGTCTACGCATCTATGGGAACATGGCTTTTATGGAGGTTGATATTTCATTAAATACTTAAGTGGACCATGCTGCCATTTTTCTAGAAATTAAGCATATATTAGATGGAAATGCCAACTAAAGATGTCTTGTTTGACACGAGAAGAGCCCACGATGTATTTTTGTATGGGAAACACAGATTGCAGAGCAGTTAAAAACATAACTGAGAAAAGTGAAATTATTTATTACTTCAAGCTCAGAAACAGGGACCTTGCCTCATCACCTCTGTACTGTTTGTTAAATGTCTACCTCCGGCTGAACCTGAATATTACTTTTTTTTTACTGTTGTAAAACAAATATTATTGCGTTACAGTTCTACAGGAAGAGCTGCCTGCATGAGCTGAAATAGCTCAGTTGGGAGAGCGTTAGACTGAAGATCTAAAGGTCCCTGGTTCAATCCCGGGTTTCAGCAGTGGTTTTGATGTTTATGTTAAAAGTACTTTCTGGCAGTCTTAACCAAAATATAAGCTGTTAGGGGAATATTGGGCTCTCACGCAGATCTCTGGGGCGGATCACTGGCTTTTCAGGGAAGGGTGGTATCAGAGATCTTGGGGGGCCTTTTTATAAAAACCCACGAGCACCGTTGTACTTCCTGGCTGTACTAGCAACAGCCGACTTACCTAGAGTGCTTGCTAAGTGTCTAGCTTTCTTCTAAGCTCTGTGTATTAACTTATTTACAATGGCCACTAAGGGGTACATGGGTGGCTCGGTCAGTTGGGCCTCAGACCCTTGGTTTGGCTCAGGTCATGATCTCTGAGGTCGAGCCCCATTCCCCGCCCCCGTCCCTGCTCCATTCCCCAACCTCTTAAAAAAAAAAAAGGTCTCTAAAATTCTTAGTAACTTCTTATTAAATAAGCAAAGTTTGTGCCTGAGGGCTGGAATGTGGTAGGTATACAGCTGATGAGTTGTACTTTGACCATCATTATTACTTCTATTGGTTAGGAACTATGAGATAGGAATTATTTCTTCGTCTTCCTTTTTTTTGGCGGCGGGGAGGTGAGGCTTACACATCACTTGCAATTGATGTGAGTTATTTCTAAAGACCTTCACCCCACCATTTGATAAGGTCATCATTTCCGTCCTGATTATTTTTAAATTCTGATGAACAATCCCTTGCTTGCATGTGGTCGATGTGAAAAGGTATTTTCCCACTGGGCTTTAATTTGCAGAATGGGATTTAGCTTCTATTCCAAAGGTCTTCCCTGAGTTGACAAAGCAGCAGGGGGTGGAGGGGTGTCTTTGAAGTCTCTGAAACTTGCGTGTTCATGTGCACATTTCCCTGGAAAGAATGTCAACAGCTATCAGGTTCTAGGTTTGTGACTAGAAAAGGTCTAGAAAAGTGACGCAGAAGATTTCCTCATCACAACTACTTGCTGATAATTTGTGACCTGACGTTCGCATTTTGCCAAGGGACCAAGTCATTACTGCACTTGCCCCTTGCTCAACGACGTCGCAGCTCCCGTGAGGCACATTTCAGGAAGGCGCCCAGGTTGTCAACAAACTTCCCTTCTGTCTGGGTGGTGGTCTTGGAGGCAATTTCCCATAGTGAAGCAGACTTGACCATTTTTGGAGGCCCCTGTGCTCCTTTGGGGTGCCCTCCACGACCCACTCCCATCACTGGGTGTAATCTGCAGAGGCGAACCCACTCCTCCTCATTGTCTCTTTTCTGGGGGAGATTAAGGATGAAATCCCTATGTTACCTCTATTATTTGACTTTTTAAAAATCTTTCATTCTTGTTGATGGCATCTGTAGACAACCTGGACATCTCAGAGCAACACCAGGCAACGACTGCCTGTTCTTCCACCATCATATGATTTAATGTCTATCACCTAAAGGGCATCACCGTGACCTGGCTGTGCTTTGGTCAAGAGGTAGTGTTTCCAGTTAAAGCCAGAAATTCTCCAGGCTTTGGGGATTTACATAAAGTACAAGGGCTGCAGGTTATTCTGTTTTATTCCTCTTTTCCCCCAAGAATTTGACCCCACTTCCAGAAAATCTGCCCCCTGAAGAATGAATAGTCTCAGGAATTGAGTTCCCATGATGAGGCTGGAGCAGGGGACGGGGTTCCTATAGAAATCTGACACCTGAAGGAGTGAATCAGGTGCATTGAGAAACATCTAGGGTCCACCATCAGAGTCCACTTCCAAACATAAAGTCCATTGAGATAGAGACAGGATCTGGGCCAAAATGATGAGACCAAGTGTTCTAGCCCAGGCCACGTGGGAGTCTCAGGAAAGTGGATGGGGAGCAAGTCCTAATGGACAACAAGCTTAGGGTGGTATAAAGGGCTATGAACAAGATGGAAAACACTTTTAATTCTTCCCAGTAATTTCTGCACCATTATTACATAGGATTTGGGTTCTGTACAATTTGTACATGCATACACACACACACACACACACACAAACACACACAGTAGTGTTGGTATCTAAAGGAAAGGTGGACGGTATTGACCAGTATAATTGGAAAGAGAATCAAGTATTTAAAAATTTTTATATTGCTTTTATGATTATAAAAAAGTATAAACTACTGAAACATTAAAATTTTTATGGAAATATAATGCTTAAAAAGTAAAGACAGGTCTACTCTAATCCCAACCCTGGAGATAACCACTTTTAAAAATCTAGTATCTATTTCTTTTCCAGACTTTTTCCTATGCCCTGCTCATATCAAATGAATGTATATGCACATAAATGCAGTTATATTTGATACAGAATGAGACCACTAGGTCATAATATTTTTCCATAATTTCCAAACAGCAAGACTGAATGCCTTAAATAATAATGGAAGTTTATTTACTTTAGTATGTTTTCTTTTCAAGTTTCTTTTAATGGAAATAAAGTAAAATATTAAAGGAGGCAAAGACATGAAAACTCAAGCCCTAACTATAGCATAATCCAAATTTTAAAAAATCATGCTTCTATAAAATCTTAAGTGAGGGGAGCAAATGAGTTTCATTAGTAACAATGAGGAAATAGGAAGTGGAAACATTTATTGAATTTTTGTTCTGTGTCAGACCCCATTTTGAGCAATTTACAGAAATTAGTTCCTTTAATCAGTGATGAAGAAATATAAAAAGCAAGCAGCAAATAGGCATTTATAGCAATTTTAGAGTATTGTAGAGGGAGCAGTCTATGTTCTATGATGTTCTATGGAGGAGTAGGAAGTTAACAATGTCACAAAGTCCAAGCAAGACCTGGTGGGGACTGGCAGTGTACAGAACACTTTCTCTTAATTATCTTTTTAAAGCCAGACACCATAAATCGTCTGCATGAGTACAATCTGTTCAGTAATATATATATAATTAGATAAGTAGTGATAGCTTATATATCTGTCATTTAATTCCTATTGATCATAAAAATACCAAACTTGTTCTTTTAATTTCTCATTCTTAGTGTAGTGTTTAATTCACAATGATACAAATCACTTTTACAATCTTTATTATTATTCTTAATTATAAGTTGCATGAAATCACTTTAAAAACTCCAAAAGCACCTAGAGTCAGCTGGAATTAAACTTACAAATCATTCTCTTTGAAAATGTAAAATGTTGGCTGGAACTGATGACTTGGCCAACCTAAACCTGTTGGAAACAGTATAAACTGTTTAAAGTCTAGTGTTTCTTCCAGCACGAGTTCATTTTGTTTCTATATTTGGGATCTGTAATCAGCGGAGTGGAAATTAAAATTGTGTTCATGCTTTTCTTTCCCTCAGAGTCTGTGAAACTCTCCAAATTAACTCCAAAATGGATTCAACCAATTTACTGAAAAGGAGATTGTTCAGTGTCTAGAGACAACAGAGCTTTTTAGGTAAGCTCATGGAGGAAGAGAAGGACTGTGAGATAGAGAAAGGACAGGAATGAAAAAGTGGGTATCCTCTTTTTCTTTTTTTTTTACATTTATTTATTTATCCCAGAGAGAGAGAAAGAGAGAGAGAGAGTGTGTGTGCACATGAGAAGGGGAAGGGGCAGAGGGAGGGAATCTTCAAGCCGACTCCACGCTGAGCGGGGAGCCTGATGTGGGGCTCAATCTCACAACCCTGAGATCACGGCCGGAGCCAAAACCAAGAGTCAGAAGCTTAACCATCTGAGCGACCCAGGAGCCACATGAAAAAGTGGGTATCCTCTTCGGACAGGGCTCAGAAATTAGGAGTAGATTAGAAAAATGAAGATGGAGAGTTTACTCTTCACAGATATAGGTACACAGGGTGTGAGCTTCTCCTTAGAAAGGGAACTAAGGATCACGGATCTCCAGTCTTGAGAACCTCTAACGGTTTAGCGTAGAATTAGCAAAGTTCAAGGACGAGCACATCTTTTACTATGTTACTTTAAAAGTCTACATTTCCATGTTTTAATCATCTTTTACATTAAAATTTTAAAAGCTAGGGGTGCCTGAATGGCTCAGTTGGTAGAGCATGCTCTTGACCTTGAGGTTGTGAGTTCGAGCCCCATGTTGGATGTGGAGATTAATTAAAAAATTAAATCTTAAAAAAATATTTTTTTAAAAAATTTGAAAACTGTTGGGGCGCCTGGGTGGCATAGCGGTTAAGCGTCTGCCTTCAGCTCAGGGCGTGACCCCGGCATTATGGGATCGAGCCCCACATCAGGCTCCTCTGCTATGAGCCTGCTTCTTCCTCTCCCACTCCCCCTGCTTGTGTTCCCTCTCTCGCTGGCTGTCTCTATCTCTGTCAAATAAATAAATAAAATCTTAATAAATAAATAAATAAATAAATAAATAAATAAAAATTTGAAAACTGTTAAAGCTATTTCAAAATATACAACAATGATTACTGTGTGCCAAAATGCAGCTGCTTCTTGGTTTAAAAAACTTTAGAAAGTGGTCCTGACAGAATGTGAAACCACAAACTTACTCTAAATGTTTTTTTTTCCTTCCAAGGTAGTCTCTTATTCTGTCTTTTAAATAATATCTGGAAAAATAAAACAAGACAAAATCAGAGAGGGAGACAAACCATAAGAGACTCTTAATCATAAGAAACAAACTGAGGGTTGCTGGAGGGGAGGAGGGTGGAGGGAGGGGGTAACTGGGCGGTGGGCATTAAGGAGGGCACGTGATGTAATGAGCCCTGGGTGTTATATACAACTGATGAATCACTGACCTCTACCTCTGAAACCAATAATACATTATATATTAATTAATTGAACTTAAATTTAAAAAAAAAACAAAAAAATAGATACAAAATTTCCATGTTTGGTTTCCTTTCAGAAGAAAGTTCATAGGAATAATTAGATAAGGCCAATGGAAAAGAACTGTCATATAGAGTCTAGTGCCCTGTGCCCAGTTCTCTCAAGAACCTCACTCCATGGGGCTCCTGGATGGCTCAGCTGTTAAGCTTCTGCCTTTGGCTCAGGTAATGATCCCAGGGTTCTCGGATCGAGCCCCGCATCGGGCTCCCTGCTTGGCGGGAAGCCTGCTTCTCCCTCTCACACTCCCTTTCTTGTGTTCCCTCTCTCGCTGTCTCTTTCTGTCAAATAAATAAATAAATAAATAAATAAATAAATAAAAGAACCTCGCTCCAAAATTACAGTTTCAAAAACTCGAAAATGTATGAAACCACCTACGTCTACTTTCGTTCCAAATGAAATACACCTGGATAATTTTGTGTAACGGATGCAGATCACAATGATTCTCTTTTTCCTCTCAGAGTAGCCTTGCTGTTTTTCCCCTACGATAATTAAGAGTAGATTTGACAAACGCTGTGTAATTTGCATAGTCTTCACTTAGTCTGCATGCTGGGCCTGAGTTTTCCTATCACTTTAGAGAACTGAGTTGACTGAATAGGTCTTCGTATGACTTCATTGGTATGGGAGATCCGCGTCTACCATCAGCCCCTCTCCCTGTCAGTTACACAGGGGAGGATTCTTCACTTCTTTTACCCACATATCACTAATTTGATGCCCATCAATCTCGCCTTCTCAAGAAAAAGAAGGAGGGGGTCGCTTATTTTTTTTCTGGGACATTACATCTCGAGTTCACCTGGCAGCAATTCTCTGCAAAGATGACAATCGATCCCGGACTTCCTGGCTAGTCTACAGTGACTGGAAAAGCTTTCAGACGTTATTTTGCAGAGCTGATAAAATTGTTCTACCAGAAGACCAAGAATACGCACCTGGATCTTTTGCCAATTTATTGGACTTGTAAAAAAGTAAATTTGCTCAGAAATGAACATTTATGCTCCCTGAATAGTTCCATATAGTTAATGAATAACGCCTTCCTTAAACCAGGTCTTGCTGGCTTCATCCCTATCCTCAGTAGTTTCTGTTCTTTCCCCTATGCAATCCACATAACATCCCCATGTCAGTCCCATTTTACAGAGGAGGAACCCAGATATAAGGAGTTTCAGTGGCTTGCCCAGCATCTCACAGACAACCGATCGGGTCAGCATTTAAATTTGTCTGACCTCTAAACCCTGGCTTACTTGCTCTTCAATGTCCCTTCCTGGATGAGTGGCCCATTCATCAATTCCACATGTCATCGGATTAGATTAAAGGGTCTGGATTAATTGCATAATTTCATCCTCACCTTCTTTTCCTAAATTTAATGTTCACACTGTCATGGAGGCAGCATTGATTTACTGGTGCTGATTATGTGCCAGGCACTCAGCTGGACAGCTCCACATACTTTCATCTCCTTGTAATGACAAGTCTGGAGCCAAGCATTATTATCCTCAACTCTAGGGTAAGGACATTGATGAGCAGAGAGGTAATCCATCCGTGGTCACACAGCGAACTAGGGACAGGGCCAGGATTCAGTCCATCCCTGCTGATGCCACAGTAAAGTCTTCCTGGAGCTGGTAGTGTCATTTGATGACAACCAATGTTCTAATTCACATTTACACTTTGCCCTTGACCGACCAAACTGCACGTGTTAGCTTGGGTTTTTGCTTTTGTTTTTTTTTAACAAACCAATTCCATGATTCTGAGTGGAGTCTTATGAAAAATAACTAAAAGTGACATTTTGAAGGACTAGACTTTTCTCTTTGATCCTTAATTTTTTTAAAAAGATTTTTATTTATTTATTTGACAGAGAGAGAGAGAGCACGGGCAGGGGGAGAGGCAGGCAGAGGGAGAGGGACAAGCAGACTCCCCACTGAGCAGAGAGCCTGACTCTGGGCTCGGGCTCAGTCCCAGGACCCTTGGATCATGACCCAAGTTGAAGGCAGACCCTTAACCGACTGAGCCACCCAGGTGCCCCTCCTTAATATATTTTCTAATTTGCCAAGTCATCGTCATCTTCTTTTTCTTCTTCTCTTTCCTCTTCCTCTTCTCCTTCTCCTTCTTCCTCTTCCTCTTCTCCTTCCTCTTCCTCTTCTCCTTTTTCGTCTTCCTCCTCCCCCTTCCCCTCCCTTCCCTCCCCCTCCTCTCCTCCTCCTCTTCCTCCTCTTCCTCCTACTCCTTCTTCTTCTCCTCCTCCTCCTCTTCCTCCTCCTCCTCCTACTCCTTCTTCTCCTCCTCCTCCTTCTTTTTAAGGAAATATACCTTTTGCTTTAGGACATAGAACTCAGAACGGTCTTGAACATGAGTGGGTCAATAACTACAAATTTCAAACCTTCCATTTAAAAAAAATAAAAAGTAATCTTTTATCTGAGAACACACTCAAGTTAAATATAAAAGTTCCTCTTGCACTAAAGGGTAGAAAGTAGTTTGAACACCTTCTGGTTTTCTTTATCTTGACCCAAACGTGTATTTCTACTTTGACATCTGTGTTTGGAGAGCCCCAGAGAACTGAGGGGACGCCATTTATTCCAGGACACCTCCTGTAGCATCATTTACACATTATGCACTCAGCAAATATGTTAGTGAGACTTCTTCCCCCTGTTGAGTCAAAAACATCTTCTCCTGTGCCTTGTAATAATGGGGCATCTGTCATACCTTGTCAACCAGCTCTGTGGAGACCCATGGATATGTACGCTCCGTGGTGGGTATGAATTTGGCTGGAGTTCGGTTTGGCAGCTAAACCCTCTTGGATGTAACCAAGCCAAGCTTAGGTTTCAGGGTGTGCCAGACTCATTCAAAACCAGATTTACCCCTTCGCTGAAAAGACACTACCCTACTTCTGAGAGGAAAGACAATTTTGGTGCCAGGTCTTTTCCTCCCTTCCTTCATTGTGGCTGTCTTTAGAACACTGGTCATTCCTGCTGCCAGAAATGTACTCTTTTATGGTCTCTGCACAGACTTCCAGATTTAGCTCAGTTCCTGGCTCCTCCCAAAGCCTCCGACAATGATTCAACCCCTCACTGAGCTTCTATCTGCAAAGTCCCGTCAACAGCTCATTTTCATGTATTATTTGTTATGGGATGTCCCGTCACTTCATCCTGACGGGCTTTCCCTGGGACACGCATGCTGCCTTACACTTCTAGTATGTGTCACTCTCTTGAGGGTGTAGCAAATGACAATCCAAATCTTACGACTTTAGAATCTCTTGCAGATATGTTACTTACCCACAGGCCAAAAAGCCCGGGGATCCTGTGCCATTGCCAAAGCAAATTAGCAGTTGTACGAAAATCACACTAGAGGATTTTCAGTTTGCTTTTTAATACACCTGGCAACCCACTTAGATGCGTTGGGACTTTTGGGGACATCTTTTACAAGGGAAAAACCAGATAAGTGATAGTCTTACAGAGTCATCTTCCAGGCCATTGACCTCGTCATCTTCTAGTGACCTGAAATCCCATCTTATAGACTTTGTATTTTGTATTTTTTTAAAGATTTTATTTATTTGTTTGAGTGAGAGAGAAAGAGAGCATGAGCATGGGGCGGGGGCAGAGGGAGAAGCAGACTCCCCGCTGAGTGGGGAGCCTGATGCGGGGCTCGATCCCAGGACCCTGGGATCATGACCTGAGCCCAAAGAAGACACTTAATTGACCGAGCCACCCAGACACCCCTAGACAAATAAAAAATACAATTATTTCTTAAATTTATATCTCCTTGAACAACAGAAATAAGTTTAGACATTTACTAGTAAGTTTCAAATTTAAATTTGGTTTAGATATGAGAATAGTCCTGGGCATATTCTTCAAAAAAATGTCGTAGAGTTGAGGTAGAATTTACACACAGTAAGCTCACTCTTGTTACTGTACAGTTTTGAGTTTGACACACAGGTTGTCACGTAACCACCAGCACAACGAAGATACACAACCCTTCCAACACCACCCCACCAAATTCTCCCAGTGCTTTAGAGTTAACCCCTTCTCCCATGTCCAGGCAACCACGAATCAGTTTTCTGTCCCTACAGTGTTGCCTTTTCCAGAATGTTCTAAATGGAATAGGGCAGTATGTAGACTTTCAACTTTGCCTTCTTTCACTTAGCATAATGCATTTGAGATTCATCCATGTTTTTGTGTGTGTGGATAGTTTACTCCTTTTTATTGCTAAGCAGCATATTCTTTTATGGATTTTTGGAATCTTGGTTTTATAGGGAGTGTGGGGACCTGAAATCACTATTGATGATGTACGTGCAACCATGGACGATGCCTCCCTTGTTTCACCCTGTGTATGATAGATAGGCAACGGCTGCATGTCTGATGTTTAAGAAGTACAGCCACCCATACCAGGACCCAAGTTGCAAGAAATACACGGAGACACCAGCTGATCCTTCTTGGGAAGGCCTCGGTGCAGGAGGAGAGGTAAAGTGTTGCCTGGGCACATTAGGATTTTACATTTGGGAGTTGAGAAATGTGAGCCTAGGTCACCATGCTGTGCATTAATCAACCCCTGGGTGCCTGTGGGGTGGGAATAGCCTTAAAAAAACAAAAACAAAAACAAAAACAAAAAACAAAAAACAAAAGACCCTGCATTGCTGTAGTTAGAGCAATGCATATCCCTGTCAAATTGTACAAATGTAAATATAAAAAGATAATTACAGAGAAGGACGTTGACAGGAAATCAAGAGATGCTTTAGTGTTCTTAATATACTTGTCACACATCAGTTTCCAAATATCTTGTCTAAGTTAGAGCTGGCAACTTTCTCAAGACTGTGTTCCAAGGACATACGTGCTTGGAAAATCCCAAATCTCTTTCCAGGACTGTTTTTCATCTTTCGGAGCCATGATTTCCCAGACTCCAGCTCTTGCCTGCTCTGTGGCCGCACCTGCTCTCAGGTGGGTTATTAGAACAGCCTCCTACCCTGTCTCCTAGCCCTGGTTCTGGCCCCTACAGTCTAACCCAGCAGCGGCAGTGATCCTTAAGGAACAAAGCAGATCTCTCATTTCTCTGCTCAAAACTGTACAATGATTGCAATTTCCCTTTGAGGAAAGCCCTTATCCTTACAATGGCATGCAGCCCCCCCCCCCCCCCCGCAGGCTAACACCTCTCTCACTATCTTCACCCCACTGCCTCTGGGGCAGGCACACTGGCATTGCCATAGTCCACGACATGCTCTTCCTTCCTTCCGCCTTTCCTTCCAATCTCCACTTATGTGAACTTCTCAGTGATGCCCATTCCTCCCCATAGAAACTGTAATCTGTCCTTCACCCCATTCCAGCCCCCTTGATCACTTCTACCGTATTTTTTTCTCTACCTCCCAAGAGCTATCAACTCTTACAATGCCTAGATTCCTGATACAGCTGCTAGACTTTCGATGAGTAACGTTTCTTAAACTGTTGCTTATAGTTCCAATTATTTGGTGTAGTTTCAGCCAGGCACTGTTGTGGATGCTGGGATGAGAGCTTTAATAGGGACACGTGCAAGGATGTAAGAATAGCTCTGAAAACGAAGTGGGAAGACAATAGGGAAAGATTAAGGAAAAATTCAGAAGCAATCTCAGTTCAAGCAGAAAGATGAGCAGAGGCTTGCAAATCAGAAGAGAGGGGCATTGTTGTGGGTAGATGAGGACAGAAGGGAAAGGCCTAGAGCGATGGAGCCACCCTGGGGCTAGACTTGAGAGGGGAGTGGCCGGGGGCGGGGGTGGTATCACAGGGGCAGGAGAGAAGGTTGGACCTGTGGGTGGGGCCAGATCATTAAAGGCCTTTGTACCCTACCAAGGAGTCTGCACTTGACCACCCAGTGTCACTAATGCAACTTAATTTAGAAAATTTAGCATTTCCCAAACGCTGACTTGTTCAATATTAGGAATTTATCTCAGCTTGACTGTGACTTCTTAGATTAAGAAATGTTTAACTCTCTCTGCTTGTTCTGAATCCCACATCTGATATGTACACAGGAAGTTGAAGGTCCAGAGAACAGGGTCTCTCAGTGTCTGCTTTTAGCTGACAAAGAAAGAATATTATGAATATAAACATTCTTGTGTAAATATACCCACCGGTCAAGTGAAAAGCTATTTTAATGTATCATACAATCTTTAGGTGTGTGGCAAAGAAATTATAATTTAGCATATTGAAGAGATTTCTCCATGAGAAATAACCATACTGAGGTCATTGGGTTTTCTTTTCCTTTCCTTTTCTTTTCTTTTCTCTTTTCTTTTTTTAAAAGATTTTATTTACTTATTTGACAGAGAGAGAGACAGCCAGCGAGAGAGGGAACACAAGCAGGGGGAGTGGGAGAGGAAGAAGCAGGCTACCAGCCGAGGAGCCTGATGTGGGGCTCGAACCCATAACACCGGGATCACGCCCTGAGCCATAGGCAGACGCTTAACGACTGCGCCACCCAGGCGCCCCTCTTTTTTTTTTTTTTTTTTTTTAAGATTTATTTATTTATGAGAAAGAGAGAAACAGAGAGCACTGGCACATGAACCAGTGGGGGGAGGGGCGTGGCGGTGGGGAGGCAGGGAGAGTCTTAGTGCCGAGCTGGACACGGGGCTCAATCTCAAGACCCTGAGATCCTGACCTAAGCTGAAACCAAGAGTAGGTCACTTAACTGACTGCACCACCCAGGGGCCACGAGGTCATTGCGTTTTCAATAATTTCTTTCTTAAATTGCAGAGTTTCCTTTAGTCATTTCAATAAATTAAGATTCACAGAAGACAACAAAGCAAAAAAAAAAAAAAAAAATCAATCCCTGCAACCTTTCTCTTTATACTTCTCATTTCTGCTCCCTGGGATCTAAAATGCAACCTCTCCCCAGCTCCCATACTTTTTTTTTTCCCTTGCAGTTTTTAAATTCAGCAACGTTCAGGTATCTTTGGCGCTGAGTTTCAGTAGCTCAGATCGTTCTGGACACAAGTGAGTTCTGTGGTGTCCTAAATGAGACAAGAAGCAAGACTGTCTTTCCCCGTGATTCCATTGATCCTTGGAGTCATAAAAGATGTCCGTGATTTGCCTGCTCTTTACATTGACGGGGACACAGTCATGAATGTCCAAAGAGATACAAAAGGAACCATCTGGTTAACTATGGGGCTTAAAAGTTTTCTTACAAGTGCTTTCCTTCATCAAGTGACATGAGGTTACTTTCTTTCAGGAATCTTATTACTTATTCAAATGAGCTGTTTTGTTTAAGTTTGGATGCTGGGCAAAAAACAAATAATGAGTCCAAGGATCGATGGCCAATGATGTGTCTGCTTAGTTCTTAGTGCAATAAATTCATGGAGAATGAAAGGCTCCATCGACCAAAAATTAACTTTTGCTTGTTGGAAATGACTGGTGAGCTTTATAAAATAATCTAAATAATCCATCTGTAGTATTGGATGAGATGTTCAAGTTTTATCCTCTTGCAAAATAAAAATGTGCTGCTTGTTATGTGAATGTGGTATTTGCAAAGCTGTCACGGTGATTTCCAGCTCAAAGATCCCTCCCCATCCTGCAGTGCTTGCAGATCAATCAGAGAACAGTCAGGTATTCAATATTTGTGGGGGAGGGGCCCCCACATCTCTAGATCACTGTCAAGTCTAGACAGATAAGACCCTGAGGTCTGATGAACTGGGCTCTAGTTCCGGCTTCATCAACAACTGCCTTTACAAGTCAAGGAAACTATCCGAATCTCCTTTGTTTCCTTTAAATCTCTAAAATAAAGGAACTGAATATACCTTACTTAAAATTAAATATCTTAAAATTCTACAAAACCATAAATCATTCTTTTGTTCTTATTCCCCGCGGCTGATAATTTTTTGCTTGTAACTTCTAGGGAATAAACTCACATTACACTCCTGGGTTAAAAAATGAGATGAATTAAAAACATTAATCTCTAAATTGACAAGCTTAGGGATTTTTCTATAGTTTTCATTTATTTGTACCACTTAGTAATTAATAAAAAATACTAAGTAGTTTTAGGGGCACCTGGGTGGCTCAGTTGGTTAAGCGTCTGCCTTTGGCCCAGGTCATGATCCCAGGGTTCTGGGATCAAGCCCCGCATTAGGCTCCCTGCTCAGTGGGGAGTCTGCTTCTCCCTCTGCCTCTTCCCCTGCTTGTGCTCTTTCTCTCAAATAAATAAAAATCTTAAAAAAAAAAAAGAACAATAAGTGTTTTTAATAAATATCAAATAATTAAATGAGAATTTCTAGGAATTGGCCTGGGCATAAGTGATTTTGAAATATGTTAATATGCAGCCAGGATTAAGAGTACTTAGTATATAGGTATCCTGATCTTTCTTTTTCACATTTTAGGTGAAGCCCACTGTGCAAAAAGTATCCAGACTGAAATAATGATTCAGCTGAATTAACTCACGCACAAGAAAAAATCTTTGAGTTTCTGCAAAAGTAACTAACGAACATAAGAGAGCTTTGAGAAGGAAAAGCTCCTCTACATACACAATCTATCCTCCCATTTTTCTGCTAAAACACAGAACTGCAAGGATGAAGGAGAACAAACGGAAGGACAATCAGATTTAAGTAGAGTATGTGCATGCGTTATATATATATATTTTTTTTCAGTTTATGTGTTTTATATTTTAAAGAGATTTCATCAGGTTCTTTGCAATGCTTAGAAACATTGATCATCTCAACACGTAAGAAATTCATTATACTGGAGAATCTGGGCCATGGCCTGTTTGTTGGTTGCCATAGAAACAGACCGTATATATGCTGGATTTCCTACGATGGTGTCAATTTCATGTAATTTCGTTATTTTTTAATAAAGTCCATTCATGAAATGTGCATGTGTGATTTGATTGACTCGTTTTGTTAGCTGTCTACACGTGTGTGTGTGTGTGTGCGTGCGTGTGTGTGTGTGTGTGTGTGTGTGTGTTCGGGTAGGAAAACACTTTGGGCCCAGGTGCTCCTTTCTACAGTCCTTATTCATGGGGTTTTTGCCATTGATGTCCTGTGACTTCATCGTCTGTTCAGAAAATAATGCATAAAACATACCAGAATCTCCAAGAAACGCTGGATCCCAGTCCTCTCAGAGCTTGGAGAATGAACGGCACACGTATCTGTCACACACTCTCAATGATTCCAGTGGGAACATTTCATTAACATTCTGTCCTGACTAGCTTATTTTCAGTTCTTCTGAAAATACATGCCGTTAACCAAAATGCTATGAATTTTTCAATTTGTAAAAAAAAATGAATTTTTTATAACACAGTCTTCTACAAAGAGCAATACTTATTGTCAAGTTACATTTATTCAGAATTCAAGATTTAAGTGCAACCCTTCCAAAACAATATGTTTGAACACATTGTTGGATTATTCTGCATCTTTCCTTGAAGATGCATTTTATCCAAGTTAATTTTCATCCTGACAATAAATGGTCTCTAACCTCCCTTTGAGCTGAGGCCCTCATTCCATGGCTTGCCACTGTTTCCAGGACGAGGGTGGATTTTTCTCATCTGGTTTACACAACTCTGAACACTCATCTTTCTACCGGCCTCTCTACCCTCTCTGTACGTCAGTTTCCTTTTATTTCTCCGTTCCAGTCACACTGTGGGTCCGTCCCTCATACCCTCCAAGCTACATGGGCCGCAGGACTTCTGCTTACACTATTATTCCACCTGGATGGTTTCTCCTGACTTTTGTGGCCTCATTAACTCCTGTCTACCTTGAGATCTCAGCTCAACCCTGTCTTGCTCAAGGAAGCCTTACCTGACTAACCTCACTAAGATACAGTCCCCTCTCAGATACTCCAGGATCCTTAATTCTACCAACAACCTTAATTCCCTTTCGCAAGTAACCTAATATATATATATATATATATATATTTTTTTTTTTTTTTTTTTTTTCCCACAGGTTCTGGGAATTAGGATGTGGACGTCTTCTGGGTCCATTATTTTGCTTGTCTATCATGAGTTCCTAGCGTAAGTGGGGCCCTGCTCACAGGGGCTCTCCTGGACGTGTGCTATTTTCATGTCTATTTCTGTATCTTTCACTTTATTGCCAGGTTGGATAACAGGACTACTTACAGGCCTGATTTGTTATATGGCAACATGTATTCTGAAAAGCAAATCTTAGACGGACAATGAAAGAGAAAGATGTAGCTTTACCTAAACCAGTTGACTTTTTGGACTTCGATTTTATTATTTCTGAATGTAAGGATGGAGTAAGGTATTTTATAAAAGACGTTGAGGGCTAAATCTTAGGAATCTTCAAACATAGTGTGAGAACAAGATTTATAAGGATCGTGAGTTAGTCACCTTGAGAGTTTTAAATTGCATTGTTCCCAAGAACTGGGAACTTAAATGCTTACGGTCTCCCTGACTTCTGTCTTTGTCTTACCCGTTTTGCAAATTGATTCATGGAGAAACTTGGTAAAATAAATGAGCATCTTTGGAATCTAATTTTTAAGGATTTGTTTATTTATTTATTTTAGAGAGAGCACAAGCATGTGTGTAAGCAGGGGAAAGGGCAGAGGGAGAGGGAGAAAATCTCAAGCCGATTCTGTGCCGAGCACCAAGCCCATGGCAGGGCCGGTTCCCGGGAACCTGAAACCATGACCTGAGGCAAAAATCAAGAGTCGGATGTTTAACTGACTGAGCCACCCAGGTGCCCCTGGAATCTAATTTTAAAAATATACTTAGATAAGGGGCGCCTGGGTGGCACAGCGGTTAAGCGTCTGCCTTCGGCTCAGGGCGTGATCCCGGCGTTATGGGATCGAGCCCCACATCAGGCTCTTCTGCTATGAGCCTGCTTCTTCCTCTCCCACTCCCCCTGCTTGTGTTCCCTCTCTCGCTGGCTGTCTCTATCTGTGTTAAATGGATAAATAAAATCTTTAAAAAATAAATAAAATAAAAATATACTTAGATAAGCTTCTAAGTTAAGGAAGAATTTGGAAAACTTAGATTACACAAGATACTGAATTTTCTATTAAGATTATTTTTTAGCCTGATATTAACTGGTTCTTTGACATACAGGGATTCTTGATCAGCTCACAGAACTTCCCCCCACTAAACCTTCAATAAAAGGGATTCTACCCCAGCTAGACTTGCCAGACTTAGATTTTCTATCCCTTGTAGCATTCATCAAATTCTCAAGGTTAAGTACTTTTTGGTCACTGTTAGATTTCAAAGAACCTGGAGGTTTCAATCCTCCATGCTTCTCCTACAGACTTTGAACATAAGAGGTGCTTAAGCAAGATTTGTTGAATGAACACATTTATTCTAAATGGTATTTTAGGGAAAGCTGGAGGTAACAAAGAGGCACTTGATCTCAACTCCTGGTCGTTAATAGAGGTCACAGCTAGTGTCCAACAGCCCATCAGTGCTCTCCAGTGGACAAAGTAAATGAAAATACCCATCAGGGGTTAATCAAGCCTGTAACTTAGTAGATGAAATAGTTCCTACTTGAAGGTCAGAGAGAGGAAGCATTTCTTCCGTTAAATATCATGAGTTATGGTCATTACTTTGTGAAACCATTCCTGTGCACACATCACTGTTACACCACTGTTGGTTAAGGCTTTTCTCCCCTGCAAGCTTTGTTCCTTCTGTCTGCAATAAATACTCCTCCCCCACCCCCCAGATCTTTCAGGCTGGCCTCAAATCAGATGCTACTTTGTGTTCAGATCAAACATCACTTTTTAAGGGACACTGACTCTCACCACACTATGTAAAGTGGATCTTGTCCCCAACCCAGTATGTGGCACACTGCAGTTGCTTTTTGACGTTTTGTTTAATTAATGCACAATCCGGGGTGGGAAAAGGGAAAGGCTTCCACACACTGGATGCCAAAGTCAAGCTGTGAACCATTTCACAACTGTCTGGGTGCTGGAGCTCCCCCTGCCCTGCCTGCCAGCTCTCTCCTGCTGCTGCTTCTCCATTTACCGGGCTAGCCCGTCGCTTGGTTTCCTATCAGCTCTAAATGGAGCTAGATACACAGTTTGCCTGGTCCCGTGCAAAGTGAAAATGTGGGGGTCTTGCTTCAAAAGTCGGGAAAAGAGCTTTTTTTCCTTTCTCCCGTGGTCTTTCTCCATCAGTCGCGGTGGTTTTTATTTGCTAGTTACAGTTGTGATCCCTCAGGACCGGGATACTTGAGGGGTGAGTGTGGACCTCCCAGGATCCCAGGGCACATGCTCAACCCTGCCCCTGTGGGGCCCGGTGTCAGCCCGAGCTCAGGTCCCCAAAGGGCAAGAGCATCAGAGAGACGGCCCCAACCCCTGTTCCTGGGAGGCAGGATGCGCCTAAATGAAGGCCCTGGCCCTGTGCCTACACCTGTCAGACTTCGTACAAATGAAAAGATAAGGTTATTGAAGCATTTCCAGGCAGTGACTGAAGAGCAATCACAGCCCAGGCTCAGAGGTCTACTACCTAGCACAGAGCCCCAAGTCCACCTAGCCCCGAGTCCTCCGAGCTGGCCAGACTCTGTACTTAACCCAGCTACGGAAGTCCCCCGCGCCCCCCCCCCGTTCTTTTTTTTGTTCTCCTCCCCTCCCCTCTTTGAGCTTAACGGTACACTGCATTCAAGGCTGACAGTGAAGTTCTATATTCGAAAATCATTTCATGGCAAGCATTTCTCATTCCTCCAAGTCACACCTCCTGACTCTTAAGAAGCTTGCGGTCTGGCAGATCTGCGATCCTCTCTCCGATGCTCACAGAGGAGAACCTGGCCCGGGCGCTGCAGGGGGAGTCAGGCTTTCCTTGGCCAGGAAATGCAGCTATCCCCTGTCGCCTCAACGAGAAAGAGGCTGTTTGGATTCCCGGGAACGCACACCGTGGCTGATTCAAGCTTGCAGACCCAATGGAAACTACTGTCCATTTTCTATTCCTCTCCAAGAGTTTGTGTTTTATTTTCCCTTGCTTCCTGCAGCGGTCTATGAGTATCTGTCTTGTTTTGCCTGCTACCGTAAAACCGTCACCGATGGGCATGGTTGGTGGCGCGCTGGTATGGAAATTCAAGACAACTTCGTTCCCCTGGCCTTCCACTGGGGAGGGGGAGTTAGGTGTTATTTATTCCTGTATTCTTGTTCCTGGACCTCCTTTTGTCTCCTTTCTTGTGGACAAGGAACGTCTCCAAAAGAGCAGGAGTGAAGGGAAGGCCGAGCCTACTTCCTGGGGCAAAAGCTGAAAATTTGAGATGCTTGCTTCCCCCTTCACTGGCATGGAGGACTGGGGACACATCCCAAACTTGGTGGCACATTCTACCCACTGGCACAGTGAATCAGAACAGAGTTCTCCCCGAAGCTCGTCATAGTGGTGCAGGTGTCCCCATCCCGAGGGCAGGGCAGGGAGGGACGCGGACCCGGGCAAGACCTGTGTGCAGCCAAGATGGGGTTTCTCTACCTGATTTTGTCTGTGGTTCCTGCTGTTTATCCGTGCTTGTTTCTCTGCCTTTTCAAAGGCTTGTTTCCTGCCTTATGTTTTGTGAACTCCTTAATATCTTTGAAAAGAAATTAATTTCGTCTCCTACCCACACTGGACTTCTTATTCCTTCAGCAGATAAGGCACCCTCACTCCTTAGGGCCTTACCCGTGCTCTTTCCTCTACCTGGAAGCTTCTCTCTCCCCATCCCCCACAGATCACATGGCCCACTCCCTCACTCCTTTGAATTTGCTCCACATCACTGTCTCAAAGAAATGGACCCTGACCACACTACACCGTCTTTAAAATTTGCAAACTGTAGCCTCTGCCTGGAAATTCTGTCTGCTTCACTCTGCATTTCTTTTCATTTCCCCACAGCACTTGCCAGTTTCTACTGTGGCACTGACATATATTAGGTCACATCACCTGCAGTTGACAGTATTTTTTGTTTTTTGCCTACAAAATCGGCCATTTCCTCTAGTCAACTTAATAAAATACACTTATCATTTATTGTGCCCACTTGCACGTAAGCTAGAGAAAAGCAGAGAGCTCTGCCTATTTTAACAAGCTGATTGAGGTGTAATTGGTACCATAAACTACATCTAATTAAAAGGTATAATAGGACAAGCTTTGACATGTGAAACCATTGTCATCATCAAGATAAGGAGCGTGCTTTTACCGCTGGAGGGTTTCTTGTGCTCCTGTTATTCCCCCTTCCTGTCTTTCCCTAAACCACAACCTTCTCCTGCCCCCAGGCAGTCGCTGATGTGCTTTCTGTCACTACAGACGCCTGCATTTTCTAAAATTTTATATAAATGGACTCATTTAGTAGACACACTTTTGTCTGTCTTTTTTCACTCAGCAGAATTATTTTGAGAATCGTTCATGTTGTTTTATGTACCAGCAGCTCACTGCTCTTCACGGTCGACCAGCGAGCGGTCCATTGTACCGCTGTACCGGTTTTTCTACCCACCCCTTTGTTGATGGGGATTTGCATTGCTTCTAGTTTTTGCCTACTGCAGATAAAGCTGCTAGGCACATCCATGGAAAAGCCTTTGTATGCTTATACGCTTTCATGTGTCTTAGGGAGAATACCTAGAAGTTAGATAGCTAGAGCGTATGTTAGGCAGATGTTAACTTTTTAAGAAATTGCCAAACCGATTTTCCATCCCGGTTGAACCATTTTTCATTCTCACCAGCAGTGAGTGAGTGTTCCAGTCCCTCTAGATCTTTGCCAACACTCGACAGGGCTGGTCTGTTTTGTAAGTAGGGATGAAATGGGAGAGCGAGGTTCTTGTCTCACGGAGTCGACGAATACATCTCTCGGATAAAGGGAGTGAGAAAAGTGATGGAGTTTTATTAAGCAAGGACACAGAAGAAGCTCTCAGGAGCAAGAGGGGTCCTGATGGGGTTGCTAACGTGAGCCGCCATTGACAGACTTTACTTAGAACTGACCAGAGCGGGGTACCTGGGTGGTTCAGTCGATTAAGCGTCTGCATTCAGCTCAAGTCATGATCCCAGGGTCCTGGAATAGAGCCCCAGGTTGGGTTCCCTGCTTAGTGGACAGTCTGCTTCTCTCTCTCTCTCAAATAAATAAATGAAAATCTTTAACAACAACAACAACAACAAAAGAACTGACCAGGGAGCTTGTGACCTTATCATTCTTGTGTGTCTTGGTTTGAGTAAGGACTGGTGATAACATCTTTAATGGCTTACTTCTTCTTTGGGGTCTGGTTATTCTTTGTCAGTCACAGTGTGACCCCACCTCTGAGCCCCAGGGCAGGGTGATCTGGTTTTGTTATGCCTCAGCATTTCTGGGATTTCTGTGAGCCTGATCACGTAGCCCCCTGCCTATCTCTCCTCACCGAGCCCTGCCTGCCCCTTACTCAATGAGACCCTTCAGATGTCTATCCGTGAGTCATACACTTGGGGGCAAGATACATGATTGCCCACATGTATGTGTGTGTGGGGTGGTTTAGAGATAAAAGAAGTTTCCAAAGGAATTTTTATATGTTAAAATAGACTTACAGGATTGCGGGGCTCAGGCTAAGATGGCCTTTTGCCTTTAGCAAAGTGTCAACATCCAGGCAGTGTGTCCCTAGGGGAATGTCACTCTGCCCGTTTCAAGGATTTGTCAATGGACTAGAAGTAGTAAGGGAATTTAATAATTTTTCTTCTGCCTTTGCCTCCCACATCATGACATGTCTAGTTTGTATGTAGTAGTGTCTCATTGTGGTTTTGATCTGTATATTCCTAACGACGAGTGATGCTGAGCATATGTTAATGTACTCACTTGCCAACCATTTATCTTCTTTAGTAAGTATCTATTCAAATCTTATGCCCATTTATTTTATTAGGCTTGTTTTCATATTAGAGTTTATTACAGTCTTTATATGTTCTACATTCAAATTATATTAATGTTTATTTTTATTATATTTATACATTTTATATATAATTTTATTGATATTGATATTTATATATTTTACATATAATTTCTATTTTAATATATTTATGTGTTAAATGTTTACAATTATAATTCCTACTTATATGTTAAATATTTATAATACATAATGTATAATGATAAATATAATTTATATTATATTTTTATATATTACATTATGTATCAGGTAGGAGATTTGCAAGCGCTCTCTCCCAGACTGTGACTTGCTTTTTCTTTTTATTAAAGTGTCTTTCAAAGAATAGAAGTTCGTCATTTTGATGAAGTCCAATTTTTTCTTTCACGGCTTGTGGCTTTGGTCATCTCGGAGCAATCTTTCCCTAACCAAGGTCATAGAGATTGTCTCTTAATGTTTCTTCTAGAAGTTTTACAGAGTTAGGTTTTGCATCTAGTCTATGATCCATTTTGAATTTAGCTGTGTGTATAAGACACGGCTTGAAGTTCTCTACACAGGAAACAAGAGCCCCGGAAATGGTAACTATGTGAGTAAAAATACTTCTTTTGTTATTTACATATCTTGTTGAAAGCAAAAATATTAACAATGCCGTATGCTGTTTAAAACAATAGTAGAAGTACAATTTATGACATCAACCGAATAGATCCTGGAAGCGAGCATAGAAATGAAAATACATTGTTTTAAAGTTCTTATCCAATCCCGGAGATCTACTAGAAGATAGACCGATAAATAAGTTAAAGAGGATACTGTGGAGCCAAAAGGAGCCTTTCAATAACAATATACAGAGATACAGCTACTGCCCCAGCGAGAGATCCAAAGGCAGACAGGAAAAGAGGACACAGAGAACAAAGAAGAGATGGAATAAATGGAAAGCCGACAAGATGGTAACTTTCAGCTAAGTCAGTAATCACAATAAATATAAGCCGCAGTGTCTTTGATAACCTGATGTCAAATATTCATCGTTAACAAGGGGGATGTGGGTAGGTGCGTAGATCTGATCTGTTGGAGGCGGTAGAAGTTTTCTTTTGAGTCCTTAAATTTTTTCAGTAAAGTTGGATGTGAGATCATTAGCCGAGAAACTGTCGTCTCATTTAGCTCTCTACCTTCACACCAAGTATCAGCCTGAATTTAGTTTTATTTTCTTAATTTGGCTCTGAGCAGGTGAGGCATAAACACGAAATTCCAGATAAACGTGAAACTGATTTTAATTAAACAAACAAAAAAAACCAACAGGAAGCTAAACATTTTTTTTTCCAACTGCCTTAAATCTAAGACGTAAAAAGAAAGAAAGAAAGAAAGAAAACAAGTAATTAACACACAGCTAGGAATGTGCACCGAGTGCAGCTGCCTCATTCATTTAGAATGCTGGCTGGGAATTCATATTAATGGGGTAGTTTTCATGTAGACGTTTACAGCAGCAAAGACAATCACACCACCGCGGCAATGCCCCCGGCAGCTTGGAGACTTGCGGGTGTGTGTCCTTGGGCGGTGTTTTGTTTCCAAACCAGCCCATCAGCAAGCACTTCTGGAGCTCTGGCCATGCACCCAGCACAGTGCTAGACACTTTTCAATATTTCTCTAGTTCCAGAACAAGGTGTGTTCAATTAATTGCTACAGCTTCCTTCGAAGACAGCGTCTGTCGCAAAGTCGAGAGAGATACGTAGACACTGGAGAGTTCTGTTTCGGTTGGTTTGCACGTCGTCCTGCCAAATGACCAGTGCGGGACCACGGCTCACTCTGTACACATCACTCCGTGAGGCCTAACGTAGCACTCTTAAAGAATAAAAAATAGCAATGGCATCAGAACTCCGAGGAAAGGTGTACAATTAGTGAGCCAGCCATGTACTTGAATTGATTCTGGTCAGCCGTGATGGGCCAAATGTGCTTTTCACTGACCCCCGAGAGGGTCTCAGTCCATTTGGAGCGAAAGTAATTGAGCACATCCTTTCGCCACAGGCATATTTGCAGTCTGCAAATGGAAAGGAGGTCTTCCAACGCGGGCGATGAAGTCGGCTCCCTAAGACCAACTCGCCCTTAATTATGATCCCATAACTTAGGAAAGAAACAAAAGTTGGGATGTCTCCTGAATCGCCTCTCTTCGTTTTCGCAAGACTCTCTCTACCACCTCCTGGTCTAAGTAGAGGGGACGCAACTCCCTTATCCTCGAATCTGCGCTGCTCCGTCCCACGTGCACCAAAATTAAGATCATCAATACCTTAGGCTTCAGGCAGCGGTGGTGTCTGTGTGTCTTCTCCTCTGTGTGTGTGTGTGTGTGCATGATTCCTTTTTAGGGAACACGGGCATGACAAGGTTAATAAACGAGTGTTGTGTGTGTGTGTGTGTGTGTGTGTAATAGGAAGCCCACCGATGCTAATGGCAAAGTGTCCAGCAATCAGGGAAAGCTAGGAGGGAAATGCGTTACAGCCTCTCATTTTTTATCCCGTTAAAGTGACCGCTTCCAGGGCGCCTGGGTGGCTCAGTCAGTGAAGCGTCTGCCTTCGGCTCAGGTCATGATCCCAGAGTCCTGGGATCGAGTCCCACGTGGTCAGGCTCCTTGTTCAGTAGGGAGCCTGCTTCTCCCTCTCATTTTGCCACCCCCCGCCCCCGCTTGTGTGCACTCTCTCTCTCTGTCAAATAAATAAATAAAATCTTCAAAAAAATAATAAAATAAAGTGACTGCTTCCTACTTTCGGCTTCGTGACAGTCTCAAGAGGGTCCCGGGTGAATGACTGAGAAGCTGGCTGTGGTGCTGTTTGGGTCAGTTCTCTCCCACGGGAAAGATGTAATGAGGAGAAGCAGTGAGTCTCTGGCCTGGCGAGTTTCTTACATGGGGGAGGAATGAGTGGTTCTGTGATCCTTTCTCTGAGAAGAGCGGCTGTGGAGTGAGGAGGAAGCTCCCAGCCGGGCCCTGCCTGGAAGTGGCCCATGGCTCGAGGAGCCATCTTTTCCATAGGGGGAGAAAGCAGCCAACCAATGTTCCCTGGGGCTCTGTGGAAGTTGCCTGAGCTTGTCGTGGTTCCTTCGGGGTGTGCAAACTTCCAGTGGTGTGACAGTGATAGCTAGCTCGTGTCCTGCACCTACTATGTGCCGGCTGTGTTCTGGGCCTTACAGGTTTTCCTTCATTCGGTCTTCGCACACGACAGCTCTAAGACGTGGGTATGAGGATTCCCTCTCACAGATGTGGAGCTGAGGCCCTGAGGGGTTAAATAGCTCGCATGAGGTCACACAGCTGCAAGAGGGCAAAGCCAGGATTCGAACACAGGATCACAGGACACACAAGACAGTTGGCATTCACAGAAGGAACACGGCTGACACTAATATGACCTGCATTTTCCACAAGCAGGACCCCACTTTTGGCATTTACAGATTTTGTCACTGCAGTTTAAACTGTATTAGTGTTTTAATGAGTAATAGTACCTCAACCAAATGGCATTATCAATAAGGCTAACAACAGTGTAGTAAAATAAACTTAACATGGCTCTCTTTGATTGTTAAATAATACATTGTATTTGTGATTTTATGAATATTTTAATGTGAGGAATGACAGTATTGCAAATCTGTTTTACCTCAGGGAGCTGCACAGAAAACCCCAGGAGGGTGCTGTGAGAGAGTGGCTACCATAGACTGGGCATCAGAGAAGACTTCCTGGAGGAGGTGACAGTTTGAGCTGACAAACAATGGTGGGTCATGCTGAGGTCAGGAGGAAGGGTAATGGCAAAGGGATTGGCTTTACACACAAATTCTTTAGCAAATAAATAAACAAGGTACTTACAGAGGATGACATAAATCTTTAATGAGCAAAATATGTAAATAAACAAGGTACTTTTGGAGTCTCAACCACAGCCAGTCGGTTAATAGAACACCATCATAAAACATTTTGCATGCGTCCCCCCCACCCTTTTAAAAAATATTTCCAGACTTAGCTTCCTTTCTCAGATCTCTGCTTTGTTTACAGATATACTAACTTCCCAGGACGGGGTGCCATCCTTCTTTCTGTTTTCCCATAGGATGATCTTTTGTGCAGGGTATGTATTTTTTTAAATAAGGACTCTATCCATGAGTGTCACTCATTAAATCTTGGTGACACCTATGAGATTTTTCTTTGTTTATTTTATTGTGAAAAAACTTCCATTTGTCTTGTTTTACTAGCTACATTGACTTCAGCTAATATAACTAGGTGAGGAAGAGAGAAGGGGGGGTCACCGAAGGAAAGCTGGGTGTTCCAGGAGAGCAAAGAGTGTAGTTTGGAGGCTTGGTTTGGTGCATTTAGAGAAGGGGAAAGGCCGGTGTTCAATGGGCAACATCCTAGAACAAGCCTAGAGAGGGATTGGCGAGGCAGGCAGGCACCAGAGCATGAAGGAACTTACAGGTCGTGGAAAGGGGCCAGATTTTGTTCCAGGAGAAAATGGATTTGTCAAGAAGGTAAATGTACAACCCACCCCCACACACATATTCTTATTTGTGGAGAGGAAAGTGAAACAGTATATTGAATCGAAGGAAAAATATACAGCACGAAATTTTCATCTGGACAAAAAGAACGAATTTTTTTCTATGCTGCTTATTGTAGTCCATTCTACTGTATTTTGTTTTTCCAGCTGGACTCCAGTTAATTACTTTACTTTAGATCTATTTTTTGAAGGGAAGGGGTGTGAAGTCAGCAGAGGTTTGCTATGCTGGTTGTCCAAGCTCTAGAACATGCTGGAAAAAACTAGTAAGTAAGCTGGGGAAAAAACTGGAGGCCATTACGACTCCCATGCAGATCTATGATTGGAATCATGAATTGGGTGGAAAGGGACAGGCAGACCCCAAACCAAATTCCTGAGCAGGGACCGCCCATACCTCACAGGCACAGCCTTCTAGGTCCGAGGGGAGAGTCTGTGGAGATGGCAACCGCACAGCATAGACACAATGAGGCCACAGGACCAAGGCCACGGGACGTTGGCCACGGTGAGAGCGACAAAGCAGCAGCCAGCCCCTTAGGGCACCGTTGCCCAATGTAATATACCACGAGACACACGTGTCATTTAAAATTCTCTAATATCCACAGTAAAAAAAAAAGGAGACGCAGGTGAAATTAAATTTAGAAATCTGTTTCATTTAACCTACTTTATCCCAAAGAGGATCATCTCAACATATAATCGATATAATGGGATCTTTTACGTTCTTTTTTTTTCCCTACAAAGTCCTCCAAACCCAGCATATTTATTGCACATTTCAGTTTGCCCCAGCCACATTTCAAGAGCTCAAGAGCCACAGTGCTGCCTGCAGAATTAGGGGCTGGCTTACCCAGCCTGTTGGGGTAGGAGGCCTGACTTCTCTCTGGAGAATGCCACAGCAGAGACTTTCCCGCCACACTGCGGTTTGCAAGAGAGGGAACTTGTCAGAAAAAAAGGAAAGGTCACTTCTAGACGGTGTTCCTCAGAAAGATCCCCAGGTCATGCCTATTACAGAGCTCTAAGCCACTTCCGCTATTAACTACCCCAGGTGCCTTCTGCAGATCTGACCTCATTCTAGAAGCCATGATCCTGTGTCTGTAGTGTTGAGGGCAAGTGTGAAAGGACCACACCCCTGAGTCTCCGTAGCTTTCTAGTCAAAATTCATTCCACTAATTCGATTACATTGAAAAACATAAGCTTCAACGAGAAAAAGATGTCATATATTTATAATAACTCTGCCTATTATATATAATAAGCACTCTCAGTTCATTTTTGTAGCACTTAACCTTTGCAAATTCCCTTTGAATTGAGTTCATCTGCAACAAGAGAGAGAGCTGCATCATTATGAGCTGGGAAAGGTCATCGTGTACTACCTGCCAAAATGCACATTACTGTCTCCCCAGGCTTCTTTTCTTCATTTTCCTGTTTCGGTCTTAGAAGAATTTGCAAGCCTTTAGGTTAAGAAGTCAAGGACTTTATTCCCTGGGAGGGTCAAACAGTAAGACGACAAACCTTGGGTGTGGGCCAGGTATTTAGAGAAAAGTGAGCTCATGGTATACCTGCCCACCCGACTCCTCACAGATCACCAGGCACTGCTCATCCCCACGTCTCTACACCTCTACACACCTCTCATTTGATAGCTTTAGGGCAAACAGCCAAGCCCTCAAGTTATTAAAATAAATCTGATTTTTAAATTAATTTATAAAATTTGCTTGTGGGAAATCACCAGAATTCTATTTGCAGTTTGCATCTTTCTTGTGAGCAAGGAAATCAAGAACTCAGCACAGTAGTTCTTTTGTGAGACAGGTTTATGCCAAACTCAGCTATTCCTAGGTAATGCCCACCCATCTGAAGCCAACATTCCTCATTGACCGGAAGTGAAACAAACATGCAAATATACCATTCACAGGAATAATATCACATTCATCTAAAAGTAATACAAACTTTTGGGGCCCGTGGGTGGCTCAGTTGGTTAAATGTCCAACTCTTGATTTCAGCTCAGGTCCTGCAATCGGGCCCCCGAGTCACTCAGAGGATTCTTTCTTTCCCTCTGCCCCTTCCTGCGTAACACTCCCCTCCGCCCCAGCCTGGCTCACATGCTCTCTCTCCCTCTCTCAAATAAATAAATAAACCTTTAAAAAAATAAAAGTAATATAAACTTTTTATTTATTGATGAAAGTATCAGGGCCAGAGATTTATCACATACTGGGAAGATTACATATATTTATATCATTGGGGCTGGAGGCAAAATGTGTTAAATTCTTCTCATCTTTTGCAGACATGTACCTGTATTGTGTGATGGCGCTGCCTCTTGGAGAACTTCACCAGGTGGTAGTACCTAATTCTGTGGGTTGCTAGCCTTATACTATTTTGTCCTGCTCTTTTTTCCCCCCAAGCTTGACCTATTTTATGCCCTCCCCTTAATGTCCTAGACTCTAGAACTTATCATGTTTTTTTGATAGGTGGTGATTTATTACCTTTAAGATTAATATTCATACAGAGTTAATGTCTAGACTTGATCAAATTATCACATTCTAAGAATTCTGTTCTATGAATTTTTTTAATTAGCCTTATTGTGGAATAATTTGCATACAATAAAATTAACCATTTTTAAGTATACAACTCAACATGCTTTGACAAATGGTTACAGTTGTATAATCATCACCATAATCAAGATCTGGAACATTCTCTCACCCCTAAATCATCCCTTATAACCCCATAAATTTTAGTGGTATTTTCTAATATTGGGCAGGAAATATTCTTGCCAAGCATGGAAGGTGTGGGTGGGGGGAATGTAGGGTCATTCTATTTTTAACAGTTTAAAAATCAGATAAAAGGCTTATTCAGATGTTCTCAGCAGTAAGTACTGTGTGGAATGAAGAGGGTACTTATCACAATTTTCTAATCTTATTATTGAAAAAAAAAGAGCAATCTGGTTTATAGCAGAAAGAATTACTTGATTGGATGATCGACACAGTCAGAAATTTTAGGCAGAATTCTGTCTTCAAACAGATATGTAATCTTGAACTTCATGGGGAGACAAATTAAAAAACCAAGACAAGAAACTTTCATGAGACCTGTTCCCAAATCCTTACTTCCAGATCTGTGAGTACCCAAGCCTGTGTGAAAATGGGACCAGGAAGATACAAATCATTTAATGATCCATGATATACATTAAATAATAAAAGATGTAGTTTCTTAAGAAGAAAGCATTTATTACTGTTCTCAATGTATTTCTTTCTGGGGGGGCCCTTGATATCTGGATATATATTTTAGGAAATCAAAATTCAATGCCAAGAGACCATATCTGAAATTTTTAGTATAAGCCCTATTCTTTCATATACTTAGAATAGTAACTAACGCTTATATAAGGCTTACTATGTGCCTGACACAGGACTCTCCAAACCCTTGTAAGTTCCTAAGTGATAAGAACACTAAGAGCATCTTTTGTTCTAATAAGGTGACTCTGGATGGTCTCCTGGATGGGGGCTGACTGGTCACCAGAAAAACCAAGCCATGATTAGAAGCTTGGAAGTTTTAGCTCCCTACCCGCCATAGTGGGGCTGAAAGTGTCGTTAATAATTAATCATGCCTACATGAGGAAACCTCTATAAAATCCCAATAGTAGGAGGACTGGAGAGCTTCCAGGTTGAAAACATATCCACGTCCCAGGAGGGTGATGGAGCCCAACTCCATGAGAACAGAAGCTCCTGTGACCCCAGAGCCCACCCTACATGTCTTTTCATCTGGTTGTTCATCTGTATCCTTTACCACATCCTTTCAGGAACTGGTAGATATAAGTCTCTTCCTGCGTTCTGGGAGCCGCTCTAGCAAATAAATCCAAGGGGGAGGAGGTCACAGGAACCTCTGATTTGTAGGCAACTCCAGCGAAAGTTGTGGATAGCCTAGGGCCCTGCTACTTGCGATCCGCATCTGAAGTGGGGGGCAGTCTCGTGGGACTGTGCCCTTGACCTGGGGGCTGTGGCACTATTTCTAGGCACACAGTGCCAGAATTGAGTGCACCCAGCGCCAGAACTGAGTGCACCCAGCTCGTATCACAAAATTGCTTGGTGTGGGGAAAAGCCCTACACATTTGGTCACCATGTCAGAAGTGTTAGGAGTGTGGAAATAGTGTAAGAGTAAAGGAAATGCACGGGAGGAAAGACTGAGTTTTTCCCCACACAGGTAGGTATGTATGTATGATTATTATTATTATTTTCATCTTACTGATGAATAAACCAAGACCTAAAGAGATTCATGACTTGCTCAAGGCCACGCAGCGATTAAGTTGTACAGCGGGCTTCAAACCCAGCTGAGCCAGTGGTGTCAATCCATTTTGGGCTCAAGACACGTGGAAAAATACTTCAAACTGAGCCCTCATGACCCCACCTCCCACCCTCCACCGGCATAGGAATCCTCATGTCATTTAAAGCCCTCCAATTCCACACCGACATCGAACCTCAAGACTATGTGAAATTAACAGAGCCCCCAAGATTAGGAACCTAGTAGGACTTCCTCCCTCCTTGCCTGCCTGCCTTTCTTCCTCCCCCTCTCTCCATCCCTCTTCCCTTCCTTCCTTCTTCCCCAGTCTCTCTCTCCTTCTCTTCCTCCCTGAGCATATGTTGGCTTATCAACTCCATTACTGGGCATTCCAGAGGCAGAGCCGCTGTGATGGCGCGTTATCTCTGCAGGAGGCCGTTAGGGGTTGTGCGTTCAGCACACGTTTGCGTGAGTAGTGACACTGATCAGAAGGTGATAGCGGCGGGGACAACAAGGATAGGCTGAGAGAGCAGTAGCAGTCCCGGCTTTACAATGAAAGAATCAGAGGGGACCAAGAGGGTGAAACAGAGACCAGGGGTTCAAATGCTTGGACTTCTGTCCGGAGGTGCAGAACCAACCGGAACCTGGGCTAACAATGCATTCATTGGTGCCCTGTTATCCTGGGCTCACGGTCCTGGTCCTAAGAGAAGACCACGGAGGCAAGGAAACAAAGAGAAGGGAATCATTCAGTAGAGGAGAGAGGGAAGATAAGCAGATTCTCCTGCTTTCATTGCTTTTCAGTGCAGCCTTAACAGGGTCTTAGAGCCCCACGCAGCCACAGGCTCAGGGTCAAGGTGGAAGCACTCCAAGGTTTAACCTTTCCGCTGGAAAGTCGCATTCTAGTAAGTGAAGAGGAGGTGGCGGTGGCGAGTGTTTCTTGCTAAGAGATGCCATCACGTGTTCCCAGGGCGTTTGGGCCAATGACCCGTGCCTGGGGGCTCTCACTTCCAGCAAGTCACCCATGGCTGTGTTTCTGGGTGGCTCCCACTGTTCTTGCTGCTGCTGTTCGGTTCAGATGCTGAGTTTCCTCTGCAGACAGATTTGGTCCAGCCTGTCGTCTTCAAAGAGGCCCCCTGCTGATGGCTGGCTCCAGCTGACGCTCGGCCATTTTAGCAGCCAGTGTACGTCTGTCCGGTCACAGGTAAAACATTAATGACCAGGACAGGTGGTGACAAGTGGGGGGACAGCATAAGCCTGAGGTTGCCATGAAATATGTATGGACATCTGGGAGGTATGGAAGGGGTGGAAGATGGTTTCTTAATGCCCAGGCTTTGTGCTAGGCATTTTGTATCATATTGAACTTTTTAAATATTTTTATATTTTTTGTTTGATTATAAAATATCTAAAATATATGGACATACAGAAACAACCGTGTGTGTGCCCCTTGGATTTAACAGCTGGGACCATTCTGTCTTCCCGATTCAATCTCTTCTGTGCTCCTTCCAGGACCTGAGCCTTCAGGCTCTTGGGGGGGGGGTGGCTTGGGAGCATCTGATCAAAGCCCAAATGCTATCTTTTAAGAATAAGATAAGCACACCCATGTTCTGAGCAGCATTATTCACCATAACCAAAAGGTGGGAGCAAAGATATAGACGTAGTGAAGAGAAGGGTCATATGCACCCCAATGTTCATAGCAGCATTGTCCACAATAGCTAAATTGTGGAAGGAGTCGAGATGCCCTTCAACAGATGACTGGATAAACAAGATGTGGTCCATAGATACAATGGAATATTACTCAGCCATCAAAAAGAACGGTTACCCGACATTTAGCAACATGGACGGGACTAGAGGAGATAATGCTAAGTGAAATAAGCCAAGCAGAGAAAGACAATTATCATATGGTTTCACTCATTTATGGAACATAAGAAATAACAGGAAGATCAGTAGGAGAAGGAAGGGAAGAATGAAAGAGGGGTGAACAGAAGGGGGAATGAACCATGAGAGACTATGGACTCTGGGAAACAAACTGAGGGTTTCAGAGGGGATGGGGGTGGGGGACTGGGATAGCCCGGTGATGGGTATTAAGGAGGGCACGTATTTCATGGAGCACTGGGTGTTATATGCAAACAATGAATCATGGAACACTATATCAAACACTAAGGATGTACTGTATGGTGACTAACATAACATAATTAAAAAATTTTTAAAAAGGTGAGAGCACGGCACTGGATAAATAAACAAAATGTGGCATATATATGCAACGGGTATCATTCAGCCTCGAAAGGAAGGCGATCTGGCACATGCTACAACATAGGTGAAGCTTGAGGCTATCGTGCTGAGAGCAATAAACCAGACAGCTGAAGACAAAGAGTCATAGAAGCAGGGGCGCCTGGCTGACTCAGTCGGTTAAGTGTCTGCCTTCGGCTCAGGCCATGATGGCAAGGGTCCTGAGATCAAGCCTTGCATCGAGCTCTGTGCTCAGCAGGGAGCCTGCTTCTCCCCCTCCCGCTACCCCTGATTATGCTCTCTCTCTCTGTGTCAAATAAATAACTAAAATCTTAAAAAAAAGAAAGATTCATAGAAACAGCAAGTACATGGGGGTCGCTGGGGGCTGGGGGTGGGGGGAATGGGAATTACTGTTCAATGGGTACAGAGATGAAGAGTTCTAGAGATGGAGGGAGGTGATGGTCTTGTGACAATGTGAATGTGCTTCACGCTACTGAGCTGTGCACTTAAAAATGGTTCAGGTGGTGAGTTTTATGTTGCGTGTATTTTGACACAATTAAAAAAACAGTCAGATGAGCAAGCAAGCTGAAACCCAGAGAGGCTTGCTCTAAAAACCAATTATGGTGTGTTTGTCAGTTTGTTTTTAGCTCATGTTTTCGTTATTATTTATTCTCATATTTGTGCTATTAATTTAAAACGCTTTTTGTCACTAAAGGTAATTTCATCCACAATCGCACAGGCATCCATAAGGCCCACAAGATTTAAAGTTTTCTGTGGGTTTTTTATCATGTGCATCTTTATCTTTCGTTTGACATTTTACTCACTTGAAATACGACACTTTGCGCCCTCTTTCCAAAACTGGCTCTCCATATATTAATTTGCAGCTTTTATTTATGCTTTGTAATCTTAACAGTAAGTTTTAACAGCCTGAGAACATTTCGTTCAGCCAGTATGCCATCTTTGGTCTTTTCATTTATTTTTGGAGCATTATATTTACTGTTACTTGGTTTTTTTCTTATGTTTTTTTGTAATTCCAAATCATAACTGTCATCACTTTATAAACATTTTAATTAAATTTTAAAAAACTGAATGGGTTTCATAACCTAAAAATTCTTTCTTTTTGACCTCATATGAATCTCATTTGCTATGCTCTCCAGTCTATGACATAACAGCGGTCTGTATGTGGCTTTTTAAATTTTTAAAATTTTACTTCTCCCTTCATTTATGATACCCAGCCTCATTTCTTCTCCCCCTCCTCCTCCTCCACCTCCGTCTACCCCTTCGCCTCCTTTCCCTTCCCCTCCTTCTCCATCCTCTCCCTCTTCCCCCCTTCCCCTTCTCCTTCTTCTCCTCCTCCTCCTTCTTCTTTTTCTCCTTGCCCCTCCTCCCCTCACTCTCTTTTTCTCCTTCTCCCCCTCCTTCCTCCTCTTCTTCTTCTTCCTCCTCCTCTTCTTGCCATGTACACACTTCCAACTCACCTCCCATCATTTGATTTACATGGATGCATATTCCTCAAATGCATAGTGTTTTGTGTTGTGAAAAACCTACTTCAATAGCATTGTGCTTTAAATCTCACTTTGTTCCTTTTTTATTCAACATAGTATATTTGATATCTATCCATGAAGCTAGTTCATTCCTTCTGACCATTGCGGAGTGTTCTGTTTTACTGACAGCTCACATTTGGACAGACACCTAGCCACCAGCTGTGGCTGAGGATGCTAACGTTCCAATATCCTCACCAGAGCTTAGTGTGTGGTCAGTTTCTAATTATTGAATTATTGACGACTTCAAGACAGTGCAATAATGTTTTAATTTGCTTTTCCTTGATAATTAGAGAGGTGGAACATCTCTCTGGCTAGTTTGCATGTGAATTAAACTATTAATATCCTTTATCTTTTTTTTAATTGTATTTCCTACCCTTCTTGCTGACTTACAGGAATTTTTTACATATTCTAGAAGTGCTGAATGTGGCTTAATTCTTCTCTAATTCTATTAGAAATGGGCTAATTAGACCCTGATTAGTCTATGCTGAGATATGTCAACATATGGGTTAGATATAAATCCCTGAACACCAATTCTCTTGACAAGTCTGGTTGGATTCTGCAAAATTTTCAAAACTTGAACTGTCTCTATAAACACAATTCGAAGGTCTGACACTTTAGGGGAGAAAACTTTTTTTTCTCAGGAACCCCAGCAAAAATCTAGGGCCAAGATCTCATTGGCTCATGCTGTGTCCTAAACCTTTTCTGACCACCCTGCTCAGGAATATGGAACATTCTGGTTGACCAGGTCTTGAAAGAGGCTTCCCTTTGGCATATTATCAGATACTTCATTTTGCAGAGGATAAAACTCTGCAGAGACACATAAATAAATAAGCACATTTATGTCCTTCAGAAGTATGTATTTGAGGAGCACCTGGGTGGCTCAGTTGGTTAAGCGTGGGACTCTTGATTTCGTCTCAGGTCATGAGATCGAGCCCTGCATGGAGTTCCACACTAAGTGTGGAGTCTGCTTAGGATTCTCCCTCCCTCTCCCTCTGCCCATGAGATCGAGCCCTGCATGGAGTTCCACACTAAGTGTGGAGTCTGCTTAGGATTCTCCCTCCCTCTCCCTCTGCCCCTCCTCCCCCAACCTCTCTCTCTCCCTCTCTAAAAAAAAAAAAACAAAAAACAAACAACAACAACAAAAAAACGATGTAATATTAAGACATGACCCATCTCTCCTTTCCTGTTAAATAAATATAAATTTAATTTTATCTGATGCCTTTTAGCACTTACAGGGATGATAATTTTATTTCTTTTTTTTTTTTTTTTTTTTTTTTAAAGATTTTTATTTATTTATTTGACAGAGATAGAGACAGCCAGCGAGAGAGGGAACACAAGTAGGGGGAGTGGGAGAGGAAGAAGCAGGCTCATAGAGGAGGAGCCTGACGTGGGGCTCGATCCCGGAACGCCGGGATCACGCCCTGAGCCGAAGGCAGACGCTTTAACCGCTGTGCCACCCAGGCGCCCCGATAATTTTATTTCTATTTCTACTTTGATTTATTAAAATGCCAAAATACATTATTTTACTTCCTATAATGAAGCTTCCTGGCATTCCTGCTCTAAATCCCACCTTCTCATCAGGTAATGTTATTTTAACGTGACACTAAAATGTATTTTCAAATAGGAACGATTTACTAATTTTGCTTTGAGAATTATAATTGAAAGGCTAATTTTCTTTTTTGTGTGCTCTCCCTGTCAGAGGTTAGTGTTATGCTCTATGAAAAGAATGTGGACGGTTCTTAATTCTTATTCCTGCCATACTCTGGAGTAGTTGAAATAGCATTGGCATTAGTGTTGCTTAGTATTTTGATGGAATTTAGCTGTGAAATTATCTGGTGATCCCACAGTCAGGTTCATTTTTTTTCTTGTTTAAGTTTTAGGATTTTTTTTTCCCACTTGTATTAATTTGCTTTTGTTTTCTGGAGATGCAAAACATTTACATAGGTCAAAAAGCAAAGCTATTTTAAAAGGTATATTCTGAGGAGGCTTCTGTCCACCCCCATTTCTTCCACCTCTTCCCACCCAAACTCAGAAGGTAACACATTGTATCACCTTCTGATTTATCTGTATGCTAAAGTAAACACATGTATAGTAGATTCTTATTTTCCCCCATTTCCCTGTACATGGTGTGTCTTCTGTATCATGGATTTTTCTTTTTCAGCCTTAACAATACATCATCGAAATTAGTCTATATCAGTTTATACAGATTTTTTCTTTTTTTTTTTTTAACATCAGCATCTTTTTTCATTGAGTGGATGACTGTGATTATTTATTCAATCCCCAATGTATGGGACTTAGGTGCTTTCTATCATTTGCTATTACAAATAACACCACAATGAATACTCTTGTGAATGTGGTTTTTTCCTGTGATATTCAGGGTAAGTTCCCATTAATAGAATGCCTAGTACTCACAGGCTTTGAAAAGAACGTGAATTCTTAGTTTTTAGTGTCTAGAGTTTGGTACATATGAGTCAGGTCTACACTGTTAGTATGTGACTTGGATTTTTTCCCTCACCCAACCTGTCATGATCTGAAAGATGTACGTAGATCTCCTTTTGCTGATGTGCCTTTATGTCTTCGTGTGTTTCCTGTAGATTTTTCTCTGTGTATTTCGATCCAATGTCATGTAGCACACGGATAGGCAGCACTTCAAGATCTGCCTTATAACGCACTTTTCCTGAGTGATTTAACACGTTGGTACCTGAATCCCCACCTTGTCTGATACTATGACCACGACCCTTGCTTTCCCTCGTCTGCGTTTGCATGTATGTGCCTTTGATTTTCAACCATTCTGAAATATGCATCATTCTGTTGCGTTCCCCTTAGAATCCCATCTGAGAGCTTTTCTTTTCATAAATGAGTTTATCCTGTTACAATCTTGATATGACAACAACATTTACCTTAGTCATGTTACGTTATTTGTTGTTTTTAACATGTCCTTTATTTTAGTGTATTTCGCTAAGTGAAATATTTTTTCCTGTGCGTGTAACTGTGTGTGTGCTCCTGTACACAGAGCCTCTAGTAATGTGAAATGTGCGTATTCAGTTTTCAGTTTTTCTAGGGATTACTTTATAATTTTGTGTAATATACTTAATCCTTTAAACCTTTAATTTTGACCACCTTCCCATTATGATGAAATGATTTTTTCCCACATTTTTCTGTCTTCTCTCTGTCTTCCTCCTCTTTCTCCTCCCTCCCTTCCTCCCTCCCTTCCATTTTTTCCTTCCTTCCATTTTTTTCCTTCCTTCACTCTACTCCGTTTTGCAATTATATCATAAATGACATAAAAACTTTGTTTAAATAATGATTCAAATAAGATCCATGTATTTTGATGGATTACTATGTTTTAAGTCTCCTTTAATCTATCAGCTCTCAGATCGGACTTCATTTCTCAAAGAATTAGTTTCATAAAATTTAATTTTGTTTTATAATTATCCAGAGTATTTCCATGGTCATAAGATCCAACCTATAAAGCAAGATAATTTAATAAAACCAATTTTGACTGGTTCTATTATTATTATTCATGCCTATTTTTAAGACTGTATAAAAGATGCAACCCTTTGTTTGCACAGTAGCTTCCCCCCTCCCCCCGTGTTTGCTTCCCTACTTCTGTTTGTGATCCTTCTGTTTCTCATCTTCAGATTTTATGGCACTGACATTCTGTATGATAACCGGAATCTCAAGATGGTTTTAGGCTTAGTCTTATATATAAATAGATTTGCCTCACTTACCTTCTTTTCTTTTTTTCAAAGATTTTATTTATTTTTTTATAATTTTTTTATTATATTCTGTTAGTCACCATACAGTACATCCCTAGTTTTTGATGTAAAGTTCGATGATTCATTACTTGCGTATAACACCCAGTGCACCATGCAATACGTGCCCTCCTTAATACCCATCACCCGCCTATCCCATTCCCCCTCCCCCCTCCCCTCTGAAGCCCTCAGTTTGTTTCCCAGAATCCACAGTCTCTCATGCTTCATTCCCTCTTCTGTTTACCCCCCCTTCTTCTTCCCTTTCTTCTCCTACTGATCTTCCTACTTCTTATATTCCATAAATGGTTATTGGACAGAGAGAGTGAGAGAGAGAGAGTGAGAGAGGGAGAGCACATGAGCTAGAGCTGGGGGAGAGGCAGAGGAGGGAGAAGCAGGCTCCCCAGCGAGCAGGGACCCTGGACCCAGGGCTTGATCCCAGGACCTGGAGATCATGACCTCAGCCGAAGGCAGACAATAACCAACTGAGCCACTCAGGTACCCCTCACTTACCTCCTTAAAAAAGGATTTGTCTATTTCATGAATTATAATACTTGCCTATTGTCTGGTTAGGATGCAATTCAGATGCGTTGCTTTGTCTTCCTGGAGCTCAAACGCACCGTTGGACTTTCTTCTAGTACTGCATGCGGGAAGTGGAGTCCAGCCAAACAGGAGCTTTCTGTCTTAATGCCTGACACATCCTTTCTTTTTCTTTGAAATAAATAATATTTTCTGAAACACACCTTGGTGTTGAGCAGTTGAAATCTTTTTGGGGGGGTATTTTATTTATTCATTTGAGAGAGCACGAGCAGGGGCAGAGAGAGAAGCAGACTCCCCGCTGAGCAGGGACCCCCCCCCGCCGGACCCCCACGCGGGGCTGGATCCCAGGACCTGGAGGTCATGACCCAAGCAGAAGACAGACACTCGACCATCTGAGCCACCCAGCCGCCCCAAAATCAGTTTTTCCTGAGATATGGTCTGTCTTTTCAATCAGTAGATTAAAATTTACCATTTTACAAAAACTCCACTGAATTATATATTTTTTCCATTCTGTATGTGTCGTCTTCTCAGAGTCATCATATATGCATGGGCTGAATGTCCTTTGTCTCTTCCCCACAGCTTCCATTTACTATACTTCTTTTAAACACTTTTTCATCGATTTTGCTGATTCTCCTCCGGTGTGTCTTCTTAAGTCTTCATTTTTGTGAATAACTATTATTTCTATGAGAAGTTTGTTTTTGTTCCGCTTGTCTTCTGAGCGCAATCATTGTCGTTTTCACCTCTTTATGTCATTTTTTTTTCATTTTCTGGAACATTTTTATCTGTGCTCTGATCTATTTTTTATAGAGGAGATTTGTCATTAAGTTTTTTTAATTCTTGGGGGAAATATTCAGTCACACTCATCGCGTGCCTGTTAGTGCCGTCATTCTAGTTCAACATAACTTGCTAGTAAAAGGCCCGTTCACACGTGGCAGGTAGAAATGAAAAATAGCACAACCCCTTTGGAGGGGAATTTATTATCGGTTTATCAAAATTATAACCACTTCCAGGAATCTACCCTAAGGGTACACTAACAAAAACATGAAGTGATTCTATGCACAAATGAGCCATTGCAGCACCCATTAGAATAGGACAAGGTGAAAAATGAACCAAATGTTCATCAATGGACTATGGGTTTAATTAATTAATTGACACTAGAAAACGTCATGCATCTGGAAAAAAGGAATGAGAACGCCACATCTTTAAGTATTTCTGCATAGTGATCTCCAGGATACATTGTTATGTGAAAATTCGCCAAGGGCAAAATGGCTCCTTATCAAAGGAAAGACAGAAGAATGGAATATTTCTATTTTTAACAAAAAATAATGAAAAGGTAAATAAAAATCAGTACAACTGGTAACATATAAGCTTGAGGTAACAGAAATGGTATCAGACTTTTCTGAATGTACTTTTCTGGTGGGTTTAACTTTCAAACCATGTAATGCTTTTGCATAGTTGTAAAACAATTAAAAATTGAAAATGAAATGAAATAAACACAGCTAATTGTCTATTAGACCTGTGACTTGACCAGAGAGGATTATTTCAAATGAATTGAATGTACAGTACTTTGACTTCATAGCTATTATGGGATCAATCCTAAGGACACACACACAACTGTACAGAAAAAAGTTTCCAATAATCATATTATTAGTCTTAATAATATCTTAATAATATACTTAGTTGTTATTCCAATGTGTGTATGTAGTATATATTATTGAGATAGAGCAAACGAATACGGGAAGAGGGAGTATGTGTGGCCAAAATTTGACTTGTTCTGGTGATTGTTGACACTAGTAGTATTCATTTCAACAAAAGGCTGCTGTAATAAATTACTATAAACTCGGATTAAAACAACACGTTTAAGGAGCACCTGGGTGGCTGTCAATTAAATTCTGTCTTCAGCTCAGGTCACGATCTCAGGGTCATGAGATCGAACCCCCACATCAGGCTTCACACTCAGCGGGGAGTCTGCTTCTCCCTCTCCCTCTGCACACCCCCCCCACTAGAATAAATAAATTATAAAAATCTTTAAAAAACAGCAATATGTTTGTTCTCCTACAGTTAGTTCCAAGGTAGGAAGTCCAAAATCACTTTCAGTGGGCTGAAATCAAGGTGTCTGCCGGACCACACTCCCCTGGAGGCTCGAGGCAAGAACCCATTTCTTGGACTTCTCCTGCATCATACGCACATCCCTTGGTTCAGATCTCTTCCCTCTGTCTTCAAAGCCGGAGACAGAGCACCTGCTTCCCTCTGCTTCTATTATATGGCCTTCTTTTTTGTCTGAAGTCAAATTTCTCTCTGCCTCCGTCTTATAAGGATACCTGTGATTATGTGATAGGACCGGCCTGGATTATCCAGAATAAGCACTTTATCTCAAGATATTTAATGTAAGCACATCGGAGAAAACCCTTTTTCCATATAAAGAAATATTTCCAGATTCTATAAGCATACATAAATATGTATGTGTATATACATGTGTGTGTAGATACATGTATATACATGTATCTACACACACACACACACACACACACACACACATTTCAAAGACTTTAATTTTAAGTCATCTCTACACCCAACGCAGGGCTCAAACTCACTACCCCGAGCTCAAGAATCTGATGTTCCTCTGATGAGCCAGCCAGGTGCCCCTATTTTCAAGATTTTATTTCCAGATTCTATAGATTAAGGACCAGGTATCTTTGGGGGCTACTATTCAGCTTGTCATACTGGGTGATGGGCCCTTGGGAGATTCATTATCCTATCCTCTGTACTGTAGCATAGTTTGGAAATTTTCCTAATTAAAAAGCAAAAAATAAATTTTTCCAATGCGTTGGCTCAGTGGCTTGTGCAAGATCCTTGATTTAGATGGGATCTCGGGACCTACAACCCAGATCTTTGTTCTGATAAACCAAATTGTGCTGCCACTCTCTTATCAAGCTGCAGGGCTTGGGGAGTTAGTGACCTATAAGAATGCTTTCTTCTTACAGAGCTATTTCATTTATCACGGCTTCTATAAACCTGGAGGCCCAGGGTTTCTAGTGATTGGAGGGGAGATAGCTGCCAGTGGAGGCTCATGTTACCGACAGTTACCTGGTTACCAATGCCAAGACACTGGAGCCTCCTGCTTCTGTCTGGAACACAGATTTTATGGACACGGCCAAACAGTGGGTAAGTCTCAGGGTTCCTTTTTAGTGGCTGTTCTTATTGCTGCTGTTATTCTTCCTCTTTTCATGCAACTTAACTCTAAATGTACTCCTTTTTCAGAAGTTAAATAGATGAAAATTCCAAAGATAAAAAAGAAAAACTCTAGGTAGATGATGGGGATGGGGTGACTTTCTTGATAAAAAGATTCACGTGAAGTTTCTTTTTGAATATAATGTACTCCTCTTGTACTATAATTTCGTGTTGAAATTTAAGATTTTCCTGGACATAATTGAGCAAAATGATATGCCTGTAAGTTTTTTTTGTACTCTGATGGAATTTACGTAAAAATTAGTCTCCCCACGGAAGCAAGGCTGACCCTTTTGTTAAAACAATTTATCAGTGGTAACCGATGTCTTACTAAGTTTCAACCTGCAGTGGTAGAATGAGAAGCAAGAATACGAGGTCTATTTTTGCCTCAATAGCTTATTCTTGTTTCCTACATTTTGTTTTTGTCAGCTGAAAGATATATCTTTAGCTTACTTGCTTATAATTATAAACTGTTCATTGCATGAAGTCAAGCAAATAGAATAGAGTTTAAAAAGTGTCTCTGAAGGTTATGAAAAAAAAAAACCCATGGAATGTCAAAGTCTTTTATTTTCATTTAAATAAGAAGTAAGGATTGCTCCTTACAACCTTGAGAATGTGATTAGTGTCAGTGAAGTGATACGTTTATTATATGAGGCATAATTCTTGGGACTACTTATTATGACAGACCAATAATTACTTAAGGTTCCACCAGCCTCTTTCTAGCTGTGACTCAACAAAAGTGATTTTGGATTCTGCATTGCGTAGCTTTGGGTGGTAAGGTAACTACTCCAGTGTACGAGAGGGAAAAAAGTTCCTTTTTCTTTCTGCTCTCCTGGATTCTGCAGCTGGGGCCCCGTAAAATTAGACTGGCAAGGGAGAGATCAGCAAAAAGAAAACAAGGAGAAGTTTCTTAGCATGTATGTCACACACACACACACACACACACACACACACACAGCAGCAGCAGCACTCCAGGATGAGTAACTCAAAGGGATGGTTAGAACTTGGGCTTATACATCATCTTAATAAAAACCAGGAAAATTTCAGAGAAGTTGACAAGACAAAGGAAGAGTACTTTAAGTTTCTAGAGTGGCATGGTGACTCCACAGTTGTCTGGGACCCAGGCCTCTTCCAATTTTCTGATCTGACACTAACAGAACAAGGAGCTCATCTCCTGGTTCAGGGTCCACGTTCCAAGCAACACAACAGGTGGGAGAATACACTTACATCAGTTGTCTTTTAAGGGCATTTTTTGGAAACTTGTGCAGAATATTTCCAGTACCTCCTATTGGCCTGAACTTAACCAGCAAGTCCCAGTCTGGCGGTCAGGTTGGCTTGGGGCATCTAGTGCTCATTCTGGGCAGCCATGTGCCCAGCTAAGATTCAGGAATTTAATTACCAAGGATGACTGAGAGAATGGATATTAGGGGGGAATTAGCAAGTCTGTTATGACTTCTCAGCAGTGGAATTCCTGAACCAAGCTCTATTTTTGGTCTTTAGAAACCCTTGTTACATGAGGACAGATTGCTTCCAGGTAGGTTCTGTCACTCAATGCTTCCACGAGTGGTGCATGAGAAAGCCTGCCTCATTACATCCATGCCAACACAGAGTGCAAACACCTGAAATAAAAATCTTTGCCAGCCTCATAGGAGAAAAAAATATCTCAATTACATTTGCATTACCTTGATAATAAGAAAAGTTGAACTTCTTCATATGCTTGCTGGTCATTTGAATTTCCTTTGTGTGAGTGTCTTAAGTCCTTTGTCTACTTTTAAATTAATATGCAGCTAGTTGTAGAAAGGCATTATAAAGTTTGAATTGAGTGGGTCAGGGATGAGAGATTTTTCCTTTCAATAATTAGGATTTAAAAAAGAAAATCCTAGGTTAATAGGAAATCTTAGGGAAGGAACAACATTGAAAAGTAGACAAGTAGTACATTTTTATTTTGGTTTGTTTTTGTTTTTGACTGAGGAAACTCAGATTTCAATATGACTTTGTCTAATGTAGCAGGTAAACCACAAAGACTGGAAAATAGCATCAAGAACAATTAACTGTGAGTTTTCTTGACTACTGGGAAAGAGTTAAATCACTGATAACTTAGCCCTTTTAGAAATGGGTTATTTTCTGAGTCAGGGTGATAATTTGGTGGTCGCGGTCCTGTTCAGTGTATGAGAAAATGTCACCATATGGATGAGACGGGCACTTGAAGCTCCTTCACCGCCGTGACCAGAGGAAAGACAATCAAAGTGAGACTTGGGAAAATGACAATGATTATTGCCAGTCCCTGCATTTATGTCTCCCTGTCACCCTGTGGATCTGAATTAAATTTTCTCATGGGGCCTGGTATCATGTGCTCTTAAAAATACACATTTTTATTTTGGAATCGAACCTTTGTCAGACAGTTTATTGTTCTGTTTTGTTTTCCTAAAGAGTGTGTTTGTGTTTTATTTGGAGAAATCTGAGCACCTGCTGCTTTTACCTCAGCAACAGGCAGACCTTGGTCACCGTTGTCAACATCCGGATGGCAACAGCAAGAAGGCAGGAAGCTCACCCATGACGCGTGGGTGCCGTTTGGCGGTTCTTACCAGGACCCCCTGTAGTGTGGATGAGAATAAAATGCACCACCGTCTTCACTGCCATCTTGGCAGGAGCGCACTGCTCCGAACGAAAGCTGATTTTTATGATGAGTAAAAATATTAATAATGAAAGACGTTTCTGTCAGCGAGTGAGTTACCTTAACAAGTGGACCAGTAACACACAGGGTCACCCCAACTCGAGTTGGGTCTATGCCCATCCCCCACACAGATTTTCCAGGAGAGAGTCCTGACCTAGCTGTTATCCATACTTATAGATCTGTGATTAGTGATAGCTTTTGAACAGGGGAAATGGTAAGATAAGTCTCAGCAGTTGATTTGAGAGTGAGGGAATCCAGGATTTAGCTAATTCCAAAGAAGTGAAGGAAAAAGCTTTTATGTTTTGAGGAGCAAAATTTCCGATCTCAAAGTTGTCTTTCAACTATCTGACGTGTTGCTAAGCCATTTGTAATTATGTCCTTAGGATTTTCCCATGTGGATAAATACTCTTGATTGGTAATTTTGGCCTCTGCATACATGTTCCTGTCAAAATGAATAAGGGATTAGAATGACTCAGGGAAGTTTTCTTTGCCAAACAAAATAAAACAGAACGACCAAAAAAAAAAAAAAAAACCACAAAAAAACCCAGAGATATGTTCTGGGTAATATTTGCTTGAGTATTGGAATTTTTCAAAGGTGACTAAGTATTCAGCCAGTATTCCAGGTCTTGTTTCTGTAACTTCGATATAATCTCATCTGTCCGATGACTCTGAAAGCTGGAACACGGAGGTATTCCTCTCCCTGCCTCTTTTAAAGGGTAAAGCCACGTCCCAGTTGATTAACAGACCAGGATTTGCGGAATGTGGTCAATAGTCTCTGTTTGCTACTGATTTCTTGGCATCCTGGAAAAATCCTATAATTTGCAGTTTCTTTGATTTGCTGTATTTTTTAAAAAGAGAACATTGCAAACTTAAAAGAATTACATTCTATAAATGAATACGATTAAGCCATCCTAAGTGCCCTGACTTATTATTATTGTTATTATGTGATTTTCTCAGAGTACCTTAAGAAGATCTACGGCCACTTGTAACAGCGAATACCCAACAGGGCAGGAAGAGACTTCGGACACCATTCTGGAGCTGCTGACCTATCTGGCAAACTTTGTAAAGCTTACAGCTGCTCTCAGGTAAGTGGACTATTTAGTGTGTAGGGGGATCGGTGCCATGACAGTCTTGCTTTTCTTGAATTTGCATCATTCATGTCCTTTCCTTAAGTGAAGGCGACTTCATCTGGGAAGAAAAGAGGATTTTGAACAGGTTGCTTCCTTTTTGATATTGTTTATGTTGATTAGTTTTATATTGCATAAGAAGGGGAACTGGGACCACGGTGGGTGTTTCTAAGTCTGGTGGGAGTGGATATCGGAGGAATAAACCGTGGGCACAATAGACAGGGTTCACAAGGGACAGGAGGCGGCAGGAGCCATCACTGCCTGGGGTGTCAGGCAGCCAGGAGACACCACAAAACACTCACCCTGGTGAAGGAGCGTTAACCCGAGGGGAGGGGACCCTGAGGATGAAGCTAGCCATGACCATGAACCAAACAATGGTGAGGTTTTCCATAGGATTTGGTCAATAGAGACATGATGTGGCTTTGGAGCATTTCAAGAACTGAACTAAATTATATTTATGTTTAGATTTCCTTTCTCCCCTTGAATAGGGAGGGCTTCGTTGTTCTAGATCTGGGCTGGAGATTTCCACAGTATGGGTGAAAGTTCTTTTTTTTGAAAGGAGAACAGTTCTCTGAAAAGTTAATTTGGGAAACGAAGATAATGTACAAGTGAAGGACAAGAAATTATGGCATTTATCCTCACCTCTAAGAATAAAACACTAGATGTAGCAGGAGACTGGCTTCCCAAGGCATCACATGGTTTTACTCTTATAGGTACTTAGGTTAGAGAAAAGAAGGGAGGTGGTGACTGCCCGAAGATGAACAAGGCACCAGGCCAAATGTTAAAGAAGGGCAAAGTGGATCTCTGAAACTGTCAGAGGACCTGTTGGAAGGAATCACAGTTTTACATGAATGTTTCACATTCGCGGTGCTTCCTCTGATGAACGTGTATCAACCATCCCTTTGGCACGCAGACATCAAGTCCTGGTGATAATAAAATCTACCAGCAGGGGGTGCTATCCCCTCAAATTTCCTTTCCTGGATGCTAAAGGTCATCTCAAGGCTTTATGTCTTTGCGTATAAGTGAAGACTAAATGTCAGTTTATCACAAAATTGAGTTGTCTCGGGCATGGCACTGTCTAGATTGGGTATTATCCTAATAAGATGGGAGCACTAGTTTTCATCCCCACCTGCTCTGTTTTGTGCCATGAAAGTCTACCCCAGGCAACTGGCGCTCAAATGTCCTCCTTTGGCCACAAGGGGACAGGAGAACATCATTCGAAGGGGTTAATAGAAATCCAACACGTTTAATGGAAAACCATCTCAACATATGCCAACGGAAAGTCAAGACATTTGTTTCCTTTAAATCAAAATCATTTAGATTTCTATTATGTTTATAGATTTTAAATGCTGTCTAAGGAAGATCTTTCAATTAACTCATCAATCACATGTTCAGACTGCAGAGTTAAAGCAAGGCATGTTTGTTGCTATATATGCTAATATTCCGTTAACTTACTAGCAGCTACATTTTTTCAAGCCTTTTCAGTTTGCTTCACATTAACCGTTTGTCTTCTTCCAGTGCATCGGTCCACAGTAGGGATCACCTGGGAGACCTGGCCGGGTTGCTCCAGGTTAGTTCAGGCCGCAGTGCGGGTGTGAGCTGAGACCTACAGGGCAGGCCCCGCCTGCTGCGGTCTAGAGCCTTGTTCCACGGGACTGCTCACACTACAGGCACAGCTGTCATGGCCCCATTTGCTTCCCTGCCCAGGCACTGACCGCCTCATAACCCTGCAGCCTCCCAGATCCTCCTGACCCAGGGGCTCGAAGCTCTGACTCCAGCTCCAAGAGCAGAACAAGAAGGACCAGATTTTTCTGGGCTTCCAGAACCCAAGCTCCCACGGTTGACCCACCTGCTTCCCAATACCTATTTCCCCTGACCCCACCAGAGCTGGAATCTGACTCAGGCTTGGTTTACCCTTCAAAACCGTCTAGGTCAAAAAGCAATGGACGGAGGTTCAGAAGAGCCAGGCTCCAGTCTGGGCTATCCTTGCCTGGCTGAAACAAGGCAGGCCACCCTACGCACGCTGAAACCCTTTGCAGGACTCAATCTCCCGAGGACTTTAAATGAAACCTTCTTTTCTCGTTCCCATTTACTATTCTCCCCCAATGTCAGAGCTCCTTTCTCCTTTTACTTCTTTCTATTCTGTTAGTCTTTCCTCCATTTTGGCTAGAATAGGATATTCAAGAGAACCTTGACATATGAAAACGGTCATTCTCAGCCCTACATAGAGATTAGACTCTAGGATACTTTCCAAAAATACAGAGCTTTATGCTCCCCACCTCCCACTGCGGGCTTGTGGGATTAGACACCTCTAGAAATTTCTAGAAATCTTACCAGGCCATTCAGTGCACAGCCAGGTTGAGAACTATTGAAGTGAGGAAAGAGGTTCAAGAGGAATGTCTTTCGAGGAAAGGGGAGGCTTAAATATTCAGTAAAGATATTAAAGGAAGGGTAACCCCACAAAAAGAAGGAAAGCTGGTAACAGAGGGAATTAAACCTCTTCTCCCCACTGATAAAAACCGGCACAGATATATCTTTTTCTTTAATATTTTTTCTCTGAGGTGTTTTTCTTTTCTTTCTTTCCTTCTCCTAGATGGAGAGGAGGAGTGAAATAAACAACAGGTTGGAGGAAACTGGGCCGGGAAGGTCCAGGAGGCTCCATTAAAATGGGAAGCTGAGGACTGCAGCAGGTGACAAGTCCTGACGTCCCAGCTCGGACCCAGCCACCCAGGCAGGAGAAGCACAAGAGATTTTCTTTGGCACAGTATATGTGAGTAGGGCCTGGGGCAACACCGCCGAGTCACAGAAGTGCCTCTCAGACACCTTCACGCCTTCCAGTATCCCAAAATCCTTCGCCTTCAAAATCTGCCCCTTCCTAAGGTTCCCTCTTTCCAGAATAATTCCTTCCTTCTTGCGCTTTCCAAAGACAAATGTACTGGCCAGGAACTCATCATAGCCCAGACATAAGACTGATTTGACAGGTGGTAAATAGTGATCTTTGCCGTCTAGGAGGTCCCAGGGGTGTGTTGTGCACAAATGTCCCCCGTCTTTAGTGTCTTTCTGGATGTGTGTAAATTAGAGCGACACTGTCCCAGAGATGGTGAGAGGAATGGATGTTGGAGAGAGCCACGGGGCAGATATCAGTGATGAACTGAATCTAAGGTGTGAGAAATGGGCAGGGATCAGGAATAATGCCTGGGTTTCTGGCTTATATAACTGGCACCAATTTGCCCAGATTTCAGAGGGCAGTGCGATTTAATGAAACGTGGTCAGCCTTTACTATTGTTAGGCACCACAGAGGTTAAAAGATGAGTAAGACCATGACTTGAGTCTAGCAAGGTCACCTTATCCTAAAAAAAAGACAATAGTCAGAAGACTATAGTAAGTATCCCCCTTGCATGTACATGTGCTAGAAATTAAGCAGTTAATAGAACACTCCGATTGTAGGTAGTTATAAACCAAAAGTGGGTAGTGAGAGAGTTACGTTTTAGGATATATGGGTAAGACGTACATTTGTCATCAAATTCTGAACTTGGATGAGTAAATGTTCCGAGCAAAATCACAGACCAAGTACAAATGCCCCAAACAAACCCAACTTACAGGATGGAGTGTTCAGTATTATGAAAGTTTGTTTTTATTTAAACGTATGGAATTGTTAAAGTCCCCTCTTGTGTCATTGGGAGGGCTGAATTTAGGTCTAATTATGCCCAGTTACTGAGTCGTCTGATTCCGACTTTACCTGGGGAGGGCTTGGTGAAATTCCCATGCTTTCTCACAGTGGACTCGGGTTGTAGATTTCGGGTGCGTGTCAAGGTGTATTGCAAGGTCACTCGTTTGTCCCCTGAGGCCTTCTATACACCTCTGATGGAGTTCAAGGGCAATCAATATCTGTTTTTCTTTAATGCATTTCAGGACCTTGCCTCTGCACGTGCAGAAGCGCTGCTTCTTAGCAAATCTGCAAGCTCATGGCCTTTCCATTGTGCAACCACTTCCTCGCATACTGAACAATACTGGATTCTTTAAACTGCTTATGCAAAGTGACAGACCAGCCTTTCTCTCATCCAAGGTCTGGTATTACAGCTACTGCAAGTTATTGAATTCCTTTGGGTCTCAGTTTTTCATCTGTGAAATGAAGGTGTGTATCTAACATCGCTGCCCCAACTCTGGGATCCTATCTGTGCTTCCAGCTCCTTCTTAACTACTCCAACCTCTGTCTCAAGAATGTGCAGCCTTGAGTGATTAAATTTTTAAAAAATTAGCATCTAACAATTTATGTTAGAACGGGCTTTCATCCACTGTACTTCAATAACAAATTTTTAAAAATGTGCTTCCATAGATCACGAAACAGCCGGAGTGTCAGAGTATTATAAAAACTAGACACGACATCAATTCATTGGCTTAGCATGCCTCCAAAATTGATCAAAATACACGAACGTGTTTTAACATGCAGATTTCTGGATCTCTCCATAGACCTATTGAATCAGAATTTCCAGGAAAACGGGAGCAGGAAAATGTATACTTCCTCCAGTTAAAGAGGTGAAATATTCATTTTATGAGGCTATGTCTTCCTAGTGTAAGTTGGTAAAAAGCTTGAAAATTTCAGGAGTGTTTTTCCCTCAACGACATCATTTCTGCCTCTGAGTTTGTTCATGTGACACTCCCTGTTCTGAAATGTTCCCTCCATTTATCTTAACAAAATCCTATCCACCAGTCAAAGCCTTGATCAAGCTGTGTCTGCTAAGTAATGGCTCATAGCTAAGCATCACTTCCAGCAACCCTCATGATAACCCATGAGGATGCTAGTGTTCCTATCCTCTTCCTACAGCTGAGGACAGGGAGGCTTAGAGAAGTGAGCGAGCTCACCTAACCATCACTCGGCAAGCGAGTGACCGTCATGGGGTCTGAACAGGCTATGTTAGCAGCGTGACATTCATCTGTCACCCTCTACAGAGACCCCCGTCCTTGCTCCCATCACAGTACAGCTCCCAAGCATGGCTCTCATCTCTTGATTCCCCCTAAATGTGGAGTCTAACCCCCACAAATGAGCACTCGCTTATAGGTTTTCCTCCTCTTTCCCACATGCCAACTCTCTGCCCAACTACATCTGAAACAGCCAAGGCAGAGGCCGTTTTCATTGGTCCACACAGTAGCCTCAACTAATATCTGGCCATTGATTAGAGATGGAGGAAGCATGCGAATTGTAAATGTGCGAGATGATGCTAGTGTTTAATTATAAAAGAGTATCAAGTGAGAAGAGCTTCCTTTTTTGTTCTAGAAATACATTTTTTTCTACATAAATTTAAGGATGGGAAGGAGATGGAATGATGGAATGTCGAACATGTCCACTGAAAGGGACCCACTTCCTGGTGGCCAGATTTACGTGCTTGGAGATGTTGGTCCATGCCTCGGGGACCACTCCGCTCTATGGGATTGTGCTGACCCAGAAATATGAAAATGTTGGTCTTGTAAAATCTTTTTTGGCTCCAATCAATTCCATAGGAGCAGAGCAGTATGAGCTCCCTTGCAGAAGTTACACCCTGAAAGGACGTATCCCTCATCTTTTAACAGAGAATCGGGCAGTTGATCTGCTGACGCAGGCACAATTTTGAGTTAGGCTAGCTCATTAAATGGATGAAGTAAAGTGGGTTTTCCTTTGTCTTAGGAAGAAAAAAACCATGTACCAGGGCTTACTGTATTTGCCTGAAGAGTAATGTTGGCTTCAATATTAGTAACTAAGGTTAAACTTAGAGAAAGGTTTTTAGATGGCTTCTGACCTGGAGTAAATTCTAGTTGAGGGCATTTAAGTTCTCTTAAGTGGACATTAAAGATAGTCGCCAGGATAAATGTGTGTAGCGTTTTATTGGGAGACTTACATTAGTGGTAAAAGATGATCATTGCAACTGTCCTCTTGTCTTCTCCCATTTTTTAGTATAGTTAAAAATTTACCTCTGTATAGACATTGATTCTGGAAAAAAAAAAAAAGGTAAGTAAATTTCCAATCTTTCTCCCCAAGCATCTTCAGCATTTAAAAGTAATTCCAAGTGGGAAAGCTAGGATACTAAAATAGATCATTTTTTAAAAAGATTTTATTTGTTGATTGATTTAGAGAAAGAGCGTGTGGGCACACGCACGTGGGGGGAGGGGCAAGGGAGAGAATCTCAAGCAGAAGTTCCGCTGAGCGAGGAGCCTGAGGTGGGCCTGGCTTTCACCACCCTGAGATCATGACCCGAGCTGAAACCAAGAGTCTGACGTTTAACCGACTGAGCCACCCCGGCGCCACTAGAATAGATTATTTTTTATTAGAGTTTAAAAAATGAACAATTAGTAAGTTTCTTTGAATTTCTACAATGATTTATATTGACAGGGTCTCTTCTCCCGGGGGTAAAAATGGGATTGTGGACTAATGTGGGATTTGAATGTTATTTGAATGTTACTAATTCAATTGTAAAGAGTTACAAGTGGTGGCCATCAACACGCAGGAAAGACAATAAACGGTCTAAATTTCTTAAATTCTCACAGAATTTTGGTTTGAGGCTTAGAAGTAAAATGAAGGTGTGGGTTTATTCAAAGATGTTACACCAAATATAATTTAGGAAATTTGTCTCTCAAGCACGGAATCAATATACTTGGTTAGGTTCTATTAATTTTTCAAAATGTCGTTCAGAAATTAAGTTTAATTTCTTGGAAGTCCCATCACTGCAGTCTTGAATGTTCGTGCTGTTGTCACTGTCTATTACCAGGCACTCTTTCTGGGGTCTCGTGAAAGGAATGTAAACTCCGGGACAAGCATTAGTTCTTATTTGCTTCTGTCCTGCTTGCTTTGAGATTAGCAATGGTGCTTGCTCTTTTTTTTTTTTTTTTAAGATTTTATTTATACATTTGTCAGAGAGAGAGAATACAAACAGGGGGAGCGGCAGGCAGAGGGAGAAGCAGTCTCCCCACCGAGCAAGGAGCCTAATGTGGGACTCGATCCCAGGACCCCGGAACATGACCTAAGCTGAAGGCAGATGCTTATAAGACCAACTGAGCCACCCACGCATCTCGGTGCTTATACTTTGAGTGCCTGCTGTGTACAGGGCATGGCTCATGCTCAGGCTCTGAGCTAATTTGGAATGATGAATTCGCAGAGAATTATGGGAGGGGTCCCCAGTGGTAATTCCACATCTTCAACTTTGTATAACAGGGGATTAGACATGATTGATGTGTCTGTCAGTGGACCCGGAATTTGTGCTTGAGTAGTCATCCCAGCAGGAGACACACTTACTCTCAAGAGATGCCGTCGTTCAAAACTTTACTCTTATTGGATCTTATGTGGAACTTTCCTCATGTCAGTTTGAGGGGACGGAACTCACTGCTCCACGTCTCAGGTCCGAGTGAAATTCCACAGCTCGACTATCCACTTTATTCACCTGACGTGGAGCTAAGTACATTTCATTGTTTTCGAAAGTCATCCGAAGGACAAATGGAATCACTATTAAGGGTAGTCAAAGGAACAAGCAATGTCTCTTAAAAAAAAATCCAAAAAATAAAAAAAAAAAAAGTAGTTTCCAAAAATACCTTGTGTGCGGCTGAGCACGAGTCTGGGATGAGGTATCATCTCCCACAGGACTTCTTTGAAAGAGACCTTCCTCCCTGGTATGTTTGTTTTGAAGCCAGACACATTATTTTACACTTGTACCTCATGTATTTAATTTAATTTCCTATCATTTCTCAATCCAGACGCATTTCTGTGAATAGCTCTGGGAGCGCCATTTCAGTTTCCGAAGCATCACACTGTGCCAACATTCTGCACTCTACGATGTGAAACATGGACTTGAGCTTCTACTTTTCTTTAAAAGTCAAGTTCTCGAGGTAAGTTACAGTCCTAGAAATAAAGAACAGTCCGTGAAAAGGCCCTCATGAAATAGGAACTCGGGGAAGTGAGCCCTCCGTTGGTATCTGAATGATACTTCAATGTGTCAAAATTAAGCTTTGACGAGCTAGACTGGAGAGGCATCCTAGGATTTAATGAGCGCAAAAGCTCTTAGGGAACGTCTAGTTACAACTCTTTTAGAGTGAAAAAAATAATGCCTAAAAACTTACATGACTTTTCTAAGGCCACTAACAGAATTTCTAGTCCTCAGGAATGCCTAAAGTGTCAACCGTTCAGTAGAATACCGTTCTACCATCAGAACAGGCTTGATAGGGTCAGGTCCCCAGAGACCCACCACAGACATGATCTTTGACACTGTATATTCATGAACACGTCTACATTTCTTAAGCTGTCTCCTTTATATAAAATTTCTCATTGTTTACAGAAATTAATATATCTCACATTTAAAAAATCTATAGATGGCTTGATTCCCCTGTAATGTGTATCCTTGACTTCGTACTCCTGATATTGCCTGTTCTACTAGTCAGCTCAAAGTTGCCTTTTATATAATGTAAAGAGTAAGAATTTTGCTCAAGGATTTTCTATCAGTGCAAGAATTTGGTTTTTTTGGGGGTGGTCTGTTTCAACCAGAGGAACTCCTTTTGATCCTTCATATCTCAGAGTAAGTGTTTCTTCATTGGTGAAGTCATCCTTGATCTTGCAGACCAGATGAGATGCGTCTATTATTAAACTTGAGCCTTGGATGCCTGAGCTCCTCCCTTATGACTCCTAATACATTGAGTTTTTCATTGCAGGCTTCCTTGGTGGACTCTGGGCAGCATGAGTCCTCATCTGTCATAGACCCTGGTATTTCTCTAGCATGTAGCATGCACAAAGCAAGCCCTTCAGGCTAGGACTCTGGATTGCAAGCCACAGAAATGCAATTCATACCAATTTATGCAAGAAAAAGGAATCACTGAGTCATGTAACTGAAAAGGCTAGAGATAGAAGTGGGTAGTTTCATCCTAGCTGTGTTCCTGGACTCAAAGTTTGTCCTTGTGATTTTTCCTTTTATTCTTTGACAGGTTCTGCCTTTGTAAGGACCAAGACAGCTCTGGTTGCTCCAGGCTTATCTGATCCTCAGTGCCCTATGCCTTAGAGAGCATATCAGCAAATATCCCAAGGAGGGTTTTCATTGGTCTGCTTGGATCACAGGTCCATCCATGAATTCGTCACCATGGCTAAGGGATGTGCTACTCTGACTATCTTAGTCAGGGTCAGGAGACCTTCCAGAAACTAGGAGCAGAGGTCAGCCCCATACCATCCACATGGACTGAGAATGATTTCCAAAGGGAGAAAAGGGACTCACGTACCACATCAGGAGAAATGAATGCTGGGCAAGCAGAAACATCGATAACAATGTTAATAGCTAATAATTAGTGAGTGCTTTATGTGGCTTTACTCATTTCAGACATCCACTAAAATGCTCTGACAATTGGTGTTGATGATGAATGAATGAATGAATGAATGAATGAATGAATGAAAACAAAGTTTTATGCTTAGGGTTTGTGTTTCGTGCCTATGACATGTTGGTAATACTGTGACTATTACTATTTTTGTCATCATTATTGTTATTATTGACAGCTAGAAACTCAGCAAACTGAGTTCCTCAATAACAAAATAGTTATGTCTTAAGAGATTTTTTTTATCAGTGTTTATTCAAAAGCAATTTGAAAGGCTAATATCTCTGTAACTCTCTCTCATGACCTCTGTATTTAAAGAATGTTGTACAGTTCTTGGTTTGTGTCTTGCAATTTGCATCTCATTTCTGGCTTTTATTTTTCTGATTTTAGCTCAATTACCTGCAATCTCCCTTGTGTTCTCTTGGGTAAACTGACCAAGTTTCTTTTTGTCATTTTAATTTGTATTTTGGATGTTTGCAGAGTCCACCAGGCTTCTTCCCTCTTCCCACTCCTCTATCTGTTTCATAGAAGATAGCTTCCCGCTCCCATCACTGACCCATGGGGTCTTTCTATTGTTCCTTTGAAGAAACATTCAGCTTTACTAGATGACTTTCCTGCTTAAATTCTGGCCCAAAGAGCTTTTGCTATTTTATACTAAGCCTATTAATCTTGGCTTCTATTTTGTTAATAGATTTCCTATCCCCAACCCCACCATATTTTTCTTACATATTCTGAATTCCACACTAAGCACTTTCGGATTTTCCACTGAGTTTCAACATTTTCCAAAGAAATTTAATGATTTAAATTTCTTCAACAGGATTCTTGAAATCTCTGAGACTATGCAAATAGCTGCGTGAGTGTGCATAAACATGTTTTCTGGGGAAAAGGGCAAAGGTTCTCATCAGAGTTCAAGTTTATGACTCATGCACATTTCAGAGCTATGGTCCCCTCACCACAGTATTGCTAATCATTAATTGCTGTCATCTCTGGCTTCTCCCACAGAAGGTAAGGGCTGTGGCTTTTCTTCATGATTGTGTCTTAACTTTTGACTCAATTCTGTATGTATCCTGGGGGGGGGTGCATTCAGCAGAAGGGAGCCCAGACTGTCAACAAATTGATCCTCTGTCCTGGGTCAGTGGCCCCCAAAGGGCCAACTTCTCTGCATGACCCTGTCCTTGAAAGCTGGCCCTCAACACTGACACACCTTCTCGGGATGTGACCCCTCCCCTCCCGTCATGCTTTTTCTGCAAAGGTAGCACTGCTTCCTTTCCTGTGCTTCCCCTTTTTGGGAGATTGGTGACACATCGCGTTTGTTGTCCTCCGCTTTCGTCAGTTCATGGAGAACTCGAGGTCTCCCTTGACTTCTTAGACTTAAATACATGTGTGTTGAACTTGGATGTACAAAAGCTACAGCAGGCAGTGACCTCCTGTTCTTTCTTCTCGAGGTCCTTAATTCTTTCACATAAATGATGTCACGGTGCTTTCGTTCTACTTTATCCCAAAACAAGCATCTTCAGTTCCTCTGCATGTTTGCCAGGCTGCTTAACACTTAGACCCCTCTTCTTTCTCACAATTTATCCATGCTGTTTGGCATCTTTTGTCCTGGCTGTTGCTAGCAGAACAGAAGGGCTCAGGGATTGGGAAGAATGGTGCCGGGGTAAGAATTCCCACAAGGTCTCCATGCCATAGGAGTAAAACAAGCTACGGTTCAAACACAGCAGACTCCTGGTAAATGCCAAATGCCTAGGACTGGAGGGGAGATGGAGGTCAGTGTTATAATCCCAAAGGTTTTGAGGCAGACAAAGAAGTCCAAGTGTTAGGAACAGGATGTGATGGACCAGCAGCCTTGCGATGTATGGCTGGGTTCAGCTGGACTAAAATGCAAGAGATAAGAAAGACAATGCCTATCATCTTCCCCTATAACCTAAACTTCTCCTATAATCTAAACTTCCCTGCATGCATTTAAATGCAAACTTTACATGCATTTTTCTTTTTCTTTTTTTTTTTTTAAAGATTTTATTTATTTATTCAACAGAGATAGAGACAGCCAGCGAGAGAGGGAACACAAGCAGGGGGAGTGGGAGAGGAAGAAGCAGGCTCATAGCGGAGGAGCCTGATGTGGGGCTCGATCCCACAACGCCGGGATCACGCCCTGAGCCGAAGGCAGACGCTTAACCGCTGTGCCACCCAGGCACCCCTACATGCATTTTTCTATATTAGATATGCTAATATACATTCTGTGCGTGTGTGCGTGTGTGTGTGTGTGTGTGTGTAGTGATGTGGGAATGGGATCAATATATGCATATTGTTGGCCAGTATGATTGGGAAGGGCATCAAATATAATTTAATCCTTATTGATTAAATATTATGGAAACATATTCCTCAGAAAATGAGTCTCCTGCAATTTCAGTCCTTCAGAGATAAGCACTGTTAACAGCACAGAGTCTGTTCTCTAAGATTCTTTCCACGCATATATTAAAATAAATGCAATGCGTGTGTACCCACGCACTTATATTTCCTCCAGAAATGTGACCATCCATAATCCTGTTCTCTACCTTGTTTATTCAGTTACCAAGTATCCTCAGTACCATCATTTTAAAAATAAATCTTGAAAACAGAATATATGAATAGTGCCTGAAAATGGTACTGAAGAGCACTAGATCTGATGAGATCTCTAAAGAAACACCAGGGAGAAATTTAAAAGATACTAATGACTAAGTCTACCAGACTATCAGAATCAATTATTTCATTTTTTTAAAAATTAAAAATAATGCCAGTACAGGATTAGAGATAATCTGCATTTGATAAGTGCAGGCACCACCAGTGACAGCTGATTAAACACGATGTCACTTTGGAGTGCACCTGTGTCACCGTTCCAAGAGAGCTCCATTTTTATATTATTTTCAACTATTTAGCAGGGTTCAAATTAGAGCAGGAATTATTAGAGAGGGTTAAATCAATATTGTATTAAGAACTGAAATTCTAAAGTTCCACGATACATGCTTAATATTTTGCTCTCTCCGCCCTTGAAATCTGTCCTTCAGAGCTGGTTGGGGTTATTCAGATAGTCACATCCTGTGATCATGATTTAACAGCTGGTTAAACCAGGGCCACTGAGGTCAACGGGTGACGCCACGTGGGTAGTAGAAATGAAAGAAAGAAAAATCTCTGTCCCCTGTCTCCCCAGCCAGTTCTCTTTTTGGTAAAGCATGTATTATTTTGAAATTGTTACAGGCTCACATAAAAATTGCAAGAATGTGACAGAGAGGACGCGTGTACCCATCAGCCGGCTTCCTCCAATGGTAACTAACATCTTACATAACTCCAGGAAAGTGATGTTAGAACAATGCAACTAAATAGATTGTAGATGTTCGTTGAATTTCACCAGCTTTTGAGCTCACTTACTATTTTTGGGGTATGTGTGTGGATGGTTGAATTTACATTTAATCCCATGTACAGACCTATATAACCACCATAGCCATCAAGACACGGGGCTACTCTGACACCACTAGGGAACTCCCTAGACATCTTCATAGTCACACCCTTCCTTCCCTCTCTAAATCCCGGCAGCCCTCGTCTAGCCTCCATTCCTATCATTTTTGTCATCTTTATAATTTTGTCTTTATACCCTCCCCCACTACCTTGCAGTCAATATTTTCAGAGCAGTTCTTCTTGAAATGCCCATCTGGCCCTGCTCAGTCTTTCCGCTTTTGAAGATGAGCTCTTCAGTCAACCATAAATGTCCCAGATGATCAGTAGCTAATAATACAATGAATAAATAAGGTCTGTATAATCTAATGCCAGTGAGAACCAGCCTCAGCCTGTTTCCCAAAGTATTTCTGGAGCTGTTGTAACAAAGTCCCACAAGCTGCTGGCTTAGACCACAGAAATATCTTGTCTGACAGTTCTGTGGGCTGGAAATCTGAGGTCAAGGTGTTGGCAGGGCCATGTTCCCCGGTGCTTGTGAGGGATCTGCTTCAAGCTTTTGGCCAGCTTCTGGTAGTTCCTTGGATGCTGGTACCATAAGCCAGTCTTCACATGGTGTTATCCTCTGTGCACATCTTTACATCATCTTTCCCATATGTGTCTCTCTGTGTCCAAATTTCCCCCTTTTATAAGGACACCAGTCATATTGGATTAGAGCCCACTCTAATGACCTCATTTTAACTTGACTACCTCTGTAAAGACACTCTCTCCAAAAAAGGTCACATTCTGAGACTAAGCCCAAGGGAAATAAATGGAGAAATACCAGTAGAAAAGCAAAGTGAGGGATTATGGAAAATACTTACTAACTCATTAAATTAATAACCTCTGAACCTTCAGGATTTGACTTGACCAGAGATGTTCCAGATGGGGTTCACGTGGGCCCCTGAGTGTCACCCCCCAGTGGTGACCATATGTCATAACTCCAGGAAGCAAGTGCTCCATTGCCCAGATCTCTGGCCCAAGTGTAGCCACAGTCCCCTCCCCTTGGTTTACCTGAATGCAGGTAAGGGGGACTCAGAGCAGACTTTGCATATGCCAAGGGAGGGCAGACAAGAAATCAGTCCGGAGGCTTACAGATAAAGGTTCAATGCAGCATGTTTTTTAAAGAGTAACTTTCAGATCCTGCCCAGATGTACCTCTCAGAACAGAACAAAAATGTAGAGCCCCGAGGAGCTGCAGAGAGGGGAGATTTCCTACTTGGGCGCAATCATGAAGATGTCATGATGTCTAGCGATGCCTTCTGGGTTGTTGTGAGGAACTGACTGTGTCCCCCACTTCAAACTCATATATTGAGGCTCTAACTCTCAATGTGGCTGCATTTGGGGATAAGGTCTCTAGAAGTAATTAAGGTTAAATGAAGTCATAAGGATGGGCCCTGATTCCCTATGACTAGTGTCCTGATAGGAAGAGAGACACCAGAGAACCATCTCTCTCTTTCTCTCCCCAAGCGCATGCTCAGTAGAAAGACCGTGTAAGGACACAGCCTTGCAGGTGAGTATCTACAATATAGGAAAAGAGCTTTCACCAGCACTAAATCTGCGAGCACCAGATCTGCATTTCTGGCCTCCAGAACCGTGAGAAGAGAAACATTGTTTAAACCACCCAACCTGCGGAATTGTGTGATGGCAGCCTGAGAAGACAACTATAGATGTATACTCTTCAGCTCCAAAGAATTGGCACAATTTCTCAGGCTCCCAGCCTCTCTCCATGCGGAGGTGCCCTGTTAACACCCCTCACGTGAGATCTCCTGCCTACATGGCGACACCTGTATGACGAATCCAAGAAGGATCCCCTCCCTGCAGTTCACGTGGGCTCTAAGTTCCTGCTTTGGTTATAAGACACTTACCTCCCTCCCAGTTAATGTTGGAAGTGACCTCACCATTCCAAGGAGTGGTCCCCTCCTCCAAAGTGGCCCGAGAAAATGAGAATTCTGCACCTACGGAGTAAACATAATCTCTAGGCAGCAAGGCTTGAATGCCAAAGATATAAAAATAGAAGGCCTGGTTTTCAAATAGGATGACTCAGATTCTTGTTTATTTGTTTAAGCTAATTTGCTCTAAGTTCAATAATTACTAACCATAGACTAAGAGACTGGAGACTAATAGAGGTACCACATCTTTTGGGACCTTGCTTAGAGGCGGTAGGCACTAAAGATTGGAGAATTTTTTAAATCCTTGTTTCTGAAAACTAGTTTTAAGTATGAGAGGTTGCTTTGAAATTTTCTGTTTTCTGTAATTTTTACCTTTGCATACTTTCCTTTCATTAGATTTAAAATAAAGCAAAATATTTAATAACCTCAAAAATAAAAATTAAAAGTCTAAGCCAAAGAATTTTCATTTTATTTTTTTATTATGTTATGGTTATTATGTTATGTTATTATGTTATGTTAGTCACCAATACAGTACATCACTAGTTTTTGATGTAGTGTTCCATGATTTATTTATTTGCGTATAACACCCAGTGCTCATTGCAATACGTACCCTCCTTAATACCCGTCACTGGGCTAGCCCATCTCCCCACTTCCCTCCCCTCTAAAACCCTCAGTTTGTTTCCCAGAGTCCATAGTCTCCCGTGGTCTGTCTCCCCCTCTGATAGCCCCTCTTCATTTTTCCCTTCCTTCTCTTAATGTCCTCCCTGCTATTCCTTATATTCCACAAATAAGTGAAACCATATGATAATTGTCTTTCTCTGCTTGACTTATTTCACTTAGCATAATTTCCTCCAGTTCCATCCATGTTGTTGCAAATGTTGGGTAATCATCCTTTCTGATAGCTGAGTAATATTCTGTTGTATATATGGACCACATCTTCTTAATCCTTTCGTCTATTGAAGGGCAGCTTGGCTCCTTCCAGTTTGGCTCTTATGGACAATGCTGGTATGAAAATTGGGGTGCGTGTGGCCCTTCTTTCCACTACATCTGTATTTGGGGTAAATACCCAGTAGTGCAATTGCTGGATCATAGGGTAGCTCTAGTTTTAACTTTTTAAGGGACCTCCACACTGTTTGCTAGAGTGGCTGTACCAACTTGCATTCCCACCAGCAGTGTAAGAGGGATCCTCTTTCTCCACACCCTCTCCAACATTTATTGTTTCTTGCCTTGTCAATTTTTGCCATTCTAACTGGTGTAAGGTGGTATCTTAATGTGGTTTTTTATTTGGATTTCCCTGATGGCTAATGATGTTGAACATTTTTTCATGTGTCTGTTAGCCATTTGTATGTCTTCATTGGAAAAGTGTCTGTTCACATCTTCTGCCCATTTTTTGACTTGATTATTTGTTTTTTGGGTGTTGTGTTTGAGAAGTTCGTTATAGAACTTGGATACCAGCCCTTTATCTTTAGTGTTATTTGCAAGTATCTTCTCCCATTCCATGGGCTGCCTCTTTGTTTTGTTGACTGTTTCCTTGGCTGTGCAGAAGCTTTTTATCTTGATGAAGTCCCAAAAGTTCATTTTTGCTTTTGTTTCCCTTGCCTTTGGCGATGTGTCATGAAAGAAGTTTCTGTGGCCGATGTCGAAGAGGTTGCTGCCTATGTTCTCCTCTATGATTTTGATGGATTCCTGTCTCACATCGAGGTCTTTCATCCATTTAGAGTTTATCTTTGTGTATGGTGTGAGAGAAGGTCGAGTTTCATTCTTTTGCATATAGCTGTCCAATTTTCCCAGCACCATTTATTGAAGAGACTATCTTTTTTCCATTGGATGTTTTTTCCTGCTTTGTCGAAGATTAGTTGATCATAGAGTTGAGGGTCCATTTCTGGAGTCTCTATCCTGTTCCATTGGTCTATGTGTCTGTTTTTGTGTCAGTACCATGCTGTCTTGGTGATCACAGCTTTGTAGTATAGCTTGAAATCAGGCGACATGATGCCCCCAGCTTTGTTTTACTTTTTCAACATTTCCTTGGCAATTCAGGGTCTTTTCTGGTTCCACACAAATTTTAAGATGGTCTGTTCCAAAAGCCAAAGAATTTTTAAAAATCACACTTCTAGGATGTGAGGGCAAGATGGCTGTGACATCTGTCATCCCATTGGTCACCAGGGTTAATCCGGCTTATTTGGCTGATCTGGCTGGTTAGGCGAGGGTCCCGAACAAGCTCCCCAGGACCATTTGTAGAAGAATGTGGGGCGTCAAGCTTCCAAGACTCCAGACACATCCAAATCAGGCACTGCATGTTGCAGCCTGCCTTTCTTAAAAAAAAAAAAAAAAAAAAAAAAATTACACTTCTAAAAGGCATTAAGGGGAGGTGGCAAATAAAACATATTTATAATTGATTAAGTACTAATGTGACACAGGCACTGTTCTAAGCATCTTATATGAATATGCTTATTTCATCCTATAATCAGGGAGTCTTAAAAATAGGAGATGGCAAGTAGGAATTTAAAGCATGCTAAGAGTTTTGCAGAAAAATAGGTTTTGTGTGGCAAAGTAGGGGGCTGAAATTATCGCAGAGATATGAAAGAGAATCAGAAAAGAATAAGGACCTATAGAGCACTCTGAGAATAATGTACAATGATTTGAACAACTCTGAGATACAGAAAATTTAAAAGAAAATGTGAATAGAAACTTTTTTTTTTTTTTTTTTTGCTCTTTTGTTGCACTGGGTCACAGAATAAGAAAGGCTTTGAAATGGAAAACTTGTGAACTTTGATACACCTAGAAAAAAAATAACAACTCTTTTGGGAGATTAGGGTAGTACAGGGTTCTGAGGAATGTCAGAGATTATGGGGCATGTCCCTGAGACTGGGACAGCTATCCAAGGCAGTCCCACCCCTCCAGGTCACCCTGTTCTAGCTCAGCCTGGTAAACTGCCAGAGAGAGCAAGGCCAAGGACTGCTGTCTGATAGAAAAGGGGGGGAAAGTATACAATGTGTATTGACTTTTGCAAAAAACCTTTTATTCTGAAAGAATTATGGACTTGCAAGAAGTTGCAAAAAATGCCCAGAGAAGTCCCGCGTTCCTTTGCGCCGCCTTCTCCAATGTTCGCATCCTACCTACTGTGGGTACATTATCAAACCCAGGGAATAGACACTGGCAGCACGCAATTAACTAGACAACAGATCCTACTTGAATGTAACCAGTTTTTACCTGCACTCTTTTTGTTTTGGGGTTGACATTTACAAGTTGATAACAGTCATTAACAAGTTCCCAAGGTCCTAAGGGGCAATGTATCAAATACCATCCACCCCCACCGCCTACCCCTTCTTCCCTTCTTCCTTCCCTCACTCTCCCTGGCTTTTACTCTCTGGCTTCTATCCTCCTACACTGAGAACCAATTTAGTACCAGGCACAGGGCTGTATGCTGGAAAGTTGGTGAAGACAGTCAGTCCTGGCTGGTCCCTTCATTCCTGTTCAGACCCCTACTATTCCTCCTGATGAGTTTTCCGGCCTCCTGTGTGCCCCCAGCCTGCTTATTCGTATACACAGCTCCAGATGAGTCTTCCTAAGGGACAGTTCTGACCGCACTGCTTCTCTTGCTAAAGTACTTTTACAAGACTCTTTTTCACCAACAGAATTGACCAGTAGAACACTTGTGCAGTCCACCCCTACAGAATACCCACACCTTGGCTGCTTGCCAGATTCTGCAATGAGCTGTTCTGGAAGTCCCCCTACCTGTTTTCACCTCCTGCTAATCGAGCCCTCTGGAATGCACCTCCTCCAGGAATCTCTCCTGATTGCTCCCAGCAGATGCAACTGCTCCTTTCTTTAACCCTCCCTCATCCCCCACCTCCCGCCAGGAGTCATATGGGTACATTCCTGCTACTAGATCATATCCCCAGCCACTAGGACGGACGCTCTACATCACTCTCTTTCAGTTTTTCTTTAACGTCTGGAGAAGGAACATGGATTTGGAGTCAAGATAGGTCTTCACACGTCCCCCCCCCCCCCCAAGCTTCTGATTTGTCATCTTTATGACGTGTAGCAGGATACCCTATGGGATGGATATTGCTAGCTCCAAGTCTCTTGGGGCAGGTGCGCCTACATTATGAGGCATTCAATGAAATACTGTATGCGAGTGCCTCACACAGGGCCTGGCATGAGAAGTACTTGTAAAAGATGGATAGAAAATTATCTTTCTAAAAAAAGAGAAAATAGATTTATGAATATCACTGTCTTCCAATGAATTAGAGGAGCCTTGGCTAGCGATCATTCCAAAACACCTAAAACCAGTGTTGAGTGCAGAATCCTCTGAAATTCAGAGCCCCTCTGAGAACGGAGCTGCCGCTAACTTCTGACAGCAGGGATTGGGAGTTACAAGATCAGGCTTAGGGAGAGAAACTCCCAAGTGCTTCTCTCCCCAGACATTGTTTCTAATGATCCAAAGTAGCAGAATCATATATATCCATTTGGTGCCCCCCTCCCCTCCTTGCACTTGGATAATTTCATTGCATGGAATCAAATGAGGGTTACACTTTCTTCCCCACCTTCTTTGGAAGTAATTGGTGGAGCCAATTCCTAATTGTTTCTAAATCAAGAAAAGACTCGGTTTGCAGTCTTTTCAGATATGATTTGCATATGTTACCTAATTTGCATATCGTGTAAGTTTTTCTCCTATTACCTACCTGAATAGTTGAGTTGACTCTATACACATTTTTTTTTAAATCTCTTTAAGGGTATACAAGGCCCACATTTTACCAGAATTGAATGGATTCTTGTGAGTACAGACATTTCCCTGTGATTTAAACCATATTGATTAACTTCTTGCCCACCTTTTTACTCAAGGGGCTGGGGGATTTGATTGCTTTGCAAGGTTAGCTCTCCAAGTCTCTAATTCGGCTGGCTGGAGCTCCCTGCAAAGACGACAAGCATTCCAGGACTTGGAAGCCAAATGCCATGTGGCTGGCCTCCAGTGATCTGGAAAACAGTTTAGAGGTTACTTTTGAGGCTGATAAAGTTGTTCTGCCAGAAAGCCAAGATCATATCATTTGACCTTTTGCAAACTTACTGGACTTGTGCCAAATAAGGTTGTCTAGAAATGAACATTCAAGCGTCTGGATCTGTTCTGCATTGTTAATAATAATGATAATAAGGAGATAATGGTGTGGAGAATGGCCACCCAGGACCAAGGACTTAACTTGTCCCAGACCTTATGCTAAGTAGCTTATATTTTTTCTCCTGGAAATTCTCATAGTGTCTCTATGTTAGTCCCCTTTTTACAAATGAAGAGGCTAAAGCTTAAAAACTTTCAGTAACTTGAGGGCAGTCACTAGGTTACTAAAGGACCGAGTCAGGATTTAAAACTGAGTTTCTCTAAAAGCCATGTCTTAGCCATTGTGATCTCATATGTCACATTTTCTTAGCTACTTAAAAATAAGACTCTAAATTAACTATTTCAACCTTACTTGCTTTTCTTACTTTCTCAATTAGATGTTCACATTATCATGGAGAAAATATCAGATTTACTGAGCATATATTTTATCTCATTTACTTCTAAGAATCTCAGTTGTAGGTGGACATAGTTATCTCCATGACTAAAGATATGGAAACTGATGTTCAGAGAGGCCAAGTAACCCGCCCAGGGTCACACAGCCCGAGAGAGGCAGAGAAGAGATATGAGCTCTTTCCGAGATAATGGCGAAGTCGTATCTTACTGGAAGAATCTTTAAAGGGAGCCCATGTGGTCACTAAAATTCAAATCTTGCTCTTCACAGTCCAGATTCTTTTTCTCAGAACCTATTGGCCTGGTGATTTTAATAAATTGTCTCTAGTAATTTCTTGGGGTGGGCTTTGGTGTTAGGAAATGTGGTCAAGGATAGATGTTTCTCACTGAGGCCTAATATATTTTTAAGTTCCCAAGATTATTGTTATTTACAAGAGGCTTTATTATACCTTTTTGCTTTATGACTAAAATTTCATAACATTCTTAGAAATATGTGGGTTGGTAACTACAAATTTAAAATCTGTACAGCATGAAATTTTCTTACGTAAAAATCTAACTTTTATTTTGAGAAGAGACCAAAAAAAATAGATGAGGGGGGATTTTTATGCACCCTAAGTTTGAAATTCACCTGGTTCTCTTTTTCCTGAACTAATGCATGAGTTTAGTGGGAAAATGAATACCCGTCCTTTGAAAGGCCTGGTAGAAATGGGGAATATTTGTTCATTCCCTGATACCTAATGTCATGTCATGGATATATCCTGAATTTGGCAAATCATGGCTCTTTAGGCTTTTTCCCTCACTCAAGCCAATGCTGCTAACCTGTGCCTTGCAGGGATGGGGCTTCCATGATACCAAATGGAAATCGAATCCCCTGAAACACCCGCATATAGGCCACATGGTGGGAGATGGCTCTTTCAATACCAGCCGCTCAAGTGGTTCAACTCTGCTCGCATTCCTCAAATTGTGGATGGAGGGCAGTTGCATCAGAATCAACGGACACGTTAAAATGCAGATTCCTTGGCCTCCCGTTCCTCCGGGGATTTGTATGCAGAGTGGAGTGTTAAGACCCCATCTTCTGTAGACCCCACACATGTGCATCCCTACCCCTCACCTTAACGCCGCAAAGGGAAAGTCTTACTGCACGCAAGAGCACGGATTTGGAAAGGGTGACTACACGTCCTGTCACCACATTCCGTTTCTCTAGCAACCCTTTCTACAGGCGGCTTCTGATTTTCTCTGCAAAGGTGGCACCAGGATGCCTAAATCCACAGGCAATCCAGCAAGGATCATTCAAACAGTATAATTCAGCCAACACTTTTGACCTTCTTCCGCATGAAAACGTTTACAGTTTTTAATAAGCAGCAAATTTGCAATATGGTTTCATCACCCCTTTCCAAAGGTTCCTACCAAAGCCCTTTATTCTTCTGATGCAGATTATCAACAAAAGCGTAACATGTAGGCATTGGGATGAGAGAGAAAAGGCTGAGGATTTGAGGATTCTTTAGGGACGTGTCTGTGTCCTGCCTCAGTGGCTCTAGGTGGGAACGCAGGGCATTGGGTGTAATTGGACAGGGACTCAGTCTGCATTTCTCTGTCCAAGGTAATTTTTTTCTTTCTTTTTCTTTTTTTCCTATATGAAACTACAGGAGATTGGTTTAGGGCACTTTGTAATTTCTGAGACTCTTTTCCCTGGAGATAATAGGTGTTAACCTGAGCACTTTCCTGCGGAATGAGTCAAAATGCTGAGGATAGAGAGAATTATTAAGCCTGAAACTGGTCCAGAGCCCCCACAGGGTGTAGCTGGCTCTGTTTCTCGGCATTTGCTGGTGGGAGTTGAGCGGAGAGTGATTGGCAATCCAAGCCACGCTTTGCAGTCAGATCTGCAGTTGACGTGAGGGCTTCGTGGTCCGCTTCTCCCAGACATAAAGAAGCTGAACTTCAGTTGTCAGAGCCTGTCAGACCCACCAAGTCCTTTTTTTTTTTTTAATAATGATTTTTTATTATATTATGTTAGTCACCATACAGTACATCCCCGGTTTTCGATGTAAGGTTCGATGATTCATTAGTTGTGTATAACACCCAGTACACCATGCAATACGTGCCCTCCCCACTACCCATCACCGGTCTATCCCACTCCCCACCCCCCTCCCCTCTGTAGCCCTCAGTTTGTTTCTCATAGTCCACAGTCTCTCATGTTTCATTCCCCCTTCTGATTACCCCCCCTTTCTTTATCCCTTTCTTCCCCTACTGATCATTCTAGTTCTTATGTTCCATAGATGAGAGAAATCATATGATAGTTGTCTTTCTCTGCTTGACTTATTTCACTAAGCATTATCTCCTCCAGTGCCGTCCATGTTGTAGCAAATGTTGAGAACTCATTCTTTCTGATTGCTGAGTAATATTCCATTGTATATATGGACCACAACTTCTTAATCCAGTCATCTGTTGCGGGGCATCTCGGCTCCTTCCACGATTTAGCTATTGTGGACAGTGCTGCTATGAACATTGGGGTGCATATGGCCCTTCTCTTCACTACGTCTGTATCTTTGGGGTAAACACCCAGTAGTGCAATGGCTGGATCATAGGGTAGCTCAATTTTTAACTTTTTAAGGGACCTCCACACTGTTTTCCAGAGTGGCTGTACCAACTTGCATTCCCACCAACAATGTAGGAGGGATCCCCTTTCTCCACATCCTCTCCAACAATTGTTGTTTCTTGCCTTGTCTATTTTTGCCATTCTAACTGGCGTAAGGTGGTATCTCAGTGTGGTTTTGATTTGAATTTCCTTGATGGCTAATGATTTTGAACATTTTTTCATGTGTCTGTTAGCCATTTGTATGTCTTCATTGGAAAAGTGTCTGTTCATATCTTCTGCCCATTTTTTGATCTGTTTATTTGTTTCTCGTGTATTGAGTTTGAGAAGTTCTTTGTAGATCTTGGATACTAGTCCTTTATCTGTAGTGTCATTTGCAAATATCTTCTCCCATTCCGTGGGCTGCCTCTTAGTTTTTCTGACTGTTTCCTTGGCTGTGCAGAAACTTTTAATCTTGATGAAGTCCCATAAATTCATTTTGTCTTTTGTTTCTCTTGCCTTTGGGGATGTATCATGAAAAAGGTTGCTTTGGCCGATGTCGTAGAGGTTGCTGCCTATGTTCTCCTCTAGAATTTTGATGGATTCCTGTCTCACATCGAGGTCTTTCATCCATTTGGAGTTTATTTTTGTGTATGGTGTGAGATAGTGGTCAAGTTTCATTCTTTTGCATGTAGCTGTCCAATTTTCCCAGCACCATTTATTGAAGAGACTGTCTTTTTCCCACCGGATGTTTTTTCCTGCTTTATCAAATATTAGTTGCCCAAAGAGCTGAGGGTCCATTTCTGGGCTCTCTATTCTGTTCCATTGGTCTATGTGTCTGTTTTTGTGCCAGTACCATGCTGTCTTTGTGATCACAGCTTTGTAGTACAGCTCGAAATCCGGCATTGTGATGCCCCCAGCTTTGTTTTTCCTTTTCAACAGTTCCTTGGAGATTCGGGGTCTTTTCTGGTTCCATACAAATTTAAGAACTATTAGTTCCAGTTCTTTGAAAAACGTTCTCGGTATTTTGATCGGGATAGCATTGAAAGTGTAGATTGCTCTGGGTAGCATGGACATTTTAACTATGTTAATTCTTCCGATCCATGAGCATGGAATATCTTTCCATCTTTTTATGTCTTCCTCAATGTCTTTTAAGAGTGATTTATAGTTTCTAGAATAAAGGTCCTTTACGTCTCTGGTTAAGTTAATTCCAAGGTAACGTATGGTTTTTGGTGCTATTATAAATGGGATGGATTCCCTGATTTCTCTTTCTTCGTTCTCGTTATTCGTGTACAGAAATGCAACTGATTTCTGAGCATTGATTTTGTATCCCGCCACGTTACTGAATTGCTCTATAACTTCTAATAGTTTGGGAGTGGCTTCTTTTGGGTTTTCCATATAGAGTATCATGTCGTCTGCGAAGAGAGACATTTTGACTTCTTCTTTGCCGATTTGAATACCTTTGATCCCTTTTTGTTGTCTGATTGCTGTTGCAAGGACTTCTAGTACTATGTTGAATAATAGTGGCGAGAGCAGACCCACCAAGTCCTGATTTCCTGCTCAGATGAAGAGACACGACCCTGCCTCCTAATTAAGATCATGAGATCTGCTTCTGTTAGGAAGGCGTGCTTGACTCTCAACTCACTTCCTTTCTTGTCCTCCTCAAAAAATCCGACCCAAACCAAACCAAACCCAAACCACCACCACCACCACCACCCCAGAACTCCAGAAACAACTATCTCAGCATGTCGTAATAACATAATGCCCTTGCTAAAAGGGGTGTGGAGAACGAACGCTCCCAGTCCCTGAATAGTATGTTGTTGGAAAAACATATTTTTCTTTCTAATAATAACTGAGAAAGGGCTTTTATGACTTTTAACAAGTGAGGTGAGAAAAGTCGCACATTTCTGCCCAAATCTCTTTCCAGGTGAATGATGGCATTTCATAGGGTTATTCTCTCATGAAAGGATGACTTCAAGTCAATAACTGAGTCAGTAAGAGAAAGTTCGAATGTTTCTCACCCTCCCATAAGTACAACCCAAACCCACCTCCTGGGTCCTCCTTGACTCTCTTTTCCATAAAGTTATTCACCTGTTCAAAACTGATTTCTCATTATTCCTTCTTTTCAAATTTATGGTATTCCATAATCTAGACCCATTCTATGGTCAATAGATATTCCTGCCTTTTTCTTGTTGGATACTTCTCTTGATTAAATAATAATGATAATAATTAATAATAAGTATAATGACAGTGCTACTTTTTACTGAATGCCCGTTGTTCTAGACACTCCTCTAAAGGCTGATTTCACTTAATCCTCTCAACACCCTTGTGAGTCACTCTGTGTAGCTAGCTGATTCTTATCCCTCCAGTGCAGACAGGAGCAAAGCTAGGCTCAGCATGGCTAGGGAACGGGCTCAAGGTCACACATCCAGGTCTGCCGGGTTGGCTTGAGCGCTGCACATTCCTGCCTTGACTTTTTCAGACATGGAGCTCCTCTGGCCTGAAATGCACTCTTTATATCTCTATTTAAATCTTACACAGCTTTCCGTGCTTACCTCAGCTCCTGCCTCCGTCAAGAAGCCTTTCCTGATACTCGTTCTCACTAGCTCAGAAGTCCCGTGTGGCTTGGGGCGCCTGGACGGCTCAGTAGACTAAGCATCTGACTCTTGATTTCAGCACAGGTCATGATTTTGAGATCATGAGATCAAACCCCACATCCGGCTCTGCGCGCTGGGCGGGGAGCCTCCTTAAGATTCTCTTTCTCCCTTTGCCCCTCCCTGCTCTCGCTCTCTTAAAAAAAAAAAAAAAAATGCTCCTGTGGCTTGTCCCTCTTTTCATATTGTGTGTGTCTCTTCTTGGCCGAGCTCATGTCCTGTGGTCCCCAAAGTCTCTAGCACTAGCCCCGCAACACAGTAAGTGCTCGATTAAAGATTTCCTATTTGTAAACCGTTCAAAACCAAATACCTACCTGAAGGCCAAAAAGCCCTGGCTAAAACAAGCGTTTTCATGAGCTATGTGCATGCACAAGGGGTACCACCTTGCTTCTAGTAGCCTCCACAACCCATTCAGGCAAGTGCATTGTATTCATGCAGTGATCTCCAGGCAAGACAGTAAAGAATATTTATACCTCACTTTGATAAAAAGCAATCACTTTAAGCATTTAAAATAGGTTTTGGAGCTGAATTCAACTCAGAGTCAAAAATATATACATCCAATGTATATATTTTTAAAGGATATTGGGATTCTGGGTTTTTGCAAGGAATGCTGAGGTCTGAGGTTGACATTGCTCTGCTGTATGGAGCGACTAACACCTCACTGGGTTCTCACCAGGTCTCAGATTTGCAGCAGTTGTAAGTAGAGTGCTCCAAAAGGACCACGCGTCTTGCTTCTCTGTAAGTTATCATCCATCCGTGGAATTCCTGTTTGAATCCTGGAACCAGCAAAATTTGGGAGCAGGTAAAGTGTCACCTGGCAAAAATTGAAGTTTTCCTTTGGGGCCGAGAAATCTGATCATAGAGAACCAACAACATGCATTAAACACTCTGCCAATTGTTAGGTCACATTAAGCAACAGGAGAATGACAAGGAGCGGTAGATAAGGGCTTTACCCAAGGGCGGTATCTTACCAGCTTGGGCAGTTGTAACAAATCCCATAGACAGGGCAACTTAACATTTATTTCTCACAGTTTTGGAGTCTAGGAGGTCTAAGATCAAGGTGCCTGAAGATTTTGTTTCGGGGAGAACTGTAGACAGCCGATTTCTTCAGGTTCTTCTCTGGGCATTAATCCCATCATGGAGGCTCAAACCTCAGGACTTCATCTAAATCAGATTACCTCCAAAAGGCTCCAAATACTATCACATTGGGAATTAGAGCTTCAACACAGGAATTCTGGGAGGACACAAACGTTCAGTCTATGACAGGCAGGCAGAGAGAGTGGGTGGGTCAAGGAGCTAGCCATACACAAATCAGATCACTTTAATGAGAGGTGCAGAAATATCAGATGCTCAGGGGTTCAGGAAGCAGGAGAAAGAAAGATCCCCCCTTAGTACTTTGCAACATCAATCAAGCATCGCTCACGCTGAGAGAATTCTTCACCCCATCTCAAGTTCTGTCTAGAGCAGTTCTCAAACCTGGCTGTCCCCTAGAATGATCTAGAGATTAATTTTCTTTTTAATTTAAAAAACAATGCCTGAAGCCATCCTCAGACTGACTGAACTGGATCATCTGGAAGGAGCATCTGGGAACTCGTATGTCTTAAAATTCTCTCTCCTGACTCTGATGCCCAGTGACTGTCGACGATCTCTTCTGCATAATTACCAGGATTTGAATGCTTTAGGGGTGATACTTAATGCTTCTTGCCTGGGAATTTCTGAACATGTGCCACCAGGGTGTAGTTTTGAGGACCCGGGATTAAGCACATTTATCCTGGAAAAGCTCACACAGCTTTTAGGTGTGAAGGAGCCTCTATAGCCCAAATCATAATATGGGTTTCATGCTAAGAACTCCTTTATTCAAAAGGATGTTCAGAAGGGTGTGAGAGCGGGGTATACCCTCAAAGGGGCCCAGGTCTCAAGGTTGGGAGTTTGGAAATGACAACTGGTACCAGGAGAAGAAAGGATCAGAATTAGTGAAGGTATTAAATTTAACCTTCTTGGAACAGGTCAGTTTATAGCCCAGGGTTTCTGTTTGTCTCCCCTATATTCTATAGGCTTGTGGGGAATATAGTGCTTCATACTTCAGTGCATATAAAAAGACCCATTTGCGGGGCACCTGGGTGGCTCAGTCCCTTAAGCGTCAGAATCTTGATTTCAGCTGAGGTTATGATCTCAGGGTTGGGGGATCCAGCCCTGCCTCAAGCCCTGTGTCCAGTCAGCTCTGTGCTCAGCTGAGCTCATCGCAGAGTCCGCTTTCCCTCTCCCTCCCACTCTGCTCCTCCCCCCTGCTCACAATCACTCTCTCTCTCTCTCTCTGAAATAAAATCTTTTTTAAAAAGGAATTAAAAAAAGAACCATTTGTTTACTGCTGTCCTTCTTGCTTTTCTTCCAAGACAATTACGTAGTTTCAGATGATCAAGTGAGATAAGGTCCTTTTCTTTAGTGAATCTTATTATGAATCAAAAGAAGCTATTTGTCTGAGAGGGCTGAAAGCTAGGTAAACAATGTGTCCAATGGCACACCTGCTTAGTTCCCAGAGTGGGAAACCCCCTTGGAACACAAGATTTTTCCATATGATCCATTTTATGTGCTGGGATTACTGAAGTTCCTTTCAAGATAATCTCAATAATCTATTTTTAGTACTGGATAACATGTGTATTCCCACTGCAAAATCAAAATCTGCCGCTTATTATGCTAATGTGATATTTACAAAAGCCATTCCCATGGTTTCCAGCCCGAAGTCCCTCAAAGCCTTAAGACCTGCTCAATAAAAAAGTCGGACTTATACACATGCAACTCTTAATTTTTAAAAAAGCTTTCTTAAAAAAATTTGAAAAAAGGTCCAGGGAAAAACATTTTTGGCAACAGAAATGTAACAAATGTATCAATCACCGAAAGAGATTCAAGCGAGAACTATGATTGACTCTTAGATGTTTAGTAATATGATCATTGGTGAGTAATAAGGTGTTTTTTCCCCGAAAAGTGTATTTGCTCAAAATAAAGTTCTGTTTGATACTTTCTCCATGATCCTATATTTCATAATAACAACAGTAAATCAAATAAAACCCTCCTACTTTCTACCCAGAAATTCTTTGCGTTGTGATAATACTATTATATGATATTCTCAAGCTTGCATTTGGTTCAAGAATATTCTGGGCTGTCAAAGTTTGCAGTAATTTGGGGATCCTACATCGGACAATTAGTTCTGGATGAAATATCCCGTCCCTAAAGACAGCATTGACTGAGCCGTGCTCACAGGGCACAGGGTGCTACCATAGCTAGATAATTTGCTCCATATATCAAGCTAGCTAACTAGAGACAACTTCCTAGAGGTGGGAAGATAGCAATGACATAGTCTACATTTTTCCACCCCTCTGACCATTAATTTAAGGGTGCTTATTAATTTGTTGGTGTTCCTTGTTATCTTGAGACAATCACTCTAACTCATACATTCTCAACAGGGGTAATATCTCCCCAAAGGGAACCATAATTTGTTCTCAGGGAATGAAAAACTTTACCTTTTTAATGCATTAAGCATAGATATACATGCTATCCATAGATGTATAGTATATCTGTGGTTTTAAAATGTCTGGGGATGAGGCGAATGAGTAGAAAAAAACTGTCTAAGGTGGCTCTTAATGGAGCAGTAATGAAAAAAAGAAGGTTGCATTCAAAGGGACTAAATTAAGGTATCTGTATTTGTACTTCTCAGGAAGATATAGCTGGAAAGTTGTCGATAATGGTTTAGTACTGCACCTATTACAGTTACTGATTTTTAAAATTCTTCGTTTGTTCCCTATTCTACTAATTTGGCCCCTTCTGTTTAACTGTGATGGCAGTAAGTCATAAATTCCTGTAGATTTATGTAATCGTGAGTTGACTTAGAAATCCTTTAATCGCTCAAATTTTTACTTGACTATCTGTCACTTCATTTACAATTCACTTAAAAATAAAAGATAAAGCATGCAATATTGCAGACATATATTTAAGGAAATTCTTGTCTTCTCCCTATGCCATCTGGATGTTGGTTATTCACTAAACAGGTATTTACGAGATAACTTCTACCTGCTATGTACAGAGTCAGCAGTAAAACAAACAAACAATTTTCTCCCTGTCTTCATGGAGAGGAGAAGTGAACATTGAAACACTAATTTTATAATTAGTAATTTAATGTGTTTGCTTCAGCAGCACGCATATCATTAGTAATTTAACTACAATTCTTATAACGCTTAAAAGATCAGAGAGTGAAGATGCAAATACTTATACGAGCAAGCATGTGTCATAGGGAACTGGTCTTGTTGGGGGATATGAATCCACTTCAGTGCGTGCACACACACACACACACACACATGCACGCACACACACACACACACGCACACACACACATTCAGCTGAGATCTGAAGAATGCACAGGCATTGGGAGGGGAGTGGGAAGAAAGGAAGAATTGAATGTGTGAGGATTCTGAGCAGAAATGAGCTTAGCTTTGTGGAGGAGCCCACAAACGCCTGTGATGGAGAGAGAGGAGGAAGGGGGAGATGGGCACGGGGGAGGCTGGTGGACAGCGGGCCAGATAACGTAGGGGCTTGTGAGCTCTTTTAAGGATTGGGGACATATCCAAACAGAAATAAAAGGCAATTTTAGAGTTTTATGTAAGGGAATGAATTAATGTGTGGGAATGCTGAGATTCCTTCTGGCTATATCGTGGGATTTTAGTTGGAGGAGTGTGGGTGTGGGACACCAGTAAAAAGGCTTTTTGCATGTGCCCCGTAGGGTTGTTCAGATAAAGTGGTATTTAGAAATTAGTGACTGATTGGACAGGATGGGTGAGGAAGGAAGAAATACAAAATAGGAGGCTTGGGTTTCTACTTGTATTTTGGGTGGATGGTGGTATCATCCCTTAGATGGCAGGGGCTGGGGGAGAGCCAGTGTAAGCCATTTCAGCAGGGCCAGGACTGGGGTGGCATGGGGGGAAGGGCATGGAGAGAGATTGGGGATTTGAGGGGACTCTGAGCTATTTAAGTGGAAAAGCTGAGTAGGTAGTTGGTTGTAACACCTGCCTGGACTTGGAAGAGGAATCTGAGCTGGAGAAAAAATTTGCAGTGTATAATTGGACAGTTGGAGTCCCCAGGCATGGATGAGATAGGCTTGGAAAAGAATCAAGGAAGAAGACAGTCAGGCCTAGTGGTGAACCTCGTATTTTCCAATATTAAAAGTCCAACAAAAAAGTCTGAGGGGGGTCAGGGAGGTTACTGGAAAGCCAAAAGAGTGTTGTATCACCGGGGAAGAAATATATTTCAAGGCGGTGGGAGTCAACCAGAATATTACTGAGATGCCAAACAATATGAAAATGGCAAAACAGCCATTGGATTTGGCCACCCGGGCCTCACTCCTGGGAGCTATTCAGGCGGAGTCAGTAGAAGTGAGACAGAGCAGGTGGGGAAGCAGAAACAGCAAGCATGGACAGCCCAGCCATGAAGGGTAGAAGGAAAAAAAAACCAGCCTCTGGGAGAGGAAGTAGGGTTCCAGAGGAAGCACACTGTAAAGGGAAGACTGGAAGAAAACGAAGCCGATCTGAACATGGAGGAACTGGAGGGGCGGAGGGGCCATCTCTCTATCCTACAGAATAGAAGACGTTAAGGATGAGGGAAGACGCAACAAGTCTGTAGACTTGGTCACAGGAATTTGAGAAAGTTCCCTGGTAAGATATTCCCATTCCTACAAATTTCCAGCCCAAATAAAAACACTCTCAAATTCCTGCTACCCAGCTCTTGAACTTACCTGGGCCCTCTCTGGGGACACTGCAAAAAAAGGCATCTAACCAGTATCCCTCATCTACTCTCACTCCAGTGGCCCCAGCCAGTTCTCTCACTCTCATTCTATCTTGAAACAAGGAAGAAGAGGTTGATCTGGTTCCCAACGAAAATGGAAAGAGGCACCATCACTCTGGTATCTCCCAGAGATAACGCTGTAAAGCCTTATCCAAAACTCACAATGCTTTTTTCCTTTTGGCTCAGGGACTACAGATTCAATGCCAAGAAAATCTCATGCCCCGTCTTATTTCTGCAAAGAGTACACAGCTTAGATGTCACCCCAACAGAGACAAGACTGACACTTTGTTCTTCCCTTTTTCTGCCTTGGTGTAGAGGCCATGGCTTTATATCACCTATTGATGGGAGATGGTAACCCCTTCCACATTAATTCAACTGAAATATAAAAGAAACTGGGTGGGGAGGGTTTTTTTCAGCACCTCAACTCAAAAGAGAAGAAATGCTCTTTAACTTGATTTCTATTTCAGGTCTGGAGGGCATGGAGCTTTAAGGTTTAAGGGTCATTGGTGCTTCCAGGAAATGGCAGGCTTTAGAAGGTTTTCTAGTCTTCTGCTCTTTTTCCAGAAGGGATTTTTGCCCTTTTCCCACTAAGATGAATCAGATAATGTTCAGATCTGAATCACATTCCCAAGGATATACTGAGATCAGAGGTGTCCCTAAGGCTGCGACAGGGACACATTTGCTGTGACTGCCACCCCTACTCCAGAGGGATGGTCATCCTTCAAGAGCAAGTGATGTATATTAATATAATAGAAACCTTGACGTCAGCTCTAAATAACACATCATGTATCATAAGCTATATATGTGATTTGCAAATCACAGGGCTATATTATTCAATAAGACGGTGAGTGCAAAAGACAGTATAGAGCCTGACATGTAGCAAGAGCTCACTTACTGGTAACTGAGGGAGAACAGACAAATAACTTGAGGGAGGCAGCTCTAGTGGCCAATAACACTACAGAATCTTTCTTATGCACGGAATTATTTCACTGCCCCCACGTTAATCTTTTATATCCTGCTTCTTTTTAAAAAATATTTTACTTATTTATTTGAGAGAGAGAGAGAGCCCATGCGTGAGCAGGGGGAGGGGCAGAGGGAGAAGCAGACTCCCCGCTGAGCAAGGAGCCTGATGTGGGGCTTGATCAGGGACTCCATCAGGACTCCAGGATCATGACCTGAGCCCAAGGCAGATGCTTAACCAACGGAGCCACCCAGGCGCCCCTATATCCTGCTTCTGAATCAGTATCCAACACTAACATTTTATGATTCTACATATTTTTAAATGGAAGTAATTTTGTTTTTGCCCAGACACCATTTATTCCAGGGCTGTCCAATAAAAGTATACTGTGAGTTGTGCATTTGAACCGTGTATATGATTTTACATTTTCTAGTAGACACACCCCCCCACACACACACACTCATTCACACAAAAGATGAAGTTAACTCTAATATTTTCTTGGATCCAATACATTAAAAATATTCTCATTTCGGGGCACCTGGGTAGCGCAGGCGTTAAGCGTCTACGGTCGGCTCAGGGCGTGATCCTGGCGTTCCGGGATCGAGCCCCACATCGGGCTCCTCCGCTGGGAGCCTGCTTCTTCCTCTCCCACTCCTCTGCTGTGTTCCCTCTCTCGCTGGCTGTCTCTCTGTCACATAAATAAAATCTTTAAAAAATAAATAAATAAATAAAATAAAATAATTCTCATTTCAACATGTGATTAATATAAAAGGAATACTAACAAGAGGTTTGTGTTCTTTCCTTCATACTAAGCATTCAAAATCTGGTGTGAATTTTGCTTAAAGCACATCACAATTTGGAGGAGCCATTATTTCAAGTATTCGATAGCCACGTATGGCTCATGGCCGTATGTTCAATAGGGTAGGCTCATACATCCCATGTCTATTCTCATTAAATCCTCTTCACCATCAAGGGTAGTGATTATCACTTTCCTCATTTTACAGATGTGGAAATTGAACACGCAGAGGTGAAGTCACTGGCCTAAGGCTCCCAATGTAGCCAGTGGTAGGACCAGGACTCAAGCCCAGAGAGTCTGGTTGGAAGTCCTATTCCTTAACTACTGGGCCATATGCCTTCCAAGTTGCTGGGAGACCTAGGTTCTTAATGCTTTCAAAAAGATCTTGAAAACCTGAGAAAGCCATCGCAAATTTTTCCTTCTCTTTTCTTCTTGAGTCCTCCTGACTTCTGGTGGCTTCTGGCAATCCTTGGCTTTCTTTGTCTTGCAGAGACTTCCCCACACTCTCCGCCTCTGTCATCACATGACCTCCTTCCCTCTGTGTGCATGCCTCTGTGTATCTTCTGCTCTTCTTAGAAGGGCACCAGTCATATTGGATTTAAGGCTCACCTAATCCAGTATGAGTTTATCTTAACTCACCTAATCCAGTATGAGCTTATCTATATCCTAACTTTACATCTGTAAAGACCCTATTTCCAAATAAGGTCATATTCTGAGGTTCTGGGTGAATGTGAGCCCGGGGGGGGGGGGGGGGGGGGGGCATTATTCAACCCAGTACAAGAGTCTGCTTGTATCAGATGCTTTGTTGGGCACTGGGAATGTAATGGTGAATAAGACACATGTAGTCCCTGTCTTCCAAGAGCCACTAGCCATGCTTGGAGACAGAAGGCAGACGCTGATCAAGTAACTGCAGAGAAGCTTTTCTGGGTAGTAGATGTCTGAACAGAATTGAGAAGGAGGAGGAAGGAGAAGGAAGCTCACCCTTTAGGAAGCAAATTCTGGGACCAGATCCTATTCATCTTTGAATGCTTCATGCTTGGTACAGAGTTGCTATTCAGGGACTGGGTGGTGAATGAAAAATACCACTCATCTCACTGCAAAGATGAAGTCAAAGGAGGCTGGCAAGAATGTCAAATACTTAGTTTGGGCTTATTTACATCGGCCAAAGGAAAGACCACTTATTTGGAACTAGAGAAGATTTCAAGGTGTGAGCTAAATTTTGTGGACAAATATGTCTTTCTCACTTTACTTCCATTTTATCATCTCTTACACCATTTCTGATTGGTATGGTGTTCACTTAGTTTCTTTGTACTCGTTGAAAATACAGTGATATGGCTCATTATATTAGATAATAATAAAATCAAGTTGGTATAACTCTGCTTTCTTTTATGAATTTATTATGTATTCGTAGCTAGTCATTAGTTATGTACATTCTAGAATGATTATGCTTCGGGATGTTCACACTTAACCAGTGGCCAAGTTCGGTGCTGGAAGGCAATGGGGACCATTCAGGGATGGGGGATTTTTATCTAGGAGGCAGGAGGAATGAAATGAAGCTAGAGCCGCCATGGTAGAGAAAGACTAGTTGCTCATGTTCGCGGGGAGGGAAGGATATTTGTTGCTTTTGTGGTTTCATGGTGTCCTTGTTTTTGTCTATGTTCAGACATGATACAGAATGGTCTTACTTGGGCTTGGTTCCATCATGGTCATGCTGTGACCTCGTCTGATGTTGAAATTCTGTGAAATTGTTTATGTTTATAGGGAACACGGTGGGTTGTTACCAGCTGTTAGTTGTCAAAGCCTTCATTTGGTTTTCAATGCAGAGACATCTTGTCTCTGCGGCCGTTTCTTTAGCACCCTATCGAGGAGCCATTTTTATTAGGTTCTTGCTTATCCTCAGTATTTTTTCTTTTCTTTTTTTTTTTGCAAATACAATCATGTACATTCTTATTTCTCCCTTTGTCAACAAAAGACAGCACATTGCTATACTGTTCTATACCTTGCTTGCTTCTCTTATCAATGTACACAGGAGATCTTCCCATATCAGTACACAGAAGTTTCTCATTCTTTTTTATGGGTGCACAGTATTCCATTGTCTAGATATATTATAGTTCTTCTAGGATTTTGGCATCTGAACAACAAATAATTTGTGCCCCTAAAATAATATCGTATGGATGGACGTTTATTTGTAAAATTCTGACTTACATTTCAAAGCACTTGCTGTATTGACCGGAATCAAGATAGATTGACAGACACTCTGACTTCTATTCTTGGGTCCACCAACAATTTTCTCGACAAGTCACTTAAACTCTCTGAGCCTCAGTTTCCATATCTGTAAAAACAAGGAGTCGACAGATATTTGAAGCCCAGTCATATTCTGGCCCTTCGAGCTTACCTTCACTGCTGAAAACCAGTAGTTTACAGGTAGATATTTAACAGCTCTCCAGAAGAAATGAAGCTCTGATTTGTAAACATTTGCTAATTGCTATGGTGTAAATATTCCCCCCAGGGCCAATTTCAAGCTACTAACAATTTAACAGCCAGTTAGCAAAATTTCTGAAAATTTTGCAATCAGATCTTGGAGCCAGTATGGTCTGGGTCCAGCATACAGCTGGGAAAACTTTCTAAAATGAGGCTCGCTGAGATTCAGATATGTAACTTCCTCAGATGGAAGGTATATCGCCAAAACTTAACTTATATCGCACTTGGATTGAAAAAAAAAAATCCCCAAACCAGAAAGAACATAATCTTTTAAATCTACTACCTGAAGCATTCCCTGAAGCTTTCATTAGTTTGTAGCGCGAAAGGAATATTAAGTAACAAACAGTAACTCACTTTAATAAATATCATATATTTACCCAATCTTTATCTACAAAGAATTTACTTCATTGGGTCAAAGCTAACTAAGTTAGGGGTGCCTGGGTGGCACAGCGGTTAAGCGTCTGCCTTCGGCTCAGGGCGTGATCCCGGCGTTGTGGGATCGAGCCCCACATCAGGCTCCTCCGCTATGAGCCTGCTTCTTCCTCTCCCACTCCCCCTGCTTGTGTTCCCTCTCTCGCTGGCTGTCTCTATCTCTGTCAAATAAATAAATAAAATCTTTAAAAAAAAAAAAAGCTAACTAAGTTAGTATACATACTATCTAATCCTGATTCTGAACTATAGTTACACATTCAAATCAGCTTTTGAAGACTGCTGCTACCTGGGCCCCACCCCAAATGAATTAAGTCAGAGTTTCTGAAGGATGGGGCTCAGACCCTGGTTTGTTTTCAAAGAGTTTGAGGTGATTCTAAGGTTCCATCATAAAGATAACCAGTTTTTGGATATTTGGTAAATAGATCTCTGACATTTCCCTTTCTCTTTTTAGGTAAAGCACATTGTGCTGATAGATACCCATAAAAAGGTATTGATTTAGCTGAAGTAATTCAAGCAGGAAAAAAAAATCCTTCAGATCCTACCAATATGGCTGACATGATTGATCTCTCTGAAAAACAAGCTCCACAGAACTCAGAACCTTGCCTCTCATTTTATTGCTCAAATGTAAAACCCACTGCAAGAGTGAAATTAGAGCATACCCCAAAGTCTAATTCCTCTATGTGAGATTTAAGTTTGTTTTGTTTTAAAGAAAGGTCATCTTGTTTCTTTTTGGCTGGCCTTGAGAAGCAGCAGACCATCCCAGCACACAAGAAATTAATTACCCTGGAGGACCAGGTGCAACCAGTTAGTTGGTTACCATGGAGACAAAAGCTATACATCCCAGATTTTCCACCGTGGTCTCTATTTCATGAAATCTTATTCTTTTCAACAAAGGCCATTCACAAAAATGCAAATATAAGCATGGTTTGATTACTTTTATGTGCACATTAATACATGAATAGGAAAAAATGTTTTGCCAAGTAATGAACTCTTGTCCTTGTTTAAAAAATGTAAGGATAAGTACAATTTGAACAAATTACAATTTACTCAAATTCTTATTGCATTAAAAAAAAAAAAAAGGAAATCCAAAGCACTTCAAAATCCTGTTGAAAAAACTGGAAAACCAACTTTCCTGGAGTCCTCTGGCACTTAGTGGTGCTGCTGTGCCTGTTTCCCCCCACCCCTGCCTTTTTTAAAAGAGTTTATTTATTTATGTATTTATGTATTTATTTATTTGAGAGAGAGCAAGTGGGGGAAGGCTCAGAGGGAGAGGGACAAGCAGACTTCATGCTGAGTGTGGAGCCTGATGTGGGGATCGACCCCACCCTGAGATCATGACTTGAGCCAAAACCAAGAGCTGGACTCTTTGACTGAGCCACTCAGGCGCCCGGCTGCTGTGCCTCTTAAGTTCAAGTGTAGCCCACATGGGAGGCACAATGGCTCTCATCCAAGATTTCATTATAGATTTTGTCCAAATCAGTTTACTTTCAATTCTTCTAAGAAGAACCCAGTGAAGAGCTGTATCCCTAAAACTTTACTTAACGGTAGTATTTATTAGCCAACATGGTAGTCATTTTCCCTTAAAAAAAGCACGGGTTTACGCCCATTTGAATAATTTTTGAGCTTGTCCACATAATCGGCGTTTAGTTACTAGTTATGTGCCAATGTTTTGTTCCTTATTTTGGCGCATGTACCCTAGTAGTTTCTGTAAAAGGTCAACGTTAAGGGAAATTATTTTGGGGCGAGTGGTATATGGGAACTCTCTGTATTGTCTGCAATTTTTCTGTAAACTTAAAATTATTCCAAAATAAAGACTCTATTAACGAGCAATTTGTGATCATTAATTGTAGCAAATGACTTAATTATAGTGGATGCGGATATGCGTTGTATTGAGTGTGTCGGGTTGGCGATGAAAATAATTAGGTGAAATTTGGGGAATCTGCCTGTACCTTGGGGTTTCATAGTGAAATTTAAGTGTATTCAAATGAATAATCCAAACCTACAATTTTTGGACTGTTTTTACCTTCAGGTGAAACATCTATGACTTTGGAAATGTCATAACTTTCATTCTGAACAAAGTACTATGGAGATTTAAATGGCAGAATTAGTCATCTTTGAAACACTGAATTTCTCAATATAGATGTCTGATACAGTCATACTGTACATGGTTTACTAGTGGCCAAATATTTCCATATTTTCTTTTATTCAGCTAATTTCTTTTTATATTTATCTATTTATTTAAAATCAATTAGTCACTATTTACTGTATGATTAGTTTCAGAGGTAGAGTTTAGTGATTCATGAGTTGCGTATAACACCCAGGGCTCATTCCATCAGGAGCCCTCCCTAATGCCCATCACCCAGTTACCCCCTTCCCCCACCCACCTTCTTTTGATAGTTAAGTGACACATTGGCAATAAACTCTTATTTGCCCTCATTTGAAAACAATCTGCTTTTCTTTTTCTTCAACCTCTCAGGGCAAACAGCAACTGAAAACAGGTCTGTCTCTGCCTCACAGGGTTGAAAGATCTCCTGATGCTTGCTACCACCTGCATTTTTAGAGAAATTTAGCAAGTATCAGTGCTGTACCTTCCTTTGGACATGTGTCAAGTGAAGTGTATGTAATTCATATTTAATATCAAATGATATTAATTGTGTTTTTAAAACCCCTAGGCACATAGTAAATGCTTAATAAGTGAAGAAATGAATTAAATAATTAAATTCAATGATTTCATATTTAGCTGCTTTTATTTTGTTTTTAATTTGCTTGAACATATAGACCTGACCTATTTCCAGGCAAGTTTATTCCTAGGTGTATATTTATCAAAGTCTCCTATTACAGAGCTATCCAATTGAGAACATGACATATCACTGTTATACAACTGCCCAATCAGAGACCAATTTAGCTTATGTCTAGCTCAGAATTTGGACCTATATGAGTTTTATACCTTCTTGGTTTTCTTCCTTTTGACCTGGGCTCTGGGACTGACTCCACAAAGACCGTTCAATATAGCTTCCAGCCCTCAATATATAAGAGAGATGAAAGATTGAGGTTCTTAATATATAAAGTAATTTAAAAATCAATAAAAAGGGCACGTCCAGTCAAGATGGAGTGACAGGAACTGGATGTACCCTTCAGCCTGAAACAACCAAAACACTGGAAAACTATATAGGAAACGAAGCTTTCTAAGACTTTACAAAGTAGGGAGATCCTTGAGAAACAGGAAGCAGGGAGGTGAGGCCGATGGCCACTCCACCTTACTACGTACATAGAGGTTTCAGGAAGCAGCCCAGGAGGGGGAACTGAGGCAGAACCCAGAGGTCAACCTGGATTGAGGAACTGGAAATAAGAGCCGGGAAGGCCAAGGTGCCTAGAGCTTGCTAGGAAAAGTCCCAGAGAGGAGAAAGAAGCACAGAGGGGGAGCTCTGCAGAGAGCTCTGCCTTATGTCTTCAGCTGAGTACTGATTAAGGCATGTGTGAGAAGAAATTACCTAGGACCCAGAAAAGAACCACTGACAAGATACAGAAGAAATGCTGGCCTGTTCTCATACAGTCAGGAACAGTTCATGTTCCAACAAGCCAAAGTAGAACACCTCATAATTCATGGAATTATGGTAGAGCGCTCAGAAGGCCTTCACCTCAGTGAAATTACTGGAGTAGCGCAGTGCCCTCCACAGCAGAGGACAGGGAGGGCCAGACTAAACATTGCTCTGGACTCCTTGACAAAACTGAAAAGTAAGATCTGAAAGGATTAAAACTGTCTTCAACTACCTTAACTGTGTTCCAGACAAAGCTCAGGAATACTTATAGGAATACAAAAATATCCAGAACCCAACAAGTTGAAAATCACAACCTTAGGTGTTTGATGAAGGCGTGCTAAGAAGCAGGAATATACGACCCCTAACAATAAAAAAAAAAATACATCAAGCCAGAAATGATCAGATGATTTGTTGTTATGACTGTATTCTATATGTTCAAGAAGCTAGAGAAATTCACACCTGGAAGACATAAAGATACAAAGACATAAGGTACAAAAAAAGATACAAACCAAACTTCTCTTTCATTTCTAATGAAAACTATGTCTGAGATTAAAAACATACTAGATGGGATTAATAGCAGATTAGAAATTGCCCCCCCAAACAATGATTAGTGTCAGGGACTGAATTGTGTCCCCCCCACCCCAAGAACCACCACCAGCAAATTTGTATATTGAAGCTCTAACCCCTGATGTGAGGGGTCTTGGAGATGGGCCCTTTGGGAGGTAACGAGGGTTAAGTGAGGTCATGGGGTGGGGTCCCCATGATGGCAATTGTGACTTTATAAAAAGAGGATGAGAGAGGGATCACTTCCTTCCCACCAAGTGAGGACACAGTGAGAAGGTGGCCTCTGCACACCAGGAAGAGGGCTCTCTGCAGGAATCAAATAACTTCTCAGCCTCCAAATTGTGAGAAGCAAATGTCTGTCATGTAAGCCAAACAGTCTATGGCATTTTGTTATGGCGACCCAAGCTAAGACAATTGGTGAACTTGAAAACACACCAAGGAAACTACTGGAAACACACAGAGAGAAAATAATTTCCTGAAAATGAAAAGAGAGCATCAGGGAGCTGTGGGATGTGATTAAGTGGCACTATATCTGCATAGAACTGGAGGCTGTGAAAGGGAACGAGGGAGCACAGGAAATATATTGGGAAAATAACAGCTGAAACTCTGATAAAAACTAGAAGCCCGTATATTCAAGAAGCCCAACAAACCTCCAGCGCAATAACATAAAGAAAAATACAAGATACGTCATAACCATATTGTTGAAAAACAGTGATAGAGATAAATCTTAAAAGCAGTCAGAGGAAAAGAAACACATAACACACAAAGAAACAGGGAAGAGGATGATGGAAGATTTCTTACCACAAGCAATTCATGCCGAAAGACAGTGTATTGTGTTTAATGTACTGAAAGAAAAAAAATCTTTCAACCTCGTGTTCTATACCCAATGAAATTATCTTTCGAAAACCAAGGCCAAAGACATTTTGAGAAGCACAAAAACAGAGAGAGGTGATCACCATCAGACAAACTCTATAAGAGGTGCTGAAGCAGGTCCTTTAGGCAGGAGGAAAATGATACCAGATGGAATTCTTGATCTGAACAAAGGAATCAGGGCACCTGGGTGGTTCAGTCAGTTAAGTGTCTGATTTTGGCTCACGTCATGATCCCAGGGTCCTGGGATCGGGCCCCAAATTGGGCTCCCTGCTCAGCAGGGAATCTGCTTCTCCCTCTACCCCTGTTAACAACTACCCCTATAAACAACTCTACCCCTACAAACAACTAAATAAACAACTACTGTAATGACAAACAGAGGTAACAAGCCAACAAAGGAGATTGAATGGAATCATGAAAATATTCAATAAAAGGGAGAAAAATAAGAGAAAGGAAACAAAACACAGAAGGATAAATAGAAAACAAAGGCAAGATGGTAGATTTAAACCCCAACCATATCAATAATAACATTAAACATGAATAGTTTAATACTCCAATTAAAAGGCAGAGATTGTAGATTAGATCAAAAAGTAAGATCCAATATGTATGCCTACAAAAAACAATTTATAAAGACACAAAAAGATTAAAAATAAAAAGACGGAGGGGCTCCTGGGTGGCTCAATCATTAAGCGTTTGCCTTCGGCTCAGGGCATGATCCCAGCGTTCTGGGATCGAGTCCCACATCAGGCTCCTCCGCTATGAGCCTGCTTCTTCCTCTCCCACTCCCCCTGCTTGTGTTCCCTCTCTCACTGCCTGTCTCTCTCTCTGTCAAACAAATAAATAAAACCTTTTAATAAAATTAAAAAATAAAAAGATGGAAAGATATATAGAAATAATCTAAATACTCAACAGTTGCAGATTGGTTAAACAAATTATAGAATATTCACAAAATGGAATATTCTGCAGTTATTAGCAGTGTTGATGGAGAAGTATATTTATTGACTTTGAGAGATAATCATGTTGTATTAAGTGAACTGCGTGACACAGGAAACAATTTAGAAAAGCTTTCCCAAAAATATCAGCATGATTATCTGTGGACGATATGATTTGGAGTGATTTATTGATTTTGTATTATGTGCTGCTCACTATTAGTAACCAATTTTGAAGATTAGCAGCCAGACTGACCATTAGGCTATGCACCTTTCCTTTGACTAGACCCCAAGTTCCAAATACAGAAGGTGGACTGTGGTTTAGAAGTTCCCATCGCCCTCTGGAAACCTTTAGTTTAAAAAAAAACACACCTTGAGATGATTAAAGTATTTCTTCCCTCTTACTTGGAATCTTCCTGTCCCCATCTGCAGACACATGGACTAGGAGTCTGTCTCTTAATTCAGCATAGACCAGCACTTCTCAATTACTTGCGGTAAGAGACTTTTAAAAAACATCCAGTGGAAAAAAGACAGTCTCTTCAATAAATGGTGCTGGGAAAATTGGACAGCTACATGCAAAAGAATGAAACTTGACCACTCTCTCACACCATACACAAAGATAAACTCTAAATGGATGAAAGACTTCGATGTGAGATAGGAATCCATCAAAATCCTAGAGGAGAGCATAGGCAGCCACCTCTACGACATCGGCCACAGCAACCTTTTTCATGACACATCTCCAAAGGCAAGAGAAACAAAAGATAAAATGAACTTGTGGGTCTTCATCAAGATAAAAAGCCAAGGAAACAGTCAAAAAAACTAAGAGGCAGCCCACGGAATGGGAGAATATACTTGCAAATGACACTACAGATAAAAGACTGGTATCCAAGATCTACAAAGAACTTTTCAAACTCAATACATGAGAAAAAAATAAACAAATCATAAAATGGGCAGAAGATATGCACAGACACTTTTCCAATGAAGATATACAAATGGCTAACAGACACGTGAAAAAATGTTCAAAATCATTAGCCATCAGGGAAATTCAAATCAAAACCACACTGAGATACCACCTTACGCCAGTTAGAATGGCAAAAATTGACAAGACAAGAAACAACAATTGTTGGAGAGGATGTGGAGAAAGGGGATCCCTCCTACACTGTTGGTGGGAATGCAAGTTGGTACAGCCACTCTGGAAAACAGTGTGGAGGTCCCTCAAAAAGTTAAAAATTGAGCTACCCTATGATCCAGCCATTGCACTACTGGGTATTTACCCCAAAGATACAAACGTAGTGAAGAGAAGGGCCATATGCACCCCAATGTTCATAGCAGCACTGTCCACAATAGCTAAATCATGGAAGAAGCCGACATGCCCTTCAACAGATGACTGGATTAAGAAGATGTGGTCTGTATATACAATGGAATATTACTCAGCTATCAAAAAGAACGATTTCTCAACATTTGCTGCAACATGGATGGCACTGGAGGAGATAATGCTAAGTGAAATAAGTCAGGCAAAGAAAGACAATTATCATATGGTTTCTCTCATCTATGGAACATAAGAACTAGGAAGATCGGTAGGGGAAGAAAGGGATAAAGAAAGGGGGGGTAATCAGAAGGGGGAATGAAGCATGAGAGACCGTGGACTCTGAAAAACAAACTGAGGGCTTCAGAGGGGATGGGGTTAGGGGAATGGGATAGGCTGGTGATGGGTAGTAAGGAGGCCACGTATTGCATGGTGCACTGGGTGTTATATGCAACTAATGAATCATCGAGCCTTACATCGGAAACCGGGGATGTACTGTATGGTGAATAACATAATATAATAAAAATATTTTTATGAAAAAAAAAGCAATTCTGATCCATCTTTGATTACTTTGGTCTGTTTGTAGTGGAACAAGATGCTCCTTGATGGTCAGTCTGAGTTTCTGCACCAAGACTGGTACCAATAGATTTGAGACCACACTGCTATAAATCGTCATCACTGCACAGTGGCTCATTCACTTAGTGCTAATAATTGGTCCTAAACAATTTAATGATCTCGGAGCACTAAGTTCATGCAAACTCAGCTGATAGAAGTTAGTAAGTGGCAGCAAGCCTTAAAACAAGCCATAAACTGGGAACTTGAATTGGGACAGACTCGTATCCATGGGAATTAGGACCATCGTGGTAAGCCTGGGATGTTTGCAAATGCCACACCCTCACCCAATGGCTTCACGCTTCGGTAACTTTCACTTGTGGCATTTTTATTTTTGTGTTAATACAAGTAACACAGCCAATTTGATTTACTTTAAATTCATGCTATAGAGGAGATGTGTGGCCTTCCCGGGTTCAATTTTCATTTCCTTTTGGAAGTCATTTGTGTTTTGAAGCAGTGGAACATATCGATTCCATTTTAAGAAGAAAGTCAGCAGAAAAAAGTTTGCTATATAAAACCTTGCTTCACAGTTAACTTTCATATCTGTTTCACATATTGAGGATTTTTAAAATGTATTCTCCTTCCAAAACTTTTCTATAGATTTACAGAATGTTGAGAGTGGAAGAGAAGGAATGCGCATTCTCTCTGGTGAAGCAATTGAGCGTTTCTGTTTCCAATTATTTTCATAGGATTTCCATAAAATAGTTGAATAAGAAATATTTTTGCCAATTCTGGTGTCCAGTCTTACTAAGTAATATCAACAGAGTTGGGCTAAATCTTATTTTTCCAGGATATGTAACTAATTCTCATTGCTGTTTCTATTGGCAGATATTTCCCTTCTGAATCTGACTCTACATTTTATCTTCAAAGAATGAACTATTTTTCTGTCTACTAAGAACACTGTGAGACAGAAAGGCATTTAAAAAAAATTTTCTTTTCCTTATAATCAAAGCTAGAACCTCTCAGACTGCCAAAATAATTTGTCTCTTTCCTAAATCGATGTTGTAAAAGAGTTACGCATTGGGCTTGTAGTTTTTCTTAAAAGTTTGAAGAGCTAATTTAGGGTTCACAAATCAATTATATAGTAAGTCCTAGGAATAGTAATAGATACCCAAAGGAGTACCACAGTTGCGTAGCTGAATGTGAGGTCAAAGGAAAGTTGCTTGCTTTATCTGCTTATCTAGAAACATGGCATTTCTGACCTTTTGCAAAGGCACTCCTTACTTGGATCTAGGAAAAAACATATTTATAAAATCAAGGTCAAGAAATATCATTTCAATTTCTGAGGTTCGGATGGACAATGCTAGTGTGCTTTCCTATAGGGGATTACTGAAAAGATTTCAATTGACTAATTAAGACCGAGGACGTAAATGTGTTCTCCTGCATCCTGGCAATGATTTAGGGCATCAAGCCCCTTGCGGTCTCCTGGTGCCTAACTCAGTTCTTAAGCCTCAAATCTGTTTTCATCCATTTTCCTTTCACTAAAAAATTTTATAAATGATGTGTTTAAATATTTTCCTCCTTATCTTTTTCTGTTCTGCTTTTCCCAGTCCTAGACTAAAACTTCCTTATGCTTGTTCCCTTTGTGTGCTTTCTATTTATTAGTATTTTTCTCTAGTGAGATTCCTTTCGATGGCTAGTTAAGGAGCTTGCTGACTAAAGACATTTTTATAAATAATTTTTAGTGGTATTTGACTATGGTTTGGATTGGAGTGCAATCATAGGATTTGGAATTTTCACTAACATTGACTCCCTTGTATGTGCACTCACGGGTATATGCTGATGTTTGAAAAATGGAAAATAATCCGGCATGGGGAGACTGAGGAGCAAGAGGAAGAGGAAGAAGCAGAAAAAGTGGTAGGAGCCTTTCTTCCTGGCTGTGTCTCTGAGTTACAGGCATGTTTCCCAGTTCCATCTGCCTTCACATAACTTCTAGCAACTGAGGCCTGATGATATAATTTTTAATTAGGCCCCTGTATTTCACACCAGAGGCATTGCTTAATTCAGACCCTCATCATTTCTCACCTGAATTTTTGCAGTAGGCTGTTAACTTGTCTTCTTGCCCTGTGGTCTTGCCCTGTGGCAAGCTATCTCCTATGTGTTATCAGGAGAATTTTACTTGTAACAAATTTGATCATGTTCAGCCCCCTATTAAAAACTTCTTCAGAGACGCGTCTCATCTTCTACCTTCACTCATTGTGATAAAAGCCAGTCTATGATATATGCTAAGGTAATCAAGAAACTGGTCAGAGAGGGTATAGCCACTTATTAAAAATCCTCAGCCCAGAAACAACTCATTACTTCTGATCACATGCCATTGGCTAGAACTTAATCACATGGTCACACTTATTTGCAAAGGGGGCTGGGAAATGTAGTCTATTAATGTGCCTGGTCAGAGAAGATGAGGATGTATTTGGGGGAGAGCTAGCCTTCTCTCCCACAGTATATTATTTTTAGAAACCCTTAGCCATCCACGATAAATATTCATTAGTTCAGAATTTCTCTCACTAGCAGAAAAAAGAGAACTGACATTTATTGAATGTTTACTGTGTGCTTAACATAGTTTTTCTAGGAGAGAGATTTGGTCTTACTCATCTTTCTATTTCCTGAACTTAGCAGATTGCCTAGCACACAATAACCACCCCCCCCCTTGAAAATCTTTGGTGAATGGAATTTCATATAAAAATATGAAATTTTTTAAAACTGAGCTGTAACATCAGGCTTTCAAAGCCTTATTAATTTTTTACTTCTGCTTTTCCCCCATACCGATACTGTCATTTTTTCCTTTTGTTTCAAATAGTATTCACCTCGATTATTAATGCAGATGGTCCTTGACTCATGATTGTTCGACTTACAATTTTTCAAGTTTATGATGGTTCAGAGGCAATATGCATTTGGTAGAAACTGAATTTCAAAATTTGGATTTTCATCTTTTTGCAGGCTAGTGACATGCAGTGTGATGTTCTTGTGAGGCTGGGCGGTGACAGTGGCCGCAGCTCCTCGTCAGCCTCACAATGACAAGGGCGAACAACTGATACACTTAAAACCATCCTGTCCCCATACAACCACGCTGCTCTTCGCCTTCAGTACAGTATTCAGTAAATTACATGAGCTATTCAATGTTTTATTATAAAATAGTCTTTGTGTCAGATTATTTAGCTCAACTGTAGCCCAAAGTAAGTGTTCTGAGAACTTTTAAGGTAGGCTACGTTGAGCTATAATGTAGGTGAGGTGTCTCAAATGCATTTTTGACTCGATGGTGTTTTCAACTCACTATGGGTTTATCAGGATGGAACCCCATTGCAAGTCAAGGAAAATCTGTCCTCTTCTGCTCTGATGCTAATGAGAACGAGCTCTTCAAGATCACGTGAAGGCAAGAGTTACTATTCTTCAACAGGTGCCTCCAACTGACTTCTGGTTGGTTCTGCCCTTACTAGAAAGGTGATTCAGACGAGTTCACAATTTTCAGATGTTTGATTGCTGATGACTAAGGACGGTTTTTCTGGGTTATTCCTTAAGAAGCACATTTAGAAAGAAAGGGAGAGCTGAAGCCCAAGTCATCAGCCCTCTAGGCAAGGAAATTTCTTTCAAATTCCAAAGGAGTGTGTGCCCACTCAATCCTCCTCCTTATTGTAAAAACAAACTGCAGTCATTTAGAGTTGAAATACGTCTCTGAGGCCCTGGTTGATCTTGGTCCCTTTTCTGTAGAAGTGAGAGTAGAAGGAGGCGGGGAGGAGGAGTCTCATAAGCTGGGAGGTTTAAAAGAGAAGTTGTATCTGTGGGCAACAAAGGGTTACAGAAGAGAGGATGCTGGCTTGGGAAGGAAAGAGCCTCTCCATAGCCGGCCAGGTGAGCCACCTCAGCAACTGACAACCCCATCAACCCCGACCAGAAATGGGCATTGAAGCCAAATCCACCTCACATCCTGCAGAGAAGTCTTCTGTTTCAAACAGTCACATTCACTTGGCGGTCAGAGGCTAGCCTCATTTTTATCTTTAAGAAAGCCAAGGGCTCACGTCTTTTTTCCCCTGCGTCAGTGAAATGCCAATGTCCTTTGCAATCTTGCCACGTGTTGTCTAGCGTGTTGTCTAAATTAGGTCAGGAGGGGGCTGATTCCCAGGTTTTCCAGGCTCCCACATGCACTCGCTAACTACCTCCACAGAATGTGGTGTGCCCTGTTCACCCTCCTGCTGTTAGACTTAGGAGTGGTAACTCCATGGACCTCGGAGGGCTCTCAAGTCCCATGAGGGAGCTGGGCTACCCCGAATTTGCTTTGAACAAAGCTGAGACCCTCACATCTCGATACACACACCAATAACTAGTCACTTTGGCCAGGGGTGCTGGCCTCTACCCCACTTATTTAGATGGAAGCTGCCAAATTTCACAAGACTGAAAAAATTCTCATGATAGGAAACTGCTATCTCTCAATAGATTTATCTATGGTGAATGTCATCTTCCAACTAAGTTCTGGAACTATCTCTACTTTGAAACCTCAATACTGAATGTCTATCTCTTTATCCTTTTCTCAGACTGACTTAGCATTGTCTCAAGTGATTTATTAACAAGATGCCAACATTTCTTTCTTTTTTTCTCTCATCTTTGGGGCAAGAATCTTACAGAAGGGCAGATCTCTCTAAAGTTGGACTCAGCTTTTTCTGTCTACACCTACATCTGGGGAGCCCAGAAGGATTGCTTCCTCTGGTTGAGAATCATTGAGAAAAGCCCAGGACAGGGAAATGGGAAGTCTTGAACTCTGAGCTCTATTTAGGGATTCAAGGGATAACTTTGGAGGTGAGGTCATTTGTGACAATGTTGAACAATTTGCTCTGAAGAACTTAGCATAAGGACGAGCTATCAAGTAGTTATTTTCTTTCATGTTTCCAATTGCAGATTTTTAAAGCCACTTTATAAGTGTTTCTCATGACTCCACAACCAATTATTTCTGTCTCCAAGATACATAGTCAATGTTCATCAGGCAGACAGGTCACCCATTACTCCAACTGAAGGATCTGGCCATGGAATTGAAATGTTTCCGTCGTCACTATTTTGGACATTCCCAGAGTGACACCAACCACCTTGTAAAGCTGGATAAACTGTCTAGATCTGAAATAGCTGGTGATAAAATTGGTCAAGGAATAATTAGGATGATATCATATCCAGCAAACCTCTTGCAAAAGAAAGTACTTTTAGAGGAAACACAAAAAGGGAATTTTCAAATACTATTTGATGAGTATAACTATGGAAAAATTTTTTAAGCTAACAGGAAATGCATCTGAAAGTTGTTTACCCTAACTGTCTGAGAAGGCATGTGGAATGAATGAGTCCTGCTGTTCTCTAGAATGACCTCACCGTGGACGCTGGCACGGGTGCCCACAGCAGCAGAGCACTGGGCATGCATTTAGTGTGGGTGGCTGTCTCCCCTCACCCTCAAGTTCGACCTGGAACAGAGCTCTTCCTCAAATTTGTCAACTTTGGGGTCACTGCGTTGTTTCTGTCTACGCTTTCAGCTCGTTTTTACCCCCTGAAGTCTAGTCTCTCTGTCTTCAGTTTGATAAAGGTCATTCCAAGGAGGACCATGAACAAAGAGTGAGGCATTCCTATGGCATTATGTAGGCTTTCTTTCTCTGCCTTTGGGAGGGGCGGGGAAGGGGGGGCAGAAACACCAAACCCTGGAGAATAAAAACCAGGTCAGTACTTTTCTATTTTCAAGTACAAAGATGAGGTTACTCAAGTTGGCAGCGATCTGTTGTAGTGGAACAATCACAGCCAGCAAGACCTGGAAACCAGATTAGGGCTCCATTTTGGCTTTCACTCTCACTAGTTGTGTGGATTTGGGCAAGTTGCTTGATCTCTCTGAGCCTCAGCCTCCTCACCTATAAAGTCAGGGGCTGTTCATGCCAATCCAACAATGTTATGGTGGAGATTAAATGAGATAATGCATCTGTCAGAGGCCCAATCAATGTAGTTCTCTAGATCCCTTCATTCCGTATGCAAACATTCACTTCGCATGGCCCTTCCTGAAACGACATGAGCCCTCCTTCTCCTGCCCCTAATATTCATCCTGAGTCATGGATAAAAGGGAAGTGAATATCTGAGCAGGATAATGATACACTTTACAAATGAAAAGCTAAGCTTCTTTTGTATATTCTCTTTTAACTATGAGATTGCTTCTACGGAAAAGCTAGGTTTTATGCGATATACATCTGGCTCGTAATTACTGAAGTTTCTTGAGCTAGCTTCAAAAATATAATTTATTTTTCCTCTATACACATCTAAGCATTACTGGCTGACATAATTTTTTCTCCTCCATGTTTTTGACAGAGTTTGCTTTCTCTACATGATTGAAATCTTTGCTCAAGCGGATGCCAGATTGTCACAGGTCTAAATAAAGTCCCCATTAATATGCCTCACTTTGATCAAGGACTTGGCTCAATCGAATAGAGCAATCCCACCACCAGTCAACTGGGGAACTTCAGGGAAGTCATTATCAGGGAAAATCCACATTCCCCCTTCTTCTCCCAGCAAAGAGTATGTATAAGTGGCCAAAACTGATGTCCAAGGAGGGCTTAAAATCTGTCACAGCCAGGATTCCATCTGGGTTCCAATAACATTGGATCCCGGTTCTCATAACATTCCCTGAGCTCCCCAAGGAAGTAATATGGAAAAGGACAATCTGAATCCAGAGCTCTGCTTACAGAAAGCTGACTCGGAACGCCTCCTATGGTAAAGTGATTGAGAAAATGCCTCAGTTCTCCAACCTTCCTTGAATCTCTGCCCTTTGCAATGTGACTTCACCACTTCTCTCATCAAATATGATCTATTTTCCTGTTTCTTGGGTCTGAGCTGTCCTTTTATGTACTTTGGGCAATAGAATGGGTCCACACCTCTGACCCTGGCCGGACCTCATGAGGTCTGGCACACCTCTACTCTTTCATGTTTGCATCATGAGAGGGAGATTGGCCTAGCCTCCTGGAGGATGAGAGACCACGTGGAGCAAAGCCAGTCATCTCAGCCAAGACCATCCTATATTAACCAATAATCAGTTGACTGCCAGTTATGGAAGTGACCCCCTATCCAATGCAAGAACTGCTGAGTGAAGCCCATCCAAGATCAGCAGAACTACTCAGCCAACTTGTAGGGTCATGAGTGAAAAATAAATGTTTATAATCTTATGCCCCTGAAGTTTTGTGTGTTTTTTTTAATGCAGCATAAGTATAGCAATAGCTAACTGATGCATTAACCACCAGAGAAATGGTGGGAGTTCCTGGAATGGCCAAGATTTGTAGATTTGCTCCTTGTGATGGAAAAGGAGAGATTCTGGTTTAATCTGCTCTAGATACTAGACCTTCATTTCCTGCTAGTATGCCCTCAGCAAGTCCTGTGGCTGAGGCTTAATGAGGATGTGTGCCAACCTTTGTGCCCGGAGGGCAACTGTGCTCTGTGAGAGGGCAGTCAAGGCTTCGAGACCTGGATTCTCAAACTGGCACAAATACTCCTGGAACTGTAATGCCAGAGGTCAGAAAAAGCTACCCACTACGCATCATGTATCTTATTGGAATGTGAATTATCTTGAGGACATAGTGAACAAAAGCAATACGCATGATGTATCTTATTGGAATGTGAATTATCTTGAGGACGTAGGGGACAAAAGCAACCTACTTTTAAAATCAAAGGGTGGGGGATGGGCTAAATGGGTGATGGGCATTAAGGAGAGCACTTGTGATGAGTACTAGGTGTTATATAAAAGTGATGAATCACTAAATTCTACCTCTGAAACCAACAGTACACTATATGTGAACTAACTTGAATTTAAATAAAATCTTGATTAAAAAAAAAGAAATATATCCTAGAACAGAATGTAAGTTTCCAATACTTTTTTTTTTTTTTTTTTTTTTTTTTTATAAAAAGCAACCATCCATTTCTCTCTCTTCTCCCAGCCAGGGGTTCACTCTCCTTTGACATCAGATTCATATTTTTTTAAAAGTTTGAACAGCACTACTCTGGGCAGTAGTTTTCAAATTCTTCTTTTGTGTTTATTATTCTGCCATCATCAAAAGTTTTATTATGTCCTTGCCATGTCAAAAAGACATTTTAAACCCTTTAAACATAATCTGTGTTGATGATTATCAAACTTTACAGGTCAGGGGTAATTTAGCATTAATTTTTTTTAAGATATATTTATTTATTTGAGAGAGAGAGAGAAAGCTCATGAGCAAGGGGAGGGGTATAGAGAGAAGAAGGGAGAATCTCAATCAGACTCCACACTGAGCGTGGAGCCCAATGTGGGGCTCGATCTCAAGACCCTGAGATCATGACCTGAGCCAAAATCAAGAGTTGGACGCTTAACTGACTGAGTCACCCAGGTGCCCCTTGCAGTAAATTTTTAATAAAGCTTTAGACATGCTTTCATAATCCTTCTATATTACTTATGGTCTAATTTACTCCCAGTTAGAAAAAACAACCTATCTATCTAATGAGAAGGCTGGTATTTCACATTCCAGGTAAGAGGGAGGCTGGACCCAGTTAACGGTCTGGCCCTGCATTCCCTTCATGTGTTTCCACCCTGACCACCGGCAGTAGAGCCCCACTATTCCACTTTTCCAGGAACCCAGATTGTTTCTTCAGTCTTTCAGCTGATGATGATTTCGTCAGCTATCACAAATGTCTCCTCACTCATTACGGGCTGAGTTGTATCCCTCCAAAACTTGTACATTGAAGCCCCAGTACCTCAGAATGTGACTCTGTTTCGCGATAGGGCCTATAAAGAGGTGATTAAGTTAAAATGAGTCCTGTAGGGTGATCCCTAATCCAACCTGACTGGTGCCTTTATAAGAAGAGGAAATTTGGACACATAGAGAGATGCCAGGGTGTTTGCACACTGAGAAAAGACCACATAGGACACAGCAAGAAGGGAGTCATCAGCAAGCCCAGGAGAGAGGCCTCAGGAGACCAGCCCTGCAGACACCTTGATCTTGGACCTTCAGCCTCCAGAACTTCAAGGAAATAAGTTTCTGTTCTTTAAGCCATCCAGTCTGTGGTATCTTGTTATGCATCCCTAGCAAATGAATATATCACTCTAGAAAACCAGCTCGAGCTCCTCAGCTGTCTATAATTTTTGGCTCTCTTGAGTGTTAAGAAACAGAAAAGTGCTTCTTTTGTTCCTCACTGAAGACCTTTCTTAGGTCTCCATTATTTTCATAGCCTCCAGGACGACCTACTGTTGGCAAGTGTTTGTGATCATTTCATTGGTCAATGAGTACTGCTCTTGGGTAGAGGGTCACGTTGTTCTCAGAGCTCCTCATGATGGGGAGAGAGTCAAGGCTTAAGTAAACCCAAGCACACTTTGCATGGTATTTAGGAAATAATGACTGGCTGTCTAATCATTGTGTGTGTGTGTGTGTGTGTGTGTGTGTGTGTCCTCACAAACTTCCAGTGGCATCGCCTTAGGGATAAAAGGACAGTCTCAATATGTTGAGATTTTAGCATGTTCTGCAGTGGATTCAGGGAGGACAGTCATGGGTAAGCTGTGGAAGGAGGAAGTGGACAGTGGCCAGTCAGGGAAAGGAGCCACTGGCCAAAGGCCCATCGCCTTTTCTCCCTGCTCCTCACTCACTGCTATTGGCTTCTGAGCCAGGCTAGAAACCAGGAGCAACAGGTCTGGGGAGTTTACTTGGAAAGTGTAAGGCGGAGAGAACAGGAGAGCAAAAAAGTGACCGAGGTGAGAAACACTCTCAGGAAGGTTAGTGACAGGATTTCATTTCAGGGTTTCTGGTCTCACAGTAATCTTTTTAGTACAAGGATGTCCCATGCAATATTTGGGACATTCTATTTATGGCAAAATTATTTGTCGTTTATCTGAGATTTAAGTGTAAGTGGGCATGGGGTGCCTGGTTGGCTCAGTTGGTAGAACGTGCAACTCTTGATCTCGAAGTTGTGTTTGAGCCCCCTGTCGGGCTGGAGCCTACTTAAAAAAAAAAAAAAATTAACTGGGCATCCTGCGTTTCATCTGACAACTTTACCCAAAAGTCAATTCTCCATAGAGCTGGAGAGATCTCTGTAGAACGCAAACCAGATCATACTACTTCCCTGAGCTAATGCTTCCAGTCTGCCTCAAACTAGAGTTCTGAGTCCTTGCCATGGCCTACGAGGCCAGCCTATGCTCATCTTTCTCACCTGTTCCTACTACCCTCCAGCTTTGCATTCTAATCTGTTCAAGAGTCACCTCCTCAGAGAGGCCTTCCCTGATGACTCTCTCTAAAATAACTGGCCCCATCCGATAACATCTATCTTCTTATTCACAGCACGTATCATTCCTGAAATATGATGTATTCATTTGTTATTGAATATCTAGCTTATTAGAATGTAATTCCTGCAGACCCAGGGGCTGCGTTCATCTTTGTTACAGGGTACAGGAGTATCCTCAGCCCCTAGAACTGCATCTGACATATGATAGGTGCTCAACATGGAGTTGTGGGAAAGATAAATGAACTCAGTTGTTACAGTCAATGTAGAGCAAAACTTCGTACTTCAGAGCCCACTAGCAATTAGTGAGCTGGGGCCTGTTTATAATTCTTTTTTTTTTTTTTAAGATTTTATTTATTTATTCGACAGGACAGAGACAGCCAGCGAGAGAGGGAACACAAGCAGGGGGAGTGGGAGAGGAAGAAGCAGGCTCCTAGTGGAGGAGCCTGATGTGGGGCTTGATCCCATAACGCCGGGATCACGCCCTGAGCCGAAGGCAGACGCTTAACCGCTGTGCCACCCAGGCGCCCCTGTTTATAATTCTTAAGTGGATTAAATAAAAATAATTTGGGGGATTGCTCATGTGTCTAGTTCCTTTGGAGAATCCATGAACACTAGAGTGCAGAAACTGTAGCTGGGGGACATTAGTAAGGAGGATTGAACAGTGCATGACATTGCTGATACTTAACTACTCTTTGCTAAATGCATATGAATTTCTTATTTGTGTTTATATTAAAAAAAACGATACCCTTGTTTGTTTCTTCATTATGGTAACTTGTTCCAACTCTATATTTTGTAGTAGAATTTTCTTGTATTTCTGTATGTTGGGATAAACCTAAAAAATCTATTTCTTGTATTTCCAGATGAATAGCTCAAGTTGACTTTCCACACCCAGTGCAGCTTCTGTATCTTTCAATGCACTTCTTTCTCCTTCCCTAGGCTGGGAAGACGTTTCATTTTAACTTTCTCCAGTGAGAAGAAATTCACAAAAACGACTCTCAGATTCCAGTGGGAAGGGAAAATATAATAAATAGTAAAATCTATAATTTGCAACGTAACAGTAACTCTCATCTTTAAATGAAAGGGGAAATGAAAAGGCCCCGTCAAAGCAACATGGAAGAGAGAAGTCCTTGAGGCGATACCTTTCAGGAGAAGCTCTGGAACTGAAATCAAGATGAACCTTCGTGAGGCAGGAAGTCTGATCCTATCCCGTCTGCATTCTTGTCTTGGAGCAATTGACTGTAACCTTCAAATTATAGTGAATGAATTGTGTTGCGTCACAGAGGGTGTGGGAGTGGGGGGGTGGAGGATTTAGGGGAAATGTCAGCCTTGAGTGGGAGCTGAGCCAATGATTGCATTCATCTGCCTCACACAGCTGAAGACAGCAACCAAATGGAACTGGGGATCCACTGAAAGAAACAGGGAATTATATAGTTCTTTTCTTAATTAAATGTTTCTTGTGTTTTCCTTCCTGGCCTTGACTGGTATTTATTTTTCTCTTCTTGTATCAGAGCAGGATGACATTCTCCATGGGGGGGATGGGGTGGGGAGGGAATGGAGTTTCTTATGGTTGTAATGGAAATGTTTACTGGCAGCAGACGAGAATATGTTTCTCTAAAGGGAAGGCTGCAGTTGTCAAAGAGTTGCTTGGATTCTGCCTTCCTTGCTGGGAATAGTTATTTACTCTTAATTAGCCCTAAATACAGTTGAGCAGAGGAAGGGCCTTATTTTAAAACCATCATCGCTGTTTTAACTCTGACTGCAATAGGAAAGAAAGACTGACAGTGATTAAAAGGGTGGCTGATGGACACGTATTAGAAATCGTCGTCAATAATAAAATCCGACGACAGGAACAACATGTATTTTATGTTCCCATAAACATAGATTTAGTGCAAGGAAGCCCACATAATAGTACTTGTGGCATGGGCTGAATTTCTCTGAATTTAATTTAGAACAACATAAAAGATCCAGTATCAGCTGCAGGCTACTAACCTCCGTCTCAGCTTGGGGGCGGCATCTGCTCTGAGAACTGACGCGATTTCTGAGGTTGTACTGCGCCCTTTCCACGCAGGAAGAACCTCCCCGGTATCTGGGATTCTCTGAAGGTGATTTCACCTTCCCAGAGTGTCAGGAAGGCCCGTAGATGGTCTCAGCTGCCTCATAGCTGTGTCTTGATCACCTTTTCTCTGTCACACACAGACTCACACAGACACACACAACTTCATGGCTAATTGAATCCTTTTATTATGTTCTGCCTGCCGACCTATATATAAATGAATTATCCGGACATTCTTTGCTCTTAAGCTACTTTGGGGAACCGGGAAGGAAACACCCCCAGGGGGTGGGAGTAGCTCAGTGATGCTACTCCAGTCTCTCCAGTCCTTTCTGACATCCCTGGGTCACCTCATCCCTTCTCTGGGAAGAGGTACCAAAGCAAGCCTTTCCCGCATCACTAGGCCCCTCCATGCTTGCTTCCGACCACCTTGGGCCTGGGCCAGCGCCCTAGTGTTTTACCTACATAATCACTTTGTAAAACTTCCATACACTGGTTCACTGCCACTTGCCCTGAGGCACATCTCCAAGGTGTCTGGATGTTTCCCTGATCAAGACTATGACCCCATCCCGTGACCTCTTTCCCTGAGCTAATGAGAGAGCAGAGGAAGTCCCTCTCCTTTTCAATCCTAAGGGGTGCCCACATTTCCTATCCTGGGATGCCTGACATTTCTTTCAGCGGAAATGACCCCTCCCACCCCCAGCCTCCTTATAAATGCAAACCTCGCCCGTGCAGTTGCTAGCAGCCTCAGTCTAGAGGAGCTAATGAATTCGCTATTATTTAAACCTGCCATTATTTAAATTAGATCTCTATTCAGGAAAGCTGATCTCATCCCCCAAACCCCTGCCTGCCTGGAGGAAGGGAGCAGAACGTTCTGGTGTTCTTCAACAGTTTGCCAGCCGAAGTCCCTCCAACACAGCTTTCTTGGGGTGGCCCCTGGCGTAAAGTCTGATCCCACCAGAGCGAAGATCTGCATTTTGCTCCTCTGGGTTTTCATACTCTGACAAGGTGTAAGTGGAAATAATGTCATTCTTGTAATTTTAGGAGGAATTAAAGGTAAGATTTCTTTCACAGAGGCATTTTGCAAACAGTGATAATTTCCATATTTGACTCTTGATGGTTGACTTTTAAGCCTTAGGAAAAAAAACAGAGCCGAACAGCTGAGTGAGACTATGTGTCCTGGTTAAACCAGAATAACCAAAAACCCCTCAAGTTTCCAATGTGAACGTTTTTACCCTAATAATTGTCAGAGACTTGCTCTTTGCTGCTTGCTGTGTGAAATCCTTACCCCCAGGAAGTATACGTGGAGCTTTAAGTCAAACCTGCAACCCAATACAAGATTAACGCCAGGACACACTTTCCCAAGAAAATACGGGGATGACAAATAAAATACAATCACCATTTTGTGAAACAGCCTCCCAGGTCTCTTGCGGCGCTGGGGAAATGAGCAAGGTGTTCGCCGTGAAGTTCATCCCGATTAAACCAAACGTGGCCAAGGGGACTCATGTCTCTTCCATCTTTCTATACCCAAACTCCTGTGGATAAGACAGTCCTGCAAATGGCCTAAAATTTACAATCCCTATAATTTCAGGAAATGAAATGTCTGAAATGGCCCTTCAGAGAAATTACAAGTAGAAATAGGTGACTTGAGTGAGAAGCCAAGCCAGTCGAGCAAAGGCTGTTTGGCAGTTATTAATGGAAGAAATTTACAGAACTCAGCTACCTGGTCTCACTTTGCCGAGTGGCCAGTGGGGTGAGATCCCAAAGGACTTGAAACAGCTCTGGCTGCTTGCTCCTTGGAAAGTAAATTGGTCTAACTTCTGGAGCTCTCCACATTGTCAGGCTTCAAATCCAAGATATGCAGTTCCTGAATGTTCATGATGGTAAGGTAAAGGGGCAAGGCTCTAAGTTACCGAGTTCAATGTTCTTAATTCCAACACAGAGGCTTGTGATTTGGGGTGGTACCCATTCTTGCTGACAGCTGAAGCCCTCCCCTGAAATTTCTTCTTCATTCATTTATTCAACACATGTTAATTGTGAATTCACAGTGGACGGGGCACTGTTCTCAGCACTAGAAAGACATCAATGAACTGAAGGAAAAAATCCTTGCCCTCAGGGAGCTTACATTCTAGCTGGCAGAGAAAGACGGTAATAAAATAAACGTGGAGCAGGTCAGGGGTTGGTCACTGAGATGGGGGATAAATAAAGCAGGGAAAAGAGTTGAAGACCGGTGGGGGTCAGGGGAACAGAGACATGAACCAAGCAAGCAAGACAGCCATGGGGAAGAGAGGCTAGAGACAGGCATAAAATAATATTAACTAGGTCTCTCATCTCCCTGCTGTTAGAACAGATGGAGGGGCTTAGAAATTCCCCTCTGATGATAATAAGCAACATTTATTATGCCTTTAATATGCGATAAACATTCTGCCTAAGCATTTCTCATGTATCTTCTCAATCAATCCATTCATCAGTACAATAACACAGCATAAGGGAGGCCCAGAGAGGCTAGGTGACTGGCCAGAGGTCACACAGATGAGCCAGTAAGTGCTGGCCTTAAGACCTGAACCTTTTCGATTAACACCAAATTTGATAGAAATCGTAACGATGAGCTTTATTGGGTACCTCTACATGCAGGCCTTGTGCGAGGGGCTCTGCACATATTGAATAAATGTTGCGGTTTGTAAGGGAAACCTACATCACACAGACACTCACTCCCCCAGAGCTAGCTTTGTTTCTGATAACATGCCCTCTCTACCTTTGGCCTATAGTGCTCACAAGACCGCCCTTTCCCCCCACATTCTCCCAGCCTTATCACACAAGCTGCCCGATCGGTCATCAATGACGTGCTCTACCTCTCCTGCCTCATCTCCTACCCCCTCCCTGTACTGGCCTCCTTTCAGAGCCTTGAAAATACCAAACACATGGGGTGCCTGAGTGGCTCAGTCAGTTAAACTTCTGCCTTCAGCTCTGGTCATGATCTCCAGGTCCTGGGATCGAGCCCCGTGTCAGCCTTCCTGCTCAGCAGGGAGTCTGCTTCTCTCTCTCTCCCACCCTCTGCCCCTCCTCACTGTTTATTCTCTCTCTGAAGTAAATAAATAAAATCTTAAAAAGAAAAAAAAGAAAAGAAAATGCCAAACACCCAAAATCCTCAAGACCCTTGAACCTGCTCTTCCCTTTGCCTGGAACACTTTTCCTCGGATACCCACATGGCTGCTCCTTTCCATCCTTCTGTTCTCTCCTCAAACATGGTCTCAGGGGGATGCCTTCCTTGACCAATAGACAGAGAGCAGCACGCGGAACCTGTGACTTGTCCACCCTTTCCATTTTCCTCACCCTCCTGCATTTCCCTTCACAGCTTTTACCATCTCCTGACCTATTTTATGTTTGCTTTCTCGTCGACTTTCTTTATTAGAAGCTCCGTTTTATTTACCTGTTTCCTCAGCAACTCGAACAAAGCCTGGCACAGGATAGACAATACAGATTTTTCGTAAGTTCTTGAATCACAGGACTATACGTTATTAAGAAGACCTGCGCGTCTGGAAGACAATCGTCAGCTCAACAGAGAAAAAGGTGCAGCGGCTTCCATTCCATTACATTTTTCTAGACAAGGTTAATGTTCTTTACTGAGAGTACAATACAATTCCTTTGAGACAAATATAATAGAGAGCCATTTCTTTGGGCTCCTGTCATCAGAGAGTCATTGAAAGGTGGAAGCCGCTGGTGTACCCAGGCCGGGAGCTTTACCTCAGCATAGTCCCAGGGGTTTTCTTGGGTGATATTTGCAGGAATAGTGATTAAGTGGTATGAAAGAGTCAAATGTCCACAGAAGTCATAGTTTCTGCTGCTGTCTGCAAGTCAGGTGGCTACACAGTAGTCCAGGAAAAGATATCAGAGTTTTGGATTAAGGTGAATGAACAGCTGAGAAGTAGATGGATTTGAGGTGTATTTTGCAGATGGAACCAAGAGGACTTGCTAAAGGATTGAGGGGAGATCGGAGGAAAATGGAAAGTACAAGGATGATATTTAGGATTTTAACCTGATGAAATTATTGACTAAAATGGGGAAGGCTCGAGGAAAATAGGGGAAATCAAGAGTTACGTTTTTGAACTTGCTAAGTTTGAAAAGCCTATCAGGTATCCAGGTGGAAGTGTCAAAGCTTCAGAAAATGCTTTGAAACTGGGGTAAGTCTTGGGGCTGTCATCATCAATATGACATTTTAGCCCTATTCATGGATAGGTTCATCCTGTAAGGGAGTCTAACATCAGAGAGAAATCCCAAGATAGAGCCTCAATGTACAGTCTTTAAAAGCCCAGTCATAAAATGCTTCAGCCTGGGTCTGTCTCAGCCTCTCTCTGTCTCTCTCGATGCTTGCCTTTGGAAGCCATCATGTTTTGAGAAAGCCCCATCTTCCCAGCACCTACCACCAGACCTGTGAATGAGTGCGCCTTCAGATGATTCTAGTTCCCAGCTTCAAGCCGCCCAGCTGACATTAAGGGGAGCAGAGACGACTATCCCTAATGAGTCCACCCAAAGACCTGATTAGATTAGTGAGCTGTTATTGTCTTCAGCCGCTGAGCGGGGTGCTTGGTCATGCAATCTTGGATACCGGCAACAAAGACGTTAGCGGGAAATGTGTTTGGTAAGAGTACAGTGGTGGGGGAGTGAACAGGAAGTGAGAAGATAGAAACGATGTGCAGACAACTGTTCCAAGAGGCTGAGCTGGAAAAGCAAAGAGGGAGAGAGGTGGTAGCATGAGGAAGACGTGGACATAAGCTTCTTTTTCTTCTAAGATGGAAGATGTTCACAGGATGTTAAGAATAATTCTGCAGAGAGATAAATACTGATTTATAAGACCAAGAGGGATAGACCAAAAGACTGGAGTCCTTGGGACATTGTAAAAAGCAGTTGTTGTGAGAGTGACCTTCCTCGATGCTAGGAGAGAAGGAATGAAAGATGAGTGTGTGTGGAGGTAGGTTTGCAGATGTGTTGGTGGGAAGATGAGCGTTTCCATCCAGGGGTTTCTATTGTCTTAATGAGGAAAGAGGCAAAGCCATCACTGGAATTTGAAGGGGGCAGAGAGGTGGTTTGGAGAGAGATGGGGGGAGTTGGCATTATCTTAAAAGGCAGAAATGTGGTAGAAATGATGGGCACTGTTGAATGCATAGTGGAGTTGACCTACTTAGCCACTCAGTCGGCAGTGGAGAGAAAGCTAATAACTAGGTAAAACCCGGTTGTTCAGAGTTTCCTTCAGAAGGTACATCAGAGAGAGGGGCATGGAATGTAAGAGTATTTGGGAGGTAGAATTATAATAATGGACCAGGACACAGACATAAGAAGAGAAGATAAAACAATGAGAAAGTGCTGGGGTCCCTGGGTTGGTGGTCTCTATGTTGCAGTAGAAGTTTTAGAAAATCTAGAAAAATCTGACCCTCATAAGACTGAGGTAAAATAGCTTAGAAGGGTGGAAAGTGTTGGGTGAAGAGTTGTGGGTATTGTGTAGGGCAGCTATTGGGGATGACAGAGTCCAGGGACTTTCACTAATGAAGGAAGCCTGAGTACTAACAAGTCAACGCATTGGCCTCGATGACCAGACACGGAGACTTTTCACTCTATTTTGAGAACAGATTGTATTACTTCAAATGTAAAACTGATCTGAAAAATCCTTTGAAAATTTCCTCTTGAGAATTTTCTTTTCCAAGTACTGTAAAAAAAAAAAAAAATGACTGCAGTGTTTCTTATATTAAGGTTGCCAGTGCCGCTCAATGTAGAAATAAATGAAAACCTGTTGGGAGTCTGTGGAATGGAACTAACACACCTGTAGCTGTCTTACATAATGAATCTTGCTTTGTTTCTTGGTATCTGGCCTCAGATAAATTGTTGATTTAGTCCGTGCTCCATTGCCTTCCATTTGCTGAGTGTTGGCCAGTACGGCTTCATGAATCTCGTGGAGACCAATACGAAGCCCGCCATTACTGCAACTGAACTGAGGCCAGGAGTGCCAGCTTAGTACTGAATGCACTCTCCTGGTGGCTTTTTCTGTCATTCTTTTGGTTTCTTTGTTTTGGAGGGGTTGTAGGTCATGAGTTTACAATGTAAACTCATTGTTTATGTATCCGGATTGATACATACCACGTGTTTGGGAGATGAACTGAAATATTGTTGTTTGTTGAGACACACTCTGGAAAAACCACATGCTTATATCCATGTATTGGTGAATGTGGTTGCTAAACTAGGGCGTTTCTAGAAGACTCAGCAAAATGAAAAAAACCTAACATATCAGGAGATAGTTGCTAAATATTATTTATGTCTAAACCAGAGGTGAAAGAGGATTAAAGAGCTCATCTTTCCTTCTGCTTCCTCTCTTCCTCTCTTTCCATCTTATCATCCCAACACAGAGGCACTGTACAGTCACATGGCCAAGACTACGTGTATATAATCTGTTACTGGGAGGAAGTGAAGAGTTTGAAGCAATGATCACATCTATCATATCTATACTTAGAACTCCATGGATTTGATTAGGGTAATATTTTCGTGGGGAATGAGTTAATCCTTTTCTTCAGTTGGTAGATTCTCCTTCCTCTTCCCACCTAGCCTAACTTCCGCAGGTGGAATCAACTCTCCTTGGTAACAGCAAGGAGTGGACGGAGAACCTGTGGGATCAAGTTGCTTCGGTGTCTAGTAATCCACACCAAATCACAAAGGCACTATGCCAGGAGAACAAGCTTGGAGAAACCCAGGGTCTACTTCCATGCAGCAATGGCCACCACAGAGAGCAGGGGAGTCGCTGTGGGTTTGCCATATTCCCAGTTTAGTGACGCTACCTAGGACTCTAGAGGGAGAGGAGACACGGGCTCGTAGTATCCTAGATGTCGGGAGGCTTGCAGGCTCGAAACAATCTTGACAACTCCAAAATCAACTTCAGCCCCTTGTCATCTCATTCTTTGTCAACTGCCCAACCCCTCCTCAGACCTTCTCTCAAGGCAGAACTAGTAGGCCATGCATTGCCCCTCTTCTAATTACTGCTTTCTTGGTTTGCACAGGGTTTTTATTTTATTTTATTTTTTAAAAGATTGTGCTTATTTATTTAAAAGAGAAAGAGAGCAGGAGCAGAGGGAGAGGGAGAAGCAGACTCCCCAGTGACCAGGGAGTCCAATGCAGGACTCAATCCCAGGACCCTGAGATCATGACCTGAGCCAAAGGCAGACACTTCACTGCCTGAGCCACCCAGGCATCCCTGAAGAGGGTTTTTAAATCATTCACTCATCCATTCACTTATTCATTGGACTAATATGGAGTGAGCATTGACTCTGCCAGGCAGCACTTAAAGATCTACAGATAGGGCAGTGAACAGAACAGAAAAATGTGTCTGCCGCTCATGGCATTTACATTCCGGTGGAGGGGAAAAAAAAACCCCAATAGGCAATTGGACAAACAAATCGAAAATGCAGAAATGACGGGGGAGAAATAACAACCGACACCGCAGAGATACAAAGGATGATGCAGGCGATGGTTTAAAAAGATAAAGCAAGGGACGCCTGGTGGCTCAGTCGTTAAGCGTCTGCCTTCAGCTCAGGTCATGATCCCAGAGTGCTGGGATCAAGTCCCACATGGGGCTCTTTGCTCAGTGGGGAGCCTGCTTCTCCCTCTGCCCCTCCCCACTCATGCTCTCTCTCTCTCTCTGACAAATAAATAAGCAAAATCTTTCAAAAAAAAAAAAAAAGATAAAGGAAGACAAAGGGCTTGAGAATGACCGGAATGCTATCCATCTCACCTATGGTGGTTGGGCGATTGGGTGAGTTAGCTCTGAGCTTACTACCTTTGAGAAAAGACCTGCAGAAAGTGACGAACGAAGAAAATGGTAGAAAAGCGTTCCAGTGAAAGGGAACATCAGCTAGGCAGGGATGTGCGAGGTCTGGCCCAGGAGCAGCTTGAGACCCAATGTGAATGGAACAGAGCAAGGTGGGAAGAGTAGGAAGGAAAGGGGCTGGAGGCAGATCAGGAGCCAGATTAGGTAGGCCTTTGTAGGCTGGGAAGCCACTGGAACATTCTGAGCAGGGGAATGACACGAATACAACCGTAGAGCGAGGTGTGCTGTTCCAGAACACGGGGTGTGGTGTCTGCCTGCGTCCGTGTCAGACCGACCTCCCTTCTGCTAGCCGGGCCCCAGCTGTGCCTTTGTGCCGCCTCCACTCATCGTTTCTTCCTTTGCCAAGAATGGAAACATTCTGTGGTCTCCCTTCTTAATCTCTCACATTTCCCAATATCGCCTCTGAATTCACTGTCCCTTTTCACTTCTGGTAACAGAAGGCATTTCCCACCTTCAGTACCTTAAGACAGAGGTGCGATCAAACCAGAAAACACGTAGCGTTCACAGGACGCACGGGCGCTGTGCGATTGCCGCGTGCGCGGTTCTGAACGAGGACCCCAAAGGCTCACATGGGAATCGAAATGCACCTGACAGTTCAGGAACTGACAGCCTAATACAGAGTTTCCTGATTGTTTCAAGTAGGCAGGCCTCTATGACCATAAAAAAAAAATCTCCATTTCCTGCCTAATAATACTTCAGTATATTTAATAGTCATTCATTGAGGAACTATGTAATGGCAAGAAGCTATTATACATTCAGTAATACTTTGATGCATTTTTAAAATTAATGTAATGACTTCTATGTAATGGTACAACATAGTAGTAAATGTGGGTCTGAAACACTTAACCTCTTTAGTACATCGTGAGAAGTAAGTGTAGATTTGCCGTAACCTTGTGATAATGCCATCTCCATGCTATGCCTATGGGGCGGAAGAGAAGCATGGGACCGGAACAGAACCCAGCCGAACCCCTGCTCCATTACTCTGACCACAGGAACAGAGCTCAATATATAGAAATATGTTTATAACTTCTATTACAGAAGCTCAGACATTAAGCATGTCCCAAAGTCAATGCAAACTACCTATGTGAGTTGGCATGATAGTGGCCTCTGGGTGGCTGGGCTCTCGAATTAATTCCAAAATGTGGGGGAGGACCAGCTGCATAATTTGCAGAACTCAGTACAAAGTGAAAACGCAGGGCTCCTTGTGTGAAAATTTATTAAGAATTTCGAGTTGGTGACAGGAGAGAATTAAACCAAGTGTGGGGAGCTTCTGGGCATGGGGCCCTATTTGATCTGTGAAATCAGCCCTGAAGGGGGGCCTGGTATACATCACCGTGTATGCTGCAGACAGCGGACTTTGATGCTGGCCCGACACAATCTATTGCCCCCTGGCAACGGCAAATATAGCAGCAGTTCCTGCTTCGTGCCAGGCATTCCCCGAAGTCTCTTGGGTGTAGTGTCGAATGTAACTGATAAAATAGGTATTGCCACTATCCTCATTTTGTAGATAAGGAAACCGAGGCCCAGATGGCTTTAGTAACTTGCTAAGATTGTGCAGCCAGAGGGGCGCCTGGGTGGCTCAATCGGTTGATGTCTGCCTTCGGCTCAGGTCATGATCCCAGGGTCCTGGGATCGAGCGTCCACATCAGGCTCCCTGCTCAGCGGGGAGTCTGCTTCTCCCTCTCCCTGTCCCTCTGTGTGCGCGCTCTCTCTCTCTCTCAAATAAATAAAATCTTAAAAAAAAGAAAAGAAAAAAAATTGTGCAGCTAGTAAGAGAAAGGTCCTCCCTAGTCTGACTTCAGAATGTTGGCCTTTAAATCTTAATGTTTCCCTAATGCTGTTGAGCTTGTTTTGAGGATTCAAAGAGAAGATGTGGGCAAAATGCTTCTTAACTTCAGAGTATAAGTACTGAGCGCCTGCTATGTGCCAGGCATTGTTCTAAGCATTTGTTAGCTCATTTAATCTTCAAGGCTGCTGTACGGTTTTGTATTATTATTAACTGCATTTTAACACTGAGAAAATTAAAGAACAGAGACATAGGTAACATGCCTAAGGATACACAGGAAGTGAGAGATTGAGCCAGGATTTCAATCGAGGAAGTAAAAAGTGAAAAACAAACAGGAGCATTGGTTATTATATATATATACACACACACATATATTACATAGTTATTATATAATCATAAGAACATTTTGTGGCTTCTTGTAGAAGGATTCTGAGGCCATTATCTTTAATATACTTCTCTTATAATGGAAAAAGAATGAAAGATTCTAGTTAGAATCAGAAGACATAATAAGTAGGCTCTTGCTTAAGTGGTATCCACATTTTATGGAAAAACAAGCAGCCCTTATCTTTTCTGGGTCTGCAATTTACATCTTACTTATTTATGATCTTGAAATTGATTCTCCAGTAGGACGTAAATAAGGAAACCTCTGGTTTTTCCCCCGTGTTCGTCCATTTTCACACTAATTAAACTCATCATCAGGGGGGTCATTAATCTTCCTCGGCCACCAGCCACCCTCCCCCCTACACTGCACCAGCACGATCTTGGAAAGCCACACCTGGGGCCGGGAGTGGTTTGTGTGCAGAAAAGAGATCAAGGTTTATTCCTTGTGAAAAAGAACAGCACAAATCCTTCCTGTCAAGTGTGAGTTACTTAATTTGCTGAGACACAGGCCAGAAACCAAACCCCCAATGGATGTTTTCACTTTTATTGCCCATTAGAAAGCATCGATGAGTTGCTGAACATTAGCTCTTAGAGAGAATGGAATTATCTCCTTCTAATACCAGGAGTTGATACCAACTTACTCTTTGTGCGGCTTCCAGCATTCCCAAAAACCCCACCAGAGTGTGTTCATTTAGCAAACAGTGATTGAAAACCTCTTAATGCTTCGTGGGAGAAACAGAAGAATCAAACCTGCAGGTTCTTTGGGTCTAGTGTTGGGCACAAGACACATAGCCTGAGACATCTGATCAACACGCCAGACGCACAAAGACAGTGTCGTGGGCATCTAGACAGGAGTTCAATCCCTTTTATCAGAAGTTTCAAACCAGAAGGAATCCATGAGCCGATACAGTCAGCAGTTAGGAAACTTCATGCCTTATGGGTCTTCTGCACTTCTCTTAATTTTCCTAGATCTTTATTAGTCAATTGAAGCTTATCTAAGTATTTTTAAATCAGATTTAAAAATCACTCATAATATTAAGGCATCTTATATAACTTCTTCAGGAACCAGTTTATAAGAAGAAAGGAAAAATCAAAGATCATAAGGAATTTAGCCTTATTAATTGCCTGGTCTGAAGCCCGCTAACATTTAAATTCTCATGGGGACTACAATAGCTGGCCTTCAAGATGGCTGCCATCAAGGACTTTCATTCATGCAACTCATGCAATTTGCCCATTGAGCGGTTGAGTCTATTTCTTCCCTCCCCTTGAATCTGGGCTGACTCTAGTATATTGTTTGAACAATAAAATATGACAGAGGTGGTGTTCTGGGATTTCAAGGCTAACTCAAAAGAAGCTTTGCATCAGGAGATCTGCCTTCGGTGTCTTGTAACACTCTGGGAGTGCTGAGCTACCATGGAAGAGGTCCAATTATTTGCGACCGCCATGCTGGAAAAGCAAAGTTTAAGTCCTCCGATGACTGTTTCAGCTAAGTGCAGACCCTCCGGGCATCCTAACCAAGGCACCAGACATGGGATTTCTATCTTGTTGCTTCTAGACCAGCGCGTCTGCCAGTTGAATACAACTGAGTGGATTTTGTCAACACAACATGGAGAGGAGATGTGCCCCAGTAAGCCTTATGTGAGTTCCTGCTTGATAAAATTGTGAGATATCATAAAGTGCTCATTGTTTTAAGTCATTAAGCTTTGGGGTAAATGATTACAAAACAGTAAAAGCTGGAACAGTGATCAATGAGATCTCTTAAAATATTTTGGTTTCACTTCATGTATATAAAACAAAATAGACTTGACATAAGTGTAATTGATCTCCATATTTTACAGATGAGGAAACTGAAGTCTGAAGATTCAAATAACCATCCAAGGTTTCTCTTTCACACTTTCTCTTTCATTACTCTCTCCTTCCATTAATCTTGGTTATTCTCAGAATAAATTAGGAAAGTTATTCATTTTAGTCTCGAACCCACCAACGATGTGAACAAATCTGAAATGACTGGGAAAAGCAAGTGTGGAGGAGTGGAAAAGCTCTGCCTAATATATCTTGCACCTGCGGTAGTGCTCCACGCAATTTCGGTCATTCAGTGAATTATTGTTGAATAAGGGAATGAATGAATGAGTGAGTGAATGAATGAATAAATAAAATGAACTGTCCTCTCTTTGTGTAAATGGAGAGCTCTGCAACAAGGTGGCTCAGTGCGTGTGTGTGTCTCATTTCATCTACTTTGTTTTTTAGAAAGAATTCATCTGACCCACTGCCTTTTGATAGATGAGCCCCAGACAGCCAACTAGAAAGCTGGTATTTGTGTCAGAATCTATGGCTCTCTGCCATGGTTTTCTGGAGGCCAGAGAGGGCCAGTTGCCAGCTCCTACAGAGAAAATGGCATTTCTTGGAGGCTCCACCTGTCCGTATCATGTGCCACATTTGCTTTCAGTGTTGCCTCCTATTTGGAGGTCCCGCTGGCTAAGGGATAATTCAGATAGCAACGACTCATTTTTTCTCCGATGAGTGAATTGGTTCTTCACGATCATTGTATACCACCGTGGAATCTAGTTATTTCGATCAAAAAGCTTACAGGGACCTAATGGAGAATGGGGTCCCACCCAGCAACTCTGTAAGCACCTGGTATGCTTGGTGTCCTATTTGTGTGGTGACTAGAAAGGACAAGGGTCTTTGTTTGTAGGGAGCTCAGGTTCCTGGTAGAAGAACAGACTGTTTCTCCAAGACAATTGGCCCTTTGGATGCTGAGCAGCACATATTGAAAGAAGCCCAGAGTTCACTGGTCACTGAGGGAGGACAGCCCCTCACCCAAGTCACCCTGAGAGACGAGAGAGCTCCAAGCTCACATGCGTTTATGCCAAAAATTGTTCCACGTGCAAAGTCGAAAACAAGGAGCACCCACAGCCTGGACAGGAAGTTGGGGTTAGGAGTTGGGAAGGGGACAATTATTTGGCTAGACTCCTTCAACAAAAAGTGACCCTTGACCTTTTGACCTTTGGCACCTCAGGAACACTGAGTCTGCAGCTGTGGCATCTCCTGGACTCTCCCCCATGAACCAGAGCTCTGAAGGCCCCTTGTGAATAGACAATGTGCTCTTATCCAAGAGGGATGGGTTTGCCTCTTCATGGGGAAATGGCCCAGAGCCCTTGTCTTTAAGGAAAATTATTGAACCACAGCCAAACCATGATAATCAGCTGCTAAAATCGCCTCAGAAAGTTTCTTTTAAGGAATAAGTAAATCACTTAAAGGGACATTGGAGTTTTGGGGCCTGGCTCCCATCTCTACTGGCACCCCCACTGCCAGCAGGAGGCCAGGAGAAGTGCCAGTTTTGTGACTTTGATATGATGGCACTCACCAAGGGGCCCAGGACCTTGGCCAGCTGCACCCTCACACACACACACACACACCATGTCACAACACTGGCCAGTGAAGACCACTCTTCTCATCCATGAGGTAAGTACTTACTGAAATCAGAACTAAATGCTGTGGAAGGTACAGTTTGCATAAAGAACAAATGTGGTTCTTGCCCTCAGAGAACTTAGAGTCTTATGGAAGAAAGGGACAGTGACCAAATAATGCCATGAGCACTACGAAATGATAACTGTGATGAATGTCCCTAGAAGGGGATGTTCAGCCATAGAAGAGGATTGACCAGTTAGGGAGGTCAGGTGAGTCTGCTTGGAGTAAGAAATTTGAGCTGAGCTTTTAGAAAGTCTGAATCGGAGTTAACTAGAAGATGGAGGGAGTAGTATTCTAGCCAGAGTAAACAGTAGATGCAAAGGCCCTGTGACTAATAGAACATGGTGGGTTTAAGGGATGGAAGGTAGCCAAGAGGGTGGAATGGTGAGCAGAAGGATGACCATGCAGAACCCTATAGAGCACATTCAAGTTTGGGACATTTGTCCCAAACATATGGTTATTCCAGCCAAGTACCGTCTACAGATGGACCCTTTGCCCCTGATATAGCTCATGACAAAAGTGTCTCTTGTACTTGCCAATGATGATTCTCTTCTCTATTCTGGATGTCCCCTTCACCTCTGTTCTAGAAACAAGAACCTAGAAAGGCCAAAGCCATTCATCACACAAGAACTTTGGTAATAAATCCAAATACAGTTAACACTGGGGAAAGACGTAATACTGAGAACTCTGACTTACTTTTCTACTCCAGGCCCCTCGCTCCCATTCTTCAATCAAAAAACAAGGTCACACCCTGCCCAGACCTTCAGGGTATAGCCCCCATACAAGCTCTAGCACTGTTCTTGTTCCTTCTTCTGCTTCTCTGCTTTTACCCTTCTCTGTTCCTGAGATCTCTGCCTCTTCATTTTCTTGGGAATGCCGTCCTTCCTCAGGAGTCAGACCCAATGTCCTTGGGTCTATTTTTGAAAACTTCCAGGGTCTGTGGTGAGAGAACACCATTGGCTTCTCTGCTCCTGGGTAGAGAGAAAGATCAGCTTCAGATCCTCAAAGCGGAAGGAAGAACATCTGGATTGTATTTTGTAGTTTTCTCCATGAATCTACGAAACAGACACACCCAAAACAAGCAAAAACGAAAACAAAAAAACAAAAAACCCTCAGAAAAACATTTCTCACGGTGAAGATTAATGTCCTCCCAAAGATCTTACTGACTCTTATTTCTATTTGTCTTCTGCACTCAAGTTTCAGCTTATTTTGCTATAGGAGTTTGTCCCGGAACTGATCCTGGGCTATAAGATGAAGCTTCTTTGAAATGGACAGGGCTTATCCCCAAGACTCATCCTACAAGGAGAGGGCGGTCCTCCCACATGACCATGCCTCTCTCCTCCTCTCATGCCATTGCTGCTTTCTCTGTGTACCCAAACTCTACCCCATAGGGAAATCTTCTTTCTTTTCCCTATGCCTCAGTCTAAAATGACCTCACTGGGGACATCTCTCTTGTCTCCCCATGGTCCCCTCATTGCCCATGTTCACACACTCCGTAAGATATTCTTCTTTCACAGCACGAATGAAAATTCTAGAAATAATTTTTATGTGACTAGTTAAGAATGCCTCTTCTATTTGATTGTAAATCCCAAGAGGGCAGAGCTTCTGTCTTGCTCTGTACCTGATTCCCACACCATCAACACAAAATAATCTTGGTTAACTATTGGATAGTTATTAAGTACCAGGCATTTTATGTAAATTAGCTCATTTAATCCTCACAACATTTCTGTAAAGTCGGTACCTTATAGAGGAAAGAAAGGGAGGCACAGAGAGTACTTATCTAAGATTGCACAGCCTTTAGTGTGCAGCCAGGATTGGAACTCAGGAAGATTGGCCCCAAAGACATAGATTACATATATGGTGAAATGCACACTTCTCTTATAAAACTTCAGTTTCTTAATATGAAAATAAGATTGATATTCGGGAAAGCTGAGAGTTAAGTATTATAGACTTTCTAAGTGGGTTGCTAAACTTGGATATTTTCTCATTTTTGTCTGGTTTCTACATAAATTGCAGTATTCTGAAACTACTCTTAAAATATGGCTTTTGCTTTCTCGTTCTCCTCATTGATTTTTATTTGCTGATATGTCCCATTACTATAGAATCAAGTTAACTTAAATAATTTGCTGATGTAAAAACTTATCTCCAAATGGGACAAAGATGGGATTTTCTCAGTGGTGAGATGGGCAAGATCTTAAACACTTAATGGAAATCACCTTCTTAGAGTTCGGAGATGCTCTAAAAAAACACATCTCCCTGTGTGTGCATGTGTGTGTGACTTTCCAAGATGAGAAGGTGTTATGAATCAGTGTATGAGCTACCAGGAACTCTGGGATTTCGGAGCTGGCCGGATCACTGGCTTTGAGGACACCCTTGGTCAGCTTACTTAGCTCCAGAGTGATTGATGGGAACTCAGTGGCCTCAGCCAGTTGTTTTCACAATAAAGCAAAGATTCTTCAATAGAAATAGATGATTAGAACATGTTCTTGGCCCGATTGCCCAAGGGGATTCAACGCCTGTCATTTTATAAGGGACCCCAAGTTCTTTTGCTCTTTTAGACTAAGAAATGCATTTAAGTCATGAACATGTAATTGATCAGAGAGGCTCCGTGCCACTTTACGACTGTCTTTGTTTCCTTCATTCAGTGCAATAAGCCAAACATGAGTATTTAATTCATCCTTAGTGGATTTAAAACTCACAGGGAAAGTTGGAACATCTTTTGATGTCAATGGAACATTGTTCCAGGGTGCCTGGGTGGCTCAGTCGTTAAGCGTCTGCCTTCGGTCCAGGGCCTGATCCCAGGGTCCTGGGATCGAGCCCCGCATCGGGTTCCCTGCTCTGCTGGGAGCCTGCTTCTTCCTCTCCCACTCCCCTGCTTGTGTTCCCTCTTTCGCTGGCTGTCTCTCTCTCTCTGTCAAATAAATAAATAAAATCTTAAAAAAAAAATAGAACATTGTTCTGAATAATTTTGTAAGAAGGCAGTGCTGGTGTGTTTTGTGAAAAGGACAACTCAGAGGAGGAGGTTAAGGAGGTGTGGAAGCCAGACCTTACTTGAAGGGAAATGACACATATTACAGATGAGACAGGAATGTTGGTGCTTCGAAGCAAGGACGCACCACATTCTCAGTGCAGAACAGGGAAAAGAATGAGGCAGATCACAGGGGCAGGGTATTGAGGAGAGATTTTTTTTAGAAGTAAGACTTTTGAAGAGTCGGATCCCATGGACCTCTTTGGGCACTAGAAAGAGAAGTAGAAAAAAAAATCCACTTTGGGAAAGCAAAAGGTTAGCTGCCCTCCAGAGCCACTAACGAGATTTCAGGGTCATTAACACAGTGTTTTGAAGGCCCATGTCAGAGCAAATCTCCTTCACACCACCGTTCCTTTCCAGTTTGTCCTCCGCTGATCAAGTGTGAAAGAGCTAAATCATTAGCAGGGCCAATGGGCGTAATCATAAAATAATCCATTTTTATATGACTAATCCAGACGTCAGTCCCATTGTGTGGCCTTTATGAAAGAATTCAGTGTCTCCTGAAGTGTAGCCTCAGAGCTCAGGCCTCACCCCGCTGAAATGGGTGGGGGATGGGAATGCTTGTTTTGAATGCAGATTATTTGAAGCCATCTAAAACTGACTGGATTGGAAAGGGGAGGAAGGGTGCCACCTGGGAATCTGCATTTTAACAATTTAACTTTCTCAGGCGCTGCTTACGCACATCTTCTTTTAAGCTCAGAAAGTGAGGCCAGATACTCTCCTTTGTCGACAAAATTAGCGATTTATCTCCGCATCCTCAAACCATACCCCATGATAAACGTCCTCCAATCAGGATTACCTTGTCTCCAGGGGTTTCCACTTGCTGGGCATGAAATACACACCCAAGCTCTCCTCTGCCTACTTTACCCTTCTCCCGAACAGCCAAGCTTCTCCCTCCCAGGCAAAGTCGTTCTCATGCCCAATGGGCCGAAAGGCGGTTTACACAGTGTATTTCACATTATTGATGTCTGAATCCCACAACTGCAAGTATGAAAGCATTAAAATTGCCCATATTTTAAATCTCATTATAACTCTTTAGTAGTTTCAATAAAATAACATAATTCTATTAGCTTTAAAAGTCATAACATTTAACAATTCTCCTCTGGTCTTTCTTCGGTATGTGTGATATGCTTGGGGATTAAAATATATGAACTGGATAAAAGACAAAGTCAAAATAAATACGAAAGCCCGGCATACAGGGTCATGAGCTTTAAGGAAATGAATTTAGATGAAAAGCAGCAGCCTGGGCATTTATACCAGTTATTGTGGATATGGATTTGGTCTTTTCATTTCTAGCTCTCTCTGGCCTTCTTCCTTTGCAGAGCAAATTTATTTTATCACACTTCAGTATAAGGTGTATCAAGTTTCCTGTTTTTGAACAATCAAAGCAGTCTCTTGTCATTTTAAAGCAAACTCTCAGCTGGCAATTTGACTTCGGTTTCCAGGAAGACATTGTTAATTAGCTTATGAAGATTATTTAGAGTAAAACCAGGCGTGTTTGAGTCTGTATCTGGTTTCCTCGAACAGGGCAGGCAATATTTGAAATGCGGTTGTCCGGGAGCCTGGGTGGCTCAGTCGGTGAAGCGTCTGCCTTCGGCTCAGTTCACGATCCCAGGGGTCCTGGGTTGGAGCCCTGCTTCGGGTTCCCTGCCCCACAGTGAGCCTGCTTCTCCCTCTCCCTCCGCGCCCCCATCTCCTCCTGCTTGTGCTCTCTTTCTCTGTGTCCAAAAATAAATAAATAAAATCTTCAAAAAGAAAAAAGGAAGAAAAGAAATGAGGTTGTCCTATGTTTTAAAATTTTTCTGAGACGCTGTCCCCTACAACCTCACTCAGATGTATTCTGGGAAATGACTAATAATGATGACAGTTGACTAAGAGGGAATTCAAATATCCTGTGTAATCGATCAAGATCTAGGAAGTTCAAGTGTCATTGGACAGAACCAGGCCCCTCAGGGCCCATCGTGGCACCCAACAGAGCACTGCTGGGCGGATAACGTGATCACGTCTTCAGAGAAGTCTCCAAGAAAAGCGAAGGAAATCCCACCCAGTACATACTGCAAAACTCAACGTCAGCTCTCTCTCACCGTAACAGAGTGCTGCCCCCGATCTCTTCCCTCTCTCAAATGCTTCTCATCCACTTTATCCAAATCCAAGCCACGCTGTCCTTTGCCTCCTGCCCCTTCCTCTCACCACCCCAGCGTATCTGCCTGCGACAGGGGCCCCGCCGGCAGGGACTCTCGCCCTCCTCCCAGACAGGGTCCAAGGCAGCAGACGGAGTAACAAAGCTTCCTTTTGCTTTACTCAAACCTTTATTTTCAACAACTTAGCCTTATTTTCACCTTTAAGACTAAAAATTTAGTCATTAATAAGTTTAAAACCTCCATCACTACATAGTTACTTCCCTGCATGGATGAAACTCGTATTTTTTTTTATAATTTTTAAGTGTCCGATTTAGTAGCATTAAGTACATTTATGTTGTGCAACTATCACCATTATCCGTTTCCAGAATGGTATTGCCTTTCTTTCTTTCTTTCTTTTTTTAAGATTTTATTTATTTATTTGACAGAGAGAGAGACAGGCAGTGAGAGAGGGAACACAAGCAGGGGGAGTGGGAGAGGAAGAAGCAGGCTCCTAGCGGAGGAGCCCGATGTGGGGCTCGATCCCAGAACGCCGGGATCACGCCCTGAGCTGAAGGCAGACGCTTAACGACTGAGCCACCCAGGTGCCCCCGTATTTTTAGTCCTGAAGTAACTAATTTTAGTCCTGAAGTAATTTAACTGTCCCCATCCTTATGAGAGGATGCCAACCTAACAGAAGTAGATTTTTATTTTTTCTTTTTCTTTTCTTTTTCTTTTCTTTTTCTTTCTTTCTTTCTTTCCTTCCTTCCTTCTTTCTTTCTTTCTTTCTTTCTTTCTTTCTTTCTTTCTTTCTTTCTTTCTTTCGAATTCTAATGACATGAGAATGGTACCTGTTTTTAACGTTAAAACTTACAGTGCAGAGAAAGCATGCCATACCCTTTCAAAATTCAACCCAATAATATTTATAGATGGCCAGACAATACCTATTTCCCTCGGCCTGACTGCGGGGGGGCAGATGGGCTTAATGGCCTCGTTCAGCTTCTGCACACTCCATACCCCCTCCCAGCACCCGCTGCTGGGCACTGTGATACCTGTCTCTCTCCTGAGCCCTGAGACAGGGCTTGGGGGGGGGGTCCCTCATTTGTAAGCTGGTGTGGTTGATTAGGCCTCCTGTGGCCTGAGATCATTTGTCGTTTTGGTGGCCAGAAGTTTCCTGACTTAAGGAAGATTGAGCAAAAAGAACCTGAAATCCTATAATAGCCAATCTTCTTGCTACTGTAAATGCATATCTTGGCTTCAGAAGACAAGGTCTATGAGACTAAGTCAGAAGGGGCATTAACTGAAACTACATCTTTACTAGTTTTCATTGAAGAAAATGTAATGGATAACATTAGGTTTCTCAAGAATTATTCTAATACTTCACTCCGCTTTTGCATGATGCATTTGATACACGCAGCATGAACTAAATGCATCAAGATTTAACTGCAGCCAAAATATAGGGGTCATGAGATCACTGTTCTATCTTTGATTCATTAGAAAAACTACGTCATGACCACAACCAACTTTAGTCCTCAGAACAAGTAGTCCAAGGACCTCATAGCAACAGAGAAAGACTTCCTGGGATAGAAATTTCGAATACAGGATTAAAAATAGGCTCTGTCACTCTAAAAAACTTAAAGTAGAACAGCCTTATGAGCCCTTTATGGAAAGCTAGCCAGCAACCCTAACCTGTGGGTCTCGTTGGTAATCAGCACGGGAGGTTTGGGAATGTTGCTTCGCTCCCCGTTTCGGGGGCTTCACTTTCCGGGTCCTCTTCTAAGCGAAGTCAAGCTAGTTGGGGGCCTCTCTTGTTTCTCTTGGTTCCTTCCTTTGCCCCTGTGCACCAGCCAAGACTCTTTGGGTCTGACTTCCTCCAAGTTCACACTGGCTGTAGCAATAAGGGAGTTTATTGTAAGAATGATGGGGATAGAACTCCAAATACAAAGAAATGTTGAGAACCTATAGAATCCCGAGGACCCTCAGGATCTGGATCCAGCCTACGCTACTCTATTCGGCTTGTTCTACAGGCTTCATCCTCTGCAATCCCAGACAGGCCTTCTCCATCTCCATTGAGAGGGACGCGGCAGTTGTCCAGCCCAGGAGTACGTTGGTCTGAGGTATAAGAGGAGAGTTCAGGACAGTAGGAAGACCTCAAAAGGAGGTCTGGAGACTGGGCCATTTGTGTTAGAACTCCATTCTCCAGCCAGTTACAGAGGCCAGTGGGATGATCCCACAGATAATCCTCTGGTCCTGCCCAAGCTCCTCCAGCCAGAAAGCGGGTGGGGAGGGTGCTTAGTGGCCAAATGGTAACGGCTACTATGTACTCTGTCCACTGTGTGCTCTAGATCCTGTTATATTTTTTCGGGTATGTGATTTGTTTAATCTTGCCTCAAGGCTCACTAGTGGGTTCAATTATTGTCACCATGCTCGAGAAGAGGTGGGAGTTAGAACAGTTAGGAGGTAGTCTACCGAAGGTCACATAATTGGTAAAGAACAGAGGCAGTATTTGAGCCCAGACTGGCTGACCCCAGATCTAGCCACCCAACTGCCACCCACCATACCTGCCTAATTCTCCCCTTTTCCCCCTTTGCGCTTCCTCCCCCTACTGTAGGATGATTGACAGGTCAAAGGGTTTGGTAAGAGTCAGGCACTGAGGTGAAACCCTTTTTGCCCTGACTACAAGCCCAAAGCACTTCCTCTGATCTTTCTCCACCTCTTCTAGCAGCTTCTACTGCTATTTCTATTCTATTCAACTACCAACTCCCAATTGGAACCAAGAGCTAAATTCAGATTTCCTAATTTGGACAGAAGGCAGCATGTAATGTTCTTCACTGAGGCAGAGAACAAATGCCCACTGAACACCAGAAAACAATTTTCCACAAAAAACATGTGGGGGGAAAACAAAGAAGAAAAAAAACCCATAATATACAGGAATTTATTCCAAATGATGAATCACTCCTGTTTTATCAGATTACTGTCATACCTTAGGGCCACTAAAATATAATTTAATGCTTGATTGTAAACGGTCTTCTCTGCTTCTCTCTTTATTTCACATCTGTGAAAGAGTCCTCAAGACCCAATCCAAATGTCAGCTCCTCGGCGTGGCTCCCCGTCACTGCTTCCCCTAAGGCAGACGAGCGGAATGTTCCCATCTTCGGGTTCTCAAAGTCTTTGGTACACATGCAGCCCCGTTGCAACATCACTGCTTGTTTCCATAGACTTTTCTCCCTTGTATGATTGTGATTTTACTTAAGAATTGTAACTGGCTTGCGGGTCTATATTTCTCAATCCTCCCTCATAATGCCTGGTACAAAGTAATTCAATAAATATTAATTCACCAATCTCACTGGGCTGCCTTCAGCTTGTCTAGTACATTCTGCATTTTCCTGCCTTAAGGCTTACAGACTTATTCTAACTGGTTGAATGAGCATGTCGGACTCAGTGGGGCGCTTTGTACTGAGAGCAACTCTCCTCCATCCCTCCGTTGCGTCTTCAAACCCGCTGTTCAGACCCACTCTGAACAACACCAGGATGAAATCTCGGGCAAGCCTTGCAGTTTTTCTGTTCAGTCTCGGGTGATGAACGATCTCTCCGAGGCAGACGAGGTTCGATCACTTGGTCAAAATCACAGAGCTAGTAAGTGGCGGAGCGAGAACCCGTGTCCATTTGTCCACGTTCCAGGCTATTTGTCCTTCCTGCTTCCAAAGTCATTTGTGCAGAAAATCCCTTGTTTTAGGAGGAAACCGCCTGGAAAGTCAGTGCCTTTAGAGAAGGCTTTAAATTTCAACAGAGCAGGAACCCGCTCTGAAGAGCCCTGGGCCATCGGTGCTCTTTGCTGCGTCCGCTTCACACCTGCAGCAAGGAACCTGATGTCAGCTGCCTCAAACGTACCACGCGGCCCTGCCTTTGCATTGACTCTTTCTGCTGGGGATGCCCTTGCGTAAGTTAGGGGCAACAGCCCCCCTCCGTGAAGCTTTGCAGTCAGGTCTGGCGGCTCTTTCCTCTGGGTTTCATTGAACCTCTGTTGGACCTGTGTCATAGTGTGTGTGTGTGTGTGTGTGTGTGTGTGTGTGTGTGTGAGTTCCAAGAGAACAAGGACCATGCCTTCTTATCTATACATCCCTAGCTTCTAATTCAGTACTTGCCATTCAAGTATAAATTTTATCAAGCTCCTAATAATGCTCCAGGCCCTTGCTGCACACTATGGATATACAGTAATAGTCTCTGCCCTCAAAAATTTTCAGTAATGATACTAATTGCAAGTTCCCCCAACTCATTTCCCTCCTTCTCCCACCATGACTGCATCTGTGTTCTTGGGGTCCTATTTTATGCTGAGGTATTGGGTTGCTGGGTGGGGAAGGAGGTATCTCATCTTCCATTACTATCTACGAAGGACCCTAGCACATGGCTCCCAAGAGTCTTGTCTGGAAGGCTCCTTGAAGTCAGACTTTCTGTGTCTTTAAAGCTTACAAAGATTCATTCTTCACTGCCCCCCCCCCCACCACAGGAAGATTTGAGAGGCTGACCAAGACCTTGTCTACTTCCGGCCTCTGCAGGGCACACGGTAGCTGCTTTTAAGCCCCCCTAAATCTATTGTGCGTTCCTGTTATGCATCATACCCTTTGGCTTGTCCCCACCCTCCACCCCAAGGCACAAGAGTCCCTCTTTCTCAGGCTCTGACAACGCTTGGCCACCCTCCCCCGCACTGAAGGAAGAGTTTCCTTTCACAAGGTGGAAGGCTGTTCAACTCACCGTAAGTTTTTCTGTCTCAAAGCCTTTTCACTTCCTTCCGCTGCTGCAACTTCTCCCCGAAGCCGTGGTGTGTAATGGGAATGGCCCAAAGAGGAAAAGAGGGAGAGACAATTTTGAATAAATAAATTTCGAAAATATTATGACGGACAGCTGCTATAGCAATAGCAGCTAACTAGTTCTTAGTTCTCATAATGTGCCAGGAACTACAAAGAGTAATTCCTATGCCTTACATAAATTTATTGTCACAACAACCCACATAGTAAGTCAAATGGTTATCCCTGTGTTACAAACGAGGTGCGGGCAAGATGGAGCCATGGAGCCCACAGGTGTTGGGGCCTGATGGGAGCCCGGGCTGTCTGGCCCCAGGAGCCACTTCCAACCCCCACTCCTATGGCCTCCCTCCATCTTGTGGCTCACCCTGGACCCGAAGTAGCTGACGACAGCGCAGTGTGGCGAGTCCTATCGCAAACCAGCACAGAGTGGGCACCCAAAAGATACTTGCTGAAAGAAGGCAAATGAACAAATGCAAAAATATGGTTAAAAAAACCACACGCAGGGGCAACTTATCGGGGAAATGGCCTGGGGGCTCTTCATCATATTCTCCAGTCCAAGAAAAATGTGATAAGTTGGACACTTTTGCATGTTCTAGAAGAAACAATGACTGTTCTGAGCACAGAGCCCTAAATCCTTCTGTGTCCAGACATGTGATGGACCAGAGCCAAAAGCCAATGTACATCTGAAAAGAACTCCCTCGAATGAATATATTTACATTTATTCCATAAACTTGCGCTTCCTTTCCAAGCAATGACATCCATCAACCACTCTTCAAAGTCACTCTCGCTGAGGTAAGAGAGCGGTCATGCTGGAGCTCTATTTTTAGCTGGCCTGTGGGTTGGGGCTTGCAGATATATTTACATATTTACATATTCTGCTTGGGTCTTGATATTTTTCTTTTCCTTCACTCAGTCTTGGAGCCCGTGTTTACTTCATCAGCAGCTCGAAGTGAAAATCTCGAGGGCCTCCAGCAGGGAAAATCAGTTTCAAGTGTTTTTAAAGCTCAGTTCTTGATAGCATTGGAGCTGGCTCATCACGAAGAAAATTAAGATAATAATAAAGATTTTCAAGAGACCTCAAAGTGTGTTTTAACTGCATAAAAATTGCTTTTAAAGAGCAGTGAGCCATAGGATCTTTGAGCTGGAAGAAATTTTTGGATTTTTTACCGTCAGTGTTCCTGCTTTAATCCAGTGTGAATATTCACACTACGATGACTTTGTATAATATCTCATTGACGCGTGCCCGGCACGATAGTGGGTTTGGGGAAAGAAGTGCTTTTAATAAGCATATGGACTTCTTGAAGGGGCCAGCCATGCACACCTTTGTGAAGCAGAACATAAGGCACGTAAGATAGAAACGATTGAGAGATAAGTGAATCTCTCAGACAGTGAGTGGGAGGTGCTCTGGAGAGATCTTCTGTTTATGGGCTGAGTTGTGTCCCACCCCAAGTTCATTTGGTGAAGCCTTTACAACCCTGTAACCTCAGAATGTGACCCTGTTCGGAGATAGGGCCTTTAAAGAAGTGATTAAGGCAAAATGAGGTCATACAGGTGGGGTGTAATCCAATAGGAAGAGGAAATTAGGGCACAGACGCGCAGGCACAGGGAAAAGGCCATGTGAAGACACGGGTGGGAGGTGGGGGGGAGACAGCCACCTGCAAGCCAAGGAGACGGAGAAGCCTCAGAAGAACCCACCCTGCTGACTTCTTGTTCTCAGACCTCCAGCCTCTAGAACTGTGAGAACATCAGCTTCTATTGTTTAAGCCGCCCAGCCAGTGGTCCATTTTCAAGGCAGCCCTAAAAACGAGAACATTTCCCTCAGCGGGAGCACAGCAGGAAAATCTGCAGAGGACGGAGGAAAGGAAATCAGCCTGAACGACAGGTCTGTAGACGGGAACGGGAATTCCTGGTACGGGGTAGGAGATACTCATTTGAACCGGATGAAATTGCTGATACTTGACTTCTTCTGGACCATACGAGCGGCAATTTCACATGGTTCAGCCCCATATTAACAAGGGGCCTGGAGCAAGAGTGTGGCTCCCTATCACAATGGCGAGTGATGACAGACCGTGATAGAGCCTCATGGTCACAAAGTACCCACCCTGCTCCGTGACTGGGGGCAAGTTTCCTCTCAGACCCTCAGTTTCTTCTTCTGTGAAATGAGGACAAAAACTTGTACCTAGCTCACATGATTGTTGGGAGCTTAAAAGTAGATGATGCCCATAAGTGCTTAGCACAGGGCCTGGGACATAGTCAGAGAGCTCAATACATGTTAGGATAGCTTTAAGGACTCCCCATGATGCAGGCAATAAGAGCTAAATCAAAATAGCTTTAGAGGGAAAGGAGGATGGTGGAAAGGACAAGGTGCCTCACAGAACACAAAGAAAGAACTTAGCTCGGTGGTTCTCAAATGGGGATGATTTTGCCCTCCGGGGGATACTTGGCAATGTCTAGAGATATCGTTGGTTGTCACAACCACGGAGGTGCTACTGGCATCTAGTGGGTAGAAGCCAGAGATGCCGCTCAACATCCTACAAAGCCCAGAACAGCCCCACGACAAAGAATTTTCTGGTCTCAAATGTCAACGGCGTTGTTATTGAGAAACCTCTGACCAACAGCTGGGGAGTGACCAGGAGGTGACTCAAGATCGATGTGTCCTGGCCTTTAAGTTTTTGTCTCCTGGCCCCGAGCTCTCCTCTCCTCTCTTCTCTGTGATCCTGGGGTTGAGTCTCTACAAGTCACATTTCTGCTTTGCTGACTGGTTCCATGTCAGGCCCTGTCAAAGGCAAGGGATGCCAGAGTCTGGGAGATTGGAGGAGGTGAAGAGCTCGGCCCTGCCAGTTGTCTTGTTGCTCCGGACTGTCTTTACCCCAGCACCCAGCTGGTTCTAGTAGTGATTGATTCCAGTTTCTAGCTTTGTTTTGCACACCTGTAACCTGCCTCATGGTGACCCCTCAGAGATATCGGTGCCAGCCAGCCAGCACCCTCTTCCTGAGGTCAGCCCATGGAGACTTCTAGTGAGTTCTAGAGGCACCAGCACTACAGGACAGTCCCCTTTAGAGGTTTGTCACAGATGTGCACACCGCTCTTCCAAACCTATAGGTTCTGGTAATTCCAACTTCTTCCATTTGTTCCCTCAGCCTTACGGATATCAGCTACCTCCTGACATTATTCTCTTTGTCTGATTTCAGTGTTCCCTTTTTTGCCTCTAGAACTTCACGATACCTTTTAGCCAATGCTCATTACAGGCATACCTAGGAGATCTTGCTGGTTCAGTTCCAGCCTACCACAATAAAGCAAATATCACGATAAAGTAAGTCAAATGAATTCTTTGGCTTCCCGGTGCACATAAAAGTTGTATTTGTACTGTACTGTAGTTTATGAAGTGTCCAATAGCATTATGCTAAAAAATAATGTACCTACCTTAATTTAAAAATACTTTATTGCTAAAAACGCTATCATCTGCTTTCAGTGAGTTGTAATTATTGATCACAGATCACCACAGCAAATAGAATAAAGAAAATTTTGAAATATTGTGAGAATTATCCAAATGTGACACAGAGACAAAGTGAGAAAATGCTGTCGGAAAAATGGTGCTGATACAAATTATGGAAGCAGCCCAAGTGTCCATCGATAGATGAATGGATAAAGATGTGGTATACATATACAATGGAATATTATTCAGCCATAAAAAGAATGAAATCTTGCCATTTGCAGTGACATGGTTGGAACTAAAGGGTATAATGCAAGCAAAGTAAGTCAGTCAGAGAAAGAAAAATACTCATATGTGGAATTTAAGAAACAAAACAAACGAGCAAAGGAGAAAGAGAGAAGACAAATCAAGAAACAGACTCTTAACTATAGAGAACAAACTGTTGATTACCAGAGGGGAGCTGGGGGGAGGGATGGGGGAAACAGGTGATGGGAATAAAGGAGGGCACTTGTGATAAGGATCGGGTGACGTATGGAAGCGTTGAATCACTATGTTGTACACCAGAAACTACTATAACACTGTATGATAACTACACTGGAACTAAAATAAAAAATTTAACTAAAAAGATAAATAAAATCAAATTTAAAAAGGAAAAAGGAGACAAATGACACTAAGAGACTTGCTCGATACAGGGTTGCTACAAATCTTCAGTTTGTAAAAAGAAAGAAAAAGGCAATATTTGCGAAGTGCAATAAAACAAGGTAGCCTATGTTAACCTTTTGTTAAAATATCTGGTATGGTTTCTGTTTTCTTGACTGAACTTGGCTGACTGATGGACACACACATTTACTTCATCCTTCTTTTTCTACAGAAAAGAAGGGGCCCTACCCCATAACTCTACAGTGTAGATATTGCAGGTTCAGCCACCTGAGGAGAGAGAATCTCTCTTAACCCCAATTATAAATTCCCAAAAAAGGAATTCGAATTGGTCCAGTCATGTGCCCTTCTTTGTTCAATCAGCTGTGGAAGAAGACAGGGCCATGTTGTACAAAATGGCAGCCTTTCTTCCCAATTCAGGTCAAAGGTTTAGTAGGAAGTTATTTCCCAGGTCTTTGAAACTCCAAAGTTTGTCCACTTAATTTAGTTTCTGTTGGTTGTAGTTTTAAAGTCAAATGGTGCCCTCAGAATTGTTCTCAGTAAACCAGTGTAAATATTGGGCTTTTGCATTTTCCCATTTGATCTTAGCAGAAAACAGAGAGGTGATATCTTTTAGGAAAGATGATACAAACTCATTGGCACCTTAAAAAATATGGCGCATGTGATTTACTTTGGAGCCATCGTCTTCCTCTTCTAGATCTAGCCAGATCCTAAGGCTAATCTAAATACAGATCGGGAAAAAAAACTAAATAAAACCTGGTTTCCAAAAGACTGAAAAGTCCCAAATACTAAGTTTTTGAAAGAGTTCAAAATTTTAGGAAGAGTTAGTTAACTGATGAGTCCTGTTCTGAAGATTTCCTCTGGGCTTGCGGGTTCATGAAAAAAACTCTGGATACAGACGCTGAGCCACGGGTTTAATCCTGTCTCCAAAACATATGCCTCAACTAATATATCTGAATATCAGGTTCCTCAGCCATAAAATGGGGATTTTATGCTCAAGCTCACAGGGTTGGTGTCATGATTAAATAAAATAATACTTGTGGAAGCTCCTAACAGTATGTCCAGAATGTGTTCTTCCATAACTGTGACTCATATGCCAATCCTCTGCATTGGCAGTTTGTTCCTGAGCTGAAGTGTTTGAACACAAGTCAAGACTTGATCATTGCACTCAAACATAGGCCTATCACACCAAAGAAATGTCTCCTGAACATGGCCTTGCTCAGTCTCCAGTTCCCATATCCACAATATCAACGGGACACAGAGACTTCTTGGCAGCTGGACAGACAGGTGCCCAGTGGCACAGTAATATCCGGCTAAGAATATAAATTCTGGAGTCAGGATGAGCTGGACTTAACATTGCTACATATTAGCTATAGGACTTTGCACAAATTATTTCCACTCCATCCATAAAATGAGACCGATAATGACAGTGGCTGTCTATGAGATAAACCATGTAAAGCTCTTAGCTCCGTGAATGCCTGTTACTTGGGAAACATTCAATAGCAGTTGGGTTAGCTTTGCTTTTATTATTTTCTGTCAGTAAGCCTTTGGGGATTAGTTGGAGAATTTGTAAAGCCTAAAGTCAAAACCGTTCCCATTAGATAAAGAAACCAGGAGGGTTTGAAGGCATATAGACTTCTTTAATTTCAGAGCACATTCCATTTCTTAACACTTTTCTCCTATAGCTGAAAAATTTTCCCACTTTTTCCCGCTGGTCATCACGGTGCTCCATGACCACGCACTTAAAGTGATCTGTGACATCAACAAAGATGGCAGGTTCCTCACGAGGCACCTGTTACTTGCATTTCTCTTTTTGTGACAAGCTCTTGCGCAAGATTTCTAAAGTTTGGGTACTATTAATAGGAAGTTCAGTGCCTGTTTGGAGCCATGTGACCTTTATCCTATGGGCTAGAGAGTCCTCCATGAACCAAGACCAGCCATTTTGAACACACTGCATAGCAGCTACACCAGGACTGCCTTAGGTTGCAGACTGAACATAAAATAATCCCCAGTGAGATGGGGTTAAAAAATATTTAAAGGAGAAATGTGTTTTAAAAAATATGGCACTATTTTTAACTTTTTGAGGTACCTCCACACTGTTTTCCAAAGTGGCTGTACCAACTTGCATTCCCACCAACAGTATAAGAGGGTTCCCCTTTCTCCAGATACTCTCCAACATCTGTTGTTTCTTGACTTGTCAATTTTTGCCATTCTAGCTGGAGTAAGGTGATATCTCAATGTGGTTTTGATTTTAATTTCCCTGATGGCTAATGATGTTGAACATTTTTTCACATGTCTGTTAACCATTCATATGTCTTCATTGGAAAAGTGTCTGTTTATATCCTCTGCCCATTTTTTGATTTGATTATTTGTTTCTTGGGTATTGAGTTTGAGAAGTTCTTTATAGATCTTGGATACCAGCCTTTTATCTGTAGTGTCATTTGCAAATATCTTCTCCCATTTCGTGGGCTGCCTCTTTGTTTTGTTGATTGTTTCCTTTGTTGTGCAGAAGCTTTTTATTTTGATGAAATTAAAAATAGAGCTACCCTCTGACGCAGCAATTGCACTACTGGGTATTTACCCCAAAGATACAGACGTAGTGAAGAGAAGGGCCATATGCACCCCCATGTTCATAGCAGCATTGTCCACAATAGCCAAACTGTGGAAGAAGCCTAGATGCCCATCAACAGATGAATGGATAAAGAAGATGTGGTCCATAGATACAATGGAATATTTCTCAGCCATCAGAAGGAATGATCACCCAACATTTGCATCAACATGGATGGGACTGGAGGAGATTATGCTAAGTGAAATAAGCCAAGTAGCGAAAGACAATTATCATATGGTTTCACTTATTTGTGGAACATAAGGAATAGCAGGGAGGACATTAGGAGAAGGAAAGGAAAAATGAAGGGGGAGGTAAACAGAGGTGAAATGAACCATGAGAGACAATGGACTCCGGGAAACAAACTGAGGATTTTAGAGAGGTGGGGGTGGGGGATGGGCTAGCCCAGTGATGGCTATTAGGAGGGCACGTATTGCATGGAGCACTGGGTGTTATACGCAAACAATGAATCATGGAACACTACATCAAAAACTAATGATGTACTGTATGGTCACTAACATATCATAATAAAATTTAAAAAATGGGGCACCTGGGTGGCACAGCAGTTAAGCGTCTGCCTTCGGCTCAGGGCGTGATCCCGGCGTTATGGGATCGAGCCCCACATCAGGCTCTTCTGCTATGAGCCTGCTTCTTCCTCTCCCACTCCCCCTGCTTGTGTTCCCTCTCTCGCTGGCTGTCTCTATCTCTGTCGAATAAATAAATAAAATCTTTAAAAAAATAAAAAAATAATAAAAATAAAAATAAATTTTTAAAAATAAAAATTATGGCAAATGTTTCATATTAATTTGCAAAGTTGTTGGTTGTAGTTTTATCCATGATCCATGATCACCAACAGGAGAATACATATAGATCATGACATTTTCCTAAATGAAATAATATGCAGCACTAAAAATGAATGAACAATAGGTTCATTTTGAATATGGATGACCCTTAGAAATATAATGTGAAGTGGAAAAGGGAACTTGCAAAAAAATGCAATTCTTATAAAATGGTATGATACAATTTTCTAAAGTTCACAAGCAAGCAAAATTAAATAATATATTGCTTAAGGAAGCATTTATATGCAAGACATCTATAACGAAAGTAAAAAGGATGATTTTTTTCCCAGTTTGAGAAATATTTTATTTAAAAAAATGAAATGGTGGGGCGCCTGGGTGGCTCAGTTAGTTAAACATCCAACTCTTGATTTCGGCTCAGGTCATGATTTCAGGGTCATGAGATCGAGCCCCGTGTCCAGCTCTGCTCTGGGTGTGGAGCCTGCTTAAGATTCTCTCTCTCCCTCTGTCCCTCCCCACCCCTCTTTCCCCCGCTCTAAAAAATAAAAATAAAATAAATAAGAAATGGTGTGATGTATTCATACAACGGAATATAATTCAGCAAGAGAAAGGAACCAATTACTGATGCTTGCGACAGTGTGAATGAATCTCAGACATTACTCTGAGAAGGAAGCTTGTGCACTGTATGATTCCACTCACAGGAAATTCAAGAACAGGTAAAACTAGTCTATAGGGATAGAGATCAGTATAGTGGTTACCTCGCTGTGGGGGTTGGGGAGGCGAATGGAGGTTGGACGTATTAACTGAAAAATTTGCTGGGAAAGAGCCTGAGGGAACCTTTTAAGTGATTCTATTTCTTGATCTGGGTGATGGTTACATGGGTGTTTATATATGTAAAATTTCACCAAACCGAACACTGAAGATGTATGCAGTTTACCATATGTGAGTTATACCTCAGTTTAAAAAATAATTAAAATATTTATAATCGTAGGTGGTGATATATATTTTGATTTTAAAGTCCTTTTTGGTAACATAAAAAGTAACCAACCTCACATATGTATCAGAATTTATTTTGACATTATGTCTGTCCACAAAATCACAGAGAAACTCTGCTCTAACATAGTGACTTTTCTCATAGCACTTAATTTATCCTCCCTTATTTATATGACTCCTCTCCTCCACCAGACTATAAAGACGGAGCACGGAAGCCATGTCTCCATGGTTCCCAAACTGTACACCAAGGCACCTTGTCCTGTGGTATCTTTTAAATTTTGAGAGATACACAGCCACATTTCATCAGGCATGACATGAACTTATAGCTTAAAGTAGATCAGCTTCAAATTTACTGTTTACTGTCATGAAAGGCAAGTAAACATGAGATCAGCATGGGATGGGAAATGAAGCAGTGTCCAATCTAATTCCAAGGATTGAGAATTTGTGCAGTGCCCAACAGGCACACTCATCTCAATAAGTAATTGCAGTTATTTAGAAACGAAATGAAAATATTATTTTTCTTTCAATTTATGTGTAGCTCAAATGGCTACTGAATCATTAACCCATAAGCATTTATGAAGTTGTTTTTATCTAACTATTAATTAAACAAAGAACTATTAGATATTACTTTCACAAGTCTAGGGATGTCATGAAAATCCTACTGAGACATGAAGGGTGCCATGAACAAGGAAGTTTGAGAATCTCTGCCATGACTCTTTATGATGTACCCATAAACATAATCACATACACACACACCCATAGAAATTACCCAGCATAGTGTCTGATGTACAATAATTTCTCAGCAAATGTGTTGAAGAATGAATGAATGAATGAATGAATGAATGAATGAATGAGGAAGCCATGCTTCTCTGGCCTATGTTCTCATGCTTGGAAGTGTGTTGAAGTTACTCAGATCAGTATGGAGTCCCCTTAGTTAACCAAATCCCAGTGTTCCATTGAACAGGTCAAGGGTAAGGGAATGGAACCCAAGGAGATTCTAAGAGGACGGGGGCACCGCCTGGGAGGTGCATGGGAGGGCTTCACCAAGGAAGTGAGCGTTACAGGAATTGCAAGTGTAGGATGGAGAGAGAGGTTGGCATCTGAGATGGAAAGCGTTTCCGCCATAAGGGCTGTCATGACTGGAAGCACATGAGAAAGCCCGAGCACAAAACCATAAGGGCACAGAGAAGGAGCCGAGGGAGGGACTGATCAAAGGGAAGGGAGGTGTGCGATGAAACAAGAACAGGAGGTCCTGGCTGGCAGAAGCAGGGAAGTGACACATGGAAGAATCCGGAGGTCAAGTCACTGAATCTGAATTTATTTAGAATGCATTGAAGAAAAAGAGCAGGTCGGATATTTAAAGAAGGGGCGATATGGTCAGAGACGTGGGAGCAGAATGTAATTTTAGTGCCAATGCCTGCAATGAGGCAGCGAGGGTAGAGAAGGCCACCTGGTTGACATGTGGCTTTGCAGAGCCCCCAGATGGGCTCCAAGCAGGGTTCGAAAGGTACTCAGAAGCATGAGGGAGCGTGCAAAATAGAACCCCAGGTAGGTTCCTTGGGGAGAATAATCGGCTATGTTAGAATGGTTGCAAATGAAGAAAAACGATTAATGTTTTCTCTTTAGGCTAAAACGTTCCACGCTGAATGCATTCCTACGAATGTGTTTAGAGAACATGATCTAGATAAGCGTCACCTTACGCCTACCGTGGAGGCCAAGGGAGATGTGGTTCGAATATCAAAATCGGCTCACACATGGATTACATCCTCGGAACAAAGGCTCCGGATGGCTCACCAAGTTGGTGGTGGGATCTGCCTGCAAGGCTCATACCAAGTTTTGTCTTGTTCTGTCCTTAAGAGGCTCATTCATTTTGTCTGACAGCTCAAATTTTAATGTAGATCTCCTACCAGCATTATCCCTACATCGTCATACCATTTAAAATAAAGTATTTGCGGGGCGCTTGAGTGGCACAACGGTTAAGCGTCTGCCTTCGGCTCAGGGCGTGATCCCGGCGATCTGGGATCGAGCCCCACATCAGGCTCTTCTGCTATGAGCCTGTTTCTTCCTCTCCCACTCCCCCTGCTTGTGTTCCCTCTCTTGCTGGCTGTCTCTATCTCTGTCGAATAAATAAATAAAATCTTTAAAAAAATAAAATAAAGTATTTGCATCTGCTTCAACTTGGAACGTTTTATAACTTCACGTCAGAACTTCATTCTTAGTTGAACCATTATGCTCTTGGCACGGGAGATACACTTACTCTAAAGGGCCAGTTATCGTTTCCCTAATTCTTTGAGGTTGCGTCGCACCGTGGTCTTCTTGATGCCTCGCTTGAAGCAATGGCGTCTATGTGGTCAGCACCCCTGAGAAATGCCTGGGAGGCAATTGATGGAAATTCATGCAACTGGGAAACTTGGGATCAAATCCCAAGTCTATCACACATTTACTGTGGCCTCAGCCTAGTCGTGTTACCTCTCGGAGCATTTGCTTCCCCGCCCATCTGGTGACAAGAGGCTGTATGTCTCTCTGGGCAGAGCCTGGGTCTGAATTCTAGGGCCACCATTTGCTAGCATTCTGAACCAAAAGAAGTGACTCACCCTGAGTCCAAATTTTATTGTGTGTAAAATACAAATAACGATCTCTTTCCCATGGGGCCATTGAGAAAAATAAAGGCAATTATAAGTAGAGTTGCCAAATATTTTGCTTGGAACCTCGCCTGCTGGTATTTGAGCTCTCCTTTGGACGCAGGAGGACAGGGACTTTTTTTTAATGAGGTTTTTATAGTTATAGATACTGTAATGGTAAGTGTTACAGCTATCTTGTCATGCTGTGATTTAGGTGCCATTATTCCTGCTTACTCTCTAGGCTTATGCCCACTCTGCTGATTTGCAAATTAGATGTTAAGTAGGGGACTTGATTCTTTATAAATTCTGGTGCACGAGGCAGAGTGGCTCTATGCAGCCGAGCGCAGTTCAGAGCTGTGACCAGGCAGGTAGCAATTAGGAAATAATGCTGAACACTTATTTTATAAACATACAGTGCAAGTCAGTCTTGGGTTTACTTTCATCTTATTTATTCAGCACTTTTGTTTTCTCGAGTCGTTGTTCTTAAACTTCGTTTCTTTTTTTTAATTTTTTAAGTTCTTTTATTTCAGTTAGTTAACATACAGTGTAATATTAGTGTCAGGTGTACAATATAGTGATTCAACACTTCGGTACATCACCTGGTGCTCATCAAAAGTGCTCCTTAATCCCCATCACTTATTTCCCTCTTCCCTCCACTTCCTTCTCCTTAAATTTCATTTCTTATTATAAGAATAATACATATTTATTTTTAAAAATTAAAAAAATATGTATTACTTTTTTAAAAAACTGTGATGTTGGAGATAACCACCACTAATATTTTGTTGTATAGATTCCTCTGTGTATGTGTGCGTAGATACAGATGACTATGAATACAATTTTACTGTGAACGGAATGTTGCAATTTTTTTTCATGTAACATTTTTCTTTTCTTTTTTAAAGATTTTATTTATTTAATTAATTTTATTTAAATTCAATTAGCCGACATATAGGACGTCATTAGTTTGTTTTTTGTTTTTTTATTATGCTATGTTAGTCACCATACAGGACATCCTTAGTGTTTGATGTAGTGATCCATGATTCATTGTTTGCATATAACACCCAGTGCTCCATGCAATACATGCCTTCCTTAATACCCATCACCGGCCTATCCCAATCCCCTCTGAAACCCTCAGTTTGTTTCCCAGAGTCCATAGTCTCTGGTGGTTCATTCCCCCTTCTGTTTACCCCCCCCTTCATTCTTCCCTTCTTTCTCCTACTGATCTCCCTGCTATTTCTTATGTTCCATAAATGAGTGAAACCATATGATAACTGTCTTTCTCTGCTTGACTTATTTCACTTAGCATAATCTCCTCCAGTCCCGTCCATGTTGCTGCAAATGTTGGGTAATCATTCTTTCTGATGGCTGAGTAATATTCCATTGTATATACAGATGTAACATTTTTCTTACTGTAGCAAAATATACATACAATAAAATTTACCATTTTAGCATTTTAAAGTGTACAACTCAGTGTCCTGAAGCACATTTGCAATGTTGTGCAATCATTACCACTATTTGGTTCTAGAACCTTTTTAAAACCCCAGAAGGAAATCCCATACCCATTAAGCTATCACTCCCCATGCCTCTCTCCTCCCAGTCCAGGGAAACCACTAATCTGCTTTCTGTCTCTGTAGATTTACCTATTCTCGATGTTTCATATAAATGGAATCATAAATATGTGATTTGTGTCCAGCATCTCTCACTTAGCAAAATATTTTCCAGGTTCACCTGTGTTCTGGCATGTATCAATACTTCATTCTTTTATCTGATTGAATAATACTCCATTTGTGTATATACCACATATAGACCTGCCTAAGGGACTATATTTCTAACAACTCTAATTCTCACAACAATTCTGGAAGATGTATGATGTGATCGTCATTTTACAGAGGAGAACATGGATAAAGGATGTTATACAAGTGCATATGGTATTAATATTGGTGCCAGAGTCCGAACCCAGGTCTGTCTGTTTGCAAAGCCTATACACTTTCCATTTAAATTGTTACACGCAAATAATGAATCATGGAACGCTACAACAAAACTAAGGATGTACTGTATGGAGACTAACATAACATAATAAACATAACATAATAAAAAATTATTAAAAAAACAAAATAAATAAATTCTGTTCACAGAACTATTTCCTTAGGAGAAAGGTCTAGAAGCAAAATTTATAAATCACAGGACAAAATTTTAAATTATTTATTGCCAAACTTTTTAAAGGTGAGACACTTTTGGTAACTTCATTAAGCTTGAACCAAGAATTTTAAAGATTTAATTTAGTTCCAGAGTGCCTTTCAAAAATTGATGCTATGATTTTTTGGCATGAAGGCCATATTCAAATTACAGAAAAATGAGTTCTTGTTTAATATCATATATTGACTGCCAAGACACCAATGTGAATTTAAGGAGTCTCAAACTCTAGAAGGAGTAGTTAGAATTGATGATTTCATGCTCTGAGTCTTTTGCATTTGGCTAATTGTGATCAATCTTTTGATGAGTAATTCAAATCCGGAGGTTGTCAACATGGAAAAGGGGGCTCTCTCCAAATTCCCTTTAGGAGAAGAGTTGGTATTAGGGACAGAATGTTCAAATCCCTGAGAAAACATCAATTTTTGATAAGTGGGAATGTGTTTTCCAAAGGGTACCCGCTGCTCTGTGTAAAAACTAGTTCTGATCATTGCTCTAACTTCTGTACTAAATACCAGATTGAAAATAATTTTGGGGGCTATGAGTAATCTTGGTTTAATGGCTATAACAGAACCAGTTCTGAGTCAGTAGAAACCAAAAGTTGGTTCATTGGAGGTTTTTAAAATACTTTTACTTATTTGGTAAGAAAGAATGTAATGCAGATTGTCATCATTAAATGTTCCATAATACAAATAATTTTTACCTGACAAATTGTTTCCATCTGGTGTCTTGTTAGAATGATATAACCTTATTTCAGTTACTAATTTCTATTACTTGCATTAATTTCAAAGAAGTTGTGATACGATTAAAATGTATTTGCCTAGGCAACAAATATTTCCTGGAACCTACTTTGTTAAGTCACTAAAGATCTATCAATGAACAAAACAAATAACTCTCCACCTTCATGAACGTAGCTACGGTAGAAGGATGGTTGGATGATACAAACCCGATAAACAAAATGCTTTGCATCTAATGGTGATAAACCAAGAAAAAGCAAGATGAGGGATAGAATGTGCCAGAGAAGGTAACTTTTGAACAAGGTCCTAAAGAGAGAGAATGTGCTACGCAGTAATCTGGCAGGAAAGATGGTTCAAGCAGGGATATCAGTAGGAGTAAAGATCCTGGAGAAAGATTTCAGTTGGAGGATTCAGGAACAGCACAAGGGCCAACAGGACCACAGCAGAAGGAGTTGGGGAAGGAATGGTCAGCAATGAGGTGACAGAAATCTAGGGCCATAGAGGTCTTTGTAAGGATTTTGGCTTTTCTTCTGAATGGGAAACTATTGCAGGCCTTGAGTGATGTATTTATTAAAAGGTTGACTCTGTTTGCTATGTGGAAAAATGACCATAAAGAGGTATGAGTAGAAACAAGACCTTCTAGAAATCTAGTGCAGTCAACCAGGCTAAGATGATGGTGGTTTGGGTCCAGGGTAGAAATGGTTATTTTTTTTTTTTTTAAGATTTTTTTTTATTTATTTGACAGAGAGAGAGACAGCCAGCGAGAGAGGGAACACAAGCAGGGGGAGTGGGAGAGGAAGAAGCAGGTTCCCAGCCGAGGAGCCTGATGTGGGGCTCGATCCCATAACGCTGGGATCACGCCCTGAGCCGAAGGCAGACGCTTAACGACTGAGCCACCCAGGCACCCCAAGGGAAGAAATGGTTAGATCCTGGACATATTTCTGAAGATAGATTCAGTGGGATTTGCTCATAGATTGGATATGGAAATGACAGAAGAGCACACTCAGGGAGGATTTTGAGGTGTTTAGCCTGCAAAAATGTCATTTATTTAAAAGGGACATTTCAAGAATAGGTTTTTAAAGTTATTTCTGTAATTGGTTTTTGCCATGGGTTGATGCATGAGCTTGATTTGGGACGTGCTGCAGTCAAGATAGTCTAGTTGGAAATGTCCAACATGTCTGGGAGCCAGCTGAATGTACAAATGTGTGCAGAAGATACACGTTTGGAATAGAGTGAATCTAGAGTCAGAGTAGGTCTAGATGGAGAAGAGGGGAAATCTAAAGACTGAGTCTGAAGGAGCCCCAAAGATTTTGTAGAAAGAATTAACAGAAATCAGCAAATAAGACTGACAAAGAATAGCTAAACATGTGGAAGAAGAATCAAAGAATAGTGTCCCAAAGTTACGAGAAGCGAGTGTGTCCTGAGGGAAAGAGGTATATTGTGTTTTTGTTTTTGTTTTGTTTTGTTTTAAAGATTTTATTTATTTTATTTGACAGAGAGAGACAGCGCAAGAGGGAACACAAGCAAGGGGAGTGTGAGAGGGAGAAGCAAGGAGGGAGCCCAATGCGGGGCTCGATCCCAGGACCCTGGGATCATGACCTGAGCCAAAGGCAGACGCTTAACGGCTGAGCCACCCGGGCACCCCAAGAGTGGTATATTGTTAAATGATGCTGTAGGTCAAGTGTTATCTCAGTCGTCTTGGGCTGCTAGAGCAAATACCACAGGCTGCTGGCTTAAACAACAGACATTTAATCTCACAATTTTGGAGGCTGGGAACTCCAAGATCAAAGTGCAAGCATATTGCATTCCTCTTGAGATCCCACCTCCTGGTTTGTAGATAGCCACCTTCTTACTTTGTCCTCAGATGGCAGAGAAGAAATGATGGTGTCTCTTCCACCTCTTGTAAGGCCACTAATTCCATCATGAGGGCTCCACTTGTATGGCCTCATAGAAACCTAATTACCTCTCAAAGGTCCCACTTCCTAATACCATTACATTGGGGGTTAGAACTTCAACTTATAAATTTTGGGGAGACACATTCAAGCCATAATAGGCATAATGAGAAGAACTGAGCATTGCATTTGGCGACATGGAAGTCAACTGTTGATGTTGAAAAGGGTAATTTTTATGTCATGGTGAGACACATGCAATTAGAGTACATGGGAGAAAGCAAGGCTACCATGAAGAGAGTGCACAAAGGCACCCCGCCTTGGGGCAAGTGGGGATCAAATGTTTCTACCTGGAGCTTCACTGTACAAGTCCTCCACCCTGGATGGGCTGTGTCAGCCCAGAAGAAAAGATGATTTTTTTTTTTTTTTTTTTTTTTTTTTTTTTGTAATTTGTCTGCCTGGAGTAGACAGAATTCTAAGATCACCACTCAAATTCTGGCCCAGGTACACACATGCATTCTCCCAGTTATTCACTCAATCACTAATGTAGGTACTAAATACTAAGGTTCTATTGTGAAATTTGCAGATGTAAGTAAGTTCTCACAGCAGTTGGCCTTTAGGGAGATTATTTGGGTGGACCCTGCTTAATCACTTAAGCTCCTTAAAAGTAGAGTTTTCTCCCATTGATTGGAAAAGAAGAAATCAGAGAGACACTCCAACTTGCCCACTTGCTTATGGGGGCCACAGAGAAGGAACTGTGGGTACCTCTAGGAGCTGAGAGAGGTCCTCCAACAATGGCTAGAAAGAAAATAGGATCTCAGTCCTGTGACCACAAAAATCTGAATTCTACCAACAATCAGTGAGCATGGAAGAGAATTCTAAGCCCAGATGAGACAACAGTTCTGGCCAACACCTTGATTTCATCCCAGTGACCCTCTGAGCAGCAAATCCAGCCATGGTATGCCTGAATTTCTGGCCTACAGAAACTGTGAGATAATTCATTTGTGTTGTTTTTACAAAGCTCTTTAAAATTCACAACATAAGTGCCAGTAGCTTCTCCCTATAGGAGAAGAAGCAGAGAAAGGCAGTGTAGATAAATCTTTCAATGAGTTGCTAGAGAGAGAAGAGAGAAATGGTGATATACAGAGGAGGGGGTCAAAACAGTGTTGCTTTGTTTTAAGCTGGGAAATATTATAGTGTTAAATACTGGTAGGAAAGACACAATAGCACAGGAGAGATAAAAGTGTGGTACAATTGCTGGATCATAGAGTAGCTCAATTTTTAACTTTTTAAGGGACCTCCACACTGTTTTCCAAAGTGGCTGTACCAACTTGCATTCCCACCAGCAGTGTAAGAGGGATCCCCTTTCTCCACATCCTCTCCAACATTTGTCGTTTCCTGCCTTGTCCATTTTTGCCATTCTAACTGGCATAAGGTGGTATCTCAATGTGGTTTTGATTTGAATTTCCCTGATGGCTAATGATTTTGAACATTTTTTCATGTGTCTGTTAGCCATTTGTATGTCTTCATTGGAAAAGTGTCTGTTCATATCTTCTGCCTATTTTTTTATTTGATTATTTGTTTCCCATGTATTGAGTTTGAGAAGTTCTTTGTAGATCTTGGATACTAGTCTTTTATCTGTAGTAACACCCCAATGTTCAGAGCAGTATTGTCCACAATAGCTAAATTGTGGAAGGAGCCGAGATGCCCTTCAACAGATGACTGGATTAAGAAGATGTGGTCCATATATACAATGGAGTATTACTCAGCCATCAGAAAGAACGATTACCCAACACTTGCAGCAACATGGATGGGACTGGAGGAGATTATGCTAAGTGAAATAAGTCAAGCAGAGAAACACAATTATCATATGGTTTCACTCATTTATGGAACATAAGAAATAGCACGGAGATCGGTAGGAGAAGGAAGGGAAGGATGAAGGGGGGGTAAACAGAAGGGGGAATGAACCATGAGAGATTGTGGACTCTGGGAAACAAACTGAGGGCTTCAGAGGGGAGGGGGATGGGAGATTGGGATAGGCCAGTGATGGGTATTAAGGAGGGCACGTATTGCATGGTGCACTGGGTGTTATACGCAAATAATGAATCATGGAACATTACATCAAAAACTAAGGATATACTGTATGGTGACTAACATAACATAATAAAAAATTATAATTAAGAAAATGTATGCTAGAGGGAGAATAATCCTAGTATAATGTCCTGGGAAGAGGGATGGAACCCAGGAGATAGGAGGAGGAATGGGTTTAGTCTTCCACAAGAACAACCTCATCCTTCCATAGTACTAGGGGGAAGACAAAGTGTCCTCTATGTGCACAGAGAGAGGCCAGTTGGTTGCTGACTGGTGGGACACTCCCCATTGCTCCATCTTTCAGTGAAATAATAAGCAAGTATATGAGCCAAAAAGGGAGAGAGTGTAATAATCATCTAGGAGTGAGGGTGAGTGAACAGACCAGAGAAATATGGTGGGCTGGCTTGAGTCATATGAATTTAGTGGCTAGGAATTTTAAATTACCAGGTTTAGGCTTTCAAAATTCAGAGAATTGCATTAGGCAAATGGGTAATTTTCAGGCAAGTACAATGAAAGAAGAGAGAAATAAGACAGTGTAGGATATATGCAGGGGATCGGTCATGGTGCTTGTGACGGAATCTAAGCCCAGGGTGAGAAAGGTATGAGGAAGCGGAAGAATGAGTAAAACGTGGTAGGACCATTGAATTATAGGTCCCCATGGTAAGCTAAATAATGCCCATCCCCCAACAATGTTCCTATCCTAACCTCAGGAACCTGTAAATGTTACCTTCTATGGCAAAAGGAACTTGATAGATGTGTTTGAGTTAAGGATCTTGAAATGGGGAGATTATCCTAGAGTATCCAGGTGGATACAATGTAATCACAGAGTCCTTATAAGAAGGAAACAGGAGGTCAGTGCCAGAGAGGGAGGCAATGTAATGATGTCAGAGGAAAAGATTGGAAGGATGTACATTGAAGATGGAGGAAGAGGCCATGAGCCAAGGAACACGGATGACCAGATGACCACTAGATGCTGAAGAGCTCATGGAATGGACTCTTGCCTCAGAGCCTCTGGAAGGAACCAGTTCTGAAGACACTGTGACTTTAACCCAGTGAAACTGATTTCTGACTTCTGTGCTCCGGAACTGTAAAGTAATACATTTGTGTTGTTTTAAGCCACTAAATATGTGGCAATTTGTTACAACAGCAATTGGAACCTGTTGTTCCAACAGAATTGAACATTGGTTGAAACTGGGCTACTCAAGGGAGTGAGCTCAAAGCTAGGAGAATGTGGTCAGCAGAGGAGGTACCGGAGTTGAGCATATAGGATTGTACAGTGAGTGGCTGTGACCAATGAGACAAGGCTAAGACCATGAGATGTGTGGATGAGGTCTGTAAGGCACAGTCATTTGAGAAGAGACCAAGGGCCTCAGAGGTTAGGGGTTAGAAAAATTATCTAAGTGGGTAACAAAATCCTCAAGGATATTGATAAATGTGGCATTGGAGAGTGACAGTGGTCTAGAAGCCAAACTCTTCTAGAAACAAGGGTGAGCGACTCTGGAGTTTATAGAAGACTGCAGAAAAGAGGGGTAGTAAGTGATTTAGTCTGATGGAATGAACCTTACAAATGGGAGAAGAAGTGGAGGGAAGTGGTAAGATGATGGTTTGGAAGAGGAATAATAGGCACAAGGACAACACTTGCCACCCCTCTCCAGGGTCACCAGTAGGAAGGGCTGAATGAGCTAGAACAGCCACCACCCAAGAGAGCTATGGGGCAAGCAGTGCCCTTGCAGTGCATCCAGGATTCAGAGAGGGTAGGAGGATGAGGGAAGTGAGTTCCAGGGGACTCCATGGGTAAGCGCTGCTTTGTAGGAGGGAGAGGGAGATGAGGTCACATAGAGGATGAATAGTGCTGTATGTGGGGGAGGGTCCTAGTTTCCAAATGATGGCTGGTGAGATTTGTCCTGATGGCCTCCTGGCAGATGGTGATAAAGGATTTGTGAGGTTTGGGAGGTGAGTGGGGGTCATCATGCTATAGGCACCCAAGGAAGCTCTTTATACCTTCATCCTCTTCATGCCGACTTAGGGCAGCAGAAGGAAAAGGGCCATTGAGATACATGATACAAAAGGGAAAAGATTACATATTCATCTGATAAAAAAGTGATACATAAGAGAAAAGAATCTCTTGCCATGGTTGGATTTCACAACAGCACAGCTAGGCATCCACCCCAGAAGTCTGCAATGGCTGTCAGGCCTCCAACAACTCCCACTGGAGCCTGCCTGGTAAGAAGTCAGAGCACCATCTTTCAAAACCCGCATCTCTGGCCAACACCAAGAAGGTCCAAGAACAGCTCCTGTCTTATGTTCAGGGTGTTGAACTTAAACTTTGCAGGTTTGGTGTTCTGGGACCATTTTCAATACGCACTTAAAATAACAGCTTTATTATGAACACAGAGTCCCGATCAAAGTGTGGGTCCCGGGGGTGGGGGGGATCTCGTACCATGTGATTTATGGGAATGTTTGAATTAAGAATAAAAACCTGCATGGCAGGATCAACTTTTCAAAGACTGAGTGTCACAAGTACATGCTGGCAGTTGACGCTGAGGCAGAGCGGGAGTGAGTTGCCGGAGGTATTACATGATGTTGAAGTCACAATAGCCAAATAGAGAAAAGGCTGTGGACGTACAGGGCTTGGGGAGACCAGTGGGGCAAGAATTGAAAGGGTATCTTACTGTTACCTAATAGTCACAAAAAGGCCTTATGCAACCGTGTGTGTTAACTTGTGATTCCTGCATTTCTGCTGTCAGGGTGGGTGTTCTGGGGGCTTTTGGTTGATGCCGCTCCCCACGTCGTGGGTCTAATGTACCGTCCTGTAAGTCTGGTCTTCATTCATCTAGGTGGTGTATCCTGAACAATGAATGACTGTGGGAATACCAGTAGTGTCCTCAGTCATCAAAAATTGGTTCCATTTTGCCCATTACTGAAGGGCACCGGAAGCGGGGTCTGGGGACACCAGGACCAGCTCTTCTCCATTTGCCGCATGGTGTTTAATCCCCCTCCTCAACCCTTAGTACATAGCAATCATCAGAGCTGCCTCCTTCTCCTGTGAATTGGCGGGGTGCTCAGAGACGGCAAACCAATTCTGCTATAAGTCCAAGAAAAATACCCTGAAAAATTCCTCCCGACCCTCACATTCTGTGATCATGAAACAAACCTCCTGGTACCCCCAATCATAGTGTGTATCCTTAAATTAGGTAGAATTTGACTTTGAATGACCCATGTCACATCTCACTCTCTCTCTCTTTTTTTTTTTTTTTGAAGATTTTATTTATTTATGTGACAGAGAGACAGCCACCGAGAGAGGGAACACAGCAGGGGGAGCGGGAGAGGAAGAAGCAGGCTCCCAGTGGAGGACCCCGATGCGGGACTCGATCCCGGAACGCCAGGATCACGCCCTGAGCCGAAGGCAGACGCTTTAATGACTGCGCCACCCAGGCGCCCCCACATCTCACTCTCTCTGAGTAGGAATGATCAGAAGACCACTCTGCTCATCTCTCCACCATCCGTGAACGCTCAGGCAGGCAGAGATGACTGCCACTTTGTTCGAACAGAGCACAATATGCAATTACTTTTTTCAAAACTACTTTGAGATGATAGATTCAAGGTGACACTGAAAAACTGACATGTTGTCCTCATCTGCACTTTCATCTTTATTCACCAGGGGCTAGACTTTAAACATACCAAGCTTCTTCGGTTAGAGTCTTTCATCAATTCTTGATCCTTCTTAAGGGAAATTACTGAGTTCCTTAGCATCTGGCCTCTTACTAAGATCATGAACCAACAGAGTGGGTGACAAAGGGCTCAGGAAGTGTGGCACTCTGCAGGGAACGTAGGAAGTCACCAGTGCCACGAAGGGCATCCACTTCTTAGCTTGCTTTGCACGGGACTGCTCTCTTGGCCTAAGTGAACATGAGGATATTTGAATTTGAGTTGGCTCTGGGGTGAAGAAGGTGGAGAGAGGAGGGATATGCATTGTCTGTAAAGCATCAGGTCAGGAAGGGGTGCAGAAGCAGTGTTTGGAGCATTTGTGGATCCAAATGAGAATCCCGGGCACCTGTTCAGAGGAAAGCAAAGGTGAAGGGAGACCAAGACAGATTTTACCTGCTTTTCTACGTTTTCCTAATTTAGTATGATGGCTTCCCTATTATCCAAGGGCAATAAACTTTTTAAAGAAATCCAGGAAGCATTTTAAGAAATGCTTGGTTTTCCTCTAGTTTCCTGGTCTGTTGAAATAATTAAATTTTCAACATCAGCCTTCAAACAGAGAAGGAGGTTTCTCTCAACTCATCTCATTGGCTTTACACAGGGTGGTGTTTTTTTGGATCATAAAGCGTTTGCACACAATGGAGAACTTTGCATCTGAGAAGGAGATACCTGGGGCTTCTCCTTCCCCCATCCCCTTCAATTCTCAGCCTGCGCTGCAGGTCACGATCACGAAGCTGTCAGAATTAGAATGTCCTGGGTTGGGGCCTAGAAATCAAATTTTCAAAATTTCCCTGAGCAGCCAGATTTGGGAATCACTGAAAATTCCCAAGAACCATAGAAAAGTTGGAAGGAGAAGAGGTGAGGGAACCAGGGGGCAGAGGTCATGTGGGAGGAAGAACCTGGCTGTCTCTCTGCATTCTTCGGCAACAGAGAGCTAGTACTTCTTGTCTCTTGCTGCTTCTTGTCTTTCCGCTAGCTGCTGGAAAGAATGAGGGGAAGCTGGATGGGAAGGCCTTTGGCTGCCCTGAACTAAGGATATCTGCATTTGGGGGTCACACCAAGTAGGTCAGATTGGCTATTTGTGACCCTTCTGAATTACCTAAATTAACTGAGCCTCAGTTTCCTCACCAATAGGACTCAGTAAATGGCTGCCACCATCAGCCAAGAGGCCCGGGGCCAACCTAGAATAGGCCATGATTTATAGCCTCCAAACAAATCCTGACATGGCAGCTCTGGCATTCCCAGGCACCAAAGACATGCCAGGATGGCGTCAAGATGTTTTTAAGTGCACACTGGCCCTGATGGAGCCCGGAGCCAAACTGGGAATGGGACCAGTCTTTCCCAGTCCTCTTGCATGCTTCTCCTCCCTGTTTTGCAGACTCTGAGCTGCCAAGTCCCATTCAAGCCTGTCTTCTCCCAAATGAACCACTATCTTTTTCCTCCCCACCACTGCCTTCTAGCAAACTCCATTCCTTTGCAACTGGCCACTGCTAATTATTGGTCTGATTAAAGCAATTATCACATTTATATTGTATGGATGATAGATGCATTTGCAACTTTTCAGGGAGTGTTTGTTAATTCAGACACATCTTTGAGTGGTAAAATGTTTTCAGGAGATGGATTGTTATGGTCTAGAGTCTCTTCTGGGCTCCTTGACTATTCCAGGAAACTCCTCACCCCAAAACTAATCTGGAAGCCTCAGATTTGCCATCCCAATCCCTTCACTGGTCAATTTTGCCTCTACACCACAGCAATTGAGTTAAATATGTAGACACTCTTCAGAGGAGAGAGTGTTGGCCAGCACGAAGAATGTGTGACCCCATCAGAATCCATGAGAGCATTCAGCAGCGTTATTTTTCTTCAAATGTCAGAGTCTTCCTATGATATTTGTCTGCAAATGTTGTCCTTTTTTAAAGGTTTTATTTATTTTAGAGAGAGAGAACGAGTGGAGGGAGGGGCAGAGAGAGAGAATCTCAAGTAGACTCCCCTCTGAGCTCAGAGCCCCACATGGAGCTCTATCTCATGACCCTGAGATCATGACCTGAGCCAAAACCAAGAGTCAGTCGCTCAACCAGCCACCCAGGCACCGTGAAAATGTTTTCTATTCCTAAACTTACTTTGCTGTTTGGATGCCTCTTATTCCACAAATCTTAGATGAGTAAAATCTTGAATAAGTAAAAATGTTATACCTTCAAGTCCAGGAATACAGTTAAGATAGTAAGAATCTTATAATTTGGGAGGAATGTTGTATAAACTGCATATATTTCTTATGATTAGGTTTGGTTACAGTAACCAGAAAAAAATAGTTTCAACAAAAAGCTATATTTCTCTCTCACATAAAAGTCTGAAATAAGTGTCCTAAGGCCAGTATGGAGTTGCCAGTGTCACTGACCCTGACTTTCTGTCTTCTTGTGCTTCCCTCAGTGGCCTGCATTCCTTGTTAGTTCATGGTCCAAGATGGCGGCCCCAGTTCCAGTCAACATGTTCATGTTCCAGCCAGAAGAAGGGAGGAAAAGGGAAGAGCACACAATCCATTTAAGGACACTTTACACAAATTTAACACACAGTTTCCACTGAAATCCTGCTGACCAGAATTCAGTCACATGACCAGACCTTTTTGAAAGAAGGCTGTGAAGTGCAGCATTTTATCCAGATGTGTTTTCACTTCTAGGTTATTGAAGGTTTTCTTCAACCCTCCTGACCTCGACATACCTTAGCCCTGGAGCCTCCACATGCATGTTACTGCCCAGAGATGTCGCTTCCTGAGGCATAATGCTGCCTTCTTGCCTCAGCTGTTATGGCAACTGCGAGGTCATGGCATATCTAGGTGATGATCTGGGACTGAGTCCCTGAAAACATTCATCTTTTGTTAATTGCTCTAAGGCATGGCAGAAGACATTCTCTGTTCTGACACTGCAGTGGAAAGTGGGGAAAAGCCCCTCAGACAGTTCATTACATTAATCAACAAAGATGTTACTGAGGGTTCTGATGTGCCAAGTACTGGGCAAGGTATTGAGGATGCAGTGACAAAAGGCCCAGTCTCTGCCCTCAAGGAGCTATGAGGTCTCTGGAGAGACAGGGACAAATGCAATGTCAGAAGGAAGGGTATTCAGGGAGCTCTGGATGAGATTACCTGGGCTGTCAGGGCAGATGGAGGCAGTCAGGTAAATCACCTTGGAGGAAGTTAGCCCGAGAGAGACTTCAGAGGAGGAATAGGGATTAAGCAGGAAAAATGGAAACAAGTATTCCATGAAAAGACTTAGAGTTACCAAAAGGGAAGAGAAAGAAAAGAAGGCTGTGTGATCACACAAGTACAAACTGTTTGGCATTAATGGAAATGCAAGAAGAGGGAATTAGAAAGGCAGAAAGGCAAGAAGTCAGGTACCAACTCAGGGACCATCTTGTATGTAATGTGGGACAAGTTTCACCTCAGAGTCAGGACAATGGGGAAACCATCAAAGGGCTTCAGCCCATGACACAATCAACTTTATGTTGGCAGCTCTGTGAAAGAAAGTTTCAAGGAGGGTTAAGGAGATGTGGGGAGACCAAATAGGAGCCTACTACATTATCAAGAGAAAGATAATGATAGCCTAAAACTAGGGTATGGGAAGGGAGAGGGAGACGGAGAGAAACATCAAAGAAGTCAACCTGACAGGTGTGATGTCTGACTGAATGGGAGGAGAATGAAAAGAAAGCTACCATGGATGACACTTTGCTTTCTAGTCTGGACTTAGCTAGCTGGTCCTGACAACCAATGAGAGCAAATGTGTATGAGAAACAGATTTAGGGAGGATGCTAATATTATGTTGTAGACAGTTAAGGGTGCTGTGTCTGGAGATATCCAGGTGGAGAAGTCAGATATGTCGTTCTAGGAGTCTGAAGCTTCTGGCCTGGGAGATCTAGGCCATCATAAGCATATAAGTCTCAGTTTCAATCATGAAAATGTACCAGATCATTCAGACAGGGCTTGTAGAGTGAAAAGAGCAGTAAGCCAAAAGCAAAGCATTAAGGAGCTTTTCCAGAAGGAGGAGCACCAGGATGGAGGGGTGCCATGAACTTCAAAGGTTGAAAGGGCTCCGTTAAGAGGGTGTGGGCCATGGTGTCCTGTTGAATGTAACAGAGACCCTACATGAAAAGAACTCAGGCAGCTTTTGTGGTAAAATAGGGATGCTGTTGCTGACCTCACTGAGAGTTATATCAAAATAGCAGGAAATGAGCCACATCTCAGAGTAAATGGGGCATGAAGGAGGGAAATGCTGGGCTCTGACTTCTGTGTGGAGTAAAGATGTTGGACAGTTCCTAGCGGTTTTACAATGTAAAGGAGTTTTATTGTTTCTGTTTAGCATCAGAGCGATTTGCAGGCTTCTTTCCGCTGCAGGAAGGGAGCCAACAAAGAAAGAACCTTGATTTCAAATTTCTCAGTAAAGGAAGAGGCAGGAAATCTGTGATTCAGGAAATGGCAGTGAGTAGTGACCTTTGAAATCATTTTTGAGGGGAACAGAATGGAGGATGACCGAGAACTAGTAAAGAACTTGATGGCATGCTCTCTGGGATCAGAGTCCTTTTCTGATTCCTTAAGAATGGAGTTCGAGGGGCATCTGGATGGCTCAGTTGGTTAAGCATTCAACTCCTGATTTCGGTTCAGGTCATGATTTCAGAGTCCTGAGATTGAGCCCTGGGTCTAGCTTCGTGCTCCGTGTGGAGTCTGCTTGGGATTCTCTCTCCTTCTTCCCTTGCCCCTCCTCCTACTTGCGCCCTCTGTCTCTCTCTAAAATAAATAAATGAAATCTTAAAAAAAAAAAAAAAAAAGAATGGAGTTGGAACTTGAGACTCCACTTTCTGGATTTCAGTGTCTTTCTGCCTCAATCTTCAAATATAGTTTGTTCATAGATCCCCATCGCTGGGCTCTATCCACTTACTGGTGCCCTTTTGTCCATTGTGTGACCTCCTCCATGTCTTCTTGACAGTTTTCTACAGCTGACACTGTTATCTGTTGTCATTTCCTCCAGATACTTTGTTCTGCCTACCAAATTTAAAGTTTCTCTTCACCTTGCACACAGGCTCGCTCCACCCACAACCTGACAGTCAGGGACTAAGTTCCAATCTTCACTTCCCCTGATCTGCACCAATCCAGTTTACCACAGCAAGCTGGTTCTGCAGACAGAAAAATCTAAGCAATGGGTAAAGAAACGTGTGGTAGGTAATTTCTAAGAAAGTCCCTAAGGACTCTTACCTCTTGGTATTCATGCCCTTGTGTAGTCCCCTCCCATATTAGACCAGGATTAGAATGTTGACCATAGAGTATGGGGGAAGTGATGGTATGTCACTTTCAAAGCTAGGTCAGAAAAAGACTTCGTGGCTTCAGCTTTTCTCTCTGTATCATAGGCTCTACAGAAGCCAGCTTCCTGGTTGTTAAGACACTTATAGAGCCATTTGGCAAGGCCTGAGTGGGGAAGAGCTGAGGCCTCTGGCCAAGAGCCAGGTGAGTGAGCCTTCCTGAAAGCGAATTATCCAGCTCCCTTGAACCTTTAAATGGCCGTAGCTCCAGCCGGAGCTCTTGACTGCAACCTCCCGAGAGACCCAGGACAAGAACCATCCACTGAGTCAGTTCTGAATTCCTGACCCCCAACACTGAGATAACCAGTGTTCATTGTCTTAAGCCATGATTTTGGGGGGTAATTTGCTATGTATGCAGCAATAGATAACTAATACAAAAGACTTTCCACCGTCTTCCTCATTCCTCTCTTGGAAGAGGTAATGCTGGAGGCCCTGGGTGGCGCAGTCGTTAAGCGTCTGCCTTCAGCTCAGGGCGTGATCCTGGCGTTCTGGGATCGAGCCCCGCATCAGGCTTCTCTGCTGGGAGCCTGCTTCTTCCTCTTCTGCTCCCCTTGCTTGTGGTCTCTCTCTCGCTGGCCGTCTCTATCTCTATCAAATAAATAAATAAAATCTTAAAAAAAAAAAAAAGAGCTAATGCTAATCTGATTGGCCAGATTTCAAAACATCGATCAGATTATGTTCACTGGTGAGTGGGGTCGCTGGCAACTGTTCAGCCAGTACTTGCTGAGCTTCTATCAGGAGTCAAGCACTATTTTAGGTTCTGGACATACAGCAATGAGTAAGACAGAGCCCCTGATGTGCTAATGAAAGGAGGCAGGCAAGATACACGCAGACACACTTTGAGAATGAGAGCTACTGAGAATACGGAATAGGCTGCTATGTGGAGAGGGCCAGGAATGAGGCTTCGGTGAGGATGGGTGAGGAAGAGCCTTCAGAGGAGGTGACATGGGGGCGCCTGGGTGGCGTAGTCGTTGAGCATCTGCCTTCGGCTCGGGGTGTGATCCCGGCGTTATGGGATCAAGCCCCACATCAGGCTCCTCCGCTGGGAGCCTGCTTCTTCCTCTCCCACTCCCCCTGCTTGTGTTCCCTCTCTCGCTGGCTGTCTCTCTCTGTCAAATAAATAAATAAAAATCTTTAAAAAAAAAAAAAAAGAGGAGGTGACATGGGAGTTCCGACCTGAAGTTGAGGACAAAGTGACTTTGTTGGGGAACATCACTACTAACAAATGCAAGGTGCAACGAGAGGAAAGAACTTGGCCTATTGTACAGATGGAGAGAAGGCCGGCAGTGAACAAGCAGCAGGCTGGAGGAAGATGGATCACAAAATCGTCTACCTCCTGTTTCCTTTCCTATTGCAGCTAGCTGGGGCAGGAAAGGCAGAGCCCGCCCGAGTCCTCGAACAGACCTGGCCATCTTGCCCTCTGGGTTCCCCCTCCCACTTCCCCCCTCAGGTGCACGCCAGTCTGGGGCGGGGAGGGATGACTTCTGAGCTTTTCCAGAGTGCTTCAATGTGGAGAAATTGAGCCCTGGGACAATTTGTAATAAAATGGTAAATAGGTTCTCATCTGTCTTATTCCCTGGAGAACCCTGTGGGAAAAGGCACGCTTAAGAAGCAAAGAGAATTCAGCTATTCCCAGATTCTTCAAATACTATCAAATCCCACCACCAGTGGTTGCCATGTGAAATTGGCAAATGATTGATAAAATGTGTGTGTCAAAAGGAGCACCACAAGCTTAGAACAAGGGGCACATAGGGGTAACAGGAAAGAAGACCATCTAATTTCTAGCTCAGCTGCGTCATGGACAAATTTCCTGAGCTCGCCTTACCCGCGCATACATGGGAATTAACTTCTCAACAGCTCGTTTCCCACGTCTACAAATATGAACATTTCCAGAATGTTTCTTTTTAAAAGGCATAGTGGCAGGCTGTGGATGAGACGTGATGTAAGGATCCCCATTCATAAGGGGAAGGGGAGGGGTGGGAGGCGTGTTGGATCAACAATCCCCCACCAACTCGCTTTTGCCAGTGAGGAGCCGCACGTCTCCTGCTCAGGGAACGGGCACATATCAGAACACATGTCAGGAATTCCAAATTGGATGACCTCGGGAAGATGCAAGACAGGACAGGAAATAACAGGAAATGAAGAATAGAAAAGTAACTTAGCAGATGCTTCTGGAAGCTCCAGCGGTGGGACCGCAGCCTTGTTCTTTGGCGTTAACCAGATGGGACAAAAATAGCGCTAACTTCCAGCAAAGGCTCTGGGTGGGCGGCCGAATTTGGGAATAAAATGAGGTGAGAAGAGGCTTCTGTGACCCCTGTCAACCAAATCACTTTGAAGGCAGAAAGTCGGAAAACCCTGTAGATTAGAAATAGAATAAGAATTACTTCGGGGAGAAGACTGAAGAAGGAGCTGGCTCTCAGAAGATTTCTAAACCACATGAAAATGGATAGGCTTTTTAAAGTTCAATGGTTTTTTTTAAAAAACCAAAAATGAATCAGCCTCATCAAATGAGTAAAAAATCCACTGCTTAGAGAAAATAAAGGACTTGCTTAGGAAAGATGTCGTATGTTCTGTTCTTCGGTCTTCTTCCTGTTTTCTTTACAGTGCTTTGTTTTGCATGGGAATCTGATCTCACAATGGGACTTTGATTATATTTGGGGATAATACGTATATCCCTTTAGTCTGCTGATAAGGGAGTGGTCAGACCCAGGAGAGGGCAGAAGAGCAAGGAGGGAGGAAAGTGAGGGCAGGCATTTCTGCAAGACGGAGTGAATATTAATGGAATTTGGTCACCTAAAAATCAAGGAACTATAAAACAGAAAGTCCTAATGACTAAAATCAGCTAATGACGTTAGTTTTCCTTTTAATTTCAACCTCCCACATCCCACCCCAGTTTAACTCACGGTCCCTTTATTTGTTCATGCACAGATAACGTAGGATATGGCCCATTCTGACATGGAACTCCCATGGTTGCCTGTCTACAGTCCTCAGCACAGACCTGGATTGGGAAAACAGCCACTTTTAATGCTGACCAGGGCTATATTCGAAGTTCCCTGGGGCAGGCAGAATTCTAAGAGTGACTCCCCAAAACAGTTGTCCTTGTATTACCCTTTTCCCTTTGAGTGGGGGGAACCTGTGAGTATGATGAGGTGTTCATTTATGGCCAAGGGAGGCTGCCCAGTGGGCCGGACCCAATTACACGAGCCCTTTGAAAGCAGAGCTTTCTCCAGCGGCTCACAGAAAAGAAAGCTCTGTGAGGTAATGGATGTGTTAGTTAACCTGACAGGGGGGATCTTTCACATGAATGCCAGTATCCACACACCATGATGTATTCTTAAATCTTCCTATTTTAAATGTCGATTATACCTTTTTAATAAAGCTAAAATTTTAAAAGCATGGATGGAACTGCAGGGCGTGATGTTAAGTGAAAAGAGCCAGGGAAAGATTTCACTTACATGTGGAATCCAAAAGCCAAAGCAAAGGAATAAACAAACAAACAACAACAAAAGAGAGAAACAAACTCATGAGGATAGAGAGCGAAGTGGTGGTGGCCAAAGGGAAAGGGATGGAGGGCAAAATGGGTGAAGGGGATTAAGAGGTGCAAACTTCCGGGTATCAGTTATATAAGTCACAGGAGTGAAAAGTACAGCATCGGGAACATGGTCAATAATATTGGAATACACTTCTCATGGTGAGCGTTTTGTAATGTATACAGTTGTTGAACCACTATGTTGTATACCTGAGACTAATTTAATATTGTATGTTGACTATACTTCAAAAAAAAAAAAAAACCTAATTACATCTGCAACTTTCCTTTTGCCATGTAAGATGTTCTCAGTTTCCAGGGATTAGGATAAGGACGTCTTTGGAGGTCATTCCTTCAGCCTACCACAAGAGGCTTCCCTCACTTTGCTCTATTTTAATATTTAACATTTTTCCTACTTGAGAAGAAGTAAGATACTTTAGACTTTCCCAATCACCCATTCCATTTGCTCAATATTTTTTTCAGATGCAAGGTTTCCATGTTGCACAAATCCCTACTCTATGTCAGTGATGTCCCCACTGACACACCTCAGTCTATACGACCTAACGAGACCACTCTGCTGACGCACGCGAGAGACTGAGCTGTAACAGCAACTAAGGAGACAAATCTTTGCCCTTCTTTATTCACTGCCCACCTGCAGGGGGTCTAGGATGGCAGCTGGGCATGTGTGTTTTCTAAGACTCCTGTTATTTTGATACGCACTAAACCGTAAGGCTCACTGCAGCCCTCATTCCTAGAGCTCTTCAGACCTACTGAATTGGAATTCTTATGGGTGGGTGGAAGCAACTGTCCTTTCTTTGTGGTGTAATTCTGATGGGCATCAAACCTTGGATTTGCCTACTTGAGACATCACGGACTAGTGCCTGGAGGGGAGAGGACATGCAAAGTTGAAAGGTCAGAGAGTGGTAAGCGGGGGTTTGTGGGAAGCCAGTGAGAGAAAAAAAATCCCCTCCCTTCCACTAGGAAGTGGAGGCACGAAGCTAGAGACCTCTGCGTCCACTAGTGAGTATGGGCGCTTAAGTGCTCTTAATAGTTTAAGGGTCATTTGTGAAGCATCTCAAGGTCACATGGAATCTGTCCTCAGAAGGTTAAAGAAAGACATGTCAAGTGAAGTTATCCAGATGCACTGTTTACACCTTGTCACGGCTGTTAAAAGCTAAGACAGAATTTTTAGAGAACAATTTTGACAGAAAATAACATAGGAGGATGGAAGTTCTTACCACCATTAAGAGTAAAATCCCCTCTGAGAAGTACCGTAGGGCAGGAGTCGGGGTGGGAGGGGAGAAGGCAGGATTCATTCTACTGGGTGAGCTGGGAGGACACCCACACTGTGGCCTCAGGGCTCTGAGCAAAAGCAAAAGCCTCTCAAGGCCCTGAGTGGGGAGTGACTCGATTCCAGGTAACAAGAGGAAGCCAAAGATCAGAGCTCTGTCCTGGACAAGAGAACAGCCTGTGCTTTAGCTCAAATCCCCCAGGCCAGGCAGGAAAATCCCGGAGCCTGGTGCATGTCCTCTCATCGGCTACATGATGAATGCCATGTTGTTTATTGTCAAGACAACTTTACAACAACATTAGAAGAATTTTTAAAGAAAATATGCACCTATAACACCACCCACCTAATCTAACGGCTTAATGAATGAAGTCCTTGGGAATGACTCTTTTGAGGGCCAACATTCAGGCTTAATAGACATCAAACCCTTATTCTGATTCAAAAATTGGTTATTTTTTTAATATCTCACTTTCCACATCTGAGGTTAAGTTGCAAAAGAAGAAACGAATATTAGATCATGAATAAAAATGCAAAATGAAGTCAAGTTAAATAACAAAGGGAAACACAGTTAACATTTTAGAATCTTAATTTTTTTTTTATAAAGTAATACATATCTCTTACAGGGCAAAAATAAAATTTGGGTAGGTGAGAAAAAAAAAACAAAAAGAACTCCTGATTTCACTTTGAAGGAACAACATTAATATTTTGTGTCTTTGCATATATTTACCCTTGTCTTTTCTCCTAACGAGATCATACCGTACATATCATTTGTTAACCTGTGTGTGTGTGTGTGTGTGTGTGTCACACACACAACACTCTACGTAGGTGCGACATCTAAGTCATGACATGTTCTTCTGCCACGTTATCTGAATGCCTATTTCATAAAATACTGTATGGACGTTGGATTTCTCCAGTTCTCCATAAGCAGAGGATGCATTTCAGAGTGTGACAGCTGGGGGCCTTGGCCAACTACACTCCTTGGAGTCAGAGAATTGTGAAGTCCATTCTCAAGGCCACCAAAAATGTATAAACATTTATTTAGCCAGTAACATGATACATAAGGTGGTTGAATTGTTTGTTATTATTAAAAAATGCTGCAAAAGTATCTCTCTAGTTAAATTTATTTTCTTTTCACATCACAGAATATCTTTTTAAATTACATTCCAGGAAGTATAAAAGCAAGGTAAAAGGTTATGTACATCAGAGAGATAGTATAAATTTGCCTTGCAGAGAAGGGGAGCCAATTTATACTTCTGCCAACAGTTTGGGAGAAGGCCCGTTTCCCACACTAGTAGAGTCATTTAAAAATCATGAACATGGGGAAGGAAACAAAAAAAAGAGAGAGAGAGAGATTGAAGGAGGCACACCATAAGAGACTCTTACCTCTAGAGAGTAAACTGACGGTGGCTGGAGGGAGGTGGGTGGGGGAGGGGCTGAATGGGTGATGGGGGTTAAGGGGGGTACTGGTTGTGATGAACACTGGGTATTGTATGTAAGTGATGAATCACTGAATTCTGCTCCTGAAACCAATATTACACTATATGTTAACCAACAGAATTTAAATAAAAACTTGAAACATGGGGCACCTGGTGGCTCAGTTGGTGAAGCGTCTGCCTTTGGCTCAGATCATGATCTCAGGGTCCTGGGATCCAGCCCCACATCAGGCTCCCCGCTCATCAGGGAGTCTGCTTCTCTCTCTCCCTGCTGTCTCATTTTAAATCACATCTCTTTGATTACTCTTTAGATTCAAACCTCCTTCCTAGTTTTTGGCCATTTATATTTTTTTCTTTATGAATGACTTATTCATAATGTCCTACGCCTATTTTTCTGGCAGAGGTGTTAAAGTTTGATTTATTGATTTACATTTATTCACATATAAGATTTGTTTATTGTACAAGAACAGCATTGAGATTATAATACATTCTTGCTCTACTACATAGATAATACATAATAGTACAAGAGATAATAGTATAATAGATAAGAGAATAATACACCTTGATCTGCCTTAGAAATTGCAAATATTTTTTCATAGATTATTATTTATCTTCTATTATTGTTTAGGGTAGGTTGGTTTTCATTTTGCTTTGTTTACTGTGCTTTGAAGTTTCAATTTTTTAATATAATCAACTCTATCCATATTCCTTTCCCTTCTAGTTTCCTTCCTGTTTTTCTTTTAATTTTATTTTTTATTTTTATTTTTTTAGAAAGGCCCTCTCCAGCACAGATCATTTAAATATTGACATATATATTCTTCTCCAATTGCTCTGGTTGCTAATGCAGCTGGACTTTATTTTGGTGTCGACTATAAAGACAGGACCTAATGTTCATTCCCATGTACTTAGCTGGTGGTCACGACACCTTTCACCAAACAGATCATTACGTTCTCTTGCTGAAAGTGCTACCTTTTCCACCCGATAATGATAGTTCACCCTGAGGGAAGGATAACTGTGTTCCAGGAACTATGCTAAGTGCTTTTCATGTATTAACCCTTTCCTCCCCACCCCAGGAGTGCTGTTATTATCTTGATTTTACTGAGAAAGAGGCACAGAAGCGTTTCGTGACTTAAGCAAGGTCACACAGCAAGCTGGGACTCAAACCCGATCAAGCTAGCTCCAGAACCCAGACTCTTCAAGTACTTACTACCCTATCCTGCCTCTCTAATTTTCCCCCATAGCCTTCAGTTTATTTCTATTCTCTTTATTTGTATCTTCCTTAAGTATGTCATAGAGCTTTTACAACCTTGTAATATATCTCACTATGGGCTGCATGAGTCCCTGTGAGTCAGAACCTGTCCTTACAATCCCTTAGCTTGCTCTATGCAGTAAGGATGCCATTGGCAGGAGCACAGGGCTACAGGTCTATATGCTGGAACTAGAAGCTTCTCCCATACTACTTCAGTTAGACATTTAAGTTGGAAACATTAGGGGCATTTTGCTGAGCACCACTTCTACTTACTTGACAGAAGGCCTTGTCAATGCTTTACCATATCTGCATGAAGCTCCTTGAACTTTTGGGGATGCAGATGCTTCCTTCCCTTGTTCTGATACAGTCACCCAATGGACTGGGAAGTAAATGCATTAGCTCAGAACAGTCTTGAGCTAGACCACGATTATAAAGTTTTTATATTCGTTTCAGATGTATAAGATAATGACTCAATTTTGTACGTATTGCAAAAGGATTACTATAGTAAGTTAACATCCATTGCTACACACACTTATAATTTCTTTTCCTTGTGATGAAAGCTGTTAAGATAAGTATTAACTCTAGTCACCATACTGTATATTCCATCCCCAAGACTTACTTTATAACTGGAAGTTTGTACCTTTGATTACTTTCACCCATTTTACCCACCACCCACTCCCTGCCTCTGGCAACCACCAATCTGTTCTCTCTGTATCTATGAGTTCTTTTTTTTTTTTTTTTTGGTTTCACATATAAGTGAGACCATAAAGTATTCGTCTTTCTCTGTCTGACTCATTTAATTAGCATAATGTCCTCAAGATCCATTCATTTTGTCACAAATGACAGGATTTCCTTCCTTTTTAAGGCCGAATAATATTCCACTGTGTATTATATATATATAATATATATATATTTATTCATATTCTTCAAAACATTCTGCCATGTTACTAAAGCAAGGATGTGATTCCTTCCCAAGGAGAAGACATCTCAGGTCTACATACCAATAAAAGAAAGCTCGGGCCAGATATAACAACATTGCAAACAACCACTCGAAGGGTCTATTTTTTCATGGAATGTCCCCAAGGATCTTATGCAGAGATGTAGCCTTCTACCTCCATTTTACTTAATTAAGTCTGGTAAAATTAGTTTCTATCGTTTGAATTCCCATCAGATTGCAACGCTGTGGGTGCTTGGGGGTGATCTGAATAGAGATAGAAATGTTGTCTGAGACCTTACATTTCAGATGTGCTTAGTCATTCCCACAAGGTTGATGATTAAAGAAGAACACTGATAATTAAAAGAAGAAAATTGCCAGAATTTATGGGGAGAGCTTTCCAAGAATTGCCAACTCAGCCAAAAATAAGCAAAAAATACCCCACAGCAGTTACCGTGGTGCCTGGAACCCAGTGGTCTCTCATGAAATGTTTCTTTGGTATGGACAGAGAGTATATTTTATAAATTCAAAGGAAGTCAGGTGGGCCATGTAAAGTTCACAGTTAAACAGTTAAGGACCTAATATCTCAAGCCTGATGACTTTTGAAAAAAACTCAACTTTTAATGAAACTAACTGGTAAATCTGGGGCTTTCTTGGCCTTTGTATTATGTTTTAGGGAAGAAACTAAATAAAGAGAGAAATTCAAGTGCTCATCTGGAGCTTTATGGAATTTGTCATTTACATAATTGCTCTTTAAAAACCATGTCAAGTCTTGCAAGACCTTAAAGTCTCTTTGCCTATGTGCAAGTCCATTTCTCTCTACTTGCTATGAAATTATGTTAGATAATTGAGATTGATTGAATGAGGCCATTTCCCGAGTACTCTACTTTCCGTTGACATTCCTCTACCCCCAAAACATATGCACACACAAGAACACACACCCAACGTACCGATGTCTCTAGCAGGGCATTTTTATAAACATATTTGATTGGACTCAACTGAATTTTATTCTTTTTACAACTCATTTTGAGAGTCTAGATATGGCCAAGATCAAATACACTCTCATTTTCATTTATAGTCTGTTACATTATTTAGTAGACAAAGGACTGTTGTCTCCTATTGTAATCCTGAGTGAGAACAGGAGTCACTGCCAGGGTAAAAAGAGGGGAGACCACAGCATTCTCAAATGAAGTTTCTTCCAACTTATGTTAAATTGATTTTATGCCTAGATTTTAGAATGTTTTTCTCTCTGTTTTTAAAATTGATAATTATCAGAGAAAGGCAATATCCTCTACATGGATAGTAAGTATCTCAAGAGCTCTCACCACCCATTTTCAAGTGACTCGTCTTGGCAAATGGTCTTTCAAAGGAAGATCTGTTCTATTTAAATCTATTCTGGTTACGATGATTCAAATTTGGTTTTTTTTCTTTTCTGTAAAGTTTGTGCATTTTAACCATTGTTTAACATCAACAGAGTCAAAGACGAGACTTCTTTTCTCTTTCTTCACTCTGTAAAATTATACAGGTCCTGATGATTTCTGTTCTCTTTCTTCGTTTTATTAGAAGTGTCGGCTACAAACCACTTATTAAAAACCTTGACTCTGCGTCTTTCTCACATGTTCACTTTGAATTTACTTCTATGGTATCCGTCTTTAAAGGCAGTAAGGAATTCAATAATTCCTTGAATTTAACCCCTAAAAAATTCATAGCTGGGGCTCTTACAATGCAGTTGTTTTGTCACGATATCACTACCTTTAGTAGAATATTTTAAAATTTTAATATTTTCAAATTCAGAGACATAAAATCTCGAAAGACAATTATAGCAATGTGTAAACCTTACTCAGCGGAATAGTCTTAATACAGTTCTTCACTGAAATATACATCTTCATTGACCCCACCACTCCAACACAAGTGCTACCATCCTGGTCTGGTCACAAGATTGGGAGTTAGTGGCAGGACAAACCATTGCCTGTTAGAGGACTCCTTAAATCCTGAGTAGTTCCAGAAACATCTTGTGTGAGTCTACCCAGCAGTCTTAGATCTTATTTGGGGTGTGGTTTCTAGGTGGCTGGTGATTCCTAGAATGACTTAAGGACCAGAAGTATAAGGTAGTTTGGTTCCATTTATTGATGAGCTTTTGGCTTTGGTTTTGGTTCTACTGGTTAAATTCATTGGCATCCTTAATCCCTAAAATCAGCATTTAAAAGGAACACAAAGAAGACCTTGATGGGAGAGGGCCAAGATGACACCCAATAAAGTACAAATATTTATGAAGCGAAACGACAAGGCATTGCTTCTAGAATTCGTATCATCCGATTTTATTGATATTTAGACAGAAATGCATTCCTTCCTCTCCTCCTGCCACAGAAGAAAAAAGAGTTTACTTATTGCTTTGAAGTATCTCTCAAGATTATTACGTGTTTTCCCTTCATTCACGCAGACAGCAGACAGGAGATAGGAGAAAATGAAGTCCTTCGGTTAGAGAAATTTTTCATCTGATCCAGTGAAGCAATTTTGTTTTACTTTTTCTTTTCAAGCACAAATACATTTATTATTGTTTTTACACCTTTGCTATTCTCCAGATGTTACTTGGTTTTGAATTTTTGGTCACATTTACTGGCCAGAAGCAGACTCAAAAGTGTTGGAATTTCAATAGGCAACTCCTGTTATTTTCTTTCTCTTGAACTGATTTGTATATATTAAAAAAACTGTGTAAATTATTTCTTAGGATCTTAGGTCTCACTTTTAGCTAAAGTTTTTCTCTTTTTTTATGCATTCCCAGGATGACAGTATTCACTTCTGTGCAACTCAGATTTTATGGTTCAGTAACAAATTTTCTAATTATAAATCTCTTGTGTCTTTTATGCAGTGAGTCAATGATACATTCAGAGTAATTTGATTAATACAACATTTTTTTAAATAGTCAACAAAATTCCAATCATGTTTCATAGCTTCATTTCAACATAAAAAATTTCAATGCCTCAACTCTTATGACCACCTCAATTTAACACATATTTCAAATTTTTTAGTACGTTTGTCTCCATAGTCAATGCTTAGTTTTATTACTTCCCTTACTTTGTTTTGCTCGTCATATCCCCTCCTCCCATTACTTGTAGATCATTTGTAAGAACAGTTTCTACGTCAAATTTAGTACCCTGAGGTTTAAGTTTCCATTATTCAAAATGACTCATGTGAGAGAAAGTAGATCCTGAAATAACCAGCCCTGCTGCCCTGGGCAAGTCACTTAATCTTTTTGAAACTCAGAAAAACAAGATTGAAGATCTCTAAGGTTGGTTCAAAAACATAAGCTGTGTAATCATCTTGCCAGGTCCTTAAGGAAAGCATGGGGGTGACATACTTTTCTTGGACACAATTCTCATATAAGATGCTCGCTAAATCTCTAGTGTCCAGCCCCATAAGCTGGAGCCAAGGTAGCCCCATAAAATACAGGACCCAAGGTTTGCATGGGATTGACTTACATTAAAAAATTATCCTCTGATTATCTGAAATTCAAATTTAACTGAGTGTTTTGTGTTTTTATTTGCCACCTAGCCCAAATGTTAACCAGAACAAATTCTTAAGTCACCAAGCAGGCTAGTGCCATTGCATTAGAAGAAACTTTCAGGGGCACCTGGGTGGCATAGCAGTTGAGCGTCTGCCTTCGGCTCAGGGCGTGATCCCGGCGATCTGGGATCGAGCCCCACATCAGGCTCTTCTGCTGTGAGCCTGCTTCTTCCTCTCCCATTCCCCCTACTTGTGTTCCCTCTCTCGCTGGCTGTCTCTATCTCTGTCGAATAAATAAATAAAATCTTTAAAAAAAAAAAAAAGAAGAAACTTTCATCATCGTTTCTATTAGGCAAACATTACGTATCCACCACAGTAGGTAAATTACTGTTGTCTAAAGCCCTGTAATCTCCAACAGTCTCATCTCTGTTTCCCCATGTGCAGCAGGGAAGCCAACAACATGTAATATAACCAAAACACTATTTCTAATCCTATTATCCCTTTAGCCTCCAGACCATTGCTTTATAAACTTTGATATGCACGCGAAGCATCCAGGGGATCCTGTTAAAATGCAAATTGTTGTTTAGCACAGGGTGGCGTCCAGATGCTGCATCTCTAACGAGGTTCCAGGAGGTGCTGCTGATGGTGACCACTCAGAATAGTCAGGCCAACTAACACCCTTCACTGGGCAATTTCTCACCTGTTCAGGGACGGACGAGATACCCAGTTGTTCCAGTAAGGCAAGAGATACAGTCAAATCACTTAGGGGTATCCATGAAAATCTTCTTAATATTATCTTTTCCCCCCATTCCAGGTGAAACTCCCCCATTCTAGCGGCTTAGCAGCTCTAACACATAGCCTGAGGGCTCATTCAACTAAACCAGTCCTGGAGTGGATTAAATTTCATAATCTCTGACTAGTTAGCACTACATTTATTTACTACTTAAAAAAAATCATTATCTGGAAGGCCAACCAGGAAAAAGACAGCACTATTAATTTAAATGGCTTCACTTAGTAGGCTTTTATAGTTTTCCTACTGATGTCGTAGGATTCCCTCACTATTGGGATGCCTGGGTGGCTCAGTCGATTAAGTGTTTGCCTTAGGCTCAGGCCAGGATCCCAGGGTCCTGGGATCAGGCTCTGGGTCAAGGTCCCTGCTCAGTGGGGAGCCTGCTTCTTTCTCTCCAGCTCCCCCTGCTTATGCATGCTCTTCTCTCTGTCTTTCAAATAAATACATAAAATCTTAAAAAAAATATTCCCTCACTATTAATTGCATAACCTCCTTAATTTATTCAGGAAAATGTCATGGCTATCATAGCAATCAACCTGCGTTTTGAGCGCCTATTCTGCCCAAGTCACTGTGCTAGGTCAATGATGAAGCAAAACAGAAAAACATCTGTTCTTTTCCTCCAACATGGAACATGAAATGCCTACAAGGATATTTCTTGACGCTTTACTTATTTTGCCTCTTTGAATTTTTACAAGCACCCTCTGGAGTGGTCATGATTATAATCTCCATTCTAAAGTTGAAGAACTACATCAAATTCAAAAGCTTCTGCTCAGCAAAGGAAACCATCAAAGAAATGAAAAGGTCATCTAGGTATTGGGAGAAAATATTTGCAAACCACATATCTGATTTGGGGTTAATATACAAAATATACGAGGAACTCATGCCATCCAATATTAAAAAAAACCCTAATTTAAAAAATGAACAAAGACTGGAATAGACATTTTTTCAAAGAAGATATTGGATGGCCAAGAGGTATACGAGAAGGTGCTCAACTCACTCAGCCTCAGGAAAAGGCAAATCAAAACCACAACGTGGGCTATCACTTCACATCTGTTACGATGGCTTTTACCACAGGGATAAGTGATAATCAGTGCTGGCAAGTGTATGAAGAAAACGGAACCCTTGTGCACTGTTGGTGGGAATGTACACTGGTATAGTCACTATGGGAAACAATATGGAGGTTCCTCAAAAAAGTAAAAATAGAACTACCATATGATCCCACAACTTCTGGGTGTATTTCCAAAGGAGATGAAATCACCATCTCAAAAAGAAATCTATACTCCCACATACACCGCCGTATAATTCACAATAACCAAGGTACGGAAAAACCTAAGTGCCTGTCAGTGGATAAATGGACAAAGATATATATATATATATATATATATATAATCTAAAACAAAACAAAATGAAAGTTGAATCATAGAAAAAGAGAGTAGAATGATGGTTGCTCAAGGCTGGGGTGTGGGGGGAATAGGGAGAAGCTGGTAAAATGGTACAAACTTTTATTTGTAAGATGAATAGGGTCTGAGGGTCTAATGTATAACATAGTGATGACAGTTGATAATAATGTGTTTTATGAAAATCGCTAAGAGGGTAGAACTTAACGGCTCTCGCGCACACACAAAGGTAAATATGTCCCGTGATAGATGTGCTAACTTGATAGTAGAAACCTTCCCACAATGTATATATGATATCAAATCCCCATATGAACACTTCAAATATCTCATAATTTTACTTATCAATTATACTTCAAAAAGCTGAACAAGTGAAGAATCTGGGGACAAGTTGCTTATTCAAGGTCACATGGCTAATAGATGGTGGATCAGGGCTCGAACTCAGGAAGTCAAGCTTCGGCGCCCAGACTTTCAAGCAGTGTGTTCTACTGTGTGTCTGTCTCATTGAGACAGCCATAGATCTACCTATTTCTTGGCAAAGATTATGACAAGTGGGTCTGGAGGCTAGAGAATAGTTTGCCATGTGAGTAAAGATACTGGCATTTCCCTTCCAAGGCCAGGAGCATGGGGGATGGCACGGGACACACTGAGCAAACAGGTGTGGTCCAGCCCTGGTGCCAGTACTTCTTATGTGATCTTGGGATGGGTACTCAACCTCTTTAAGCCTTAGTTGCCCTTGTGGAAATGGCCGCCTCATACGAGTGTTATTATAGATAAAGAAAATAATACAAGTGTAGAATACAGGTTCCCTCCAAAACGTTAGCTGGTAGCGATTAGCGTTAAATGATGGCCAAAATCAGGTGGCAGCACGGACATGAAAGAGGGAATGCAGACACCTCGTGGAGGGACAATGCAAACACAGTTTGGCAGTTAGATGTACAAGGCGAAGGAGAGAAAAGAGGGAAAATTTCTGAGTTCGCTGTGACCAGGAAAATGGGAATGTCGTGGATGTAGGCCGGGACAGCAAGAGGGAGAGTAAGTCATGAGAAACACGCAATTCATTTTATTCAACATTTACTATGTGCCACACTGCTAGCTGCTTTAGAACCACTGCCTTTTCCACTTCTCAACGTCAGAAGGAGATACCGTTCTTCTTATTAATGATATTATCATCCCCATATTACGTATGGGAAAATTGAGACTAGAGAGGGTAAGTAATCTGCTAAAGGTAACGCAGCTGGTCAAAGACAGAGCTGAGAGCTGAACCCACCTGTCTGATTCAAGCCATGCCCTTGGGGTGCCTTGGTGACTTAGTCAGTTGGGTGTCCAACTCCTGATCTTAGTTCAGGTCTTCATCTCAGGGTTGTGAGATCCAGCCGTTGGGCTCCACGCCTAAAACAAAACAAACCCAAACAAAGCCATGCCCTGAAGCCCTATGCTGGCTGTGACCTCAGAGGAAGGACTTGAGCAGAAACGAGAGTATAAAGCCATGTGTTTCTATCTCCTCTCTATTCCAGTTACTCTTTTCCAGTGTATTTTTCATTGTATCAAATATTCATGTATATCAGAGTGAGGTTTTATTTCCCCTTCTAGATTATAAACTCTTTGAAAGGCTACTCTGAAACTCTTGAATTCTCAGTGCCTTGCACTTAGGAAGTGCTCTCCTACCTAGTGAATGAATGTATGAATGCATGAATGAATGAAATGAATGAAAAAATAAGAAGAGTCATAAGGACCGGACAGAAGGATCTTGAAGCCATTGTACAGATGCAGTACTTCACATATTCATGAGAAGAAAGCTGATAGCAGATGGTATCAGCATAGCAGGACGAAAAACACATTCAGATGGAGGCACATCCCTGAGGTCTGTGAGTATCTCTTCCTATTTTCCCAGGCTCCTTAATTTTTCACAGTCTCACTAAATCTGTGTTTATCATTGAATCCCGCGAAGATCAAATTTATGGGAAATGTCCACCATTTGTCAAGATGCCACTTATTGCAACCTTTCATTTTGTGTTGTTTTTTTTTTCTTTTTTTTTATCTGCTTTACTCTCCCAACCGGAAAGTTAAAACAATGCGGGTTTTTTTTTTTCCTGTGATATTTAAACTTCTAAAGGAACGTTGGCATCACCCTTCATCCATTTATTACAGTCCTCTTCCTAATAACAATGATAACTGATAAAGAAAACTTGAATCCTTTTCTACTACAGTCTAGATAACTTATATATCAAGGGAAGACGATAGTACAGAATGGAACATTAGACTTTTCAGTCACACAATAGTAATCAGTAGATTCCTCAGAGACATCGCAGCTCAAATATCCTCTTGTGTTTAACACCAAGAGGTGGGAAGTAAACTGAGGGAGATTTTGTGCCAGGAATATTCCTCAATGGGACTCTGATTCACAGTCCAACTTGCCCACTTGCTTGGGACTGGCCAATCATCTTGGGTAGATATGGACCAAGCTTCCACTCAAATCAGGGCAGAGGGGCCTTGAGAATAAAAGTCCAAGAGAATAAAAAGTGAACGTGATCTTTCACTGCACACAGGTCATTTCCTGGCAAAACAGACACTTACCTGCAAAGAGCTGAGTGCTCCGGAAGGCCTGCCTTTCCAAACATCTTAGAAGCCTGACACAGGGCTGCCGTCCACCCGCATGGAGCCGCCTAGAAATCTTAAGTTGCAGTGAGAACTTGGGACCAGAAGATCCATGTTAGGCCTTTAAAAGAGCATAACACTAATGACATAGGCTGCCTGGATAAGATGAAGGTTTTTTCCTTCCATCCTACCCTCTGGAGCCAATGATCATTATTCCATTTTTTGAGAATTTGCTAAAGGCAGACTTGCCCTAAGTGCACGCCATAAAATATTCGTCACCTAGATGCTTCATTTTGGGGGGGGGGGGAGCATTCATTGGTCAAAGAAGTTTGAAAAAAGATATGTAAATCCCCTTCCAGTATATTCCCAGTGCACATTAATCCTGTAGCAAAGAAATTTATTTAACTTTGTCTAACCCAGAATATCCCACACTTGGATCCCTCTGTTCCCTTGGAAATGCTGGCTTAAATCAGAACAAGTCAGGGAGCAGAGGGAGGGAGAGACATGAATCTGTGGTCTCTTGACCTTCACACAGCACACCACACAGAATACCTTCCCTTACTTGTTCATTAATGTATACAAGTTTATCTAATATACGTAAATTTATCACAACGTACGTACTATACCACACCACCTTCTTCTTTTTACTGCTTCATGGAGATGCACAACTTTACCTGAATACCTAGGTAGAGTGTTGAAGGTAGAAAATATGAGCCTAAGAGAAATATATATAGGACCATTTGGGGAAGAAGGTGGGAAAGGGACAAGCACACAAGACAGAGAGAAATTTTCTCTGGGCTAAGTGCCTCTGTAGCGACTTAGGAGAAATAGGGTAAGGCTGTAGAAGAAGTCCAGCAGATTCCAGGCTTTGGGTGTCGCCATTCACAATATCTTGCATATTTACATGGCACGGTATGGTTTGCAAAGTACCTGTAAATGTACCGTGAAGTTCGATTGTCCTCGCCAATGTGCTGGTAAGTGTGAGGATTCTGCTTTTATGAATGAGGGGAAAGTCCAAGAAAGACCTTACTCAATGTCCATATGGTTTGTACTATGACTGAGAGTTCCATCAAATCTTATTATTTTAAATCCAGGGTCTTTCTAGGGCAAGGCTGTGTGACTGACGACAGATGAGGCTAAGGGCAGGGAATAAAATCCGGGGGCAAATTAAGATGTGAGAAAAAGCCAAGGGTCATTCAGTTCACAGTTTCTCCTAGAACAGACCACATGTTGCCAGCCTATTTAGGGAGTTCCACACGAAGAACTGGCTTCCTTTTCCAACACAGGAAGTACACTCTGGATCTTGTGAGGTGTTGCCTCTCTTTGAGCAGAGGCTGGCAGGACATTTGGGAATGTTAAGAACCAAATGACTTTGGGCAAGAACTTTCACAGGTTGGGATCCCTTCCCCCAGAGCAGACATAGGGGCATCGAAGAAATGGGAGAGGCTCAGGAGCCAAAACAAGGTTAGAGTCCCTGGGCTCAGAGTGGGAGGATTTGAGGTAATTCTGAGCTAAGAGGAAAGAGGCATGGCAAGTGGTGAAATTAAAAGTCCACACGTAAAAGGGAAAGAATTCTTCAAAAGAATGAAAACCAAGTGTTCAGACATCCCAGAAGGAGAAACTTCAAGGGAGTCCTAATTAAATCATGATGATTGAGTCATAAATTATTTCCACGGTAAAACACAATGTTATTTCCTTCTCTCGTGCATCATTTTCTTTGAATTTCTTTTGTGTGCATTTTCCTAAAACACCAAGCATCATGGTAAGATTAAAAAGTGGCTGGTCCCATTGACCATTACATGAAATGAAGCATAACCACCGATCTTCACTCCAAGAGAGAAAAGAGTAGTGATGCCTGTCTTTCCGGGTTCCTGTGTCCAATGTGCCATCCAAGCTCCCAAACTATTCCCCCCTACTAAGAAAATGAAAGATGAGTTTCCAAAATTCTGGCTTTTGAGGTAGAAATAAAATTGGTCCTTTATTCATTGTAACCAGGTTTCTTCCTTCACATCTGCAGAGCACTAAGGCGACAGCCTTCCCATCTTTTCTGGAACTCCTACTTCTCCTGGCAACTTGCTTCCAGAACTAGCAGCACCAGGAACTTCCTGACCTTCCTCCAAGAGCCTGTGACACAGGTGAGGATCCACATACCCATCCGAGCATGAAGCACGTCCTCCTCATGCCTCCGCCCTACGTAAAATTCTTCAGTGGTCTCCCCATCGCCTGCTGGATCAGGTCAGAATTTGTTAGCATAGCATGTAACGCCTCATGATGTGTCCTCGGTCTACATGTCCAGTCTTAACTCCCAAAGCTCCACTCCCCAGCTCGCGCCCTGCACCTCAAACTCACTGAGATTTTTGCCTTTACTCAAGCAGGTCAGTCATGTGCTCTCCCACTTCCAAGGTTTGGCTCAAGGCGTCAGCCCAACTTGGAATGCTGTCACCGTAAACTTCCACCCCTGTATTCATTGTTGGTCCACGATCTCATAATCTAGAGCTCAGTTCAAGGATTATTTCTGGAAGTTCTTCCATATCCTACCTACCCCACAACCCAATTCATGTTAGACGAACACCGGTGTTTGCACTGAATACCGTAATCATCCTCTGACTTGTGTCCCTAGTCTCCATATACCACACAATTGGTTTTTGAGTACTTGCTAGATACAGCATAGTCAATGGTGAGCAAAACAAACATCCAGCTTACAGTCTAGTGGAGGAGACCCACATTGAAAGATCCCGTATAAAAATAAAAGCATTGACCATGTTGAGTGCAAATTAGGGAAAGGATTCCATTAATGCATAAAATTAGAGGTTGGAGGAAGATTTGGGGGGAGGTGACTACTGCACTGAAATTTAAAGTATGAATAAGAGTTCACTAAATGAAGAAAGGAGGAAGCATTCCAAAGAGGCCAGAAAGTCCTGCTTTTATTTATCTGTGAGCCCTGACAAATGGAGGCATGAAGCCATTTCTGGGAGATAGAAAGCATGAATGAGTGAGAGATTTAATAAATAAATGATAGTTGAGACACTGGAATTCTGAGAACGGCCTCAGGCCTCTATGTTAACAGCCAAAAAATTTAATCGGAAAGTCATTGGATCTTCCCATGAGCCTGGTGTCACACCCCCTCTTCCCACTGTTGTAGGATAAGGAAAACTGTCTCAAAACGGTCAATCCCAAAGGACTACCTGCCACCAAAGAATGGTCAAGAGGAAGTCAGTAAGAAAACAGCCTCTTGGAAATGGAGACCCAAAATCTGAGCCCAAATTATCTAAAAAATAAAGACAACGTTGGGAAAGGGGAGAGGAAGGAAGTACAGATGAAAGAAAAGAGTGGGAACCATGCAAAGATGGTTCTGGCCATAGAAAAGGCAGCCGTTGAACCCTTTAGTTTGGGCAAAAGCCAGGCATAATTATTAAGATTATAATCCTGTTCTAGAAGTGGTGAGAGGAAATCTGAACCCTTGGGCTCTGTGTCAGTAAAAGTTTGTTTTCCCAGTCCGAAGTGCATGTTTGCTTCCAAGCCTTAGGGTTATTTGTCGCTGTCAGACCCCTGGGGGCCGAGGCAGGCGTCTCCATAGAGAATGGGGAAATTGAGGGAGTGTTTGTTTATATTTTTGATAATATGAAGGGTGTTATTGTAATCCTGATCTCATTAAGTCATTTTCTCTTTCATTTTTCTAATTCACTATGCAGGAAGCCTAGGAATTTATTTTCATTTACTCTTAAACCTCTAAAATCCTACCAGCAGCAGATACAGAACCATACCCTTTGGGAAGGAGCGTTGCCTTCCAATCTGGAAAAGCATGAAGAAGCTGGTCTCTATTGATTTTTAGTTAAAGCCATTGTCGTTGGCATAAACACAAGCATCTGTCCCATGTTGAAGGGAGCTGTTTGTCCAAATATCTGCTCTTTCATGCTGTTCTGGACTCAGGCACTAATCTGAAAATTCCTCTTTGGTTTTCTAAAGGGACCCCATTGCCTTCCAGAAGCAAGAGCACGTTCCACTCCTTGGCGTAAGCTACAAAGTATCTTTGACTAGAACCCTGCCACCTGAAACTTCAACTTAAAAAGGAAGATTTTGAAAGAAAGAAAGAAAGAAAGAAAGAAAGAAAGAAAGAAAGAAAGAAGAAAGAAAGAAAGAAAGAAAGAAAGAAAGAAAGAAAGAAAGAAAGAAAGAAAGAAAGAAAGAAAGAAAAAGTAAGTGAGAACCAGGAAATTAAGTCCCATTGGCAGTCAGGGGCCACAGTGTAAGTGTCATGAATGGAACTTCATACACATTATTTGAAAGAACACGTTTCCAGGTCCTTATTAAAGCAAAATGACGGTAAGAAAAGAGTGCTAACTTTAAACTAGACAGACCTCAGTCTAGCCCCATCCCTTCCACTGATAAACCATGTGAACTGGAACAAATTTTGGAAATAGGCCTCTCCTTTGTTCTCATTTCCTCCAACCATCAATAGGCAATAAGAAACTTAGCTAAAAAGTTTCTTGATGTGATTAGGAATTAGAAAATAAGATCTCAAAGTTAATGCTTACTTATTTAGTCTTATTTCCAAGACAAATACAGCACATTTCCTTCTTTGGATTTTTCAAGTCTCCCACTGAGCAGGCCTGGAATTCAAAGCAAGAAAATGTTCCCCTGAGTGGTGGTGAGAAAGGACCTGTTGTCAGCTGATAGCAAAGAAGAGCTGACTTGCCAGAACTCAGATAGGCATCCATCTGCAGTGTTGTCCTACCCCAGAGTCGGAGACATTAGTCCTACCCCAGAGTCGGAGACATTAGTCCTACCCCAGAGTCGGAGACATTAGTCCTACCCCAGAGTCGGAGACATTAGTCCTACCCCAGAGTCGGAGACATTAGTCCTACCCCAGAGTCGGAGACATTAGTCCTACCCCAGAGTCGGAGACATTAGTCCTACCCCAGAGTCGGAGACATTAGTCCTACCCCAGAGTCGGAGACATTAGTCCTACCCTTCTCATTAGGCCCTGAGGGCAACTTAAAAACTCATCAAAATGACAGTGGTTCAATATGACACTCCTCCCCACCCTCCCAAAAAACAGTTTACATTCTTTCTAGAATATCATAGTTAAGGAGGCAAGAAGTAAGAAAGATTTTGGAACCATTTTCATATATGATTTTTTAGTTTCTTTCATTCTACATTCACCCAGTTGAGTACCTATCACGTTCCAGGCTCTGTTCCATACTTGAAATGTATCAGGAAACAAGACAAAATCTCTGCCCTTGGGAAGCTTACATTTTTGCAGAGAGAAACAGGCAATAACCAATGAATACAGCAAAGAAGTAAACAATACATTATGGTCAAGGGGCTACACACGATGAAAGAAATATAGGGCAGGGTGATGAAAGTCAGGAGGAGAGAGACAGGTTACGATTCCTATTTGGAATTGGAGAGGACTCAAAAACAATGCCGTACTTTTTGATATTTGAAAAACTGAAAGGAGGCTAGTTCTGGAAAAGCCAAGAAATCACAACTCTTTTCCTGTTATTGAATTCCTAAGCTGAACTCTCAGTTTCTATCTCACTGCCCAGGTAGACTTAAATTCTTTAAGAATGAGCTCCAATGTGTCCCCACAGTGCCTAGCGTATCGACAGACAGTTACACGCTCAAGCTATTTTGATGTGTGAATGAATGAGTGATCAATAAGTAGGACAGTCTCCTCTGAGAAATCATGGCTTATTTTGCTCCAACAAATTGAGCATGTATTATCTTCCAAGCGGTTCAGCCCCCTTGTTCCCCCAGACCAAGCTTACTTCCTCCTCCCTGCCTCTCTCCCTGGTCAATGTCTCATTCACTGTCCCCAAGAGAGTAGGTCTCCTGGGGCCAGTGTGGCACTTTCACCATGGAAGTCTACTCTAGGCAGCATCCCTGCGAGCTACCTCATGGCTGGATTTCCTTACAGTTACGGCAAAGACCAGAGGTCCGGTCCCTTGTGAGCAGGGTGACAGGAACCCTGTCAGTAGGCAGGGTGAAAACAGAGATTGAACTTCCCAGGACACATTCTTCAGAAGGAGGCTGTAAGAAGAGCAGATACACATTTTTTTTTTTAATGCCACAGGTATAAGTAGTTTCAACAATAAATTAGAAGACAGGGAACATGAGACCAAGATTATTAGAGAAGCCCCTGACTTGTGTGAATCTCTATGGTTGTAATTTGATTCATTTCACTGTGAGCTATAGTAATAACTTGAACAGGTTCGAGCAGCTGTGCAAAAGCTGGCCCTTGCCCAGGAAACAACTAAAACGGTAATTCTCAGCTGTAGCACGTGTGTTACTGTAAACCTTTACATAGGGCGATGCTTCCCATTTTTGACTTAGCCCTTCCTGGGCCATACCACCCATCTGCAAAATCCCAAAACTTCAGAGTCAGGGTCATAAAGAAGTACTGAGAGAAAGGCCCTGCTTCAGGAAATGTGACCAAACCAAAACCAAAACCCCAGGAACTGAATTTTATGGAAGTGTTCACTGACCCACAAGTTTGGGCCTGAATCAATTCCCAAACATCTGAACTGTATCTACCTTTTGTTTCCTTTGCAAGGAAAGTCCTTCTGGGCCAAGCAGGCATCTGTTTCCTCTTTGCAGCCAACTCAGGGCCCCGGACAAGACCTTGGGCAGAGCAGCGGCGGGATAGAAATGTGCTGAGGTGGCTCTCATTACAAAGGGATGTGGTTAGGAGGGTGGCCTGGTGTGAATCTACCCGGTTTCAAGAGGAAATGAACACCAACTACAGCCATTCGGGTTTCATTTTTAAGGTGCGATGGCACAGAGGACTGTGTGTCTGATAACGATCCTGCTTCTTTGTTAGAAAGAACAAGAAGGAAACATTTGCAGTGGGCTCAGATTTGACACTAACCTACAGCAACGCTCTTCCCTGACAGTGAGGTTTGCTCGGTGCTCCCCCGAGGTAATCTTTGCTCGAATGTCTGGGACTGTGTCAGGCCATGCTTATCAGCACTGAGAAAAATTATGCCCGTGGGCAGAACACAGGTCACAGGTCACAGGTAGTTTTGATGGGTTTGCCCAGACTTCGGGGAAAAAAAAGTAAGATTGTTTCCAGTATTTGAAAACTGGGAGGTTTCGTATAAAAATCCTGATATTCAACTTCTCTTGATAAATCGGAAGATTTGGCAGGCGACAGGAAAGGGGTAGATGTGGGACTGGTCACACACTGCAATTCTCTACCTGATTTCACACATGGGCCTTACCTGCCTTGCCCTTGGAAGCATTTAAATTGGTGACAAACTGCTCCAACCATTTTGACAACTCATTCAAAGCAGAGAGTAAGAGCCATCATTTATCGAGTGTTCACGACAGGGCAAACACTCTTCTGAGGTCTTTTCACTATGAACTCATTGAACCCTGAAACGACTCCATGAGCCATATCCTACAGATTATAAGAGGGGAAATTGAGGCAAGAGAAATTCGGTAGTCGCCTGAGGTCACAGAGCTACTAAGTGGCAGAAATCCAAGGAAAACCAAAGAGGGTTGACTCTGGAATCCCAATGCCTGACTTCTGAGCTACACCGACTTTCACACTGGCCAATGCACTCTCTTCTTAGAATATTTCCAGTTTTGCGATCTCTCTCTGGTTTGGTTCTAGCTTCACAGTTTTTCTCACCATAGGCGCATGCGTATTGCACCTACAGGGCGACATTATAAGTAAAAAATTTTATATTTATAATAAATGTGCCTTAGCCAGTATATGTACTTGTATATATATCCTGATGATCAGATTCAATGTTTTTTTTCATGTGTTCAAACTCTGAGGGTCCTGAAGGGGCAGAGAACTGAGTAATAGTCACTGGAGCCATGACCTGCTCCTCGAGGAGATGGCTGCCAAGGGCGTGGACACTGGACGGATGTGGCTCTGAGGGGGCCTAACCCTCCTGGCTCCTTGGACGCCACAGGAGCTTGGGCCCAAACCACATACTGAGCCAAGCTTCTCAGATTCATCCCAGAACCTCCTTTGCTCAGGCTCCTGGCGACCACTTCAGGCCGGTCCCTCCCAGACCACCGTCCACCACCTCCACTTCATCCAAACTTGGCTCTCCCCCAAATGGCGGCTCCCAGGGATTCCTCGCATCCTGCCTGCTTCCTCTGCAGTATCTTCGCTCTGTTCTGAAGCCTCCTTTATTAAGAAGGCCTGAAGGCCGAAATCACTTTTTTGTTCTTTTGTAACAAAATAAACTACTTCCATGTTATTTGTTTTATTTCTGCAGACTCCCACTTTCGGGGTGATTTTTGTTGTTATTGTGTTCTGAGGTTTGTTTTGTTATTGTTTATTTAATGAAGCCCAGCCTGAAGACACTGTGACATCCCCAAGGCACTGCCTCTAGGCTCTGGAATTTTCCTTTAGCCCAAGCCAGCCACGCCCTCAGCTTCCTGTGGGCCCTGGCTGAGGCCTGCCTCCCAGGGCCGCCTCCTGCTCCCCAGTGCCCGGCTCCTGCCTGGCCTCTCTGGGAACCTGGAATACCCCAATTCCCATGCTCCTCCCTGGACACTCAGATCCCCAGTCTCCTTGGAGAGCGTTTCCTATCTTTATTGTCCAGCACTTCATAATTTAAATAGATCGTGTTTCAGGGGAGGTGCAATTGATATCTTCCCAAATCAAAACCTTCTCAGGGAAGCCTATAAGACGAACACTCCTATAACGTGGTACCTATTCAACCTCCTCTAATTTTCAATTTTTCCTTTAGGCACAAGGTACTGCTATCAACGCTGATAATCCCTGAAGATCGGGGAATCCTTTGGATTTCAGTATGCTACAAAAGCAGGGTCCTTTGTTTTGTATACTGATCCATCCCAAGTGGATTTAATAGGCAATCTGGAAAAAGTTTACAGAGGGGAGAAAAAGCCTCATTATCTAAGAACCATTATTATAGATTAGGAAATATATGAGACACCCCCGATATGGCTCGTTAAGTATGAACATTGAAATGGTCTCATCTGCCCCAAGGTCCTTGCTGAGACACAGTGTTTCCTTCAACTTGCAGTCACCCTGTGAATTTAGGTTAAGATTTATCCCACTCCGTATGTTACTGGATGTCAAATAACCAAGATGACCCAAAAAAAGAAAAGAAAAAACCCAACAACACAGGAATAAGTGTGTTAATTTTGAATCTGAACATTAAATTATCTTTTAAAATACTCCTGCCGTCCAAAAATTACCTGAATTTTCAAGATAAGGACTTCTGTTGATGTTTAGAGCAAATATATATGTAATAAAATATATTATTTGCTTAATACCTCTAATTCCAAGATATTCCTAGAAAGTTTTCTGACAATAAAGTCCTCCTCTTTCTTCTAGTAAACCCCATGTTTAAGCAAAAAGGCTGTGTTTAATATCTTTATATTTACAGAACCTAGTACATACTAGATACTCAATATATATTTGTCAAGGGAATGAATTCAGTGATACTTTTCTGTCAGGTTATTAGTACCATATTTTGAAAGCTAAGTTTGACCAATGGCCAGTAACTTTGGCATACAAACACTACGGAGCAACAGTCTATCCCCAGAAGATGTTATTGTCCTACATTTTGAAAGAACTAAATAGTTCAACCTGCTTTACCTTATTTTGCAGAAAAAATAGAGTTGGGGGAAGTCTTCACTTACTTCATCAATCTCAGAGAGGGAGGGGGTTGTGGGTGAAATACGGTCGACTAGAAAGTTCCACAGATTTTTCTGAGAGCACCTGATGGGGGCAGAATTGAATAGAATTCACAATCTTGTGTAGTCTTAAGATGGACACTGGTATCTGGGGCAGGGCCCAGGAATCTGTATTTTTAAACAGTCCCTAGGGTGGATTTTTTTTCTTCTCTAAGATACTCAAAATCCTCCACCCTTCCCTGTATCCATGTCATTTGCAAAGTGGCATTGCCCCTCCTCCCATGATGTGAAGTCTATTTCCCCACATTGAATCTGGGCTGGTCTTTGGACTTGCTCTGACCGACAGAGTGGGGCAGAAGTAACACTGGGCCAGTTCCGAGCCTAAGCCTCAAATGGCTTTGCTTATTTCTACTTGTTCTCTTACTCGCTGCTCCCAGGTAAACAAGCCCTGTCTAGTCTGGCGCATTATTGGAAACACAGGGCCTGTCACCCCATCACCCAACTGACAGCCACTCAGCCATCAGACATCAGAGACCAAGCAAATCTACCCGAGAGCAGACTGCAGACACACAGTGAGCCTGACCAAGATCAGCCAAGCCAAACTGACTAGCAGATGCACAGTCAGCCCACAGATGTGAAGGCAATGATAGACGGCCATTTTAAGCCACTGAGTTCTGGGGTAGCTCGCCAATGCACTGTTTAAATGATCCTGATACTCATGCAAGCTTAGGAAATGTTAGTCTAGAAGATACTTGCAACTTTCTGGGAATAAAGAAATGTCTGTATTCCAACTTTTATAAATCTCTTAATATTTGGTTCTCCTGCCCCATTAATGGAACACAAATTAAAATGTAATTAGGAAAAAAAAACGTATACTGACTTTAATAGCCTAAAAAAAGTCCACTGAAAGCTGTAAAAAAAAAAAAATAACCAAGAATTATGACTTCTGGGGGGTAGGGTTGGGGTTAGGTTACGGAAATAACCCCAGTACTCAGGTATACGACCATCACAAACCAACAGGTATTTCAGCTTCCCCATCCCCAGACATGAAGGGCAGACTTGATATGTAAAGCAAATAATGGTTCTTAATATGCTAATCCTGGAGTAAGAGGCTATGTATAGTAATGATTTTCAGGTGCATAATTTGGGGGCCTGGAAATGGATACCGAATTCTTTGTTTTTTAGCAACGGATGCATTCCACCCTCCTAATCCCTTGCCTAATGACAATGCTGTATTTTAGTATTAATGATTAATGCCTATTGCTGATACATGCAGATTAATGGCTTGATGACTGGACAGGAAATGCTGTGCTTGTCCACAGGCAAGTTGCCTTAGCTAGTTATTAATCACCAAAGAGTGAACTGCACGGAATCGCAGCAGCAAGTGAGAGAGAATAACAGCTTGGCTGTATTGATCCTTTTGAATTTGCCTTTAGGTCAGCTAGAATGCATACGGCAAGACATTATAGGAAAGTTATGCCTGGTAAAAATATCAGGAGTCGAGGTGCTCTGGCGATTTCACATTTTCTCCTCCTTCTTCGGAGGCCGATGAATTACAACGTGATCCTAATGATCTGACAACAACAAGGAGAATGAACTACTTTTTCAATTAGCACATTGATGAAAGATTTCACAAGTACTTTTATTCTCTTTTTCCCAGCTAATTGGTTTTCTCACTGAAATTAAAAAAAAAAAAAAGCAGCCAAGCATAGTCTTGCCTATTATGTTATTTTGCTAAGACCTGTGACATTTTGAAATAATAAAAAGAAAACAGCACCGTAGAGGTGATCCAAAAAGTAACCCCTTTTTGAAAAAACACGCTTGATGATTTAAAAATTCTATGATGTTTTGTTTAGCATTCAATAGGTTTAGAAGAGAAAGAGTCTATAGTGTTTGAGAGATCTCCTTTATAAGCCAGGTTATAAGATGAAATAACACATCGGAGAAGACTGAGAGACTAAAATAAACCCTAGCTGTGTGTAGTTCGGGGGCTTCATAAAGCCCTTTTGCATGCATGTGATCATTTCCTTTGATCCCATCTAAGTAGACAAGCCCTGTTTTATTAAACCCATTGTACAGATGAAGAAATTAAAGTTCGGTGATACCAACTTGCTGAATACACAGGTTGCACATCCTAGAGTCAATAATCGAGTACACTTAAAACAAGAAGTTAACTTCTAGTTCAAAGTGATGTGTTAGACATACATCTATCTCCTCTCCTGCCTGAGCCTCCACTAATTCATTGCAAGGGGAATAATAATAACAACAACAACAACAACAACAATGACAACATTTAAAGGTATAAACTTACAACAAAGAAGAGAAAGGGGTGACTCTCAGTAGACTTAAGGTGTCAATACATGTCTAAAACATGGAAAGCAGATGTAGGCATTGTGGACAATCCAAATGGTCGAGAATAGGCAGAGACGGGTGAGCATCTGAGAAGGAAGACGGTCTAGCCTGATTTCGGGAACCACAGGAAAGCTTGAATTTAGGAATTCTAGGTACAACAGAGGGTCCAAGGTGGACAGTTGAAGTCTACAGACTGATAGGTCAAGCCACTCTTCAGCCCAGAAGCAGATGCCCCAGTAGACAGGCATTTACCTTTCCAGGAAGGAGAGTTCTTTTCTTAAAAATTGAATGGAAAATTCTAGAGAACTAAGGCCCTTGTGGGAAATGCCACCTTAAAGAGATGATCTGCACATTCTAAGATTAGGTTTTAAAAGCAACGCCACAGGACTACTACTCTTTCACCTAAATTAGACAATGAACAAGTTCACCCCTCCCCATAGAGCTGCTTTCCTCAGAAACCTTGCTGACATATTTGACTTTTTAACTACACGTATTTATTCTTTTTCATTTTTAAAAGCTGTTTTCATATATTTGGAAATTAAAAACTAAAGTAACTTTCTTAGTAAATTCTCTATCGTCTTAGATCTCATTTCCCATTCATGTTTATAATTTCACATTAATTATGAATTATAACATTTATCATGTCTTCAGGGTTAAAAAACTCCACATACTTCAAAGTAGCTTTTTAAGAATGGGAGTTGATTACCAGATTGATCTTCACCGCATTAAATATTATTACAAAGAAAAAGGGGGGGGAAAGATAATATGGGAATGATTATCAGTTACATAAAATGAAATGCTATGAAATTAGTCATATTTTTAAAATGGGACTTCTTTACATGAAGATATGTTTATCATGTTATTGAATGAAAACGTTAAGTTACAAAATATTGAATAAGGTGTTATTATAGTTTTTATTTAAAAGTTATACTTAGATGTGTATATATACATTGAGAAAAGTCTAAAAAGATATTCAACAAAATGGCAACAGTGCTTAATCCTGGTTGGTGAGATTATATAGAGCTTGTATTTTCCTTCTTTTTAAAATATGTTTTCTAAATTTTCTATGTAAACATGTTATATTTAAGTAATTTTATAGGTATTTCTTATTTTTCCACTTAACATCATAATATAAGTTAAAGGATTTTTAAAAGTCAGGTGTTAGTAAAAATGCTTCGCCTGATGCACTTAGACTCTTGTTTTTTTTTGGAGACTGTGTATATAATATTAAATTACTACAGCTTAATTTATGTAAGCATTTCTTTATTGGATATCTTTGGGAATCATAAATGATGTTAAAAGAAAAATCTTTCTTCAAAAATCTTTATCTCATTTCTGAGTTCTCTAAGAATACTTTCCCAGAAGTAGGAATGTGAATTTTATTAAGGCTTATGGGATACGTCACCATATTTTATACTTACAAATCTTTCTCCGACTCTACTTTTTTCATAATCTTATGTCTTGGATTTAACTCTCATATTTTTGTCATAGCAGCAAGGTAAGATTTTAAATTTAATTTTACCTCTAGATAGTTTGTCAGTATTCCCAACAATTTGTTGAAAATCACTCCTTTATATTCGACACAGTATCTAAATATGCACATACTCAGTTGATTACGGAACGACTTGCTTTTTTCTGGTGATTTTTCATTTTTTACATCACTTGTTGGTGCAAAGAATGACACTGTTTTGATTATCAAAGTTTTAAAGTGAGTTTTACTATCTAACATAACAACCCTTTTTTAATTCTTCTTTTTCAAAACAGTCTAAGCAATTCTTACCCTATGAGTTTTCTCTTGCTTTGCAGTAGATTAAATCAGCACAAACTTAGTGGATGAAAACAACACCAATTTATCATCTCACCATTTTTGTAAGTCAGAATTCCACAAGGCTGAAAGGGTTTTAAGGTGTCAGTAGGGCTGTGATTCTCATCTGAGGTCTGGCATCCTTTTCTAAGTTCACTGGCTCCTACAAGATTCAGTTCTGTGCGGTCGTGTGACTCCATTTCTAGTAGTGAAGACAGCCAGTGATCTGACCGTAAAGATACTGAAAACATCACCATTGGATACTCCTGATCAGTGACTTATAGGAAGCAAGGCTCTGGGTAACTTAACATGGATGACATTATGCTGATTGGACCTAGCGAATTAAGAGTAGCAAGTACTCTAGGCTTACTGGTAAGACATGTGCGTGTCAAAGGGTAGGACACAAATCCACCTAAAATTTGGCAGATTTCTACTACAGTGAAATTTCCAGGGGTCCAGTGGTGAGCAACATGTCCAAATATCCCTTCCGAGGTAAGGAATCGGTGGTTGTTTCTGGCCCCTCCCACAACCAGAAAAGAAGCACGACACTTAGTGGGCCTCTCTGGACTTTAGAGGCAACAAATTCCTCGCTTGGGTGTGATACTCAGGCCCGTTTACTGCGTGCCCTGAAAAGCTGCTAGTTTGGGGTGAAGCCCAGGACAAGAGAAGCCTCTCCAGCAGGTACAGGCTGCTGTGCTGGCTGCAGTTACTTGGGCCATAGGATCCCGCAGGTCCAATGGCTCTTAAAGCATCAATGGCAGAGAGGGATGCTGTCGTAGTCTTAGGCAGGACCCTCTATGTGAATCACAGGTGAGGCCTTTGAATCTTGGAACAAAGCCCTGCCATCCTCTGCAGATAACTACCCCCTTTTGAGAAACAGCTTGTGTCCTGCTGCGGGGCCATCACAGAGACTGAACACGGAACCAAGTGCCACCAAGTTACCCTGTGACCTGACCTACCCATCGTGAACTGGGCGTTGTGGGACCCACTCCACCCTAAAGTTGGGTGTGCCCAGCAACACTTCATCACCAAATGGAAGTGGTATATTCATGACTGGCTCTGAGTAGACCCTGCAGGCACAAATAAGTTACATGGAGAAGTGGCCAAAGTTCCCATGGTCCTCTCGGGCTACACGGACTTCTTTGTCCCATCCTGCACTTCATGGGAAGTTTCTAATGATAAGCTGACAGAAGGAGAGAAGATTCAGATGTTTGAAAAATTATTCAGCACAATATGTGGGCACCACCTAAAAGTTAGACAGCTGCAGCAGTCTGGAATATCCATGAAGGGCAGCGATGAAGGGGAATCCTTCCAGAACTTTGAGCAATGCACCTGGTTGTTCACTTTGCTTGGAAGGAGAAATGACCAGATGTGTGATTATATTTCAATTCATGGGCTGCAGGCCTTGGTTTGGCTGGATGGTCAGGGACTTGGAAGGAACGTGACTGGAAAATTGGTGACAAGGAAATTTGGGGAAGAAGTTTGCGGCCCAAAACAAGAAGATATCTGTGTCCTATGTGAACGCTCACCAAAGGGTGAGCAGAGGAGGATTATAATCATCAAGTGACCCATTCTGTGAGTATGATGATTCTCCCAGGTACTTCTGTGATCACCTAATGAGCTTATGAGCAAAGTGGGGATGGTGGCAAGGATGGAGGTTATGCATGGGCTTAGGAACATGGCCTTTGACTCACTAAAGTCAAGCTGGCTCTGGTCACCACTGACTGCCCAACTGCTAGCAGTGCAGACAGCACTGGGTCCCCAGTATGGCGCCATTCCCCAGGAAGATCAGCCAGCTGACTTACAACAGATCGATTACATTGGACTTCTTCCATCATGGAGGGGACACTGTTTTCTTTTTAATGGAGTACAGTTTTACTCTGGATACAGATTTGTCTTCCCTACATGCAATGCTTCTGTCAGAACTACCATCTGTGGACTTACAGAATGCCTTTTCCACTGTCATGGTATTCCACACAGCATTGTTTCTGCTGAAAGAATCCACTTTACAGCAAATGAAGTGTGGTAGTGGGCCCATGCTCACGGAGTTCAATGGTCTAACCATGTTCCTCCCACTATCCTGAAGCAGCTAACTTGGTGGAACAGTAGTATGGCCTGTGGAATATGCAGCACTAGCTAGGGCAAAGTTCTTCTGCGGGCTGCGTATGCTCTGAAACAGCGTCCAATATATGGTATTGCATCTCCCATTTCCAGGATTCCAGGGTCTCATTATCAGGGGTGGAAATGGGAATGGCACCACTCACTATAACCCCTAGTGACCCACTGCCAAAATCTTTGCTTCCTGTTCCGGAGACCATATGCTCTGCTGTCCTAGAGGTCTTTGTTCCAGAGGGAGGAATGCTTCCACCAGAAGATACAACAATGATTCCATTGAACTGGAAGTTAAGACTGCTGCCCGGCCACTTTGGCCTCCTCATGCTTCTGAATCATCAGGCAAAGAAGGGAGTTACTGTTGTCTGGGGAGATTGACTCTTCCTGCCAACGGGAAACTGGACCACAGCTCCACAATGCAGGAGAGAAGAATACGTCTGGAATACAGGAGATCCCTTATGGTGTCTCTTAGTATTGCCATGTTCTGCAATTAAGGTCAATGGAAAACTACAACAACCCAATCCAGGCAGGACTATTAATGGCCCAGATTCTTCAGGAATGAAGGTTTGGGTCATCCCACCAGGTAAAGAACTACGACTAGCTGAGGCATTTGCTGAAGACAAAGGAAACACAAAATGGGTAGTGGAAGAAGGTGACTATAAATATCAGCCATGGTGACAAGACCAGTTACAGAGATGAGGACTGTAATTGTCATGAGTATTTGTTCCTTATTTTGCTATGAATATGTGTATCTTAATACGTATACATATATACACATACACATGTATGTATACATACATGTGGAAATAGAACAGATATCTCTACACGTATGTATGTATATCCATACATACACATATATGCATGCATGTAGCAGATATCTCTATTTTCTTTCCTCTCTTATTCCCTTATCATGCAACGTAATATTTATATTTATTATTGATATCATAATATTTAAATATTGTTAATTTTTCATTATAGTATTTAAATTATAGGATATCAAGGAGAAGAGCAAGGACTATACCTCTCCTACTACTTAGTGTGTTTTTAGTTGTATATAGGATAGTTGGGCCATGTTAGGTGGAATTATGACTTCATTATTGCTTTTATTTGGAGATTAAGTAGGGTTCAAGGAGATGCATGTGGGTGCCAAGTTGACAAGCATTGGACTGTGATGGTTGATTTTTATGTGTCAATTTGACTGGGCCACAGAGTACCCAGGTATTTGGTCAAACGTTACTCTGGATGTGTCTGTGAGGGTATCTGTGAAGTAGGCTGAGTAAAGCAGATGGTAGTCCTTATATGGGTTGGCCTCATCCAATCAGGTGAAGGCCTAAGTAGAATGAAGAGGGTAAGAGGGAACTGCTCTTACTTGACTGCCTTTGAGCTAGACATTTTGTTCATGCCTTGGGACTCAAACCAAAACACCAGCTCTTTCTGGGCCTCCAACCTGCCAGCTTTCATATTGCAACTACACCATTGGCTTTCCTGAGTCTCCAGCTTGCTGACTGCAGATCTTGGGACTTGTCGGCCTCCACAATCACATGAGTCAATAGCTTATAATGAATCATATATACATTGTCTCCTTGTTTCTCTGAGGAGCCCTGATTAATACATGTACTTAAATCATGATTTTCCAAATAAACTTCAGAAGAGTTTGGTCGAGTTCCAAAACAAAATCCCATGGAACCATTTCTTTACTTGTAGGTGATGTACACATCTCATGAGTACATAGCACACCTATAGAAAAGTACAAAAGTCACAAGGGTACACCTGAATTTTCACGAAACTAGCACTTTCCTAATCCGTTTCCAAATCAAGAGCCCCTCACGTCCCTTCCAGTCTTTACTCCTCCACCGTAGCTACTTCCTGACTTCTAACAGTATAGATTGGTTTTGCCTGTTTTTGAACTTTACATAAATGAAGTCATACAGTATGTATTATTTTGTGTCTGACTTCTTTTATAAACCCTATGTTTGCAAAATTCATTCATGTTGTAAAGCGTAGCTGCTCTTTCTCATTGCTGTATAGTATTCCATGTTGTGATTACACAACAATTTATTTATAACTCCTGGATTATTTCCAGTTTTCAGCTACACTGAATTGTGCTGTTACAATCATTCTTGAATATGTGCTTTGGGGAACATATACCTATGGGGACTTTTAATTGGAATTTTTGTTAACTCTATACATAACTTGGGCAAGAATTGAATACCTACCCTCTAAGATCCAAGAACGTGACAGATCTTCCATTTATGAAAAATTCATGTCTCTTTCAGTAACACCTCTTCCATATTCACCCAGTTTGATGTCCATTGTTCCTAGTCAAAGAGACAGAAAGAAAACAGAAGCAAGGGAATTCTGACCTTTCTTTTACCTGCTAATGTTGCTCTATTTTGCAAAACATTGTTCTGAGCCGTTTGTCTCATATCCTGTTCTGAGAATAGACGTTATGCCTTCTGTTTCCTTCACTTTACACAGTGTTAACTGAGTCTCGTCATTAGCTTTTACGACACTCCTTTGCTTTTCATTCTTGGTTATCTCTTACTCATTCAGTTTTTGTGTACATGACCTTTTCAAATGCATGCTCACTGGAGAGCTCCCTGGGAGACTATTTGGGTTGTTTTAGAGACCTCCTTTCCTGCCTTATGCACTCTCACCAATGCCCTTCCCTCTTGAGTCATAGTCTTGTTTAGAATCTTTTCTTCACATTTAAGAAATATCTGCCTCAGTAAAATCTTGGAGACATGTCTTCCTATGTCTGAAACTCCTCCCAAACAATGAAATAGTCATTAAGACGTGCCAAGAAGTGACGACCAGACGTCCTACTTTAGGCAAACAAAGCTCCCAGTTGATGGTGTAGTGTTGACACCTCCTGTCACTGTTATATCTTACTTCTGAGCTGAGCCATTTGGATAAATCTTCATTAGAAAAACATCTGTAAGATGGAATAGCCTACAAATGATGAGATCCTGGCATAGACCATGGCTCGTGTGTTGAGAGACTGAGCCCCTTCCAGCATTCCCCAGAGAATATCCCCTCCCTGTTACCTGGTCAAGACTACAACTCTGTGCTCTCCTCCGACCCCTCTGCCCCTTGACCTAGAGCATCAGGAAGCCCAGAGGCCCTCTTCCAGGTTTTCTAGGTGCCATGGGAGATACCAGTTTTGTCAGGTACCCCAGACCATAGTCAATATCCACTCCTTTCGCTCCATCCGTTCCATTAAGCATCCCACCTTCAGGTAATTCCAGGTGAGAGAGTTAACAGTCTGTGTTTATCAATGACCCCAGACTCCCCCCAGAACATATTAAACTCTTATAGTTACTCCTTCACCACATTGTCCATTCTGCAGCTGGTCAATCATTTATCATCTATCCAGGGAGCAGATACCAGCCTTCCCTCAATGAAATTCCCCAGCTCTAGGAACAAGTCCCTTGGAGACTCTGGGGTCACTTGGTTGGGCTAGATGGCAGTGGGAGTGGAGGAAGTAACTACCCACCATTCCATGAGGCCAGTAGTCCCTGACCCCCAATCTCTTGCCCCATCCCTGTCCATTTCCAGAACCCCCTCCCCAACCTGTTGAGAGTAACAGGTCCATATCTGCAGTTATTTAGTTAGATCCAAGGGAGGGACATGGGCCTAATCTTTTATGGCAGTTTTTAGAATTCAGGGGTGTATAACAACTTACTTGTCCTCAGCTTTGAACCTAAGTCAGCTATTTAAAAATAATATAAAAGGTCTCAGTCAACAACAGTTTACAAAAGGAAACACACAACATAATGATTTCAGATAGTTATAAATGCTATGCAGAAATGAAATAAGGCCATGTGATCAACAGCAATAGTGAACCACTTTAGCTATGAAGGTCAAGGACAAGTAGTACCCAATCCCCCACCAGAGTGATAGAAATTGCCAAGACCTTCAGAGATCTGGGAGAAGAGCATTTTGGGCAAAGGAAACAGCATATGCAATGTCTCTGAAATAGGAGTAAATCTGAGAAACAGAGAGAAAGCCAAGTCTTCTTACATGCATTTTGCCTGAGCACAGGCAAGATTACACCCCCATCCTCAATCTCTCAGCCAAATGACACCATTCATTTACCAATGAGACTACACTGCAGAGCCTCTCCTCACAATCAAGACAGGGGATAGGTGATGCTCAGTGAAACCATTCTTTAAAAGAACAACCTAGAAGCAAGGTTGACATAATTAAACCCTGGGCTTTTAGATCTCACTAATGTAAAAATCATTCTTGTCTACTTTTATGTGATCTATATACTACTGGAAACACAACATGGGGTAATTATCCTCTGTTGATGTCTGGACATTCTTTAAAATGAGGGAACTAATTGAAGTCTTCATAAAGGTCCCTGGTACCTAGGAGGCAACTTTAAGTAATATAATCAGGAAGGCTTTAAACAACTGGATGAACCAGGCTAAGAAAAATGTTTTATGGTATGCATGTTTTCAGCAACAAAGCAAAATAAACTTGTGAACATTTCTTTGCAATTTCTAGAAAGGGAAATGATAAAACTATTTCTAGGAATAAGGGATGGCAAAATAGAAATTAATTTCATGATTCCCATTCTGAACTGGGATTATAAAATGCAACTGGTATTTCTTTAAAAACAAAATTTTTATTTAATTTTAAGAAAGCCACTCAAAATTATCTCCCTAATGCAGAACTATCACCAGGCTTGATTGCCCTAGACACCACCACTCCCCTGCTGTTGTGAGGGCCTAGAGCTCTGACCACACTGCTGCTCTTCTGGGTGTTTTTACACTGGAGGCTAAAGCTAACATGGGTGTGGAGGGCTGTGGGACATTTTGGAAGTTTGAGGTCCTCCACACTCTGTTACTAAAATTCTGAAGCAATATCCACAGACTCAGTGTCTTCCTGATTCCCTGAACTCAGTTATTTTCTCCTTCTCACCTATGCTCTTTCCTTGTTCTCTGTAGGGGCTCAGAGTCAGTTCGTGGTGGTGATGGGGAATGTACAGGCTAAGTTGTTTTCTTATTCTCTTCCCCCACTTGTGGACACCCACTGACAAAAACAAGGCAAAACAAAAGTTCTATTCTTTCTTTCATTAGTCAAAAGACAAGTCTCTACGTATATCAACTCATATACACAAATAAAACTCAAGCATAGTCCACGTAGGTTGTCACGTTTGGTACTGCCTACCACAATTATTTGATGGTCCCCTCCTCCAAGCCCAATATGTACTCTGCATAGTTCACGTGACTGTGAATATGGTGGATTTTACTCCCATGATTAGGTGATGTTATATAGATGTTGACCTAAGATAGGGAGATTATCTGGGTAGGTCTGACCTAATCAAATGAGCCCTTTAAAAGCAGAGAGTTTCTCCAGCTCATCATAGAAGAGAAAGTCAGAGATTGGGAGCTGGAGATGGATGCCATGTACCCTTGCCAACTGGAAGATGGAGGAGACCATGTGGCAAAGAATTTGGATGGCTTGGAAGAATGGAGAACAGCTCCTGGCTGAAAGCCAGTAGGGAAATGAAGACCTCAATCCTACAATGTTAAGAAACAGAATTCTGCCAATAATCGGAATGAACTTGAAGAGGATTCTTCTCTAGAGCCTACAAACAAGAATTCAGCTTGATTGATGTATTGATTTCAGCCCTTTGAGTCTCAGCAGAAAACCCCAGCATGTGCCTTCTGACTTATGACACTGAGAGTTAATAAGTGGGTGTTGTCTTAAGCTATTCAGTTTGTGGAAATTTGTTATGCATCAGTAGAAAACTAATTACTCTTTGGGTAACTAAAGTCAAGATTCTAAAATAGCAATGTTATAATCAGTTCAGAGTCCTATTCCCTGCTCCAGGAAGGGTGAGACACTCCATTGCTCCCCCAAACCCTGGGAGAGTTGCAAGAGTAGGTTCTGGGACAGCCGGCTTGATCTCAGACAGAGAGCTGTTAGAAATACATTATTTCAATTTTTATATTTTTCCCAAATCTTTCTTCTTCTATTCTCTGATATATAAGTTTCTATCTATCTATCTATCTATCTATCTATCTATCTATCTATCTATCATCTATCTATCTATTATCTATCTATCTATCTATCTATCTATCTATCTATCTATCTATCTATCATCTATCTATCTTATTAGCTATTTCCTTCCTTTATTAAATATTTTCTTAGACATAAGAATTTAGCCTTTATTTTTTCTGTGTGGGCTCAGCATAGGTGAGCAGAATGAACAGATGATAGTATATGAGAGAGAAGAGGAAAGAAAGGTGAGAGAAAAAAAGGAAGAAAGGAAGGAAGGAAAGGAAGGAAAAATAAATGGAAGGGAGGAGGGGAGGGAGGGAGGCGGGAGGGAGAGGGAAAGGAAAGGGGAATGAGAAGTAGTGTTTCAGTCACCTTTGCTGCATAATAAGTCACCGTAGAACTTGTGGCTTAAAACAACAGCTATTTTATTAACTCATGATTCTGTGGGTTGGGAGCCTCAGGTGAACAGCTCTTCAGCTCGATATGATATTGGCTGGGGCTACAGGTATGAAGGGAGCTGGCTGGGCTGGAAGGTCCAAGAGGGCAGCTGACCAGTGGTACCAACTGCTCTCTGGGAGCTCCCCCGGGGCTGCAGACTGCAGCTTCATTGTTTCCCTCTACGTGGCATCTCTGTATGCCTTGGGCTCCTTATAGCAGGACAGCTGGTTTCAAGAGGGAGAAAACAGAAACAGTCCCTCTTCTTCAGGTCTGGACTCAGCAGTCCAATGATGTCACTTCCCCTGCATCCTTGAGGTCAGAGCCGATCATAAGAACAACTCAGATTCAAGAAGAGAGGAAATAGGCTCTACTTCTTGACATGGGGAGAGATGTACACGTGCAGGTTGGGAAAGAACTGTTGTGAGCTATTTTGTTGAGACCCACTACTAGAAGAAGAAAGAGAGAAGTCCACACACTGCCACCACGGGGATCCTTCTACAGCTTACATCGGACCATGTCACTCCTCCACTCAGGGCATTACCACGATCTACAAAGTGGTGTATGCTCTGCTCCAACCCTTGAGTCTCTCTTGAGTCCAACTCCTTGCACTCTCTCATTGGCTCATTGCACTCCCCACCCACTGGTCTCCTAGATGTTTCTCAAACTCCCTACACAAATTTCCGAGACTTTGTTCTTTTGTCTGTCCAGAAAGCATTCTCCAGCGATCCACAGGGTTTCTTCCGTTGCTTCCTTGGTTCTCAGATCAAATGTCAGGGGAGGTTATCCTGACCATCCTACACCAAATAGCAACTTCCAATGTCCCAATGTGACAGACTGACTTGTGTCCCTCCAGTATTCATATGTTGAAGCCCTAACTCCCAATAGGACTATATTTGGAGTAAGGGAACAATTCATGTTGAATAAAATCATAAGGATGGGGACTCAATCTGATTAAGTGCTCCCTCTCCACCATGTGAAGAAGTATCTGTCTATAAGCCAGGAAGAGAGGCCTCGCCAGGAACTGAATCAGCCAGTACCCTGATCTTGGACTTCCCAGCCTCCAGAACTATGGGAAAATGAATTTCTGTTGTTCAAGCCACTCAATCTATGGTGTTTGTTACGGCAGCCTGAGCTAATTAAGACCCCTACCCACATCCTCTCCCCACTCACCTTGCCTGGTGTTTCTTCATAGCCCTTTATCACCACCTGAATGACTGTACATGTATTTATTTGGGCATTGTCAGTCTCTCCCCACCAGACTGCCTGCTCCGTGAGAAAAAAATTGGTCTGTTAAAATCCCTGCCCTCTCTCTAATACCTAAAAGAGAACTGCACAAAGAGGCTATTGATAAATATTTGCTGAAAAACTAGAATGAATGAGTAAATTGGATTTTTTTTTTTTTAGCATTAGTAAGTGTGGAAATAGCACTGTTTCTTCACCAGCTAAAAGCACATTTCTCCCCATTACCAGCAAAGCCAGCAGATGTTTTCAAAAGATAGCAGGGATGAGTCTGCAGAGATAACACCTTAGTTAAACCTCATGAGAACAGAGCGGAAGAGGAAGTAAAATGGTCTGAGGATGGTAAGTGACTTTGGACAGTTCACAGTCCAGAGTCTCTGATATGGCAGACATACCTCACTTTCACACCTGTTCAAATCTGTGTGTTGTACTTGAACGCCTGGCACCCACAGGAGCCTCAGTGTAGCATAGGTTAGGTCAATGTCTCCCCTGGGGAAAAGTGCTTCAGCTCACTGCAGACCCATGCTGTGTGTTTTGAATCTATGGCAACAGGAAAGGTGTGTCTCAGAGCATCTCCTAAGAGCCCTGGGGGTTTGTTTCCATAGCAGACTTGCTGCAGGTGCCCGCTGAGACTCCGCATCAGGAGTCTGAATATTCTGATGCCAGAACATTAACCCTTTGTGGGGTGTCATCATGAACTCTTTAACACCAAAGGCTAAATCTGCAACAGCCTCTGGGATAGGAAAACTGGAAAGCAGCTGGGACACTTGTCCCTGAGCCTTAGTATATCTCAAGCCTGTGACATTTCCTAAATGCAGACTGCTCAATCTTTCTGGCCAATGGCTGAATGAAGCAGCGGATGGTGCAGCCCAGTTTACCAACCGGGAAACTGATATTGATTACATTGTTTATGGTGAAGGCATAAAAGGAATTAAAGAAGAATCAAGATGAGGAGTTGGAGAATTCAAACTAATGGTCTGGCTTTTAGTGCCAGTTTAGACAGTTCCAGAATGAGAACATAAAAGCTACCACCTAAGAGGTCACTTTAAGGAATGCATGTTTTCTAACTTCCAAACCAGAATATCCAGCTCAGTTTCCCTGTTATCAAATCATTTCTCTAAAGAAGCTCCATGAACCTGAGAGAAACCTGAGAGGGACAGGAAGCAGGTCCACACACACACGTTTGACGGGCACTCCGTATTGGTTTCCTAGGGCTGCCATAGCAGATAACCATTCATTTGGTGGCTGAAAACACAGAAATTGATCCTTTCATAGTTCTGGAGGCCAGAAGTCTGAAATCAAGGCATGAGAAAGACTGGCTCCTTCTGGAAGCTGAGGGAGAATCTGTTCTCTACCTCTTTCCAAGCTTCTAGTGGCTCTGGCAATCTTTGGTGTTCCTTGGCTTATGGACAAATGACTTCAATATCTGCCTCTGTCTTCACGTGGCTTTCCCTCTGTGTCTGTGTCTTATTTTCCATCTTTTATAGGACACTCATCGTTAGGGTTAAGGGCCCTTCCTAATGCTGCATGATCTCGTCTGGATATTCTTACCTTAATTACATCTGCAAAAACCCTTATTCCAAATAAGATCATATTCTAAGGTTCCAGCGTTTAGAACTTGGACATACCTTTTTTTAGGAGGGGAGCATCACTATTCGACCCACTGCACACTCTTAACCCAAGCTCTCAACAGGTTCCCAGCTAATAGCTACAAAGAGTTGCATTAACTGGTTTTAAAGCACAGATAGGATGGGTGACGTTGAGCTCTTCGTAATCTTCATCAGTAACACCCTCTCACCCCTCTAAAGCTCTTTCATTCTTTCCTCAAGTCTCGTCTCAATTTGTACCTTTCCAAATACAGTCCAATAATTTCTTAGAGTGTAGCCTCTGCCCCACCCCAAACCCCCTTGTTCTTCAAACATCTCCATGTCTGTAAACTTATCTCTAGTTACACAGTATGTCGAGAAGCATATGGGCGTTAGATCGTGACTCTGTCACTTTAGCTTTGTTGTGGCACATTGGATGAGGTGCCCACTCTTTCTGAAGTTCAGTCTCCTTATCTATAAACTAAGAGTTGCCAGAAGAGGGGCGCCTGGGTGGCACAGCGGTTAAGCGTCTGCCTTCGGCTCAGGGCGTGATCCCGGCGATCTGGGATCGAGCCCCACATCAAGCTCCTCCGCTATGAGCCTGCTTCTTCCTCTCCCACTCCCCCTGCTTATGTTCCCTCTCTCGCTGGCTGTCTCTATCTCTGTCAAATAAATAAATAAAATCTTAAAAAAAAAAAAAAAGAGTTGCCAGAAGAATTAATGACGTCGTATATAAAGCACCCAGTTTCATCGTCCTGCTCCCACACAGCAAGGGCTCAATCCATGCTAGCCAGTATTATTGTTCTGCTAGCGAACCCATTTCGGTTGTATGTTGAGGGCCTACTCTGGGTACGACATAGTAACGGGCATCGTGGGAGGTTTTCTGAAGCCAAAGAAGAAACATCAGCACCCTTTGAAAACTCTAAATAGATTTTCCCGTGTTCTCAAGTTCTTAGAAGACGCTTAATAATGTTCTTGAATCAGAATTCAACGTGCATGGATCATGGCTTGTTCTGCGTCTAGGAAGGCATGCACTTTCACAATCACTGATGATGGGCATTTATCCTAATTTAAAACCTCTTCCAAAAAGAAATTATCTTTCAATAACAACGCTCTCTCTCCTGAAAACCTGATTTCTGTAGCTGCTTTCTGGCAATTCCTACAAACAAAATAAGCCCATCGCCTTCTAATTTTCTAGGTGATTACTGATTTTCACCCATTTGGTCACTTTTTAGCAATCTTCTCTTGTTTTAAGTTATGGTGTTTTGATTTGTCCAGAAAATTCCACAGGTCTAATCTCACCACAGCAAACTTCCTACTAGCACTTGTACTAGCAAATGAAAAATCCTTACAATGTGACCCCCTTTGAGTTTCCCTGGTACAATGTGACTCTTGGCCAAAGTGATGCCCCAGAAGCATGCCAGCCTCCTCCAGTGTCTTCGGAATCATTGGAAGAATTGATAATGATCAGTCTAGTTTGGATGTTAAATATATTTCTCTCTTTGTCAATTTCATGGGAATAGAAAATCTGCATATTTTTTGTAAAATAAAGCTGGATTATAACCATGAATTATAAATCATGATGTTGATAAACCAATTACTCATTTCTCTAATCTTACTAGCTAGCAAAATGCCACTATTTTCTAGGATCATTCTAGCTGTTATTATTGAAATCATGCCTCTCCTTTGAAGGTCAAGACAGGGGTTATACACCGTCATGGCTTGTAATTAATTCAGCCCCCAAATAAATTCTGTTTGGAAGACATGGTATAAAACCTTTTTCTTTTGCTTTTAGAGGTCAAGTGCTTCCCAATTCAATATGGTCTCTACCACTCTATATTACATTTTTACCCATTTATGCTCTTGCCTCAAGGCATTTGAATTGGTGAGCCCTAGAAAGATTTAGCAATTTCACTGGAAGATGTTCAGTAAGAAGTTAGCTAACAGGTCCACTCAGGGTTACTAATAACTCCTGGTCTGTAGGCACACCCATGCAGAGTTGGCTTGGTCATGCTGACTCATGGATTCATATTTCAAGCTTACTCAGACAGTTAATTGTCAGATTGTTTGATTCCAAGAACCACATGTTGAATTTCATTGAGTTATGGTGCTTTGGTATTTCCTAAGCTGTGCTGTAAAAGGACCAGAAACAATATGCTGGAAAACTTTTCCTCTAAATAGAAAATTTAATTTTTTAATTTAGCATTTTAAATAAAATCTAAACTAGCCCAGTAAAGTCCAGAACAAAGTTAAAAATGTACCCAGGATCCTGTGTTCATATGGCAAACACCAAACAGACACATTAGTCTTTCTTGCATGGAAAACTTGATCTACTCAGGTTGGTGGGTGTTACACAGAACAAGGGTTACTTGGTCAAATGTATTAGGCAAACTCTCTGGTAAATATAGGGAACTTTTTTTTTCTTTTTTACTGTAAAACATCTGGGTCATTATTATGTTCCAAGAAGAACTACAGTATGTTATTTCTCAAGTTCATTTGTTTAGCAAATTCTTCTTGCACAGAACAACTGTTCACCAGTGTTCCAATGCACATATTTTAAGAAAGGCGGATGTAGTCATCTGGTAATGGAGCCACCCATAAAACTATCAGACCTTTATGAGACCTTGGGCAAATGTCACCACTGCCGTGAGTCACTCTTTTTTCATCTAGAAAGTGAATAGTTTAAGTTCTCTTCCAGCTTGAATAGTTTCTGATTTGCCCCAGAATTTTATAATATTGTATTTGCTCATTTTCACTAAATGACTAAAGAGGAAGGAGGAAAAACAACAACAACGAGTACTGCTCTATAAAACGGAGTTCCACAACTTCCCAGGCCCACTTGACTTTGCAGAAATACAATTAGGATTCCAAAGCAAATGGTTATTATTTTCTCAAAGACTCAGTGCATTTTTCTTAAGTGGAATTTCAAGCCTTTCAGTATTAAGATCACTATAAATGTCTACTCCTGGCTATTTCATTAATCCAAGATATTTTATGGTTCACCAGAACCCTGAGACAGTCTTACTTGAGTAAGGAAACTTAGAGATGATAACGTATTTTCATTCCTAACCTTGGTAGAAGTAGGTCTGAAGTTAGTCTTCCCTGTCCCCACCCAGGGTTTCCAGTTCATCCATGTGTTGGGTTTCTTTCTTCCCTGTGGTGGATGAGGATGCAAATAGAGGTCATGGACCCATTTCCTCTCCTTCTGAGTCTTCACTTCCTGGGGTTTAAACCTAATGACTCATCTTCAGGATTGGCTTAAGTGGCCTGGCAACAACTCCGCTATTTTCAACAGTGATTTGTCTTTTGATGGTTCAGGAAGATGTGGAAGCAGTTTGCACAAGTCACATACAGACCACCAACCTCTCCAATTATGTCTCTTTTTTATAAATCCAGGAAATAGAAAAAAAAATATTTCTGCTTGTTTTTCAACCTAAGAAAGAGATAGTTTTCTGGTTATAGATGAGAACAGAGCTTTGTCTGAAAATAATACCTCCAATTACATAATAGGGTTGTAATAAAGTACATTCAAAAGGAAAATTAATTCCCATTAAGCACTGTTTGCTCTTAACACAGATGCAGACATACGCTTTGACTTTTCTTCTGGATGATAATCTGTACTTAAAGAATAGAAAGTCTCCTCTTACAAATTTGAATGAGTCCAAGAAAATTGCTTAGCTGTCCTATGTGAGAAATTGCCAATGTTTGGTGATGAGTGGAGAGTTTACAGGAATTTATATCTACTTTGTATAGCAAGATTTAGTGAAAATGAAATATATATATATACTCTTTTGATATAGATAGATATAGATATAGATACAGATATATCACTTTGGAAGTACGTATCTACTGGTTGTAAGAGTTGCAAATCCAACTCAAACTAACACTTAAGCCTAAAAGGTAAGACGTTGTCTGGAAAGTCTGAGAAATGCATCTTGCTTCAGGTATGGGGAGATCAGGGGCCCAGGTTGTGATGCCTGAACTTTCTCCCTCCCTTTCTCCATCTTCATCTTTCCACTCACCTCTGAAGAGTGTTAATGTCCGTCTCTTTCTCTACCTGGAAGCAAGGTGTCTGCTCATCAACCTAAACCCATTTTTTCCTTAAAGCTTCTAATCCTAGAAGGAGAGTCTCCCCCAGCTTTCACGTATCAAATCTGGCAGAAGAGTTCTAGCGACCCTTGCTTGAGTCCTGTGCTCATGGCTAAACCAATCACCATGGCCAGAGTAATGGTCTACTCTGATTGGCCAATCTTAGGTCATGAGCCCACCCTAGAGTCAAGGCAAACAGGGCCAATGACCCAGCAATATGGTGGGAGGGACAGTTTCAGGAAGGAAGAGACGTTAGCAGCCACACACAGAGATGGCCAGTACAAAAGACACTAACTTCCTGACCAGTGCAGTTGCTGACTGAAGATAAGCTCAGAGCTCAGCTAGCCCCCTCTTTTCTGCACAAGATACTGCTGAGGACTCCTGATGGTTTTGGTAACCCATAGCACATTTGCAAACCCTCTTCTCCCCAAGTAGTATTACTCCTCTCTGAGATGTTTGCTGAAAGGAGATTTGAAACCTGGCATTCAGAAATGTAGTGAGAACAAAAAGATGAACGAGACACAATGCCCAGAATTCAAAGAAAACATTTTTTTAATTTACTTAATGAAAAATTATGTTTCTTTTTCTTGGGGGGGGGGTGGAAGAGAAAGGTAGGGACAGAAGGGGAGAGAGAATCTTAAGCAGGCTCCACACATGGAGCCCAATGGGGAACTTGATGGGGCCTTGATCTCATGACCCTGAGATCATGACCCTGAGATCATGACTGGAGCAGAAATCAAGAGTCCCACACTTAACCAACTGAGCCACCCAAGCACCCCTGGAAAATTATATTTCATATAGACCTCAGGAACTTCCTTTTTTCCCCTCAAGTTTACAAATTTCTTAAAATAAGATTAATAAAAATATTTTTTTATTTTTATTTTTTATTTAAATTCAATTAATTAGCATATAATGTATTATTTGTTTCAGGGGTACAGGTCTGTGATTCATCAGTCTTATATAATACCCCATGCTCATTACAGCACATACCCTCTGCAATGTCCATCACCCAGTTACCCTATCCCTCCACCTCCCATCCCCTCCAGCAACCTTCTGTTTGTTTGCTATGATTAAGAGTCTCTTATGCTTTGTCTCCCTCTCTGGTTTCATCTTGTTTCATTTTTTCCTCTCTTCCCCTACGATCCTCTGCCTTCTTTCTTAAATTCCACAAATCAGTGAGATCATATGATAATTGTCTTTCTCTGATTGACTTATTTCACTTAGCATAATACCCTCTAGTTCCATCCACGTCATTGCAAATGGCAAGGTTTCAAATTTTGATGGCTGCATAATATTCCATTGTATATACATACCATGCCTTCTTTATCCATTCATCTGTCAATGGACATCTGGGCTCTTTCCATGGTATGGAAAAATATTTTTTAAATACTATCTTACTATCCTACTCAAGTGTTCCTCAGCCCGAGAACTAGTCAACTGGTATGAAAACTACAAATCACTTAATGATGAACGCTCAATGCCCGAAGACATTTGCTGAAGACCCAAGTGGAATAAATGATACGCGGTTTAACATTCTTCTTAAAATTCTGACTTGCCCTCTGAGTCATGGTTTTCACACTTGCTATTCCCTTGCCTAGAGCACCCATCTTTCTGTCCATGTGGTTGGGCTTTTCTCTCCTACAGTTTCACCTCCACAGAGAAGCTCTCTTGCCCCATCTATAATAATATGTCACTCGGTTATACACTAGCACAGAGCCCAATTAGATTCCTTCACAGAGTTAACCACAGTTGATTATAAATTTATTTATTTGCCTGTTTCTTGTTGATTCTAGTTTATAAGCCCTGGGAAGGCAGAGGTGTGCTTTGTGCGCCAAGGCTCATCCAGCAGTTAGCATAATGCCTGGTATGTTGTAGAGAACAAAACATGACTGGATAAAGCATAGCAGAAGAAACAAGTAACCTAGGGTTTCTTGTCATCGGCCAGGCTGAGAAAAGCAGAGGGAAGCTAACCTACTGAGCACAGATCATTTCTTTCTGGCAGAAACTGAGAAGGTGATGAGATGGAATAGGGGGAGGGGGTCAGAGGCTCTGCTTCACCCATCATCTGCAATTCCTTCCCTCTTCTAGTTCCCATTTTAGTATGTCTCTTCCACAGTCTGCCCTGGCAAAACTTGCTCTTAGGAAGGAGCAAATAAACTCTTTCACTGTTGTGACTAAAAACAGCTTAACATGATAACCTTTTAATACAAACCAAAGCCTCAAAGTCATGGACAGACTTCAGTAATGGCAGCTGAAGAGGATAGGAGATGCACCGGTGTCCTTAGAATCTGCAAAAAAAAAAAAAAAAAAAAAAGGCAAATATACAAACTGTTATCCACAATATCTTCAATTCATAAAGAAATAGCATATTATCTGTGTTTCTATACTTAATAGACACTCTATATTTCATATATATACACACACATATTTCTTATATATTATGTATATGAAGGGAAGGGAATCTTTAGAACTCACATTTTTAAAAAGTTCTGATGCTGAAAGAAATTGGAGTCTTCTTGACTAGAAATAAAGAATAGGCAAGGCAAATAGTTTGACACTCTGGAGTAATTTTCAAAAGATGCTGTGGGGGTAAGGGAAGGCGTGATGACCAGAGAGGACTCAAAGCAAAGGAGGAGGAGGAAGAAGAGGACAAAAGACCTCTTAATCTTAATGAGTTCTGGGAGAGAGGTTGGAAAGAAATATTTTTTGCCTGGAGCAGATTAACCGGGGTTGAAAGTGTGTTTAGTTACATGTAGGAACATTTTTTGTTGTTGTTGTTCTTACTGAGTCTTGAAGCTGAGGCCTGAATAACTCCAGCCTTAGCCACTGGCTCTAAGATCTGTCTAGCCAATGTCAACGGAATTCAGATTTTAAAGAAGTTTGCTCCTTCTGGGACACACCTCATTGGTTTACAGGTTTCTAATCTCTCTTAAAACACAGAAATGCATTTAATCTTTCTCTGGGTGTTAAGTCCAAACCATAGGCCCTGTCACAGTGTACTATTAATAAAAGCACTAGGTCATCCACGGTCACATCCATGGTCACACGGATAAAGCCTGGCTACTTTGTGTAGGGGCTCTCACTTCTAGGCCAGCCATTCTCAGCTATGGTGGTCTTTTGAGCCCTTGCACCTGAGCTTGCTTTCAACCTGTTACCTACTTCTTTGACTCAGTAGTTCAGTGCTATGAGTAGTATTTATGCCTCCAAGTCAACTAAATACTTGATTCCAATTTACTTAGGAAAATATAAATAATGCTACTAATGATTATAGATGCTGGGACTTGCCTTCCATTTTTTTGTTCTGGAAGCCACTACTAGAGTTTTAAGAGTGATGAAATGAATAACTGGGTACCAGCAAACATCTCAATGCCAGAAAAAGACTTGCTCATACCACCGACACTAAAAAAAAAATCAAACATGACTTCCTTCTACTTGTGACACTGATGAAACTGGCATTAACCTGTACGAAGAGACCTGAGCCCAGTACCATTTGCTCAAGTGGCAACTCATATTGGGTCATGTGTTTCCATGAAACCTGATGACCAATTCTTTCTGATCAAAGAATAAATATGGTGGTGATTTTATGCTTTTGTCCTCACCATCGAGCCCATAGGGTATTTCTCAACTTTTCAATGTCTCTGTTCTTAGTATGAAAGAACAAATTGATACTCCAGTAAATACTGTTATTTCTTCAAACATTTGAAATATTTTGAAAAGATCACAAAAACTTTGAGTTTCCTGTATCATTTGTAATCATTTTGAATGAACCCTACCGCTTAACTTAATTTGTATTGGGGATTTCTAGACCAACTGACCATATTCTCTCTGTAAAGTGGTTTTGGAAATCATGAATACTGGAATTTAATTACATGGACATATTTTTCCAATAAGGGCTTGTTCAGTTTTGGCTTAGATATGCCTTGGGTCAAAACAAGCTGCTCCATAAAAAAATAAGGTGTATAAACCAGTTAGAAAGAGAAACTCTTGAGTAAGAATACTGTGTGAAAACACAAGAATCCAGGATAATCACAATCAGTTTCAGTTCCAGTCACATAACTCTGGAGTTAGGACGAACCTCTTCCAGCCTCCCATCTTATAGATGACCCCCAGACAGGCTGAAGGTCTTGTCCAAACTCGCAGAGCTGGTTAATGGCAGAGCTAAGGCCAAGCCTCAATACCTTGACTTCAAAATGAAGTATTGCCATTACCTTCTGATGCTTTTCAGACCAAATCTGTTCAGTACAATTTATTTAATCAATGTGAATTTATTGATTAATCACAAGGTGCCACACATTGGGATTTGATTTTGAAATAATATAAGTGGTCCCTGCCCTTATGGAGTTTACATTCAAGCGGATGAAACAGGTGAACATGTAAAAAAGAAAAAATGATTACAAACTGGGATATGTGCTACAAAGGAAACAGTTAAGGGGAGAGAGAATAACAGGGATGTACCCGCTTTAGATACAGCCGTTATCTGCCAAATGATAGTTCCCAACTTTCGGCAGAAGGGGCATTGAAGCTCAGAGATCTGAAGGATGCAAAAGAATAGCCATCAGAAGAGTTCGGAGGGGCATGAGAAGAAGATTCCAGACACACAGAGATGCTTTCAGTGTTGTTGAGCATGAGGCCAGTCGAGACTGTTCTCTGATGAAGGACATATTTCGATGTCCAAGGATGAACCATGCCTGACCCCGGTACATATTGGTTCAACTCCAAGATAAGAAAGTGAGCTCAGTTTCTCCTAGCCTCCTAGCCCTGCTCAAGAAAGCCTGACTCCTTCCTGATTAAATTGAGGACACATCTTCCTAGCAGGTGAAAAAATTATGAAACATAGGACTTAGAAAGCGATTCAAGTAGTTCATGAGTGGGTAAGAATTCCATGTCCCTCGTCAGTTATATTTATAACATAATGAGCTTGGTTCTCCATATTTTACACACAAAACAGGAAAATGCTGCTCAGAAAGTACAATTGCATTGGATTTGCTGATTTGATGACATGGAAAGTACTGCTCACATCTGAATCCATTGACCTTCTTCAAATCTGTACCGTCAAGATATCCCAGAGCCACTAATGGTCATCTTCATTTTTTTTTAAAGATTTTATTTATTTATTTGACAGAGATAGAGACAGCCAGCGAGAGAGGGAACACAAGCAAGGGGAGTGGGAGAGGAAGAAGCAGGCTCCCAGCAGAGGAGCCTGATGTGGGGCTCGATCCCCAAATGGCGGGATCACGCCCTGAGCCGAAGGCAGACACTTAACGACTGAGCCACCCAGGCGCCCCCCGGTCATCTTCATTTTTAAAAATTTTTTTATTTTCCATTTCGGACATAAATAGGAATATGTTCTCAAAGTTTCAGCCAACTGCTAGTAGACTCCCTAGTGTCAGACCTTACATGCTATGATGTAACCATTTTGTAGATAACATGAACATAAACCCACCCCATCTGTCTGACTTAGTAAATAACTTGACCTCTTGGATAATCTTGGATTTGACTGCTACAGCCTGCCCAAACCTGGTTGTTCTCCAGCCAGTTGATTCAGCTGGGATGATACTAATGAAGCCGGAGCTACAGATTCAGTTCCCCTGGGGACTAATTAGATTCACACAGAGAAAAAAAATTCTTCCAATTTTCCCTTATCACCCCAGCCATTATTTTGGAAGTGCACTCACTGGGGAAGGAAGGGTATTTTAATTCATTCTCCCCAAATCTACAGAATCCTTCTTCTTCTCAGCAAAGTTTCTTGCAAGAGAGGTTTAGACTCGTTAGCTCAGTCTCCTGATTTCAGAATTACTTCTTAATTATCTAGATTCCTCTCTCCTCCCAACACTCCATTGAAATAATTCCTGCTGAAACCACCAACAAAATGCTAACTGCCCTGAGTAAGAACCATTCAGAGCCAATCCATTTCTCTGGGGACGAAAAACAATGGCAAACATAGCCCCACTCATGGAAGATAAATGAGCCCCAGTGGATACTGTGCTGCCAGATACCCCCCCCCCCCCGCCCCTGGCATCTGCCAGAGTAGTTTGCGGCTGAAGGCTCTCAGATGTGTTGCTCTTTGGAAATCCATGTCAGCTAAAGGAAGCTGCTTCTCCCAAAGTCTTGTGCCTTTCAAGGGACAGCCAGCATCCAATGACTGGCTGGCAGGGGAGTGAATATGCCTTAAATAAAGACAACCCTGAGGGCCCATTCTTGTTCCCAGGCTCTCTGTGGGATTGACTGAAGCCTCTGATGCAACTGCTGTGATTCGACACCATCTCTTGGTGAGGACTACATTAGACTCTTTCCATGATGGGTGGGACAGTGATTGATTCTGATAGACGTATAAACACATTTTAGAGGGTCTAGGTTTGCCCTTCCTTCCCACAAGGCTTCAGCCAGCAGCACTTTTAAGAGCTTACAGAGCATTTGATCCACTGATATGAGTACTATATAACATCATACTGAACCAAAGAACTCACTTTATGGCAAAGAGGTATAGAAATTGTCACATGACCATGGGATCTACTGGTTCCGTTACTTACTGGACTACTCAGAAACTGCCAGCCTGATAGAGCAATAAGATGGACTTTTGAAGGTACAGTTAAGGTGCCAGCTTGGAGATGACACACTGCAAGGGTGCCCCCTGCCCCCAGGATTCAGCATATACTCTAACTCACTCATCAACATATGGTGTGGGGTCCATAGAAGGTACATGTATCCAGAACCAAGGGGTGGAAGTAGGAGTGGTCCCATTGACCATCATGCCCAGTGACGTGCTTTTAGTCCCAATAATTCCAGTTTCTGTGGATTTAAAGATCCGAGTCCCAGAGTGGAAACGCTTGCACTAAGGGGCAAAGCAAGAGTCTCATTCAACTTTAAGCTACACCCAGTCACTTCAGTCTTCTCATGCTAAGAAACAAGAAGGCAAAGCAAGTTGCTTCCAGTCTGGTAGGAGTGATTGATTCGGATCATTAGAAGGAGGTGAGGCTGCTGTTACACAGTGAAGGGGGAGAGAAGACTGTGTTTGGCACCCAGGGAGCTCAGTTGAGCTTCTCTTGGTGCTCCCTGTCCAATTTTGATAGTGAATGGATAAATGTATGGAAGCACAGCCTAAGAAGGGCATATTGACCAGTGTTCGGAGCCCTCAGGGTTGAGGCTCTGGGTTGTTCCACCAAGTAAACCACCCAAACCAGCAGAAATGGCAGCAGAGAGTGAGAGATATTGACAAATCTAGAATGGACTGATGAGTTACAGCTTTAAGACCAGCTGTAGTGGTGGGACCTATAGATCATCCTCGTAATGTCTTTTCTTATAAGTTTACCCAAGGAAAGAGATTATAGAATCCTTTAGGAGTTATTCCCAGAACGTATTATATGAAAAAATTGGATCTAAGCAGTATGAAGAGTAGATAGTAGAGCACATTTTAGTCAATATTCAGATCCTCCCTCTCAGATTAAAGAACCCATTCCCCCCACTTGTTGGGAGTGTTAACAGCAAACAACTTCAGATGAGTTTCCCTCCAGAAATTGCCCTATGTTAAGTAGAGTTACCTCACCCAAGGTCATGCCTTCTTCTCACTGGCAGCTCACATCCAATGACTGGATGATCCTGGCAGGGTATAAAGAACAAGGCCCTTTGTCTCAAGGCAGGACAACTCTGAGGGGCTACACCAGTTTCTGAGCTCCCCTTAGAATAAAATGAGGCTTTTGTGAGTGTGTCATAGTCCAATTTCTCCCTATGACCAAGCCTGCTTTCATCAGTCTCCCATTATTATTGCTATTGATAACACTTCCCAATGAACTTTCTGCACACCAGTCTCCATCTCAGGGTCTGTTTCCTGGGGAATCTAAGACAGGAGGCTTTACTAAGGAAGAAGGTATTGCACGGGTTTTGAAGCCCCATAGAGCCAGTTCAAATCCTTCACCTGTGAACTCATAAGTGAGGTGCTTACATTGTCTGAGCTTCTGATTCTGTAAAATGATAATAATGTGGCTCTCAAACGGCTATGCTGATAGTAAATTGGGTATGACAGTTCTTAGCACAATGACATAATAATTACTAAGTAAACAGAAGCATATACATTTACGTGTCTTCTTCTGGGTTCTTCCTGGAGCGACCCTGAGCCAAGTATTTGTGTGCAGGTAGTTGGTCAAGGAGGTGATTCCAGGAAGGCACTTACTGGGGAGAAGGGAAATATGAAGGAGAAAGGGAAGAAGGCAATGCTGGGTATGTTAATGAGCAAGTTACTGCTATGGGCAGTTAGGACTCAGTCCCACCAGAGACCTCTGAGAGACTAGCCAGAGCTTACTTTCCTCAAGTCATACCACCAGAGGGGTAAGGAAGCTGGGGTATTGACCCCTACATCCTATCCATCATCAGTTGAAGTTTTTCCCCTGGAGCATGAATTCCTTGGTATTTTCAGTCTGCCTCGCTTGCTCATGGGCCAAACACAATCCAGCCACCAAAGAAAACCCTTAGGCAGAGTGAGAGAAGCTTGCAGGTAGACGCCGTTGGTGTGTCTGGGAATGGTGGCCGCGGAGGGGCTATAACCAGGGCAGTCACAACACTGGCTACAGTATGTGTTTCTACAGACTACATAATACCAGCAATTTTCTTACACATTTTCACTTTCGTATACTTTCCTTTTTTCTTGAACCCCTCACTTTTATATGTTGGGGTGTGTAATGGGTTCAATGGTGTCCCCTTCTCCCCAGAAGATACATCCACATCCTAACCCCTGGAACCTGTGAATATGAAGTTATTTGGGGAAAAGGTCTCGCAGATGTAATTAAGCTATGGATCTGGAGCTGAGATGAGTCATGTGGGCCCTAAATCCGATGACAAGTGTCCTTACAAGAGCATGTTGGGACAGAGGAGGGAGAGGCAATGTGACCACACGGTCAGAGGTCGGAGTGATGCTGCCGCAGCCAAGGAACACCTGGAGCCACAAGAAGATAGAACAGGCAAGGAAGGATTCTCTCTGAAAGACTGGACAGGGCACGGCCTCCAGAACTGTGCAAGAATCCATTTCTGCTGGTTTAAGCCACCCAATCTGTGGTAATTTGTTATAACGGGCCTAGTAAATGAAATTAGGGAGTTTCCACAAATTTGTTTCTGGCCCATCTTCAGAGAATGCCACCAGCCATTACAGTAATTGAGCTTTTTATGAGAGAAGAGAGAGTCTACGCTGATGGTATTCCCAGGCTGGTACAGGGGCAGCAGGCCTTAAGACCTGGGCTCTGGTCCCCTGGGTCTTCTGGCTCCAGACTATAAGCATGGCCCTTCTCTGGGGTTCTCAGGCCATTTCAAAGAAGCTGCAGAACATGTGATCTCTTCTGTGCTCACTCAGAGAGTCTGGGAAAAAAATGAGTTAAATTAAAGCTAACTGATGAAGCTGGTTACTCCATTAGAAACACTTCAAAATGCTTTCTGAAAATGGATGCAAAAGTTGGATACTTATTCCACAAACATTTATAAGCTTCTCCGGTGTGCCAGGAATTTTTCTGGGTGCTAACTTCCCAGAGGGAAGAATCCCTAAAGAAAAGTAATGGTTATTGTATTAAACGTACCTTTACTGAAGTCCACATTCCTACTCTAGACAAGGGCTGTGCATATGGTGCGTCAGGATGGAGAAGACCCACTTTGTTTGGAGGTCTGGCCTTCTGACCCTTTACTTGGGGACTGATGCTTCTCCTGCAGTCCACTGGGTTCTGAAAATGCTGTCTAGGCATGGTGTACAAGAGGAGCCCCATCCCCAGGATCTAATGGATGCAAAGGTCGAAATACCCCCCAGAGTTCCATCCATATCTTAGAGAACAACACCTGCAGGCTGGATATAGAAGGAAGATAGGAACCTTCCCCCCTATCCTTCCTGGACCAGTTAGTCTAGCCTCCTCCAGAATGCTTCCCAAACTTTTCTAGCCCAAGTAACCCATCCACCAATGGTACTCTGGGTGAAACCACCCATGCTGATCCAAGCATTTATATTGTTATTTACCTGTTTGGTTAAGGTAAATAGTGGATGAGGACCTGGAAAGCAAAAACAGGACCCCGACACTGTCCTAGTTCAGTAAAGCTATAGATAGTCAATAATTTGTTTGAATGATTATTGAATGAAATTCATTAAACACTTGGAAAAAATGAATGAATTTCGACACTTCTCTGCTCAAAGCCTCCCACTGGTTTCCCGTTACACTCAAAGGAAAAGCCAAAGTTGTTACAGTGGCCCCCAGGCGCTCTGGAACCCAGCCACCTGCCATCTCTAGGACTTCAACTCCCGTCAGGCTCCCCTTGCTCATGTCTCTGGCCTTCCCAGTGTTCCTTGAACACACACACCATACTCTTTCCTCAAGATTTGACAAGGGCTGCCAGATTTAGCAAATAAAAATACAGCATTGAATGTTGAATGTTAGGTAAATGATTTTTTTTTTTAGTATAAATATGTCTCGTGCAATATTTAGGACATACTTATACTAAAAAAAATTTGATTTTTTATCTAAAATTCGATTAAAACTGGGAATCCCGTATTTTACCTGGCACCCCTATACGAATCCCTCTGCATGGGCCACTCTTTCCCTAGGTGTCGTCGTGACTTAGTCTCTCACTTCCTCAGATATCACCTCATTGGAAAGGCCTGCCATTAGCACTCTGTCTAAAAGAGCACATCACCTTATCAATTCTGTTCCTATCCCCATTCCCAGACTAATTCTTCTTAGCACTTATGACAACTTGACAGAGCACATTTTTATAGGCTATTGTATATCTTCCCCCACTGGCGTGTCAACCGCATATGAGCTGGGACTTGTTTCCTTTCCTGATATATATATATTTTTTAAAGATTTTATTTATTTATTCGACAGAGATAGAGACAGCCAGCGAGAGAGGGAACACAAGCAGGGGAAGTGGGAGAGGAAGAAGCAGGCTCATAGCAGAGGAGCCTGATGTGGGGCTCGATCCCATAACACCGGGATCATGCACTGAGCCGAAGGCAGACGCTTAACCGCTGTGCCACCCAGGCGCCCCTGTTTCCTTTCCTGATATATTACTCCTCATTCCTGGGATGGAGTCTGGCACAGGGTGGACCTTCAGTAACTACTTGCTGAATACATAAAGTCGAATGGCTTCTAATTTGCTTTAAATTGTTGATTCCTATGAATGCTATTTACAGGTAAATATCAAGCTTGAAATTTTAATATCGCTCCCCTTCAAGAATAATACTCCCTTCCCCTCTCCCCTTCATCCATCATGACAGACCCTCTCCATCAGAAGATGTGTCAGAAGAGAAGGGAATTTACCTTGACTCTTGGGATTCTTCAGTTCAGTCTTTTCCTTCCTTTGTTCCGTGCTGAATGCCAGCTCGGAGACAGATGCCACTTACTAGACGTCACAGAAAAACACTCAAGTTCTCATCCTTTAGTTGGCGGGAGAGTATCACCCCAGAAGTCCCACTGACACTCAAATCAAGGACTTGTTTGACCTTGCGTTTTCGCCGAAGTGTTGTGTGAGCCTGTTTATCTGTAACTGGCAATCCGGCGAAGGCAAAAGTAAACATTAGTAATTGAGGGGATGACCCATGTTATTCCATCCCACATTCCAGTTTTCTATTTGTCCCTTGCCCAGGGATAGGGAGAGAAATTTCCCTCTGTCTTATTACAGAGTAGAAAGAAAATTGTAACTGGTGTATGTGTTGCCAGGTGAGACATGCTGTTCGCATCCTCATTTCTCAAGTACTTGAAGGATTAGGCATTGTTCGTGAGCAGCTAATAGGCAATACCCTGGTTTCGGCAAAGTTGACAGTAAGGGCATCTCCGATCACCCATCCGCTATCCAACAGAACAGCTTTAGCCTTTCGAATCTATGCCCAGAGCAGAGGTTTGAGCCAGGATGGCACTGGTCAGTCTAGACTAGATGGGGCTCAGAAGAACCTACAGCTCTCCCAAACTCCGGGAGCGAAGAGTCTTTGTGACTTTCTCCCGCCCCTACCACCACCACCACATTGGGCCAGGTTCCACCACCGTTTGCCTGACTCCCTGCCAACCGACACTTGATTCCAGGCTCTGCCCCAGAAATCTGCAGCCCCTCCCCCCGCCCAGGGACTGATCTTCATGATCTCTTTCACTTATTATGAAATTGTTAGCAATCTGCCAGTCAAGGGTCCCCTGCTCGACTTTCACAACCCTTCATCATCTACTTTCTTCCTACCTGATCAACCTCCCCGCTCCCCAACCCCTCGTCTAACTTCTACCTTCTTTTCTAATCTACATCGACCCCCAGGCATTCCTTCAGAGCACCCCCTTTGCCATCTCTTTACCATGAGACTGCCTCATCTTCAGTATCCACTCAGCCTTTGTTGATTTCCCCTTGAAGGCCCCCAAACTCCCAATTTAGCATTTGAGGAACACTTGCTGCATTTCAAAGTTTTCTGTTGTCTTTTATTCCCAGCTAAATTGTAAGTGCCTTGAGATCTGGTCTAACTATATGGAAAATAAAATCCATATCTGATGATTAATGTATAAATGGTTCCAGTAGCACAGCACCTAACACTTAGCACCAACATATAAATTGGTGGCTATCCCTTCGTTTCTCTCCTACAAGCAATCGTGAGAAGACAGGTCTTTGCGGGTTCAATGGCTTCCTGACCCTGGACTTCAGACAAGCTTATTTTACCAAATTTGGGGAAGCTGTAGTATTTTGACACTGCCTCAGTAAAGGCTGGTGTATAGCCTCTTTTTGAGGAATCAAAGATAAACGTTGGTGTACTGGACACTGATTATACATTTCCCCTAATTCTTACAATAAACTCTTGTGAAAGGATTGTTATCTCCAGGTTACGATTTTTTTTTAAAAAGCTTAGTCAGATAAGAAACATGCCCCAGTTCGCATAGTTAGTAGAGTTGAAGTCAGGATTTGAAGGCAAGATAGGCTAACTTCCAAGCCCTCAAGTTTTGGCTTCCAAGGCATCTCCCATTCATTCCATAGGTACAATTAGAGAATTCGAGCACCAACACCATTAGGACAGAAATGGGTGAACAAAAGAGTATGTGCCCAGAGGAGCTGTCAAATGTTCAAACACACTGGCAGCATCGAACCCTTAGGAATTGGTCAATACATCATTTCTTTACATTTTCATGGATATTTGGAAAAACTAAAATCACAAAGTCTTCAGAGAGCACCACATTTGTTCAAAATTTTGACATGCTAAACCTGATAGCGCTCAAAAAATATTAAAGATCTAAATGTGATTGATTGACCTCCTTGGCAGGGAGGAAATCAATGCTTTGCTTTTCCTCTAGTTTGGAAGAGCTTTTTTTCTTTTCTTAAGATTTTCCTTTAGACATCTAAATGTTTAATCCAAATAAGTCCTGGGATCCCACATAGCTCCTTCTTACAGTTGCATGGAAAAATGCACGGCTCCATAGCCAAAAAAGTAACTTAATGGAAATTCCATTCTTTATTTGCATCTCTTACAGAATATCAGAAGGGATCAAATTCCTAAACCATGAAAACCGTATCCAAACCCTATTTCCTCTCACACCCATTTCTTTTTTATACGGAAGTTGTTTGAAGCCTCTTGTGTGCCAAATCCCCAACATTCTTTCTGACATTCAACCCACATGAACTCTCACTCTCCTCCACCCCCTCCTCTCTGTTTACTACCCTTCTCTGCCCATTCTTCCCACTTGATGTTGCAAAAAATACCAGATTAGCAGAGTTGTGACATTCTTGAGTGTGGGAAATTTAAATTGCCCACAATGTTTCATGCCTCTCTATATCTATACCTTTTGTAATAAGATTTCATAGCTCCTTCTCCTTTTGAGGTAGAAGTGACTGTGTACTAGTTCTGTGCTCAGACTTTCAAAAGATGTTTTGCCTGTCATCTCTCTCAGAACCCTGACATGGCTCTCTGAATAAACAGAGGCCAGCCTGCTGGAGGATGAGTAGAGAAGAGCCTCATTGTTCCAGCTGAGAACATCCTAGACCAGCACACAGCCAACCAACCACCAAACATGTGAGTACAGCCAAGATCACAAAGCCAGCCGGGAGCTAGCCCCCCAACTCATCCCAGATTCATGAGCAAGTCCAGCTAAGACCAGAAGAGCTAGCCAGCCAACCCAGAAACTCATGAGCTAATTAATGTTTGCTGTTTGAAACCCCAGAACTGAAAGTCGAGCAGAATAGAAAATACTCTCTCTTGAATATATTTTGTTTCTTTTTGATACTTATCGGTGGGAGTTTCCAAGAGTCAATGGTACGGGTTCAGTGTTATTCTCTTCTTTGGTCTGATCTATCAAAATGACTCTGGTCAATTTTTTTTTTTAATGTCCATGGACCTCCTCTTCTAACTTTCCTAGCCCCTACATGATCATAACAATTTCATCTGCGATCTCCCTTGTAATCCAAAGCAAAGGTCTTTTGCCACCACCCATGTGGCTTCTGGTCAGAGTCCACTGGAGGGTTTTGCTGAGAGCAGAGCCTACATATCAAAGAAGCATTTATCATAATCTGAAAGGTTTATGTGTGAGTGACAGCCATGGGTAAGTCATTGGTTCCTGGGCCAGAGCTGTAATAAAATCTGCATATTGGCTGCATCCACTTAGGAAATATTCCCCCACTGAGGATATTTGTTTGCCTTCCGACATTTTGGACATAAATTATTTTGAAGTTAGGGTGCCTGCTTCTGAGATATTGCCAAAGAACTGCTTTCATCACATCCAAGTTCCGTCCCCACAAGACACTCTATAGCTAGGTTTTTAGACAGCAGAGTTATAATATAATCATGATGATAAAGCATTTCCTCAAGATTTAACAAACACACACATTTCGAGATAAATTGGATTAGGAAATAATATGTAATGTCACCATCTGGTGACTCCCCCAAAATGTTACAACTATCTCCATGCCAATAATCAACATTTTATTAATGCCTTTGAGCAAGGAAAGATAATATTTAAAAGGACATATGGGAATTGTTTTGTTGTGTTTGATAATCTCATGAAGAACAGTGTATCGGAGTATCTTTGGGGGTTCTTTGATTACAACCCAGAAATCAACCGTAACTAAATTAAGCAAAAAGGAACACACTGGGAAGGTTATGGCATGGCTCTCATAATCAACAGAGAAGCTAAAAACAAAACAAAACATGGCAGGCTCCAGAAAGATAAGGAAGAGCAGAGCTCCAGGTTCGAGGTGCTAGAAACTATTTATGTGTTGCCTCTTCAAGTTGCTATTGTCTTGATGAATAATCTTCAGCTGTTTTCAGACTTTCTGTACCATTTTGCTTATGATTCCAATTCCAGGAAGAGAGCATCTACTTGGCCTAACTTGTGTCACCTTCTCAATCTTGCCCAAGGGAGGGCTGGGCCACCTCAACTGGCAGGCCCATGAGGACTGCTCCCAGCAGGGCAGAGAATGTGTGAAAGGAAGAGAGATAGTTCCAGACAGCTACATCAGCGTTCCATAACTTGATTCCTGAAAAAAGTGCTGGGAAATCAAGCAATAGAAGTCTACACAGAAGTCCAAGCTCAGAAGACTGTAGGAAGCAGAATAAAACCTAAAGCGAAGACTCCTTTCCCTCGTCCTCTATCATCTTCAGCTCTATGTAGAAATTTGTAAATATTGTTAAAAACACTCCACGGACAAGGCCTGGGGTGAAGGTGGAAGATAAAGTATGTTAAGGGCAATTTGAAAGGACAGAGGGTATTAGCTTTCAGCTTAATTGGTATTAAGAAGATCCTGTTATAATCACTAAGGCGATGTGAAAAAAGGAGTAGAGCATATATGGAAAAGGGAAAATGAACATAGACAATGAAAAGCAAAGAAGGAAATAAATCTATTATCGCTAACAAATGCCATAATAATTATTATTTCCCTATGAAACCATGCAGACTGAACGGACCCAGAGTGGATGCCTGCCTGTGTTAACATCACAGCATTTCCCATGTGAAATGCGATTTCAAGCATATCTAGAACAATTCTAATTTTTGTATTTTCTAAGCTGGTTCTTACTAGAGCTATCTCCGTCTACTTTTCTTTCTACCTCAACTGAATCTTTCTTCTTATAATGAATTTAACTTAATCTTACACTATTATCAGTGATGGTGGAGAATAAGATGTCATTACCCTTCCTATAAATATCTTCTCACATACTTACCATTCTTAAACCTATCCCCAATCCCACTATGAATCAAGCTGAGTGATCAGACAATCTTCTGCCATCAGTCCTACGAACTCAGCCTTTAACAAGCTTTTTGGAAAGAAGAGGTGTCACTTTCACTGTGTTCCCAGAAGAGGCAGAAGTCTATTTGTTCTTCATTCAGAATGGAAATGATTTTTTAAAAAGGAACGATCATATGGAATTAACTTAGGCCTTGATCCCCATCCTTCCTCTCAAGTATACTCACGTGAGCATCCCCTCGCACAAGCAAGGACAGTTTACCTAGAGTGTATTAAGGCATCTCGGCCTGAGGTATGTTGCCATCTCCGCATCTCAGATTGCTGAAGAAGAGGCAGAAGCCATAGGAAGGAGGCTCCAGGGCAAGCTTGGCCAGCAGCCCCAGCTATAAGATCAGCCCCCAACCAAATCAGCCAATTGTGAGATAGAATAATAATCAAGTAGCATGCATGATCTCATTTAATTCTCTTATTCACCCTTGCTTTAGGGTTATTTTTCTTATCTACAGATGAAGAAACTAGGGGTCAGAGTGAGGAAATGTACTCAAGATCACACTTGTAGGAAGTATCAGAGCCTGGAATTCAAACCATGTAATCTTGTTCCATGGCCCAGGCTGGAAATCACTGTCTTCCCAGGGGCAATACCCAATGCTGGTGGTGGAGATGGAGAACCCAGGCTGGTGGGAAGCTGCCTGAGTGGTCTGGGGGAAGGTGGAAGGGCAGGTATAAGGAATCCAATTAAGTCCCCTGGGCTTTGCATGGGGGGTTGGGCTTGGTCTCGAGCCTCAGCGGGAGCCCACGTGGCAGTGCCTGACTATCTCAGACGTGCCCAGGATGATGACCTGATGGGTCAATCAGGCAGAGCTCCTGAGCCAATGAGAGACATGCCTGGTGACATATTAGCAGTGCCAAACCACTAGAACCATGCTCAGTGTTTGGTCCCGAGCCTAGAGAGATGATCACTCAAGAGTTCCAGAACCAGAACTAGAACCTATGTACTTACTCCCAACCCCGGGACAGCTCCACTCAAATTCAGTACTTCATGTGCCCAGGCACTATGTCCACCCAGGCCCCTGATCCATCCACTGGTGGACCAGAAACCCGAGAACCCATCCAGCTTGTTCCTGTCACCTTCTTTCTCCAGTGAGGCGAACCCTACCCTGTTCCTCGACCTACCAGCCATTTGTCAGTAACACTGTCCTGTTCCAAATACGTTCTCCCTGGATTGAAAATGCTACTATCCACTGATGCTGACTACCACTACTCCTCAGAGAGCTTACTACGGTACTCTCAGTCCCCAAACTGGACCACTAGGGTCCTGATGCCAGTCACTTTAAACCCAATCTTTTTAAGATGGCTGACTCCCTTCCTTAGACAGGATCTCCCAAATGGTCACTCCCCCACTGTATCAGTCACTGTGACCCCAGCCCCGTTGAGTCAGCTTACCCCCATTCCCTACAGGTTTGTGGGTGAGGACCCCACATGCTTGGGGACCAAGCTTGAACATGTCATCACAACACAGTTTGCAAAGCAGAAGTCCAGTTTTATTGACTGGCCCCACGTGGTGAGGGACAAGCTGTGGTGAGGGTTCATGTAGATTGAAGACACTTCACGTGCAATTGCAGTCACCAGGATGGGCTGCTGTGAGCTGCCTGACTCCACACAAGCAGGACTGGGGATCACAGGGCCATCAGCCCTATCGCCTCTAACTTACCCTCCCATTTCTCGGCATCCATACGAGGCATTCTGTTACTGAGTAACAGTATGTTATTCATACAATAACATGCAGTTATTCTTAACTGGGCTCCAGGTTTCCCCTGGATAGCCACTGGCTTTTCACGTTTGGAATTTGCATCTCTTCTCTGCTCATTGTTTTTGGAAAAGAATATTTGTAAAAGCCTTTTCTGTGGCTGTCCCCTTGGCCTATCTCCGGGCAGGTAGGGCCCTGCTTCATTCAAACACTGGGCTGTTGAAGCTGATGGCTTCGCTCATTTGGGGCAACATGGAACCACTCCAGACAACCCTCACAAAGAATAACCTCTGCCTGGGGGCCATTCGATAGCTATCAGGAACTGGGATGAGGCGGCAGCTTTTCCAGCGGTCTGAACCTACTTCCCTAGAACCAGGATTTAAGCTCAGAAATGAAAACGGGTTTCAGGAGTCTGTAACAGGAGTCAACATGTTTGTATAAAAATTTTTTACACAAGGGGTGCCGGGGTAGGGCAGTCACTTAAGTGTCTGACTCTTGGTTTTGGCTCAGGTCGTGATCTCAGGGTCCTGAGACTGAGCCCTATGTCGGACTCCTTGCTGAGTGTGGAGTTTGCTTGAGATTCTCTTTCCCTCTCTCTCTCTGCCCTTCCCACTTGTGCTCACTCTCTAAATAAATAAATAAGTATTTAAAAATAATTTTGAGTGTGAATTTCATTGAAAACAGGGTCCATAGCTTTGGTCACATTCTCTCCCTTACCCCCCCCCTTCTTATGTCTTCTCAGTACGGTCCCTGGACTACATCTGCACCCACGTTCCTCTACCATCACCCTGGTCCAAGCTCCCAAGATTGTTACAATAGCCTCCAATGGCCTCCTGATCTATGCGTGCTCTTGTCTGCTCCCCATCATCAGACTCAACCCTGGCCAGAATGATCTCTTGAAATGCAGATTTGATGGAAACATATCAACTCATACACTAAAATATTTTGGCTTGTGCCTCTTAATTTCCTCCCCTTTGCTCTGCCCTCTATGGTTCTGCCTTTGCCAGCCCAGTTCCCAGGATTGCTGTGATTTAAACTAAGATGAATATAAGAAAAGATGGTACACATAAAGGTGGGAGAAAAGGTGAGGGCATGATAGAACAATGGCCCTGCGGGCTGAAAACTGAGGAAGAGAAAGTAGAAGAAGAGGGGGGGAAGGAAGAAGTGACAGGTTCCAGAGCTGCCCTGGAATTGGGGATGATAGAAGTGGCGGTTTTAAGAAATACCACTGTGTGTTATAAATTATATCCTGGGTTAGTTTATTGTAGTGGCTTGAATAGTGTCCTTCCAAAATGTGTGTCCACTAGGAACCTGAATGTGACCTTATTTGGAAATTGGGTCTTTGCAGATCTGACCGGTTCCATTAAAATTAGGTCATACGGGATTGAGTAGGGCCCTGAATCCAACACTGGTGTCTTTATAAGGCCGTCTGAAGACAGACAGAGACAGACACACATCGAGGAGAAATCCATGTGATTGGGTGATGCAGCTACAAGCCAAAGAATGCCAAGGATTGCCAGAAGGACTAGAAACTATGAAGAGGCAAGGAAAGGTTCTTCCCTAGACCTTTTGGAGAAACCACAACCCAGGTGACACCCTGATTTCAGACTTCCAGCCTCCAGAAATTTCGGTTGCCGCTCAGTTTGTGGTACTTTGTTACAGCAGCTGGATGGAGCTAATACAGTTACATTACACTGCAGTAACAAAGAGACCCCGACAGCCCAGGGCCTTACAAAGGGGGTCTTATGTCTCACTCACCCAAAGTCTGATCTCTGCAGGTCCCCACAACCCTTTGACATCTTTCTGTCCAGAAAGATGACCTCCAAGTTGACGGTAGCAGGTGAAGCAAGGACTGAAAGATCACACACATGTTTTTAAGAATCAGACCTGGGAAGGACTTACATCATTACTGCCAAACCCTAGCTCATGGTCCCAACCGAACTGCAAGGAAGCCTGGAAAATGAAGAGGAGCAAATAGATACTGGGAGAGCTCTCGTACTTTCTGTCGAGGATCCACTTTAAGGGGCCCAAGTACTGATTAGAACGCTCACTGACAGTGTTACACAAGGGGTAACTTGCATTTAAATGCAAGACTATGGCAAGACTGAGCCCAAAGGTGCCCCAAAAGAACTGGTCAGGTCATGATTCTCAGAGCCCTTCATTATCCCTTTTTCTCTTAGGAGAGAGAGAAAAGTCGTTACTATGGTCTCCAAGATCAATCCTCTGTCGTCTGGACCTTGCCAAATCTTTAGTCTTAGATGTGCTACTCTTCCCCCATCTTTCCCCTTGTTCCACAGATCTCTTGCAGATTCATCCAGGGCATTATGCTGCATCCCACCTGGAGGCTTGGCGCATGCAGTACCCTGTCCTTAATACCGTCCACCCCCTATAATGGCTCTCACATCATGTGCGAAGTGAAACTGTATCCTTCAGTTATTCTCACATAGTTCCTTTTTTTTTTTTAATTAATAATGATTTTTTATTATATTATGTTAGTCACCATACAGTACATCCCCGGTTTTCGATGTAAGTCTCGATGATTCATTAGTTGTGTATAACACCCAGTGCACCATGCAATAACTCACATAGTTCCTTGTACTTTCCCTTCTTCTTCTTTATCACAGTTTGTCATTATATGTGCCTGTGATTATTTGCTCAATGTCTCTCTCTCTCTCTCTCTTTCTCTCTCTCTCTCTCTCTCTCTCTCTCTCTATTTCGCTGCCATTTCTTAGTAAATATTTGTTAAAAATAAATGGATGAATGGTTGGATGGATGGATGAGTGAGTTCTGAAAAGGGCCTTGGATCTAAATAAAAGTTAATATTTGCTTTAAAATATTCTAAAGTAGGACATGATTGTTATGATGCTTTTGGCTGTAAGTAAATGAAATAATTCAAGTTGCCAAGACAATAAGGAATGCTTATTATCTTATATAACAAGAGATTCCAGGGTAGGGACCCCCTTGGGCTGGTTAGGAGCAACTCAATGACATCATCAGAGACCCAGGTTCTTTCCATCGTTTGTCTCTTTGTCCTCAGCATGTTACCTCAGTTCTTCTCATGGTCACAAAATGGCTGGTGCAGTTCTGGGCAGCAAGTAGAAGGTATCTCTTTCAGTATGAATCTCTTTTCATTATCAAGACCATCTTTCTCAGATACTCTCCCCCCAGTTGACTTCCCTGTAAATTACTTCTGTCTCCAAACAAACATTGGCAAAGAGAATGGAATTATCATGATTGGCCAAGATTAACCAGGATTTACTTCTGAAACAGCTATCAGAGACATAGATGAATAGATGGCTGAACAAAATCCAATATCTGTGAGCAAGAAAGGGGGATGGCATTTGCAGTTGTCATTATATGCGCATATAATTACTCAATCAATGTCTCTCCCTTTTGCTGCCATTTCTTAGTGTTTGTTAAAAATGAATGAATGAGAATTGTGTAGGTAACTTATGTACTATAAGCAACCATATCTGCTACATATTGGTTGGCAACGAGTGTGCAGGGTATCGTAATGTCTCCATAGGTACGTTCCAGATTTTGACCTGAGTATTGAATTTGTTATGTGACTACCCATCTTGATATGTTACTATATTGAGCTGTTTGTACTGCTGTGGTATACAGGAAATACTTTCCCGTGAGTAAGATGCAAGGAGATATCAACTATTACCAAACTGTGTGCACTGGAACACGTGAAAACCTTTTCTCATGAGTGGATCAGAGTAAGCTCTGAGACACAGCACTGAAGAGGGACCATGTGGATTATTTAATGCCTACGGGTATAATTTCAAAACTTCAGCTTTCAGAAGTGCTCCATGTCTTAGTAGCAATAAACAGCCAGAGTGCCCAGATATTAGTTCCTCAGTGCTGTTCTCCAACAGCAGGAATCAGGGCTCTTTGAATAAATGACTGATTCTAGGGTTGGGTACGTAAGTAAGAGGAGCCTGGAGCCTCCTGGAGTTCCAGAAAGCAAGTAAGTAACCAAAAGACAAAAGGATGGGGCATGTCACAGGGATGGAAGAGGACCTCCCAATGGCGAAATCTGGACAAAACTGAACAACAAAATGAACAGGGTGGTATGGTATTACAACTCCAACTCCAAAGTCAGCTAAAATAAGTCCATATTCATATAAATAAATAATCGAATTAAATATATACACGGGGAGAAGGGACAAATCTTCCCCCCGAAGATCTCCCATTTAATTTAAGTAGATTTGCTGCCTCCAGAAGGTGGAGCTTGATCTCCTTGGGGGTGCAGTGAACTGAGGGACAGGTAGCTGAAGAACAGAGTTTGAGAAGGGGGGAAATAGGAACCTAACAGTGGAGAAACATGGCAAACATGAGCTCACCCACATAACCAAGGTTAACTACACCAGTGATGCTATTGATAGAATACTGTCCTGATTCGTTGTGATGGGAGGGGCACCTCACCTTTGTGGTCTTCTCCCCCAAACCCACTGCTGTAGTCTAATCATGACAGAGACTGCAAACAAACCCAAATTGAGAGATATTCTACAAAGCACCTGCCCAGTATTCTTAGTCAAGACCATGAAAAACTAGGGAAGGCTGGGAATCTGTCACTGACTGAGGACATGACAGCTAAATCATTTTCTCAGGGGGAAAAATACTGGTGAAACCCAACAAAGTCTGGAGTTTAGTTAATGACAGTGCGCCAGTGCACATTTCTAAGTTTGTGACAAATGTTCGATGGACTGTCTCTACTCTCTCTGCAGCTTTTCTGTAAACCTGAAATTATTCCAAAATAAAAGTTTATTTTTTTAAAAGTGTGGTTTGTAAAATGAGGGGAGAGGAAGAAAGGAAAAGGAGGGAGGGAGGGAGGATCTCTAGAGACTGTTTTATTTTTTTATTTTTTATTTTTTTATTTTAATGATTTTTTATTATATTATGTTAGTCACCATACAGTACATCCCTGGTTTCCGATGTAAGGCTCGATGATTCATTAGTTGCGTATAACACCCAGTGCACCATGCAATACGTGCCCTCCTTACTACCCATCACCGGCCTAGCCCAAACCCCCACCCCCCTCCCCTCCGAAGCCCTCAGTTTGTTTGTTTTAACCAACGTGGGGCTGGCTCACACTGGCAGGATTTGTGGAATGTAAAAGGATCCCATTGTCACTCCACTCAAAAATATCTGCACCACTGAGTGATACATTGCTCACTATTTAGGGTTGAAGACAAGAAACGATCTCATTAAAATGCAAATATAAGCCAGTGTTGAACTTGATTTATCACCTTAGTTGGCCAGTCCTCTGGGATGAAGCACAGGGCAGGTCAGTGTTGATGTGTGGAGGGAAGAGCCCGAATTTATTGGGCCTCCCAGGAGTCAGAGAGAGGAAGAGCTCCACTTGGGAAGGGTGCAAGGAACCCACACGAGAATGCCGGGGGCCTGAGGATGCCTATAGGAATGAGACGAAGGAGGAGAAGTACCCGAAAGCTGAGGAAGAGCATGGGTCAAAGCCTCACCCACCTGCACATTCCTCCAGGGGATGGTTGGTTCCACAGGTCATCACGGACAAGCCAAGTTAGGGTGCTGGGAGAGCAGGCGTCTGAGAAATCTCCCAGCTATACCACATTCTGTTTACTTTACTCTGGAAAAATGAGGAAACTCTTGTCCTCATTGTTTCAAACCCTAGAATCTAAGTTAGACATAATAATCTCAAAAAGACCGAATTTATATAAAGCACTATTTCTCACTTCTTGCATGCTGTATGGGATGCCTATAAAGTTGCACGGCATCAGGACATCTCAGAATAGTGATTGTAAAAGTTGTTTCTAGGTGCTTTTTACGTGCTTTTCATTGTATCTTCTCTTCAAGCCTATGAGGTAGCATTACTACTTGTTCAACAACAACTGATCGAAGGCTTATAGACATATGCAGGGAATTCCCTGAGACTTGAAGTTAACAAAGGGGAGAGCCGGGACTTGAACACTGGTCTATCTGACTCCCAGCATGGGCTCTTACCCAGTTATCCACATGGCCTGCTGGTTTACCTTTGTGGCCTTGGGCAAGTCATTTGGGTCCTTGGACCCCAGCTGCCTTGTATATTAGGTAAGTGGATTAGACCTATAACTTTAAACTTCAATGTTCATATGACTCAAGTGGGGATCTTATTAAAATGTAGATTCTGATTCAGGAGGTTGGGGACAGGCCTGAAATTCTGCAACTCGAACAAGCTCCCGGGCGATGTTGATACTACCGGTCTAAAAATTACATCTTCAGAAGTAAGGGCTCAGACGACATCGGTGCTTAGATGGGTATGTATAAGTGGCATCTGGCAGGCTTGTTTAAAATATTCAGATTCAGATGAATGCTGAATGAATCGATCTGCGGATGGATTCCCAGGTGCATTATTTTAACAAGCCTCTCTCAGATGATCTTGCAGACCATCCTAGGACTACACTTCTAAAACATGCTGACCGAGGATCTATAAGGTCCCTTCTTCATCCCAGAATTGCTGAGAAGATGTTCGATGCTAAGATGACTCAGGCATTGACAGCGTGTGTTCAGAGATGCAGTGAGTCAAAGCTCACACAGACCGCCTCGCAGCGGAATTGCTTCCTCCTCGAGCCTTTAGATGTCTGCAGAGGGTAGCCTGGAGAAGCTGAAGAGTGTCTCCCAGTGGTCCTTTAGGGGTTATTGCTTTAAAAAGTGACCATGGAGCTCCGTGTCTGGTGTCACTTAAGAATTGGCTTTTATTCTTTCATCAGAATCAGTCTTGGGGAGCCTGGGTGGCTCTATTGGTGAATCATCTGACTCTTGATTTCAGCTCCGGTCTTGATCTCAGGGTTTTTTGTTTTTTGCTTTTTTGTTATTTGATGGGGGGGAGGGGCAGAGGGGGAGAGAGAGAAAGGATCTCAAGCAGGCTCCACACTCAGTGCAGAGCCTGACATGGGGCTTGATCCCAGGATGCTGAGATCATGACCTGTGCTGAAATCAAGAGTCAGACGCTTAACTGACTGAGACACCCGGCGCACCTTGATCTCAGGGTTTTGCATTCAAGCCCCATATTAGGCCCCACACTGGGCATGGAGCCTACTTTAAAAAAAAAAAAAAAAAAAAAAGAACCAGTCTGTCTTCAGGGTCTTAAAGAGATGAGGGCATCATTATCCTCATTAAATCTAAATGGTGCATGAGGAGAGGTGGTAAGTGGAAACAGAAGGGGGCAGGGTGGAGGGGGGACGGACAGGGTCCTTCCCCATACTGGGAGGCTGGTGGCCTGGACTGCTGAGAAGCACGTTGCTGCAGAACCAGACGCAGCGCGTGTCAGCTCCTGCCCGGTAACCAGCCACGGAGCTGGTTGGGCAGCCTGCAATTTTTAAAAAATTTTTTTCTTTCTTACTCAGAAGCGCTTCTCTTCTACTCAGAAGCTCTTCTTGAGAAAGCTGGTTATTCCACCCCTTCAGTCTGGGTGTAATCTGATGATTTGGGAGTCTTCCTGAGCGTTTGGAGACAAACCAACACAGTGCTCCGAAAGCTCTGGAACCTGGTGTAAAGGTGGGGACCTAAGACAACAGACCCTTTCCTCTATTTAATCGCAGAACACTTAGCTTCACTTTCCCCTCCCCCAACATCTGTCCTTAGGGACTGGGAAAACAGTAACAAATGCTATCATTTACCGATTTCCGCAATGTGCCAGCCACTATAGAATGCCTGTGGAAAGTGCTGGTATGGAGCACCACGAGCAAGGGACCCAACTAGACTAATGAAGATCAGCTGTGGGGTTCAGAATTAACAACAGCGATGTGATGGGCTGACTGTTTGTCTCCCCCTTCCCCCCAAATTCCCAGTGTGACCAATTTGGAGATAGGGCCTTTGTGGAAGAAATTAAGGTTAAATAAGGTCATAAGGGTGGGGCCCTCATCTAATAGAATTAGTGTCTTTATGAGAAGAGACACAGAACTCTTTCTCTTGATTTCTGCATAAGTGCAAAGAGGCCATCTGCAACCCCCAAAGGGGAGAGTCGTTTTTTCTCCTTAGAGGGAGAGAGGGGGTAGGGAGGGGCAGAGGGAGAGAAAGAGAATCTTAAGCAGGCCCCATGTCCAGCTCGGAGCCCCATGCCGGGGCTCCCTCCCTCCACCTGGAGATCATGACTGAGCTGAAACTAAGATTTGGACACTTAACTGACTGAGCCACCCAGGCACCCCTCAAGGGGAGAGTCTTACCAGAATCTGACCATGATGGAAATCTTGGATTTCCAAACCTCCAGAACTGTGAGAAAATAAATTTTTATTCGTTAAGCCATCCAGTCTACGTTATTTTGTTATGATACCCCCACCAGAATAGCACAAGTATGCACATCTGTGAAATTCTTGTGACTTCACAAAATACTTTTGCCTAAATTATCATATTCTTTTCTCACAACCCGAAAAAGGTATTGTTATTCTTCTAGGTGACATGAAGAAACTGAGGCCTGGGAGAAATCAAATGCCTTGCCCAGGGTCACAAGGAAGAGGTGGCAGCCCTGGGACCAGAACCCAGGCCCTCTGGCTCCCTCTGTGCCATCTTCTGAGTTCTTCCCACGTGCAATGGTCCGAAGAGCTGGAAGAAATGGAAGACTGAGAGCATGCAAACTGCTCAAGTGCCACACCTCGCTTGGTCAGTGACAGTCAGTTTTGGGAACGGTAAAATTAATTGTGTTGTTCATTCATTCCACAAACATCTATTACGGCTTTCCCTGTGCAAGGCACTGTGTCAGAACTTAAAGATATAAAAAACTACGGCCATTGCCTTGAGGTTAGAGCCTACACCAGACGCTCACATCCAGGGCAGGATGTGGTCATGTGAACTAAGCAACCCCCACTTAGAGCTGCAGAGTGCTGAGTGAGGACCCGTCAAGGCCAACCAGGCTGAGGGGGGAAATTGTGAAGGATGGAAATTATTTCAGTGGTGGAGGAGGGTGGTGGATGATGTCCAAAAGTGGGCACAGCCATCCCTCCTATCCTGCGTGAGCCTTTTGCAATGTGATTTTTCCACTCCTCTTGTTATGGATAAACTGTGTCCCTCCAAAATTCGTACATTGAAGCCCCACCCCCCAATGGGACTGTGTTTGCAGATAGGGCTTTTAAGGAGGTAAAGGACATAAGTGTGGGGTTCTAATCCGATAGAACAAGTGTCATTATAAGAGGAAAGACACAAAAGATCCATCTCTCCCTCTTTCTCTCTCAAAGAACACACAAGCACACGGCAAGAAGGCAGCCATCTAAAGACAAGAACAGAAGTCTCACCAGAAACCAACCTTGATGGTAACTTGGTCCAGGATTTCCAGCCCCCAGAACTTTAAGTTAATAAACATCTGTTATCTGAGCCCCCGAGTCTGCGGTATCTTGTTATAGCAGCCCGAGGTGCCTATGATATCTGTCATCCGGACGTAGTCTACTTCTCCTTCAGCCTGAGATAGCTCTGTGGCCAGCCGTGAATGCAGCCAGAGTGACATCGTGCTAAATCCAAGGCTCGTCCCTCCAAGGTACTGCCACTCCTGTTTTCACCCTCTTGGAGTCTTAAGCTATCATGTCAAGAAGTCTGAGTACTGCTGGAAAATCTGTGTAGAAGGAATGCCCTCAGTCTGAAATATGACAAGGGGGAAAAGGCCCATGAAGACGAAAACACTGGAGGAGACTGGTGGCAGAGGGTTGCCACCGTCCTTGTTGAACATCCACAAATGTGAATGAGGCCACCTTGATCCTGCAGGTGCACGAATGAGGTCGGACAACACCAGTGAGTCAGAGATGAACCATTCAGCTGAACCCTGTCCCACCAACCCACAGAATCGTGAACAAACAAGATGGAGACTTTAAGCGATTAAGATCGGGAGAATTTGTAGTGCAAGGGTAGATAACTGATACAGGCAGAACGAGAGAAGGGTATACGGGGCAGAGGGGGCGGTTTGAATGATGACACGGTGGTAGAAAACTACAGTATGAATTTAGGTGTGTAATTCTGGTTAGTAAAGCCTTTAGGACCATCTTAGAGCAAACGAGAAAATATGGCTAGCAAGGTAGGTTGGAGTTAAATTGTGGAGAGCTTTCATTGTAATAATTTTCTACTGAGCACATACTTAGCTTACCCAGCTAAACAGACCCCTTTCATGGATTAACTACTTCATTCTCACATAAATCTATGTTAAGCTTATACTATTACAATCCTCCACTTTACAGATAAGGAAACTGAGGCTCAGAGGTTAAGTTACTTGAAAAAAAATCACAAAGTGGTGAGAAGGGAATTTGAACATAGGTAGTCTAATTCTGGAAGCTGTGACCTCTACAGAAGATTGTCTAAGCCAAGGAATTTAGACCTTAATGATAAAAGTGGAATTATTTTAAGTCAGGGTGGTGTGATTAAAGCTGGCAACAGTGGGTAGAATCTGGAAGTTGAGGGAATGGCTAGGTGCTATTGGAGTGGTCCGGGTATCAAGTGATAAGTGACTGAATTAGTAAAAAAAGAGGGGGGAAGAGAAATAGGAGAATAAAAGGGATTTGGGGGGGGAACTATTACTAGAACTCAGGGAATGACTGGATATGGATGAAGAAAGGGAAGAGGAGGAGCCACAACTCCTTCTCCTCTTTCTGGGTTCAGTGACCAAGAAGACAGTCATTCCTCCAGAACGCTTAGGGAGTCATGGGAAGAACGGCTTAGAGGAGGCAGAGAATAAGTGGGCTTTAGACTCATTAGGTGGGAGTGACAATGGGACACGAGGTGGAGGTGTCTGCCAGGCAGTTGGAGATATGCGAGTAGAAACTGGGGACACAGGTCAAGGTCATCTGTAGATACAGGTGTGGAATGCACTCAGACCTAAGCAAAGCTTCACACATCTAGGATATGTCAGTTAGGGGTCCCTGGTTGCAAGCAAAAGAAACCAAATCTGGCTAAAAGTGAAAAAGACTCAAAGAAATGAGGAGTCCACTGTGGACCTCTACTCACAAGGGACAGCAACCACAATGGTTCTGGGGGCCCAGGTGAAGAACTCATGAACCATCTCATCAGGCTGAGATGAGTCAGCTCCAACTACCTTCCCTATTCCTCAGGATTCAAAGCCCTGGGAGGGGATCCTCTTGGCTTGGTCATAGACCCACCGCTTGGCCAAAGGAAGGAAGTAAGGACATCTTGTCTTCCATTCTCAACAATGTGGCACAGAAAGCAGGAGAAGTGATTTTCCAAAGGAAACCAGATTCGGCTAGCAAGACAGGAGGAAGAGATGCTGTGTGGCCAGTCAACGTTCACTCCACTGAGAGAGCGGGCAGAGGAGAGGCAGCGGAGGGCAGCTGGCACAGCAACACGCAAGGTGGAGGAGGAGAAGGGAAATGACGAGGGAAAGAGAAAGGCTGGCTAAGGAACTGGAAGAGACAGAATAGGATAAGTTTCGAAAATGGGCAAAACACCAGAGTTAAATGCCGCCAAGGGATCAAAGGTGATAAAGAAAGGTGAAACAGTCCTGGGGCTGCCATCTTTGGAAGTTATCGGTAACCTTTGCGAGACAAAGGGGAAAGGATGAAGGGCGTGAGACGGGTAGAAGACCCAATGACGCAGGAAAGAAGGTAGATCAGAGAGGGGCAGGGGTCAGAAGACAGCATCCACTGTTTGGTGGTGAAAGGAAGAAGACCTAGGTTGGGGATGGAAGGGGGCTGTAGCACAGCGATCCTCAGGACTGGGGGCTTTCCATCCCATTTGGCCAAATATAAGGACAAAATAATACTCAGCACGGCGCTCACTGATATCTTTTCTCTGAAGCTCTTGTGAAAAGTAGTGACAATGAGAAAGTGTGAATTGATGCTCTGCCTTCATCTGTTTCAGAAGTTACAGAAAAAGAAAATTGGATTTATTTAAAAGCCAACCAGTAAGAGAAATAAAAAGACAAATGCCTTTTGTAAGCCTTAAAAAAAAAAAAAATCATCACACCGAATCAACAGTCCCAGAAACTAATTGTCCAAGTGAACTGTTATAAGTAGTCTCCTTTCCCCCGGTTGAGACAATCTTACATAACAACATTTGCATCCATAATGTTGTGTAACAAGTAGTCTTGTGGTGTAATGTGTTTTAAATAGGGGTTAGATAGCATCGGAGCGACTATTATCTTACTATCGTGACATCGGTCACTCTTCCAGACAAAACACCATCACCCATTGGGAAGTAGGGATAGTTTTTCCTTAAATACAAGGTCATACTGTTTGGGTGTATGGGGGAGCAGTGGGTGTGGGGCAGGGGGATTTTCATCTTCTTCCAAAGCACTCAACACTGGATCTCTTCCAAGAGAGGAAACGAGACTAAATAGATCATTTGTTTTATTCTGTTTGGGCATTTCGTGCGTTTCTCTCAACTGCGGCTTATGGACACAAAGCCAAACTCAGAGACTAGCTGGAGCTGGCTAAACGCCAGGTCACTTCTGAAATTTTTTTAAGGAATAAACAATTTGAAGCTCTATCTGTGTTTTAAGGCAAGCCACACAACTGAACAAAATGAAATTCTGCTGTGAATGTGAATCACAAAGGAAGAGGCAGGTAGGACAGTAATTTGGATTTCTCAAACAAGACCAAGGTAGACACAGGAGGGAAATGCACGTTCAAAGTACACGTCTATGAGAAATACACTTCAAAGAGAGTCAAATACAAGAAGAGTGGCTGATCCTGGGCACCAACTAGGTAGGAACACAGCTGCCTTGGGGCAGCCCCCTAATGATGGGTGTCAAAGTGCCTTGTCACTTGAATGTCATGGAAAGCTTAGGAGATTGCTTCTGTATCCTCTTGCGGGCATCAGGAGGGCCGGCCAACACCAGCCATGTACATTCTGTAACAAGCATAGTTGGTATTCCCCACATATCCTAGTGGCAGAATGGGTCTTTGTCTTGAATCACTTCCCTTTGGGAGACACTCATTGGCAGTCCCATCCAATGTCCAAGGAGAGAGAAAGGCACATTCGCGGTTGGGCTTAGTTTAGCAGATTAGTTAACACTGCATCCTGTCTGATTTCAGAATTGACAAGTCATGTACAGTATTGCTCAAAATGTTCCTTCGACAGTACTGGGTAGAACAGGGACGGGAATGGCAGTCATTAAAAGGTAAACAAAAGAGGTAAGTCCCAAAGACTTCTGACTGTTTTATAGCTGAAGAATCTGGACCCTAATTACACTCTAATTGGGAAAATAAAACATTTCCCCCTAAAAAATGTTGGCTCCATTAAAACAAGAGACCGAAACCCTTTCAAATAGTATCTGTGCTTTCTTTCAAAAACTTAGAGTAACTTTACTCTCAATTTTAAATTGCAAAAAATTAACCAAAGTGTGTGAGATATAAACCAATATATCCAATGTTAATCTTCTGATTGGGGTATCATATAATAGTTTTGCAAAATGTTACCATTGGGGAAAACCGGACAAATTATACCAGGGACCTCTCTGTGTTATTTCTTACAACCGCATGAGAACCTACAATCATCTCAATAAAAATTTTCAATTAAAAAAAGTGATTCAGACGGAAATGGACGCGGGGAATCAGGCAGGTTTTCCTAAACGGTCTCTACCCACACTTCTTGGTTCTCATTTATTTCTCCGTGCACTAGTTCCCTGAATGACTCCCTTCCATCTGAAGAGGCTACTCCCAGCTTCTCAAAGACAGCTCTGGGCTTTTCCGCTGTAACCTCCCGCCCCGCCCCCCACAGCATTCCTCCCAGGTCCAGCTGGGCCTCCCAGTCTCCAGTAAGCCCTAACATGTTGCCTGGAGCAATACTTACCATGTCAATAGTCACTTGGCCCTTGTTCACCCACCAGTCAACAAATATTTATTGAGCAACTACTGTACGTGTCATGTTGGCTCTAGGCACTAGGGACTGGGTGAGGTGAAAAGCATGGTGAACTGGTTTCTCTTCCCTGCTTTCTGGGAGTATATTTTCTAATGAGGAAGGGTGGAAGAGAACTAGCCAAGAAAAACGTAAAAGGAAAAAAAAATTCAAATGATGGTGAATGCTATGAAGAAAGTAGTAAGCTGGAAAAAGTTGAAAGTGACTTTAGCTCAAGCGGTCAGGGAAGGTTTCCTAGAGAAGGTGACATTTGAGTTGTGACCTGACTATAAGGAGGCAGTCATAAGCTGATCACAGGGGCCACGGGAGAGCATGTTCGGCAGAGAGAGAACAGCAAGGAAAAAACATTTATATCATGCCCTGTAATTAAATATGAATATTAGGCATGACTGTAAAATAATGAAACAGGTTTTCTTTTTGTGGACTGTGCTTCCTTTTTATTTTAAGAGCCAAACCTCCCATAGCATGTTTCCCTGTAAGAGAGGCTGTGAATACCCTCAGGCTGGCCCAGATTTTACACTTTTAAAAGTGACTCCTTCACCCCAACACACACACACACACACACACACACACACACACACACACACACACACCGTCTAGCATGGCCGCCTACACACCAATTGTAGATCGTCCAAGTTGCTCGCATCAGTAGAGGCCACCTTATTTCACCGCTGCGTCAGAGGAGATGTACCACATTTCCTTCTCACAGTTGGGGCCGTGGGCCTGCCGGTGAGGCTTCTGCACCGAGGGCAACATAAATTATGTCATTAAAGTTGTGTCCCCACAAACCCAAGTTGGTGCAAAGGAGGGCTGCATGTTCGAGACCTGGGTAATACAGCTGGGAGCCAGAGGGAGATATGTCGCCGGCCTCCGGGGTCTGCGCCTCTGTTGCGCACAAGGTCCCATCCGTTGTAGTTACCCACTGGGAAGGGCTGGATTCCCAGGACTCTGCGGGTACCTCACGCTGTCACCGCAGCCACGAATCCGGATTTCTAGATTCCCTTGTCTGCCATCTGCCTACGGCGACCAGCCGACCAGGGGAAGTGGGCTGCCGGGCACCCTGCGAAGCGTCTCGAGGGGCGGTGAGCCGGGGGGGGGGGGGGCGCGACCCGTCCCCGTTATCCCCATCACCCAGACCGGTGGGCACTGTCCCGGGGCACCCCCGTGTCTCCCCCAGGGGGCAGCCAAGACGACTTGCCAGTCCCCGGGACGCGCCGCGAGCCCCTGGGTCCCTCCCTGTCCCCACACACACCCGGACCCCGGCGACCCACGTGCAGCTCGGCGGGGGCTGGCGCCGCACCCCGGGCTCGGCGCGTCTCCTGGCGCGTTCCGGGCGCAGCCCCACGACGTGGAGCCCTTGGGAGCGGCATCCGCGAGGCCGCGGCCGGAGTGGGGGCGTCCCGGCGTGCTGGCGCGGGGACGCTGCGGCCCGCTGGCACACAAAGGAGGCGGCGGGAAGGAGGGGCGGGGCGGGCCGGGGGCGGGGGCGGCAGGAAGGGGCGGGGGCGGGGCGGGCGGCGATAAAGCCCCCGCCGCCGCGGCCGCCCAGCTTGCGCTGTGGGACTGCCGGGCTGCTCGGGCTGCGCGGCGAGTGCAGGCTCCGCCGCCTCTCCGTCTCCCCGACCTGCCTCGCCGCCGCCGCTCGCCGTCCTCCGACTCTCCGCCTCGCCGCCACCCGGCTCCGTCTCCGGTTCCGGCTCCGGCCGCGCCGCTCTCCGCCGCCGCCACCTGGGGATCCCGAACGAGGGGCGGTGAGTACGGGCTGCGCGCCCCGCGGCCGATCGCGGGCGCCGGGGGGTGGGAGGGGCGCGGCCGGCGTGCTCCCCTGCGCCGGCCACGGTCCCGGGGCTCGCGCGCCGCCCGCTCCGCGACCTTGCGCCCGGCCGGGAGAATGCGATGCGTGCCGGGCTAGCGGGGCCCCGGGGCGGCGACGTCGAGGCGGAGGAACTTTCTCAGCCTCCCTCGGGCTGCCTCGGCCGAGACTGCGTGCGCGCCCCGGGCCGGCGAGGAGCCCGAGGAGGACCCGGGCCGGGCGAGGAGGGGACGCGACGGCTGCGGCGTCCAGGTGTGTCCGCAGCTGGGAGTCCCGGGGCCGGCGTGCTTTCTGCCGGCGCATCCTCGCTGGCGCCGGTGACCCTGAACCTCAGGTACCCAGGTACTAGGCAGGCGTCCTCTACCCTGTACTTTCCGTGTGTGCTGCCCGATGGGGAAAGACAAGCCGACTCTTGTGGTTACCGCCGCCCCAGCAGGGTGGGGGTGACCAGTGGTTTGGGGGAGAGCCTTTAAATTGGCCTCTGGCAATCAGTTCAACCCTATGGGACAGATTTTTGCTATTTTCGTCATCTGTAGAAATGGGAATCGAGACATAGATTAGTGGCTACAGGTAAGGTGAAAGTACTCAGAAATTCTGGGCGGAATTAGGTATTTAATTTGCCTACGAACTGAGCTGGGATGGAAGGCTTCTATTACATAAGACAGCACTCCACCTTCAGGTATTATGGGAGATGCTATTGAAGGTTTTAGTGTTTTAATGAACGAAAAATAATCTTCATGTGTGTCTCTCTTGAGACATCTCAGATGCTGCTGTGTCTTGCTTTGACCACTTTGCCGAGAACGTTCTTCTATTTAGCAACATAAAAAGGTGTTTGAAGGTTTGACTGCCTCTTTCAAGCCAGGAAGCAGTTTACTTCTCTGAACTGTTCAGGAACAATTTACGTGATAATTTTATACTTTGGAGATTTTATATGCAAAGTTGAACAGGCATAACTGGAAGAAATGTAAGCATTGCTAATTTGTATATCTAAAGCACACTTCAAAAATTGAAGATACTTTCAATGCTGTCTGCGTATCTAAATCAGTAATTATTTCTGTTTGCAGTATTTCAACAAAAAATTCTCTTCAGCTATGCAGACGAAGGTGTTAGCCTAAATAATCTAAGGATCCTTTCAACCCCCAAATTTTGATTCTAGATTAAAATGATATTTGAAAATATTGTACGGTGTAGGCAGTTACTGAAGGTCATAAAGATATTATCCATCCTTTATTCTAAACCAAAGTGAATCTATGCAGAAAATCTCTGCTTCCTGTGAACTTAACGTATTAGTGTAATTTTAAAAGAACAAAAATGACTCAGTCTCCAAAGGACATTGGTTTTTAAGTTCCACACGTAGGTGAATAAATACCATACCAGTGAGAGATTGAGGTATTAGAGTTGGAAATGAGCCATGGCCCACCTGCCCCTCCGTGTGGCTGTCCTCTGTCAGCCAGTCATTCTCTTTCAGGGACTTTGACTCCTGGGTTTTTGCTCCCCCTCTGGTCCCAAAGTCCACATAAGGGATGCTCTCTCTTCCCACTTCCTTGACCATCTCACATCCAGTGACCTCCACCCACTCTAGCAGCTGAGTCCTCTGACTACATCCAAGTCTTGCCCTTGCTCAGAGACACTCATCTTCTGAAATCAGAAACAACAGCATCCCAGTGTCTCGATCACAAGCTCTGCCTTCCAGACTGCACACCGGTGCTCCCACTGCAACTCTTCCTCAATACAAGAGACCTCTTCCCCTCCCTCTTTCCAGTTTCACAGGTGACTTCACAGCCCACTGTACCTGGAAAGTAGGGGCCACTGAATTGAAGTCTCTCCATGTCCTACCCCATTTCCCTCCTACAAACTTTTCCAAATTTACCCCCTCATCCAAGACATCTTCTTAAACACCTACTGTGTGCAGGCGTTTTGCTTGGCCCTGAAGTGTGATAAATACAGCAGATCCTTGCTGTCTTGGAACTGTCATTCTTGTGGGAGGAAACAGACGAAAAGCAAACATAATTATGCTGTGATAAAATGAATAGGGTAGAAAAATAGAAGAAAAATCAAGTTGGGGCAGGGAATGCAGGGAAGATTAGAGAGAAGGTCTCCCTTTGGCACTGCCTAGTGTCTCCCCATGAACTCTTTTCTAATTTAACAGTATCTTCAGAATGCCATCCTCTCCCTTGTCCCTGCACCACCCCACCCTCCTCTCCAGCGACCACTGTTTCTCTTGGCTTCTCAAATGAGTTCACATTTCCCCCATTCTCTGCTTTCTTCTCAGCTCCCTGCGAGCTGGCCAGAGGCTCCCCTAAAGTAGGAGAAGACCCCACAATTCCTGAACAGTGATCCTACAAATTCTCTCTAGACTTCCCTGCGGCATTGGATACGGACCTTTCCTTCTTTTCTGATACTTTTTCTTTTTTCCCTAGTTGCCATGTCCCCCTGGTTTTCCCTCTGCCTCCATTGCCTCTCCAGTACCTCCTGGAGTTACCCAGGGCCCTGTCCTGATCTCTGTTCTTCTCTACATAGAGTCATTGGGTGAAGCACATTCCCCAAGCTTCAACTGACGCCAGTACAAAATGAGTCCAGATTGGTGTCTCCAGCTAGTTACCTACAGTCCAGTGGGCTTATCCACCCATGCCTTGTAGGCAAAAAACCCACAATGAGTCCAAGACTGACTGATTTGAGTTCTCACCCTACACCCTACACCCATTCCACCATTGGTCAAAATTTGCCACTCTTTTTTTTTTTTTGGTGGCGGTTCTGCCAGTCACCAGGATATTAAAGCAGAAACCTTCCAGTAAGGCTAGACTTCTCCAGCACTCCCTGCCTGCAGTCACCAAGTCCTACTGCTTCTCCAGGCTATGAAATCCCCTAGCCCTCTGCTCTAGTCATGGTGGCCCAGCCCCGCGTCAGAGTCCAGAACCAGCAAAATGGTGGCCAGGGTGCCATTTCCAGTTGGCAGATGTGTGGTTGGCCTGTCAGTACACATAAATTGAGTTAATATTAGAAATATTAAAATGCCACTTGGATTTATAGCTTCTCTTAAAAATCAGAAGACCTGGAACTCGAGGCCTCCATTCCCATGTGGCAACACTTGGTTCGTGGGGAGTTCCCAGCACCCAACTACACTGGTGGCTCCCTGGACCCGGGGTCCTCATTTCCGGTAGCTTCCTAGCTCCCATGGCTTCTGAGTTAGCATCCATAGGCCGGGAGGCCAGCGGCAGCCTGTGACTCCCTGGTGCATAACTGTACAGCCTCCTGCCAGGTTTCTCACATACTAGCGTTGCACCCCTTCGAACCGTCTCCCACATCAGTGCTGGGGTGAATTTCCTCGGTTGCTCCAAATCCAAATCTGGTGTCTCTCCTGATAAAGACTCTGCTTCCCTCTTGCCTTTGGGGCAAACCCTGACTCTGAAGGGGCGGCCCCATTATATGACGGGTTAGGGAGCTCCAGCTGAAAGGGAAGCTATTGTCTTTATGAGGTATTGTTCCTCAGTTTCTCCACACAGCCTTGAACTTCTGTAAGGAGATTGGGGCCTACATAGTTCCAGTGTTACCTCACCTGTGTCGAAATGCGGTCTCTGCTGTTTGTAAACCCTTTCCACAGACCTCCCCCGCCTCCTGCTTCCTCACAACCGCCTTGGGAGCAGATGGGACAGGGGGGATTCCACAGTAGGGAGACGGTGAATACGGACGCAGGAGCTGCCCCAGGAGCTCTCAGCCCTTGGAACGTGGCAGGCTCTGTTTAACCCCTGGTGCCCACAGTCCTACTGTGTGCTCCCGAGGTCACTCTTTGGACCCTCATAACATGAACTCATTTGCATTTGGCCAGGGAACCTGCCATGGCGTTGCAGGCACTGCTGGCCCTTTCCAATGACCTGACAAAGTCTACGTTTTCTTCCACTCCTTCCCACCTCCCTGCCTCATGCCCTTCCCCAAACTTTATTTTCTTGCAAAACTGAACTTCCTGCAGACTCATACCATGGGGCTGCCGTGTCCCTTCGCCTGGGCTCCTACTGGACCTCGGCCTAGAATTATCTTTCTCCATCTTCTGCGTTCATTGTCTGGCTAACTTCCCCCTTTTCAAGACTCCCCCCTTTTCAAGGTCCAGTGTCATCTGTTCCAAAAAGTCTTTCCTGAAAATCACTACCCCCAACCCTCTGTGGCGTGTGTGGTATGTGTGCCGTGTGCACACATGTGTGCGCCCTACCCCGTGGAGGCCTCTCTGATGGCCGTTACTGTGTTATAGCTACATGCTTTCCCCACCAGACTCTAAGTGCAGTGAAGACAGGCCCATGTTTAAGCTTCATTTGCACTCGCAGTGGTGCCTGATCCAAAGGCATTTCATGGATATCTGAACTGAAGCATGTCTTTTTCATAAGTTTACTACATACTTTCTTCAAGAGTTCTTATCTTTTGAGCTTGGAAGGGAGGTTTTCCCCCCCATCCACCGCAGGACCTCCATTCCTGTTCTGGTACTTCTGCATTAAATATATATTTTTTCACAGTAAAAAAAATAAAAATAAATAAATATAATCTTTTTGATCAATCATGTCTTTTGAGGTAGAACATTACTTAGAAAAAGGCAGAAGTCTAACCCAGAAGTACTTCTGTCCCTATGTTCACTTCAGTTCTCCTCATCTGAACCTCTTTTGGCTTGGTTCTGTCTTCCTTGAGATCCACTGGCTGTGCTGTAGTCCTGTTTTGTGGTTTTTACAAGGTAGGAGAATTCTTTCTGGCTTACTTCCGTTAACCTTTTCAATGATGGTGATACATGCCCTCTTGCTGACTTTTTTTTTTTTTTTTTGCCTTGGGAGTTTTTTTTGGCTAGTATCTTCAGTCAAGTTCAATGAAAAGAGCCCTAAGCCCTAGGCTGGGAGAGAGTCTGTGCTGTGCTGCCAATGGTTTGTATAGTTAATCATCTAGAACTAATTTTTTTTGTCTATACAATGGGTGTGATGAATCAAAGATGTCCTTAAAAAAAAAACCCAAACAAACAAAACCCAGGACGCCTGGGTGACTCAGTCAGTTAAGCGTCAGCCTTTGGCTCAGGTCATGATCTCAGGGTCCTGGGATCGAGCCCTGTGTCAGGCTCCCTGCTCAGTGGGGAGCCTACTTCTCCCTCTGCCTGCAGCTCCCCCGTTTGTGCTTTCTCTGTCAAATACATAAATAAAATCTTAAAAAAAAACAACAACCTATAACTTCTTGATTTATTTTCCCTTTTGGTCCAGCTTTCTCATATAGATCAGATCTAGATGAAATTTTTTATTTATTTTTATTTTTTTTTTAATTTTTTTTAAAGATTTTATTTATTCATTCGACAGAGATAGAGACAGCCAGAGAGAGAGGGAACACAAGCAGAGGGAGTGGGAGAGGAAGAAGCAGGCTCATAGCGGAAGAGCCTGACGTGGGGCTCGATCCCATAACGCCGGGATCACGCCCTGAGCCGAAGGCAGACGCTTAACCGCTGTGCCACCCAGGCGCCACTAGATGAAATTTTTTCTTAAATGTATTATTTTATGTTTATCTACATGAAATTCTTATCCCTCCCTTTCTCTCTCTTTAAAATCTATGAAATCATTCAGCTTGGCTCTTTAGTACTCAGAAATAGCATTGAGGGCCAACATGAAGATTTAGTTTGTATCCCCACTTAAAAGGCATTTATAAAAATGTTAAATAAATTGGGTTCCCTGTACTTGATCTTCTTTGTAAACCACTCTTTCTATCCGTGAATGTGTCTGTCTTCTCTTTCCCAAACCATCATTCCTCATGAGTAGATAGCATGTCTGATCTGAAAATCCATGTCGGGTTAAAAAAAAAAAATTACCCTTAGGTGTGGAGTAGAGTCAAACACAATAAACTACATCTTTAGGTTCTTTCTTATCTGTAAGTTCCCAATTCGTCTAAGAGCACCGAAAGAGTGGGCGCCTGGGTAGCGCAGTAGTTAAGCGTCTGCCTTCGGCTCAGGGCATGATCCCGGTGTTCCAGGATCGAGTCCCACATCGGGCTCCTCCGCTATGAGCCTGCTTCTTCCTCTCCCACTCCCCTGCTTGTGTTCCCTCTCTCGCTGGCTGTCGCTCTGTTACATAAATAAATAAAATCTTATAAAAAAAAAAAAAGCACCAAAAGAGTAGTAGGATTTTATTTCTCTTTTGAGAAATGCTGCCTTTCACCCAACAGGGCAAGTCTATTTACACAGTCAATGATTCTCCCCTTATTCTGCTGTTGGGTTTCTAGGTCTGGATGTAAGCCCAGTCCAGAGAAGTTGGCGTTCCTTCTGGGGCTCTTTTTTTGTGCATGGGGACGTACACCGAGGCTAAGCAATCCTCTGTTTGCAGTTCCATTCCTGCATTTGGACAAACATGTCCCCTATTTCATCCTTGAATTCCTTCAAAGGTTGGGGTGGGTGCCCCAGTTCAAGGTCAGCCCAGGAATGCCTCATGCTCTTGCTTCAGGTTGACCTCAGACATAGCCCTTTGTTTCAGAAGGGATAATTGCAGAATTAGAGCCCACTGTGCTTTTCTATTTTTATTAGTTAATTATTGGGAGAAAGATAATGTGGAGGAGATTTTAATATAAAAGGGGAAAAAATCCTATGAAAAGGCAGAAAGGATTTCTCGTAGCAACTGCAAATCTTGGTAAATGTACTTTGTTTGTTGTTGTAATGTCCTCCCCCACTTGCTGCAGCGAGAACTCTGGTAACCTGGGGAATTTCTCTTAAGAGCATACCAAAAATAGCATCAGCGCTTTCTCCCCCCACTTTTCCTTTCTATTTAGTGCCAACTAATATAGCTACAGAGAAAATAACCACTTGTTTTTGCCGAAGTTTTTATGGACCAAATCTTGAAAGTGGGTGTGGGTATGTGAGAGAATTGAACGCCAAATATGAAGCCCACTTGAAAATGACTAAGGTGACTGCACATGAAAATAGATTTTTCTTCCTTTCTTTTGAGAAAATGCTACATAAGTAATGGCAGTGCTTGCTGCTTCTACTAAATTTATTTTTCATTCTTGCAATAAGGAATCCACTTAGGAAGAAACAATCTTGAGGGTTTGGGTCACTGTTGGGTTTATATGAGCTATTAACTACTGCAAGTGTTACAAGTGCAGAAACCCAAATCAGTGTAAGTGATGCAAAAAGATGGGGTGCAAGGGGGGACCTAGTGGCTTACATTGCAGACCCTGAGATGGTGGGGGTGCCTCTGGCCCCAGAGGTGACTGAAACCAGAGACTCGGGGCTTTAGGGCTGTCTTCTCTCCTTCTGTGTCTCTTTGCAGGTGGTCTTTATCCTCTCAGGGACCAGCCTAATGACCCAAGAGGAAAGAGGGGCTTCCTGCCAGTTCCAGTTGGAAAAATCCTAGGGAGGCACTCTGATTGGCTCAGTTTGGGTCATGTGCCTTTCCCTGGACCAATGGCTATGGTGAGGGAAATGGGATACTATGATTGGCCAGAGTCCAAGTCACATGTTCAAGCCTGTGGTCGGGAGGGGAAAGAGTATTGAGAGGGGTTTGCTGGACAGGCAAGTTATCCCAACTGCCATTAGTATTTGTTTTCAGTTGACAGAGGCTCTCTGTGGTCTCCTGGAGCCTCATCCCTGTCTGTAAGACAGATAGTAGTATCCTCCACTCGCTCGGTTGGGAAAGAGGAGTGTGCAGCTGCCGAAGCATCCATGGTCCTACGTACAACCCGTATGTGTCAATGCCAGAGCCTGAACCCAGGTGTGTAAACGTGTGAACTGTGAGCTGATGCCATGAATTTTCAAAGATTTCTATCTCACGAATATTTACGACTTTTCAAAAATAAGTTCTTGTCAAACAACATGCCTGCCTCCTTTCAAAAGACCCATCTTCTCACTTGGCTGCTTGATATCCTTCAGGAACACAACCAAAACTCATGGAAAGAGGCTAATATTTTTGCCTTCTGTCGGAAGTAATATTTTTAGACCTGTTGCTGCCCCACACCCTCGCCCAGTTTATTCCTTAGACACTTGTTTGTTTGTTTTCCCTAGGACTCAAACTCTAAAATTAGTACTGACCTTTGGACTGAAAAGGTAGAGTGCATTTACCCAGCGTCAAGGGAATAACTTAGGCTGAGCTGGATAAAAGTCAGCATAACCAAACAAGGACTGTGACATGACTCTCAAAAGGTGCCTGATTGAGGGGCCCCTGGGTGGCTCAGTTGGTTGAGTGGTCAACTCTTGATTTTGGCTCGGGTCATGGTCTTGGTCCTGGGATCAAGCCCCACGTGGAGCTCCTTGCTCAGCGTGGAGTCCGCTCGAGCGTCCTGTCCCTCTGCCCCTCTCCCCACTCGTGCTCTCTCAAATAAATAAATCTTTAAAGAAAATACCTAATTGAACTTCACAAATGTGTGGAGACTCAGCTTAGAACATCGTTTGAGATATAACTTTTGTTTTTATAGAGACAGCAAGAGAGAGAGAGAGAAAGTACATGTGCACGTGCTCAGGAGGGGGGATGAGGGGCAGAGGGAGAGAGAGAGGGAGAGAATCTTTTTTTTATTAATTAGGTTTTTTTTAAAAGATTTTATTTATTTATTCGACAGAGATAGAGACAGCCAGCGAGAGAGGGAACACAAGCAGGGGAAGTGGGAGAGGAAGAAGCAGGCTCATAGCAGAGGAGCCTGATGTGGGGCTCGATCCCATAACGCCAGGATCACGCCCTGAGCCGAAGGCAGATGCTTAACCGCTGTGCCACCCAGGCGCCCCGGGAGAGAATCTTAAGCAGGCTCCATGCCCAGCGCATTAAGCTCCATCTTATGAACCTGAGATCATGACCTGACCCGAAATTAACGGGTGCTTAACCCGCTGAGCTACCCAGGCACCCCTTATAGTTTTTTTTTTGAAATAGTTACTTTTTTTTTTTTTTTTTCCAAAATCTGTCCTATCTGCATGGTGTCCTTTCCCCTCCCCTGGCCCCCCGTCCCCTTCCTTACTGTAATGTAGTACCTAAGTGTATGGAGGGTTTGGAGGCCAATAGACTGGTCCGAGTCTAGATTCTGGCAGTTACTAGCTCAAGGTCAGGAGGCCATAGATGATTTACTGAACTTCCTCCAGCCTCAGTTTGTTCATTTGGGAGTGGGACATGAAGGTAACTGTGTCTTAAGTTTGGGAGGATGAAGTGGAGCGTATGCTTTGGGTGCTGAGCACAGGGGCTGGAACGGAGCTGCCTTCCCGGGCATGGTGTGGCGGTGGGGCTCCGTTTGTCACAGTAATCCAGGTGAGCATTTCTCTCCTCCGGGACTCATGTTTTCATTGTGTCTGTGATGCGGTGAATCAGGGACTTGCTCTGTGTGTTCGCATGCTTGGTTTCCAGACCTGCGACACTCTCAATAGGCAGTACTCCCAGTGGTCAGCTGGTCATCTGTCCTTTCCCCAGGCTTCCAGCTCTTCCAGTCCTGGCTGTGGAGCAAAGGATGGCCAGCGCATGAAATCAACTTCTTCTTACACCTGTGTGAGGAAATGTAAACAGCTGCGTTAGCAGGAGGTCTTTCTAGGGGCACATTGAAGGCTAGCCCTGTCAGGTTGGGTGCTTTTATGTGTGTGTGTGTATGTGTGTGTATATTTATATATATAGACATGTATAGATATATCTTATGAAGAATTAATGTCTCTGCAGCAGAAAACTAATCTATTTGGTTTAATATTTGGGTCTTTGCAAATGTCGTACCCAGAGTCTTCTCTTTTTGTTCTTGTTTTTCAGGCTGTGAAAAAGTCCTATATCCAGTGATATCCATTGATATCCAAATACCCAGACATAATCATTTTAAACACATACCAAATATATTTTAAACACATGGTCATTTAATTATGATTTGATTCCCTCAGTATACAGAAGAGTTCTATGAACGTTGGACTAGCCTCAGCAAACTTTCCCGGATAGGAAATGTATTTTCTGCTGCCATTCATAGAAGATTTTAGGATTTTACTGGCAAATAGCCCTTTGGGGATTTTATACAGCACTCAGTGTATGCCCACACCTGAATTGTTGCTCGGACAATGGGATATGAGGTGCCAGGGAGATTGGTTTAGTGTGATGACTTAATTATAAGGAGAGCTTCCTTTCCCTAAAGGTGTGGATTTTCTCTTTGAAATTAATTTACTGATAGACTCATATCATCTTATGCCAAACCTGTGTTCATTTCTTAATGACACTTGATTAAAATAGCAGTTTAGAGGATTGGCCAGAGAGGCTGAAGTGTGCGTCGTCAACCTGTGCTTGTGCAGCGTGGTGGTAAATCATGACTATCTGAGTGCTGATCGTAGTCACAGCGAATTAACTCAGCAAGTACTGAACTCATAGTTGTTTCCACGCGTGTATGTTACTCATTAGCCTACAGTTTTGGGGGGTAGGATAAGGACGTAGTTTTTACAGGTGCAATGGCAAAATCATGCTTTTTGTCTTCCTCTTTTTTTTTTTTAAAGATTTTTATTTATTTATTTGACAGAGATAGAGACAGCCAGCGAGAGAGGGAACACAGCAGGGGAGTGGGAGAGGAAGAAGCAGGCTCCCAGCAGAGGAGCCTGATGTGGGGCTCGATCCCATAACGCGGGGATCACGCCCTGAGCCGAAGGCAGGCGCTTAACCGCTGTGCCACCCAGGCGCCCCTTGTCTTCCTCTTTACCTTGGGTTGTGGTTCTGTGTGTCTTATCTGCCCTGTTAGGAACCCTCGAGGAGTTTTTGGTCTATCTTATCCTCCTGGGTTCTTTCCACAGTACCTGACGCCGAGGAGCCCGAAAGGGAAGAAGGAAATGAAAGAGCGTGGATCATCAGTGTGTCAAGTACTGTTAGGCACATTTTAGACATGATCTTATTGACTCTCAACCACCCTTAGAAGGTCGAAATCAGTCCTAGCTGGCAGGCAAGAAAACGGAGATTGGGGTGTGTGGCGCACCCCGCCGAGCCTCTCACCCGTGGGATATTCACTCCAAGCCTGCGTGTCTCCGCAGTGGAGATCTTTCATCCTGAGACATTGTGTTCAGGGAGTGACTGAGACTAGACAGTGGTGTCTGAGCACCAGCGTGGGGCCCCATACGTGAGAGGTCAGAGCATGCTGGACAGGGTGAACTTGGGAATCGGATGAACCTGGGTTTAAATCCCAGCTCTACAGTGAGTCATTTGATGTCCACAAAATACTTTCTTCTCTGGGCTTCATTTCCAGAGCTGGCGAATGGAGCTGATGAGGATATTCCCTTCTTCGTGGAGAAAGCTAGCATTGTCCCTGCTTCACAGACAGGGAGATAGCAGTGACTTAAATCACTTGGCAAGGTTGCGGCCAAGGCAGGTTGAGAACCCGGATCTCTGCTCCTATCACTTGTCACCTCTCCAATCACCACGTCTGGATGCAGCAGCCAGAACTGCCATCACCTGTCACCCGCCCTTGATTAGCCCCTAGAGTACCGCACTGACTTGGGGACACTCACTACCCATCCCTTAGAGCCACTTGGCTGATTCATGTCTCCTCTTCTCTATGTTGTTCACCCCCAGCTTCTTGAAGAAGATTATTCCCAGTAAGTAAAGAGATTCCCCCAAGACATTCCTGGTGCATCTGCCCCACACGAGACTTCAAAGTGACAGCCCTGTTGTGTTTGGGTGCATTTGGTTTAAGAACTGGGTTTTCAGCCAGGTACTCTGGGGGACCTTTCTGTCTCCAGGAAACAGGTGGACCTTTGAGGATTTTATTTATTTCCCTGGAAAGAGCATAGCTGTGGTACGTTAACAGTTCAAGATGAACAATTTCACAAATTGGTGACCCTTTACCAGTTCCAGAACCATGGTACACTGTCGTGGGCAGACACAGGAAGGGGGAACATTGTATGTAGAGGGTTTCAGTGCAGTAGTAAAAATACCTCAAAATTGGTTATCTTTTTATTATCATTAAGTACCATGGTGATCAACTCTTCTTCCCCTGGAGCAGACCCATCAGGGTACTGACCCTCAGTACTGCACGAGGTCAGTAGTAATTCACTGCCAAAATGAGTGCTTTGCACGAGATGTCTGGGAGGCCAGACCAGAAGGGTTAGTGTGGACTCGGTCTCTGGGAAGGCTGCGCAGAAGCCCTCTCCCCTCCCTCTTGGTGGGGAAGGACTCCAGGAGAGCAGTGTGTGACCCAATGACTAGAGCAGTCGTGGTGCCAGCCGAGGTCACGTGCTGTGGAAGCTCTTTACGTGCGTGGCTCCCCCATGTTCTCTTGACAGGCTTGAAAGGCTGGTGGCCCAAGGTTGTTCTATGGATGAGGAACCCGGAGGCTCCATGAGATTCGGGAATGGGGGCAAGAGATGGATAGTCTCTGGGTCTCCATTTCCTTATTCATGAAATAAAGGTAGGAATGCCCAGCTTTTTGGGAGTCTAGGAGGCTCAGCAGTGCTAATGCTAAAGCCCTTTACTCCTAGAAGGTTCTTAAATTTCAGTTACTACCAATGGTCATGCATGGGAGAGGTAAGTCTATGCACAAAGTGAAATGTTGTCAAGTAGCTGATGAACACAAATGTCTAGATAGCCCTCATGGGTAATGCAGTCCTATTTTTTTTTTCTTTTGCGTTACTCTCCACAAAAGCCTTTTTGCTGTAAATTTTGTTAATTGCTACTTACTGATTTGTAATAATAAGAGTTGGCCATTTCGTCTTTTAAGTGTTCTCCATGAGTAAATACAAGGAGGTAACTCCTTCATGGAGGAGAGATCAGTTCTCTTTAAGAAAAATAAAAGAATTTTAGTGGGCAACTTTGAAAAGGTGTGAAACATTACAACTTTACCTTTTATTGAATGCTCACGAGTACAAGACACTGGAGAATATAAAAGTGCTTTAGGGCTTGGTCGCTTCCAGGTCAGGCATGCAAGGCAAAAATGGTGCCAAAGTGATGCCTTCATAAGTCATTAAAAGGCACCAAATTGTATAATTTTTCTCTGTGAACAAATTGTTTTCTAATTTGAAAACTGTGTGAATACGAAAGGAAAAATTTCCCTAGAATTATTCCTCGGGGAAATTGGGGGTTGCTATGTATTGGGGTCCTTTCAAAATCTCCCATTTGCAAAGATCATGATAAGTTCATTAGTCAGAGTTCACCAAAAGCCCTAGATGGATGAGACCTAGGAGTGAGTCTTGGGAACAAAGAGAGAAGGGCTCATAAGCCTGCCATCTCCTTAATCAGTATATTCTGAGTGTTCATAGAGGTTGCACCATACAAAAGAGTTAAAAAAAAAAAAAAGGCACAGAATTAGAATACAGATTTAGTAATTATTCCTGAGGTCATGACTTCACAATTGCCAAATTTTGAATGCTGTGTTCATTAAGATAATGCTGATTGCTGTAATAAATAAACCAAATTATGTACCATGGCACAAACTTCTACTTGCATAATGCCCAAAATGGGCACGTCTGTTCCAAAACTGGTGATTCAGGGAATGAGCCTCTTTCCATCTTCCGGCTCCACTTGATTTAGCAGGCAGTTTCCAAGGTCGTGATGCTTGTCAGCATCAAGCTGGTGGAAGCAGAAAGATCACGGAGGATTGCATATGGCGGCTCTTGATGGGCCGGGGCTGAGAGTGGCATACATCACTCCTGTTCTCATTTCATTGAATACATTTCAGTCTCATGGACACTCCCGTGTACAACAGAGGCTGGAAAGTGCAGCCCTAGCTCTGTGTTTGGGAAGAAGAAGAAATGGCTTTGCTGAGGGGATAGCTACTCTCTGTTAAATGAAGTTTCGTGAAGACTATAAGGCGCTTTAAAAAGTCACACAGTACCATGCTGTGGCAATCATGTATATAATTTCTTCTATGAAGGCAATTGTCCCAATGGCCTATGAAGGGCTTCTTATGGCTTAGGAGAGATTTTTCAGTGACAGTGTGGCACGTAGATTTGAAAAGTGCTGTATCATAGGCAACTTGGACGAAAGGAGATATGTGCTCAGGAAAGTTGTTAGACAAGTTGGAGTGATGACAGGCTTGGAGAAGATGTCTGGGAAAACTCCGAGTTAAATTGCTTCATGGAAGGGGAGAATGGAAAGAAAAGTACCATTTCTAAATCATAATATATGTGATTTCACATGTTCGTCATGAAGTTTATTTAGTCAGGTTGACCAAAACTTGGGTGGGCGGAAGCAGGAGATGTTGGGGATCTTCTCATTGGGAAAAAGAGGAGGTCTGTCTTAAGTGGGCGGTAACCCTCTACTCAAGCACATATGGTAATTAGAACTTAATCAAAGAAATAAAGACTTTCACCCTACAAGACGGGGTGTTTTTCCAGTGTGGGAGAGGGTCGCCAGATACCCTGGGAGTGCCATGTGGGAGCCAAAGGAAAGACAAAAGCTGGGGAATGGGATCAATGCCAATGCCGAGCTCTGACTGAGGAAACGAAAGGACCAGGGATTGGACAGGGAAGAGGCAGGTGACAGGAGCAGCTCCGCCCTCCCTGGGAAAAGCCTCTGGCAACATCTGACTTGTGGGCATATCCGTGTGGTTTCTTGCTGTGTGATGTGGGCAGATTAGTCAGCCTCCCTGCATCTCTGTTACCTCAGCTGTATCCGGAGGGGCTCACGTGAGAGTCAGTGAGATGACATGTTCACAGGGCTGTGGACGCAGTAGGCGCTCTATAAATGCCCTTCCCTCCACCCATCTCCTGTGCAGCTACTCCCCAGCTCCATTGTCAGTGAACATCGTCTCTGTAGCTGGCTCTGAGAAATCGGGGAGACGGTTCTCCCCTGTAAAATGTGACTTCATGACAAAAAGAAGCTCCGCCCCTCTATCCCCAGAGATTCCTCCATGCAATCACTATCTTACAGCAGAAGTTAGATATAAGGAGAACTTTCATTAAGTCATCGATTTTTAATTCCAGAATTCCTTGTTCTTCTGCCTTAGTGCCGGATGTGGGGAGGTAAAAAGCTGGTCTTGTGAGGGAAGGTTGTGTGGTGCCGCAGAGTTGTCACGTCATTGTGCAGGATGGTGTCTTACGTGATCCTCATAGCAATCTTCTGAGGTATTGAGGGGGGGGCGGTGACCGTTGATTTAATAGATGAAGAAACCGAGTCACAGTTTGTGCAATTTGTCCGATGCAGGCAGGCCTGGGACTAGACTCTAGGCCTCTCCCACCGTTATGTTCACGTGGACACAGGTTTCTTCCATGAAACAGCTGAACACACCCCCCGCCAAATCCCTTCAGAAGGCATTAGCAGGAAGCTCAGCAAGAGAAATAGTCAGGCTAAAGGAAGAACCTTGGTACTAGGTTAGCTAAAGCCCAGTTTGGAACCATGCTTCCCATCACTTCAGATGGCTTCTGAGCTTTGCAGAACTTTGCTGGTTTGATAGTTGCTTGCCAGAAATAAACATGTAAATGTAGAGGGGTTATCTTTTAAAATATTACTTCGGGATTTTGTTTACAAACCAGTTGTGATGAAAGAAGTGAGCAGAAGATCAGAGCTCGTAACAGAGGAGCCTTTCTTGTAGTCATTATTTTATCTTCCCCGTCCCTCATTCCCTCTTCCTACTTCAGAAGTATTTCTAATTCCTTGTCTCTAGGCACGTGTGTATTTATTTCAGATGTCTGCCTCAGAATTTCCCCCCAGAAGTTAAAATGAGGGGGCCAGGGAACCACTCCCTCTTATACCTGTTCCCAACCTCCTCTGCGTGACTATTTCACTTGTAATAAATACCGAAAACTCACACTGAGAGATTCAGATGGGGTTAGCCTGTGTGGGTCTCTTGAGCCACGCCTGGGTAAAAAGGGGCCTTAATCACCAGAACTGGGTGGGAAACTGAGGGAGAAGAGAGGAAAGTGTGCCCAGGTGTCACAGGATCACTTCTGGGGGCTGCCTCAAAGCAGCCCTACAGCCATCTAATGAAAAATGGAACGTAATGGCTCTGTGTCCACAACAGAATCCAGTTTTAATACAACATCATTAGTCTATTTAGAGAGAGGGTAGGAAAGATGCTGCCTGCCCATTTGCCCTGAGCCTTTCGTTCCTGAACTGTGTCCGTGAGCCTGCCAGGGGATGAAGGCGTCTCAGGAGGCTGATGGAGCTATGCTGCTCTCTTCCTTCCCCTTCTTCCTTCTCAGGCTCCCCAACACAAGTTCAGCCCTTCCCTACCTTCTTGTTTGCCTGGGAAAAAAAGATTGTAAATAAGTACCCAGTGGTGCCAAAGGGAGAAGCAAAACACGGGATAGGTCACTGAATGTTGTTGTATTTTATTTCCCTGATGTCGGAGAAGCTGACCTCTCAGGTGGGCTCCCCTGAGACGGCATCCCTTAGGGGGAGCCACAGCATGCAGCCCCGAAGAAGAACTCAGTTCCATCAGGAGCCCCAGGACTGTTGCAGGTCAGAGAGGCTCACAGTTTACCAGACTCGTAAGAGTTGGAAGAATGAGAAGAGGGTCCGTTGGCCAATTAGCCTATTCCCCGCTCTAACAAAGTCTTCTGGGAAGCCCACTTGCCGTGGGAAGGTTCATGGATAAGTACCTCATGAAAGCACATGGGGCGGTCGATGGCCCAAGTCCTAGAACTCAATTCGGGTCCATTCCAAATGGCCTGTGGGGAAGTTCCTAGTCCATGGGCGCTGGAGGCTAAGTATTGTCAACACGGTTCCATATGGCAGATGCCTTCATTCTCAAGTGGCGGGGTTGTCTTTGTCTTCATTACAGATAATATGAGACATTAGCCCTTGGTGACAGGTCATTAAAAGAGATCATTTTTGAGTCCTTTTGTTTTTTCTAAAGTCTGTTTAATTTGTAGAACAAAAGCTAGGGGTTAAAGGTTTGCACACCTGAGCAACAATACTGATTTGTAGGTGGAACCATCATTTATCGAATAAATATATATTGAGTGTCCATTGTTGCTTTAAATTCCGGTGCTTTTAATTCTTTGCTAGTTTGGTTACCACTTGTCAGTTGCCACCATCGCTGGTCCCTCTCAGCTTGAGAGGGGACGTTATGGCTGCTTTTCTGGTTTTCATCTCTTCTGACTAATTTTCTGTGTAGAGAGACACTAATGGTCAAACGCGATGCAATTGCATATAAAGTAGAGGCTAATGGACACTTTTCTCATTTGCTTGGAACTCCTAACACTGCATATCAGGTCCACTTGGCTTCTTAGTCCCTTAAGTATTTCTGTCACCGGTTCACCCGTAGCTCTTAAGGTCGGGCTGTGCTTTCCCTTCATTTGGTCATTTCTACCATCATGCATTACTTAGGGCACAGGACCAATGGAACTGTTCTGTTGACTGAGAAAGCGCAGGAGTATTTGTGCAACCTCCAAAACTCTGTTAGAAATGGAAAATGATCGTGAATTTTGCAGCTCCCTTTCCCCAGACCCCAAGGGTCTGGGCACTCCTCCTTTGGCACCTGTTACTTTGACAGCCCCTTTCTTTTTGGCCACGTACTCGGCCCACCACCATTTGATCAACCATCCAGAATATTGACGCATCCTTTCTCCCTCCAGGGCAGTGCGGTGGGCGCTGAAGAGATCACAGCTCGGATTCCTTAGTGAAGGATATTACACACAGTCCCTTGCTCCTGGCAGGTATCTCGCTGCCGTTTTGGGAATTTTGTCTGGGCCGCAGAGATTTGAACCAGTCAAGTCTAAGAGTGTTTGTTTTCTCGGGAAACGCAGCCCTATTAAAGCCATTGTTTTAAAAGTCGCTGGGAGCATTAAAATCCTCAGTCATCCATTAGTAGTGTGAAAATTTAGAAGTGGTTGGGGCTCCAGGCAAGCAATATTGACTTAAATGTGTAGGGCACTTTAAGACAGCTCTTGATTGTACATTTTAAAATAGGGAATGCAAATTGAAATTCCTCCTGGGTGCTTTAAATCATGCATTATATGTGCAGTATTTTCAATTAGCTGCAGAAAAAATATGTTCCATGTGGCTCTATTTTTACAGCTGGGAATTGCTCTGAGAACACAATTGACTATTTCATACATGTGAGATTTATTTAAATGACTCATGGGGCATTTGCAGTTTAACCAATAATTGACAATATTGTTGCAGTGTGGCAGGTAAAGCTAGGATGTCATTTTGCATTCCTGAAGAGGTGCTCCAAGCTCAGTAGCGTTAATGTTAGTCAAAGGGGCGGGCGGTGGACAGGGAGTTCGTGCGGTATTGAGATTCAGTCCTTCACGTTTCATTCCTGGGCCGTGCCGCACCACGAAAAGACCAAGGGTGCTTGCCTGTCTGAGGGTTCTGTGGGTTGTGCTCTCATGAAAGACCCCAAGCATGAGGGCATTGCCTTGTTTCTCTTATTTCTCTCTCCTGTTTTCATGTACCAGACAGAGACAAAAGATCAGGTCAGATATGGGGAACCCCATCCCTCCCCCAACTCTTCTCTTACCTCCCATTCCTTCCCCACCATGCTTTGCCAGCCACTTCACATCAGACATCACCTCTAGTACTGATGTAGAAAGCTAAGTGGACGCCCAAGTTGGACCAACCAGCCTCTCCATGGTCATTCATAAATGTTACTGGGGATTTGGAATGCACGTGCTCACCGAAATGATGTTATAAATGGTGGTTAGGTAATTATGAAAATGCATTGTTTTTCAATGTGATTGAAAGTATGGGTTAATTAGGTATTTTGTGGTCAGCATTGAAGTCCTAACCACCGATTTTTAATTTTTCTCTGGATCAGTGGTTCTCCACCAGGGTGATCCTCCCTTTCGCCCCAGGGACATTTGTCAATGTCTCCCGGACATTTGGTAGTTGCAGTTGGGCTGGGGGTGCTACTAATATATAGTATGGTAGGGATGCTGCTAAATGTCCTGCAATACGCAGGACAGTCCCTCCCAACAAGGAATTATCCCGCTGAAAAGGTCAATAGTGCCCAGGTTGTGAAGCCTTGCTCTAGAATTTCTTTAGAAAAACAAAAACAAAAACGACTTCCCCAAATACTTTAGAATAAACCGGCTTATAAGATGGTGTGGTTTCTGTAATTGACATTAGTACATGAAGAGGGTTAAGGTCATAGTTAAAAGCCTGGCTTTTTCATCAATGCCTTGATATATTGAGCACCTCAGTGTCCCCATGTGCTATGTTGGATGCTGGGGAAGAGTGGTGAACAGGAAAGATATCGGCCTCCCCTCACTCACAGGCACAAAGAGAAGGGGAGATGGCAAGTGTTCCGGTCAGGGCGAGCATGAGCATGGAGGCCTGAGGCTGGAAAGAGCCTGGCAGCTCCTTGACTGCCAAGAGGAAAGGGTGTCTCTAGAAGGAAGCCAAATCCTGACAAGGCAGGTCCGCTCATAGGCTGTGGGAGGGTTGTATTTCACCGGGAGAGTTAGAGGGTTTCACGCTGGTCTTGGTGCCGAGGGTCGTGGTCCGCCTTTTTGGTCAACAAGGTCACTGGGGTAGTACAGGCAGTGCGTTGAGTGTAAGAGACTGATGTTCTATTCCAGGAATGCTGGTGGCTTGACTCTGGGGACAAAGGAGGTGGAGAGAGTAGACCGTTCAGGAACTGTGTTAGACGTAGAGTGGTAAAGTTTGTTGGTGGGTCCAATGGGGAGGGGAAGGATGAAGGGTGACACCCACACTTTCAGCTTAGATTCTTGGATGGCTGGGGTACCACACCAGTTGGGTTGTAGAACAACAAGTTTAGGGGTGAGTATGTACTTTTTCCTCCCATCTTAGAATTTCTATGAGAATGGGTAAGGGGGCTTCTATATGTCTCTCTACTTAATTTTTTTTTTTAAGGCAACGGTTCGAGTTGGTTCTGCTTGCTAAAATGTAAGGTATTTCTCCTGTAGTACTTCTCTTCTCTGCTTACCATCATATCAGGCTTTCCACCGTAGCTCAGAATTATTTCTAAATGGCTTCTTTGGGAAATCATCAGGCATTTTCTGTATTAGATATTTTTTCTATCTAAGCAAGTAGAACAGAGATGAGAGTCGGCTTATAGTCAGACTTGTACCATTGAGGCTTTCGACCACTAAGGCAGGTCTCATCTGGCTTCACCGCACTAAAAAATGTTTAAATTGTTTTAATCTAATCGCACCCTATTTCAGTTTTAGCTGGGAGGAAAACATTTTATCTTATTCTTGAGCCTGGCAGGCTTGGAAGGAACACAAGGAAAGTCCCCAGAGCCTGAGCCCGTTTCCAAAGTCACCCAGTGACCATCAGTCATTTCCTGACCCCATCACCAGGGCCATTTTTGGAGGCTGCGTGGACCCTGGCTGCTGCCCCCTGGAGCACAAGGCCACCTTCCCTGAGGACTTGTGACCAGCTGTCAAGCTCTGATAAAGTCACATACTAGACCTTTGAATTCCTCCTACAGCAAAGAAATGAAGGAAATGGCCCACAACTGAAAAAAGACCACAAGTAAATAGAGAAGTCAGCTTTTAAAATTCATTGTGATTTTTAGGAATTGGAATTTGGGGATATTTTGCAGTTGAGAGAACTGTGAAGACAGGTTGGTGTGCGGGCCATACGAGGCTGAGGGAGACACCCAAGGACACTTGAGCCACCACGATGATGGTAGTAAGTGGCAGTAATGACAAAGCCGGCTTTGGTTGAGCTCTTAGCATCTTCAAGAACTGTCTAAAGAACCTGAGATGTGCTACCCTTTGTTATTCTCCACAGCAGCTCATAAGGCAAGACTGCTATTATACATACCCATTTTACAGATGAAGAAACTGAGGCACGGTGATGTGAAGTCCTTGTCAAAAGTCATATAGTTAACTGGTAATGGTGCTGGAATTTGAACTTGGGTATTTTGTCTCAGGAGCCTGCAGAGGCCAAGAAGACTAATCAAAGAATTATGAAAAGGCATCATTATACAAAAACATATTTTTGGCATCTTTGTTTTTTAGAATATTGAGTTTTTTCACATGCTTGCAGTATTGGGAAAAGAATTAAAGTAAATTTTTAAAAGATCTGTCTTCAGGTGCATTTGTTTGCTGACAAAAATTTTTAGGGAAGATTTTTTTGCTTTTTACTTTTTTTTTTTTTTGCTTTTTATTTTGATATAGTTGTAGATTCCTATGCAGTTGTAAAAAAAACGATGCAGCAAGATCCCTTGTACCCTTTCCCTAGTTCCCCTAGTGGTAACACGTTATATAACTATGCACAACAGTAAATACCACAGCTGGGAAATTGACATTGGCGCAGGTCGTCCAGCTTACTCAGCGTTCTGCAGGCACTCACGTGTGCGTGTGTGCATTTACTTGTCTGCAGTCCTATCACATGTGGATGTGTGTGCCCGCCCCCCCGGGGAAGATAGCCGAGACCTCCATCGTAAGGACCCTGCGTGTCACACCTGCCCCCTACTCCCAGCTTCCCTCTCTCCTGGTAACCACTAATATGTTCTCCATCTCTGTAATTTTGTCCTTTTACGGATATTTTATAAGTAGAATCATATGGTATATAACCTTTCAGGAATCGACTTTCTTTTTTTTTTTTTTTTTAAGATTTTATTTATGTGACAGAGATACAGCCAGCGAGAGAGGGAACCAGCAGGGGGAGTGGGAGAGGAAGAAGCAGGCTCCCAGCGGAGGAGCCTGATGTGGGACTCGATCCCGGAACGCCAGGATCACGCCCTGAGCGGAAGGCAGACGCTTTAACGACTGCGCCACCCAGGCGCCCCAGGAATCGACTTTCTTTCCCTCAGCGTAATTCCCTGGAGATCCATCCAAATTGCAGAGTGTACCTTTTGAGCTGAGTGGTGCCCCGCGGTGTGGATGTGCCACCGTTTCTTTAAGACCCACCCATTAAAGGACATGTGGGCTGTTTCCAGTTGGCAGCTGTTGCAAATAAAGCTGCTATAGCCACGTTGGTGTACAGGACTTGGTGTGAACATGGGTTTTCATCAGTGTGCAAGATTGCTGGATTATATGATTAAATGCATGTTTAGTTTTGTAAGAAACTGTCAAACCATTTTCCAGAGTTGGCCCTACCATTTTACATACCCACCAGCAGCGTGTGCGTTACCCAGTTTCTCTGCCTCTCCTCCAGTCTTTGGCATTATCACTAGCTTTTGTTTTGGCTCTTCTGACAGGTGTGTAGTGATGGCCCATGGTGGTTTTAATTTGCATTTCCCTAATGGCAAATGGTGTTGAACACTTTTCGTGAGCTTATTGGCCATCTATATTCTCTTCAGTGAAGTGTTTGTCCATGTCTTTGTCCATTTTCTGATTGGAGTGTTTGATTTTTCTTTTAATATGGCATATGAGCGTTCTTTATTTATTGTAGATACTAGTCCTTGGTCAGATATGCAGTTTGCAAATATTTTCTCCCAGTGTGTAGCTTGTCTTTTCATCATCTTTGCCCAGTCTAAGAGCAGATATTTTTGATTTTGATGAGGTCTGGTTTATCAGTTTTTCCTTTTTTGAGTCATCCTTTTAGTAACAAGTCTAAGAACAAATAAGATTTTGATTCCTGCCTCTGCTAATGCAGTGGTCTGACTGTTGAGAGAGAAAGCAGTGGGACAGGATGGACATCGGAGTGCGTACGGTTCTTCCAGCTCCTGTCTAGTTTGGCCTCTGGTGTGTGTCATGATGAGCTGGTTGTCACAGTTATGGCCCCAGAGTAGACCTCGTCTCAGACACACTGTAAGATGATGATGATGTGAAAAGAATGATTATTTCCAGAGTCTCAGTTTCCAGAAGCATTTATGATACCTCCTAACACAAGACCTTTTTGTACTTGAAATCTTCTGTCTGGAATACTCCTTCTTTCCCTCCTCTGTGTCCCCCTTTGTCCCGTCATATCCAGCTCACCCTCCGATGTCCCCCCTATGCAGCCCTTCCTCAGAGCTCCCCCTTAGCCCTGTTGACATTTGGGGCAGACAACTCTTGTTGTGCAGGGCTCTCCTGAGCCTTGTAGGATGTTGGGCGGGATCTCTGGCCTCTGCCTTCTAGAGGCCGGTAACACCCTCCCCCACACCCAGTTGTGACAACCAAAAATGTCTACAGATGTTCCCTGAGGGACACACCTGCCCAGGCTGAGAACCTTGGCTGCAGGCCCTCAGCTCTGGGAGAATAGGTGCTGAGTCTCTCCTGCCCACGTTCTCACCTCGGCACCGTGCCTCTCACACTGGGGTCCATGAATGTTTGTGAAAAGTAAGTGGACGAAGCTACCATCGAACAGTTCTTTATATGGCAGCCTTGGAAATCCCACCCTGACTGCAAAAGAACCCAGTTGTGAATTTGAGCCCTAGAAATCTAGAGTCTTCTCTACACAGATGAATACAGGCTCCCCTTGTCCTTCTCTCCGCCGGCTGAAATGAGGATGCATGAGTCTTCCAGTGTCTGCCTGATTAAAGCCCACGTCCTCTCTTCACACTGCCAGGGCAGGGGCCCTCACAGCCACTCACTCTGGACCTCCTTCCGAGAAAAAGAGGGCATCCCTGCAGGGAAGATTGGCGCTCCCGCAGGGGGCATTTTTGGGTAATGTGGCACAGGGCGCTATTGGAGACCCAATTCAGAGTTCACCTGCTGGGTCTCCTTTTACTCTAGCTGGGCCCTGCTCCCTTCTCATGGGGGAAGGGAGGAAAAGAGGAGTTTGGGCTCCGTTTGGCTTAGCAAAGCATGTAACCAGACGTAATTAGTGCAGAAAGTTCCCAGGGAGTAAGCGCAGTGGCCATAAGAATAATTTAGGGTATGTGTGAGTGAGTCAGGTTTTTCTCTGTCTGCCTGGTAGTTCTGTGCCCTGAGCCTGAATGATAGAGCTGGCTTTGGCTCCGCAGAAGAGACTGCTGTGGGGGTGGGTGGGGGGAAAGCAGGCAGCAGTTCGGGAGGACAAAGCCTGGTTATGTCAGCCCCGGCTCCCTGCTGCTGCTTCATGAGGGGGGCTGTCAGGGAGGCTGGGGACTCATCCTCTTCCTGCGGAGGAGAAAGGGCCTGATGACTGGGCCTGGTGGAAACGCCTTCCCCGACGCCCCTGGCCGGAAGCTCAGTGTAACATGGACGTCCCCACACCTCCAGCGCAGAAATTCTTACAACAGGCTGGAGGTGAACGTGATTTGATGAGGTGGACCCGCCACCCAGAGCTGTAGTTGCTGGTAACGCAGACCTTCCCCCCTGGGATTCACAGAAGGGAAGCCGCTTGAGTCCCTCCTCTCCCACATGGAAGAGGCACGGAGGGAGAATCCTCGGGAGAGCCACCATGACACTGGTGTCCACGCACTTGTTGCTGTGACAGGAAACAGTCTTTGACTTCAGACTGAAGCCTGGATTCTAAATTCAGGAAAGTCATCGGTGTCATGGCGTGACAGCGTGGGGGATGAGGGGGAAGGCGTGCTTTCTTGTGCGCTCGCAAGGTTCTCACCCTTGGCACTGACGCATGCGGCCGGATGATTCTTCGTGTGGGGGGTTGTCTCGCACGTGGTAGGATGTTTAGCAACATCCTTGACCTCAACCGCAGGATGCCAGTAGCACCCCTCCCAGCTATGACCACCCCAAATGTCTCCAGACATTGCCAAACGGCCCCTGGGGGGGGCAGCGTCACCGCCCTCCCTGTGGGGAACCGCTGCATTAGAGTAACAAACATGCTGTTCGATTCTTGTGCCTCATAAAGCTGTGGTACTTGTTTACTCCTAGTATTTGCTGATTTACGCACAGGACAGTGAGGTAGAAAGAAGGCAGTGTTTCTTCACTTTTTCCTTGGTTGACCCTTTAAACGCATGACCGCATGCGTCAGTGCCAAGGGTGAGAACCTTAACACATTGGCTAAGAGTGTCCCTTTTCAGACGTCACGTACGATCTGGGCAGGCTATTTAAGTTTTCTGGGCTTCTGTTTTGTCACCTGTAAAGTATAAATACTAATGCCTACTTAAGTTGAAGATTCAGCTAGATGTTGGATGTATAGAATTCTAGGTACAGTGTCTGGTGCATAGTAGACATTCAATGAATGACGGCCATTATTCTTGAGTACTTAAGAATGTATTCCACAAGTTTGTTTTGTTTTTGCTCTTTGTTTTTTTTTTTTAAGGTTTTATTTATTTGACAGAGGGAGACAGCGAGAGAGGGAACACAAGCAAGGGGAGTGGGAGAGGGAGAAGCAGGCTTCCCGCCAAGGAGGGAGCCCAATGTGGGGCTCGATCCCACAACCCTGGGATCATGACCTGAGCTGAAGGCAGACGCTTAACGGCTGAGCCACCCAGGTGCCCCTGTTTTGTTTTGTTTTATTTTGTTTTAAGAGAGGAAGGGAGGGAATGGGGAGGTGCTGCAGAGTGAGAGGGAGAGAGAGAATTTTAAGCAGGCTCCATGTCCAGCGCAGAGCCCAACGTGGGGCTCAGTCTCACCACCCCTGAGATCATGACCTGAGCTGAAATCAAGAGTTGAACGTTTAATGGACCGAGCCACCCAGGCACCCCTCTACTCTACAAGTTTTAAGAGAATTGGATTTTTTTTCATTAGCGCTAACACTCGCTGCTGCTATTTAAAATAGTGATCGGAACAGTTAATCACCATTGAACTATAATGTGTTTCATAAATATTGAGTTCCTGCTATATGCTGGGTACTCTTTACCATAGTACAGGGAATTAAAAAAAATGAATAAACTGATATCCCTGCCTTTAAATATCTAATAGTTGGGTGTAGCTATAAATGCGCCGAATCACGTTCGTCAGTACAGAGCCATCACCATGAACCCACTCACCGTGAAGTGGTCTGTGGGTTGGAATGGGGTGTGACGTGCCATCTGAGTGATACAAAGGGATCCCACTGTATTTCCCAACTCTTTCTCCTTTTCCAGTAACTACCATTTTTTATTCAGGTTTGTATGATCCTGTGATTTAACCACTGTTCTTGTGCTCTGTAGTCTTTTCTGCTCCCCCTTATTATGCACTTCAGCTGATCTAAGTTCCCACTGCTGTGGCTTTATAAACAGAAAAAGGGATGCTTGTTTTAAAGTGATATGTTCACCGTAGAAATTTTGAAAAATACAGAACAGTATAAAGAATGATAAACTCCTCTTCCCACCATCAGAATTATTATATAGATAATATCTGGATATCCATCTTTCTAGTCTTTTTTTTTCCTGTGCCATGTATTATTTTTACAGAGTTAATTATACCAGAGTTTCCCTTTTTCCATCAGGATATGTCCAGAATATATTACCATATCTTTAAATTTTCTTCCAGTATAGTTTCTCAGCAGCTGGATGATATCGTGTTGTGTGGATGTCATGAGCTGACCCTTATGCTCTCCCAGACGTGGTCCCTGAGCCAAGGAGAAAGTGCGAATGATTCATTGAGGAAGTGCTCTGGGGTGAAACAGTAAGGGGGTGGTGGAAGTGGGAATTACAAAGGAAACAGCCGGTTAGGGAGTGATAGCAGTGGTGTTCCACAGCCCGATCCCATGGGGAGCTCCGGAGAGTCAACTCCTCCTTCAGGTGGTCTCTGCCACCTGGAGGCAAAGGAGCTAAGCTTTCCTACTCCTAGACCAGTAGTTAGTGGCTGTTGGCCTCCAGGGGGGCAAAGGAATGCTGTATGTCAACTCCCAGCCACTTAAGGCCCACTAAGAAAATGAGCTCCAACTCCCAGAAGCAATCCTCCGAAGGTAACAGGTGCAAATATTAGCAACAAAGCACACAGAGCTGGTAAATGTCACCCACGGTGTCCCCGTCATTGAAAATTTAGGTTGCAGTGATCATTGTTACTCCAATTATTTATTGCAAAGAATATTGCAATGATTCTGCTCTTAGAAAGACTGTACAGTGAACATTTTTAGGCCCAAGTCTATTTGCTTATTACCTTAGGGTTGATTAACAGAAAGGCTGTTACTGTTCTGATAGGTACGTATATTTTTAGGGTTTTGCATACCCCAAATTGCCTTTCAGAAAGTTGTTTTGTTTTATCAATTTACACTTCCAACACCTACTGGTCATTTTTTTTTACTAGCAACAACCTAGACAGCATTGATTTCTTATGCGTGAATTGAGGACCTATAGACATCAGAGTTATTCTAAGGGGTCAGAAAAGTCGTGTTTGTAGTCCACTTTTGAGTAGAGACTAAATAAATAATACTTCAAAATATAACTTTCAGAAATGTATCCAGATGCTGTTATAGATAAAAAGGTTTTGCATTTTATTGAACTGTTGATGAATTCCTAGTGGTTTTTATCCTGTAGTTTCACAAGTACTTTTTTAAAGCATAGTTAGTTGGGAAGTATCTGTATTACTTACGTCTAAACGAGGTGCTACCTTGTTTTAAAGATTGAGAACCACTGAGAACGCAGTCAATAGCACTGTAACATCTTAGGTCATCTCTTGGCTGTCAGTTAGCAAACCGTCCATTTGAACTGTTGCATCTTAACATCTGTTAATAAGAAAATCTATGGACTTGATACCATAAATAAATCAGATTTAGCGACCTAAGACGAGAGACAGAAAAACACATCTCAGAACAAGTAAACGTGTTTTGGAACATACCCACCTCTACTCCCATCGTAACGGAACCCCCCATTCTCTTATAGAGACACAGAAACACACTCAAGTATCTTGCTCTGTCTTAACATATGTTATAAAGACACAGACAGGGCTGTATCAAGCTAGAAGTATCATGTTTGGCCCATTTTCTTAGCTTGACTGTTGAGACTTTTCAAATAGCTATTGAAATAAAAATCAGACTATTTCAAGTCTTGAGCATTGAGGAAGACAAGGGGAAGGGAACGAACATCCATTGGCTACCACTCTGAGGTGGATACTACGCTAGTTGCTGTCTGTCTTTCTGTGCGGGCTTATAGAAGTCCCAGGCCCAGTATTGGAATTTGATTTCTGATATAGCACAGAGGGGAAAGCTAGTAAAGATTGTGACTTGCCTTAGATGTCTTGGTTAGTGGATGTAAAATTGGAATTTGAACCTTAGATGAATTTCCCCTGACACTTAAGAGGAAAATAGAATAAATGTCCCATAATTTTGTATTCTAAAAGGTAGACAACTAACAAAGCCCCAATTGCCTTCTTCCTCCTAGCCTTCCCCTTTGCCCCGAAAGACATTTCAGAGCAAATGATCTGTAGATGAAAGCACTTGAATGTCAGAGAGTACTTAACAAAGTGTGTCTTTTCGTAGGAACCATTTAAACGTTGTTGCCATATATTTCAGCGGCTGGAAATTTCGTTCCTGACTCTTTTAAGGCTCCTTTTGGCTAAATTCATTACTGTCATAGATCAGTCATGCACTTTGAAGTCTGATAAAAATTTATGAAAAAAATCCTCAGCGGTCTCTGAGCGTCTCTCAGTAACGTGAAAGAACATTTTAGAACCACCAGGCTGCTGTCACTGTGATCAGTTGGCATTTCCAGTTTCTTAAGTTGTAAAGATGCTGACTCATTCTGCTAACACTCTGCACACTTCCCAAGGGTATGAAGACACACTTGAGTGTTGCTCGTTCATCTATCGTAAGAGAACGTGGTAGATACTAGGAAAATGAGGACAGGTTTCGATGGAATCCATTTCAGTAACGTTAGCAAAAGTCTGAGAGACCAGGGTCGTCCTCTTACGTGTATAGGACCCTATTTGAGGCTTAACGTCAATTATTCATGCATAACAACCACTATGACTTTGCAGATCCAGCCTTAATCACCATGGATCAACTCCTGAAGTCTCTAGAAGGCCTCTTGCCAAAGACCCTTAAGAGTTAGACCTGTGAGGGCAGGCAGTATTTGGGCCCGACGGCTGGGAGGCACAATCCCACCTAAGGCCCCTTGGACGGCTCTCTTTGGCAGCCCAGCAATTTTCCTTCACATTTGTTTCTCTGGGAAAAACTGGCAGAAGATGTCATGGTTCCATATAACCCGGTGTGCAGTTTTCCTCTGCCTCCTGTAGTCCCTGTAGAAGAAGTGGTTGGTCCAAAGGCAGAACAACGGGGCCTTGGGTTCTAAGAATCAGGAGCCTACAGAGACCAGAGGGATATCTGCATTTTCCCCATCCAAGAGAAGGGGTCAGCTTTTGTTGAGGCGAGGGGCTGGTTGTCGCCCCTTCCCACCTGAGATAAACCGGGGACTCTCCTTGTCATGTTGGATGCCAGCTGTTCAGTCCAGGCACCTCATTGTTTGGTTCCCACAAGCCATCAGGATGGGTTTGATCCAGGAGACTAACGGCCTTCACATGAGAAATATTCCATTTTGATTATCCCAGCCCAGCTTTGAATGCCCCGCTCCCTCCCCCATCTTTTCCGCATCTGTGGCCAGGTAAGCAGTCTCTCTTTCATAATTTGAACTTTTAACGTTTGGCTCTAGTCCAGAGTGTGCTATCAGTGGATGTTAGATTTTCCACATTTCCCGGATTCCCACGGTTAATGTGGAGTTTATTTGGTGAGAATACTCAGGTTGTCTCTAAATACTGTCTGCCACTGAGAGGAACCAGAGCTCCTTACGGAAGTGGCTGATTCTACCTAGGGCAGGAAGGGTGCAGAATGAGCCTGAAATATCTTGTCAAAGCAGAAAACAAGGAAGCATTTGAGACTCTGAGGTTATAGGAGAGCGCCGCCTGAAGACACTCATGTTGAGCATCAGAAAAAATAACAAAATTTCAGTGGATCAGGACCCTTAAAATATCTTGAAAAACATGGGTTCATAATTACACTAAGCAAACAGACAGGAAAAAACCCCTCTGATCACTCTGAGATGCAGGGTAACCAATTCATCATTTTAAGAGCAATCTGAGAAATGAATCACGCATTCATCCTGCCCTCGCACTACAAGCTGAACCTCAGGATAACGGAATCGGTTGGTTATGGAAAGCGTCTTTTTATTGAAGTGTTCCAGCTAATACAGTTAGAACCACAACAGCATCATTTGGCAACGTTAATAAATGCACTTGGATAGTGATCAGGGGCGGCTTCTAACATCACAAAAAAGAGACACATGGCCACTTTCTCCTGCTTCCAGCACCCGCTACAACACCTCTGTGAAACATGTTTGCAGAAAAAGAAGTTTGAATGTGATCGGCCTCTAGAGGAGAGGAGGCAAACCTTCTGTAAAGGGCCAGGTAGTAGATGTCTCTGGCTTTACTGGCCATACAGTCTCTGTTGCAACTGGGCAACTCTTTTCGACTCACTGTCGGAGCTCAGTGCAATCACAGCCCAAACCCTGGAGTTTGCAGACCCCTGCTCTAGGTCGAACTACGAACTTAGGGAAGTGCAGAAGACAGAGGAACTTGTTAAGCTGCATCACGTGAATGCAGTGAGCAAAATCTAGACTGTGGGGAACTCTACAAGACAAATAACCTGGTTTCTTCAACAAAAGAGTTCAGAGGAAAAAGTTAAAAATAAAGCAACTGGGGTAAGACTTTTTAAAAGGCAGGAGACCTCTCAACCAGTTGCAATGTGTGGAGCTTATTCAGATCCTGATTCAAATAAACTATTATTTTGGACACTGGCTAGATATTAATATTGTAAAGAGTTACTAATTTTTGACTGGGATGATGTTACTGTGTATGTATGTGTGTTTGTGTGTGTGTTTGTGTGTGTGTGTGTGTATATATATTCCTTAGGTATAGAATATATGTTGAAGATATTTTGAATTATATGATGTCTAGAATTTGCTTCAAGACCATTGTTGATTTTAAAAGAAATAAAATAAGCCATGAGTTGATCATTATTTTATGTGAATGTTGGGTACTGGGGATTTACGTTGTTTTTCTATGTTTAAAATCTTTCATGACATGAAGATTTTGATACATTTTATAAAAGATATCACTTGAAACCTATTTCAGAGAATGAGAAGGGATGGAATACTTGCCATTTATTAGACACTCCTGGGTCCTTCTAAAACAGATGGAAATCATCTGGCTAAGAGTTGGAGCCAGAAGAGTCTTCCAGTGTTTCCCCTCAAAACTGTTTACGTACGTCTTATTTGTTATACTAAATAGAGCTGACAGATACCCTACTATTTATCATTTGAGCTGACAGATACCATTTTATATATGTTTTGCTCGTGTATTATATGTAAAATACATTTTACTTTGTAAAAAGACTATTAGGTTGAGAATAAGCATCATCTTTTGTGACCGGCTGGATTAATCTGCCATTGTTGAATCAGTTAACACTCATTCAGTGCAGGGGTCTGGCCATAAGCTTTCACAGCCTGGAGAGGTGATGTGAGTGGTGGCAAGCGGTGGACAAGGCAGCCGGGAGCAGAGGGACCTCGCGCCCAGCCCCTCGCAGTGGTTGCTGTGCAAGATGTCTGCCCTGGGAATGAGGGCCCAGTGTTACCAGGGCCCCATTTATTTTCATTTTTCCTGAGAATAACTCTAAATCTACATGGTATGTGACATCTTCCAACGTGTAGTTGCTGAAAATATTTTTAGAGTGCCTTTTATTCCAAACCAAACACTTAAATATCTGGGTTAGTCCCATGAATCAACCTCTGATTCAGTGACTACCAATGATAAAGCCCTAAATAAGACCCCATGGCCACTGGGGTTCTAAAGTCCCATGCCCCTGCTTTCTTGAGCTTCCAATCTAGTTGGGAGGGAGAAACACACTTGAAAATCAAGATGAAAGGTACAGATAGGAAATACTGTGGAAATTCAGAGAAGGGAGTAAATAGACCCACTTGGGACAATCTTGGGAAGCCTCCCACAGGCCACGGGTGGAGTTGGGGGAGCACTGACTGTCCCCAGGTGGAGAGTAAGGGAGAGAAGCAAAGACATGAGTACCAGGCAAGACCCAGGCCTAGACCCTTTAAAAGGAAAGTTGACAGGTGGCCCTCCACCTATGGAGGATTTTTTTCAGGCCAATATAATGTTCTGAACAGTCAGGTGAACATAGACAGCAAATAGATGAAAGTATGACACTGAAATTCAGCAGAGGGTTTGAGGATTTGAGCCGCATCTCTGAGCATCGCCGGTGCGGACGTGATGGTTGAAGGGACAGAGTCTGTGGAGGGCGTGTTTCTCTAATGTCTGCTGCTGGGAAGGGAGACGTTGCTAAATGTAAGGACATGCTCTGAACCTGGCGTTTGTAAAACCACCGACTCTGTTATTTACTACACCAAATCTCACTTGAAGCTCAGAGCAGTACCCAGTTACTGCCCAGACATCCCCCACACTGGAAAGGGGAGGTTTGGAGTATGAGACACTAGAAGTACGTGGGGAAGAGAATCCCACATTTGAAAGGTGACGCCTGTGTTGATGGCTTTATTTATAGGTTTATGATCTCCCTCCAGTGATCGCCCAAACTGCACTCTTGGGGGTGTGTGTGTGTGTGTGTATGTGTTTTACTGTTATGAAAAGATTATTCAGGAAGTGGAAACATTTAAACAGATTTATGATCTTCCATACTGATACTCTGCAATACATTTGGGCAGCAGCTTTATTCCTTCTCTCTTACTTGAAAGTTTCAAGTGTAATTTCTCCTAAAAATAAACAGGAGGCTACACTGTTCTTCCCATAATGAGAATCTGCTTGTTGTAGAGAGTAAGCATTTTAGAGCTTGATTAACTCCAGCAGCGACTTCATGTAAAAGATTGTCTATTTGGATGTGACTATGTATCAGTTAAGAATTTTATAAGCCCAGGGGCGCCTGGGTGGCACAGTGGTTGAGCGTCTGCCTTCGGCTCAGGGCGTGATCCCGGCATTGTGGGATCAAGCCCCACATCAGGCTCCTCCGCTGTGAGCCTGCTTCTTCCTCTCCCACTCCCCCTGCTTGTGTTCCCTCTCTCGCTGGCTGTCTCTCTCTCTGTCGAATAAATAAATAAAATCTAAAAAAAAAAAAAAAAGAATTTTATAAGCCCAAGTAACTCATGGATCAGCGCCCATTCTCCTGGCTACTGAACTGTGGAGACGAGTGAAAGCTTAGTCTCAGACCTGTACATAAGCCAGGTGAGCTGAAACGAGGCGGCGTTTAGCCGAGGAAACTGAGGCCAAGAAGTTATGCCCAGAACATCAATCAAAAATAGCTCCGATTCCAAGTTCTGCACAGCTCCGACACTGTCCCGGTGCACTGTTATGAAACCGCCCATAGACCTCTCTCAAAAACTTCCCAAATCCAAGAAACCAAGAAAAACACCCATGGCAGCCTTCCCCCACTTCATAATGAAACTGTTCTTTTAGCAAAAAGTCATAACCAAGCAAAATTCTGCTAAATAAGATGGCTATTTATTTGGGAGACTATCTTTGCTGACTCTGAGACATTGGAGCTATTAAATTTTTCTCTTGCTGATCCCTTCTACCTGTTTTATAGTCGTCTACATAAATCTATAGCATATGGGCGAATCCACTCTATTGCTATCAGAGGCAAAACCAATTTGATGTCCTTTCTGAGTGTGCAGATTCAAATATTTTATTCGAATAGTTGCTAATCCAGGAGGATTTCTTTGGGAGGCTTGGGGAGGAAAGAGTAGGCATGCAGGAGGTAATGTCGGAATGGACTATAATGCCAGAGTCAACAATTCACATTGATGAAGTTGGCACTAGTGACCGGACTAGACCATTTGTAACAAAGATTGTGCGGATTGTTTTATGCTTGTAATGGCTTTGTGACATATTAAGTTTTGAAGAGGAGATTTATTTCCAGAAAGAAGGGAGGGAGGGAGGGAGGCTAGGAGGACACAGTGTCTAATTTTGAGATGAAATGAGTAAAGCCTCCATAGTCAGCATTTGGAAGCTCTCCAACGTCCAACAGGCTGAAAGAAACTCAGGGCATTGTCATGGTATTAGAGCCAGCCCTAGGTGCCAAAGTCAAAATAGGCCACGCTGGCCATAGGAAAGCCCCAAGTAGGAGCGTGCATGTTTTGAATTTAGACAGGCTGTCTTAACACAATTATTTTACAATTAAGCCCTGAAGAAGCTCTGTGTGTTCTAAATTTTTAAAAATGTTTCACAACATATGAGAAAATTGCAACATCACCTTGAATGACGGTCTTAGTGCTTTGCCTTGTGGCCCTGGGTTGGGGGTTGCAGGTGGGGAACTCTGCACCCAGTGAATTTCACTCTCTTCGGAAAATGTTGGGGGCTCACTGTGAGGCTCAGGACTGAGCATAATCACTTTCTCAGTCACGCTCAATAAACATTATTTTGATGCAGTAAAAAATAATTAAAAAAACAAAATATATAAGCCGTCAGGTTTAATCCCACATGTATTTATTGAACATCTACAGTGACCTGGAGTGGGAAGCAGAAAAGATGCATAGAAAGGAAGACAAGGAAACCCCAAATGCCAGTTTTGCCTAACACTCCCGATGTCAATTTGTCTGGAGCACAGAGCCTTCTCTCCCTGCACTCCGGGTCCCCCGTTTCCTAAAAGGCTCCCCTCTTTCTTATTCTTTGCTGACATTCCCAGTCTCCCGTATGTAAATGCACGTGCCAGGAGGACACATTGGCTCCTCTGGAAACTTGTGCTTCCCGGAAGTTTGGGTCTCCAAGGGAGGAGCCAAATTAGCCACATCATGAATTCTGCTTTTGTTTTGCCGACTGCCTCTTTTAAGTTCTTATTTAATGGAAGTATTTGCTTTTCCATAAATACATGTAAATTTCCTACCTCTTACTTGTCACAGCCAAAGGAAGCTCACTAAGTGGTAATCAAGGAAGAAAGCGTATTTCAGACAAATCACTGTAATTGAGAATATCTGTGTAAACAACGCCATTCTCACAATTGACAAATTAGCCAATTGTTCTGCCCTATTGTAGATTTAAGGGTATCACTTAAGTTTATTTTAATTAACAATCCCTAAATTAAGAAAGTAACATGTGGGGCGCCTGGGTGGCACAGCGGTTAAGCGTCTGCCTTCGGCTCAGGGCGTGATCCCGGCGTTATGGGATCGAGCCCCACATCAGGCTCCTCCGCTGTGAGCCTGCTTCTTCCTCTCCCACTCCCCCTGCTTGTGTTCCCTCTCTCGCTGGCTGTCTCTATCTCTGTCGAATAAATAAATAAAATCTTTAAAAAAAAAAAAAAAGAAAGAAAGTAACATGTTCATGGTAAAAAAAAAAAAATGAGGACACAGGGTTATAAGGTAATCCTAGCAACCCGAGGGACTCACTGCCTTTTTTTAAAACCCTCCTGTGGTTTCTTGTGACCCTTAGAAGGAAATCCAGGAGCCACACATACTGGGGTCTCTGGGCCTTAGGGATCTGGGCCCTTCCTCCTCTTCACATCCTCCCCCAACTCCCTCCTCGGTGGCCACGTGCTGGGGGCAGATGCAGGGGTAGGGGGCGCACAGGGGCTTCTTTCTCATTCAGGAGTCATCATGCGTGTTCCCACAGCAGAGGTGCCCTCCCTGACCTGCTGTACCTCATGTTGCCCCCACCTCGTCCTTTATTTGCAGGCACAGTGTTTTATCGTCATGGCCCTGATCCCTCTCTGAGGGATCCCTCTGCTTACTGGCTGATTTACGTCTCCCCTCCACAGTGTAACCTCCAGGAAGGCCGGGGTCTTGCCCATCTATTTATAGTTGTATGCCCAGCGCTTCGAAAAGGGTCTGGCACCCAGTAGTTCTCAGTAAATACTGCTTCGATCGGATGAAGGGTAGTTGTAAGATTGAATGGCATCTGGCATGTAGTTGGGAGCCTACCGGGGGGAGGCTGCCTTCCTCTCCCTCCCCAGCCCCCTAACAAAATACGGCAAAAGCCGATTTAATCTACACTATTCTATTTTAAATAAATTAACAAAGCACTCAATTGTACTAAGTACGGTGAATCATACCCAGTTGAATATAAAGTAGTCCCCCCCCCAAAGGTGTTCATTTAAGAATTCACATATTTTTTTAATCTGATTTTTCAGGTCGTCCTTGCCGAAAGGAACCATGAATTGGCCTTTTCCCTTCTTCCTTGTGGCCACAGTGACGTTGCCCTGCGTGTGCTCCCAGTTCAACCCCCTGTCTCTGGAGGAACTAGGCTCCAACACAGGAATCCAGGTTTTCAATCAGATCGTCAGATCCCGGCCTTATGACAACGTGGTCGTGTCCCCCCACGGGATCGCGTCTGCGCTGGGGATGCTTCAGCTGGGAGCCGACGGCAGGACCAAGAAGCAGCTCACCACGGCGATGAGATACAGCGTGAATGGTGCGTGCCCTGTGGGCTCTGGCCGGTGGGGCCTTGAGCGAGTCCTGCATCCGGAGGGTTTGGGGTCAGTCCCGTGATCTTGCCGCACCCCCGTTTACTTATTTCTAAAAAGAAAGCTTCCTGTCTGCCTCACCTCCGTGGTGCATCATGGTAGTGAACGTACTTTTAAAGCTTGTGAGCTGGGGAAGAGGGGAGCTGGGTGGGTGGGTGGGCGTGGCCATGGACGGCAGCACGGGGGCGCCTCCGTCCTGTGTCTTTACTGTTGGTGACCGCATGAATCCATGTGGTGAGAAGAGTGCAGAGACACACACACACACACACACACACACACACACACACACACAGTGTGCATGGGCTCTGTGAGCCCTACCAGAGGCGATCTCTAGGTCGCGATGCTGTGCTGTGGTCCTTCAAGGTGTTACCTCTGGGGGAAACTGAGTAAAAGGCACAGGGGACCACCCTGTATGTTGTTTTGCAACTTCCCATGACTCTATCATTATTTCAAAATAAAAAGCTAAAAAAACTTTTTTTTTTTTTGAAGTCAGGCCCAGGGGAAAAAGTTTGAATTGTTGTTTTGAATTATCTGCGTCCACTTAAGAGTCTCTGCCTCCTAGCACTGGTGGCTCCAGCTCAGGTTTCGGCCCCGAGTCCACTTTCCACCTGCACAAGGGCCACGTGTGAGGGAGCAGAACGGACCCTGCAGCTGTCCTCTGGGGCCACTGGGCACCGTGGCCCTGAGCGAGTCACTCTGCACATCCTAGTGTTCGCTGCTTTATTGGAAAATGCGGGAGTTGCCCTTTTCATGTTCTTCCCCTCCTGTTAGCCTCATGAAGTTCTAGGAATCTTGACTTAACAGCATTGATGCCTTCGGCTGGGAGAGGAAGGCGAGAAGGGTGGGCGGGGTTTCGAGGACTCCGTGCCTCGCTCCATGCCCCTCGGTGGCCGTGTTCAGTGCCGCCTCCCGAGCTGCCCGCCCCAAGTGCCTGAACGCCCCGCTCTGTTTACACGGCCTTCAGTTTCGCGTGAGTCTGCAGCTGGAGCACCTGTCAGAGGCGTGGAAGGACTCAGTACTTGGAACACACCGTTCTGCCCCTTGCTTGGACGCTCGGACAGTCTTGGTGATTTATAGCTTTCCAGCGAATGTCTGCTAGGATTTATAGCCTTCACAGTGCCACCCAGACCCTGGCGGCCAGTACAGTCCCAAGGCAGTGACTGGACTTCTGGTTTCGCACTGAGCCACATTCATTGGAAGCAATATTTCTGAAGTTTGGACCGTGTTGCCTGTGGGTGGCTTCCTTCCCCCACCCTTGCTTTCTCCCGAATCACTGGCTGTCGTGTTGTGGAATGGGGCTCCAGTCACAGGACAGACCCTTTCAGGGGAGCCCGTGTGGTTTTTCAGGCCCGACTTTGGGCTCCGCCTCTGAAAACTCAGGATAGCGATGCTCTTACCACGGACAGAGGCAGAACGTTTGGGGCAGGGGAGGAAGGTCTACACCAGTCTTTTCCCGGCAGGAGACCGAGGTGTGTGGAGGAGGCGGTGTGGCCAAAAGGGGCGGGTGCTGGGTCTTGGCCTCTGCTGTTCCCTTCCAATAAAGTGGGCCTGCCCCACGGAACAGCACGAAAGGCGGAGTCATGAGAGGCCAAACAGAGGACCAGTGGGTCACCTCCCTGGGCCGCATGGCAGGTCAGCTCTCCAGGAGACCATCACTGTGACCCTGCAGGCTGCTTTACGACAGTGTCATGTTGAAAGGACCCCAAGCGAGTAACCCGAGAATCTATAATTCGAGCTCAGTACAGAAACACATTTCATCCTTATAATTTATTTTCTTCTTTTCCATGTTCTAAAAGCAAATGGAGCATGTATGACTGGCTCGTGTAAAATAAAGCTTATGTTGCCATAAAATTAATCCCCGTACTTTTCGAGCTTGAGATCAGGTAAACGTCACACCACTCTTGGATGGTGGCACATGGCAATTTTTTATGGTCTTTCTAATGCTTATTTTATTCATTTTTTTTTCCAAAATAGAAAAAAAGAAATCGCAGTGTTTAATCTTTGGCAGGAAAGAGCACTAAAGGTTAAGAAAGAAAAAGAATGAATTAGGAAGATTCCTTGGATTTATTCCCCCGTGACTATGTAAGGAAGAGCTCCAGTCTTCCTGTTGACCTGGCACCAAGAAAGCCTCCCAGGAGGACGTCTATGTGGGGAAGGTGTTGAGATGCCTCGAATATGCTGTTTTGGTGTTAAAAGCGCCACTGATTTTTAAGAACTATTAATAATTTTACTTAATTTTACCACCACCCCCTCCTTTCTTGACACAAGGCCACTGAGGAAGCACAAGACGTAGTCTCTTGCTACTCAGGCTTCTCTTGTCTATACTGCTCTTATTTGCCATCCTAAGAAAGCTATTTTTTTAAAAACGGCTTTTCTGAATTCTCACGGAAATATTGCTGCATCTTTCCATTTCTCCTCCAGGAGTCGGGAAAGTGTTAAAGAAGATCAACAAGGCCATCAGCTCCAAGAAGAATAAAGACATCGTCACCGTGGCCAATGCAGTGTTCGTGAATAACGGCCTCAAGATGGAGGTGCCTTTTGTCACCCGGAACAAAGACGTGTTTCAGTGTGAAGTCCAGAATGTGAGCTTTGAGGATCCAGCCTCCGCCTGCGATTCCATCAATGTGTGGGTAAAGAACGAAACCAGGGGTGAGTGGCCGCAGTTCCCTGGGAACTGTTTTGTACGATCTTACACTTTGTGAATGCAAGCATGAGGGGGCCTCTGAGGTTCTAACGGGTCCCGTGGCCCTTTCATTGTGAAACTCCTGGACCCAGCTGGCTGGTCTTTCTGTGCTCTCTTAGCAGGTTCTGTGACTCAGTCTACCGTCCTTCCCTTTTCTTGCTGCCACCACTCACTGTGCTGTTTGGGACATTTCTCCCCGGGGCCTGGGCAGGGAGAGGAATTCGGCCCCACTGACTCTCCCCTTTCCTCGCTACATCTCCTCCCCGGAGGCCTTGCCCGCAGGCCCCGGCCTGGTCTGAAGGTTCAGTTGCTCAGTCCTTCCTGCGTTTCTATCTGTGACTGCCCCTCTCCGCCTGCGAGATTCGGGATTGATCTCTCTCCTTGCTTTCCTTCCCTCTTGCTGTCGTCCCCTCCACGAAGTAGGTGTCTCCTCTTGGCTTACAATCAGCACGCGATGGTGCGTTGTCTATGCCCCTTTATTACAGCACTTTCCGCGCCGCGCCATGATTACGTGTTTACCTGCATTTCTGCTCTCATTAGACTGAGGAAATGTCTAACATGGGTGTTTTAAACCCATTAATTTGTAACCTGGAGGTCTAGGTGGAAATGATCTGGACTAGAGATGGGTTCAGAACAACAGAGAAAAGTGAAGGCTGCAGATAGAGATTGGGGCAGGTTTTTTCATAGGAGGTAGAGTTAGGGTCATAAGAAGGGACCCAGGGACAGAATGTGAGGAAACTGGTTTCGTGTCATGTTTCTCCAAGCACGGTTCCGGGGGCGCCTGCATCAGAATTACCCAGGGCTTTTGTTTTGAATGCAGGTCCCTGGACCCCAGCCTCCTGTATCCGAATCTCTGAGGGAAGGGACTAGCATTCTGCACTGAAATGAGTGCTCCCCCAGTCTGCCCCCACCAACTTGTATAAGCGAATGTCCGAGAGCATATGACAGACTAGTGCAGGGATGGACCAGGAGGGCCCGGGAGGGTGGAGGAGAGCCAGAGTGGTTTTGGTCAATCCACGGCATTCCTTCTCCACAGGGTCCTGGACAGCGCAATCCGGGCTCCCTTCCCAAAACCCCAGAACGATCAGGAGACCTGCAAATGTGAAGGGTTTAGTGGTTCTTTCTGGGCTTAGAGGCCTAAGAACAGTGGGTCACTGGCACTCGGAGCGGGATGGCTGGGTGACTGTGGCATGTCAGTGCCCCCTGCCAGCCTCTTTACCAGTGTGCTGGTAACAGTGTGCCACGTGACAGTGTGCAGACTACCTGGGCACACACTGACTCAGCTGCTTACTGTATCTGGGGGGGGGAGTGTGGTAAGACTCGGCCGTGTTTTTCAACCCTACAGACCCACTCCCTCTTTATAAACAAAGACTTTTACTATTTGTTTACTCTACCATCCTGAAATGAAATTCACAGGTCATGTAACCTATGCACAAGTACACAGAATTTTTATTCTTTTTTTACAATTTTTTCAATTTTTAAAGATTATATTTATTAGAGAGCACGTGCACACACAAGTTGGGGGAGGGGCAGAGGGACAAGCAGACTCCCCACTGAACAGGGATCCCGACGCAGGACTCGATCTCAGGACCCTGGGATCATGACCTGAGCCGAAGGCAGACATTTAACTGACTGAGCCACCCAGGAGCCCCACAAGTACACAAAATTTTTAAAAAATTAGTAGGATGCCGAACTGTAATACAAGGAAAACCAAAACTCACCTGTGTGTGTAGTTCGGTAGGTAAACCCTTGGGTGCCAGCAACACCTGAGAACGTAACAAAGCAGTCATACTCTTAGAATAATTGTGAACTGACAACTACAAAAGCAGACTGAGGCAGGTATGTCATACCAGTGCCATGAAAACCACAAGCTGCCTTCCAGTTTTTCTGAAGCAGTTTTTTCTAAAACGGTGCAACATTCTTCGTAAATTTCACAACAAAATAAGAAGAGTCTCTGCCAGTCTGTGCATGGCAGTCACATACGTAGAAAACTCAGTGTACATTAGGACATGCCCCAAACAGATAACTTTGTGTTTCCATGGAAAAAAGGGTGAAGTTCTGGGCTCAGAGGAGTATAAGCCAGTTTGTCGCTAGTGTGAATATCCAGCGGGGCATTTGGAAGCTACACAGCGAGCGGGACGCTTCTTCACTGTGTGGGACCGTTTGGAACATCGCAGGACAAGTAGTGTCTCTGGCCACCTGCCAGTCAACTGAAAACTCTCCCACAAGTTCCTATGTTGCCCCCTTGGGGTGATCTGCCCCACTGAGAAGCACTTACCTACCAGGCAAAGCCCACAAGGACCCTGGAGATCAAACAGTCCACATTTGGAGGACTGCCCAGTCCAGCCCGTGGAGATGACCATTCGTGCCCCCTGCAGAGGGTCAGAGCCAGACACGAAGGTTCTTTCCGGGGGGACGGGGTGATGGCCCAGCCAGGGCTGCCCTGCCTGCGTCTCCAGGCTCAGCTTCTCCTTCACCTACTCTGCGCTCCCGCCATGCGAGCTTCCTCCGTCCCTCCAACTCACCAGGCTTTCTCCCGTCACAGCCGGCTACCCAGCTAGCGGAGACGCTTTTCTTCCCCCTCCCCTTGCTAATGCCTATTCATTTTCACAGGAATGGCATCACAGTTCAAAGTACAGGCGCTAAGTTTGAATCTCACTTCTGCCACTTCCCAGCTGTGTAACCTGGAGCAAATTACTTAACCTCCCTGTGCCTCAGAGTCCTCATCTGTAAAATGGAGATACGATAGTGATGTCTACTAAAATAGTTAAAACAATGTTAAGGTTTCTATGGGAATGTAAATAATACGCATAAAGCATTTAGCAACGTGCTTAGCACTTGACAAATGTTCAACAAGCGGGAGCTGTTTTTATAGCTATTAGGTCAAGTGATACTTCAGGGAACCCATCCCTGACCCCACTGACCAGATCAGATCCCCCTCTTATTTGGCCTCCCATCTTTGAGTACTTCGGCTTCAAGGTATTTATTACTATTGCATACGCTTTACTGAGTCATTTATGCCAACCTCCCCCTCTCTTCTCCATAGCTTTCTGAGGGCGGGCTTCATTTTTCGTATGTTCATTTTCTTACCTAGAAGAGTACTTGGCACATGGTAGGTAGGTATCCAAGAATGGATGATGGGGTGATGGGTGGGTGGATAGATGGATGGATGGATGGATGGATGGATGGATGGATGGTTGGATGGATAGATGAGTGGATGGATGGATGGATTGATGCGTGGGCGGATGGATGGATGCGTGTATGGATGGGTGGATGGGTGGGCGAATGGATGGGTGGACGGATGGATGGGTGGATGGGTGGGTGAATGGATGGGTGGATGGATGGATGGATGGATGGTGGGTGGCTGGATGGGTGGATGGATGGATGGGTGGATGGGTGGATGGATGGATGGTGGGTGGCTGGCTGGGTGTCTAGCCAGGTACGTGTTTACTGCACATAGTTCTTGATGGCAGGTCCTCCAAGTGCTTCCTTGCTTCTAAACCATGCATTTCTTGCCTTTTTGTCATTTCTTGTTATTTCTTCATTCCCCCTTATTGTATCTTAGTCCAACCAGGTCAATCAGAGACTTTATTTACCACAACAAATAAGGGTCTGGGAAGATTTCTTTATAGACACTTAATGAGCACTGACTGTGTGCTGAACACAGAGATAGGCTTGGTTTTTAAAAAGTGAATGACAGGGTCCTTGCTCTTGTGCAGTTTATGGTCCAGCTGGGGGAGACAGACACATTAAATTTGGCCAGAACAAAATACCACAGGTATAATGCTGGCGCTGAGTGTTGAGCTTTATGGAAACTCCTGGGAGTTTGGGAGGAGGGTCTGAGGAGGTTCACTATAGGTACAGGGCAGAGCTATGTCTGAAAGGCACCTGGGGGTTGGACTGGGTGATGTTTCCAGAAAAGGCAAGATACAACGTTCGCTGTTCGGAGCCATCTCTGAGGAGTTCGCTATGGCTGGAGCACAGAGCTGTAACTTCCTCCCACAGCACAGAGGCTGCCCTTGCTAGAATGATGGCCATTTATAGCTTGGAGATTTTCCTTCAGATCCTGACTTATGGTGGCGTCGGTGCCCCCTTGTGTAGGTAAGGAGTAGGCGTGAAGCTCTTACTGAGGACCTGGGGTCTGGGCCACCTCCGGATGTGCCTCCTGACCACAACTTACACAAACGTTTGTTTATGGGACGTCCGAATCTTCTTGAACATCATCTGAAAGGACTTAAAGCTCTCTCACCGGAAATAGCCATCCTTGCTTCTTCAGAAACTATTCGTTGTACTCTAACCATTTAAAGAATTATAACTTGCATTTATATTACAGCACTACATTTTTTTTAATGCCGGGGCCAAAAGCTACAGTCAACTAATTTTTAGTTTTAAGCTAATTAGTAAACTAATTTTTAATCACTCTGGGTATTAGTAATCCCTCATAAACACATACACAGCTGAATCTTCAAAGACCGAGCAAAAGGAGCCTTAATGAAAACCCAAACCTTCAGGCACAGACGGCATTTGACAAGGATCTTCGTGGCCCCAAAGAACGTTCTGAAACTGTCACAGTCGTTTGCTCCTTCACTCATGACACAAGCAAGATGGACCATCCTCGACATTTTGTGGAGTGAATTTCCCTTCAAAAGCGGGAGGCCTTCTAGGACAGACCCCGTTTCTTTTTATCTATGATATTACCACCTAGCTGGATCCTTAACTCATAAATGTAGACACTAATTTTCCATTCCAGCCCTTCTTTAAGTAGCTGGAGGCTTTGTGGTACCAGGGATTCCAAACGAATGCCTGACATTTCTAAAACCTTCAGAGAAATTAAACAGTTATCCTTGATAAAATGGCACAGGCCGAAGAGCTTCATTTTTGACTGGGGTTAACTCCACGCAGTGGCGGAGGCAGCAGCTGCACGTCTTGTGCTGAGGGCAAACCCTCCTTGGCAGTCGCACAGGTCAGTTATCAGCAAAGATAGGAAAATTCATCATTAATTAAGTATAGCTTATTTAAATGACTAAAAGTTTCTAAAACATGGAGTTCATAGGGAATTAATTATAAGATTTCTTTTTTAAAAAAATTAGAGCATGCACATAAGTGGGGGGGCAGAGGCAGAGGGCAAGGGAATAGCAGACTCCCCACTGAGCAGGGAGCCCGATGTGGGGCTCGATCCCAGGACCCTGAGATCATGACCTGAGCCGAAGGCAGACACTTAATCAACAGTGCCACCCAGGTGCCCAGTTATAAAAGAATTTCTTGATGAAAAGTCTGATAACCCCCAAATAGAGAATCTCTGAAGTCTTTTCAGATTCTCTGATTTTAGCTTTAATTTTGCAGCTTTCATTTTTAGCGAGAAAAAAAAAAATGAGAAAGTACCAAAAGGGTGTTGTAAAGAGTTCCTTTTTAAAGTCTTTTAAAAATTCCTTTGATTTTTTTCACTCTTCGTGCTCCAGCACTGCCTCTTGCCCTCAAAGGGACCGCCAGTCCTGAGTTTTTCCCTTGCTTGTTCCGCAACCTTCCAGGTATGATTGACAGCCTGCTCTCCCCCAGTCTCATCGACGGTGCGCTCACCAGACTGGTCCTCGTCAATGCCGTGTATTTTAAGGGTTTGTGGAAATCACGGTTCCAACCCGAGAACACAAAGAAACGTACATTTGTGGCAGCCGATGGGAAGTCCTATCAAGTGCCCATGCTAGCCCAGCTCTCCGTGTTCCGATGCGGTAAGTATCTGCGTGACCGCGTCCGACAGCCCCTTCACTTAGTCCAAGAGCAAATCTGACTGGGATTTTTTAAAAAGGGCAGGGCAGAGGAGGGCAGGGTTGTTTTAAAGTTCAGGGTAAAGTTTTGTATTCTTTACAAAGGTTATGTATTAACATATAACATATAAGCTTTTAGGTTGAAAATTTAAAGAGAAAGGACAGCTCACAAAAGATGAAATATAAACAGGCATTAAGCATATGAAAGCATTATCAAGTCCTCATTAGCTACCTTACCTTACCAAATTAAAAATAAAAGTAAAAATTTGATTTCTTTTCCACTTACCAGATTTGCAAAAATTACAAAGATTGACAAAGCCCAGTCGTGGCTCCGGTGGCTAGGGGACGTGGGCGCCCGGATCACAGTGGGGGGAAGGAGCTGTGGGATGGGGGACTTGTTAGGAGCCCTATAGTGATCCCACGCCAAGGAACGTAATCTCTGAAGATCATCTCACCCTGGCAAATAAATAAAAGCCAGATACGTACATAGAGCGGAACATATGTGATAAATAGATTTGGATTTACATAAGTAGAAAGATGATACAATATACGGTTGATTTCAGAAAACAAGTTCTAGAACAGCAGATGCTAATTCATCTCATTTACATAAAATACTTTCTGTATATTCCTCCATCTGTAGAGACATGTCTTGGAGGATGTTCACTAAACTGCAAACGGTGGTAGTATTTCGAATGATTATTTTTCTTCCTTTGAATCTGCAAATTTCTAAAACAAGCATGTGTCAATTTTACGATCCAGAAAACAATGACCAACCCCTGCCATCATTACCCCAGCACGGATAGATGAAATCTGGTGATTCTTTTTTAAGCCTGGTTTCACTGAAGCATTTGTCCTCCAATTCAAGTTGATCTTTTTCCTCTGTAAGTTCGCCTTTGCATCTCCGATCTGGACCTGAACACACGGGCCCTGAATATTCCCCTTGCATGTTCAGTCTCGGAGTACCCAGTGCTGCTCAGTGTTTGGCCAGCTGCGTAATTCTCTAAATGAAGGAATGGCTCGGACGAGCGATGCAGCAAAGTCACTTTCCTTCTTGCTTATCGTTCATCAAGCTTCTAGGTAAAATTTTATCATTCACTCAAATGTTCTTTTATTTTTTATTATTTTTTTAAAGATTTTATTTATTTATCTGAGAGAGAGAGATTGAGAGAGAGAGCACAAGCAGGCAGAGAAACAGGCAGAGAGAGAGGGAGAAGCAGGCTCCCCGCTGAGCAGGGAGCCCGATGCAGGACTCGATCCCAGGACCCGGGGATCATGACTTGAGCAGAAAGCAGATGTTAACTAGTCCCTCCTCCCCGCTTATGTTGCCAGGAAGACCTCATTGAAACACCAGCAGGGCTACCAGCTCGCATCTGAAGCAAAGCCATTTTATTTTAGGTCAATCCTTATACAATTCTCTGTTCTAATAAAACAACTAAAAGTGAAGGGCCTTCAATGATCGTATGTTTCTGTTGCTGAAAAATAAATGTCAACAGTGAAAGATTAAAATGCAAGGATCCTGTAGACATTCCTATGAAACATTAATATGTTTGTTTTTACAGGAATGGAACATGTTTTCTGGATCACATAGCATGTTCCTAGAGAGGGAGTTGCGTATCCGGGTAGCTTTGCCATTAACAACTGATTTGTCTAAGAGTGTACGTGTGTGTTACAGAAGGTAATGCACAAATGCGTTCTTATTGTCAAAGATTCTAACCGTATAGAACCACAGTAAGCTGGATACCTTCCTCCCCCTTCCCTGAGTCACTCCCTCCCCTCTCCATCCTCTTCCACCCTGTTCTGAGGCCCCAGGAGGCTGCATCGGGGCTCCCTCGCCTTCCGTTGAGTTGGCTGTGGGGTGACCTAGCAGGTGACAGGGCTGCGGGAGGAGAAGGTTTGGGGCGTTGACTTCCAGGCCCTCCCTGCAGTCACCAGGGCTGCTGCACCCCTTCAAGAAAGGTCTCCACTCCTGTCAGCAGATGTGGCCAAGAGCCCTTTCTCTCTGGGTCACCCGCTTTCCTCCCCCCTCCCAGCCTACGTTCGGTAATGTTTGTAGCCTAAGGTACTATCCTGAATGGCTTCTCTGTTCTCTACCCATGCTTTCTAAGTACTCCCGTCATTAAACTCCTTTTCAGTGACCCAGTGATCCTGTCTCTTCCTATCGGACCCGTACTGGTAGGCACTGAATTCAGAACAGAAGGAAAAGCCCTTCTGTCCCCTGTTCTCGTTCCCTCACAGTAAACACTGTGGACAGCCGCCGTCCTTCTTGCCCTCCTCCCTGTGCCTATCAACGGTTTACTGAGTCACCGAGAATTGGAACCCGCTCTCTTCCTGGGCCATGCCATGGAGCACACGGGGCTCCTGCGTTCCCTGGTCTCCCTCCTGGGCCAGCACAGCAGCTTCTCGAAATAACACAGGGCAGATTTGTCTTGTCGCATCTGTGAAGACAGCACAGCAGATACTTGTTTTCGTGATGACAGACCGCTTAGCTGGTCACCCCTGTGCTGCCTGTCGCCAGTCTGGCCAGCACGACCAGCCAGTGCTCAGAGATGGGCCGTTGCCGCTGAGCTCAGAGGCCGCCCTGGCCACTCACACGACCCCTGCAGCCCCCGTCGCACGTGTCCTAGGCTTCACCACGTCCCCTCAGTCACTGTGGAAACGGTGCTATTCCATGTATCTGTCTTCCTGACCACCCCCCACCAAGACGCCGTCAAGATCTCTGAGAAGGTTCACTTAGTAACGTTAAGAAGAGAGGGTGGAAAATGAAAGAGGAGGGGAAAACCCTTCTGATTATGTCCCACAAAGTAGGAGCACTTTGAGGATAGAAATTCTATTCAAAAAAAAAAAAGCCTTTGAAATCTCTTTTTTTAGAAGAAGTATATTTCATGCTTATTGCAAAATTTACAAATAAAACATTGCAATGAAGCAGAAAGTAAATGTTCTCCTATAATCCCATTTCCCAGCATAAAAACCGCTATTTAGTGGTAGGTATATTGTTTGAGACCGTTTCTATGGATATAGAAAATGTCTATGAAACTTTTGCATACATAGGGCTACACTGTAATATCTATTCTGTAATCTGCTTTATACATTAGATAGTATATCGTGGAAAACTTAATTTATATGGATTTACTTGATCCTTTTATCAGCTGTATAATATTCCGTGGCATAAATGTTTTATAATATCCTATGGATATTATTATTATACATATTACTACATTTTTCCTGTAATAAACACTTCAGTGAGCATTCTTATACATAAATCTTTAGAAACCGAGTCGGAATTTATGAAGGGACTCTCCTTGGGTAAGAATTGCTGAGTCAAAAGTTGTTATAATTTTTTTGATTTTATGGTTATGAGTTTAGGCATCAAAGACTTTATTTTGAAAAAGACCGCTAAGAATTCCAAACATATATGTATATATGTGTGTATATATAAATAGATATATGAATATATAGTATATTTCCAGCTTCCACTCTCCTCTGAGCTTCCAACTCCTACCAGCCTATCCAAATTACCTCTCTACTTGGTTGTCTATTAAGTTTTAATTCCACTGATGAAATATATTATTGTCCTCACCCATCTAGTTCTCCCGCCATGTTCCTTAGCTCAACGGATGGCACCTACACTCACCCAGTTGCTTCAACCACACCTCCTTCCCCATCATCTCTCCATAGACCCCCTTTGCATTTCGGCTGGAATATGGGCCACTACAGGCAGTGGATCTGTTTTTTGTTTTCAAATCTGTATTTCAATTTCTTCTGAAGTAGAGCTGAAAATTCCCCCAAGAGCTCAGCAAATCCATAAAGCTACTTGTAGTAGAAGATAATTGGAGGGATTTTCATCTATAAAGTTTTCCCGATAGTCAATATTTAAAAATAGTCTCTCTGATTTTAGAGGCCAAGAAGAGTTCTTAACATTTCAGCGAGCCTAGTTACTTCCTCCCTTGTAGGATTTTTAAAGAAGGGATCAGAATCTTTAGGGGGCTTTCCAGAAAATCTAGATCATCCCCAAAGTACCACTTACAGGAAGTTCTAAATCTTCTCCATGTTTCTAATACTTGGTTCTTTGCCTATTACTTCTCATTAAAGGTTTTGTTGATCCCCATTCATCTAAGAGAAAAGATTTCTCTTCCCTTCTAATCTACTTCCTCCTTTCCAGCATGAATGAACCTGCTTCATTCACATTTTTCTATATTCCAGCATCAGTCCTCATAAAAGAACACTCCGTCTACTTCCCAGATGTTAAAGCCCAGAGAGCCCGGGTGGGACATTTTAACAGAAAGGTATCTGGGACAAAGACAGGCTCCCTGCTCCGACACAAGGCTCCAGATCCCCTTCCTTGCTTGATTCATTCTGCCCTGGCGCTGTGCCCACTGCCGCAGCCGTGGTTTCTCTTGGTGGACGGAGGCTGCGTTTCAACTGTTTGAGCAGTGACCGAGCACTCAAGAAGAAACGCATTTTACAAAGCTGCTTCCTTCAGTAGATGAAAGTTTTTACTGTGTGCAGGCCTCTGTGCTGAGCACCGTGCTGCCTGGATAGCCTCGTCCAGTTTTCATAGCAACCCTATAAGCCAGGCCCTGTTATCCCATTTTGCAGATAAAGAAACTAAGACTTAGAGTTAAGCCACTTGCCCAAGACCCAGAGCTAGTGCGTCAGAAGAGGCAGGATTTGAACCCAGATCTCGTGTGTTTAACCTCTGCCCTTCTCCTCTGTGAGACGATGCTGGGAAAGCAATCCTTTAGTGATCAGGTTAGGAGACGAGAGGTGTTATTTTGCCCCCTACCTCCTCAAGCCACCAAGCAAAGATAAGCACGGAAGCGGTGTATACAGAGGCATCCTAGCCAGCATTTGCCATCAGTGCCTGTGATCAGAAGCAGAAGTAGGGCCAGGGAGAAACGAATCACCGGGCGGATGTGAGTGACGGGGTACGAAATGCTTCGCGGTTATTCATATTCCTGATCCGTTAATGGTCCAGTGGAGGGCGCCTGGATGGCTCACTTCCATTGTCTGCCTTCCGCTCAGGTCATGATCCTGGGGTCCTGGGATCGAGCCCCGCATTAGGCTCCCCGCTCAGTGGGGAGTCTGCTTCTTCTTCTACCCCCCCACCCCACTCGTGATCACTGTCTCTCTCTCACTCTCTCTTAAATAAATAAATAAAATCTTTAAAAAAGAAAAAAAAAAAGATGTATCCAGTAGAGGCTGGATCCGCTGGTGAAGGTAGAGACTGTCTCCCCCACTGGAAAACACACCCCAGCTCGTAATTTTTCATTATTCATGACCCCAGTTCTTCTTATCAGAGCAGTAAACGTCTCTCGAAGTGGGTAACGGATGCCTCCAGGTCCTTATTTCATGCCCTGGAGCAGTCATTTATTAACTGCTTCCCAAACCGCACAGTTTCTAGAACAGCTCTGTCAGAGTCGGGGCCTCCTATTTTCTTTGAAGATTAAAGGGCTCATTAGGAAGTGCTGTTTTTTCTGACTCTCCCATTGACTTTCCAGTTTCTGCTGAGACCATTTTATTACACAAGGTAAAAGGAAAGTTGAAGAATCCCGTCTCTGATCCTTCGGCCGCCCCGAGACAGAACCGGCCTTGAGTGACAGTCCCCGGGCAGCCGGAGCCGGGCCTGGCCGCGCAGGGGTACCGAACAGCCCCGCGGGCAAATGCGGCAGGATGGGAACGGGATATACTGAGCACCCCCCGAATTGCCCACAGTTTTCTTCCTGAAGGAGAAACTCAAATGTCATCCTGTCATGTCACGTATTCTAATAGCGTTGCTATTCTTTACCAAATTTTATAGCTCAAAGTGTTCGTTACGTAACAAAGACAAAGAAGGTTCATGGTCTCTCGCTCTCTCTCCCCCTCCCGACCCCCACCCGTGGAGAAGTGGCTTATTGAAGTTCCCGTCTCACACGCGGTGACTGGCAGAGGTCGTCCCCAGAGAAAAGACAAGTGAAAATCATGAGAGAAACTCTCTCTTTTCTCTTTCTCTTAAACACGTTATTCTTCTAGGTCATCTAGAGAAGGGGGAGGCCGCGGAGGGGCCAGCGTCCAGCGGGCACCGGCCCTGGGCCAGGCCCGGCCAAGCGCCTTACATATTTTTATCTCATTTAATGAGCACAGCGACCCTGTGAGGGACGTAGTTTTTATGTCCCTGATAGCTCCGTTCTCCATAGGAAGAGGCACACGGAGGTTAAGTGCCTCACCAAGGTCACTGCGTTCTTAGAAAAGTCTGAAGTGCTTAACAAACCATTTCAGAGATCCGCCGGCAATCTAGAAATGCTGGCTTTCCATTCACGTAGGTAATTTTAATGTGTCTGTCATTACGGGCCTGATGTAAAGGTTTCACGGGATCCCGAGGCACGTTCCACGGAAGATTCTTTCCCAGGGAGTCAGTGGCCTCCGGGGGGCCCGTACCCCTAGCTGGGCTTCCAGCTGGCACCTTCAGGAGCCCGCCTGGAGTGACAGCTCCAAGCAGTCAGCACACAGCTGTCCTGCTCAGCTGCTGAATGTTTTGAATGTTTGACAGGAGACAAGAGGGTTCTAGGATCAAGTGAGTTCAGGAAACCTGGGGACAGCTCAACAGCTTTCCTTCAGAACATCTCAGAGCCTTTACAGACTGGTGTATACTACGAATCTGCAAGAAGAATCAGTCCAGTGCTTCCTAAACTTACTGGGGTACAGAATCTGTCTACTGGGCCGCAAGCAGGGTGTGTGTTCTCCTGACAACCGCCATTTTGAGAAGTGCTGGTCTAAATTGTTTTCAGGTTTTTATTAGTAAGTGCCAATACCAGAAGGTGTCTAAAAGCCGTAAGGACAGTTCCTGGAAGAGTGAGGAGGGAGTCGGGGTAGTAGAGTAGGAAGGTCATCAATGGCGTTAGACATACTGAGTCTAAGTCCTAGCGTTCCACTTTGTAACCCACGTGTCCCTTGGCAAGTTACTTAATCTTTCTAACTGTAGCCTTCCCGGCTGTGAAATAGGACTGCTGTGCTACCTCGTGGGGCACTGTACATTCTAAATGTGTTGAACCGGTTGGCGTGGGCCCTGCACAATGGAGCTGTTCATCCCTTTCTCCTTTCTCTTCACATGCTCACATAGGCTCAGCCAAGACCCACTCTCAGGCAGCTCCAATTCATTCCTTTATTCACATGATAAGGGTCAGCTTCTTGCAAAGCACTGTATTCTAAGTGCCTCATGATCTAGTTCAATTCTACTCAACAGAATTAACGTTATTCTAGTGACGCCCAAAGGCGTTTTGTTAGGACATGTCTAAATTGAAAAAAGAGAATTCTTTACCAGGGAAAGAAGAAATAATTGTCTGTATCTTTGTCCTTCTAAGGAAACTATATTTGGAAAAGAGAAGTTTTCAAACTGAATCGCCCTCTTCCCTCTGAAGCTACCCATGTGATCCGCAAACACTCATGCCACTTCTAGAAGTCATCAGGGTTACACTGAACCTGCCTCTGATTTCTTTAGGGTCTACGAGCACCCCCAACGATTTATGGTACAACTTCATTGAACTGCCCTACCACGGGGAAAGCATCAGCATGCTGATCGCCTTGCCAACCGAGAGCTCCACCCCGTTGTCGGCCATCATCCCTCACATCAGCACCAAGACCATAGACAGCTGGATGAGCGCCATGGTGCCCAAGAGGGTGCAGGTCATTTTGCCCAAGTAAGTGGTCCCTCTCCCTGAAGAGCAAATAATGGGAGTGCTCAGTCCCTGGTAGCAGTTGTGTGAGATACCAGCATGAGGCTTAGAAATGGCACCGCCGAAATCCTAAAGCCTGGTTTAGGTCATCTGGAGAACACACAAACTGCGAGATGCCCAGTAGGCAGATTCCGTGCTCCAGAAATTGCATGATGGGAATACAAGGCTCTGCTTTTGTAGAAGCTCCCCCCCACCCCCCCAATTCCTGTGCCTCTCATGTGGCAGGATCACGACAATGGAGAGGGAAGGAAAGGAGGCAGCCTGGCCTCTGAGTCTCCACAAGACCTCAAGCTCCCTAATAACATTTTCAGGGCTTTTAACGTATGTAATTTTGTTCAAGAGACTGAAAAACACATGTAGAACCGTACAGTAAAGGTTAGTAGTGTTTCTGGTGTTTTGATAAGGAGTTTCATTTTCGTCTTCTTAAGTTTTAGCTGGAAGTTCTTGAAGGCCAAGGTCCAAAAGCTGGGTGGTAAGGAAATACCGTGAAACCGTCCAGGCGGAATTCTTACGTTAGTATCCTATTATGGCAGTTCTTTATTACACCCTAAAAGTGTAATATTGGTGAAATTTGAACTGTTATGACTTGAAACCAAGGGGAAAGTAATCCCCAATTCTGCCTGAATCCTAAATTTCTAACAGGTCAGAGAATGCTGTATACCCAGACCTGTGAAAGAGGTAGTGAACGTCCCCCGTCTGTGATCGTGCCGCCAGTGCCCAGAGCGTTTAACCAGCCACGACTCAGGGAGGGAAAGATAGCTTCCAGTTCTAACGGCTTTTAATTCGCCAGTCACTGAGTTAAATACAATCCGAGGAGTCCGTTCGTAATGAGTATTAGTAATCCTCCCAAGATTTTTTTGTATTGTGAAGTGAGCCTTCCTGTAGGTGGTGCTTGATATAAATGAATAAGATGATAGGTCGCCATTCTAGGTAAAGCACAATTGTGATGGTAAATAATCATTAGAGCCCATCCGCCATGAAAATCTGCTCACCTACCCCGTCACTCTTCCACCAAACGGGAGAAAGCCTGGTAAAACATCCTCTGAAGATAGGTTTAAGAGCTGACATTTACATAGTAAGTGTGGCTCTAAGGCCAGATGGGTCACAAGTGTCCAGGAAACTCTTGTGACACCAAATAGAATGCACTGTCACCAATTCCTGATGTTGGTTCCCATTTTCATAGTAAAATGCTTTCAAAATCCCAACGAGAAGGAGCAGGAAATGTGTCTCCTCTCTTTTGACCAACCCCAGGACCAATAAGGATGGTTCTTCCGGCAGCCAGGCTGATGGCTGTTTGGCTGGAAATGGGGAAAACCTGTAGCTATTCCAGTCACTGTTGCAGATACCCCCCATCAGCGTGAGGGAAGTGCTTCTGCCGCTCTCCCTGAGAGCTGGAATGGGGGAGCCGGTAGCATGTGAGGGTGAGGCCCCCTTGTTTGCTGCTACGCCGTGCTGCTCATTTTGCCAGAGATGAGATGTTCTCTGCTTAAATCTTGGAACTACAATTTCAGATACAATTTAGATTGGTGTTCAGAGCATACTTAAAAAGGAATCCGTTGATCAGCGCTTCCCCACCAGCACTGATTATATCAGTTTGCATCGTTTATGGTATAATGATTTTCCCTTATTTTCTCCTTTCCTGCTAGGTTCACAGCCGTTGCACAAACAGACCTGAAGGAGCCCCTGAAAGCTCTTGGCATCACTGAGATGTTTGATCCATCAAAAGCAAATTTTGCAAAAATAACAAGTATGTTCAATTTAAAACTTAGTCTTAAACTTGAAGACTGTGTTACAAACTGGGTCTCTGATTTGTTCAGAAAGAAAAGATCAGGGGCACCAGCGTGGCTCAGTCCGTCAAGCGTCCAGCTCTTGATTTCGACTCAGGTTGTGATCTCAGGGTCATGGGATCGAGCCCCGCATCAGGCTCTGCGCTTAGCAGGGAGTCTACTTAAGATTCTCTCTCTCGGGGCGCCTGGGTAGCGCAGTCGTTAAAGCGTCTGCCTTCGGCTCAGGGCGTGATCCTGGTGTTCCGGGATCGAGTCCCACATCAGGCTCCTCCGCTGTGAGCCTGCTTCTTCCTCTCCCACTCCCCCTGCTGTGTTCCCTCTCTCGCTGGCTGTCTCTCTGTCACATAAATAAATAAAATCTTTAGATAAAAAAAAAAAAAGATTCTCTCTCTCCCCCTGTGCTTTTCCCGCTGCTCTCTCTTTCTCTCTCTCAACTAAATAAATCAATCATTAAAGTTAAAAAAAGAAAGAAAGAAAAGGTCAAAATTAGGAGCGTGTTGCCCTGAAACTCCCCAAGATTTAATCTGATTTATCGCCGAATGCCGTTCATCCTCAGTCATCTAAATCAGCAGAAATCATTCATCCCTACGTTTCCCGTGTACATTTCCCGTGAGGCCTAAGGGACTCTACAGTTAGAGAAGACCTGCATGTATCGTCTTTATCACTTACAAGTTTAGCTCTTAATTAGGTATTAGTCTTTCTTTTTCAAACACAGACTATTCCCATGTTTGAAAAATCAACATTTTTAAACTCTCAGACACCTGCTTCCGTGAAGCAATAGCAGGCTTGCACTAGAACCAGATACGTATTTTGGCATTTAATGACCACTAATCCGAAATAGTATAAATTCAGAGGGGGCTGATTGGAACCTTTCTTCGCCAGAGCATCTAGGGTGCAGCTGGTATTATATCGCTTCATGTGCCCACATAGGCACCTTTTCCTAGCGTTATATTCCTATTGACTGTAACTCAGTTCTTGGTCCTTTTAATTTGGAGCCAGCGACCTCCTCCCAAAGAAAATCATGACTTAGACATTATTTGTACCCCTTTTGTGTTTTTCCCCTTGAAGTTCATTACTGACCTCGATGGCCTGCAGGTGAGCACCTGTGTGCCCGTCCTAGGGCTGCACACGACATCCCTGGTGAACTCGCAGCTGTAGCGATATTCTAATGCTCTTTCATCCTCGGCTGACCAAACTCGCTTCTGGTCCAGCAGCCTGAGCATCACCGGGGAGCTTGTTTGAAGGGCACAATCTTGGGTCTCACCCAGACCTACTGATTCAGAATCATTTTAGCAGGATTCCTCAGCCCAGTGACGTTAGCATTGTTTCAGCCTGCATGTTCCCCTCCAAGGTTCTCTTCTGTGGCCCACCTTCTACGCCATGGCAACAGTGTGGGGGGGGGAGGTCACAGGTGCTCGGAGGGAGGACCAGGTCCCTGCAATTCTCCCGAGATCTTATGTTTAACCTGCCGGTGACTTGGCGCCCCGCAGACATCCCTCTCATTCTCCGTTGGTCATATTAGCACCCAGCATCTGTGCAGATGGTTGAAAACCAGGTGACGCAGAAAGCACTTTTTCCCTTTGCTTCCAGACCTATGTCCCATCAAGGCTAGCATTAGTTTGTGTTTGCATTGTCCTCGAAAGCTGTGGCCAGTGGGTATTGCTGGAGTGATAAGGCTTTGCTGAGAAGGAAAGTGAATTCACTAGAAGGTTCCAGACGCACAATTGCCATTCTGAGTCTGGTTCTAAACCCTTCTTATGCTCAACACTCTTCTCACGAGTATGGCCGCGAGACAAGTGGATTTTGTTGTGAAAAGCTAGCACTTTGCCACTCACCAGCCCTCTGATCTGAAGGCAGATTTCTTCACCCTCTGGGCCTCAGTTTCTCCATCTGTAAATGCCAGCTGAGATCCTTTCTGGATCTGACATTTTGTCATTTACAAATAATACTGCCTTGCTGCTTCTGGACAACTGGACATCCTTTTTAAAGCTCTGCCTTTTTATTCTTTTATTCAATGCTGAGTGACCAGGGTTGAATTGATAGACGGACTAACACATTCAGGGTCGGGGAATCCCTCCTCAGAAGTGATATCGCAGTTCACTTAGCAGAGACGGAAATTCACGGCAGGTGACCGTCACCCTACAGCCTTCAATCACCAGACTAAGAGGTCACTTCTCCTGCTACCTTTTAAGAACTGGAATTTGCCATGGGTTTGAAGTTACTTCCCCAGCTGAACGGATGGCCTACGTATCACATAAATGCTGTGTTTGTTTTATTTTCTGGAAACAGGGTCAGAAAACCTGCACGTTTCTCACATCTTGCAGAAAGCAAAGATTGAAGTCAGCGAAGATGGAACCAAAGCTTCAGCAGCAACAAGTAAGAACTGGGTCGGGAGAGCCGGACTGTCACTCTCCCCGCCACTTAGCAATTATGTAGTGAACCTGGTCCCCCCCCCCCCCGCCCCCGGGCACTGTAGGTTGCCCCTCAGGTGACAGGAGTGAATTTAGTGAGGACCTGCCTGCTCAGGGCTCAGAGTCTGTGTCATTAAAGAAAGCCCCTCAGGGCGAGACATTCCTCCAGGACAAGAGTTGGCAAGCTCTTTCTGTAAAGAGCTCGGTAGTCTGTATTTTCTGCTTCGTGGGCCGTCCCGTCTCCACCCCCAGCTTCTCAACTCCCAGTAGCTGATAGGAGCCAAGGGGCGTGGCTGTGTTCCAATAAACCTTTATTTATAAAAACAGGACCTGACCCCTCAGACTCGGCCCCAGGGCAGGGGTTTGCTGATTCCTGCCCCAGGAAGGTTAAAGCATATTCTGAATTCTTATCGGCAGAAAAGCCCAATCTTCATATTGAAACCTAAAAGAACAGCAAGTATAGGATTGGAACTGGGCAGGCAGGTCTAGCTGGGACGAAGAAGGAGCAGGCGACTGTTGAATTAGGGCAGGACCGCTGTGCCGCCTTCTTCGATAACTAGAACATCCATGTCTGCTTTCTCCTCGTGGTTTACATAATGAAGGAGAAAAGAGAACAATCTTAGGTTGGTTTTCATACCCCCTAATTACCCATCTGAGATTGGGTGGGTAGATCTGGCCCAGCCCTGGACTCATAAAGGGAATATGAGTCCCAGCTCTGCTTGTAACTGGGTCACATATTTCCGGTCATTAAAGGGTACCATTTATGCTCCAAACCGACACTTTATTGCCTTTCTAGAATAAACATTGAATTTGTAATCCTTTAAAATAGCATCAGAAAAACAAAGACCTAGAATATGAGTACTTAGAATTTTTCAGATGCCTTTTGTCTCTTCTAGGTAATTATGAGTGAGAGCTGAATTTTGCCAGTTTTTGACCAATTTTGCCAATTAGTGTAACTGTTGGGACTGGCTCCGTAATTTGCAGGGCCCCTGTGCTAAATGTAGAGATGCAGCCCTTGTTAACACTTATTAAGAATCTGAAGTCAGCAGCAGCAGAGCACTGAACCGAGTGGGGGGTTCCCGTGAGTGGGACTGCCAGGCCACACGCCCAGGAAGCCGGCCCTGCTGGCTCAGTCACCAGGGCTGCTCCAGCAGTGGGCCACAGACAGGGGGCTTAGGCAGCAGAAGTTCATGTCCAACAGCTCTGGAGGCTGGACAGCCAAGATCAAGGGCTGCTTTCTCCCTGTGCCCTCACGTGGCCTTTGCTGTGTGCACCCACATCCCTCATGTCTCCTTCTCTTAAGGACACCAGTCCTATTGGATCAGGGCCCGGCCTTCGCAACCTCATTCAGACTTAAATACCTTGGGGGTCAGGGCTTCAGCGTAGGGATTTTGAGGGGGTACGGTTCAGTCCAGAAGACCTGCTAACCCTTGACTGCTTTTCAATAACCCTGGGTTGAGTGCTTTACCCCAACGTAGCTGCAGATGATTCCTTCGTGACATCAAGCCCAGTCATTAGTGCTTCCTGGGGTTTGAGGAAGAGCCCTGGGCCATCGAGTAAAGACTGGTGCAGTTTTATCCCCAGCACCTACCGTCCTGCAGGTCCCTGTCACAAGCTTCTGAAATCGAAGCCGCCACGGGTAAGCCCTGGCAGAGCGAGCGTGTCTAGGACTACGGGCTAAGGAAGTTTGCTTTCTGAGTCCAGCGTCTACACCAGCTAGGTTGAACAGCCCCATGGGGTAGTGGGTCCCAGATGAGAGGTCTCCGTTACCATGCAGAGGGGACCTACCAGAGGAAAAGGCACAGACAAAATGATTGAAAACTAAGCTGGGCCTTGATATTCCAGGAGGGATTTGGCGAGGCTAAAAGGACCAGGGGGCCTTCCTCAGCAAGGAGATGGTGTGAATAAAAAACAGCTAATAATAACAGTGAATACGCATTAGGTGTTTAAGTGACAGACACTGTTCTCAGAGCTTATAATATGGTTTATGTCTTTTAATCCTCATAAAAACCCTATGGAGTGAGTATATTTATTAGAGAAGCTGGTACCCGTGTAGACTGAAGGAGACACTGAGTGCAAAGGGCCTGGCCGATGGTAGGGGTTCGGTAAGTGGTGACCAGTGGGTCTCGTCTCACCTGGCCAGCCTATGGGACGGGCACTGTGTCCTCCAACTCCAGCATCGAAGATCCCTGCTGGCCTCACAGTGCGAGTACAACACATTTTCTTTTTCTTCCTGTAGCTGCGATCCTAATTGCAAGGTCGTCACCTCCGTGGTTTATAGTAGACAGACCTTTCCTGTTTTTCATCCGACATAATCCTACAGGTAAGCCACTCTTCCCTTCTGTTGTCCGCTAACCATTAGAATTCAGAGAGGTATATGGAGTCATGGTTAAACCCAGCCTCGCTTCTCTTAATTCGTCTCCCTTGTGTCAACAATTGCAAACACTTTGAATAATAGCACCGCCCACCTCGAAGAGGTAAGACAACCACGGCTGGCTGTGTTTAGAGTGTGATGGAATCTTCTGAACACTGATCTTAGGTCTGTTGGTTTGTTGGTTTTTAACATATGGAGAGCTCTGCAGCCCTTTTGGGGAATTTTGACAGCTGTTGATTTTTTGTCCACATTTTTGTAAGTGCAGTAGTTAAATTTTATAAGAAACTGCACGTCCTCAAGCTCTGTAAGCCCCCTCTATTGTTAACAGCCTGAGAATTGTTAATTCGATAGATCTTGGCTCCCTAAGTCATGGGTTCAAAGTTGCTCTGCCCTTTAACTTCATCTTTAAAATGTGAAGAACACTAGTTCTTACCTCTTAGTACAGTTATGAAGAATAAGTAAGATTGTCCTTAGACTCCGGGAAACAAACTGAGGGTTTCAGAGGGGAAGGGGGCTGGGGGGATGGGTTAGCCGGGGGATGGGTAGTAAGGAGGGCACGTATTGCATGGAGCACTGGGTGTTATATGCAGACAATGAATCATGGGACTTTACATCAAAAACTAATGATGTACTGCAGGGAGACTAACATAACATAATAATAATAATAATAAACCAAAAACATAAAAAAAAATAAAATGTATTGCTGGATTCAGTTAAAAAAAAAAAAAAAAAGATTGTCTTTGTGGAGAGGTTGGCCTCACGTTGGTCCAGAGTAGAAACTCATATATTTCAGCATCTACTCTGTTTTTTAATCAGTAACACAAGCTAGTTCTTATCCTTTTGTCTCATTGCATCTTTAATGTCATAATTCGTGTGCTCCTGCACCAAAGTCCAATATGGGAGTCTCAAGCCACACATGGCTATCTAACTTTAAGTTTTAATAATTAAAATGAAATATAATTTAAAATTCAGTTTCTTAGACTAGCCATGTTTCAAGGGCTCAATGGCCACATGCGACTAGTGGCTACCATATTGGACAATGAAAAGATAGACCGTTTCCATCACTGCAGAAAGTTCTAAGGGACAGCTCTGCTTGATCACAGGTTAATCGCAGCCTAGGGACTATCCCTTAAATACGCCTTCTGTCTTATTTTAAGAACTGGTTTTTAGAGTTATGCTTTGTTTCCTTCTAATTCTGTAGGTGCTGTCTTATTCATGGGGCAGATATACAAACCTTGAAGAGTGTACAAGAGAAACCATGCAAAGCAAAGGCTCCTTTGCGATGAAAACAAGACTCCTTTCCTACATCTTTCATAGTTCTGTTAAATATTTTTGTACATTACCTTCTTTTTCAAAACTAGTTCTTAGGAACAGAGACTCAATGATGCAAGCATTTCTGTTCTGGGATATATATTAAAGGGAAAAGGGGGCAGGACGGCTGGAACACTGTACTGACAAACGAATAGAAAGGCTTCAAAATGTCTAAAAAATCCTTTAAACTACTGAGCTAACCCTCTTGAGTATTTACTGTCCAGTTCAGGAGTTTTGTTTTGTTTTGTTTACACGTGTGGCATTTCAGAAGAAATTGAATCAGTGTGACGGGGAAAAAATTTTTAAAAATTTAAAAAAAAAATGCAACAACCCATTTTATGGTAGCTTTTACTTTTTTATGAAAAAAAATATTATTGGCCTTTTTAATTCTTTTGTTTTGGTCCCATCCAAAGTCTTGATAGTAAGCATTATTTCGGGGGTAGAAATAGTGAGATCTCTAGCCTCTTTGGGTATTTTTGTTGTTGTCGTTGTTTTCTATAATGCATGTATTCACTAAAATAAAGTCTAAAAAATGAATGTCTTGCTAGACAAGGTTTGCTGTTGTGCAGTGTGCCTGTCACTACTGGTCTGTACTCTTTGGATTTGCATTTTTGTATTTTGTACAAAGTAAAAAATAAAGTGTTATGAGTAGTAAAAAAAAAAAAAAAAAGCCATTTCTCTCTGATTGAAAATACAACAAAAGAAACAGAGCCTTTTAAAAATACTTTAACTTCTTCTACGAAACCTTTGCCCTTGGGCCCGCAGCAGAGAAGCCAAGGCCCCTGGCCGTCTCCTCTTTTCCTGTAACACTGGCAATCAAACACTGTCCCTTGCTTCACCACCTCTCTGCTTATAAGTCACCGCCAAGGAGTAGAGGAGGGCGCAGGAGGGCAATCCCAGCCCTCGTCTCAGCAGGGGCTCGCTGGCGGCAGGATTCAGAGTGTTCCCAGCAAAGAGTAGGGTTTTACAGCAAGTGCACATGGAAGGTGCTGGGTCCTGAGACAGTTTGAACTCAGCGTGAACGGTGCATGTTTCATTTTCAGTGATCAGCCAGAGTGTTTGTTTCCTGCTAGGACAAGATTTTTTGTTCTGTTCTGTTTTGTTTTTGGAGAACTGCTCACAATTTTTTATTTGCCTGGTTTGTTGTCCTTATTGCTTTACTAATTTCCTAAAGGTCTGAGTCATCTAAATCAGAATGGTTTAAAATATGTATCAAAACTTAAAAACATTTTTTTTAAAAAACCCATGAGCTCTACTCATCACTCTTTATACATTAAAACTTTACATCCAACACTCCAACAATTTGCCATCTGTGATTCTTATTTGTCAAGTGGGCTGAGCTTTGCCATTTGCAACTATTTAAGCACGGATGCTTTGGTTAGCCAAGAGAGAAAGGAAGAAGGAGTAATTGCTTTCCTTAATTAAGAGTAAATGCCAAAAATGTATTTTGAAGGGTTAACACAGATTACTTGTACTCTAGCAAACATGCTAGCATAGTTACTAATGCCTTTTAGAGCCAGTTTTACTCATTTTCTGATGTTTTGGTCCCATTCTGTTATATTATTTTGAGTAGTTTGAGATAGAAATAGCGTTAGCACTGATCCAAGAATTATACACCCCATTTATTCATTTGGGCACCTGCTGGGTACCAAGTATTAGAGGGTACAGAGTTTATAAATATGTCCTTTCCCCAAATAAGTTAATCATGGAAGGGAGAGCGTGAATTCTAGGTAGGCCAAATACCTAATTGGTGTAAATGTATTTACAAGATATGCAAGTAGGACCAAGAAGGAATTAATCCAAGAGAGAAGCCTAAAAGTGACTACAGGGCCAAGACTAGATCCCTGAGCTCTTGGCTCCAGCAGTGCTCATTCCAGAAAAGACCAGGACAGTTTGCTTTGCTTTTTTTTTTTTCCCCCAAGTAAGCTCCACACCCAGCGTAGAGCCCAGCACAGTGCTATAAAACCCACAACCCCGAGATCAAGACCTGAGCTGTGAGATCAAGAGTCAGATGCCCAACGGACTGAGCCACCCAGGTGCCCCAAGACTTTGCTTTTCTAATATGACCTAGTCGAGTGGCCCTGTTGTGTGTTACAGATATTTTGCTCCCCCAAAATAGAAATTGGTCACATTTTACTGAGCACATTAAATTTCAAAGTATCTGGTCCCATTTCTGAATGCCTCTTCAGTATATTAGATAGTAAAGTTTCAAATTTATGACCTATAGAACTTGGAAGAATCGTAATATCAAGATTCCTGGACTACCTCTGTTTCACTTGAACTTCCCAGCTTATCTTTAGCCCTTTCTTACCTGTCAGCACCCAGATTCTGACCTGACCCTGGCAGTTTCCAGAACTTATTGAGAATCTCTGGACTGGGGGAAATTTCTTCTCAAATTATTACTTTTATATAAGTCAACTTTTATCTTTGGATACACTTCAGTCAATGAGTCTATAGGCCTTGTCTTCAAAAAGATAAAATTTAGAAAAACTCCTTTACTTGAGGGAAACTGAAATAAACTTAAGATATGGAGATTGCCACAAAAAATCGCAGACCTGTCATAAAAGATCACGTTTGCTGTGATACTGTGATTTTTTTTAAAGATTTTATTTATTTGAGAGAGAGACAGAGAGCTTAAGGGGGGTGGGCAGAGAGAGAGGGACAAGCAGACTCCCCACTGAACGCAGAGCCACACGCGGGTCTCAATCCCAGGACCCTGAGACCATGACCTGAGCCTTAGGTGACTGAGCCACCCAGGAGCCCCAATATTGTGATTTATAATAAGAGATATGTATTTGGTTTTCATCCCCATTTCTGGCACAGAGCTCCCCAAACTCTTGGAATTTACAAAGTGATAGCTATAAAGGTCTCTTTTGTTAATGTTGATGGGGTATCTTTTGGCCAAACTAGGCAAGCATCCGGAGAGCTTGGTCATGGGAGGGAGCCATGGAGGTTACAAGGCATCTACCTAATTCCAAGCCCTCACCTACACACGTGTGTGTGTTTTCACAGAAGGCAGACCAGCGGTAACCTGGACTGCCAGCCAGGGCTAGATCTGGTGGGCTGGCCAGGGTATCCTCCAAAGAGACACCTGAGAGCCTTGATGGCTACAGAAGGAGGCTGGTTGCTAGGAGACCCAACCATGTGATTGGAGGGCTGAAACTTTCAGCTCCACCCCGCTGACCTCTGGGAAGGGGAGAAGGGCTAGAGGTTGAATCAATGGCCAGTGGCCAAATGATTTAATTGACTATGTCTTTGTAATGAAGCCTTCATAAAAATCCGAAGGACAGGTTCAGAGAGCTTCTGGGTCAATGAGCACTGGGGGATTTGTATGAGCGGTGCATTAGCGAGGGCAGGGAAGCTCCTCGCCCTTCCCCAGACCTTGCCCTACGGATCTTTTCCATCTGGCTGTTCCTGAGTTATAACCTTTTATAAACCATCAATCCAGTACGTAAGAGGTTTTTCTGAGTTCTGTGGCTCACTCTAGCAAGTTAATAGAACTCAAGGAGGGGGTCCTGGGATCCTTTAATTTATAGCCAAAGGGTCAAAAGGAGAGGTGACAACCTGGGTGCCAATCGGCATCTGAAGTTTGGGGGGGTGGGGGTTGGCAGCCTTGTGGGCCTGAGCCCTTAACTGGTGAGATGTGATACTCCCTTTCAGTAGATGATATTAGATTTGAAGTGAATTGTAGGATATCCAGCTGGTGTCTGAGTATTTGTGGTGCGGGGACAAAAAACCCCACACATTGGAATTGGGTGTCAGAATCTTTATTTGCTATGTATGTAGACATTTGAACAAACAATTTATCATATAGATTAGATGTCACATTGAGTTTGGGTAAGAGACGGGCTGCAATTTTCCTAAAGTAACAAAATGGTAGACCTATGGAACCGAGGCCAACAACCAGTAAAATCCCTCTTTGACACTTAATGAAATGAGGATTTTTCCATTCTGCCCGAGACACAACGGGAAAAAAGAGTAGGCACTGACCCAAATAAGTCGAAAGTTCTATGTCTTACTGGCCTTTGAGTCTTTGTCCTAAAAAGGAGATGACAAGTAACTTGAAAAAAATGCCAATCGTAAGACACAAGGGAGTGACTTTTGTCCCAGTAACTCTTTGTTTTTCTGAACGTGAAAAACTGAATGACCTATGAGCTCCACATTAAGGGGTCTAAGAAATTGAAGAGGGAGGAGCGGGGATTTGCCCTGAGCCCGCAGAGTAGCAAACACCACTTCCTAGGACTGGTCATCCGGGGGCTGCCTGGGGAAAGGCGCAGACCCGGTTCACTGACTGGTGGAGGACTTCTCTGTCCTTGGCCTCCCATGACCGCTGAGAGACCCCGTGTACCACCAAGAATCCACGTCAGGCCACCCAAGAGTGGAAGACGCCGCGGCTCTAAAGCCCATTTCTTCTGAGATTCCCCAGCTGCCCCTTTGACCCTCTCCCAAATCTTGAAGAAAAAAAAGATACAGATGTGATTTAAAGGGAAATTTGCTAAATGAGAAATCGCTGTTCTACAGGATAACAGGTACGTTATTAGTGTTTGCAGATTAAATTACTGAATATGAGGTACCGCAATGGAAGTGAGTTTTTAGATTTCTCAGCACATACCTCCTTCATCTGAAGTTTATAAGCCCAGCCACCCACGGTAAAGATAAGGGTAGCAGGCCTTTGCACTTGTCCTTCGTGGACAAGGGAACAATGCGAGCACCCACGGCGGAGTCCCAGGGGCAGGTTGTCAGGAGCCCGAGGGGGAGCACGGCCAGTCTGGTTAATCTGAGGATGATCAGCTGATTTCATTTTACCGTATTTGTCTTATTAACTGTATTGCCTGCTGATAGATACTCCGGCTCTGGCTGATTTGGCCGGCTGGGTAGACGCTGAGCAGTAGTGTACGTGGAGGAAGTGTCTTCGGCAAGTCAGGCAATTGCTCTGATTAGAAATCGTCTTCTCTAGCACTCAGTGACCTCATTACTCATCTCTTCTGCAAAACTCATTAGAACAAGCTCATTAGTTCATTTGACAATTTTAATATATAACAGATGTGGTAGAAAGGTATTCTGCAAATAATTAAATAATGGAGTTCTTCCTCAGTTGAAGGGGGGATGACGTTAATGTTTTTAATTTTCTTAATTGATTTTCTCCCAGAAATTTTTCTTACAACTATTAGTCTTCTGTTGTGAGGGAGCACTAACAGGCAGCCAGATACCTGAATGAGAACAAATGAGTGTTAGTGGACAGCACAGCCCCTACCAACGTCAAAACTGCTGTCTTTTTTCAGGAGCATGTGTGCTTGTGATTATAATTTTTGATGGCATGAATTTTCTGCTAGGGGGGAAAAAAAACTTGTTCTTAGTTTGCAAGGTGGGATTTAATCTAACAATCATTCTTTGGTATTCTACAGAGAGAAGCATGGCTTCCAAGTGCTCTGATAGCCAGCCAAAGTTATAAGACTCAGCTCTGGGTCCTCGGGGACAATGGTAGAGGGGCTTGATAAACTAGGTTTAGAGAAGACACCGGGGTCAACTGAAGAGAGGAGAAAACCAAGTGGGCTAGGGATAACAGACATTACTTGCATGCTGCCAGCTGGGCCTCCTCAGTGGGCACCCCTCAGCTGGGGAGAGCTGTGAGCTGGTCCCCCACATGGGAAGAATGTCCACATCTGGTTTTGTAAATGGTCAAGATGCACAGTAAGATTCCCTTGAGTCTGCAATGCAGCTTCTGTTGCAAAAAAAAAAGGGGGGGGGACGAATAGCAAGAAGGGGCCAGTAAAAGTCTTTAAAAGTTTTATCTATGGCAACCCTACAACCTTCCCTCTTTTCAGGAAATAGGAAAGAGCTCGAACAGCCATACCTTGGCATCATAGGTGAATTGCTCACGTCTCCCTTAACATCCTAAGGGACAAAGTGAGCCAGATTCTGCAATCACGGTCATAGGATATTAGAGCTCTAAGAAGCCTCAAAAAGTCAGTTTTCACCGAAATCCTTTGCCCTATACATCTCTCCTTCCTGTATAGGGAGAAAAGTGTTCTCCACAGTGGGCACAGTGCAGACTTAACTATGACGTAGGATTACCACACCACCTTGTGGCCAAAATCTAAAAAAATGTGAACACACACAGAAACAGCTCCTATTTGTTCCATTCTTACTCGGAAGGTAGAGTTTCTAGTAATAGTTCACTTTCTCATGACCACATAAAACACTTCGAGAATACGGTTTCCTGTTTTATACATGCATATCATAAAAACAGTATGGACTAAGAATAAGGCTTATGTAATTGAGTCTTTAGACCTCAATCATGCATTTTTGGCTCAATGTTCTACTTTGGGCTTAGGGAACTAGCGAGTGGGAAATGGTGGGAAAGAACGTCAGAATTTCAAAGTAAATGACTTTAACATCTTTCAGTGGTGCCGGGCCAACCTCAAGTATTCGTGCTACTGTATTTCTCCAACTTCTTTATGGTCATAATGACTGTCTTCTCACATGAATCAGACATTAGTGAAAAAGGCAGTCCTCCACATGGTCAGAGTACTCTTGGACACACGTTCCTTTGACAACATCCTCACACTCACGTTCCTCTTGCCCACACATCAAATTTCCACAGTGTTTATTGGTACTTATATGGCAAATTTATCTAGAGGTTGACTCCAAGTTTCAAGCAATTTCATATGGAACTGCAAAAATATGTGTTTTATTTTCTACATTCCAGCCCATCATAGTTTAGTGGGTGCTTTTTAAAAGTAGAACTTAAATTCAGAGAAGACTTTACTTAAAACTATGTTGAGATCACTTTCTTCATAAGGGATTTGGATCTACTTGCAAAGTAGCTTTTATGAACTGGAGTTAGATTTGTCCCACATGTAAATCTAGAAGCATTTGAGGTTCAGAAGCTTGAAAACCAAAGGATGAGGATAGTTTCCCTCCAACCTTGTAGGATAAGGTCCTGCAAAATGCCCTGAACAGGAGAAAACTGGGATCGCATTTTCAGCACTACTTGTGGGGGAAATGAAGGACTACTAAGTTTGCAACTGAATTCTCCGAAGACCTTTGGAAAAAATGTCCACCTAAAATAAGATTAGAGTAATAGTCTAGCTAAACCTGACATTTTGCACATACTGGGTAAGTGGCTGGAGGACATTTACTCTCTTTTGCTTCTCAGAAACTATGATCTCTCTTCTTTGGTGTCCAGGAGATGCTTATCAAATTACATTTGCTTGTGGATGATACACCTAATTGTGGCATTTTTTTACTACTGGGTTTGGCCCTCTATCCCTGTGTTCAAGTGTTAGAGGAGTTCAGAGTTAATTCTCAAAAGAAAGGTGAAATCATTTAACCTACCAATATGGACAATTAGGTAGTTCTCAAACTTCCCCCTCTGAAAACAGCCTCTGTTTACCTGTGATAGCTGAAAGCCCCTTACATATGACAAGACTCACACTTCCCTGACCAGTCTCAGGAAAGGGGTTCCAAAGGTCCCCTTTATTGTCCTTTATAAGAAGATTTTATGGCAAGCCTTTTGCCTCCTTGCATCCAAGAAAGCAAGATGGGTCACCAGCAGCTCTATGGGAGCCTGGAAAACTCAGCTGGGGATCTCGTGCTGATCCGGAAATATGGCCCCAGTGTGTGCCGCCAGTGTCTCCATCAGTAAAAGGATGCAGGCTTCAGAAAGCTGGATTAAGTGAACTCCCCTGAGTGGTTCATCCAAGATTATCTACCTTAATGCTAGCTCTTTGAACATAAAAATATTTCAATTAAAAAAAAGACTTTATGGCAAAAGTGCTGTCAGGTGTTTGGTTTTTTTTTTTTTAAGATTTTTATTTATGTATTTTTTTTTTTTTTTATTCATTTATTTGCTAGAGAGAAAGTGCACAAGCAGGCCAAGCAGCAGGCAGAGGGAGAAGCAGGCTCCCCACTGAGCAAGGAGCCCGAGGCAGGGCTCAATCCTAGGACCCTGGGATCATGACCTGAGCTGAAGGCAGCCACTTAACTGACTGAGCCACCTAGGCATCCGGGTGCTGTCACTTTTAACATTTCTATTCTCAACTCCCAAGTCCCATTTTTCTTGTTAACGCCTGAGAGTGACTACTGACAAATTCAAACTAAAAATTATCACTATTGCCAAAGAGCTAAAAAGAAACAAAGAATTTGCAGTTGGGAGGATTACTGAATTCGACACAAAGGATTGAAGAACCAGAAGGACATACTCTTAAGATCTGTCCTCTAGAAACTGAATGTGTCACAGTAAAATACTTAGAACAGTGTTTGGTACACAATGACTATGATTATGATTATAGAATACTAAATTGATAAATACATACCTTATTTTTCCATTAACATTGATAAATTTGTATTTTTCAGTTAGCTGCTTTTGGCCTTCTTTTAAGAGCATAAAGTTTATCTTGTTATTTGTTTTACGGAAATTAAATAACTATGAGATAAATTAGTATACAGAATTTTAAACCCAGACAGAATGTAGGGGACATGTATTACCCATCTAACTGTAACAAGCTGCATTTTTACATTTCTAAAGGTTAAGACTTATCACTATTTTAGCTAAAATCCTATTAAAGGGACAAAGTTCACCAACCTGGGTATATCAAATTAAACTACAATAAAATCTTCCGAGAAAGAGTGACTTTTTATTGGTATGAAAGTTCACATAAAACACACATACAAATTATGGTGATACCTCAAAGCTAGCCGGGAATAAAGTGGACCTAACTATACATGTTAAATAAAATAATAAAATCAAGGACTTCAGAAAAACCTTACTGGAAAAGTATCCAAAAAAGACTTCTGACAAAACAAAAAAAGAAAAAGAAAAAAATCAATGACCTGATAAATACTGGCTTAATTTTAGGAACTCATTATGAGAAGTAAGACCTATTTCTTTACAATTTGAAAAATGTCCAGCTTTCAACATCTTTGATATTTATCTCATTCTCTGGCTCACAAATTTCGGGTTGCCACAATTTTGGCAGGTTAGCTGGCAGTGATAGTCTTTTCTCTTCTTAAATTCTCTTTGGGCTTGGAATAGTCCCAGGGCCGTCTGTTCTCAGTGAACCCATAGAGTTTCCTAAGTGCCACTCGAGCCGCTTCTTCTTCTGCAACCAGCACTGTTTCCCCAGGTCCTTCTGCAATCAACTTTTTATCACTAGAAAAAAGCCAAGAGTAATCTGAAATTACCCATGATCATAAGACACATCCACAATCAGTTATGGTTTCTAAATCTTGTTTTGGCAAAACATCTACCAGAAGTAACACAAGAGCTTTGGATCTAGTATCTTTTGAAAATTAACTAGTTTTGTTGCAAAGTCATTATATATAGTAGTTAGAAAAGAAATACTTACATTTCCATACAAATATAAACAACTCACTAGGTCCAATATTTTTCAAATCAAAAAACCAAGGCACATCTAAGTAAGTATGGGTGTGTTCTGTTGTTGTTGATGATGGAAGAATTTAAAGAATATATAAAAATCTTGCTATAAAAAAAACCTGAAACTATTAAAAATATTCAAGGAAAATAAAACTACATTATTTTTAATTCATCTTGAATCTGTGATATGAGGAAAAATTTGATGGAAAAAACCTGTGCCTTTCTGGTTTCTCATCTAAACTTTAAAACAAATGAGAAATCAGTTCAGTATCTTAAAAGAGCTTTAGATCTTTAAAACTAGCTATGATTTAAAACATTATTTTATATATTATAATCCAATCTAATTTATTCCCAAAGATACTGAGGTAGCACAGGGAACCCTCAAGGCTATCAGTGTTCTAGTAAAGCCAAATTAAACAAAAATGGGTATTCCTGCTTTACTGATATTTCTATTATGAAAACTAGCAAACTCTTCTCCAAAAATGTAAAACTGTTCCCACAGGGAGGAAAGGACGTGCACTGAACAAGTGTGGTATGGATGTCTCAATTACATTTAACTACTTCCTGAAACTTCCTGACCCCAAACTTTACTAACTAAAAAAAGCATCTCAGAAAATCTCATGAACAGCAACTCCACTTAGTAGCTCGGATTCAAAATAAGTTGACTTGAAGCTAAAGAAGACTAGCACCAAACTTAAGAAAAATGAGCAAAACTATGCAGGAAAAAGAGAAACAATATGGAAGGAATTTGCTAAGAACCCTTCGCTATGGTAGTAATTTGAAATGAAACAAAGGTTAATCATATAGGTTAAACCTGACAGTAGTAACTCTACACATACGTATCTGCAATAGTATGGCAGAGAGAAAATCATCTAAATGAATTTCAAGCACAAAATGTTTATCATGTTTCTAGTCCAACGATGGTCTTAGTGTATCACTGACTGTTTTTTAAAATACCATTATATGAAATCTAGGAAAAAACTAAATAAATCTACTACCCAATGACGACCACCGTTAGTAATAGGGCAAACTGCTTTGTTTAAAAATAAGAGATCATTCTTCAAAATTTCCGTGTGTCACTAGAAATCCTTTAAAAACATCACCTGTCCTAGCTGTACTATATTCTATCATGTGCATTTGTTATTTCCCTATAACTGAATACCAAAGTTATTTCTAATTTTTTTTTTAAAAGATTTTTTATTTATTTATTTGACAGAGACAGAGACAGCCAGCGAGAGAAGGAACACAAGCAGGGGGAGTGGGAGAGGAAGAAGCAGGCTCATAGCAGAGGAGCCTGACGTGGGGCTCGATCCCATGACGCCGGGATCACGCCCTGAGCCGAAGGCAGGCGCTTAACCACTGTGCCACCCAGGCACCCCTATTTCTAATTTTCTAATAGAAAAAATGCTATTAGTTAACAACTGTTTACTGACTACCATGTCCTAGGAACTGTTCTAGGTATGGGGTATGAAGGGTAAACAACAAATGAACACCTTTGTTTACAGATTTCTGATGCAACCTGGAGAGAACACCCAAAGTGAGAATACCAAACCAAAGGATGTGAAGAATTTAAAGACTCTTGGTGTTTTGGTCAAAATTACTGACAGAAATACTGTACATCTCTTTTCTTCTACTAGGAATATATGAATTGCTGATAAAGGATGTGTTTAAGACTTACCAAGCTAATAAGCAAGAGAGTACCTCATCATTTTACTTTGCATTCCAATTAAAACTAAAGTTGAAACTTTTTACAACATTGTCCATTTTCTCCTTTATGATGTCTTCCATTGCCTTTAACCTATAAAATCCTACATCATATAAAGATCAGAAAAATACTGACCTCAATTTTAATCTAGGTTTCTTAAATATTCAATCAGTGTGAGGCAAGCTAACTGCTTACTAACAAAACTAAAACATTCTCAATGTGGGCTGATTTATGTATTTTGATGGACAACTAAGCCCTTCCTTTTCAGGTCCTAGGCTCAGTTGAAATTGTACAAGTGTGGATTACGGGTAAATAAATCTCTAACACTCACGAATCAGAACTTATATTTTTCTACAGAAATATTTAGATTAACATGAAATTCTTATTCATTAAAATGAATGGAATTCTACACTGTACAGCTGGTTGACAACAGCTACTATTAGCAGACCACAGATTACTGACCTTCCCCTAAGACTGACCAGCAAGAAAGGAAGCAGTAAATCAATAATCATGGGAATGAGATTTTTTAAATCTGTTAATGCAATCAGAGCTTTATATTAAGGAATGTGAGAAGTCAGTTGTTAAGGCTTCCAATCAATGTTATGAAGTTAAGATTAAAATTTTACTAACCAGTATAAGCCAACAAAAAACACAGGCAAAGCCGTGGTGCTTCCAGACTGCCTGGTAAGTCTAGATTCAGGAGCTGAAACATTCCTTTTCTTCAATTCTTCTACCAGTAACCCCATGGGATTTATTATCTTCCAAATCTCAAAGAGTTCTTTTCCAGTCATCTGAGTAATTAAGAAGTCCTGCATATAAAAATACAATTTATACATTTAAAGTAGTATAAAGGAAATAAGGACCATATTCAAAGTACACATTTAACAGAATTTAAAAACTTAATGGGAACTGAAAAAGACAAAATGTACTATTCCTTTTCATATACATAGTGTTTCATGTAAGTTTGATTATAAAAATCACAGTTGTTGCAGATGACATGATCTCTGTGGCAAGAGAACTCAAAAGATTCCACCAATACACAAGTTCAGTAAAGTCTCAGGATACAAAATCAACGTCCCAAAATCTGTTGCATTTTTACACACCAATAATGAAGCAGCAGAAAGAGAAATCAAGGAATAGATCCCAATTACAATTTCACCATAAGATATCTAGGAATAAACTTTTTTTTTTTAAAAGGTTTTATTTATTTGTCAGAGAGAGAGAGCATGCACACAAGCAGGGGGAGCAGCAGGTAGAGGGAGAAGCAGACTCCCTGCTGAGCAAGGAGCCCAATGTGAGACTTGATCCCAGGAGCCTGGGATCATGACCTGGGCCGAAGCCAGCCGCTTAACCAACTGAGCCATCCAGGCGTCCCTATCTAGGAATAAACTTAACCAAAGAGGTAAAAGATCTGTACTCTGAAAACTACAGAACATTATGAAAGAAATTGAAGGTGACACAAAGAAATGGAAAAACATTCTATGTTCATGGACTGGAAGATCAAATACTGTTAAAATGTCTATACTACCCAAAGCACTCTACACATTCAATATAATCCCTATCAAAATACAACCAGCATTTTAGACAGAACAATCCTAAAATTATATGGAACCACAAAAGACCCAAATAGCCAAAGCAGTTTTAAAAAAGAAAAGCAAAGCTGCAGGCATCACATATCTGGACTTCAAGTTATATTACAAAGCTATAGTGATCAAGACAGTATGGTACGGGGCACCTGGGTGGTGTGGTCAGTTAAGCATTTGACTCTTGATTTCAGCTCAGGTCATGATCTCAGGGTTATGAGATCAAGCCCAGTGTCAGGCTCTGTGCTGGGTATGGAGCCTGCTTAAGATTCTCTCTCTCTCTTTCCCTCTGCCCCTCCTCATCCCAAAAATAAAATTAAAATAAAATAAATAAAAAATTTAAAAATAATAATGAAATTAATTAATTAAAAAAACAGTACAGTACTGGTACAAAAACACACATAGATCCATGGAACAGAATAGACAACTCAGAAAGGGACCCACAACCATATATGGTCAACTAATTTTGACAAAGCAGGAAAGAATATCCATTGGAAAAAAGACAGTTTCTTCAACAAATGGTGTTGGGAAAACTGGAGAGCAACATGTGAAAGAATGAAACTGGACCACCTTCTTACACCATACACAAAAATAAATTCAAAATGGATGAAAGACCTAAATGTGAGACAGGAAACCATCAAAATCCTAGAAGTGAACACAGGCAGCAACCTCTTTGACATAGGCTATAGCAAATTCTTACTAGACACATCTCTGGAGGCAAAGGAAACAAAAGCAAAAATGAACTACTGGGACCTCATCAAGACAAAAAGCTTCTGCACAACAAAGGAAACAATCAACAAAACTGAAAGGCAGCCTTTAGCATGGGAGAAGATATTTGCAAATGACATATCTGACAAAGGGTTAGTATCCAGAATCTATAAAGAACTTATCAAACTCAACACACAAAAACCAAATAATCCAGTCAAGAAATGGGCAGAACACATGAATAGGCATTTTTCCAAAGAAGACATACAGACACACGAAGGCCAACAGACACATGAAAATATGCTCAACATCACACATCATCAGGGAAGTACAAATCAAAACTACGAGATACCACCTCACACCAGTCAGAAGGGCTAAAATTAACAACACAGGAAACAACGGAAGTTGGCAAGGTTGCAGAGAAAGGGCAACCCTCTTACACTGTTGGTGGGAATGTGACCTGGTGCAGACACTCTGGAGAACAGTATGGTGGTTCCTCAAAATGTTAAAAATAGAATTACCCTATGACTTAGCAACTACACTACTAGGTATTTACTCAAAACCAAACAAAAATACTGATTCAAGGGACACGTGCATCCCGACATTTATAGTAGCATTATCAACAGTAGCCAAATTATGGAAAGAGCCCAAATGTCCATCAACTGATGAATGGATAAAGTGGTAACACACACACACACACACACACACACACACACACACAGAGGAATATTACTCAGCCATAAAAAAGAATGAAATCTTGCCATTTGCAATGACGTGGATGGAGCTAGAGGGTATTATGTTAAGAAAAATAAGTCAGAAAAAGACAAACACAAAATGATTTCACTCATATTTGGAATTTAAGAAATGAAACCTAAACCTGGGCAAAAAAAAAAAGAGAGCGGCAAACCATGAAACAGACTCTTAACTACAATAAACAAACAGGGCTGCTGGAAGGGGGTGGTAGGCAGAGGGGTAGGTTAAATGGGTGATGGGTATTAAGGAGTATACTTGTTGTGATGAGCAGTATGTGTTATATGGAAGTGATAAATCACTAAATTCTACTCTTAAAAACTAATATTACACTAAATATTAACTAAATGGAACTTAAATAAAAACTTGGAAAAAGGGGCGCCTGGGTGGCACAGCGGTTAAGCGTCTGCCTTCAGCTCAGGGCGTGATCCCGGCGTTATGGGATCGAGCCCCACATCAGGCTCCTCCGCTATGAGCCTGCTTCTTCCTCTCCCACTCCCCCTGCTTGTGTTCCCTCTCTCGCTGGCTGTCTCTATCTCTGTCGAATAAATAAATAAAATCTTAAAAAAAAAAAAAAAAAAAAAAAAAAACTTGGAAAAAAAAAAACAACAAACCAAAATTCATAGTTGAAGGTAAAATCTTATAACTTAGACTCCTGGTTTCGGCTCAGGGTAATCTCAGGGCTGTGAGATCCAGCTCTGCACAAGGCTCCACACTCGGCACGGAGTCTGCTTAGGACTCTCTCCCTCTCCCTCCGCCTGCCCCCCAGCGTGCACCACGCACGTGTGCACGCACACACACTCTCTCAAAAAAATAAATCTTAAAAAAAAAAGCTTTAGGTCCTTCTCAGAATTTGGTAGGGAGAAAAATTCACAGCTCACCTTACAAAGAAATGAATTACAAAAAAATTTTTCCTTCTCTCCACCTCAAGCAGGTCCAGGTATGTGCAATTAAGCATTACCTACCCTGATGAAAAGAGCGGTCCTCTCAGGGCCACTGCTCTGTAGCAGGGCTCCAATCACTGCAAAGAAAGTCCGCTGTAAAACAGGCGGGAGAACTGGAAATTCTGCACTCAGTGTTAACTGCTCCACAGCCAAGTTTCTGGCCACGTGACACACCACTTCCTCACCGGTGAGAAAGTCAACAAGACTTTTAATGCCTTCACTGGGCAAGTCTGGGTAAGCATCCTTAAGAAACTGTGTGAGGCAAGTTTCTGAAAAAGATGTCCCTTGCTCAGAGAGTTCCTGATTATCTTTAAGATTCAGAAGAACAGCTTCTTTCTCTATTCCAAGGTTTTGGCGCTTGGCCTCCTCACTTTTAATATAGCAGCTATTAACAAATGCAGTTTTGAGAAGATCTAAGGAAAAGGTTTCCTGTAACCGATGTCCAAATGCTTGTATTTCAGCATGGTAATCCCAGTTGGGCTTCTCTGAACTGAAAATCCAAAAGAGAAGACAGTAAGCAATAGTAAAGAGAACAAGATGTTACAATGACGTGAAAACTTTAATTGTGATGCAATTTTATTGATTATGTAAGGGAAATTTTAAAAAGACTGAGTTTCATTTTAACACCACGCTTTGATTTTCTGAAAGTAAAATTTAAGTCAGATGATTCCTTGTGCTTCTTTGCTATATACACTGGTGGATTCATTTTCCCTTGGAGCCAACTGCCACATTAAAGTTCTTCAACATCAGAGACTAAGCCATTAACCTACCTTTTAGATTCTTTATTTCTGCTATAACCACGGAATTATGCTTTATACCTAGGTATGAAATAGGAATTATAATTTCGCAGGTTCAAGCTCTAAACAATAAGTACACTATATTTATCTCTTACTTTATTAAGTTTTAAAAACACCCATTTAAGTTAGCATCTAAATAATCTAGTATCATTAAAAGTAGGTTAAAAGTTCATAATCATTCCCAAGAACAGCTAAAAGGTCTTTTTAAAAAAAGACAATAAAATCCAAATAAAACTCTTTTAAGTAAAAATGGATAGGAAAATATAAAGATCTTGGTTGTTAAGTCATAGAATGTATATTAACCTATATAATCCTTAGTTGTTTCCAACTATAAAAGCCAAAAGTGACTAACCTCACAATAATCAAAGAAACATGAATTAGAGATACTATTTTCTGCTTATTAGGAAAATAACTTGCTTGTTTGGGTTTTTTAAAGATTTTACTTACGGGTGCCTGGGTGGCTCAGTCAGTTAAGCATCTGCCTTTAGCCCAGGTCACGATCTTGGAGTCCTGGGATCAAACCCCAAGTTGGGATCCCTGCTCAGTGGGGAGTCTGCTTCTCACTCTCCCTCTGCCCCCCACCCCCCGCTTGTGCTTGCTCTCTCTCTCTCTCTCCCCCTCATAAATAAAATCTTAAAAAAAAAAAAAAAGATTTTACTTATTTGACAGAAAGAGCAGCGGGAACAGCAGAGGGAGACGGAGAAGCAGGCTCCCCACTAAGCAGGGAGCCTCATGCAGGGCTCCACCCCAGGACCCTGGGCTCATGACTTGAGCCAAAGGCAGACGCTTAACCAACTGGGCCACCCAGTCGCCCCTGTTTTGAACGAGTATAGAATATAAACACTGACAGATGTATAAATTGGTTCAGCTTTGGGGGGGGGGTGCAATATTAAGGCAGCTATCAAAATTTCATACTAAATCTCCCCAAGGACTAATAACTTCAAAGCTAGTCGCTGTTCCAACGGTTCTAACAGAGATAATAAGGAACTGACGTACCTACAAATGGAATCAAAAGAGTGAGAGACATCTATTTTACATCGCCACGACTACATGTCAAAGTCACATTACTAGAGAAAAAGATTCAAGACCTCAGGTATTGATCTCATTTGGAGCTATAAAGATGTCTTTCTCTGCTAGACTACTGGACTTCTTTGCCAAGTTACTGCCAGACACTGCTGGAACAAGATTAAGAAGGAACAAGATTATTTGAGGGAAAAAAAACCTAAAGCTCAACTGTTTTCCTTTTATTCTGGCAAGCAGACTTGTAGTTGCATGTCCCTAAAATACTGTGGAATGTTTTTCCCCCTCTTATCGGTCTTACCCAAGAATTCTCAGCCATTACCACACAGGGACTACAACCCCAAGCCCACAGAAAGGTTGGCCTCACCAGGCCTCATTTCTCACAACTCAACCGACAGGCAAGAGTTCCGAAGCGTCGGGGGCAGACCCGTGTTCCACACCGAGGCAGGAAATTCATTCCTTGTGCCTCAGCCCACGCGTCCACTTTCCACCCGTGTCTCTACCGCAAACGTCCTAGACTCAAACCAGGCGCGCTTTAGCGACGAGCAACCCTCCCAGCCGCCGCCGGCTCCACGACCCCCACCCGGACCCCTTCCGAGGCGGCTCCTACCGGCGCACGGGCGGCGGCGGGGACCGGAGAAGGCGCCGCCGCTCTAACTCCTTCTGGAAGCGGAAGGCGGCACGGAATCCCTTCTTCACGCCCCGAACTGGGGGGACGAGAATGGGGGCCCCGGCCCGTGCCAGGAGGCAGCGAGGCCCCTGCAAAAGCAGTCTCCCGAGGCCGGATGCCATTACAGGGAAAAAGCAATGAAGGGCGGAAGGAAGAAAGTCGGACCAGTGTCGCGGTAACACAGTCCCCCCCCCCCCCCCCCGGAATAGGCGAGCTGAGCAAGGCCGGGGCGGGGCTGGTACGCGGGGGCGGGCGGCTGCCGTTGAGATTTACTGCGCATGTGCGCTCTGGTTCCCGCCCACCTGGGGATTACTTTTGGGTGAGCCAGCACTGAAGAGCTTTTGAATCCGGAAATGTGCGGGTTAGGTTACTTTACTCCGTCAGTTGCTTTCCTGTTCTTTCCTTTCTCATTACCGCAAAAACGTGCTTCATCGCAGTCTAAAGAAAACACTTAGAAGTCTCAAAAAAAGAAAACACTTCTTGTCAATACGTATTTAGTCATAAGAATTACAGACCATCAATCCAGTCACTATTTAGGAGCAAATATTTGCTCAGCTTGTCTCCAGAAGCCTTTAGACTAAGGGATATTGACATAACCAAAATTCTAAATTTCTAACAGTACAAACTTTTTAAAGTATCCCCGCCCCCCGGCAAAAAAAGACTGGAAAAAAGTACAGCAAAATGAGAGGAGTGGAATTATAAGTCTTTTTTTCCCCTTTATCTTCCACTCTTCAGTGGAAACTTTCCTACTAAACTGTCAATATAAATGTTTTTGATATTAGTTCACAAAAGGAAGACTTCTCTGAATTGCCAATTTTGAGTTGCATGCTGAACATCTAGACCCCCAAAGGGCACCTCTTTCTGTGGTCTCCTTGTTCATGGCATCAGTGTCCCCCACTCTAGTTACCCAATTTGGCCTCCTATGTCTTCAATTATTCCTATTTCCACAAACACCCTCTTTTGTCCAGGTGCCACGTCCTTTTACAGTTTATTTTCACAGCGGCTACCTGAGGGCAATCCTTAGCTCCTTGCCGGACCTCCAAACACATCTTGCACCTTCCTCTCTTCCCTAGACACAGTACATCTTCATTCATCTCCCTGAAATGCAGACCCAGGCATGTTACTCCTTAGCTTAAGTATCTCTAATGTTAGGCTCTGGCAAAGATTCTCCCCCTGACCCAACTTTAGTCGGGCCCCCCTAAGCCCTCGGAATCCAAAACCGAACTGCCTGTCTTCTTGCCCAAACACCTTCCCCAGATTGGTAAAAGGGCAGCTCCATTCCTCCAGTTGGTCATGCCACAAATCCTGACTCCTCTTTCTTTCATACCCCACGTCCAACAAAGCTCATTGGCTCCACCTTCCAGAAATGTCTAGACTCCACTGTCTTCTTACCACCTGCACTGTATGCTAAGCCATCATCATCTTGTCAACCGCCTTATTTTATTGGCTTCCCTACTGACACCCTTCCCTTTTAGGACTGAAGGTAGATTAAGTTTTCTGTCTTCAAAATCCTCCACTGGCTTCCCATCTCACTTAAAGTAAAATCCGAAGTCCTTGCCATGGCCTCAGGGCTTGACATGGTCTGTCTGGTGACCCTTCTTCCTCGTCTCTCTGTACTTCTCACTCACTCTGCTCCAGCCACACTGGCTGCCCTGCCAGGCCTAGAAAACCCCAGGCATGCTCTCACCTCACGGCCTTAGCACTTGCTGTTGCTTTTCTGGAGAGAACTTCTTCCACATTTCTACATGGTTTGCTCCCTACTTTTCTTCTTGGCTCGGGTGGCACCTACTCCATGAGGCCTTCCCTCAGGCTGCATTCTCTGAAGCAGATGCCAGGACAGAGAAGGGTGTGCAGGATATTTCTTAGGAATCCACAGCTGTGAAGAGAGGCAGATATAACAGGATTCGGCAGAAGTCAGTGGCAATACAGGCCTGATGCAATCTGGGAGAGAGCTCATCAGCTTGCCTTGCACCAGACTGACATGGCCAGGCCTTTATATTCCTCTCTTAGTTACTGAATTTGGGATGCCCCATGTAGGGCATGGCTGAACCACGGTGGTTCTCTGCAGCCGAAGCAGACCCTGAGGGAGCTGCAAGCCAAGAGTGTCTGCTGACCTCCTCCCTTCAATGAAGGCGGATCTGTGGAGTGCAGCTTGAAATCTGCCACACCATCTTGTTTAAAATTGCATTACCCTTTATCGTCCCTATCACCCTTCGCGGTTTTTTTTTCCCCCACAGCACTTAACACCTTCTAATATACTATATAATTTAGTTATTTATTTTATTATCTGGTTCTTTCCTTGGAATATACTTTCTTTTTTTTTTTTTTTTTGAAGATTTTATTTATTTATTTTGACAGAGAGAGACAGCCAGCGAGAGAGGGAACACAAGCAGGGGGAGTGGGAGAGGAAGAAGCAGGCTCCCAGCGGAGGAGCCCGATGTGGGACTCGATCCTGGAACGCCAGGATCACGCCCTGAGCCGAAGGCAGCCGCCTAATGACTGCGCTACCCAGGCGCCCCTGGAATATACTTTCTAATGGTAGAGTGATTTTTTGCTTTGGGGCACAGCTGCATTTAAAATGGTGCCTGGCTCATAGCAGGCACTCGATAAATATTTGTTGTTTGAAAATGTCATTCAGCAGCCTGTCTAGTCATCACAGTGTAAAAGCCTTTCAAGAACCATGTCTTATTCATCTTGTCAGCATACGGTGCTTAGTAGGTATACATGTTTGTTGAATAAATGAATAAATGCACGAATGACTGTTATGTGAAACACATGTGTGATTTAAAATTCATTAGTTATATTAAAAAATAACGAGAAACAGGTAACATTAATTTTTAAAATACCTAACTCAATATATCTAAATTTTACCATTTCAACATGTAACCAATATGAAAATCATTAATGAAATATCTTTTTGTTTTGTTTCGTACTAAGTATTTAATATTCGGTGTGTATTTTGCACTCATACCATAACTCAATTTGGACTAATCACATTTTAAGTGCTGGATAGCCCTGTGTATGGCACAGCTCTATTGGAATTCTGCAATTTATGAGTCAGAATAATACAGTGTGTGTGTCTGGGGGGAGTGTGGGTTGGAGAGAGAGGTCTCTGGAGTCAATGATTTTCTGGGTCCCCATGATGACCCTTTAACTCAGTAGCTACTGATGTGCTCCAGCCAAAAACCACCAGGAACACACTTGTAGTTGAACGTGTTGGGTTGGTTGCTTATTGGCAGGAGAAGGCGTATCATGGGCATTGGTGATTGAAAGAACTTATTGTGGGATTTAAGTTTGTATTAGGTGATTTTAGGGAGGGTTTAAGGAAAAAAGGCTTTCTTCTGGACGGGACTGGATGCTATCAGGAAATGGGGATAATTCTATGATTGGAGGTTTTAATTTTGTCTAGAGGGAGGAAGACTAGGCAGAGGCTAATGCTGTAATTGGTAAATAAATAGGAGTCACTCTTATTCGCCAGAATAGAGGGATGTTTGTTCATTTTTGTGGCTGGAACAATTTCATGTTTTGCTGTGTTTATCTATGATTATGGAGTGGCATTGTCTAGTGTTTATGTTCCGCAAGAACCAGCTGTGAGCACCGGGCCAGCTCCCAGCAACGCAGACGCCTGGCTCATACTACCAAGCCAGCTCCTGGAGTTCCAGGGGTGCTTTTCTCTAATAGCTGTGCGACCTTAAGCAAGTGATTTAACTTCTCCGTGGTCCGGTTTTCTCGTCTCTAAAATGAGAATACAAGAGCACATATCTCTCCATTTCTTAAAGTTGTTATCAACATTAAATAAGACAATCCGTGTAAAGAAACTGGGATAGCGTCTGGTATATAGTCACCACTCAATGAGTGTCACTGACTGTCTTTCAAGGATCTAAACTGCACTATATTTTTTTCACACTTCCAACATCTCGGAACGTCTTCCAAACAATGGCTTCTTAGAATAAACACAATGTAGTATTATTAATTCCAGATGGCTCTTGTTTGCAGGACAAGTCCTCGTCCTTTCCGACTGCTCAATCCATTCCTGGGTGAATGCCTTCACCTTTCAACCTTTCTCATGTTCCCAGTCCGGGGCAGACGCCCTCTGGGGCCCTCTCCCGTCCTCCGAGTTTTGGCTGCGCGGCTTCCCCAGGCAATACGGGCTCGGGCGACAGCACTCGGGAGCTTACGGCGGCGCGGCGCCCACGCGGCCCCGGGAGCCGGAGCAGAACCGGCGCGTCCCCGCCCGCCCGCCCGGCCATCAGCTGATGGGCCGCCCGCCGGGGAGGCTGCTACCGCCGCGCGAACATGGCGGCCGAGATCCACTCCAGGCCGCAGAGCAGCCGTCCGGTGCTGCTGAGCAAGATCGAGGGGCATCAGGACGCCGTCACGGCGGCGCTGCTCATCCCCAAGGAGGACGGCGTCATCACGGCCAGCGAGGACAGGTAAGGGCCGACGGGTGGTGGACTGCCAAGGCGCGATTGGGACGGCCCGTACTCCCGCCGGCGACGGGGTGTGGGGGCAGTGGGGTCGGCGGCCTCGTCCCTGTCCGCGTAGAGTAGGCGTCGGCCCCGGGGATCTCGCCGCCCCCATCCAGTCCGGGACCTTCACCCTCTAGCTCGGGACCCTGGTCCCACCGCGCCCCTCCGGACCGCCCTGCGGTCCTACTGCGTCCTTCCAGCCCGGGACCCCTGTCCCAGTAGTGCGCCCTTTCAGTCAGGAACCCCCACCGCGCCACCATATAGCTCGGGATCCTCTCCCCTTCCAGCCTGGGACTCCGGACCCGCCCCTCAGCGGGGGACCCCCGTCCCCTTGAGCCCCTCCGGTCAGTGACCCCCACGCGCCTGTCTAGCTCCGGATCCTCGCCCCTTCCAGCCTGGCAACCCCAGTCCCATCGCGCCCCTTCCAGCCCGGGAACCCCGTCCCTGCTCTCCTTTGTGGGGTTTTGCTTGCTCCTCGAAAGCGTCGCGATCTCTGTGGGGCGGGGGTGGGGGGGTGCTTCGCACTCCGCGGTAGGTTCCAAGCCTCGGAGCCAGGAGCACTGGAGGCAGGTTACCGCGGGTCCTGGTGCCAGGGATTCCCTTCTCTTAACAGACCTCTGGGGGCTTTCACTCTCTTACTTCTGCTTTACTCTGGGGTTGACAACTCTTTTCGCGCAACACCAACTCCCTAGATCAGTTATTTTTTTACAGCTGCCAGATCCATCTGAACTCTTTTTATTTACTACATAGTTGTTGGTTTGTTTGTTTGTTTTCGTAAAAGAGACTTATTTTTGAAAAGGTTGGGTGCTTTTATTTTAAAGAAAAATTTATTTTTCACCGTTAACGGCAAACCAGTATGACTTGCCATAAAGAATTAAACTCATAGCTAAAGCATGTTTCTGTGCACCTAAAGTCATCTCTTTCCAGCTCCTTGGTCTGCCCAGGGCTGTGTGATTGGATTGCAGAGATATTATTTGTTTTAAAAACCTTAGTGTTTTTAAAACCCTAAACGTTTAAAAGGTTCGTGGCTTTACGGTGGAAATGTGGAGGAAAAGACTGCTGTTTGCTGAGTGAAATTGTGTTTCCTTGCTACAATGAGTGCTCTTAAATGGTGATATTCCAAAAGTCATAAAGGCCTTCTGCAAGATGGAACGTACTTGCTGTCCCCTTAGAGCTGACAGCATAGACCATCCTTTTGTAGTTGAAGCTTTTGAGGGCCTGTCCTGATTGGGAACAGAAAACCTAAAGCCCCCAGTGCCTACTTGACCTTTGTATTTTGCTTTTTGAGTCGGTTTGTTGTGAGCAGGCGGTAGTCTTTCCAGCTCATTTGCATGTAGCTGACCTCAAAGGGGGTGGGGAGTGATTGGAAGGACCTGGGTGCTGGTGTGCAGAAGCAGTAAGGGAAAAGGAGAAGGGGATGCATGGGCCACAGGGAGAAGAAGGGAATGTGGAAAAAAAGGGCAAAGGACACAATAATGATATTTGCATGATATGAACTTAGATGCAGATAACATTTTATAAAACTTAGTTATCTTATTCAGTAAAATATCTTATCCGTGACTCATGCATATTGGGTAGATTGCTGAATATTTGAAATTACTGTCCAGGAGCAGTGCTGATAAATGTTTTATGGGAAGTAATTACTTAGCTGCTCTGGGACTGAAATGTTCTGGGGGAGCCTTAGATCAGCTCATTTTTTCACTGGGGCCCAGTAGGGCCCTGGCTGATGACAGGACCAGGAGAGGGTTGGAGCCTTGTGTTTCTAATTTGTGTTTCGGGTCCCTGGAGCTTCCTTGAAGGTAGGACATTTTTGAGCAGGTGCCTTACTTTATGGGATTTATGAAAGCACGTGGCTGTGGGTTTTTTTTTGTTGTTGGATGTGGTGGTGCGTCTTTACACTGTCATAGATACGTGTCATATACTTCAATTATTCATTCATGCATTCGTATATTCATTCATTCATAGATTTAGAAATACTGTACCTATTGAGTGCCAGGCTCAGGGAATACAAGAGGGATCAAAAGTCACAGCATCTGCCCTCCTGACTTCCGATTCATTGATTTTTATGGCCCTTGACCTGATGAAACCAGCATATTAGGGAAACAGAACACTGACTGCCCTTAATCATCAAACAGGTACTTATTAGATACTGTGGGCTGGACCTGTGGGGTAGAAAGACAGTGACGCCAAAATCTCTGTTTCCAAAGGGCTGGACAGACTGGTGAAGAGATGCCCCTGTGATCTCAGCTTCCAGGGTATTGGGGAGACACAGAGGAAAGAGTGTCCTCAAGGGCCAGGGTTTAAGGACAGCCTTGGGAGATGTCACTGGATAGAGGAGTGGGCTGTGTGAAGGAAGGAGGGTGCACAGCCCTGTGGCAGGCAGATGGAAAGAACAGGAGGCAATAGAGGACCACAGTTACTTCTAGCTGACCTGATCAAAGGGTGTATGAGTGGCCATGGCAGGGGAGAGTCCTGAGAGCTGGAAGGCCTAGTGTCCAGTTTTGGAAGGGCCTTCCCTGTGCACCACTCTTGGGAATTTGACTTTAGTCTGCATGTAGTGAGGAACCATCAAAGAATTCAAAGTAAGTGACATGATGAAAGTTTATACTTTGGAAATAACAATGGCTAACCTTTTAAAAGTCCCTTCTCTCTATCCATCCAGAACCTTTTAAAAGTCCCTTCTCTCTATCCATCCATCCCCACCTATGTACGTGGCTGCATCCAGTCCTCACACCCCCTACCCCCCCCCCCCCGCCGTGAGGGGGGGAGTACAGTCACTACCCTTATCAGTAGCTCCAAAATTCAGTGTATTCTAAAAGTCAAAGGTGGGTTGGTTTGTGTGTTTGTAAACTGGGCCTGAAAACTTACTGATGCTAAAACTTGCCCTGAAGAGACAAGACTGCTTGTAATCTTTATTTATCCCGTGCAGTGTGAGTGCTCGTGCGTTCTCCTGCAGAAGCAGCGGTGCGTGTAACTGCAGGTGCTGTCCCCAGGCCCCGCTGGGGGTGTTCTAGAACAGAAGGTGGGCATATGCATCCTATTGCAGCGGGCCTTTGACGGTTTAGGAAACGGAGGCACAAAGGATACTGCAGTCACTCCCCCAGGCCTCGTAGCTACTGATTGGACTAAGATTGAACCCAGGTCTGAATCGGAGACTCTAGTTCTTTCTGCCATGCGTGCAGTTGTGCTGCACATGGGAAGAAACCGTATCCAGGCAGCATCTGTCAACGATTGACTGTCCAGGAGCAGGTGTAAAATGATAGGATTCTACCTTTTGCTGTGATTTAGTTATCCTTCCTTCTTTTAGTTTTCAGGGTTTTGTTTTGTTTAAACAAAGCTTCTACCTTTTCTGTATAACTTCTGCTTTAATGCTCAGAACAGTACTAACATTTAAAGTAGGCTCCAGCTGAAGTTAATTCGTTTTATAAAAGCTAAAAGCAGTGAGAACTGGCTCAAGAGTGTTCTGAGAGAAAAAGTGAAAGATGTGAGGGTCACCTGAAGTTAGTGTCCATTTTTCTAAATGAGGCCAGTGGTTTGCAAGGAGGGGTGATTTTGGCCCACAGGGCCATTTGGCAGGATCTGGAGACCTTTTGGTGTCAGGACTACAGGAGGGTGTTGCTGGCATCAGTGGGTAGAGGCCAGAGATGCTGCTCCGTGTCCTATAACGCACAGGACAGTAAGTACCGCACAGAGAGAAGTACCAGCTCCAGATGTCGGGAGCGCCGTGGTTGAGACACCCTGGTTTAGGCTGCATGTACCTATTTATCCGGTCTTTCTAGACGGTGGTTCACATACCTGAGCACATATCAGCTTCCGATTCAGTGAGGCTGGGGTGGGGCCTGAGAGTTGGCATTTCTTCCAAGTTCCCAGTGATGTGGATGCTGTTCTTGCTGGTCCAGGAACCCCACTTTGAGAACTACTTTCTACGAGAGAGTTACTCGTCATGGTGCTTGCCTGTGCAAGCCCACTGGGAGCGAGCACTTTATACTTCGTCCTCTTTTCTGTCAGTTTCCGGGATGTATTTGCCTGGAGTCATTTACATGTTCCCATCGATTTCCCATTAAAACCAAACTGTGTAAGACAAATCTGAATACACACGATCCCCTCAAAGGGTATTAAACCCACGTGGAATACCGAGCCTAATTCCGTCGGCCTGGAGTCCCTGGGAATGGTTTGGGCAGCGAGCTTGGTGGTCTGATCCGAAACCGTCAGAGTTCCTGTGCCACAAAGGGTTAACAGAAAATGGCAACTTCTCTCTTGTGTGCCTTCACCTAGATTTTGTTAGAGTCATAATTACCCCAAACTCTTTTGTTACACGAGACCTGAATTTGTGTTTTTAACTTTAGTTTGCAGTTGCCTGAACTTGGGAACCGGCATTTTTCAGCATGCCAACAAGTATGCTACGTTTGTAAAACTTAAAAAAAAAAAAAAAAGTTTTGAATCAGTAAAGTAGGACTGTCTCTCTCTCTAGTCAGGAAACTCTAAAAATAGAAGTACTAACCTGAGTGGTAAGTTGAAGAACTTGAACTACAGCAATCATTTTCCTGATAGTGGGAACAGAAAACGAGACTCAGCTTTCCGAACAAAACTGAAATGTGGTAAGACCACGGGAAACCCATTCCCTGGACACGTTTGCCTTTTGACTTTTTTTTTTTTTTTTGCTGTGGACTGCACCAAAAATTTCATAAAAGAAAGCAGAAGGATAGAATTTTTAAAAGAAAAAATTGTATGAAAAAGCCTTAGAAATAAGGCTGCGGTCTTGCCGTCTTCGTTTTTGGAAAACAGTTGGAGGACAAGCGTGCTTATGCTGCTGCATCAGGGGCCCGGAGGCCACGGTGGTGCTCAGTTGCCTGGCCGAAGTCAAGCAAAGGCAGATCTGCTGTGTTTTGCAATATTGTAGGATATTGCACTTCGGCTGGTAAACAGTAACAATTAGAGAAATCCAACTTTTAACGTATTTGGGTAGCATCTGCTTTTCTTTCTTTCTTTTTTTAAAAATTTTATTTATTATTTCTGTGATAGACAGCCAGCGAGAGAGGGAACACAGCAGGGGAGTGGGAGAGGAAGAAGCAGGCTCCCAGCGGAGGAGCCTGATGTGGGACTCGATCCCGGAACGCCGGGATCACGCCCTGAGCGGAAGGCAGACGCTTAACGACTGCGCTACCCAGGCGCCCCCAGCATCTGCTTTTCTTGCTGCTGTTATACCAGCTATTTACTCTGATATACTTGTTTCCTTTCCGACATTTTTAAGCGTATTAAGGTAGTTTGAGGGAAAAATTATATATTTGCTAACTGTTCGCGTGGAAGCAATTTTGCATCAACAACTTGATTTTTAAGTGTTATGCTTAGGGGAAAACCTGCCATAGCTGGAAGCTGTTGACTTTTACAGAAACCCAGGGTGTTAACTGCTGTGTTTTTGTTGTCACACAGTGCCTAAAAGTAGATTCTGATTTGTGTTAGAAAATAAAAGGAAGAAGTGAGAAGGCAGGAAGCATTTATTCCTCTGTGGTTGGAATGGCCCTTCATTGTGAAGATCATTTTCTTATCGCATAGTCGAGAGCAGACTCTGGATCCAGAATGCCTGCATTTGAATCCCAGCCGCGTGACCGTGGGCAGGTTGCTTATTCTCTCTGTGCCACACTCATCTGTAAAATGGGGACAGTACCTACCTCAAGGTTTTGTGAGAATTGGATTAATTAAGATGCAAAGTGCATTGAACAGTGCCCAGCACAGGGAAAGCACTGTGTATGTGTTGGCTACTATTATTTCCCATGGAATAATTTTAATCTCAACAAAAGCTAAAGATGTCTGCTTTATGTGTGTGTAAATAAAACAATTTTTTTCTGTATGAAGTAGGACAATAACCATTTTGAAAGTCACTTACAAACCTAAGTTCTTGTAACTATCTTTGGGTTGTGTCTTCTCATCATTTCCATATTGGTCACAAGTCATGTCAGGCATGAGTTTTCCATTATAAAATCTTTGCCCTGCTGTGTTCCGGGGGCCCCAAGACCACCCCTCAGTTTGTTGATTCATTAGGAGGACTGCCAACATACAGTCGTCCTCAGGGCCATGATTTATTACGGCAAAGGGACACAAACAGAATCGGTGGGAGGAAAGGTATGGGGTGAAGTCCAGAGGAAAGCAGCGTGAGCTTCCGTGAGTCCTTGCCCTGTGGAGAGTCACACAGGAAGTGCTCCATTCCTCCAGCACTGAGTTATGACCACATGCGTAAAATATTGTCTCCCAGGAGACTCATTAGAGACTCTGTCCCCACTGCTTTTATTAGGGGCTGGTCATGTAGGTACCCTCTGCCTGGCACTTGCCAACAGTCCAGACTCCCACAAGGAAAGCAGGTGTTCAGTGGTCTCTCAACTGTTTGAGGGAATCAATAAACAGACCTGGTAGGAAGAAAGAAGCGTGGAACAGAATTGGAAACAAGGCTACTCTTCCTTACTGCCTCAAACTCTGCTTTTGGGGGGTTGGTTTAACGTTGTGTTTCGAGACACGTAGGCTATGGATAGAGTTTGAACTTTTTTGGTAAGTTAAGAAAGTGTTGCATGGGCCCTACGTGGACGGCATCCTGCCTGGATTGTTCCTGCCGCTAGAGGTTCTGATGGCTTTTAGCCTTCTTGCTGGCACAGAGGTCACAAAAAATCATTTTGATGCTGACGGTGAACAGGTAACAGCAGGAAGGTTCCTCAAGTGAAAAAGAAAACATCTGCAAGTAGAAAACCATCCGTCTGGCTTCTGGAGGGGCATTCCTCATTTAGGAGCTGGTGGAGATGCCTCGTAAGTGGCCTTCCGCTCGGGATAGAAATCTGCCTGTGTCAAAATCAGGAATCCGAGAGTCACCGTCATGGGCAGTTGAAGCTGTTCAGAATTCCTTCCCTAGACTGTAAAAGGAGTTGGAAATTTAAATTTTTCTCAGCCAATCTAATTCTCCTCGGTAAAAAGAGGCTGGTTTCCCTGCCTTTCCGTTTAGATAGTCAATTCAATAAAAATCTAGTGTTTCCCCCCTTTGTTACCAAAGGAGAAAGGCTTCTTTCTATAGCAGGAATGAAGAGGGCAGAGTTCAGGAGACTTGGCTGAAAGGAAACTGCTATTTATTTGATAAAAGCAGATTGCACTGATGACCATATCCTTTTCTTTCTCTTGTAGGCTCACATCCTAATGTTAGAGAAAGCATGGAGGCTCCTAGAACGACACATTGTGTCTGTAGCCCCTGGAGGTAGTCAGAGTAGGAAAAAATACCCTTTGCTGAAGGTAACAGAAATGTTTGGTGATTTATCAAGATATGAAATAGTATCAGCAGCCCTAAGAGTGACTAGAAAATCAGATTTCCTCAAATTTTACTATTGTAAGAATTTAAAAGAATCAGGCCTTGGGCTTAATCTGTAACGTGCTATCCTCTGTATTCTGTCTTTAATTGGTTAATTCAGTAATCCTGGTATATCAGTTTATAATGTAAAAATGGTTGAATTTCCTTCATTTAGCTGTTTTGGTTTAATTAGAGTGTTTTTTGAGAAATGTAAAAAAGGGCGCCTGGGTGGCGCAGTCAGTTGGGCGCCCACCTCTTGTTTTTAGCTCGGGTCTTGATCTCAGGGTCGTGTATTCAAGCCACGCAGTGGGCCCCACACTGGGCTCAGAGCCTACTTAAAAAAAGAAGAAAAAAGAAAAAGACCTTGTTTTAGAAATGCTGATGTGTCGGGCGAGACAGAATTTGGCCTTGGGATTTTACCAAAGGACTGGTGTGCTTTTTGAATCTATTTATCAAAGCGTGGGCATGATTTTCAAGGTAATCATACTGGAGAATAAAATGTATTGAATCCAGATGTGTGGCCTCATGGAGTTGGTTTAAAAATGATATTAATCAGTACTCCCACAAGATGCCTTCTGGTTTGCAGGCCAGTGCTTTTCACAAGAAGAACCATGCTTGGAATCAATCTTCGTTCCTCCTCTTTCTAGCTTAAACAGATGAGGCTTTATAGACTTGGTGATTTCTTAAAGCACATTTTTAACTTGCTTTTAATCAGCTCTTTGAGGGAGTCAAAGGGACTAGAAGAAATGAAAGGAGCTTTTCTACCTATTCTGATCATCAGGCATATCTTTGAGAAGATCACAGACTAGTCTCGCTGGAATAAATACTTCATTCTTAACCAGACCTGTGGTTTTTAGTCTTCTTTTCATGTATTTACTGTAGTGGGGTAAAAGAACATGCAGAATTTTGATCCTTGATAGGATGAAAAATATTGAATATTATTTAATTAAGAGTAATAACTTCGTTTATGCTTTACAGTAACTTCTTTAGTTTCTTGGGATTCAAGTTAGCATCTGTGCAAAGTGAGGATCCTGTCAGGTCAAAGTTAAAGTGGACTTACTTGTTTATTTAGTACTTTTAAATCCTTGATACTCAGTAAATGCCATATGCTATTTTTATGTTTTATTTTAAGGTCAGAATCATAAGTATTCTTAAAGGTATTCTAGGGGTGCCTGGGTGGCTCAGTCAGTTAAGCGTCTGCCTTGGGCTCAGCTAGTGATCCTGGGGTCCTGGATAGAGCCCTGTGTGGGACTCTTTGCACAGTGGGGAGCCTTCTTTTCCCTCTCCCTCTGCCTGCCACTCCCCCTGCTTGTGTGTGCGCGCGCTCTCTCTCTCTCCCCCCCCCTGTCAAATAAATAAATAAAATCTTAAAAAAAAAAAAGGTATTCTGTTTTTGAAAGAGCATAGTATCATTTAGTTATTGCTATGAAACAAACCACTTCAAAATTCAGTGGCTTAAAACAGCAAGTACAGTTCACTCTTGAACAACGTGGCTTTGGACTGTGCAGGCCCACTTATATGTGGATTTTTTACAGTATGGTACTATAAATGTATTTTCTTTTCCTTATGATTTTCTTAATAACTTTTTCTCTTCCCCAGCTTATTTTATTGTAAAAATAAATACCCATTAACTGATGAATGGATAAAGAAGATGTGTGTGTATGTGTATATATATTATATATATATTGGAGTGTTATATATATATATAATATATGTACATACGTGTGTGTATGTGTGTATATATAACAGAATATTTCTCCGCCATCAAAAAGAATGAGCTCTTACCATTTGCAATGACATGGATGGAGCTAGAGTGTATTATGCTAAGCAAAATAAGTCAGAGAAAGACAAATGCTGTATGATGTCACTCATTTGTGGAATTTAAGAAACAAAACAGATGAACATATGGAAAGAAAAAAAAGAGAGAGGGAAATGAACTATTAGAGACTCTTAACCATAAAGAACACACTGAGGGTGGCTGGAGGGAGGTGGGCGGGGGAGGGGCTCGATGGGGGATGGGGTGAAGGAGAGCACTTGTGATGAGCCCTGGGTATTGTATGTAAGTAATGAATCACTGAATTCTACTCCTGAAACCAATATTACACTGTATGTTAGCTAGAATTTAAATAAAAATTTGAAATAAAACAAAATACATGTTAATTGAGAAAGATTTTGTTAGAGTCACTGTTGCGATTTGGCACAGAAGTTAGGATTTCTTTGAACTAAATGAGAGCTTTGAAGTTAGACGTAGACTTTTCCACATTCTAGATTTGTTTGGAGTGAAAAAGTAATTTAATTCTTCATGTCTCCTTATTGTTTAGGGGTTATTACTTTGGAGGATAAAACGTGGAATTCTCTGAAAAGCGTTTTGTTTTTTTAATTTGTTTTACTTATTATTTACCATATAAAGCTGCTTTGTTTTGAATTACTTATTTTTGTAATGTTTTGAAATGTGAATTTTCATCATCCTCTGATAAAAGAGCAGTACAATTGGATAAAAGAACTAAACAGACTTACGTTGGTTTGTTTGATTTGGGACTTTGACTCTCCTTACCTTTGCCTCCGTGGGTATAAAATGCTGGTCTTGGCCGTCGTCTTTGCATGAGGATGTGGCATCATGTTCTCAGCCGACAGTAGCCTTTCTTGGATCCTGATGTGTTTTCTGGAATACGGGAAGTAGCTTTGTCTGCCACTGCAGTTCACTGCTGTGAACTTAGAAGTCAAGGAGGGACCCGTGTGTCCAGAGGCACAGTGGATTCCCTTGTGTCTTTCAGGCCTGGCAGCCCTGTGTCTTTTGGGGTCTTCTCTTTCCTGCCTTTCTGCATCTGATTCCTTCACCCAGTTGTGCCCCCTGCTCACTTCTCTTGGGGGGTGACATTCTCAAGGTTGTGTCCACCCGGCCCCTCTAGCCCTGGAGTCCCGGTCCGTGGGCCTGTGTCTCTGTGTTAGCTCTGGGCATCCTTGGCCCTCTGCACTGACCTCCGTGGATGCATCAGATCCCCGACTAGACTCGATGGGGGCACAACAAGCTCCAGACGCCCAGGCCTCACCCATGGCAGGAGTTTCTGTGGAAGACAGTACCAGCCTCGGAAGGAGAGCCCTCAGTGAGCGATGACCAGAGCCTCTTAGGCTCTGCCTTCCTAAAGAGAAGTGGCTGCAGCCTACTTGAAGTTGTCTCTGATTCCAGTGCTGCTCGTGCCCCGGAGCTTCGGTCCGATGCCTGTTTTACTCCTCAGCCTTGTTTGCTCTTGTTGGGAATGATTTAACGGACACATTCCCAGGGAGTGCACAGTCTTCACATTTATTTATTTATAAAATTTTATTTACTTGAAAGAGAGAGAGCATGAGTGGGGTGAGGGGCAGAGGGAGAAGTAAACTCCCCGCTGAGCAGGGAGTCCGATGCGGGGCTGGATCCCAGAACCTGGAGGTCATGACCTGAGCCGAAGGAAGCCACTTAATGAGCCCCCCGGGCGCCCCCAGTCTTCACATTTAGATAGCTGCCTTGAAGTTGAACAAATACATCCTTGAGTGCCTCAGGGCTCGGGAGGAGTTGTTTAATTGTTGGCTTGTTCTGCTTACTGAGTGGAGGTTGGGGACCCTGCGGTTCTCTGAGTCTCAGGGCTCCAGGACCCCCCAGCCCCAAAGGAGCTGAAGACCTCCACTGCTTTACGGGTGTGTTCCTTCTCTCCTACGTGTCCTATCCAGCCTGGCTCAGCCCAATTACAGTAGTTAGATTTATCATTTTACATTATGCTTTTTATTTTTTACAAAAAAATTAACATTTCATAAACATTTTCTCATGGGGTCATGGTCTTCCCAACTATTTTTAATGACCGCGTAAGCATACGAACTCAATAGCTTATCTGAACCCATGATTTTCAGAACTATTTGTAATGACTACGTAAGCTATTGAATTAATATGCCTTTAACCCATTCATTATTTAACATTTCCCCCCAGTTTTTACTCCTTTGAATAATGCTCATAGGAACTTTTTTGTAATGTGCAATTCTTTTTTTCCTATTAAATAATTTCTTCAGAATCAGTTGCCAAGCATGGAATTCCTAAATCTTTTGTTGTTGTCAGTACTATTAGTAGTAGTAGTAGCAGCAGCAATATTAGGCAGGAAACATTTTTCTCAGTACATGGAACAAATTCTCACCAGAGTTAGTTCTGATTTACAGTGCTGGCCGAAAATTACGAGAACCCTAGAAATGACATTTTATTGTTGTTTTCAGTTGTTCGTTTGCTTAGCCCTGTACAGCGATATATTTTAAACACATTTCGGTCTGAAATATTTAAAATAAAAAAATACAGTCCAACTTTGGCTTCTCCTTTATCCTGAAAATAAACGGATCATCCACCTAGCTGAAGAACGATAGACAAATACAGTGATGGTGGTGGTGGGCATCCAGTGTGGTGATGCATATAGAACATTACCGTCTAATATAGAAATACCTTTTCTCACCTACCCGTGGAAATACCGTAGCTATGTGTAAGCCCAAGCTTCTCTAACTAGGAGGGCAGAGGAGATTGGCGTAGGTAATAGTAGCATGGAGAACTCTGAAAAAATGTTATGTAGGCTCCGAAAGAAATGACACATTTCCTTTCTAAGTACCTTTTGGAAAAATATCAGACTATTGTTTTAAAACGACTTAAAAATAGAGCCTGGCAAAGGTGAACATGTTTCTGAGGTTTTGGTTTTAAGGAAAGACTTTTTTTTCAGATTGGCATGATCTTGGAATGTCAAAGAAAACCAATCCACTAAAAAAATGGCTAGAATAAGCAGCAAGCAAAGCATAAAATGAGTTTAGGTGAGTGGGTGTAAACTTGTCAAAATATTAAAGGAAAAGTTAAGCTGTTATATTTTAATTTAACTCAGAGAGAGTGGCTTCGACATTGAGCTAGGCAGAAAATATTGTGGTTTTTGTAGAAATAAAACAGTCTGATCTTGACACTCAGTGATTTTATGGTCTATTAATAACATGCTAGAGTTTTTAGTTTTGTCCTGTAAATGTTACTAAACTGTATTATTGTGTTGCTTTCAACTTAAATAGATTTTACTTCCAGTTTACTGAATAGTAAATTCTTTTGGTCTCTCGAGGCTGTTGATTTTTTTTTTTTTAATAAGCAGCCCAACTTAAGCCTATTTTTACAACCATTTATTACCCAGTCGAGACACATTCTAAACACAATACACAACAAATTCTTTTATTACTTAGTAGAAATTATACGGCTTTGTTTAATACATAGGTTCTTGGTAGTAGTGGAATGTTAGGGGTTAAAATTAACATTGTTTTGATTTAATCTTGGATATGGGAGATTTTAGCATTGTTGTGGAAGGAAGGGAAAGGGCATGGCTTGAAAAGAGATGGGACAGAATTCCAGATAGAAGATGGGAATACAGAGAGGTAGAGCTGACTGTCAAGGTCAAGTGTGTATTTGGAACTTGATTCCCAAGCAAGGATGGTCTTCTCTCAGCCTGGATGTAATCGATTTTCAGACAAAACATCACGTGAGGTAATTTACTCTTGCCAGTTTCAGCTGGTATGTCAGCTAGTGTGCGGTATGTCAGCTGGGTGCAGACCAAATTGTAATACTCACGTTGGTCGTCCAAAGGAAATAATACTGTGTTCCCAAAATGCTGGGGTCTGGGTAGTTTCCATGTTGACCTTGGGCTATTTTAAATATCATTCTGAACTTAATGAAATAAAAATTAGGCTTTTCGAAGTTAGATTTCTGGATGGCAGAGATAACCTTTAGGGTTCCCCGCTCACGGCCAATTGCTCTTCTTCCACGAGGGAAGCGTGTGCCACTAAGTCCTTCTTTGAGCTGCCTGTGCGTTCATGAGGATGTGGAATTACAGACTATAAAAATTAGAGGTCCCTTCCTACATGCTTTATTCTGATCTCCCTCTCTTAATTTTGGATGTGAACTTAGACTTCCAGAATTTACTGGCATAATACAGGTACCTGGAAAGAAAATCTGCCTGATTATCTTGCCTCGTGACCCTCGTCACATGGGAGGTAGTTTAATAGGGCTCAAAAGAAGAAACCGTGTTTGGTATTCTTGGTGTCATCAGACGTCCTGTATTAGTACCGGCTTGATTGCCAACAACAGAAATAACTCAGGCTGACTTAAGCTACTGAGAGTGTTTCTGGTAAGGATGCTGGGGTGTCTGCCTCGCGGAACCCAGACTAGGGAAACAGCTCGGTCTTGGTCATGGGGGATCCTCTTCAGCTTGCTTCTGCTTCTTTTAATAGGTCGACTTCATTCTTTCCCTTTTTTTGATGTGCAACATTCTGCAGTCCAAAGTGGAAAACGTGACCAGAAACAGCCTTTTCAACTATTGGAGATACTGATCTATTTTTCTCTCTCCCTGTTTCTGATTTCCCAAGGGAGGAGCTGATTGATCCATCTAGGATCAGGCGCCCATTTCTGGTCTAGCCAGTTGTGATCAGGGCTGGGATGTGGAGAAAGTTGGCAAAGGTTCCACTGTGACCAATGAGCAGCGGCTGGAAGATGGCGTGTTGTACACATGGCTTCTCCTATGCTGAGGCCTGTGTCCAGTTCATATACAAAGTAGTAATTTGCCCACTGTGCTGCTAGGTCCTCTTATTTATTTGGATGAATGAGGGTCAACATATAGTCTTTCTTTCTTGTGATCTGATTATATACAGTAATCTGTATAGATCTGAATTGTAGTTGGGCAAGTCCTGACAAATGCATGTACTCATGAAACCAACTCCCCAGAGCCTTGCCATTACCCCGAAAGTTCCTGCCTATCCCTTTACATTCTGTCTTCCTCCCCCAGGAGCAACACCATTCTGATTTTTATCCTCATAGACTAGTCACACTTGTCTTGAATGTCAAACAAAATGGAAACATGTAGTGTCAACACTTAGTCTTATGTGTTTCAGTTTAAGGTGCAGACATTTAATCAGTGCCAACTGTGTGCCAGAATCTGCGTGGCTGTTCGAAATCCTAGTGCGATGGTGACAGAGCTAAGAGTAAGGGGCAGTGGGACCAGTGAGACTCAGCACAGAAGGAGAGTGGGCCCCTGCGGGGAGAGGCCGTGAGGGTCCCAGGCATTGTGCGGTGGAAGGGACCTGGAGCTTTGAGGAGCTTCTGCGAGTGGAGGAGGAAGAGCCCTAGTGTTCCTTATTGTTCTCCTGACATGATAAGCCGGAATATTAAACTTTGGCTATTTTGGTCATTTGTCATTTTCCTGCCTGTGTGCAGGATTTCCTCATCTCCCCGTGAGGGTTCTGATGAAAGGAGAGGCCCAGAGACCTGGCGTGGGATGATTTCCTCCTGGGGGCAGGAAGACCGGGAATTATCGGGAACGAGCAGCGGTGTGGGCACAACTCTACCGGTTCTCCAGAAGCATTGTCTTTCCATTTATGTCTTCTGCTCCCCCCATTTGGCTCAGATGGCAAGCGGCCAAGTTTGCATAGTTTGTTTTTTACTAAGAAAAGCAGCAGTTTTCTTTGTGTATTCTTATAAGATTTTCCATATTATTAAAATTATTTGAAATCCTGACTCGTAGCTACCACATAACTTGCCATATATGGTCATAGATATGTAGCTGGATATGGGGTGCGTGTGGGTGCGCGTGCACACGTGCGAACTCTATATAACGTACTATGTGCTGTACTTGTGGGCGCTGCTGTATTTCTCCAATTTGTCCAATTGATTAATGTTGTAAGGTCAATTGGTATAGGATTGAAAATAAATCATTACATTTCCCGGGAGCACAACTAAGATGAAAGTGCTGAAGACTCCTCTCCCATTCTTTTCTTCTCTCCGCAGAACCATCCGAGTATGGCTGAAAAGAGACAGTGGTCAGTACTGGCCCAGCATTTACCACACCATGGCCTGTGAGTAGCTGGACTGTTCCACTTGAGGGGAGTATGTCTAATGCCTTTGGAGATTCAAATTTCAAAATGCCTGGTTAAAAAGTACTACTGGAGGGTGACTGTCAGTTGAGCATCTGACTCTTGATTTCTGCGCAGGTCGTGATCTCAGGGTCCTGAGACCCAGTCCCCCAGGGGGCTTCGTACTCAGCGGGGAGTCTGCTTGAGGTTCCCCCTTCCTCTCCCTCTGCCCTCCCCCACCTCAAATAAATAAATTAATAAAATCTTTCTTTAAAAAAGTGCTACTAGATTTCAAAATGGATTTCTTAGTTGCCTAATACTCCAACAGGCTGTGCTAAACTGCAGGAAAACTCCTTTTCTCTTGCAAAGGAAGTCAGATCTGCTGGCTTAACTGAAGCTGACTTGAGCAAAACTGAAAAAACAAGGAGAGGCAGGAGGAGGGGCATGCCTCACCGCCCCCAGGTTTTCCTTCCTTTTATTTTGCCAACCTGTATTCATAATGACTGTGTACTTGGCAGTGGCTGACATAAGAAAGAGCCGTGTATTCCCATGCTCCCATAACCGGCCTTGTGCCCAACCTTTTCACAAACTTCCGCGTACTACTGAGAGATTGGGTCCAAAGTATGACCCATTCTACATAGGGAATTTTCTCAATGGTTAAATATGCTCACAAAATAAATCTAGAAGATAAAGCTTTTGCAATGAGATTTTAAAAGAGCCCTGAGAGGCAGTGACATGAAATTACACCTAAGTTCCAGGCTTTCGTGTGGATGTGAGCAACCCTGCCATCCGTCCCTGCCATTCCTTCTCTTCCTCCTTTCTTGAAAAGAAAGCCCTGGGTGGAGGCCTGGATGCCACTCAGGCCCACGCTGGGGTTGGGTCCTGCTATCCCGAAGGGCCACACAGAAGGCACCCGTAGCCGCTCACTCCAGTATTCAGAGGACCCCCCAAGGAAGCGAAAAAAGGCTTTGGGGCCTGCCTGATGCTTTGTTCCTTCTGAAGACCACGGTCAGTCCTCTGAGGAAGAGCTCTCGCCGGTCGTTGCAGGCACTGTTGACAGTGTTCCCAGCTTTCTCAAGAGTATTCCAGAAGCAGTGGAGTGTGTCACAAACAGAGCAGCCAATTCTTCAGCAAATCCCCTCTAATCAGTCTGGGTCATTCTTCTGAGTGCCTCCTTTCTCAGCTGGCACTTTCTCCTTCATGCATTTGTTCCGGCGTGCGTGCACTGTTTGGCTCCTGTAATCACGTTTGGAGAAAATCAGGAGTCCATCAGGAGTGGGATTTTTCCTGCCTTCCCTGGACAGCTCGGGCAGGCTGCTCACCTCTGTCTTCGTAATTAAGGAATGAACATGAAGACTTTGGAACGCTGGTGTAAAGATAACTATTACAAAAGGAGCCAGAAAATCCTACAGTAGGTACCCTCTGAGAAGACTACCTGACAACCTAATCGTGATTTATTGTGCCAAGCAGTAGCAGCTCCTGCCCACGTCCGCACGGACTGTGCGTGCGTAACCTTGCTTACTCGCTTTCGATGACGGCGACCCGGTGTCTTAGTACGTGTACTCACAGAGCCCGTTGGATAAATTTTCAAATCAAATTTTGATAGTTTTGGAGCAGGGCAGAGGCATCTCTCAGACTGATACCTCCTTACTTCCGGTGGCCCAGGGGTGGGTCCCACAGCTGGAAATAGCAACGGCCCGAGGAAGTCCTGCCAGTGCTGGGGAATGTTCTGTCATCTTTGGGGCCAGGCTTGTTAACGCTACTGCTCCTATTCCTCCTTCCCTTCCATGCCTCCACACTTCACATTTTCGGCATAGCTTCATGTCCTTGCATCCTCAACCTTGGAGTTCATGCTCCCTGGAATAGAGACTGAAACGGATTTTGTCCTACATTCAGTTCACTTCCTCCTCCGTTTGTATTTAGCCCAGAAAGTTAGTAGAGCTTTGTATTTTCTCTCACCAAATTTAGCGGTAGACGTGTACACTCTTCCTGGGCTTTTCGATCTTGGGCTCATGGCTTTGGCTCTCTCAGTTGCCGTCCCTTGCTAACTTGGGTTAAACATACCCCCTGGAAGCAGCTCCCAGAATGCTGTGTCTGTAAGGATCGGCAACAACTGGAAAGAACAGGCATAGTGTCGTGGTGGGTGGCTGACACCCACATGATTGCACCTAAATATATTCAGCTTGTTGCTTCCAGATGCTTCCTTAGTGTGCTTTACAGTTCCATCTGGAACCGCATCACTGATGAGACTGTAAGAACCACTGCCAGCAGAGAACAGAATGAACGAATGATGAGAAATGCCTGCTTTACAGTGACTTTTAATCAATGACTCAATTCAAAATATGAGAAGTGCCATGTTGGCTCTGAAAACTGCAGATTATCCAGTTGAGGACATTTTAGTGGCCGTCCAATTTGAACTTTTTCTCGTGACCTAGCAGAGTGATCAGTAAGCCAGACCTTAGTGTATTGCTGTATGAGATCCAGTTTCATAACGTTGCCTCACATAACAAAAATAACTTTCAGAATCTGTTTTAGCTGAAGAAAAATAGTAACTCCTAGTTTCTATACCCACAGTGTGACTCATGCCTATGTTTTTGTAATACCATTTTATGAACTCACAGAGCTGTACAAGATAGATGATTTTTTTCACCATTTGGTAAGTGAGGAAACGGACGCCAGAGGGGTCAAGTCAGTTGCTTGTGGTTGGAATTCGGTCCAGGCCCATCGGACTCCAGAACTGTGCCGCCCACCGCAGTTATGGGTGGGCACTAACTTTTTCTGCAAAGGGCCAGCCTGTAAATATCTAGACATTGTGGGCCAAACAGTCTCTGTGGCAACCACTCAACTCTGCCCTCGTAGCATGAAAGCAACCATAAACAGTACATAAATGAAGGGGCCTGGCTGTATCCCAAAAAAACAAAAATGCTTTTATTTACAAAACTCGAGTTTCAAGCGTATGATTTTGGATTGTGATGATGGCTTTTTAAAAGGCCACAGATTTGAAAGATGATTTGTGTTTTACGTGTTTATAAAACTATGAATATCCATTTTTTTTAAATCAATACTGCTTATCTCATTAGAGGCTTCCCTTCTAGGAAAAAAGCCAGGACATCTTTAGATACCGAACAAATAAATTAGGGAAGCTTTTCTTTTTTCTTTTTTAAATATGAGAATTCTCTAGCCTCATAAAACTACTCAGCACATTGTAAATTTTACACGAGAGGATGTTACATATTTCTGTATAGTTTATTACAGGGTTGGACATAAAAAGAATTGAAAAGAAGCTTAAAACTAAACCGTTAAGATTTTTGTACTAACTTAAAAGTAAGCAAAAATGGTGACAATGAATCAGAAATCACCAATGCATGTTTGATTTGCCAAAGATATTTTTATGATGGTTATTGAAGAGTGTTTGAAGAAGATACATGTATCTTTGTGGTTATAATTCTTAAACTCGATCATCCTGTTTTAGAGAGAAAGAGAGAGAGGCAGAGGGAGAGGGAGAATCTTAAGCAGGCTCCACAGCCAGTGCAGAGCCTGACACGGGGCTCAGGCTCACGACCCTGAGATCACGACCTGAGCCGACATCAAGAGTTGAATGCTTCACCGACTGAGCCACCCAGATGCCCCTCGATCATTCTTCATAGTCTCCCACTTTGGTGCGGTGGGTGAGGGGTAACCGGCGTCAGTCAGGTGTAATTGTTCTGTGTGCAGACAGCTGCAGCTGTCTACCACCACCTACCACCTACCACCTACCACCAGCCAAGTAGTGCCCTGAATGCACCTGAAAAAAGCCTCTTTCCATAATCTGATCATGCGGCTCGCTGTGTCTTTAACTCCAGGGGCAGTCCAGTGTTAATAGTTTACTTTCATCCTTCAGTGGAAAATATCAGCCCTTTGTAGAGAGAAAACTTTAAACTGTTTTCAAATGGTAACGTCATTTGTAAGGTTTTTTTTCTTTTATTTTTTTTATAAGAAGTGTTACCTCAAAGTAAACTCAAGTTTGTTTGTTTCACGGTATGTATTCCCTCACTGTGGTTCTCCCATGGTCAATTAAACTTCTTTAGGCTGAAATGCACCCAAACATTTTTTTTTCTACATGTTCCATTTCCCAAATCACTTTAATTCTCATTTTTAGCAGAAGGAGATGATATAGAGTTTCTCCTTTCTGAAACTCTGGCCCAAGCTTTCTGGAAGAAAGACAGGTAGAACCTGGAAGGGGATATGGACCTGAGAAGAAGCAGGTGCCATCCCAGGCACGCAACACTGCTGTGGACAAACGAACATGTAGACACCTCACAGCTCCAGTTACTACAAACTGAGGTTGTGTATGTCATGGGAAAGGGAGCCTTTCTTGACCATTGGAAGAGAACACGTAATCCCAAAGTGGCTTTCCTAGCTTGCTCACATGTGCAGTGGGGAATGGGAATTCTGGTGCTAGGAACCCCTTTTCCACAGATTCTAGCTATTCTGTTACTGGTGACGGGGAAAGGGTTGGGGCAGGCTGGCCTGCTGAGTTTGGGGAACAGATTACTCTAAGCACTGTCCCCCACGCTCTGCAGCCTACAGGTAGGAGTTTCAACCAGATGAAACTTCATGCTGGCTTGCTTCCCTCAAAGTCATAAAAACAATGTAGAAGATTTTTTGAATTGGAATTTTAAACTTAACAGAAAGAACGTCAATAACATATTCCATTTACATCATTATTTCCTATAAAACATTCTTGCCCTCTTTTTAAAACCTAAATTGTATAACTTTTTAATGTATTTTGAACAATGACTTAGAATGCTTAGCTTTGCTTGTAATATGGTCTTTGTCTTTCTGGCAGCTCCTTGCTCTGCTATGGCTTACCATCATGACAGCAGACGGATATTTGTGGGCCAGGATAACGGAGCCGTGATGGTAGGTAGCTTTCAGAGTGTGTTCGTTATATTGACCACCATGTGTTCGTGTCTGTTGGACAGTTCAAAGAAGGAACAATGAATGACTGATTGGCATTAAAAATGTTTAATTCAATATAGATATTAGGCCTAAAAATGGATTAATTTTAATTTGTGCTTATTTTTAAACCAGTCGTAGAGCTCAGAATGCTTTCATGATTGCTGGTTTGGTGCTCAGCCTTCATACAGTGAACATATGGTCTGCAGCAGCCCTGTCCTTGAACCATGGGGGGGGGGTAGCTGGGGCAGGGAGGGCACAGTGGAGCGCTGTGGGTGCTCGCATACGTGCGTGCACGTGTGTGTGTGTGTGTGTGTGTGTGTAAGTGTAAGTGTAAGGAACTGTGGAGGGGGGAAGGAGAGCAAGGTCAGTGACTAGTCATTCAGCCAACAACTGTAACTGTTGAAGGCAGTGCTTCTCACACTAACTCTGGGGAAGGACCGGATATTTAAAAGTTAAGTTTATTATAGATTGGTAGGTATTTTTGTGGGTCTAATTGTGTGCGTGTGTGTCTGTATATATTTTCTTAATGGAGATGTAATTCACATAAAATTCACCGTTTTAAGATAATGTAATTCACTGGTTTTGCAGTATATTCACAAGGTTATACAACCATTAACATTCTCTAATTCCAGAACATTATCATCACCACCCCCCCCAAGAAACCCATACTCATTAGCAATCAGCCCTCACTCCCCCTTCTCCCAACTCCTGGCAATCACGAATCTACTTTCTGAGTCCAGAGATTTGCCTATTTTAGACATTTTATGTGAACAGAATCACATAATATTGTGTTGCCTTTTATGTCTGGCTGCTTTCACTTAGCATGACATTTCCAAGGTTCATCTACGTTGTAGCTTGAATTAGCACCTTGTTCCTTTCTGCGGTGGAAGGTATTAGCCCTTCACAACCCTTTGTGTTTCTGTAAGGTTGGGAGTCAGGTCTCCCCGTCATTCCTGAAGTTAGTGGTTTGACTCCTCTCACTGTTTCTTCGTCGCTCCAGCTAAACGTATGTCCATTTTATCTGTCTTTTCAAAAAACCAGTTTTGGTTTTATTGATTTTTTTTCTTTTGTTTTTCCTATTCTGTGCTTATTTATTTCAACTCTGGTTTTATTATTTTCTTCCTTCTGTTCGCTTTGCGTTTAGCTTGCTGGATTGGTATTTTCGATATTACACTGTTGAACGAGAAAGTCCATGGACTTCATCCTCGGGTGTCATAACAATATGAAATTGCTGTCACAGTTTCTGAATTCTCACTGCCTGTTTCTCCACTTCTCATCAGGACCAGCCATCTGCAGCCCACACCACATAGCACTGCTTTATAGAATAGAAACTGTAAGAAAGAGACCCAGCTAGTAGGGGTCCAGGAAGTGTAGAATGACATAGTAGGGACAGCTATACAGAATGTAGAAATTGCTGTGAGTGTGCCCACCGTCCTCCAGGCAGAGAGAGCATCTGGAGAGGGTTAACGCAGGCTTACTAACGTGCCAAGACCTAGAGGGTGGCGAGGAGCTCCCCGGGTGGGGCGGGTAGAGAAGGACCCCCAGATGCCGAGGAAGTGGGGGGGAGGGGGGCGGTGTGCAGGGAACAGCAGTGAGGTGGGTGACAGCATCACAGACCTACAGCTGAAGAGGAGTTGGAGCGGGCCACGGACACCTTGCATTTGAGTCTGTCTTCAGCACTCGGTGTTGAGCAGAGTGCTAACGACGGAGAACGTAGATGCGGTCCCGCTGGGCTGGTGCTTATCGTCTAGTGAGAGGTTCAGTTAATGCACAAGTAAATAAGCATCAAATGGCAAGTTGTAAGTGCCATGGAGACGTGAGCAGGTGCAGTGAGCAAGAGCACGCAGAGGGGTATGCGGCCCCACTGAGCAGGATGATTGGGAAGGCGGCTCCAAGGACATGACATTTCAGCTAGGACCTGAAGGGTGGGAAGGAGCCGGCCAAGCAGAGCCCGAGTATGTTTTCCAGGAATGAATGTCCATGTGAAGACTCGAGGTGGGAAGATCTCTGTGTGTTTGAGGCCTTGATGGAGGTTATCATGCTAGATGATGCTCACGGCCAGGGAGGGCCTGAGGGCTGAGGCCAGGTCATGCTGGGCCTGGAAGGTCTGGGTAATGTTTTAGGGTTAGTTGTAGATGCTGTGGGAACCTCTTACGGGGTTTTCAACAGGCGAGTGACATGCTAGAATTTACAGCTTTAAAAGATCCCCTCTGGCCAGTGCTTGGCGGACACTGGATCATTTGGGGGGTTGGGGCAGCGGGAGCGGAAACCGGATGGTCAGGCTGTTATGGCGGCCTGGATGAAAGGGTGGTGACAGGGAGAGTGGACAAAAGCCACTTGACTTGAGGTGCATCAGGGAAAGGTTGGGCGTGAGGAGGGGAGGAAGAAGAGGAAGTTGGGTGATGGCCAGGTTTCTGGCTTGAGTGACTGGGTGCGCAGTGGTGTCATTTATGGAGAGGAGAAGGACGTGGGGATGTGTGGGGAAGGGGCATTTGGAAGAAAAAGGGACAAGAAACCAAACAACCAACCGTACAGTTGAGAGACCAGGGGGCTAACCAGTGGCAGTGGGAAGTCAGCATTGGATACACAAGTCCAGAGCCCAGTGGGAGTCTGGGCAGGGAGATCATGCATGTGGAGCATTTGTTAAGCTGTAAGAATGCCTGTGTTCACCTGAGGAGAGAATGGGAGGACACAGGGCCCAGGCCTGTGTCGTGAATAATAGCATTTAGGAGTGGGGTTGGTGGGGAAGCCCACCAGGGCAGAAGGGGAAATCATGATCCTTCTGTGTGTTAAGGACCTCACACTGTATCCTGTAAACAAGTTACCCCAACTTACATAGTCCTACGCATCATTTACAGAACTAAATGGGATGTGTGTTCTCTGGTTCCACACCAGACCTACAGCTTCAGAATCCCTCAGTGGCGGGGTCTGGGAGTCAGTATTTGAGCAAGTCCTCCAGGTGAATGTTGGCTCACAACCTTGGGAACTTCCCAGGTGAAATCTGAAACCAGCCCCCCTACTCAGAGGGCAGGGAAAGACTAAAGAAAGAGGCGGGCCACTCCAGATGGCTGGGTGGCAGCTTTAATGAGCAAGGGAGCTTGCATACGAGGCTTGTGTTGAGTGGCTGCAAGATGAGTAAATCTCTGCCCCCATCCACCAGAATCTTAGAAGTTTATGTAGAGACCTCAGCTGGGTTCAGTTACGTATATCGTCCAGATGGCCCCAACACCACATCACTATCAAGGCTGTGTGCTTGGAACAGCCTCTGCAATGGGGAAGGCAAGTGGGACACACATACCAAAGACAGGGGGAAAGGGTGAGGAGCCTCTGATGGCTGACTGCCAGGGTCCAGCTCATGGGTCAACTGGTGGTTGTGTCCTTTCAGTGATCTCTCTCAGCAGTGAACCTTAGGGTCGAGTGCATTAGGGAGTCACTGCATAGAGGGGAGCCATTGAAGAGCATTAATCGGGGGAAGATAGAATGGTCGGGTTTCTGTTTTTGTGAACTTAATGTGCCAGTGTGGAGTTTGGGGGGACAAGGCTGAAACTGAGGCATCCCAATTAAGAGTCTGTTTCAGGACCCCAGTGCGGCACTGTGAAAGGCTGGGTTAGTGCTGGAGGAGAGGTGTGGGCTTTGAGAGGTCTCTGGGTAGCAGACGTGATGGGTGTTTTATAGAGAACAGTGTTAAGATGGCTTCCAGATTTTTAGCCAGGATAGTGGTGGTGAGTGGTCAGCTACCCTCTAAGACAGAAAAGATGTGATGCAGAGGGGCAGGTGACGAGGTCAGTATTACAGTTGGGTACATGGGCCTCAACCTCAGGGTGTGATCTGGAATCGGGGTTGGGAGTTCTTGAACATAGGTGTCAGTGGAAACCACAGCAGTGGCTGAAGGGAGAGCAGGTAGACAGAAGAGCAGAGAGCCAAGGTCACATTCCCTGGGAAAATCAGTATTTAAGGGAAAGTCAGAGGACTGGGAGCCCAAGGGGGAGACAGAGGCAGAACGGGCAAAGTGGGAGGAGAGCCAGCCAGGACACTGTGGCCGTGGAAGCCAGAGAGGCAGTGAGTTTCATGCGGGGGTGAGTCACAGTGTCAGGTGCAGAGAGAGAGGGTGAGGTCAGGCCTGGAAAACGACCTTGGGAGCGGCAGTTAGCAGCTGGTGCTCAGCAAGGGAAGCCCTCTCCGGGCCGTGGTGGTGGCGGCAGGCGTGTGGTGGGTCACCAGTGTGGGCTGATCTTTAGAGAAGGCGCTGAAGAAAGTCGTAGAACTGCTAAAAGAGTTTTGTTGTTTTCTTCTTGTTTTGTTTCTGAAATTAAAGGCTAAGAAGCCTTGAGAGTGTTAAAGGGCCAGGAAGGAAAAAGCCGGTGGAAAGGACAGGCTCTGCGCCCAAGCAGTTCACTCAGCAGTAGGCGGATGGGGAGGGCTGCAGGGTTGGGCTCGTCCAGCTCTTTGCCATCAGCCCGGGACTGCTATAAATACCCCAGTAGTAGTAGACGCAAGTGCGCTTGTTTCTCTCCTTCTGAAAATTTTATGGGAATATCATGGTGATGTGCGTACACATCTATAACCAGAAGCCACGAAGCACCAACGGTTTCTCCAATGGTTGCACATTTTATTTCTCTAGGGACCCTTCTCGTGGCTCCCAGTTCAAGGGTAGACTCTGTGGTTATAGGACATTGTATAAAAACTCATGGCTCTTCAGTGCACAGGGGCAATGTAAATCCAGTTTATCGTTCATTAGCAGTTATTGATTTTACATACAATGATACATATACTAATACATTTATTATACTGTCCCCAGTGTGTGTATGTATATATACACACACACAGCATACTATATATATTAATACATATATATACACATACTAATATATACTGGTACATTTTTGTACTTTGCAATACCAAGATGGAGAGCAAGGCATCAGTATTCCTGTGTGTGTGTGTGTGTGTGTGTGTGTGTGTAACAATTCATAATGTCCATGTTACTTAGAGCCTTAAGAACTTCTCAGTTAGCATTGATCAATAGAATTCTTAGTGCTTTTTCTTCAGAGTTTTGTCTTCTTGGTTTTATGCTGAAGCTGATTTTTTCATTAAAAAGCATATACTTTTATTTTTTCTGACTTATAAAGTATTACACATAGTCTATAAAAAATTTGGGAAATACAAGAATATTAAAAGAAGCAAACCACTCACAATCTCTAAATTTCCCTTTTGTGTCTGTGTCCTATATGACGTATATCTAATTTCCCCCTACATTGCTAAGATTCCCAGTGCCTTATTTTCACTGTAGCTGAGAACTCGGTTTGTAACGGGTCTTCTTCGCAGTTCTGCTGTACGCGTATCATCTTGAGGAATATTCAGTGTAGCCAAGAGAGCAAATTAACAACATGTCTCCTTTGCAGTAGCTACAAAGCTTGCACTTTGGGAGGAAGGATGAACAAAAATGCTGTGTTGGTCAGCAGCACCTTTATTCAGTCTGGTCCCCAAAAGAAATAGTGGCCTCAGGACAAGTCTGATGAAAGAAGCAATTCCGTATTATTCTTTTACGGCTAATCTCGAGTCCCTAGTCTGGTGGTAGCTAGTCTGGGATTTTACTTTGTTTTTATAGTTAAATTCCTGTTTTTAAAACCGTAACTGTTTTCTTATTTCATGTGTTTATTTTAGGAATTCCACGTTTCTGAAGATTTTAATAAAATGAACTTTATCAAGACCTACCCAGGTAATTATAATACACACACATGCTTGCATGCACATGCATGTAGACAGACACACACAAAACGCCAGCACTCTTACGATCAAAATCAGGTTGTCACGTTAACTTTGTAAATGTGTTGCCCCTAGTTATATAGGACGCTGTCAACTCTTCAGAGTTATTTACCATCCTTTTCCTGCTTATCAGTGTTTAAATTTTTGTGTCCTATTCCATTGGGTGCATTAACAGATTTAACTTAACCATTTTTCTATTTTTGAGCATATGTACTGCTTCCATTTTTTGATAACACACACGAACATATATGACAACATGTATATATGTATGTGTGTATATGTATCTGTATTTGTATTTCATTTACATATACATATGTGCGTGCGTGTCCTTGACTCTTACTCTGACTCTAATCCTGTAACCCTGGTTGCTTCTATTTAAGACAAATTCCTAAAAATGGAGTAACTGGGTCAAACATTAAAAAGTTTTTCAATGCTCTAGATTCATTTTGCAAACTTCTCCCCAGCATTAGTGTAAATTTTTACAGTCCCATGAGTGGTGGTTAAGAGTATTTGCTCCTCTAGTCTGTCCAACATTGCTCTTACAAATGTTTTTTGCCAGTTTGATAGTCAAAATAGTTCTCAATTTATAAATTATTTAAGCTTTATTTAATGCCAGTCATTTGTTATCTTTGATGAATGTTCATGATTTTACCCATATACCTACAGAATTGTAGTATTTTCTGATTAATTTATAAGAAAATGTGCCTCAGGGGCGCCTGGGTGGCTCAGTCATTAAGCGTCTGCCTTTGGCTCAGAGCCTGATCCCGGGGTTCTGGGATCAAGTCCCGCATCAGGCTCCCTGCTCTGCTGGGAGCCTGCTTCTTCCTCTGCCACTCCCCCTGCTTGTGTTCCCTCTCTCACTGGCTGTCTCTCTCTCTGCCGAATAAATAAATAAAATCTTTAAAAAAAAGAAAAAGAAAGTGTCCCTCAGTTCTTCCAAAGCAACCTGTACAGCTGAGAGCAAGGTCAGAAGTTTCTCTGTCTAGCTTCTGACTTAATTCATCAGACGGGGCATTTATTAAGCACCTGCTGCATGCCAGGTCCTGTACTAGATGAAGTAGACTAGGCAGGTCACTGTCCTAGTGTGGCTTACAGTCAACCTGGAAATGCAGACATTTCAGGAGTTAGGTAATAGAATAGCTTCCTCATTCTCAGCTATTATTTTGGAGTACGGAACTGTACAGATACTTTGTCTTTATAAATAGTAGAAAGTTACACACAAACAAATTATTCCAGAAACAGAATGCTTACATTATTTTTTTTAATTTCAGAAAATTGAAGTTCTCTTGTTTACAATGCCAGTGTTTTCTTTTTTTTTTTTTTTTTTAAGATTTATTTATTTATTTTAGAGAGAGTGATGTGCAAGTGGGGTGGGAGGAGGCAGAGGGAAAGAAGCAGACTTCTCACTTCCCCAATCCGGGCTCCATCTCATGACCCTGAGATCATGACCCGAGCCAAGACCAAGAGTCAGTTGCTTAACCGACTGAGCCACCCAAGCACCTCTGCAATGCCAGTGTTTTCTAAAAGTTCAAAGTACTAAAGTGATAGACTATTAAAAAACAAAACAAAAAAAACCCATTGCTCCTTTAAGAAAAGACTACCACTTTCCATATGGAACTTATTGATAGTAAGAGCAAAGTAATAATGTTCTCTTGAGTATAGCAAAAAAAAAAAAAAAGAAAGAAAGAAAGAAAGGTCTGGATCAGTTATTGGAATCCCTCTTTTTTTTTTTTTAAGATTTTATTTTATTTTATTTTATTTTATTTTATTTTATTTTATTTTATTTTATTTTATTTTGTTTTATTTTATTCGACAGAGATAGAGACAGCCAGCGAGAGAGGGAACACAAGCAGGGGGAGTGGGAGAGGAAGAAGCAGGCTCCTAGTAGAGGAGCCTGATGTGGGGCTCGATCCCATAACGCCGGGATCACGCCCTGAGCCGAAGGCAGACGCTTAACCGCTGTGCCACCCAGGCGCCCCTGGAATCCCTCTTGAGCATCAGTCTTTGCAGCTTCTGGTCGTCTGCCAGGGAGGGAGACAGGACGGCTGGGCCGTGGGAAGCCTGGGGTGGTGACTTGGGGTAGGGCAGGTCATCTGAAAGCTGCTCACAGAGCACAGGCGTTTCCATCGTTCGACTGTTCAGACTTTGAGTCTCCAGGCCAAGCAGCTGGAGAAGGTGAGCCTGGTTCTGATCCGGAAGGTCCCATTTCTTCGTGAAGGGCGCAGACTTCCCTTTCTGTCCCCGCAGCTCATCAGAACCGGGTGTCTGCGATCATCTTCAGCTTGGCCGCCGAGTGGGTGATCAGCACCGGCCACGACAAGTGTGTGAGCTGGATGTGCACCCGCAGCGGGAACATGCTGGGGAGGCACTTCTTCACTTCCTGGGCTTCGTGCTTACAGTATCCTTCCAAGGGCTGGGCCTCCTCCCGCCCGGCACCTCCTCGGCGCACTCGTTGGCTTTGAGTATGATCATAAATGCCCACTGAGATCCAAAGACTGAGTGATTCCTGTGTATTTCACGTGAAATGCAAGACTGCCTGTATCCGCTTTTCTTTGGTATAAAATCGGTGGATTTTAAAAATCATAATTAAATGAATTACTGTTCTTGTTGGGAGGTACTGTCCATTTTTAATACAAAATCTCGGAAACCTAAACCTCATTAATGCAAACCGCCACCCCCTCATTCCTTTGCATTTCAAGGTGAAAGAAAAGACTCTTTGTTGAATAAAGATAGAAAGGAATCGATCTTTTATTTGGTTATTGGCAGACCCTGACAGAGAGTATAATAAGGATTTGTGACTCTGGAGTTCATAAATGGGCTTACAGGAGTTTTATAGTTTGCGTGAATGTGTATGGAGAGGGTTCATCATCCTTTCCATATTCTCAAAGGTGCCTCAGGATCCCCAGAATGTTAATAAATTGCTGCTTTCACAGTTTTCTGCCGCTGCATGGAATTTGTTTCATGTAGAATTTGCCCTTGCTTAGGACTGCCCGTGGTAGCTGCGTACCTTGGTGACAGCAAGACCAAGGCTGTCAGCAACAGGCAAATACCCTACAGTAGTTTCTTTTTCAGAGTTGGGTGTTTGGCGGAGTAAATTCTTTTTTTTTTTTTTCCATTGAAAGCCTCTATAAACAAATGTTTGCCACAAATGAATGCATGGCATGAGATACTGAAAATAAGCATTAAAGCAGTACCATATGTTTCAGAATCAAATAAGGGAAAAATACTCAGATATATCACTTGCTAAATAAGTGTTTCTGTTACGTGTTGGGCTTTTCACGTGGATTGATGGAAAATGGCACAGAATCAGAGTCGCGGCCCAGCCTGTGATGCTTCTTTTGACCTGTGTTTTGGAATTAAAGCAGTGGTTATCCTGATGTATTTAAACTGTGGGTTGGCCACAAATGTCTGTGGCCATTAAGTGACTAAGAAAGTAATGAGTTGTTATCAACAGTTAGTATATTTTTAAAATGTACATTTACCCCTACCCCAGATAATGGCTTTTTGGATGATTTAACTCCCCACGGCAACTTAAAATAAACCACGTTTTTCACTTAAAGCTGCAGCATCCAGGTCAAACAAAGATGGGTGTTCATGTCTGTATTTGCTATCAGTTTTACGTTATTTCCAGAGATAGTTCGTAAATAGCCATTTTGTCCCAGTTTTTGCTGTTTTCATTATCAAGTATTTTTCTTTTCTGTGCTTTTTCATAACTTGATTATAACGACTTTTTTACATGTCTGACTTCTCTGTCAGCTCTTACCCGTTTTTACTGCTAATCCCTAGGGCATTGATTAGAATACTCCTACGTACTCCATGAATTCTTGTTGAATGAATGTTCATTTTCCCAAGAAAATTTCCAGCTTGAATGCTTGTTTTCTTAAATATTTACCTGTTGCCCAAATTTCAGTTGGGTGCTTCCTGTCTCATAGTTTTAGGTTTGTGCTTATGTCTTTAAAATGCACATTTCTCTGTTTTATAACTTTAAGCTGGATTGTGTTATGTATCCTTGACTGCTTCTCCACAGATATGATTTTGACACTCAGTATGCTTTTGTTGGTGATTACTCTGGACAGATCACCCTGCTGAAGCTGGGACAGAACTCCTGTTCAGTCATTACCACCCTCAAAGGCCATGAAGGTAGGCTGTGTGATCACCCACAGGTTTCTCACCGAATTTGGGCATCTAGACTCAGTTCTCAGCTCTGCGGCTTCATGAATGATCAGCTCCCCTGACCTGTCAGTTTCAGGTTGATTGGCCAGACGTGGGACTGAGATCTAAAGACTGATAGCGAGCTGAAGATAGGGTGTTGGGCTGGGTTTCATGTCGTCAAAATCCCTTCCAGATTGTTCATGTGGATACTACTTTCTATTTTGTTTGCCTGTTTAAATTAAATTATTTTCAGAAGATCTTTGAAAATTTCTTGTAAATGGTGAGAACTTTAGAAGAATTTTTTCTTTTTTTTAAATTTGTCAGTTTCTAGAATACTGAACAAGACCTGGTAGAGCATTACAATTAGGAGAAATGTCTGGGCTGGTTCTGCCTCTGCTCGGTTGGGGATGGAGGGGGAAGAATGGGTGGAATTGGATTATTTTTACAGTGCAGTGAGCTGGCTAAGTTCCATGGAAGGGTTTTATTTTATTTTTATTTTTTAAAGATTTTATTTATTTATTTGACAGAGAGACAGCCAGCGAGAGAGGGAGCACAAGCAGGGGGAGTGGGAGAGGAAGAAGCAGGCTCCCAGCGGAGCAGTGAGCCCGATGTGGGTCTCAATCCCAGGACCCTGGGATCAGGCCCTGGGCCGAAGGCAGGCGCTTGACAACTGAGCCACCCAGGCTCCCCCATGGAAGGGTCTTTTAAAACTCAGTTGGCTGTGTTGGGTAACAGATTGAAGCTTTGACACCGTTTGGCTTAGATTGAAGAATTGGGGATCTGTTCAAAGAATTAATGATGCACTTGTTTATGAAAACAGTGTTTTAAGTATAACAAGTGAAATGTACTCTGCGCTTCCCAGCTGATCTATTTGGGTGAAATCAAGGGTGTCAGATCACGGACCTCGTAGAGCAAAGGGGAGAGAGGAGAAGAACAGTAAGTCAGAATGTATCTGGGCAGGAAAGCACAGCCCCCAAGGAAACCACTTGTGTTTATGACTAATGGTCTCATGATCCCCAGGCTCCCAAGTATTCGCTGTGTTGCTAAGGACAGACCGGGTTCTGGTAACTGCTTCATAGTGTTTATAGCTAAGGCCCGTGTTTATCTGCTGTCAGGCCTCTCGCTGAAGCGTACGGGGCACAGGATTAAATTTATGCAGAGTTGTTCCCTGAGGCCAGTTTTGCAGAACACTTCTTTTTTCACTTATGTGAAGTTTCTGTGAGAAACTAGTTTCTGTTGTTTGCTTTTGAATATGATTTCATCAGTTTTCTCTATAACCACCAAAAAATATTACTGACTTGTGTGACTGGTTCTGTTTTATTAAGTTTATTAATAATTTTTTCTAGGCTAGCAGTAGTCAATAGAACAATGAAGAGATAAATCTGTCAAGAGAGAAATCTGTAGAAAATCTCAAGGCTATTGAATATGTTAAGTTCAGCCAATAGACAATGTGAAATGTGAGGTTTGGATTATTTACCTAAATTCTCCGGCATAATCGTGTGGTACACCTACAGACCATTTTTTTTTTTCTGAGACCCTTAATTTACTTTTCTTAAACATGCATCTCAAGGTAAAACACCTGCAAGGTCCCAGAGACCTGGAATAATCTAGATTTTTAGTTTACCTAAATTGGCCACGGTAATCTTCACTGCCTTTTCTCTTTCTTTTTTTTTTCTTTTCTTTTTTTTAAAGATTTTATTTATTTATTTGACAGAGAGACAGCCAGCGAGAGAGGGAACACAGCAGGGGGAGTGGGAGAGGAAGAAGCAGGCTCCCAGCGGGGGAACCCGATGTGGGGCTCGATCCCAGAACGCCGGGATCACGCCCTGAGCCGAAGGCAGACGCTTAACGACTGCGCCACCCAGGCGCCCCTGTCTTTTCTCTTTAAATAGTGTTAGCTTTTTTTTCCTTCAAAAGCTTTTTCTGAACTAACCCCATCATATATAGCTATTGTGTCATTTTTTTGATACAGAATGAAGAAAATTTTCTTTAAACATCTTTGTATCCAAAGTAGTTTGATGTGCAGCCGACGATGATTGTCTTACAAGTCTGGGGCATAGACGCACTCTGTCTTCTCCGTGACTCGTGATAAAGTGTTGAATGACCTTTTGCCCAACAAAGATACGTTTTTACTTCGGGGCTCAGCTGGTCCTCGTTCAGTCCAGCTGTCCAGGCGTAGGGCTGTACCTAACCCCGCCCTCTCTCTGCCCTGTAGGGAGCATCGCCTGCCTCTGGTGGGATCCTATTCAGCGGTTACTCTTCTCAGGAGCCTCTGACAACAGCATCATCATGTGGGACATCGGTGGACGGAAAGGCCGCACGCTCTTGCTGCAGGGCCATCAGTGCGTGACCGTTTGTGAGGGTGGGGACAGGATCGGAGTCGGGGCGGGGCAGCATTCATAGTCTGCTACTGCTTTCTCAAACCCCATCAACTGCTTTCTCAAACCCCATTGGCTGGGGCTCAGTCCCTATTAACTACTCTTCTGTGAGTCCCGAGTATCGATGCCGTAGAGCAAAAATAGAGCCCAAGGTCTTCTTCCTTCTTAGTCCAAAGAGCACTTGCCACCCGCCTCTCCCAAGGAGTCACCCTGTTGAAATACCTGCTTAGGGCACGGGGGGGTTAAAGAGGGCAGATGAGGACTTTGACCGGGGAAGAGTATGTGGAATGCCATGCAGAGCCCGTCTGGAACTGGATGCCTGACTTGTTCTTTTATTCTGCAATGTAGTGTGTGGGTGTGGTTTGATGCTGTCACCTAAGCTAGGACCCTGTAATACCCAGGCTCTTGCCTTCTGGTTTTGAGAGGGAAAGGACATTGGCCTTGCCTTTCCTCCCCGTTGGTTAGGCTGTCGCTGTTTACCGTAAGCACAATCAGGTTGAAAAGTAGCCAAGGAAAGATTCCTTTTTTTTTTTTTCTTTTTAAGATTTTATTTATTTATTTGACAGAGAGAGAGCACAGGCATGGGGAGCAGCAGGCAGAGGGGGAAGCAGGCTCCCCACTGGGCAGGGAGCCCGATGCGGGACTTGATCCCAGGACCCTGAAATCATGACCTGAGCCAAAGGCAGACGCTTAGTGACTGAGCCACCCAGGCGCCCAAGGAAAGATTCTTCACACAAGTCTGCAGGGCAGAAGATTGTTTCCTAGGGCATCCGGAGAAGGAGTCTGACAAGCACACAGGAAGGGGGCAGATTTCGCCCCATCGTTGTGTGTGCGTGTGTGTGTGCGCACGTGTGCACACGAGTGAGCGCGATGGGCACGTGTGGGTGTATCAGTCGTCTCTGTAGCGTCACATCACCTGTTCTTAGGCATTGTGTTGTGGTGAGGGAGTCACCCCTCCTTTGCTCTTTGTTACGAACAGGTAGGTGAGTCTTGCGTGCCTGGAAAGGAGTGGACCACAGCGATTGGTCCTGAAAACCATAGCCATCGTCCTATCTGTGGCCTGCAATTCTGCATGACTGACTTGAAAGTAGTGTTTATTTCATAGAAACTCTTAGGCTGTGTAATAAGTCACAGAGCGCTGATTCACGTTTAAACTAGAAGCCACAATACCATGCCAAATCGTCAGTGATAAAATGCCAGCCACTGGTTCCAGCCAGGGGAGAGAGTGGAGCCTCCATGGAGACAGTGTCTGTTTCTCCACATTGAGACAAGTGACCGATGTGTGTTGTTTGCAGCGACAGAGTGCAGTCCCTGTGTTACCTTCAGCTCACCAGGCAGCTGGTCTCCTGTTCCTCGGATGGTGGGATTGCAGTGTGGAACATGGACGTCAGCAGAGAGGAGGTAAGAGGGTGAGCAGGGCAAGGCTGAGCACCTGGCTTCTCGGCTTCCCACCCTGCTGGCTCTCGATGCCGACCAGGTCCCAGCCCCAGCCCCTCTCCCTTGTGTTTACCGGTCATTGTCTAACAAGGTCCTGTGGGCCACTTTGCACCGCGTCCTCTCCCCATGTGTGAGTTTCCGCAGCGACAGGCGTTGCCCACGGACTGAGCCTGTGGGCTGTTTTCAGTCTGGAGACGTACACTGAGAACACGCTGGAGACAGTCCCCCGTGTCACCGGGGCACGCGCTGTGCACTGCCCTGGGAAGCTCTGTGGTGGTCCCACGGCATCCCTGTTCCCCGTTGCTCTCGGAGGCCTGCTGTGACTAGTGCCAGGGACCTCACCAGGCTCCTCACGTTTACCTGCGGAAGGATATCTCTGTTCTCTGCTTTTATTTTCCACTGAGCGCGTGTCGACATCGTGTTCTCTTCAGGAGACCTGAGTTCTAATTTGCTGGGGCCGCTAACTAGTTGTGAGACCTTGTTTAGAGGCGTGTCTCTCCGAGTGTCTGTTCCCTCCCTCCATAAAGTGGAATCGTTCAGTGACATAACTTCCAAAACCTCTTCTAGTTCTTGAGACAGATATACTGATTGTCTCAACAACCTCGCCGTCTTCTTTTAAATTGAGAAATAATTGACACAACATTACATGAACTTCAGGTGTAAACGTAGTGATACAGCATTCGTATGTATTGGGATGTGATCCCCACCGTGAGCCCAGTTAGTGTCCAGCACCACCCATCGTTACAAAACTTTTCATTCCTTGTGATGAAGAAGGTAAACTCCATAATCATGTAACCGTGAAGGTGGGAATCTTGCTTTTATTTTGTAACTTTTTTTTCTAAGAATTTATCAAGGCTAGGAATAGTGGATTGAAATCTAAGTAGGTAAGCCCTTAGGAGACCCCCAAATTCTTCACCTTTTGACCCCCTCCACCCATTTCCCCCACCTCCAGCCTTCTCCTCCAGCAACCACCAGTCTGTTCTCTTATCCATGGGCAACTTGGTCTTTTTTTCTATTTTAAATAATGCTGCAGTGAGTGTTCTTGACCTTGTCATTATGTGATTGTTCAATTATTTATTTCAGACAGATCTCTGAAAATAGACCTTCTGGGACAAGGAGATGCACATTCTTAAGGCTTTTTATAGATGTTGTCAGATGACTTCCAGGCAGGATTTCCATTCTCATGTCCGCCAGCACGGCTATTATCTGTTTTTTCCAGCCTGTGATGTAAATAGCAGACAGGTTGACTTTTTGTTGACTCAGAAGAGATTTTAGAGTGTGAGGGACTAAGGACTTACGGTGTAACTTCAGACGTTTCCTGAGCCCCTACAGGGTGGCCGGCGAGTCTGGGAGCAGAGGCGTATGCATCATAAAGGGCTTATGACGCTGCATGGCCCTGCGCACGTGCTGTGTGACGTCACGGGAGTGGTGCCGGGGGCAGAGGCCAGGGTGCTGCGCCCATCAGAGCAGACACCTGGTGTGGGTGCACCATTCCTGCCACACTCCGCACACATTTGTTTCGTGTCGCCTCTGATTACTTGGGAGTCTCATTTTCACTGGATACACCTGCGTCTTCAGCATACCACAGAAGACGTAATCAGGCGACATGACTCATTCCAGGCTTTCTGGCTACCGTGCTCTGTATGCAGAGACTCTTGCCTGTTTTTAGTAGGCTTGTCATCTCATGAAGGAAATAGACTACCCTATAAATAATAAAATAAAGTGCATAACGTGGAGAAGTTGTGACTGCTAGCTTTTCTACCAACCTCGTGAGATGAGTTAAGTAGAGGAAATCTTGATTACCTGTGTGCTGGCAAAATATTTGGTAAGGCCTGAGGTAACTCATTATTAAATACATATAACATTGGCTTAATATTAATTATGGACACTTTCCTTACAAAGATTTATTTTAACTGTTTTACAGTAGCTGCTGGTTACAGCGATCGAGAACAGCTAGTATACTGTTTGGTTTCTCTTGGCCTGTTTGTTTTGTTGTTGTCGAGAGCACAGAAAACTCGGAGGCTGTGTTCCCAGCTCATGTGGGAAGGCGACTCCTGGGCCAGTGCTGCTGGTGCTTCTCCTAAGGGCTTACCTACTTGGATTTCTGTCCACTATTATCCTTGGTAAACTCTCTTAGGGAAAAAAAGTAACAAAATAAAAGCAAGCTTCCCACCTTCAAGGTTACACGATTGTGGAGTTTATCTGTACGTCTAGGGGAAGAAAAGACAGCCCCATCACTCAGGCTGCTTCCCGTGTAGACGGTTCTGTTTTTAATCATTTGTGCGAGACTCTCCCAGATCACTGACATGCTGGTTGGTAACATATCGCACTCTACTAGCTTCTCTCTCTCAGTGGTTGACAGTGTTGGTGGGGAAGCCAATTATGTCAAAAAGATGCATTATTGGGGCACCTGGGTTTCAGCTCAGGTCGTGATCTCGGGGTCCTCGAGCCCCACATTAGGCTTCACGCTCAGTGCAGAGTCTGCTGGAGATTTTCTCTCTCCCTCTGCTCCCCCAACGCACACTCTCTCTAAAATAAATAAATAAATCTTTTTAAAAATGCATTATTTTTAATAGTCTTATTATTTTTTTTTAAACCAGCTTAGTATAGTGCAAAGGGAAATGGCCTATGATCTATAAGGTTCTGGCCCTGGGTTAGGATTTGTGTAATTGTGGGACTTCCTTAGGCAAAGGCATACAGAACTAGTCCCAGATTCTCTAGCCCCACGCTGCTTGCTTGGAATTTCTTTCTGAGTCACCTGGAAGTACAGATTGGGGCAGTTGCCTCCCTGCCAGATCATAATTAGAGGGGCTGCTTTCTGGAAGTAGGCATGAAATGGAAATGAGCAGTAATAATTAGAATGACTCCCCTTTAAAGGAGAACTTTAACCTAGCAGATCGCAGGGTGTGTCACGGCACACAGTGGTGGATGCGGTCTACGTTAGTACAGCGGGGATTATCGCAGGGGTTGGTACTAGCGCGGCGGGGGAATTGTTCTCGTGACGTCACCTCTGTGCAGCTGTGGCAGATGGAGCAGAAGGTAGGAAAGAGTGAAGGAGAATACTTGATAATGTTCTCTTTTGCTTTTCTTAGAAAAGAGAATTTTTTCTCTGTAGGGAGTAAGCATATAACACGATGGTTCGTGACAGCGTAGAAAGTGATGGGTATTTCTTATAATAAACTGTCCCGGAAAGCCTGTTTATTTCTGATGGTTTTTGTTTGTTATCTCAGATGACTTCATGCATCCCTTTCTTCCTTTGAGCCCCTCTCCCCTCCAGCTCAGCCAAGTAATAGTGTTTCCTAAACCCCTGGACAGAATGGTGCTCCGGAGGGTAAGGACTCGGCTCTGTTGGTGGTCATGCTGCAGAACCACGTGTGGAGACGCTCACGTGGTCAGACCCAGGAGACCGCCGTGCAGCTGCTGTGCGCATGCGGCAGACGGGCTCGGGCGCTCGGGCTGTGCTGCCGCATCGCCTGGGGTCGCCCCCGCGCGCTCCGCACGTACAGGGCAGGGTCAGAGCCGCTGTCTCTGCCTGCAGAGTGAGGCTAACGTGGCTCTGGAGCTCCGGGGGTTGGGTGGAAACTCCCGTGAAATAAGGCGCCGCAGATCCTCAGAACATTACCTGGACTTAGAGGACACGTTGTCTACCAGGCACCGTGCGAGCACTTCACCCATATTTGCTCGTTCCCTCCTCACACCCTTACAAGGGGGTTACTCCTCCTTGAGTCTTGCTGCCATGAACACGTCCTGTGCTGTGTCCTGAGTGCATGTGGTGCTGTGGGAGTCCGGCCGGCCCGGGTCTCAGACGTGAGACCACCTGTGTCCCCTCCCCTGTGCTGCTGGCGGCAAGACCCACCGTGGGGGGCGTTGTGCACAAGCGCTGTTCCCAATCGCCCTTCCCTGTGCTGTGGAGCACGGAAACAAAGAGATGATTCTGCATCTAGATGGTAATCTTTCTCATGGAGGTGCACGTCTCTGTCGTTCTTTCCATCCTCCTCCTTTCCAGTATGTCCCCGGTAAAAGAACCTCTGTTCTGTCTCAGCCCAGTTCATGCGATTTGGGAGTACTCCTCCCGCCCCCCACCAAGAAATACCTTTGTCATGACTGTCATGTGTAGAAATATTTCCAGTAACATATCTAAAATAAGAAATAGGAAAGTCAAAAGTTGTGATGCAATAGGAAGCAAAATAAGGAAGTGTGGCACCGGTCCTGGAAGCCCCCAGAAGGCCCGGTCTGAGTGTTGAAAGCCCTCTGTCTTTACTGCCTGTGTTTGAAGGGTCGGTGTGGTGCGGTGTCTGTGACTCTCCCAGCATCGTCTCCTCTTACCACAGATATTTTTCTTGAGCATCCCAATTTCAGGATCAAAAAAGGATTATATTATCATAATCTTTGGTTTAATTGATAGAAATGCATGTTTTCTGTTGTTACTGCATATATATAGTGATAAGTGATTGAGGTTAAATAATAGCTTTGAACCGTTTCATCTTGTAATAGGGTACAATTTGTGGGTTTTTTTTTTTTTTAAGATTTATTTGAGGGAGAGAGAGAGTGCCGGCATGGGTGGGGGGAGGGGCAGAGGGAGAAGCAGGCTCCCTGAGGAGCAGGAAGCCAGATGTGGGACTCGATCCCAGGACCCTGGGATCATGACCTGAGCCGAAGGCAGACGCTTAACCGACTGAGCCACCCACAGGTGCCCCTAATTGGATACAATTTTTAATGGTTTGTTTAGAGAAATATTTTCTATAAATATTTCAATATTTATAAATAAAAATTTTATTTCAATAAAAATTCATTGAGAACCTAGTCTGTGACAGGCTATCCATACACAGAGATGGGCAAGCCTGGTGAATAATAGGTTAGTGGCAGAAAGGAAATGTGCATAAAGGATGATAGACGAGAGCGGCCCGTGCTGGAGCTGGGGCGGTGGGGTGGTGTGTGCACACAGGAGACAGTGCCAAGCTGGGGCGGTGGGGTGGCAAATCTGTGTGACACGAGACCCACCTGGAAGAACTCCCCTGTTGGTCACCCTGTGACCTCACAAGACTTCCCACATGGTAGTTCACCAGATTCTGTAAGAAATGGGCTGTCACTCAACTAGAAATAGATATTAAACAATATCCGGCACAGAAAAGAAAGACATGAAGACAGCCCTGAGGAGTTCACAGTGAAAACTGAATTACTCCTTCCTATCTATAGATTAAAAATCGAACAATCCTGTCAACATTGCTAAAATGAGAGAGATTACTGAAAACACATAAGAGTGAATATGGCAACAGCTGTAATATATTGAGAAGTTTTTTAAAAAATGCTAACAACCAGCAAGGTCTGAAACTGTTGTATTAACCCTGAGAAATCCTAGTAAAAAAGGAGATGCTCCAGTGGTGCCTTTGACTTTCTCCTTCCCCAGGCTCCTCAGTGGTTAGAGAGTGATTCTTGCCAGAAATGCGAGCAGCCCTTTTTCTGGAATATAAAGCAGATGTGGGACACAAAGACGCTGGGGTTGAGACAGGTGAGTAGCCAACGTTGAATTGTCACTGGCTTAATCAAGTATCTTGTTCTTTGTGGTGTTAATCTGTCCTTTTGCTTGGAATCATACTTTTTCCTATAAGTGCTATGAACTCTTGCATTCTTGATATCACTATCTGTGTAACAAACCATGAGTGGGACCTTTCCTGGGGCCAGCGAGATCTTACCTAAGTGCTCCATCGCTTGTCCAGCGCTGGAAAAGCATGGATGCACGGGAAGCACCGAGAGCCTATTTGTAAGTACATGAAAGATCCTTCGGTTAGGAGTATTGCTTGTCCAAGTCAGTGTTCCATGCTAACCATGCACAAAATGAGAATGAAGCGGGTCATATGGTTGTAAACCTTATGCTTTCACTCTGTGAAAAACGTAACAATCTGGCCCTCACTGGACTACTGTGACACTAAGAATTTTGTATTATTCACAGATTGTTCCATTTAAGTGTACCTGGAACATTTTTATTAAGCATGTTTCTGGTACTCTTTTTTTTTTTTTTAAAGAAACATGTCCCAAATAGCCTATAGATTTCAGAGACGCCCTTATCACTAGAATTCATGTAATTCTAAAGTTCTACAAAAAACGTATTTCTACAGCAACCTTGAAGGTAGCCCACTCAGATTGAATATGAATTGGTGCAGGTAAGTAAAAAAGAATGCTGATTTTATTTCTTTGCACCTCTATGAGGGACTGGCCTAAAGTTTGTGTGTGTTAATGAACTTTGTTTAATGTTACTTACAAAGCTACTCTCCACAAGGTCTGCTGTGAGACTGGCAGGCAATGCAGGGGTGATCTTAGCATTCCTCTAACATTCTGATGCTCGGAGATGGAACCCGAGTTCCGTGGTCAGCCTGCTTCCCGCAGTGCATGCCTGCTGGTAACTGGTGCATTGTAACTGATGGGCGAGATAATCCCTACTTCCGCAGGAAACATGAAGAAATTAATTTCCATCTTATGAATTAACTACTAGAAGAGAGAGGAAAAGTATGGGTCACTTATAGTGGTAAATGAATATGACAGAATTAATAACCAGACTATTTTGAATGTTCTTGAAGCTTATTTCTAGGATCACAATTTGAAAGATTAAAAGAAATAGTAAAACATATGATTATGGATATTTATTTCTTCATAAGGTCATATTACATTATTTCAAAACTTTTCTTTGATACAGGAATAGACTTTTTTTTCCTGAAACCTCTAGTCATTTGAGCTCCTAAATGAACTTGAAGTTGGTTTTAATAATGTAATTTGTGGACATCTAGACAGATAATATGAATGAATAAAAAGCAGTATTTGACCAATAAAACAGGGATCGTTGGAAATCCTTGGCAAGTGTAGACACTGTCTGCCTTTTGTGTAAATGGGTACACTGAACGGGGTGATAATAATTCAGGGCGAATCTTCCCCACGCCCATCCCCCTACGCTGACGGGACACCGGGAGCATCAGCAAAAGTTACACTCCTCCTTTCCCTCCTTCCGGTCCTGCTGAAGCATCACTGCCGGAAGTGCGGGCAGGCCGTGTGTGGCAAGTGCAGCAGCAAGCGCTCCAGCTACCCCGTCATGGGCTTCGAGTTCCAGGTCCGGGTGTGCGACTCCTGCTACGACTCCATCAAAGACGAGGAGTGAGTGCTTGTGGGTCTTTGTCTTCCTGGGCGCCTGCAGGGGGAGGAGCCTGAGAAATGAGACGAATGTGTTTCTGCGCACCTGTTCGTCTCTGCCCAGCTGCATAACCTGCTCCTGAGGAGGGCCTTCTGTCCTGGCTGCATGACCTTAGACCTCTCCCGAACACTGAGGAGTGCCGTTGCTAAGACAGTGCGGCCGCTGAGCAGCGGGCCATGCCTGAGCCCCCGCGGGGTCAAGGCCAGCGCACACAGAGGCAGTGCAGAGCCGGTGCATGCAGGGCCCCAAGCTTGGCTCACGTGTGCCTGGGAATTTCCTTTTCTTTGCCTTTCCTTTGAATCATCGTAGAAAGTGCTCGACTGGCAAAGCTTGGCCGAGGCCCAAGTTGAAAGCCAGTGCAGCATGGCTGGTGTCGGTCCATGCGTGCTCCTCGGGAGGCTGGGGCTGCGGGCGCAGGAGCAGAGCGAGAGCTGGTGCCGTGCGAGCCGCTCCTGCAGGGCCCAGAGCTTGGGGAAGCCTCAGCCTCCTCGTGGGGGACTGGCCCTCGGGGCAGGCGCGCCTGCAGTGCCGTTCCTCTGCACTACGAAAGGCCCTCGCTCTATGTCTAGGAACACACCAGCCTTTGCACTAAAAAAATACAAATCAGTTATTTAGTTTTAGAGGGGAGGGGGGTGGGGGAATGGAATAGGCCGGTGATGGGTAGTAAGGAGGGCACGTATTGCATGGAGCACTGGGTGTTACACGCAAACAGTGAATCATGGAACACTACATCAAACACTGAGGATGTACTGTATGGTGACTAACAGTAAAAAAAAATTATCTTTAATTTTTTAAAAAATCAGTTATTTAGAGAGTTTTGTCAAACCTTATATAAAACAGTCTTGCAGTTTATCCTTTCTGTCCTCTAATTCTAAACAGTTTTCCAAACTGTAGCCACATTTTTAGGGGTAAATTTTAACACTATCATTGTGCTGCTTTTATGTTGCAAGAAAACTCTTCCGTCAGCTGTGGCAACAGGTGAGCTTTCAGCGGTCTCTCTTCTCTCTTCTCTCTGTTAGTCGGACTTCTCTGGCGACCTTTCATGAAGGAAAACATAACATTTCCCACATGTCCATGGACGTTGCTCGGGGACTGATGGTGACCTGTGGGACCGACCGCATCGTAAAGGTAACCTGCTCGCGTGTCCCGGCGAGCGTGAGTGTGTGTGTGTGTGTGTGTGTGTGTGTGTGTGTGTAGAGTGTTCTGTGAGTGTACCGCGAACAGACGGCTGTCAGTCCAGTCTCACTTTCTCATCGGCAGGCTTGCCTTCCCTTTTTCTAAGCAGCCATGCAGCCTGGAGCAGCATGAAAACCCTGAGTTTGCGAGTTTCCGGGCGCGGTGGCCGCTCCTTCCAGGGGGTTCCTGCGCCACCTCCGTCTCTCAGAGTAGCTGCTGGGGCCTGGCAGCCCAGGGTCGCCGTCGCCCCCCCCGGGGGTCCTGCCTCCCCAGAGGGTTGGGGCATTAGCCGGCCCCTGTCCCTGGTCATCCTTCCCCGCCTGGTGTTCCTCTCCGCCTGGACAGGTTTCCTCGTTGTAAGAAATTACCAGATGCTTTTTCATTAAGTTCCTCGGGTCACTAACACAGAAACTAAAAGCAAGTGTTTTGTACTGAGTTGTGAAACCATGACACACTTTATTTCATAACTTTTTTTTTTTAAATAGCGGCTTTTCCCAGTAGGCTTTTTATTTAAAATGAAATTAAATTTACAGTAAAACATTACTATGTAATTTTCAGGTGTCAAGATACCACTTAGAAGCTTTTTTCACATTTTAGCGTCCTAAGGGGCTTTGTCTCTAGATCTTGAGAAGGTTTTGAGATGAAAGAATGAGTTCTTCTGTCCCCTTTTCAAGTTTAGCAGCTGTTCGGTGTGAACTCTGCGTCCGGACCCTGTGATGAGCGCCGCCTTCTCTGGCGTGTTCTTTCTCTTGCAGATCTGGGACATGACGCCCGTGGTGGGCTGCAGTCTGGCGACCGGGTTTGCTGCACGCTGATCCGGGAGCCGGGCGAGGCCTGCGCCTTCCCCGCCGCCCCTGCACCAACGCAGCCCTTCCCCGTGGGCCCGCGGTCACGGTCCCGTGAATGGACGGTAGCCACTAAAAAACAAAGCAACACTTTTAAAAAGAAAGAACATGCCAGGTGTGTTCATCTGTCGTGGTTCCCTGAGGAAAGGAGTGACTTCAGTGAGACTTCCTCGCGGACAGTGAGCTCACGCGTGCTGAAGGAGTCATTTGGCAAAGGAGAGTGTTAGAGGAAAAACTATTGAGCAAAAGCGTTAAAGCTTAGAACGTTCTCAAAGCAGTTCCAAGTGCAAACACTCTTCCCCTCAGACTTGCTGGCCCTGCACGGGCTCCTGTGGCTCTGTCGTTAGAGCAGGGAGGAGGGGAGGAGGACTTGCTCTTTCCCGAGGGGTGCAGGAGGACCCCAGGAACCCAGAGCTCTCTCCTTCCTCACTGGCAGGACGTGACTACTCTGTACACGTAGTGATTCTTCTTCAGGGTCTCTGTTCTCGTCAGGTAGCGCCCTCATCCGCACTCGGTGTTTGGAGCACTCAGTCGTTCTCCCCCCGGCCAGCCAGGGTGCCAGGGGCCAGCCTTCACACTGTTCCTAAGCGAGCCGTAAGATTTCTTTATTAGCCTGGACGGCCCACATCCTTCCCTTTCCCCCAGATGTGCTCTGAGGACAAAACGTTTTTATGGTGCTGTTATCATGGGAGTCACACAAGCCACCTGACTTTATCTCACTGCTGTCAGTAAGGACTCGTGGAAAATGGAAAACCAGCCCAGCCAGCAGCATGATGGTGAAGGGAGGTGATCGTCTGCTCCATGGAACAGCCCAGTCCTCCTAAAAAGACGCATTCTGTGTGTAGTTCCAAGATGGGCCCCTGCGATATTGTGGCAGTTTAATAATAATAATACACCTCAGAAAAGAACTCCAAAGCTTTTTAAACTATGTTGACTTTTCGTTGTAAGGAACATTATTACCATCTCATAGAAGGGAATTAGTAACCCAGAGCTGTAATTGTTAACCAGGTCCTGCACAGTAATTCCTAATTCATAAATTGCTTTCATAGCAACTAGTGAATTCTCTTGTATCAAATGGCGTTTTAAAAGTTTTTGGCCACGTAGTACCAGGATGGGGAAGAGATGGGGCATGGGGGGGGGCCCGTCTTTTAATATTCCAATATTTATTTCTTTGATTGTTTTTAACAATAGTACACATACCTATTACTTTAGGGCTATGCAAGTGAGTGGAGAGAGGCCTGCTTTTCTTAAAGACAGATTTTAAGGTAGATAGCAACAGTATTTTTGTTAGTCTTACTAGTGGACATTGATAAAAACCCACTACTGTGTCACTGTGTTGGGATCATATCAAGACATCATGGTGGTTCTATGTGATACCATGAAGGGATTAAGTCTTTTTTTTTTTTTTTAAACAACAACTGAGAGGGACTATAATGTTTAAGACAGGTAATTAAGATGTTTTACTGGCCAAGTAACACAAATAATAAGGAAAGGAGGTCAGGCACCTCATATTCTAGAATGATCTGCATTAAAAATTGACTTGCTTTCAGAAATAAGACTGAAGGGTTTTTGTTGCTCTGTATAATTTTTGTGTTCTATCACCTGGCAAAGGTGTTTCCTTGAAAAAGTTTTCGTAAGCTGTTTGCGAAACGTATGATAATACAGCTTGGAAGGAAACTGGAGGGATGGGATCTCACAGGGCAGTGTTGAATGTTCTCGTTCAGTTAATGGTCCAGCTCATACAAAGGTGCTATCCTGGGGATTTCGTGAAGTCCTGAAAGGAAAATTAGGATATGATCTGTTTCTTGCCATGTGGATGAGTACTGAACTGTGGTTTCTGTTTGCCTTTAACTTCTGTAAGATGTGATTTTATAAAGTCTGTGGTAGACTGAGCACAGTATCACGCTGTAGCTTTCAACCTTCTTTTATTTTAAAAAATCCTGAATGAAAAACCCAGTGTTCTGTAGAGAATAGAAGGTTGTGAAAGCACCTCTGAAGGGGTTAAGCTAATATAAGTCAAAGAGGAAAGGCATTAGGTGGGGAAGAATTGGAGAGGGGTATCTGGAAAAAGAAAGAATGTTTTCATTAACTTTCTCTCCAGCAGAGCCTATTAGCACTTTTCTTTTTAAGAACACACATAGCAGGCTTGTCTTGTCTCTACTACACGCTAGGGAGCAAATGGGGTAATATTTTTTATAGAGGTGGGCAAAAATTATTTTCTCAGTTCTGCTGACTGGACACACAAGGAAGCTCCAGCTAGGCTTCTAGTTATTGCCTTATTTTGATCGCGTTACTCTTAAACGGGGCATTTAAAATAGCTCTTCAAGTAACAGTTCATGGGTTTTCCATTCCTGAACACTCACGCTAATTTCTACAACTAGGGCTTCAGAAGTACAGAATGTTAGAGAAGATCCTTACGTTTTAGATTTAGTATGTCTGCGGTAAGGAAATGTCAAACCTTCATTCGAGACATGTTCTCAAATTGCCCTTTTTTTTTTTTAGTGCAAATGATAGAAAACCCCCATGGCATTTGCTGGAAATAGATTATTCGGTATACTGTAAATCTCTGTTTATGATGTCCTACTTCTGTCCTGCTGCCTGGAGGAAAGGAACAAAAAATCGCGTTCTAGCACGTGTCACCTGATTCTCCCCTTAAGAATTCAGTTTGCCACTACCTACATTTTTAAACTGTTGAAACTGGCCTAAATATGTAATAAATTCCATGGTGACCCAGACCCAAGGAAATGTTTTCCAAAATGAGGTTTCATTCGGTTACTTCTCCTTCCGTTCCTGGATCTGGTGTCTTCTAAAATGTAAGGAACCAGTTACTATTAATGATGAACCATCTGCTCATTGTAAATGTGAGGTTTAACAACTAAGTAATACATGCTCTATGTATTCAAGTGTCTATTGCTTAATTGTTAATTGTGAGCAGATTACTGAATGCCTACTCTTTTCTGCAATTTACTATACAGTAACTCTTTGAGTAAATCGTTTCATTGTGCAACAAATTTATATTAGAATACAATTTAAAGTGTTTTACTCTATAGTCTTTTTGACTGGGGAAGCAAAGGGCAATGTTGATTAGTACATTTTGTCTTGTACTAGCTATGTTTCTATAAGATATGGTGCCCCGTGTATCCCAGAGAGTTAGAAAACTTTGTTCTTTGCTCCTGTTTGTGGGTTCTGTTTTTGTGGGGTTTTTTTTTTTTTTGAGAATATACATACACAATAAAATGTTCCTTGCTTGTTACTCTGTTGCTTAATGTAGCTTTTGTTTCGTTTGATGTGGACATAGGGCAGTGATACGAGCCACCGTGTGTTCAGCACACTCTGCCTGCTCTGTGCTCTGCCTGCATTCTGCTATTCAGTCCTGGCAACGCTTCTGCAGGGTGTTACTGTCCCTGTTCCACAGATGAGAAAGCTGAGAAGATCCTGTCCGTCGGTCCGTCTGTCTGACTTGAAAGCACTTGCCCTCTCCATACCACCTGTCTTCACGTGCCAGCGTGCAATGAGGGTTTCCTGTGAGGGTTAGGGGCTGGGTATTCTGTCTCTTGAAGTTTGCAAAGCCCCGAAGTCCGATTGCTGTGGATGTCCAGACTCCCCAGATTGCACGGGCACACCAGCATCTGTGCCCCAGTTCTCCACATCAGCAGCTCGGTCTTGTGAATAAATACAGGGTGGTTCACAGGAGAACCTGATAGGAAGCGGATTTCTTAGAAACCAGCATGGCAGTTCACTGTTTCTCCTCAAAGCGATATAGCTTTATTTAAGAAATAATATGTAATAGAATAATACATAATAAAAAAGAATAAAAAGAAAACGAAAATAAAAAGATAATACCAAAATGTATTGAAAAGATTTGTTTTAAACCCTCTGTCCCACCACCCGGAGAAAACACTGTTAAACCTGGGCTGTGTGTCTTTCTAGTGTTTCTCTTAAATGCACGCATGCATCTATAACAGACACATACGGATACAGTTTTCAGGGGCCGTACTTTTTCCCGCCACCTGATATATTATGGATCCTTTGCCCATATCAAAAAATAGAGCTCCACGGGAGCGTTCTCAGCGGTGGCGGAGGCGAGCTCTGTGCTGGCAGACTCGCGCTGAGGTTGCTGGGCTCCGGCGCTTTGGGGCCTGGTGAGGCCACGTGACTTGCTTTAGCCAATGACGTGCGGGCAGAAGTGTGTAATGGCAGGTGAGAGGCTTACCCTCCATGGGTTTCCTACAGGGGTCACAGAAGTGCGTGTTGATGGAGAAGATCCTGACTGCGCTGGACCAGCAGTGGACTTTGCATGGGAAATCAATTAATCTTTGTTATTTCAATCCACTGGGTAGGGTGAGTGTGTGTGTGTGTGTGTGTGTGTGTGTGCGCGCGCGCGCACGCACTGCCGCATCACCTAGCCTGGACCGCAGTATCCCATTGTTCCATTATATGGCTAAACTGTCGATTATTTTACCAATTCCATGTTTGAAACTAGACCGTATATTTTTAGAATATTTGTAACTTTAATTAAAACATTATTTAAAAACATTAAACTCAGCATGCTTGTATGTTCATCTTTCCCACTTTTCCAATTATTTTCGTAGAATAAATGCTTTAAAGTGGGAATTATGAGGACAAACAATGTGCATATTTTAAGTTTATTCTTACTGCTAATATCTTCACACCATTGTCAACACTTGAATTTTCTTCCCTTGAATAGGGGATAAAAAGACACATCTTAATGTCTTAATATATGGAATTCCAGTTTATTAATTTACAATAAGAATTCTATCTGCCAGGCAGAACACATATATCTTTTCAAGATTTATTTGTTTATTAGAGAAAGAGCAAGAGCAGGAGGGGCAGAGGGAGAGGAGGAGAGAATCTTAAGCAGACTCTGCACTGAGCGCAGAGCCTGATGGAGGGGGGGGCTGGATCTCGTGACCCAGAGATCACGACCTGAGCTGAAACCAAGGGTTGGAAGCTTAACCGACTGCGCCACTGAGGTGCCCCCAGACCACATATCTTTAGGACAGTCTAGCTAGAACCTGAATCATCATTGGAAAGCTGCTTAGCAGCCAAGGACACAGAGGGAGAAAAGTTGGCTGGATGACTGATGCCATCGTTGACAGCCTGATATGCTCATTGCCAAGGTTGCTGGACAGTGGAAACACCTGAGCAAGGCCCTGTTTCTGGCCTTCCCTTTCTAGATTTCACTGGCTTACCATTCATTCGTAAAACACATGCTCAGGTGAGTAGTTCAAGTATTGGCGTTCCAGCCTTCCTTCCCTTCACTGTTCAGTTCCTGAGTCTCCTTGGCTATACCTTAGACCTCTCTCTAAATCTTTGCACCGTACGTGCAAACTCGCCCTCAGGGAGTCCATTACATATTGGTACGTACAGTTTCTCATGAAAGCAGGGAAACACATTCTGGGACCACCTTCAGAGCTGTCATCTGTAGTGTAGAAGCAAGTCCTGAGACAACTTCCCAGGTCAAACCCACCTGGGAGACTGAAGGTTCAAGCTTGGTCTGTCTGACTTCAAAGCCCATGCTCCTTTTTCCCTTTCCCCATCCAGCTCATTCATATTTGAAGACATTTTAGATCCTGAGTTTGACAGTCTGGAGAAAGATATAGTAATAGATTAGTAATAGACATTTCTTTACAGCATTAATAAGGCAATGTGGCGTATTTTCCCACACGCTGGAGTTCCAGTGGAACACTATGACAGATGTGACATCTAATGTCTTGCTGCAGGAGTCCTAGCAGCTGTTGATCTACCAAATAGATCTCAAGTTGCACAGGTGTGCTGAAAACATAGGCAAGCTTGCGAGCACAAACCTCCATTCAAGACTATGGGCTCTACCTTCCAAATGTATCCCAACAAGGCCCCTTTGCACCATTGAGCTGCTATTACCATGGTCCAGTCCAGTGTTATCTGGATGATTTCACTAGCCTTTTTTTTTTTTTTTTAAGATTTTATTTATTTATTTGAGAGACAGCATGAGCAGGGAGGAGGGGCAGAGGGAGAGGGAGAGGCAGACTCCCTGCTGATTCTTTTTTTTTTTTTAAAGATTTTATTTATTTATTTAACACAGATAGAGACAGCCAGCGAGAGAGGGAACACAAGCAGGGGGAGTGGGAGAGGAAGAAGCAGGCTCACAGCGGAGGAGCCCGATGTGGGGCTCGATCCCAGAACACCGGGATCATGCCCTGAGCCGAAGGCAGACGCCCAACCGCTGTGCCACCCAGGCGCCCCTGATTCTTACAGCTCCCTAGCCCAATGTGGGGCTCCATCCCAGGACCCCAGGATCATGACCTGAGCCAAAGGCAGACACTTAACCAACTGAGCCACCCAGGCACCCCAGATTCTACTAGCCTCCTAACCAGTCTCCCTGCTCCTGCCCTTCTCATCCTGTTCCCAACACACCTGTTAAAACATGACTCAGATCATTCCATTCCTGTGCACAAAACCCTCACAGCTCATCCCACTCAGTAGAAGCCCAAGTTCTAAAATAGCCCATCGTTCCTTTCCCAATGCCTATGTTTTCCTGGCTTACTCCTTGGACATCCGGCCCAGTTGAGCTTTCAGATAAGCTGCAGATCCAGCCCTCACCTGGGAGAGCAGGAGAGGCCCCAAGTCCCAGGTGAGACCCCAAGCTGCCCAGGTGAATCCTTCCTGAATTTCTGACCCACCAAATTGTGAATGAAATAAAATGGCTGTTATAAGCTGCTAAGCTGTGGAGTGATTTGTTTCACAGCAATAGTAACCTGAGTAGTGGGTCACTGGACTCAGTTCCCCATCTGGGAGCCAAAGGGCAGAGCACTGCCCCCTCCCCACCACCTCCAAGCAGGAGAAGCGATGTGAATGCGAGGCAATTGCATAGCTGGGAGCTTCTTCAGAAGCAAGTTATTTTCCCATAACAGTACTCGAAGGGGCCCGTAGCCAATGAGTCATAGTCCTCATTATTTTCTTTAGACTTTCTCCATGTTTCTGTCCACCACGGCCATCCCGCTGCCTCCACTCCAAATTGTTATTTGTGCTTTTGACCACTTCAAATTTGGTTTGAACTAACCCAGCCTGAACTAAGCATATTAGATTCTTACATTGGCTGTATTTAAGGGTGCTCAAATTTTTCCATGATTTTGCCCATTATGTAAACGTAGACGCATCCTATATTGCATATGATATGTATTATTTCAGATATAGTGCTTTTACTGACATTCGTGGGAAAATGCTGAGTACTTATCATATATAGGTACTATGCTAGATTCTTAAAAGAACATCAGTGAGTAAAACGGAGATCCCCACTCTTGTGGAGTTCAAGTTCTTGCAGAGTGTGACAGACAATAAACCATAAGCCTAATAAAAGACAAAATCTACAGTATGCTAGAAGGTGATGAGCGCCATGGAGAAAAGAAAAAGGTTCCTGGAAATGGAGAATGCACATGGACAGGGGCAGTTTGCCAGCTAGAGTGATCGGGGTGATACATGCTCAAAGAATCTGAAAGCAGTGAGGAAGATAGCCGAATGAAATCAAGGAAGGAGGTCCCAGGCAGAGAAAATAGCTAGACAAAACGCTCCAAGACAGGAGTGAACCAAATATGTCCAAGGAAAAGCAAGCAGCCTAGAGCGGCTGCAGCAGAGTGAGGGAGGCGAGAGTTTCAGCACAGAAGGTGTGAGAGCTTAGTGGGGGCTGGGTCACGTAGGGCGAGCAGTCCTTTGCAACGACATTGGCTTTTATTAAGAGTGAGGTGGGAGCCATCAGAAGGCTGTGAGAATAGAACTGATGTTATCTAACTTGCACATTAGGAGGGTCACTCCGGCGGCTCTGCTGTGCATACCCTGTTGAGGCAAGAGTAGAAGCATGGAGGCTGCTGGAGAGGCTGTGGGGTAACCCAGGACACGTCAGCAGCTCCTCCAGGAGCGGTGATTTTGACAGGGTGAGGGGTCATATTCTGGACACACTTTGATGAAGGAGCCAGCATGACTTCCTCATGCACTGGCTGGGTGGTACAGGGGAAATCGGCAGGTCAACACGGACTCCAAGGTTTGCCCTAAGCACGTGGAAGGGTGCTATAGAGCTCAGAATTATTCCACGGATCAATTGTGGAACTGAGAAGTAGATGCCCTGGAACTCTGGTCTGAATTTGCACTAGATAAAGAACCCAGTATATTCAGAACTGACCAAATGCCAAGCCAATACTCTGATACTGTCTTTCCTTTTTTTTTTTTTCCTTTATTTCACACCATATCCATGAATGAAGCTGGATCCGCTTTTTGCAGTGAAGAAAACTGAAGTTCAGTGAGTTTCGGAGAACGTTATGTTCAGAGAACTTGCCCAGCCTGGTAAATAGAGGAGCGGGGGGACAGGACACAATCCCATCTCGCCCCCAGGACCTGTTATTCTTTCTTGTTACTATTTGCTTGTTTGTTTTCACAATGTGTTCCTTAACTGCCCAGCTGTATAAGACAAAATTAACTATTGATCAAAGGGTGTCACTGCTTTCTAAACCTCCCCTCTCCTCAGTTGGTAGATACTTTTACCTACGAATCCATTTGACTCCTTTACCCTATTTATTCAATCTGAATGGCCTCTGTTCTTTTGTTTATTATCTGATACAGAACACATTGTTGCCAAAGATGTTGATGGCAGGTTGCTTTTGGTCCTACCTATAGTTTTCTAATTATTGATACGTAATTTCTAATTATTGGTAAGTATTTATGGCTTCCAAGCATAAGTATGTGAGTTAGCTGTAGTCTCTCAGTATCTTTGTTGTGCTGACTTGGGAGCCATTTTATTTTTGTTATATTGTGGATTCACTCGGGTGCCATATGATTTGTTCATTAGGAATGCTTGCTACACTTCATTTTGACATCTGGCTCGACTTCTGCTAGACTTCTATTATATGCAGATATTCCGCAGAAGGAGGAGATTGGTGAACTGTGGAAATGCCAGCATCACTGTAACTGCTGTGGAAATGCCTGCGCCCGTTGGAATGTCCAGCCCTAGGCAAGGAGTGGGGGTGGGGACTTCTCCAGACTAACTTGTTAGATGCCTAGGTCCTAGGTCAGAGAAGAGGGGCTGCAGATGTTTTATTGTCCCATTATGGACTGGCCATTCCAAATATACCATTTTAGATCCACGAAGGGTCCGTGGTTCCTTTCTCACCAACAGGTAGTGCAAGCACTCTGGTTTGTGGGGTGCATGACAAAACCTCAGCTCTTCAGACGCTGCCTCAAGGCTTTTTAATCTTGGTTCCCTGTTTCCAATGATAATTTAAATTAAAATTGATCATAATTTAAATAAATTGATACTTGCATGGCCTGACTCCTTAAATTTTCTGCCCTCAGAGATTCACAGGCTGCACCCGAATCCCGTCCTGAGTCACATTACCCTGATTAATCTTGGTTTTATCATAACCGGAAACTATCTTCTTCATTTATTGACTGAGGGGAATAATGTGAAATGGTTCTCCCTCCCATCAGACTATAAAGCTTCACGAAAATATAAACTCTTATCACAAACAGGGCTTGCTAATCCAGTAGGTTTAGGAAGCGTGATGCCTACGGCCCATGAAACTGGCAGGGGCTCCCGCAAACGTCTGAATTTTAATTTCTTCTAAAAATCAGAAATGCTATTTTCATACTGTTTAATTTTTGTTATACGGTTTGTTATGCTGTTTAATTTTTGTTGTCATGCTGCTTAATTCTTGTTAACCAGAAAAGGTGAGAAATGGTATCTCTGTAGTTTTAATTTGCATTTCTCACATTAGGAGTGAAGTTGAACATCTCTTCATATGTTTAAAGGTCATTTAAAACATTTGTGTGCATGTGCACACGTGTGTGTGTGCACATGTGCGTGTGTGTCTTTACACCTTTGCTCATGTTTCTATCAGGTATTTTGACCTCTTCCTCCTTAATTCTGAGTTCTCTGTATGTTAGAGAACTAGCCCTTTATCTAGGGCCAATGTTGCAAATATTTTGTCCTGTTTTTCATTTGTCTTCTGAGTTTGACTTACAGTGTTTGTTCGCTTTCCTGTTGCGACATTTAAAAAAAAATTATGGAGTCAAATTTATCGATCTTTGATTGATTCTAGCTGTTTTTAGAAATCCCTCCCCTATATACAGTTGAAGAGGAACTTACACGTTTTCTTCTAGTACTTGCATGATTTTCTTCCACCCCCTGCCTTTTTTTTTTTTTTTTTTAACATTTATGGCAAGCTGAGGACAAAGCACAAGACGACACCTGGCATCCCACCGCCCCACTCCCAGGTGGGGGGTGTGTGGCATTCCCCAGGCACTCAGGGGAAACTGAGGGAAGGGAAAACAAATGGTTAACTAATAGAGATCACAGTCCTACAAGACAGGAGTCTCCAGCACTTTACAAACGTCTTCGTGAGTCACGAGTTAAAAGCTTTCTTATCAATCGCCTAACTTACAGAGACCCAAAGACTCAATTTCCTGGAGCCCGAACATCACCCACCCAACCATAGTGTGGGAAACAAAGGTAGAAGGAAATGCAGATAAAATTAAATTTCCTTATAACCTGTAGCCCATTAACAAATACTTGAGGCAGGTAGAGTACAACGTTACTCCCGGAAACTCCCAACTGTCTTAACGTTAATGCTTTGCTAGAGGGAAAAACAACTGTAGCTTGACAATAGCCAGGCCTCCAGTATCCTGGGAGTCTTGAGCATATCAAAGTCCTTTTGGACACCTCCCTTTCCCTTTACCTCCCCCAACTCCCAAGAATATAATCAGCCACCCCTCACAACCCCGGTCAGCAGATGTCTCTGCCCACGGGTCCGGACCTCGCCAGCATTCCAAAAACTACATCATTTAGAGTCCTGATTCATGTGCAGTTGAATTCCATCTATGGTGTGAGGTATAGATCTAATTTTATCTGTTTCCAAATAGTAAATCAATGTCTCAGCTTCATTTATTAAAAAGGCCGTGTCCATATTTGAGATACCAGCCTTGTCATGAAGGTGCCAATGCATTTGGTTCTATTTCTAGACTTCATGGACCTTTCTGCTGGTCTGGTCACTTCTGGGCCTGCTAAGCTGCAGCCCTTGTATATACCGGGCCAATGTCTAGGCGGCCTGGTCCCACGCTGCAGCTCTAATTTTTAAATGTTTCCAGACTGTTCTTGCATGTTTATTTTAACATAAACAATGTCTTGGTATTTTAATTGGAACTGATGCTTTTTACAATGTTGAGTAATCCTATGCAAAACAGAGAATGTGTGCCCTTTTGTTCAAATCTACTCGTGTCTTTCAGGAAATTTTTGGTTTTTCTCAAATAAGGTTTCGAACATTTCATGTTAAATTTATTCCCAAGTAATTTTTTTTTCTATTTTTGTTGCTGTGGTAAATAGAGGTCTGCCTACTATTATTTTCTCTAACTGGTAATCGTGCAGAGGAAGGTTATTGGGGCTTGTTTTGTGTTTGTCTTTTGTCTTTTGAAATGATATCCTGCTTCTTGATTAAATTCTTTTATTGTTTGAGTGCTGAGTGCTCTTACAATTTTGTGTTTCCCTCTCTTCCTGAAAAACCATGCTTTTCATAAAACCTGGACATCAGTGACTCAGTTATGTTATTTGAAGACTTTTTTGGCCACATTTCAGCCACCATTGGTGAAAGTGCATAAATGGAAATGAAGAAGTGTACATTTTAACAGCGTGTTATCTCAAATCTTCACACTTAATTTTGATAAACAATTTCAAAGTCCTAATTATATGTAGGGAAGTCAAATTTGTGGCTGGTCTCTGGGAATGTGAAGTCTACTTTTTCACATGGCTCCTTACAAATTCTTAGAAAAATGTAAACAATGGTTTACAAATATTAAGCAAATTATACAAGCAAATTATACTTGTGTGAATTGGAAACATTGAAAACTTTAGTAACATATTGGGTAGAGGGTAAGAAGGAGCCTTCATACATTTCTTGCTGATTTCCAAAAGCAATAAGTAGACAAAAGTAGCTTTAAAAAAAAATCTAATGTTTTCTTTGCTAAAATGTATTAACTAAGGATAGTACACAATTAAGCACCTATTTATGTTGAAAATGCAATTGCACATTTAGGGAAATTCCCCCTAGTCACAAAGTTGTTTCTGGGCTCCCATAATCATTTCAATTGCTCTTTGATCTCCTATTTAAACTATTTATGTGCTTCCTAATGAATGCAGTGGAAGCTTCTAATTAGGTGCATAGTGCTGGATTTATTTACATACATGGCCTGAGTCTCCAAACCAGGTCACAGCAGGATCCAGAGGGGCAAATACATCTCAGAACATAAAACACCATTAGAGACTGGATGTCCGTATTTGCACTTAGTGTCTGAAAATCAGATATTGAAAGGAATATAAAAGGAAGTGTGTGTGCCTGGCATAAGGTTTGCAGCCTTTGCCTGGCTTCTGGCATCAGGGGCTTTATTAGAGTTAATCCAATGAAATAATATGTCTCATTGTATTTTTCTAGGTATCTCTGATGAAATGTAGGAAAATTGGCTTATGACTTAGAGCCAATTGGTTATTTCAACCAAGTCAAATTAAAAGATAGAGCATTGAAGAACCGTTTCAAAGAGGATAAATATTCATTCGTTCATTTTTGTATTCATTTGAATATCTTCTAGAACATTTCTCGGTGCTGGCCTTGGTTAACGAGGATTGCTTACACGCACTGAGTGCTTCAGCTTTTCTAACCGCGGTGCTGAATTCTTCCCCTGGGTTATTTGATGTAATCTTTTTATGAATGCTCTGTAGAAATGGTCCTCAAATTCCAGATTTTCTGCTTCTAAAACACACCCTCTCACTCCCTCCCCAGACAGTGATTATAGAACCCGGGAAGATGCCAACAGGAAGTGCTAATGAACACCTTCAGGACAGCGTCGGGTAGAAAGAGCACGGACTTTGGCTCCAGACTTATCTGGGTTTGAATTCCAGGGTTGCTACTCACTGGCCAAGTTAACACTTGCAAGTTATGCAAACATTCCGGGCACTCACTGCTTTCATTACCTGTCAGATGAGTACAATTATATCATATGTATAAACATTTATGGGCGCCTGGGTGGCTCAGTCGGTACTCTTGACTTCAGCTCAGCTCATGACCTCGGGGTCATGAAATGGACCCCTGCTTTAGGCTCCGGGCTGGGCATAGAACTTGCTTAAGATTCTTTCTCTCCCTCTCCCTCTGCCCCTCCCCACCATGCTCACACTCTCTTTAAAAAAAAAAAGATTAAGGCGTTTAAAGTCAGTAGCCTAGTATCCACAGTAGCTAATAAATATTAATACGTTTCTTCTCTCTCCCGTCAATTAGAAGTAATGGAGATGAAGCAGAGATTAAACCTGCTTTGGGGAAGTTGATGGAGAAGAGAGTGTTGTGTGGGATGTGCCCCTTGAGGCAAAGCTCAGTTTGGGGTGCAATTGGAATGTGTGGCCTGATATTACTTGGGGTTCCTGGTTCACAGCTTTTAAGAAAGGCTGATACTGGGCAGTGCCATGCAAATGTTCTCTGGCCCAGCTCCTTGGGTGCTTGTTACCAGTTAAAAAAGGAATTTATAAGGCTTGAATGAGCAGGACTGGGGGTGTGGGTAAGGCCCGCTCTCCAAAGGTGGCCAAGAGTGCTCTGTAGTCATGGAGGGGAAAATCCCTCCAAGGGCCAGGGACAGACCTGCTGGTGGAGAACCCCCAAAGGTCTAGAAAGGAAAGGAAGGTGCTAGGAGAATCTGGTGCCTAGAACATTTCTCACTGGGATCTTGAAGTGAGTTCCATTGTGATGCATTCAAACCTTCGTTGGACATTGGTTCACTTGGCATGTATTCATTGAGCACCCACCGTGCAGCAGCAGCTATGGGGGGGGGGGGTTGGGGAGGACCAAGAGCCCGGGCTGTGGTAATGACCACCTGGACTGGAATCCCCCCTAGGAGCTGTGTGGTCCCAGACCAGTTATTTAACCTCTGGATTCAGATTTCTTTACCTGTAAGGTGGGGAGAGTAATTACCTCTAGACAGTATTGTAGTGAATATTAAATGAGTTGATACATACAAAGTGTTTTTTAAAAAAGATATATCTATTTATTTTAGAGAGAGTGCATGAGCAGGGGAGGGGCAGAAGGAGAGAGAGGGGACGCAGACTCCTTGCTGAGCGGGGACCCCAGTGTGGGGGCTCGATCTCAGGACCCTGAGATCATGACCTGAGCAGAAACCAAGAGTCAGACGCTTAACTGACTGAGCTCCCCACCCCCAGTTGCCCCCGTACAAAGCATTTTGAACCTGCCACGTACTCAATGCATAGTAAGGTTTAGCTGTTTTCATATGTCAAGCTGGGCCAGAAGAGCAGAATTTCAATGACTAATTAGGTCTCAGAGGGCTGCAAGGCACCTAGAGGCCCCTCATCCCAGCAGGTGGAGTCTGGGTATCCTTGTCAAGGCAAAGATGGTGTTGGGCAGTTTCCAGACTCAGTTCCCAGCCCTGCTTGATGAAGTGCTTTTGAAAAAGCCTGCATGCCATGGTTTCAGATCAGAATCTTTCTTCTCTGGTTCCTGACTGGTCTTTCTTACTCATGTCCTTTCTTCTGGGGGCAGAGACCGCAGTGTAAGGGGAGCTGTGGCAGTCTGAGAGCCAAGCTTGGGGGAGGCCACAGGCTTGGACAAGTTGCAATGGTGACCCTTCAAGCCTGTGAAGTTGGGTGGAAGTTTTGAAAGTTACAAGTTTAAAGCAGCCGAAAAGAGTAGAGAGCACTGAATCCTATCCCGCACCACTTTCGTGACCTTGGAACTCGACCACCCAAGCCAAAGGCAAGGCGAAGACAAGGCTAGAACCCAGGTCCCCAGTTCTCATCACAGGCTCCTGGGACTTTAGAACTGAAAAGGCCCCTGGACCGTGTATGGTCCAAATTTTCTATTTTTACAGATGATAGCACTAAGGCTCAGTGACGTTAAAAGACGCTGCTTGCTGAGTCTACTGAATTTAAGCTGACCTCTTGTTGATTAAGTTGTATTTGGAAAGGTGGCAACTGATCATAGAATAAACAGGTTCCTTAGAATGGCCCTGGTGCATAAAGGACATTTCCCCCCTGAACACCTGTGATTTTCTTTGGCTGGGGGAAGAAAGGTTCACACTGGCAGCTATTACTCAGAATGAACACAGGGGGTCTCCACTGCCACGTCTTGGCCTTCAATTAGCTCAGTTTCCTAGTCTCCTTGAAAGCCTTACTACACCGCCCAGAAAACGGTTAGAATCTAGCCTGGCAGGGACAGAAAGGGTTACTTACTGCTCTGGGAGCTTCATTTTATCAGAAATCCTGCTCTGAGCTCATACTCAGACTTTCCTTTTACCTGGAAGTGTAGGTTTGATGCAAGGGGACTGTCTAGACAAATGTTGAGGGTGACTCGGTGGAAGAAATGAAAAACGCGGCCCGCTCTCCATCACCACATTCCAAGGCAAATGATTTCTTATGTGGCGCGGGGGGCTTGGGGAAGTGGATTCCATGCTGTCATGACCTGAGAAGGACACTGTAGAACATAGGATTCAGAGAGGGGAAGGGGGGCGTGGAACAAGTGTTCTGTTCACGAATTCTTTAATCATGGGAACTAATGAGTGCCATTTTGCTCAGAAAGCTAAAAGAAGAAGGTTCTTTTCCTAATAAAATTCTAAGTCCTTACCAGAGCTGACAAGGCCCGCCCCATCTAGAACCAAATACTTCTTGAGTGCTCTGCTCCCCACTCTGCTCCTGCCTCACCTGCCTTCATTCCACTCTGCCAAACCCTCACCTGTCCTCTCCCGTCCTCTTCATCTGGCTGAATCCAGTCCAGTTCTCCCGATCCGCTTCAGCCTTCAGATTAAATGTCCCTTCCTTTATTCCCCCTCTAAGTAGATTCCCCACTATTCTCCATCCCCGATCCCTGGTTCTATCCACCATGGAACTCATCCCAGTTTCCAATGATGCTTTATTACTGCTTTTGTTGGTGTACTGGTTTACTGCTGGTTAATTCTCACCACAAAACTCTGAGTCGTGTACTAATATTACCTGCATTTACTACTCTTCTTCTGGTCTTGGAGGAGATATAGTCTGAGTGAGATCTTTGTGTTTGCCGATGATGGAGATTCACGAACTTCGGTATCAACAATAACAGTTAACCTTTATCAAGCACTTACTACGTACAGGTGCCGTATAGTAAATACTCTTTAGGGATTATCATTGTGGTTAATTCTCACAACAACACTATGCGTAGCATGCGGATATCATCTCCATTTACAGTTGAGGAAACTGAGGCACAACCAGTCCGAGGTTGCAGAGTTAAGAAGTGGTGAGGTCACTTATTAAACCAAAGCCTTGTAGGGGATCTGAGCTTGCAACTACCTCATGAGAAGCCCTTGAAGAGATCTTCTGAATCAGCATTTCTCTGGGTAGGGCTGGGTGTGCATATCGTTAGCATGTTCTGGGTGATTCTATGCACACCAAAGTTTGAGGTCCATTGGCTCTAGTGAGAGGACTCTAGCGCTCTGAAGGTGTCCATGGTCTCAGCAGGACTTTTCTCGTAGGTGCATGAGTTTGCCCTTCTAATCAGGGGACCCTACCTCGTGTTGAGAAGTATAAACACAGCTGTGTGCAGGAGAGAGAACCCTCTTTAGAATCTTACAAACGCTGAGAGAGTTGGCTTGAATAAATGCAGCCAAGAGAGTTGGGAAAGAAGAGGGCGAGATAAAGGAAAGGTCAAAGTCTAACTAAAACATGCTGGGGGCTGATCTATAACCATAGTGGAAAGACAGCGGACTCTGGAGTTAAGGTCGCCCATCTGAATCCCAGCTCCACACCTTACAGGTGAGGTGACCTTCGCAAGCTTAAACACTGTGAGCCTCGGTTTCCGTATCGATACAAGAGGGATAATGACTTACACGACGCACCTGGAGCATCTCTTTCCAAAATGTGTGACCAGAGAGGAAACAAGAGAAAAGAGAGGAAAAGAATGTGGTTTAAAATAAAGAGGGGGATGAACCGCTCAGAAAACCCCCACTGTGGAATGGACTCCTAGCGGTGGTTTGCTTCACCCAACTCTTAGAACACTAGATCCAAAGGGCAGAATGCTTGTCTTAGAGATAAGATTAATGGCTAGAATCGATTACCAATGAACATCGTTTTTAGAATACTGACCCATACTAGAGAAAAGCCAATATGTAAGTGGATATTTATGATGGTGCAATATTGTAAGGACAGAAATAGGAGGTCGACGTTCTTGATCTCTCAACAGAAGAAGAGGAAGTACTCTCTCGTACAAATTTCTGGATGTAGGAGATGGCTTGCTGATGTTTTCTCAGGTGACAGTCTCTGCCTTTGCAGATCCAGCCAACACCCATGTGCATTCACGTTACTCACCATGAAGAACGTCAAGACTGTGCGGTCACCCACACCCTGGTTGTGCGTGCAGATCACTGTTCTGCTTATTTCTTGAGTCTCGTGCCCCTCGCCTGGCATGTGGCTTGCACTGCGGGGAGCAGGCTTGCTGGGGCCATGGAGCTACCTTGCCGTCCCGCTCGGCTCCCTCCATTGCTTTGAAACATGCTCAAGAGGCCCATTTTAATACACTTTGGAAAAAAGTATTTTGGTCCATGAGTACGCGAGGCCGCTTTTCAATAAAGTTAACACAAGTGAAAACGTACTACTAGTCGTAAGACCAGCTCGAATTATTGAGTACTGACTTTTAAATCCTGGCAGCGTCTTCAGGAGGCGTAAGAATTATCATCTTCACTTTACAGATGAGGACACAGAGGCACAATGAGGTTAAGCATCTTGCCCGAAGTCACATGGCTGATAGGAGGAGAGACCCAATCGGCACTCAGAACTTCTGATTGCAGAATCCGCTCCTCTTAGGAGGCAATCCCAGCACTCAGCCAGGTCTGTGGCCACATGTCCTTGCGCAGGGGTGAATTCTCCACCTTTCCCCGTCCCAACTCACTTAAGGGCTAGGGGATTCTGTTCTCCATCACCCTCCCTGCTCCCTGTCCCAGATTTTGAATCACTGGCCTAGAGGTTCAGTTCCTTGCCCAACATCTGCACTTATCCAGGGGCCCTGTACTTATTATGCTTAGCCCACGCACGGCCACAGGATTGCAAGGGGAGTTCACAACTAAAAGCTACAGAACCAGGGACGGCTGTTCATCAGGAACCAGGGCCAATAGTTCTCTGGTTGATGATGAAATTCTAATATCAGCCAGGGATTTCAGCATATTCTGTAAGAGGCTGGCAATGTATGATACCAGTATGGCATCAAGTTTCAGACCAAACGGAAGGCCTCTCAAATAGGAAAGTGTCTCCTACCCCGCTATAAATCAGGCCCCTCAACGTCACCTCTGTGTCTTGGGGAATTTATCGGTATCACCCCTGGATATGCCGAGGAGCCTGGGGTGTGGCTATTGTTTGAGTCTGCAGAATTCCAAAGGTGGGTGGATATGAGTAGTGAGGAAATGGTAGCAAAAATCAGACAGAAGTGGAATGCAGCCCTCAGGAATGATGCCAACCCCTTTAAACCAGGACCCAGAGTGGGGAAGGCGAGCCTAAGAATACAGACTGGTCAAATCAAAGCCCAGTCCTCACACAGGAAATGTTCTGGTTGCTTCAGAGGTACTTGGTTTTACCCATGACACCGACGTATTCTGCGTTTTTATTTTTAATTTGTTTTATGTTAATTAATTAATTAACTAACCAGTGCGGATTCCAACACGGGGCTTGAACTCATGACCCTGAGATCTCGACCTGAGCTGAGGTTCAGTCAGACACTTAACCACTGATCCACCCAAGTGCCCCCACTCTACGTTTTTAATGGTGATCGTAACTGCCAGCCAACGTCAGGCTGCCTCTGCTTTCCACTCTCTTTTTGGTGCATCAGCCTGCTTTGCTGAAGTATCTCGTATTTGACAAGACAAATCAAACGAGAAACCAGGAGCTGCTCTTCCCCGTCCTGTTTATCTTTAGTTTAGTTAGCCTTTAACCAGACTGCCATTATGGTTGGAAAAAAAGACCTTGTTCATTTCCTGACACATGTTGTTGGCTATCAGTAAGTCTTATTTATTCACAGAGATTTATGGTTCAGAATTCAATAGCCATCAGGAAGCATTTTGCACAATCACACAGAAAACGGCATACTCTGCACCTTTGCCTTTTCTAAAGAAAATCTGGCATCTGCTGTGTGATAAAATAACGTTTGAATCGTGCTCACTGGTCATGCGTCATCTGGGGAAATGACTGCAGCTCTAAGGCAGAGATGCAGGTCACTGCAGGGGTATCTGTCTCACTCTGGAGTCATTTCACATTCCTGAGGTTTTGACATGCGTGCATGAATCCTTTAATATGTCCCGAAGAGAGGACAGAAGAGACCTGTCTTGGTACTATGCATGTGGTGATGCTTTTTTTTTTTTTTTTTTTAAGATTTTATTTATTTGACAGAGAGACACAGCGAGAGAGGGACCACAAGCAGGGGGAGTGGGAGAGGGAGAAGCAGGCTTCCCACTGAGCAAGGAGCCCGATGCGGGGCTGGATCCCAGGGTCCGGGGATCATGACCTGAGCCGAAGGCAGATGCTTAAGGACTGAGCCACCCAGGCGCCCCGGTGATGTTTTTATTTTATTTTATTTTTTTAAAATATTTTTTTATTATATTATGTTAGTCACCATACAGTACATCCCTGGTTTTTGATGTAAAGTTCGATGATTCATTAGTTGCGTATAACCCACCCACCCGGTGATGCTTTTAAAGCCAGCGTGTGGTCTCTAGAGGTCATGAACATAATCAGCTTTGGTCATGGACCAAATGGGCTTGGCATTCCAGAACGTACCTGAAGAGGCAGGGACCTACTCCAGGTATCCGCCCAGAAGAACAAGCAGGGGTGATGTGAACCTGCAGCCTCTGATTCCCCCCTTCTCAAGGATCTGTCCCCATCCCACCACAGCTCTGGCTCTGGGGTTCACACCCCTCTTTCCATAAATCCCCACTGCATGAAAACCATGCTGGAAACATGTTCACATAGGAAGGGAAACAATTTGATAGTTGTGGACTGCCTTCCCTGGTGACTGATTTTAAGAAATGAGAAAACTCATAACCTGAAGGAGCTGAGTGCTGTGCAGGAGTGTGTGGGCGTGTCTCTGTACATGGGTGTGCATGTGTGCACACGTGCATGCCTGTGAATTAAGTTACACATACACTCTGAATTTCTTGGCCAGGATTACTTGTTTCTTCTCAAGTCTCCGAAAGCACATCTAAGGTCCCACCTGATGGAGCCCGTAGCTGTTGGAACAGTTCTTCAGACAGCCTGCCCCTAAGCCCTGCAGCCAAACGCTTTCTCAAGTTAATCTCTTTCAAGCACAGCTGTGTTCCAGCCACATACTAACCCCTCCCACTGCGCTTCCCGGACCCCAACATTCTCACCCTGCCTGAAAAAGACCAATAGCTCCTCATTGTCTAACAGTAAGGCATAAAGGAGCTGCCTGGCACTAGTGCCCTTCAAAACTTGGTCCCTTAGCAGCTTTAAAACACACACTGTCCGAACTCATGCCGCATCTCAGCGAAACCAGGGAGTGAGTGTGAAGACAAGAGCGATCCAAACACTGAAGAGGGGTAGGCCAACGCTTAGAGGACTGGAAGGTGGGGGGAATTTCGCGAAGACAAAAAAGGACACGGCCAATGAGGTAGGAGAGCTGAGAAAGTGATGTCCTGGAGGCCCAGGGCACAGTTTCCGGGAGGAGGTCATGAGCAGTTTGAGCCAACGATGCTAATGGAGGGAGCTGGAGGCAGATCAGAGCTCCCCTGCTGGGCTGGGCACGAGGCGCTCATGGGTGATCTGGATCCACGTGGCTTGGCAGGACCGAAAACCTCGCAGAGTAGCTTCGAAAGAATGTGGGACACATGGATATGAAGACGAGTAACAGTGAACTGTTGAAGGCATGACTAGCAGGGGAGCCGAGACACAGAGGGCGGCTAGAAGGGAATGTGAGGCCCAAGGAAGTTTGGGGTGGTTTTTCAAGGATGGAGGGAATTACTGCACGTGTACACGTGTCTTGGCAGCCCTCCCGTGGAAGGGGAGGAGCTGGGACGCAGAAGAGGCTGGCCTTTGCAGAAGAAGGTGTTGGCTCCCTGGGGCAGGAGACCTTGTGCCCGAGGGGACCAGCTGGGCTGGCTGTCAGGGTGGTCACAGGAGGGTGAGCGAGTGACAGAGGTGGGGGAACGCCCGAAGCCATTTGGTGTTTTAAGGATGAGGAAGTTCTGTTCTGATTGCTTCCACTTTCTCAGCACAATAGAAGCTGAGAGGGAGGCAAGGGGAGGAGTCGCTGAAGGACAGGCAAGAAGGGAAGGTGGAAAATATTTCCTCCAGGAGAGAGCAGCCAGGGGACTGGTGAGCCTGCCCGTGGGCCCAAAGGCCTATGTACATCTGTGGGCACGAATGTAAAGTGAGACCGGAGAGACAAGTTGTCCGTTTTCTCAGCTGGAACTCTGTTAATATTGAAATGTGTTCATAATTCAAGAGTTAACCTCGGTCGTTTATCACTGCTGTGAATGCGTATCAGCGTGTTGGCACAATCTTCCTAGATGGCTGTGTATACATAGAGAGAGGCCTGAAAACCGTTTACTCTTTTAACCAGTCATTTGAATGTTGTGGATTGATCCTGATGTAATCAGAAGCTTGGACCAAAACTCTGTGTACTAGATTTCCATTGTGATATTTATCAAATAAAAACCAGAAGCAATCTCAGTATTTAGTTGTAAGGACTTAGATTCCAAGAATTCCATTATGTATCAGTTATAAGGAAATAGAATACAGATAGTGCAAGAATGGGCTATTTCTATGTTCTCTGAGTATCACTTTTTTTTTTAAATTAGAAATTGATGTTGAGAAATTCTCACAAAATAATATGAAGTGAAAAATCCATTATAGGGGTGCCTGGGTGGCTCAGTTGGTTAAGCATCTCAGGTCATGATCCTAGGATCCTGGGATCCCAGGGTCCTTGGGCTCCTTGCTCAGCGGAGAGCCTGCTTCTCTCTCTCCCTCTGCCTGCCGCTCCCCCTGCTTGTGCTCTCTCACTCTCTCTCTCTGTCAAATAAGTAAATAAAATCTTCTTAAAAATCCATTATAACCATCCTGGTCCAAGTCACAATATCATCTCTCACTTCAAATATTGCAAGGCTCTCAAAAAAGTCTCCCTATGTCCTCTCTTGTCTGCTTCCAGAGCTGTTCTCCACACTGCAGCAAATGGGATTATTCATAAACATCTTTAAAACATAATCTGGACAATTCTCTGCATGTAAGCCTTCAATGGTCTCTCATCTCTTGGTCTCATATTATAAACCCCTAAAGTGACCTCCAAGGCTCTCTGTGATCTGCTCCTCCCCACGTTCAAGCTTTCTTCTTCTAATATTCTTCAGCTTCTCCTGCTCCAGGCCCCTTGGCCAGGTGCATGCTATTCCCTCTGCTTCGATTATGCTCCTCACCTCCCTCCTGGTCCAAGCCAGCTTCACTCCCGATTCAGTCCTCAAATCTCACCTTACACCTCCTGTCCTCAGGAAAACCTTTCCATCCCCAACCACCTTAATTACCCCAAACTGTGACAACCCAAACTTAGTTCAGATAGCCGCAAAATCCAAGGTTAGTTTCAGGCTCAATTCCGGACAGAAAAAGTCACTGGACCTGATTATCTCTCTACTTTTAGGCCCCATTTCCTTGGCCTTGGCTCCACGGAGATGCTCAACCTTCATGGTGTTCAGATGGCTGCAGCTGCTCCAGCTACCTCATTCACCTTCAAACCCAGTAGGAAGAGGGGATAGACTTCTCCAAGTGGATTCCAAACAATGTCCCAGAAATTCAGTCCTATGGGCTTGGTTACTTGACGCCAGGCAATTGCCTATTTTAAACCAGTCATTGTCACTGTGACAATGCAATGCTCTGATTGGCTAGGAGCAGGTCAGGTGCCACCCCTTAGACTAAGAGTTCACCTGTGGGTTTGGTCCCAAAGCTAACCTGGGAGTACAGGAAGCAGGGGGAATGGATCCTTAAGAGGTAAACAATACATGTCCCACAGGGAGTTTCTACTCCATGTTTGCATGGCACCTTATCCTCCCCTTTGACAGCATTTGTGATCGACTGTATGTTTATGCATGCTATTATTTATTTAGTATTTGTCTTTCCCATGACGCTCTGCACTTACTTTGAGAGAGACCGTTTCTCCTTTTTTCACTGTTCTATGCCCGGTAGCCAGCATGGTTCTTGGCACACAGCAAATGCTCAATTAACATTTGTTCAATAACTACGTTACTAAAAACCAAGAACAAACAAACAAAAAACCATAGCAGACTATAAAACAGTACATATGAGAGGATTCCAACTTTTGCTTTAAAAACGACCTCTCTCCCTCCTCTCTCTCTATAGATTACAAATCTGAAAGGAACTACACCAAATATAACAGTGGTTATTTCTTGATGGCAGAATGAAGAATGGGATTTTACAACACTTTCCTTGGTTTTCCTAAACTACAATGAACCTCTATTATTTCTAACCGAAAATTTTTCTGGAAATATTCTTTAGAAGTAGAGTGGATAAGGTTTTTCCGCTTGGGATTAAAATGCCCTGTTTTGACAAGAAAAGGGATTTTCTAAAGAGCGTATGGCCTTAAACCAAAAGTTTCCCCGTGACAAGATGAATTCCTGTGCACTGCAGAAGGGATTACCGGAGATGCTGATTAGTTAGGACGCGAAGAGGAGGGCACTGGGGAAGCGGAGGGCCGGGTTCGGTCACGGATGTGTGCTGCCGTGGTGGCATTACGTAAGACACCTTCGAAGTGGGCCTCTCTTTTTGCTTCTATTATTTTTAAAACGTGTAGCTTGACCTCTTCCAATTTCTAGAAAGGTGGTATTTTGGTTGATGGACTATCACAGTGTTACTTTATTATCAGGACCCTAATTTCTCCCCCTCCCCCACCTCCCTGGTTGGTGGTGGCTTTCACCGCATACTCTCTATCTTCTGTTACTGTGTCCTTCTGGAGTAATGTGAGAAGTGAAACTCATAACTTGAGCGGCCCTATTACCGGCATCGTGTGGTGAGTAAATGTACACACACAGAATCGCGTCCGCCAGCTCACGACCGCATCCGAAACACGGAGCACACGGAGCACCCTGGTCTCTGCCTAGGACAGCAGATTCTGACTCCAAAGACCCCGTCAGGATTGGACCAGGGAGCCCCTTTTTAGAGGGCCTCTGGGTGCCCCCTGGGGTCAGCCTCATTGTTGGTAGACCTGCTGCGGGGTTCGAAAGGGAGTGAAGATGGGAGAGGGGAATGCAGACTCAAAAATGCAAGTTATTCCTCTGAGACACGTGGGTGTTCTGAATAAACAGGGCTCACCGCCCATTGACGTGAACTGAGTGGGTCTGTCCCGTGTGAGGCCTCAGGGGGAATCAGCTTGAGCCTTGGTGCCCTGATACCAGGCGAGCTCTGTCTATTCGCTCTCTGTGCCTGCTTTGGCCTCACTTCCTCTGGTCTCAGGCTCTCGTCTGGATGACCGGCACAGCACCCCCGTCTCTACAGGCTGTCTCTACAGCCAGATAAGATAACCTCTGTGAAGTGTCCAGCCCTGGTGGGTGGGTGGGGGAGAGATCTGGGTGCAATGGGAGAATCTGGAGGGAAGAGCATTAGGGGCATAAGGCCAGGAGAGCTTCCACTGCCCCTCTCAGCAAGGCTGTGAGGGAAGGCAAAGGATACTAATAATTTTTAAGTTAAACTCCCCTCATTTTCGAATCAAACGTTCCCTACCATGGGCCACACTATAAGGGAACTTTCTCCTGCTTTAATCTTTTACAGAACTGTCATGGCAACAGCGCTGAGATTTCTTTAGTTTTCGAGCACAACTTTAGTCCCCCAGCTCTTTGCACTAGCAATAAAACCCTTAAAGCAGAGGGTTCTGGGTGCTTTTCATAGGCCTGGCAAGGCAAGGTGGGGCAGGGCTGGGCCCTGCCCTGAAGTTAGAATGAAAAAGACACACAAAGGTAAGAGTTGAACTGGGTAAAGTCAAAAGGCCAGAGAGAGGGAGAAAACGTACCCTGGGGTGACAGAAGTTTAGAAAGCAGCTCTCCTAACTTCATAGTAAATTTTGGGTCATCTGTCAAGAGTCAAACTCACCCCATTGACTGGGGTACAATTGTTAAGTATCCTCTTCCAGAGCCCTCTGGAAGATGCCCCAACACTGGGGAGGAGGCCAACAGGAGGTGCGTAGCAACATGGAGGTGAGCTCTTAGAGAGCTTCGAGGCTGTCTTGGGGGCTGTCCGTGCTCATGATGCCACAAAGTAGGGAAGACCCACCGGCTTCCGGCTCCAGCCACCACTCTGACCTCCTATCACTTACGTCCAGACACAGACGCCTACTTTAGGGTCTTTTGAAAATGACAACTCTCCTCTTTTCCTTCTGAGCACTGGCTTCTCACCTCCAGGCTTTGGTCACTGCCTCAGGGGCAGCCTTCCCTGCCCCCATCTCCCAGCTCAATGAATGTGGCTTTCCCTGAGCCCATCCCAGCCACCTATTCTTACCCTCCTTATAATCTTTTTACCTACTTAACACTCATCTTACTTCATAATTATTTCAAATTATTATTATTTATTTACCTATTTATTATTTGTTGTCCCACAAGAGCCTGTAAGCTTCAGAAGAAAGGCAGCTTGTTTGTTCCCAGCTGGACCCCCATCTCCTTTTGTAGCACTTGGCACAGAGTAAGCACTGATAAATGTGGCAGGGATGCATGGATGGACGCAAAATCCCTTGTTTCCCATCACCTCAGCTGGCCCACACCCCTCGGAAATTACACAGTAAATCCTGGGAAGGACTTCCACCAATTTTGGCTTCCAGGGACGGATCTCTTTGGGTATTTGATGACACCAACGGACTCTCCCAAAAGAACATTATGTATACACTCAAAACTCTGCTTACAACCTGGGGGTCTGGAGACTTCTACCGTCCCAGGTAAAAACTCTAGACTTAAGAAAAATCAGGTGGAGAAAGAGAGAGACTGGAGACTTGACGGCACAAAGTCTTAGGAAAGACATCTTAAAACCAGACCTGTAGAAAACGATCTATGTCCTCGGATTGCAGGGTTAAAAGAGATAAAGAAAGAAAGAAATCGGGGCAAGTAACCTCTTCTAGTTCCGGATCTGCCAACCACTCCTTCCCTTCGCGGTTTAGGTCGAGCCCGCCTCTTGCCACTTTCCCTAAGTGTATTCTCAAGTGCCAGGGCAGATACACGTTTCTCAAATAAATGAGTGACACGTTCCCAGGGCAGAATCAGGAAAGCAGTCCCCTCGGGGCTCCCTCCTTAGCGCTTCCCAGCGCCCGGGGTGCGGAGGCGCACGCAGGTGCCTGTGCACCTGCTGCCGCCTGCGGGGCGCTGGGCTGGGAGAGCAGCGGCGCGGGGCGGGGAGAGTGGCGGAGAGGCGGAGGTGGAGGAGGCAGAGGAGAAGATGGAGGAGGGAGAGGGGGAAGTGGAGGAGGGAGGGGAGGGAGAAAGCGGGGGAGGAGGGCGAGGAGCCGGAGGCAGAGGGGTAGGAGGGAGAGGGGAGGAGCGCGGGGAGGAGTCTGCAAACTTTCAGTTCGAGGGCATTGTGGGAAGCAGCCATGGTCTGAGGCGGGCACCTCACCTGTCAGCCGCGCCGGCTCCTGCGCTCGCCTCGCGCCCTCGTGACCACCGCGCTCGCCACTCGCCGCTCGCTCCTCGGCGGGCGGGGGCGGCGGAGGCCCGGCCACCATGGTGAGTGACCCGGGAGCGCGCGCCGCGGGAGGCATCTGCGGCGGCCGGGGGTGGGGTAGGGGGAGCCGCCGCCGGGTCCGGTCCGCGCGCGTCTGCGGTCCCGCCGCCGGAAGCCGTCCGGGACTCCCTCGGCCACCGGCGCGGCTCCTTCATTCATTCGCTCGTTCGCTGTGCGCGTCGTCTGTGCCGGGCACGAGGCCAGGCTCCGGGTGTCGCGGGGGACCAGGCGGACCTGTGCTGGCGGGGGGCTTACACTCTCCGGGGAGGCTGCGGACGCGGGGAGACGAGTCGTCTACCGGGAAAGTAAAGGTTACCTCCGCGAGTGTGTGCTCCGAAGTCCCCGCTACCACCGGATGGGGGGGGGGCACCTCTAGGGAGGACTGCGGGGAAGGCCTCTTGGGGGAGGTGACATCTGAGCTTTTGGAGGTCCTGAAGGGGCGCTGCCCTAGTGGGCGCGGACGGAGCAAAGGCCCAGAGAAGAAACCCTTGCTTGTAGCAGAAAGACGGACAGAGGCCAGAGCCCTTTGAAGCAGGTCCTAGAAGCCAAGTTAAGGAGTTCGGGTTTCATTCCAACAGAGTTGAGCCTTGGGAGCCTTTTAGCAAGATAACAGACCTCATCCCTTCTACACTGAAAAAAATGCCTCTGGCTGTTGGCAGAGAGTGGACTGGGGTGTGTGTGAGGAGGGGTGTCAACGCAGACACAAGGAGACCAGTTTCAGTGCCCCAGCTGAGAGATCCTAGCATGCACTGGGGTAAAGACTGTCGCAGGCACCCCTTCCAGTGCCTTCAGTCCAGGGCTACTGTTCTGAGAGTGTGAGGGCCCCACTTCCCCAGGTGAGCTCACCTCCCAAATGTAAGCAGGAACAGAAGTGACCTGCACTGTGAGGGCTGGAGGGCCCTCCTCAGGCAGGAGCAGGAGGGCCTGTGGGTTCAGAACGTTGGTGGACAAGGACAGCAGCGGGGTGCTGAGCCCCTGGACGGAAAGGCCACAGATGCGGGTTCCCAGAGGAGGTTTGGTTGCACAGACTTGAGGTGCCCTGGTAGTTTGTTGAGGGTTCCTTCCTTGTAAGTACAGCACCATGCAAAAAGGAGGCTGTAAATAATGGAGCAGTTCTGTTGGCTTGCTCAGGTTTCCCAAGGAACATGGTGACAGTGTGCCTAGCTCGCCATTATCATTTACCTAATGGAGGATGGAATAAGGCCCTGGAAATTCTGAGTAGCAAAATGCTACTTCCATCCCGAGAGCTGGGGCAGGATCCTTGCTCTAGACAGCGCTCGCTGTGGAGTTTTCTTTTTCCTTGTGATGTCATATAAACAGGTAATCAGAAATGTGTGAAGTTTCCCTAGCTTTTCCACCAGGCCTTGCCTAACAGAAGTGTTCATGTTATTACTGAGCACTTCTGCTGGGCCACACGGGATGCTCAGCCCTTTCCATTCACCGTCTCAGGCAATCCTTGTAGCAACCAGATGAAGGTGTTATGCTCTTTGCGTTTTACCTGCTCTGATCTGTTCAGCAGTGTGGCCTTGGACAGCCCCCTTGACCGCTTTGTGCCGGTTTGCTCGTTTGTGAAATGGGGATAATAAGAAGGGGTTCTCCAAGTGCAGTCTGAGGAACTTAAGGAGTCCCTAAAACTTTTCAGAGGTCCACAAGACCCAAGTATTTTCATAATAGTTCATAATAGCACTATGATATTATCTGCCTTTTTCACACTCATTCCTACGTGACTGTCTGTGGAGTTTGCTTGAAACTGACATGCGCTGAGATAGCGTGACAGTTTGAATGCAGAAGCCCCTCGGAGAGTCCAGCCACCTCCTATTGAGTCGGTCGTCAAAGAGATTTGAAGAATTGTAAACCTGCGCCACTCTTCTCACAATTTTTTTTTTCTTTTTTTGCTTTGGAAAATATTGTGACTTCGTGAAAAAGATATTTCTCTTAATGTGTAATACTACTTAAAATGAATTAGTAAATATCTAAAAATTTTTTCCCATTAAATGTATATTACAGTACCTACCAATGGAGACAACCTACATACATAAAAGGTCTTGGGGGCTACCTATTTTTAAGAGTGTAAGGGGGTCAGAGACAGGCTCTGTGAGTTAATGCAAGCGAATGCATTTAGAGCAGCTTTGCCCTCTGTAAGAGCTCAGGGACTGGGGCATCTCCTCTGTTCTTCCTGCCACGAGGTGACACCACCCCGCCCCGTTGCCCAGCAGCTTTGGCTTTTTGGCGAGGGCCACTTGGTGACTCCCTGTCTTTCTCCTGCTCCATTCCTGACTCTTGCCATCTCTTACTCTAGGAACCTGGAAGATGCTTACAACGTCCCACCTGCTGCCTCTCCACCAGAAATGGTTCTTCATTCCCTTGTGCGGGTGGTCCGCATGTCTAGCACTAAGACTTCATACGTCCTGAATCTCAGGACTGTGTTTGTATCTGGATTATCTTATTTGAATCAGTTTTGTACTTCTGCACCCTGTCTTTGTTTTTGAAACCTCTGCCATGGAAAACAATGTAGGGTTACTGTGTTTCAGGGATTCCCGCGGTTTCTGAGCCCAGTGTATTTAAACATCTTAGTGGGAAGAGTTTAGTACTGAATGGTTGACAGTGTTGATGGAAGGAGGAGGATTTTCTTTCTTTCTTTCTTTTCTTTCTTTCTTTCTTTCTTTCTTTTTGTTTCTTTATTCTGTTTTCTTGTAAGAAGTTGGCAGTGGGGACTTGGTGACATTTGAAAAGCTTTGGGGACACCTTTAGTAAAAATGCAAGTCGACTTTGCTTTATGTAGTCTTCATGCTTTTGGAAAGTTGAAGTGACTTTCAAAACCACATAGTCAACAAAACAGAGGAATCACTCACTGAAAGAAACTCAAACGGTGACTGGTTTTTTGAAATAGGAACCATCATCTTCTTGTGCTGCAGAACCAATTCTCATCGTGTATGCTGTTTATCTAAAGTGAGAGAGACTTCCACTAAAAAAAAGAAAAAATCACAGATTTCTTTGGTATGATTTTAAATCTTCCTTGAGAGAGAGAGAGAGAGAGACCTTCCCAAGCTGAACTGTGAAGCCGTTTCTTTATGAGCATTGATGTTAGCTTGAAACAGCATGAATGCTTCTTCTCCTAAATCAGGTCATTCAAAGTTGCCCATGTTCATCCTCATCTCATTGTGTTACGTGCAAACAGGAAGGGTGAAGAGGAGTTGCGGAGGGTGAGGGGGGAGAAGTCTGACCCGGAACCTATAGATCCTGCTATGATCCCCTCCTCCTCACCCAGTAGATCAGTGTAATTGTCCCAGGCTTAAGTGAATTGTAATAAGTGTGTAGTTACTCTGGCAGTTTAAGGCCCAGTTTGAGGGTGAAGTAGTCTGTTAGAGCAATGAGCGCCTGCCTGCTCTGAGGCCCGGTTTGGGCTGCTGGCCGGGGGTGAGTGTAGAGTAGAGGGGGTTGGGAATACGGGAGGGAAATGTCCCTCTGTGGTGTTCAGTTGTCCCCAGAGGGTAAACCACGACAGCCCTTCCCCAAGGTTTCCCAACAACACCAGTGAGACTTGTATTTACCCCTCGCCGGGATTGTTACTTCTGAGTTCCCATTACCGGCTTCTGCGGCAAATACCATCAACAGGTTACAGGCCTTACCTGGCATTTTACGAACAGCAGCTGGAAGGAAATGGTCAGCTGATTTGTAGTTGCCACAGGGCATTTGCAGTGTGTGTCCTTTCGCGTCCCTTGAATGATTTCATTATCGACTAAGACAGAATAGATAAAGCTACCCCTCCTCCCCACTCCACCCCCCAACACAAACAACAGAAAACTCCTTGAAGAGTCCCCAGAGATAAGCAGTTTTGGTTATCTCCATGACTCATTCCTTCGATATTATTTTGTAGTTACAATGGCCAGAGGTTCTCCCAGTGGTCCGAGATTTCACTGGGATAACTTCTTTCCTGGGACCCTTACTTGCCTCTCAGAAAGTCTCCTTTCTGGTCTATCTTGTTCTTCTCTGATGGAATTCTTTGTTTTCCCTAGAGTATCCTAGCCATTTACCCAGGACAAACTTCCTTTTGACCACCCGGATCCCCCAGATTCTGTGATATGAGAGAGAATGCACACAGGAACCAGAGGCAAAGCCCGTTGAATCCTCTCAGGGCTGCCCTGACCTGTCTCACCAGCATCCTGACCAGCTGGAGAAAATGTGCTTATTATGTGGCTCCTGATGGCAGGATAAATTGTGAATTTTAACTATGATAAAGGAGTGCTGCAAATGATTTATGTTAGAAATGAAATGCCATTGACTATTATGAGGAAGCTGGCCTTTGAAAAATCTCTGACAGAGTCCCAAGTCTGAGACCTCAGATCTGAAATGACTCTCTCTAACGAGTTTCTGGAAAGTGCCTGGGGGAAAAGAATACAAGCGTTCGCTAGTCTCTCCGTGTGATGGGGCATAGACCTATGTATGTTCGGTCAAGAAGGGCACTCAGGATTCCATATTTTAATGTCCTTGTTGGATCTTTTCTAGCAAGACTTCAGGGCTGGGAAGAAATGACGGGTGTGTGGTGGGGTTCAGTGGATACGTAAATGCTACAGTAACCTTCTTTCCACACTGGGCCATTAAAGAGGGGGAAACTAAGGCCATGGCTTGCAAGCTGCCATGCTTCTACTCATTCTTGTAGAGGGACAGTAAGGAATGAACGTGACTTCTACAGATCATTTCAGATTAAAGAACTTCTCTACACAAAAACGCGAATGCATTTGGGTCCAGGATACAAAATTCATACAGACTTTCAAGATAAAAACCTAGGAAATAGCTTGTTTATGGCTAGGTGCTTAAGATTAGCATGCTTCACGTCTGCCTTCGGCTCAGGGCGTGATCCCAGAGTCCTGGGATCGAGCCCCACATCGGGCTCCCTGCTCCACTGGGAGCCTGCTTCTTCCTCTCCCACTCCCCTGCTTGTGTTCCCTCTCTTTCTGGCTGTCTCTCTCTCTGTCAAATAAATAAAATCTTTAAAAAAAAAAAAAGATTAGCATGCTTCATCTCACAAAGCTTCCTGCCTTTTCTGCTGTTTCAGTTATTTGGGTAGAAAAAGTTGAGCTGGTGCTCTAAAGCAGGGATCAGAAAATTTTTTCTGTAAAGTGCTGGGTTGGAAGTATTTTAGGCTTTATTGGTCCTATAGTCTCTATCATTGTCACTTAACTCTTCTATTATAGAGTGAAAGAAGTCATGGACAAGATGCTAATGGGTGTGGGTATGTTTTAATAAAGCTTTATTTATAAAAGCAGGTGGAGGGCCAGAATTGAGCTGTTGGCTATGGTTTGTTGACCTGTGTTCTAAGGTAACTTCCATTAATTCACTATATTCGACAAATGAATTGGACACCTGCCCTATGCCAGACAGTGCTTCAGGTAGGACTGGCTATATAATTTGTGGCACCCAATAGAAAATGAAAATGTAGGATCCCTTGTTTGAAAATTATTGAGAATTTCTAGATGACTGCAGAGCATTAAACCAAGTCTAGGATCCTTCCAAACTCAGGGACCCAGGTAAAGACTCTGGGTTCATGGAAACTAGCCGTGAGGTTAGTTCATGGAAACAACCCAGAGGTTGCTCATGCTGTTCGGGAGCCCATGTTCTTGGTGGGAAGTTCTCTAAACTTTCTAAATATTTTGTATCAATTACACAGAAGAAGATATTGCAAAGCATTGGTAAATCATCATCTCATTTTTACTTCGTGGAATTTGCAGACATTTCTGAGGCAGGTGATGTGGGGACCTGTCGGGGCATGTGGAATTGGGAGCAGTCCTGGGCTTGGTGGCTATGTCAGGCCCTGCCATTTCAGCCCTTTGTGGCCAGAGGAGGAGGGTCCCTTCATCCAGCGACTCAGCTGGCCCTTGGTCACTTCCTGAACCAGTTCTGGCTGGACAAAGAATTCAGGATCCATATCCTTCTCCCAGGCATTGCCTTTGTCCATGTCCGCATACGTAACGGCTTCCCCAGCCCCTCCCAGGTTTGCCCTAAAAATCTGGGTGTGGTATCCTTTGTCAATGTAAATCCTGTACATAGCTCCCCATTTGTGTAAAATAAGGCAGATACACCCATATAGAAACTGGGAACTTCTAGGAGGATATGCAAGAAACAGTGATTCTTTCTGGGAAGGGCTCTAAGCATCTGCTGTGATGAAGTTTCACTTTTTATTGTATGTTCTATTAGACCATTCAGTTTCCTCCATTTGAATGTCATATCTTCTAAATTACATAAAAAATGACTTTTTAAAAATTATGTCATTTATATTACTTCTCCAGCAAAACTCTGTTTTGTTTTCCCCTATTTTTGTAACTTCTTAAGGTTAGATGTGTCTGGAATTGGGATGGAAGCAGAAATTCCCTGAAAATACACACACACACACACACACACACACACACACACACACACACACACAGAGGCTTTCTCTAACTTGGACTCTTGGCCAGACTTCTGAGATTCCTGTTTGTACCTTGCTTTCATATGAGACTTGAGAATAACCGAGGGGGAAAATGTGATTCATCTTTCTCATTTCAGAGACTCCGAAAACCTTTGGTAACAATGTAGAATGTTTTCTACTCACTTCCTAGGACTCAACGATTAAAATACAGAGATGGCTGTCAGATCACCTGGGGTTGGCCTCTCTGCATTCAATACAGAGCCAAACATTCCAGCGAGATTAAGAAGTCATGTCCCTGAAAAAGTCCAGAAGGCCCTATCAAATGTGGCATCAGATTCTGATTATCACTGAACTGTTCTGCCCCCAATTTCAGTGTCTGCTTCACACCCCCAGCTCCCCTTGCTGTCCTTAAAGAAAAGAAAAAAGAAAAAAAAAATCAACTTTTCATTATGCAGGTGAAGCTAGAAAAGACTTGGGAAAAATGTTGCTTTTAAGAGAAGTGTCAGAATTTCATCGGGGGACAGGACATGCTGTTGGAAGACACATCTTTGTTGTGTAAATATTTGGTGACTGGTTCCCTGTGGAAGTGACACACAGGGCGTTTTGCCCAGCTTTCCCCCCCTGGAGCCGCTGGCGGAGGGCAGTGTCAGATGTCAGGGCAGTGTGTCCAGTAAGAGAATAAGATGAGGCAGACAGCCCCAGGCCCTGCATGTAAGCTCTGTGATCTTGAGCACTTCGCTTATCCCTCTCACACTGGGCCTACTTCCTCAATTTACCTGAAGATCAAACAAGATAATCCCGCTCAAGCCCTTTGCGCGAGGCCTGGCACCTAGAACGCATTCCATCAACGTTAGCTAGGTTATTTTTAAGAGAAACTGGAAAAAAACTCGCAAAATGTTTAAAAATGGTTCATAAGTTGTTTTTTTTTTTTCTCCCCCTAGGGAACTTATTTGAACCAATGAACTAAAGAAACAAAGTATCCTAGACTGTAAACACTGGGGAGGTGGGAGAAGGTAAGGGTTATCATAAGATCACAGTGTTTTTCCAGTGTGGTTCAAAACCCAGCGTATGTCTAGGACATTTTTCTTTTATTTCTTAGACAAGTACTTTCAGTTTCTTTACTAAGAAGCCAAGTCCTCCATTCTGGTACGTGGCATATGAATCCTACCTTTCAAAGTGTATTTGGCCTCATGACTTCCATACTTTAAGGATTCAGATAATCTACACCAACAGTCTTGGTAAAATAGTAAGGGGGAAGGGGGGAGTTGACTGTATAACCAGGCAGATCCATCTTTCAGATTGAACCTGAACTTTGAAGGAGGGTGATGGATGTGCCATCTCCTGCCTCCTAACAAGTTTTGTTCAGGCTGTAGACATCGTTGTCCAGGTATAAAGGCCCCGGGGACAGATTTTTAATGAGTGCTGGGTAGGCTGCGGTAGGAAGAAAATGAAAGTTCTTAACATTTAAGTGATCATTACCAGGCAGGGTACTGAGGTCAGCCTAGTAAGCATAGCCTCTCAAACTAAGTTGTTCTCAATCACAAAAAAAATTCACATTAAGAAAGATTAAATAAGCATCACTGTGAAACATGAATAGGGTCCCAAGTTATTAATGTTTCGTTCGACTTCAAAGTCATAATGAAAGTTGCCTGGAATGTCTACTATTTCCAGTATTTCCTTGCTCCTCAAATGATTTGAAAGAGAACCAAAGTCCAGTCTGCCTCTCAGAAGACTCCAGGAGAAAAACCTAATTAGAGGAGTATTTACTATGAGACAAAAATTCAATGATTAACCAGTATTGTTGGTATATTCCAAATTGATTACTCTGTCCAGACGAAGTGATAAATGAAGAAATAATATGTGAATCACTTCTCAGGTTTTTTTTTTTTTTTTCCTCACTTGTTTTCCTCTTTGAGCTCTTAACTGGGGAGGTTATTAGAAAAGAAAAACCCACAAGTGGAACATCTGTTTCTTGATTATAAGAAACTTGTATTATCGGGAAGAAGTTTCTCACATGCACCGTAAATCTGGATGAGTGTGGGAGTGGATCATTAAGCACCAATGTTTGTTGTTCAGATTATGTCATTGCTGCAGGAATTCCGCGGAGCAGGACTTGGGAGGGGCTCATGGGAGGGAGAGAGAGGCACGGGACTGAGTCCAGAAGGGCAGGGCTATCCTGCCTTCAGCTTTTCAGAAGAGAGCAAACCGTGCGTGCGCTGGGTGTGCGTGTGAGTGGACGGGGTTGATAAGCAGACCGTAACGACAGGCAGTTATAAGGAAATGCAAATGCTGGAGGAGAGCCTGGTTTCTCGTTGAGGCCCCCTTGTCTAACTTTGCTCTCCCATCAACCCCACTAGGACAGGATTCATCTGGTATCATCCGGGAATGAGACTTCTCACAAGTGGATTTTCCAGAAAGTTCAGAGGGAGAAACTTTTTTGTTTTTGTTTTTAATTTTAGAGGTGGAAAGATGTTAATACTCTTCTCAAGCACTTGGGCAAATGGGTCAAAAGTAGCTTGAGGCTTGTCCAAAGTCAGGAGCAGCCTCACTTCACTCCTTCACTCCACTGCTTGGTTTTGGAGATGAGTTGCCTTCGTAGCGGCCAAGGTACAGTGTTACTGAAATTGCAGGTGGATTTAAGAGAGGGTGTGTGTGTGTTTTGTCCCGAAGGGGTTAGTTCCCTTGTGTACCTCTAAAATACCATTGGCTGTTCTTTCCCTCACTATCCTGCATGTCTGTCCCCAAACATTCTTCTACCACTTTCATGTATGTTTCAAGAAGGAAAGGTCATTTTAATGGCGGCGTAAGACAGACATCACTAGAAAGACAGAAGAGGATAACACTTGGAAGGATGGCTGCCCTGGAAATAAGGGGACTCAGGGTCGTCACCCGGCTATGCCAATAGCCGTGACGTTCACCACTCCCCTACCTCCCCAGGCCTGTTTTTGCTGTCCCATGAAGCAAGCAGCAAGCAGGGACCTGAGGCATACTCTTAAAAATCCTTTCTGGCTCTCCCAGTCTGTTATGAGCCACAAGAAAATCCTCTGCCTCTCCAAACCCAAAATACACTATTTTCTGAATGTCTCAGAATCAGAGGCAGGGCTGGCCTGATGCTCAGTTGTTGAGCCGTGTGTCCTTGTGTTGCTGTTGGTGAGAGTTGGGCTTGTCCTCACTGCAGCCCGCAGGTGGAATTTTCACGTCCACAGCTGGCCTGAAGGAATGATGGCCACACCAACACGGAGTACGCGTAAGTAGATAGTGAGTCATTGCGCTGCTCACACGTCTGTTTGTTTACAGAGTCTAGGCATGGTCGTGAGTGCAGTTTTGGCCTCGGTCAGGTCAAGTGTAAAGAAAGCATAGCATTATCGTTTTGCTTTAGGTACACATTTACTGCATACCTACTGTGGTCTAAACCCGGAATGGGAGCTTATGAAGAGCTATAAAGGAAACAGAATTGATAATGCTTCTGATCCCATTTGGGGGGGGGGCATATAAATAGAGCAGCTTGTATGCTACCCTGAACTGTGGGTTTCTTCGAAGACTGTTGAAAATGAAGATGTGGCCAGCAGGGGCTGGGGTTCATAGGGAAGTGGAGATTTTGAGAGGGGTCCTGAAAGGATGTTACGGACCTGCTTCCACGAGGAGCATATTTCAGACATGGGCAGAGAGGAGGAGACAGGTGGTAAGGTGGGTCCCAGCAGGAGGTGCCTCAGGGCCCACAAGCCCATTGGCATGGGTGCGTGGGGGAACGAGTTTGGAAAACATACATGCATACACACACCCAAAATACCCAGATATCTAGTGTGCAAGAAGAAGTGGAGTACTTTGGTGGAGGATGTTGAAAGACAGGAGATTTTCTCCATGTCATTCATCTGGAGGACGGTCCAGGAAGGTCTGGCTTTTTTGTCTTCTGTCCAGCACTGTCATTTCATAGATGTGGACTATGAGTGGTGTGACAGGCCCTGCTTGGGACAAACACCTAAACTAAATCCCTGTTCCTCTGCGTATTTTTGGATGGTGGAGGGCAGTATGTACCCATACGAATGTTACTGATTTGAGGTGTTAAAAATGTAGTTTTATGTTCATCTTCTTTGTATTAGGTAAGTTGAACAACAACACCCATTTCTCAGAAGAACTTGAACCTATCTTTGCCTATGATCATTTTATTTTATTTTTTTAAAGATTTTATTTATTTATTTGTCAGAGAGAGAGAGAGAGAAAATGAGAGCGCGCACAAGCAGGGGAAGCAGCAAGCAGAGGGAGAAGCAGTCTCCCCCGCTGAGCAGGGAGCCAGACACGGGACTCGATCCCAGGACTCTGGGATCATGACCTCAGCTGAAGGCAGAGGCTTAACAATTGAGTCACCCAGACATCCCACCTATGATCATTTTAAAACAAATTTCAGGCAGTAAATATTTATTGAGCAACTATATGTCAATACTTATTAAAATTCAAGCATTACACTTACTTAAAAATAAAACATTTTGAAACATACGAGACTGGATGTGAAAACTTCAGCTTTGGTGCCTTTTGTAGAGCTTTGGAAAAGACTTCTCCTTTTGTCAGTTGCAAAATAAATAACTTTTGTTCTGAGAAAAAAAAAGTTTTTCAAAGTGCCCTTCTTTGAAATAATGGGCTTGTCTGATTAACTGATGTTTATCCATATTTATGAGTAAAATCAATATCAAAAGTGTCTTTTAAATCATGGTAGAAAGTAATTTTTGGAGGAACGAGCTTAGCAAACATTATCCCAATAAAATTTGCATTGGCGCCATCTCTGCCCCATGTAAATCAATTTCAGGGTCAAAATGCTGATATTTTAAAGACCACACTAAATCTTGCTAACACAGAGACATTAAGAATTTTTAATAAAACCAGCCTTTAAATCCGATTTTCCTGAGCTCCTTCGTATAGCTAGTTAATGTAAATGTATTTTATCAGTAAGTGTTCAAAGAATAGAATAGCTTTGCAATAATCCTTATATTTTTAGCAAATATCTACAACATAATACACTTCCAATTTAGAATTATATTCTGTACTAGAGTCTTGACTGTGGAAGCTAAAAATTTTAGACCTTGAGCCAAAGTGACCCAAAAAGGTGTAAAGTTCTTTTTTATTAACTGCGAAATAAGACATTCATAAACAGACTAAGACTTCCTTTTCTTTACAAAGCATCTTTTTTCTCCCCAGTTTTTTTGAGATAGAATTGACCAATGCATCTTGGGGTGGTATTTTTTTAATAACATCATTGAAAGATTTATAATTAAATATCAGTTTTACTGCCAAGTCACACATTTATGGGTGCCAATGACTTTGTTTTTTTCTGTAGCTACACATTGCCAAAATTAGATTTGATTTCTGAATTTTAAAATGTTGTGCAAGGAAAAGAAGTGAGAAAATAGAGTGTATTTTTCTAACATTGCCAGTTTCTCTATTGGGTGATGTGAAGAATGGTTATTTCCAGCGAAAGTGATCCCAAAACATCTGTTGTATTCTCCCTTAAAAACAAACAAACAAACAAACAAACAAACAAAAAAAACAGTTCATGCTGTTTGGAAGGTCTAATCAAAGAGAAACAGGTGTTCAAGATTGAAGATGTTAAGTCCATCTTCAGCCCTGTCGACGCATGGCGGACTGTGATGGCCCCCCAGTGGGCCAGGCCAGTGCAGGGTGTGGTCTGGTGCTCCTTGTGCTGCTTTTGCTTGGGAGTTGGAATCACCAGGTAGAGAGTAGAAGCCCTTTGGCCAATGCATGTTTATTTCATCATCCACCCTTCATCACTCACACTGAGAGTAGAAGGGGCCCGGCAAGGAATCGTATAATGAGATTTGAGCGGAGGTCAGGTTCACGATCAAGTAATAAGCCTTGAAGTTACTTTAATGGCAATTACAATAGCGTTAAACTGTGGACCTATGGCTGAAGCTTAAATCTGTGACAATGAAATAAAGTCACGTTAATGAATGTAGCATGTATAAAGTACCATGCTGGCGGTTCTTCAAGTTTTCTGGGGTAAGAACCCTTTTGAAAATCTGTGAAAATTTCTGAACCTATTCCCTAGAGCAAGTGCTCATAAATCTAAAATTTTGCATAGAATTTTAAGAAGTCTACCAACACCCCTCTCCCTTTTAAATTATCTTAAACCTTGGGCATTTATTGTAAAGGTATAGAATCCTAATCTGAAAGCACTACCTAGCCCTGCCACCTATATCTTGATGATTCCAGAAAAGTCTTTTAAGTGTCAACAACTTAATTTCTTTTATCTTCAATATGATACATCACCTAAGTATGTGGACTCAACATATAATTTGTGTAAATGCGCCCCAAACCATGCCCGCCATGGAATGGGTCGTTCTTGTTGATAAATATCATTGTCACGTGGAATACTTTGTTCATATTGGTCAATAGACTGGAGTCTTCCTGGAGGACAGGTCCCTGAGAAGTTATAGAGCCCAGACAGGGCACTTCTTCCCCTGGAGCTGTGTTCACAAATTTTTCCAAATTGTCCTTGTTTTTCAAGGACTCTGAGCAGAACACTGCGGCTAACACGGCTATCTTCAGACAGCTACTGTTGAGTAGATCGTGAAGCCTCTTTCTGGTTGTCGTTCCAGCCGTGGAATGACCACACCATGGTTGACTGGACTGTGTCTTCTATAGAGAGCTAATCTTGCCACTGTGGGCTATTTTAATTGCCAGGTTATGAGGATTACCTGTAGTCTTCTGTGAACAGCCTACAGTGCTGTGGACGGTAGTGTTATGCATCTAGTGAGCACAAACTCAGAAGGCTCAAAAGCTGTAATTAGTCTCATGTATGCAATGCACATTTGAAGACTGCCTTTGATCGGTAGGAAGGATTGATGTGTGGATGGTGGGTAGAGGTCAGGCTTTAAAGCCAGACGTATCTGTTTTGGAATCCCTCCCTGCCATTGGCCAGACTTTGAGCTTAGTCACTGACTTGGGTATTCTAGGACATCTGTCTGGGGTCTCGTATCAGTGTTCACTATCTGTTCCTTGCTGGTGGTTATCGAGATTGTGATGGCTTGTGGTTACTCACACTTCCTGCTTCTCTTAGCATCGCAACATGTTCATGGCCTGGAGTCCTGACTTTGCTCAGAAAGGGGCCCTATGATCTCTTGATTTGTTTTTGACAAGTGACCAACTGAAGTAGTTTTTTTCAAATGTATGGAGATGAAAGGAATAATCATCCACTCTCTGTCACAGAGGTTTGTCATCGCCTATGTTACATTACATTCCTAATTTAGCCAGTTAACCCGGATGATAAAGTTCCTCTGGTAGTATCGTGTTCTTTGGACTGCAGAGTAATGTACACATAAGAAGGGTTTATGTGCTTGAATTCTTTGCTGTGGAATTAAAGCCTTTTTAGATTTCTTAGGAAACTAGAACCCATTGCTTTAGTTTTTCTGACAAGGTTCACATGTCAGGTTGGTTTTACAAATCTGTGCGTCATTCATTTTAGGTTAGTTAGTACCAAGGTCTGAAGTTGGTTCATAAACCTTTAAGGAAAATGATTGTTATCTGAAGGTTAAATCAGAACCTAAAAGAATTGTTACTTGGGTCTTTCTGAAATTAATTAACCCAGTCTCTCTGCTTTCCCTGGATTGAATCCAAAATCAACTGTATACAGTTTCTCCCAGACTTACCTCCTCCAGACTCTTCCTCGCAAAGAATATGTGTCCTACACTGGAGCCCACGACTCAAATTAACCACGCAAGGAGAATCAAAGTCTGTCCAGTTTTATAGCAGATTCTCAAACGTTCTCCAGGGTGGTTTATAGAACATTTACCAAATCAATGGTATTGTTTTATTAACTCTATTAATCCTCTTGGTAAAATGAATTAAAAGCCCAAGTCAAAAATTAAATCATGTTCATTTAAAATAAAGTTGGGTCTTTGTTATTACTGTCAGCCTGAAATCTCTTGCACAGTCTTAGAATTCTTGCTGTATTTTTTAGTTTAATGTGCAAACCTAGTTTGGATTGAAGTAAAATAAGAGTTTCTATATTTGAAGTATGAGGCTGTTTTGTAAATGGCGGATAGTCCCATGATCGGTGAGAATTTTGTTCGTGCCGTTTGTTAGGGTCTTTGGAAAAGTAGTCCTAGGTACATGCCCCTGATTATTTCGGCCTGGAGTGGTGACCAGAGATGGTTTAAATGTTACTTTTTAAGTATATTTGGTTTCAGAATGTGGTTATGTCTGAGAAACAGAAAGGTCAACCCTTTGTCGTTTTTGCCTCTTTATTAAACTCCATTCTGATGGGTGTGGTCTCTGTTCCTAGGCTGTAGGCTCTGAACGAGACAGAGCAGAACAAAGAACAAAAGGCAGAGAATAGCCATTTCCCATTGTTATCAGAGCAGACTGTGAGATACCCAATGATGCGAGTTATGCCCACGGCAGCGTCTTCTCTATGATTTTGCTCACACTTACTCGGCACATTCTTCCTTCCAGTGACAGTCACAGGGGTCAGGGGTCTGGGGTACAAAACGCAGGCCACTTCCATATTCTGAAGTCACTGGCATGTGAAAAAAACGAAGTGACTAAGCCAGGCTATAAATACTGCGGCACTTTTTCAAGCCTTGTGCTTAACCGGTGAATGTGTGTAGCATACATAAAATACCGTGCACTTTCTTTTTCCCTTTTGCAGAATGTTTTAGGGATTTATAAAACACATATCGATTCACTGTGTAGGCCCGGAGCTTGGACTGGAAATGGGCACAAGCTTATGTCCCGTATGAAGAACATCTCTGTCTTTTGGCCTCACTGGGGCTTCCCTGTGACCTCCTGGATAATACACAATTCTAAGTTTGAGATCCTTTGTGGATGTGAGGCTGGCCCCTTCCTTCCCACCCCTTGCACTCAGAGGGGTACCGCGGCTTCTGAGGATGACTTGTCTGGCTTTACGGGAGGTCAGAATGGCATACATGAGGCAATCGTGCAAGAAAAGTCCATTTTGTCATTGGCTTCATTACTGGGTTTGATTCCAGTTTACTTGTTTTTGTGACTTTATGGCACATTCCTGGTTTTACCCCTCCCTCTCCCTCCATTATTTGAACAGTAGGACAGCGGTGTTCTAGCAAAACTCCGTGGAGATCCCCAAAGCCCCCCAACATCTCTAACCAGAGCTGCTCAGATTTCACTTTCTACTCTTTGTCATTGACTTTTATTTAGATCTAGACATTCTGTGTTTAAAAAAAAACAACCCTCAAACTTGAAAACCACTTCTCTAAGGGCAAAAGGTAGAAGAGAACCAAGTTTTATTGCCCTTGTCTTACGTCAGGTAAGCAATGGCTCACAGATCTGGGGGGAAGACTTTGCTCAGTCAACGTGATCCTTGTGTTTTTTTAGAATATTTGGTTTCTGAGAAGTATGAAAAAGTGCTTTATGACTGCCCATCTGAGAAGCGCTCTCTGCATCCCATTATTTGAAAGAGTCTGTGGTTATTGTTGCCTCGTGTGATAGGTATCTAGAGTCAGACAGTTGGGGTTGAAAGGAACCATGGAAATGATTTCAGGTCCAGCACCCCAGAGATGCTGGTCAAGTTGCCTAATCACATGGAACTGATTCTTGGTAAAATCCGGGATTGTAACCACAGTTGATACCACTAGGCCGTGTTGTTTTCCTAGGGCAATTATTTCATTGACTCAGTAGTAAATAGGTAGAGAATAAGCAAGCTTTAAACTACTCACAGAGCACCTAGAAACTACCAAATCACATATTCTAATTTCTATAGCTGATGTCCAGGAGGCCCCAAGACATAAACACAACTCCCAAATTCCAAATAGGCTTCAAACCAGAATGCCCCCAGCATCTACAGTTGTATATAGATGGAATTGTTAAAAATGGAGCCAAAACAGCTCAATGAAAAAAATGGACAAAGGTCTTGAAGAGACATTTCTCCAAAGAAGATATCAAAATGACCAACAGGCACATGAAAAAAATGCTCAGCGTCAGGATTCATTAGGGAAATGCAAATCAGGATGATAATAAGATAACACTTCACACCCATTAGAATGGCTGCTATTTAAAAAACCCGGAATATAACAAGTGTTGGTGAAGATGGGGAGAAATTGGAATTCTTAGGCACTGCTGGGGGGGAGTAGAACATGGTGCAGCTGCTGTGGAAAATGGTATGGTGTTTCCTCAAAAAATTAGAGAATTACCATATGATCTAGCAATTTCATTTCTGGGTACGTACTCAAAAGAATTGAAAACAGGGACTTGGAAAGATTGTGGGAGCTCCTGGGTAGCTCAGTCGGCTAAGTGTCTGCCTTCGGCTCAGGTTATGATCTCAGGGTCCTGAGATCGAGTCCTGCATTGGGCTCCCTGCTGAGCAGGGAGTCTGCTTCTCCTTCTCCCTCTGCCCCTCCCCCTCTACCCACCCCGGCTTGTGCTCTCTCTGTCTCTCTCTCAAATAAATAAATCTTTTTTTTTTTAAAGAGAAGATTTGTGCATCCATGTTTTAAACAGCATGATTCATCAAAAAGTAGAAGCAACCCAAATGTCCATTGATGGATGAATGGATACAATGTGCAATATATATATGCAATGGAATACTATTGAGACTTACAAAGGAAGGAAATTCTGACACAGGCTACACTGTGGGTGAGCCTTGAAGACATTATGCTAAGTGAAATAAGCCAGTCACAAAAGGACAAATACTGTGTAATTTCACTTCTGTGACATATCTAGAGTAGTCAAATTCATAGAGACAGAAAGTAGAATGGTAGTGGTTAAAGAAAGGGGGGGTAATCAGAAGAGGGAATGAAACATGAGAGACTATGGACGATGAGAAACAAACTGAGGGCCTCAGAGGGGCGGGGGTGGGGGAATGGGATAGACCAGTGATGGGTATTGAGGAGGGCACGTATTGCATGGTGCACTGGGTGTCATACGCAACTAATGAATCATTGAACTTTACATCGGAAACCGGGGATGTACTGTATGGTGACTAACATAATATAATAAAAAATCATAAAAAAAAAAAGAAAGTAGAATGGTAGTTGCCAGGGGCTGGGGGGAGGGAGGAGTGGGAAGCTGTTGTTCAGTTCAATGGGGTACGGAGTTTCAGTTTGGGGAAATGACTAAGTTCTAGAGACAGATGGTGGTAATGATTGTACAACATTAGGAATGTATTAAATGTCACCGCACTATACATTTAAAAATGGTTCAAACGGCAGATTTTATGTTAGATATATTTTACTACAATAAAAACTTAAATCCTTAAAAATGGAGCCAAAATTTAAACCATAATAAAAGGATAAGGCACTTCTTAAAAGAATATTGTAGTGAATGGATCAGTAAGAGAGGGACCTTAATGGTTTATTAAAAATAGTGGCTGTCTAATTTATTGGGAGTTTTCTATCCATCACACGGTATTTGTTGAGCCTTTTCTGCATAGCATTTCTTGGTGGAACAGTAGATCTTTGCATTTTGGTAAGTAGACATTACTTCATGTGTTATTTCAAGAAAGGAAATAACAATGCTTCTTTGGGCCAGCTGCAAACTTAAGAGTCGTGTATTTCGCAAAAGAAAGAAGGGGGTCAGGTATCATTTATTTTCCCTCTGTCATGTATTAAGCCACTTAGTCTAAATTTTCACTGGCCCAGCTGCATTTTACTTTGGTCAAAAGACAGCTGTAACCTGGAATTTAAAACAAACACACATGCGTGTGTGCGCGTGCACACACACACACACACACACACACACACACACACACACACCAACAACAGTATTTGACTTCAGTATCCCCAGGCAATCATCCTGACTCAACTGTTACTACTGATAGAACTTTGGGCAGCACCTCTCCTCTAGAACTGAGTTTCTATTAGATCATATCCAGTAGACTATTCAGCTTTAGCATTTTGCGAACTTTCTGGTCGTACCTTGAGATTTTTAGTGCATATACAGATTTAAAACAGCTTGCTCTTGTCTCATGATCCATATAGCTCTTTTTTCATTTCTCAGGCAAAAAAGTCCTTGAAGATTGCTTTTGAAGAAAATACAGAAAACCCAGTAGACTCAGTAAATAGCCTAGACTTGGGAAGAGCCATGGTCAAAGATGTCAAATCATCTTGATGTTAGATGGTGTTCTGTTAACGTCATTCTCAGTGTTGTTATGGAAACATTAAGCCCCCACACGCTAGCGTGATGGACTGTGTTATCAACTCTGGAGTCGTGCAGCTGGTGGGCCCTGCCGCTTCTCTGCCCTGGGAACAGTACCTGGAAAAAGCACGAGAACAGAAAGGGATGGATGCTGACAGAGACTTGGATCCCCATTCTGAAAATACTGGCTTGGAAATTTAAAACAGAGTTTTCCCAGGAGAACAAAAAAGTGAAATGGCTATGTCTAATGAGTGGTTTTAAGAAAATTCTTTTATTACCTACCTACATGTTTCACATGTCCTTAGAGGCTTGCTTTCTACTTGCTGTACCGTCATCTAGGTACATGCTAGGCAACAAGCCTGGTCTACTTTTGTGTTGTCAAGATTTTTCCTTTGGCTGTAACTTTTTTCTGATAGTTGATTGTCTCGTTTTCTGGGAGGGGTAATATCGAATGTGCTGGAAGAACAGATACTTGTATCCAGTTGAAAAGTTGAATGTTCATCAACTAAACGTCACATCCCCATTGCAATGACTTCATGATTCTTAGTCGTGCCAGTAAATGGGCTAAGGGAGATTTTCTTTGACTATAGATGATGGATTATTCCTTTTTTTCTTTTACTATAAAATTTATAGGAAGAAAAATGCATAGTGTTCTCATGTTGCTTTTTCATCTGTTGTCCTAAATTTATCCACCAAAGATTGGCACTGAATATACACTTGCATGCTGATAGTATATCAACATTGCCCAGAAGAGATGAATTTATCTTCTCTCCCACAGGCAAAATTCTGCAATTAAGATGTGAAGCAATGGTTGATTTAGACATAATTCAAAAGCTATCAATATTATTCTAAACATTAATCTTCTAAATTCTCACAGCTCTATTGTGAGTTAACTAAATAATTCCATTTTACACATTAGCTTTTCTTTTTCATATTATGGAACTACTATTGAGTAAATTACTGCTTCATTGTCTTCTTACAAGAGCAGATCTGTCATATTCATTCATTCATTCATTCATTCATTCATTCAAAAAGCATTTATTGAGGGCCTACTATGTGCCAGGCACTGTTTTGGAAGCTTGGGATACATCAGTACACAAAAGGCTACATGACTACCTCATGGAGCATATGTTGTATACTGTGGAAAATGATAATAAAATAATAAAGTGGGGCACCTGGGTGGCGCAGTCAGTTAAGCATCTGCCTTAGGCTTAGGTCATGATCCTAGAGTCCAAGATCGAGCCCTGTGTCAGGCTCCCTGCTCAGCGGGGAGTCTGCTTCTCCTTCTGCCCCTCACCACACTTGTGCTTTCTCATTCTCTATCAAATAAATAAATAAAATATTTAAAAAAATTAAATAATATAATAAAATGTTAAGTCACAAATACTTTGAAAAATACTGGAGTAGGGTTGGAGGATTAGGAGTGTTGGGGCAGGCCAGTGATGGTAGCACATCATATGTAAGTGGTCAGGGTAGGCCTTACTGAGAAGCGGATTTTTTAACAGATTTGATGGAAGTGAAGAAGTGACTCATGCAGATATATGGGGGCAGAATGTGCTGAGCAGGGGGTACAGCTGGTGCAGAGGCCCTGAGGTAGGGCATGCTAGTATGGCTAGGAGAGGGCGAGTAAGGGGAAGAGTGTTTGGTGACATCAGAGGTAGGGAGGGGCACATTGAGTAGGGCCATGTAGGTCATGGTAAGGACTTGGCTTTTTCTTAGAGAAAGCATTTTGAGCAGGGAAGTGACCTGTCCTCTGTTCAATCTGGCTGCTTTATTAAGAACAGATGGTAAGGGAGCAATGGATGAAGTCATTGTTATGACCTGTCTAATTAAGTCTCTTAAAACTTCGCCAGGCTGATAAAATTTGTTGAAGGGAAAATGTTGAGCGTTCTAAGGAAATTTAGTTGCATTCTTTTCTAGTGCTAATATCAGTCTGGTGCATCCGAGTTGATTTACCATCAGAGTATTAAAATTTAAGGGCCTTTTTAGGTCTGCCTTAAAGAAAAGGATGAGCTATTTAAAAGTGGAAGTTATGTACCATGCAACTTTCTAATGTAAATGTGCTGAAAAAGAGGCCTTTCTTCCGTTGTGTTTCTGGTGGCCTATGGAATAGCCAAAGGAGAAGCAACCCCCACCCCGCCATGTACTCTTAGATTAAATTCCCAGTAATAGGGGTGCCTGGGTGGCTCAGTTGGTTAAGCGTCTGCCTTCGTCTCAGGTCATGATCTCAGGGTCGTGGAATTGAGCCCCACATCGGTGGGCAGGGAGCCTGCTTCTCCCCCTCCCTCTCCCTCTGCCTGCTGCTCTCCCTGTTTGTGGACTCTGTCAAATAAATAAATAAAATCTTTTAAAAACGTTCTCACCAATGGCCTAGAATTTAAAATGTATCCAAAGGGAGGAGGTTGCACAGGGAGGAGTAGAGGCAGCACTTCCCAGCCTGGCTCCCTGGGGCTTCAGGGACAGTGTTGGCTTGAAGCTGCCAGTGATGCCGTCAGAGCAAGATGGCGGTCTCCAAATCCTCAAGGCTCAGTTCTAGCGATGTTACCTCCCTGTGTTTTGGTTCTTACTTGCCCTTTGAGAAGAATTTATGTTAACTGTTTTTTCACTTTCGATGAAGGGAATGCCTACAAATACTGGGCTATTTCTTGACCTAAAGCTCACAACAGCAAAGCCGTATTTTCTCTGGCAGGGTGTGTTGGTGTGGGGTTGGGGTATGTGGCAGAGTCCTTGGTCTGGCGCCCCTGAGTAACAGCTCTGCCTCCAGCTTCCCAGCATCCCAGAAAACCCAGTTCTTGCCTTCCTATGTTACGGTAGCTACTGTATTGTGTAGTTCCCTAGCAATCTTCGCTTAAAAATTTTTAAAACTATGACTAATACATAATTATTGCAGAAAATTTGGAAAAAAACAAATGTAAAGAGGAAAATACAAACCACCTGAAATGATGCTTGAGCAAACCTTGTGATGTTGTTTATACAATGACTTTTTTCTGCAAATATTGTAAAAAATAAACATGAACAATATCTGAAATTATTGAGAGACAGAACATATACAATTTCAATCACGTGTATAAAGAATATACAGATATTCTAAATACTGGAAGTATAAAGTCAACTTTCAAAAGTAAGAGAAGTAAAAGGGAGAATCTAAAATGATATAAGATGGGGGTGCCTGGGTGGCTCAGTTGGTTAAGCATCTGGCTCTTGATTTTGGCTCAGGTCATGATCTCAGGGTGGTGAGATCGAGCCCCGTGTTGGGCTTCATGCTGGGCGTGGAGCCTGCTTGAGGTTCTCTCTCTTTCTCTGCCCCTCCCCCTCTAAAAAAAAAAAGAAAAAAATGATATAAAATGATAGGCGGCAAAAATGATCTAAAACACAACTAAGTGATATGATATAAAAACAATCAGCTAAGTGATATAAAAATATATAAATGAAATGATATAAAATAATCCTTTGTTTATATCAAAAACTGAAATGTGACTATGAATTTTACAAGGCATGCATTTTACTTTACTGGAGTGATTCCCGGGAGGGCTGATTTGGGTTTGGCACATTTAGTAATGAAAGCATGTGGTCATTCGGAACCTGTCTGGTTTCTTTTTAACTTGGCAAGCATGCCTGCTGGAGAGCTATGTTGTTTTTCTAGTGTTTGTAATTGAGTCTGTCTGCATTTTTATTTTTCTAGAAGTTAGAAGTTTGACATTGTTTCTCTCTCTCTAACCTTAACTTAGTACAGCACCAATTCTCCTATAACAAATTTGATTCTGTACTTGATCAGTCAGCTTTAGAAATGGGGGTTTCTGGTACACTTGGACTAGTGAAGGCACAAAGTATCAGATTTAATCTTAGGATCATCATCGTTTGCAAAAGTTCTGAAAACCATTATAACTAAATTGTGTGTATTGCTTGGGTAAAAAGCATAAAGCAACAGGAAAAGAAGACCTCAACTCATTGAAACTTCAAAGCAAAATAGGTTAAGGATCAGCTTACGAGAAACTAAACTACATTAAAAAATTTTTTTTATTGTTTCAAGTTTTTACTTATATTCTTATATTAACTATATATATTAACTAACTAGAATACATATATAGTGTATATACTATATATATATATATATAGTGTATTATTAGTTTCAGGAGTAGAATTTAGTGATTCATCACCTACATACAATACCCAGGGCTCATCACAACTGCCCTCCTTAATACCCATCACTCATTTAGCCCCTCCTCCACCTACCTCCCCTCCAGGAGCCCCCAGTCTGTTCTCTGTAGTTAAGAGTCTCTCTCATGGGGGCACCTGGGTGGCTCAGTCAGCTAAGTGTCTGCCTTAAGCTCAGGTCATGATCCGAGGGTACTGCACCGGGCTCATTGCTCGTCGGAGAGCCTCTTTCTCTCTCTCCCTCTGCTGCTACCCCTGCTTGCGTGCACTCTTTCTCTCTCTGTCAAATAAATAAATAAAATCTTTTTTTAAAAAGAGAGAGTCTCTCTTATGGTTTGCCTCCCTCTCTTTTTTTTTCTTTCCCCTATGTTCATCTGTTTTGTTTCTTAAATTCTACATATGAGTGAAATCATGTGATATTTGTCTTTCTCGGACTGACTTATTTCAGTTAGCATAATACCCTCTAGTTCCATCCACGTCGTTGCAAATGGCAAGATTTCATTCTTTTTTATGGCCGAGTAGTATTCCAAACTACATTTCTTTTTTAAGATGTGTATAAGAAGGAAGATGGACTTCTGAACTACAATAAGGTATTAGCATGTACTTGACCACGCACCGTTACCCTAAAGTAATTTAGAATGGTATTGGATACACGTCGGAAGTGTCTAATGGATCACTTATGCGGCAGAATAAACTTTGAGACTAAATGCTTTTGTCTTGACTTTAGAAGCGTAGCACTGTCTGTTGTGAACTTAATGGTAGAAAACACAATCTCCACAAGTATTTCAGGAAAATTGCGCATAAACCTGTAAAGTCACAATAGTCGTTATTTCTTTCTTCCTAAGCCCACTGACAAGTTGTCAAGGCTTCTGTTCAATGCTGGCCTTTTCTTCGCTGGGCTACGCAGAGGCAAGTTCTTTCTAGGGTGGTTTCTCCATGAATATTTTCTCACGGACTCTTTTTACTTGACTTATAGTTGTACACATTTCAAGGCTGTATAATTTCAGGTGCTGGCTGAAGGTGATTTTCAACTTACCAGCACCAAAATGCCCATGGCCTACAACACGGCTGCAGAATTAAGTCTTTTCCTAAGATTTGGTATTCGAGATGGACATACAAACACATTTTACCATGAATATCCTTACTTAAAAACTTCCCTTCCTTCCACGTGACCCAGAAGATCCTGGTCTTTTCTGTCATCCGGTAGTTTGGAGTCAGTGAGCTGGAAAACTGGGAGAAAGGGAATGACGGCATTGGCAAAGCGGGCGTGTTCACTTGAACGTGCGTTGTGACGTGAATTAGCGGTTACACCTCCGTGTTGGCAGCGCCGATCCACAGCCACTAATTAGAGCGTTCGGGACATGTGCTCAGCCACTGCCTGATGGCTGTCCTGTCATGCCTGAGCCGTGGGTGGGACCTAAATTTAGGAGTGTGAACCTAGGCATCGATTGGGAGGCGCTGCATGTCTGACTTTACCTGGCTCTCATCATAAGAGTTTTTGGGTCTTTTGTTGGGTTCGTTTTGTTTTTCAAGGGCTGTTGTTTAGCCTCTGGGAAGGGGAGATGCAGGATAGGGTAGGACACAGTTCAGCCTTCTGCTTGAATTTGAATTGTGACAGCCTTGCATTCCACATTTCTGCTGTCAGTTCTACCTTGCAAAGGCTGGGAAAATTAAACTTGTTATTAAATGTGTTCTGAGGCTAATACTTCCATCATCCTGGCTCTTTCTCTCTTGTTTTAGTTACATCAACTTTCCCACATGTGTCCTGAACTCAGGGATACAGTTTTCACCCCAGTGGCAATACGTGACCTGCCGTCCTGGGACTTTACAAGAGCACTTTTCTTTGAGTACACAATATGGCCGGACCCATCACCTCCACCCGCATGCTAGGTGTCATGCTGTTAGGATAAAGCCAGTTAATTGTTACATGAAGCAAAAAGCACTTACAGATGGAATGCTGAGAGGTAATATTTAGTACCACTAAAACCGCCTCACGAAATTGGGGTATTATACACAGAATAGCCCCTAACTTTTGTGTGCCCTTTTGGCTCCTCTTGACTCATCTTAGATATAAATTAAAAAATCAACTGGCTGCATTTGACTTTGAATAAAGCTTTAGCTTTCTGAAAGAAGAAGACCTATAAGTTCACTTACGATCTATTTGAGGATAGAGATCTGAGACCTGGGGTGGATTGTCTTCATTGAGCGTCAGTGATTTACAAAAAGCAAAAGAAACTTGGCTGCTGGGGCGCCTGGGTGGCTCAGTCGTTAAGCGTCTGCCTTCGGCTCAGGGCGTGGTCCCAGAGTCCTGGGATCGAGCCCCGCATCCGGCTCCTCCGCTGAGAGCCAGCTTTTTCCTCTCCCGCTCCCCCTGCTTGTGTTCCCTCTCTAGCTGGCTGTCTCTCTCTCTGTCAAATAAATAAGTAAAATCTTTAAAAAAGAAAAAAAAAAAGAAACTTGGCTGCTGGTAGACCTATTTGTTCACCATTGATAACATCTTTGTGGTTTAAAATTGCTTTAAACAGGGTTCAAGCAGTCATGGAAAAATGTTGCCTTCTAGTTACAAAGGGTGGTTCAAAATCATGGTGACTTTAAAAGTGGTGAAGCCGGCCCAGTTGGTGCCAATGCAGGGGACTTGTTTTCCCTAAAAGGAGCCGATGCCACATAACCACTTAACCGGTGGGCTCTAGAGCCAGCCCAGCTCTGGAGTCTTCTAGCTGATTGACCTGGAGCAAGTACTTCACTTTTTGGGGGCCCCAGTTTCCTTGTCAACGAAATGGGGCAATAATAACATTTTGTTGAGGACTAAATGCGGTGTTGCATGTAACGTGCTTAGCGTGGTGACTAGCACATGCAAAGCATTCAACCATTTTTAGTAGGTCTCTGGTGTGAGCGTAAGACTCACTTGGTTATAATTATTTGCATACACAGAGAAAATGAGGAAGAGTTGTAATTTTAGCTTTGCTGGAAAACAAAAAGTGGTTGAAGGCACGAGTGCGAAGAGCCTTGGTCTGGGAGGCGGGAGCTCGTTTTAACTCTGCTGCTTACTAGTGACGCAGCCGAGGGGCCAGCCATGAGCCCTGTGGGTCTGCAGTTCCTCCTCTTCAGAGGAGAGGGTTTGCACCGAAGCTGCTCTGTTGTCCTTTCTAATGTCAGCATTTTGTGAGTCCAGGAATGAGGGATTATTTCGTTTTAAATACCTCCCTGTGGTAGACGGAGAATAAATATTTGCAGAGTCGAATGGCATCTGCCCACCTTATCTTTGGAATGTAGATGCTTTGGTTTTATGATGTGCATTGTAATGGCATAGAAAACAGCAGCGATGCTTTTTGAGATTAAAAAAAAAAAAAAAAGACAAAATTCAAAGCCACGGGCACACTGCTGTAATAAAGGACCACAAATGGTTTGGCTTAACCAACAGAAATTTATCGAAGTCCTGGAGGCTAGAAGGCCCAAATCAAGGTTTCAGCAGGGCTGGTTCCTTCTGGGGACCCGGAGAGACTCTGTTCCATGCCTTTCTCCAGCTGCTGGGGGTTTGCTGGCCGTCTTTGGTGTTCCTTGGCTTCTGCTGCATCACCCCCACCTCTGCCTTTATCCTCCCCTAGCATCCTGTCTGTGTGCGTGCCTGTGTCCAAACTCCCCTTCTGAGAATGGTACCTGCCATTGGAGTAGGGGCTCACCCTACTCTAGGATGAGCTCATCTTAACTGATGACGTCTGCAGTGACCAAGGTCACATTCTGAGCTACTGGGGGGCAGGACCTCAACATATGAATTTTGGGGTGATGCATTCCAACCCACAATAGGCTGCTTGTCCTGTCCTCTAGTGCTGCTGCCCGGAGGCCCTTCCTTCCTTCCTTCCTTCCTTCCTTCCTTCCTTCCTTCCTTCCTCCCTCCCTCCCTCCCTCCCTCCCTCCCGTCCAGTAAACACTGCTGTGCCCTACAGTATAGGTAGATGGATACAGATGGTTTTATAAGAAATTTTGTTTACAGAAGGAGCTTTAAAGTTGTACATAGGTGGTCACAGGCTAATTCTCAGCAGTTAGTCCTTTAATTTGTGGATTACCTGTAACTTCTGTTTCTGATCTCATTCCTTTCTTCCTTTGCTCTTGCTGCCCCTCTGATGCTCTTCCTCTTTCCTCCTCACCTCGTTGGCCTGGCGCTATGCCTTCTTCCCTGGGCATTTCACTTGTCCTAAGCAGACCGTTCTGCCACCAGATGGTGTGCAAGGATCAGGAAAAGAATGGAAAGATGTTGGCTGATGGAGCTGCTTTTCAGTATATTTAATTCAGGAAAAGGCTGACACAGTGAGCCAAAAGTGAGATTCTGAGATGGCGTGGATTTTACTTTCCATTTAATATTATCTTCTTTTATTGTAGAAACAGAAACCAGAGCTGGAAATCTTGAGGAAAAGAAACCTATACAATTTGATGAATTAAGTTAATAGGAGATTCTGATTCACAATGGATTTGACAGTAATATGGGGCTGAGATGTGGAAGCAAGGTTCTCAGGTCAGAGGGCTGCTTCCTCAAACAGACAGACTGAGAAATCACAAGAAAAGGAAATCCACTGCGTGCCCGAATGCTACAAAATGACATTAATACAATAGGGGGCTTCAGCTGTCCCCCTAACTCAGCAGTGTCACGTGAGGCCTGCAGCCCAAATGCGCTTCGAGACCACAGCCATCACAGCGTGCTTTGCTTAGCTTGAATACTATTTTGTTAGTATTATTATTAATATTAATTGCCAACATTAAAATCACCCCAATATTTTACATAATCATCCAGATTTTAGGCTTCTTTTGGAAAAAAACCATCTGAAGACCCAGCAATACTGGCTGATATTTTTTTTCCTGGCAATACCTTAGTGTGGCTGAGTTGTGCCTGTCCCTTTAGTCAGGACCTGCGATTTCCCGTTTCTCTGTGTTTCTTTTACCTCCTATTATATTACCCTGAACTTTTACCTTTATTTGAAAGGTTACCTGACTCTGTGCCCAGCCTGTGAAAGGTATTTGAGTATGTGACCCCGCTCTCCTGTTTCATAGGGGAGGACACAGGGCCTGGAGGGAGGAGCCGATGGCTGGTTGAGGGCCACACCTGCCCCATGGTTCCTGCTAACCCTTGCCACCCTGGTGGGGAGAGAGAGAAGGCAAACGCTAAGAATTAATGCATGAACTGCCGTTACTCAGTCGTGGAAAAGGAAACTGGAGGCTCAGACACACATAGGTGAAAAAACAGGGAGCCTGAGGTAAACGCCTGATCGAGCACTTGGAGAGAATTAGATACACGACCAGAAGGCCGCAGGTCAGCAGTCAAGAGAAAGAAAGGGGCTCTGAATGACTTACCGGCAAGTTTGGACTTGTCTTTGGGGCAGACTCATTATCTGAGGGTTGGGACGGTAACCGAGGAGAGTAGGTAGCAAGTTAAGTCGGCCAGAACTGGGTGGTTTATGATTACCCAAAGAATCAACAGAAGGCCTCTCCGTGTCCCTGCGGGATGCCCGTCAGAGGCTCTCTCCGTCCCAGTGTGGGAAGCGGTGAGGGAAAATAGATGGGGTGCCAGAGGTTCCAAAGGAGGAAGCAGAGAATGTGTTGCTCAGGGAAGATGAACGGCAATGTAAGTGGGCGGACTCCCGGGTGACCGATTGGCAACTGCAGACATTTATTGAGCGCTTACTCTGCGCTGGGCTCTGCGTGGGATGTCGCAGCCCCCCAAGGCCCGGCCTGGTGATACCTTCCCTTAACCAAATTTGGGTTCGCCGATGGTGAAGGCATAGCATACTCTGGACGTAATCTGAAACAGTGGTTGAGATACACAGTTCTGGTTGGGTGGCGTGTAACAAGTTTTGAAGAAGTATAATTCTAATGTCTGGCGTGTGACAGGTTTGTTTCAAAGGGTCACTAAGCTAGAGGACTGACAGATTGTCAGTGAACCTTCATCCTAAAAAGTTATGTAAATGACTTTTGTGAAAGTATCATCCAGCAAATCTTATTTCCACTCAGGGCAGGCTGGTAAAAATCTATAAATAGAGAATCTCCCTAAAGACTTTAGCAAATGGCCTTTGTAGAGGGAAGATAGCTTGGCCTGTGGAAGAGCAAGCTCTCTATGGCTATAGCCCCATAAGCAGGGAAATACATCTGGCTGGTAAAGAAGCAGTGGATACCCCTCTTCACCTTCCAGAAGCCTCTCAGATGCTGGAGAAGCAGCAGCCGTGGAGGGATGGTCTTGCAGGTTTGAAAGCAGGCTTAGAGGGAGGAGGAAAACTGTGATTGTACAAACTGTGTAACCCTGAAGGAATGAGTGCCCAGACCAGTTGTGTGCAACACTTTTATAATTTTATAATTGATTCTAAAACAGTAGCTGCATCTCACCGTTTGTGGGCCGGAGGACTGTTAAACCAGTCAGGGTGAGCTGCCAGAAGATCTGGGATGCAAGTGCTGAACTCATCTATTGCATCTGGAGAGATGTAATTCCACTTGTAAACTTAGGATGCCCAATAAAACCCCAGGCTTGTAAAAGGTCATCTCAAGAAAAACCATAATGTTCTCTAAGCCTTATAGAAAACCCAATTCTCTGCTCGACTGTTATTACAGGGCTCGGTGCCATTTCTCAAAATTCAACAGTCCCACCAATATTTATTGAGTCCCTGTTATAGGCGAAGAATAGAACTGGACATGATTCTGGAGAAACGTGCGGATTGAGAAGGGCGTTTGGGAGTTTCTTTTGTCCTTGCTTTCTTTACTGCATCCAGCGGTGTATTTTTCCCGTTTGTTCTAAGGGCATCGTCACACCCATGACAGAGGGAGGCATTTTCCTCCATTTCACTTGCTTCTTTAGTTTGTCTGCATAGAGAAGAAGAAGTGTGAGCTCATTCCTACTCCGAAGAGAAAATCTTTCTATTTTTCGCAAGCAGACTTAGTTATTTGGCCTGATGTCACCCTTCCTAAAAGTTGGCTTTCTCCCTGTTGACGATGTCATGGTTTGCTACACCTGGAGATCATTCCAAATGGTGGCTTCTCATACTGGGGAAACAGTTATGTTAATGGGAGTAGTCTTTCTCTAAGAGTAGCATTCTCTAAGAACTTCAGTATTAATACTGGATAAAGAGCTGCTTTTTTCTGTTAACATTTCCCTACTGACTAGCTTTGCATAAACATATTTTTTCTCTGCTTCTTTACCTCATTGTGGACGACCTCTTCACTAGGCTCAGTATCTTTGTCCTTGACTTCTTCCCCATATCCTCATCTCCCTCCTCTCCTTCTTGTAGCCACAACCAATAGCAAGAAATGCACTTTATGCTACTGCCCAGGGTAAGTATGTGCTATAGGAACAAGTTTCTTGAAACACACACCCTTAATATACATGATAGCTCTGCTATATTCTGTTCTGTCCTTTTTTATTAAAAATATGCTGATTGTGATGCACTGAGTTTGTCAGCCTGTTATAAAAGCAATGCTCTGGTTAATGTGAATAAAGCCTAAACTATTAGTTCATACTTTTGCTCATTCTCCCTGTCTTTACTTCATTGCCAGAATTAAATAGCATTATTTTGAAATTACAGAAAAATAACTACCAGGGCCCCCATCTTAGTAGGGCAACAATGACCATTTTTGCATATTCTTTCCCTACCCTCCTTGTCCTTATGCAGGCATAGTCCCATGGCCAGGACACCTGCTATGAGCTCCTGAGGGGTAAGGGGGCCTTTGTCTGTCTGCAGGATCTCTTGAGTAGCGAGTAGCAGGCAATCTCCTTGAGGTATAGTTTTATTTGTTGAAAGCACTTTGACATTTACTTACTATTTGGCCTTCAGATAGAATGCTGACTGATTTTTATTGAACTTGCTAATATTCTTTTCATTTAGCATTTTTTTTCTAATTATAAAATCATGCATATGAATTTGGGAAATTCCAGGCGAGTACAAAGAAGAAAATAACATTTATAATTCCACTCTTCCAAGATAAACACTATGAACAATTTCATGTCTTTCCTTTATATAATGTCTATGTAGGTATAGTTTTAAATTGTTGCTGTAATACTCCATGTACCTTTTTATATATTTTTTTAATGTGACATTATACTGTAGGCCTTCTCACTTATTGAAATCATTTAATAAATAGCATTTAAAAATTTCTCTATTGGTAATTTAGGTAGTTTACAGTTTTATTGTTTGTTACTATAAAGAACTACAGTAAGCATTAACGCCTAAATGTTTCTCTGCATTTTAAGGCACAGCCTTAATACAGATTTAAACAGTAGGCTTATTGGGTCAAAAGGTATGGGCGCTTTTTGGACTCTTGACACTGATGGCAGAGTCAAAGTTGGGATTCTAGAGAAGACTGTTGTTTTTTAAACATGGGAGAGACTTAGAGTTACCCAGTATCTACATGTAAGGAGTCTCAGAAGGGAGGGCCAGTGTCAGAATTCTGAAACTACATTCCCGAAGACAAGTGAGGGTGGACAGCCAGGAGAGACGATGATATTGTGTTCTCTGACATAGGGAGAAAGTACGTTGGTGGGGGTGGGGATGGGTGACAGTTTGTGCACGTGGGTGTGTACAGGTGTGGGAGGAGCTAAGGAAATCCTGCGTGATGATTTTTATCCTCTTGACTTTTATCTTCCCAGGGTCAGGGAGTAAGGATGGAGGTAAGGAATAGGAGGGCTTGGCAGTGACTTGCAGTAAGCCCTGTGGGGAATAGAAGGGGGAGTTGCTTAGCAACCTTTCACGTGAAGAGGTAGATGGAGAGTTTCCTAGTAACACTCGAGATTTCACTGAGCTGGACCTCACACCCCTAGAGCAGTACCAATCTGCGAAGGCCTCTGCGGTTTTTCTCAGGGGTGCTGATGCGTCAGTAGAGAATCAGAGATGAGAGTGGCTGGGCTGATCTGGGTTGGGATCTGGGTTGGGAGTTTGTAGAGTGGCTGCTGAAGTTGGAAGACGGGCTAAGGAGGTGAGGACTCTAGCAATAGTGTTGTTTAAGTGATGTATCATGGGTTACAGGGCGCCAGAGGAAGGACCTGTCAAGTGGATGGAATTGGAGGAAAGGAACATATTCTGTGGGTTTATATTTGCAGCTCAGATCCTGAAATACAAGCCAGGCCTGAATAGGTGGGGTTCGTGAGGTGAAAAAGATTCCTGGATACCTCTCTTCTTGGAAGCTAGTTGTGGGTCGACTACTCCGGACTCAGGGGCAGAGAGATTTGCAAACATTAAGAACCAAAGCTGCTCCTGGATGTTTTCACCTTTTATCTTTAATGAGAAGGAGAATGCTAACATTGGTTCACAGCAGCAGGCTAAGTAGATTGGCATTGGTCTGCTTTGTGCTTCCTGCGAAGGCCTAAGGGTACCTCCCTGGACATGCTTCAGATATAAAATTATGAAAATGCCCAGAGTGGTTTGCATTCTGGGTGAAAGTGACAAATCTGGGCTATACCCAATTAGGTCAAAGATTATACTAGTGGACACTGTGAGGACAAAGAATGCTTGGATTAACCGGATGTTATTTCGGTTTAAAGGATCGTCTGGTACAGCACCAGACCTCGGAAGGGCTTCTGGAATAGGACTGAGAGATCTTGGTGAAGCTAAGTGTCCACCTGAAGCCAAAGCATTTGGGCTAAATAAGAAGTCAGTCTTGCTCAACACACTTCTTTGGATTTTATGGTTATTTCTGGAGTTAGCATTTTCCAGAAGGGTATTACCAGTCCGCCTCCCCACTACTCCTCTTGTCTCAGCAGTACTATGGAAGGGGAAGGTCTGGGTGTTATTTTCTGAAGTCAGATGAAGTTTGTTTATGACATCACTTGAATGTAAGTTGGCTCTTTGTAAATATTGAAAAAACCCTTCCAATTGCTTTTCTCCTACTCTCAAGCTAATGCTAATCAATAAGGGTGTTTGATTAACCTCTTGAAACACATTATTCAAATATGCCTTGAATGACTAAACTGATAAATTGGATACAATTAATTGCCAGAGGTGATGAACTCTTGTGAGTCACTACAATTCATTCTGCCGGCTCTCTCAAGCCACACCGTTAACTCTGAAGGCGTGACAGACACCAGACTCCACAAACACAAGCCATGTTCTGTCTCGGTGCGAACTTGAGAGGGCTAAATCTCTCAACACTGTCTTATGCAAGGCAATTATGGGATAAATGTGAATCAGTTTGGTGCTTCTTTTGAATTTAGAACATATTTCTCTATTTTATGTGGGCTTTACAGATGTGTGTATCATGTTCCTGATCACCCTTTCTCTTTGAACTCATTGTTAGAATAAAGAGTTGCTCTTCGTTCATGGTCCTACATTGTTGATCCACATTTAAGAAGGGAGGCGCCTGATCTCGAGAGAATGTGGCAAGGTAGAAAAACTAGAAAGTAATCTACGATGAAACTTACCCCTAGTTCCAGCCTCTCACTGGAACTTTGGGTATTGATCGCAATGCCCTCAATTAAAAGTAACACTTAGCCTGTGGAGAAATCTGGGAGGAATCACAGGGATGATTTTGAGACCTGGAAATAGAACCAATAAGAAGGCAACATGAAACCAGGGTTATTTCTCTTGGAAGGAAAACGATTCATGGTAGCCTAAAAGGCTGTCTTCAAATATGTGTAGAGTTATTACTCCGGGGGTGGTGATATCCTGTCTTTTAACATACTCTGTGGATAAAATCAAGGAAAATTGGTTTAAACTATAACAGAAGAGTTTTAGGTTAGATGGGAAGAAAAACATTTTCTGAGAGGAAATGCAAAGTGAACACTAAGAAAATGGGTGGATTTCATTTCTCTAGTGAAAGTCTGACCATGTGCTAGACTTGGACTGAATAGACTTATCCATTGGTGACGATCTAAAGCTGAGCCTTGTTCTCAAGATCCTGAGGTTTTATGGTTCTATCACCATTCCACCTTGTACTTTTATTTTATTTTATTTTTCCACCTTGAACTTTTAGCATGTCACTTTTAGGATGATCTCTTCTTGGAAGTAGAAATACCTTTCTCAATTTAATTCTTAGAAAGCAGTGACTGTGTTCCCTTACTGAATTATTTATACCTGTGCTGAGAGTGAAATGGGTATATTAGAAAATGCTGTGTTCTCAGCAGATATTTAAAATTCCAGACTGAGGGTGATGTTTCTTAAAGTTGCTGGATGAGCTTTCGCGCTTGCTTTCTCCTCACTTGTGATGTCTGGGTCCTCAAGTCCTTGTTCTAAGAGATGTTTTCTTTCTAAGACAGAATATAACCTTATTAAGAAGACCTCAAATTCTATAGTTTGGAGGTAGGAAGAGCTCTGATGAAAGAGCCTGGTTGCTTTTGGTCCTCAGATGTCACCACCTAGTGAGTTTTTATGACTTATGCCCTGATATTCAGAGCCGAGCCTCTTCAGTAAAAGGAGGTGAATATTTTATTTAAAAATGTTTTTAAAGGGGTGCCTGGGTGGCTCAGTTGGTTAAACATCTGCCTTCAGCTCAGGTCATGATTCTGGAGTCCTGGAATCCAGTCCTGTGTCCTGGGGCTCCCTGCTCAGTGGGGAGTCTGCTTCTCCCTCTTCCTCTCCCCTCCCCTTGTGCTCTCTCTCTCTCTTTCTCAAACAAATAAATAAAATCTTAAAAAAAAAAGTTTTTAGAGTATTAATTATCTTGGCTTCTAGTATATATCATTCTCCCCTCCATGACACACTTCACCCCTACTGAATTTGGAAGAGATGTCTGCACTTGCAAGTTCATTGCAGCATTATTCATAATAACCAAGATACAGAATTAACGTAAGTGTCCATTGATAGATGAATGAATAAAGAAAACGTGGTGTATATGTGTGTTTTGTGTGTGTGTGTGTGTGTGTGTGTGTAATGGAATACTTTCAGTGATAAAAAAGAAAGAAATCCTGTCATTGGTGATATCATGGATAAACCTAGACGACATCATGCTCGATGAAATAAGCCAGGCACAGAAAGACAAATACTGCATGATCTCACTTATATGTGGAATCTAAAAAGCTAAAAGTCGTAGAGGCATGTAGAGTAGAACCATGATTACCAGGAGTGGGGAGGTGGGGGAAATGGGAAGATATTTGTTGAAGAGCTCGAAGTTGCAGTTACAAGATGAATAAGTCTAGAATTCTGCTGTTCATGATGATGACTATAGATAATAATAGTGGATTGAATACTGGAAATTTACTAAGGGAGTAGATTTCAAGGGCTGTCATCACACGCACACAATGGTAACCGTGTGAGGAGATGAGATGTTAATTAGCTTGATTATAGTAATCTCTCCACTATAGATGTGTATATCAGATCACTCTGTTGTATGCCTTCAATATATACAATTTTTATTTAAAAAAAGACTGAGAATGTAGCCCCTTTCTTGCTTTCTCACCCTTGCTAGTGCTTTATCTTCCTTTCCTTCCCTTCTCTCCTTTCTTCCCCCTCTATTATCATTATGTTGCCATAGTTTTGATATGGAACTGGGATGTAATTTTTAAAGTGAACTCTTCCACTCTTATTAACACTTTATTTCTGCCTTGTGAAGGAAGATTTTACTGTTTTCTCAAAAGAGTTACATACTTCCTCTCTATATTTTTCTGCCTATATAAATTTGTGACTCCAAAAAGGAATAATGTTTTAAACTCTTGTCTTTCCCTCTAATATCAATAAGCCCTGTTTGTGATTCACACATTTCTTTGTTCTCGGATGGGTTAAATGTAATTTTCAGATAAGATAGTTTTCATGCTGGTGAGAATTTTTTCATTTGTTCAGAATTATTATCATTTGTAAACCCTGCCATTTAATTTCCAGTGTCAATGTAGAATGATTTAGCTGATCAAGTTCTATTTTTCTCTGTCCTTTATTTGTTCTAGATACATTTCATATTGCTTTTCAGTCGACAGGGGAAATTACGGCTGCAGAAATGGTACACGACTCTCCCTGACAAAGAGAGGAAAAAGATCACCCGGGAAATTGTTCAGATTATTCTCTCTCGTGGTCAGAGGACAAGCAGTTTTGTTGACTGGAAGGAGCTAAAACTTGTTTATAAAAGGTGTGCGTAACTTTATGAGAACTGTCTTTCTCATTATTGCTTTGGATTGTTCAATCCGGAACATTTTCGATTACAACACTAATTGCATCACTTACCGAAATGTTTGGAGTCTGGAGCCCAAATATTTGTACCAATAGATTAACAAAAAAGAACTGTCATTTATTGAAAGGCTTTCCATGTGCCGGGATGGATTCTAGGGGTATAATCTACATGTGGGCAATGTACAAATGCATTCAAGAAATAGCTTCTGGGCACCTATGACATTTCCAGCACTTCTAATGGCCGTGGATGCTGTAACAAACAAGACAGAAGAGTGCTCTTACCAAGTGTACTCATTGGTTAGGCAAGCAAAACCTTACCCATTAGTAATAAATGTTATGGGGGAAAAATGCAGGTTAAGGTGCTAGAGAGAAGGGCAGCTTTTATTGTTGCCATTATTACTCATATTTGCAGAGGAAACTGAGCCACAGAGAATTTCCAAGTAATTAGTCTTCAGTTACAGGAACTAAATGGCAGTTGGGAGAGCCAGGATTCAAAGGCATATCCTTCTGGCTTTATATTTTTTTTAAGATTTTATTTATTTATTTGAGAAAGAGCATGCGAACGGGAGTGGGGAGCGGAAGAGGGAGAGGGAGAGGGAGAAGCAGACTCCATGTGGAGCAGGGAGCCCGACTTGGGGCTTGATCCCAGGACCCTGGGATCATGACGGGAGCTGAAGGCAGACACTTAACCAACTGAGCCACCCAGGCGCCCCTTCTTCTGGCTTTAAAACCTATATATCCTCTTGTTATTGCACCTGCTTGCCATAGCAAGACCATACTGGCAAGCAACCTCAGTTTATGGATAAGGAAACTGAGGCCCTAAGAGGTAAAGCAATTTTGCCCATGAAGGCTCAAATAATTGATGTCTAATCCAGGACCAGAACCTAGTTGACCTGACCCTGCATTCACCATCCTCCTGCCACTCCCAGAAGGAAAATGCACATTAGGAAGGCTCTTGCAAAGGGTGTTTATAAAACCTGAAAGGCAAAAACAGGCAACTTGGCAGGCTATATTTAATGGAGTAAATTACCAGGAAGTGCCCGGGCAAAGCTGTTTCTGCCGGGTCCAAGGTTAAAGCTTTCAGTGCTACCATCCGGAGAGATGTCAGTGAAGGCCCCTTTTAATAAGCATCCTAGGGATGGCAAGGCAAAGTCCCAGGAAGCTCTTGTCAACAAGAAGCTTGTCCCTACTCTCTGCCTGCTGGCTTTTTAAAACTTTGAGTTCATTTGTGATTTAAACCACTGTATAAAGAATAGGCTTTAGCAGTCCTCTCAACAGATATCTGCAGCGCCTGGGTACGTGATGGTGAGCAAGGCAGACTCAGCACCTGCCTTTGGGAAGCTAGTGACCTCGTGGGGCGGAGAGAGCCCATGAAACGGGCGATAAAGAGCACTCGCCGCTCTGATGGCGGAGGCACAGGCGTGCGGAGCAGGGCGTCCAGTCCAGTCTGCGAGGCTAGAGATTTCCCGGAGGAAATGACACCCAAGCTCAGAGCTAAGGGGGAAGTCGGCGTGAACCACACAGATGGGGCTGGGGAAGAGGATTTGGGGCAGAAGAAAGACACCGGAGGATGGACTGCATGGGCTGAGGGTGGGTCACGTATAGAAGGAGTGCAGCACCATGTGAGGTGAGAGCCTGGGTGGGGGGCTTGAAGTTTCGAAAGGATGGTTCATAAGCGGGGGAGGGGCATGAGCAGACACCCCCATTACTGTGGGCCAAGGACTCTGTCTCCCTGATTATTGTTCCTCAGGGTAAAATGATGTTGAGAATCTCTGAGATGATTGACAGAAATAACCCAACGGCCACCCTACTTCTATATATTCTCTTTCACATATCGGGAAGCTGTTGGATGTGATGAGTGATGACTGCTTTCTTGGATTTGGGTGGGGACTGGGACTTGGCTGGGTCTCCAGAGAGTCTCTGGAGAAGAGGGAACTTCGCATATTCCCCGCAGAAAACACCAACTTCAGGTTATTGGATGTATCATCGTATTTTACTTTTCTTTCTTTGTTTTTTTTTTCCTTTCAAGGTATGCTAGTTTATATTTTTGCTGTGCAGTAGAAAATCAGGACAATGAGCTCTTGACACTAGAGGTCGTACATCGTTACGTGGAGTTGCTGGACAAATACTTTGGAAATGTAAGTGCTGTTCTGGTCTATTTGGAATTAGTCCCTCTTTCAGCTCTTACGTCAGTTCTGCCTTTATCACATGCCTTCTCTCTCTCAAGTTTAAAATATGAACTGCATTTGCATAAGGATCAAAATACAAGGCATTCTCCCACTTCCCATGGTTCTTTGTAAACAAAGGATCCAAAGCTTTCTGCCTCTCTGTCTTCAGACCACAAACCCCCTAGAGACCTCATTCAACGAACAAGAATTTAATTGTGAAGGGTTCCTTGATGTTTTCTTCCTCATTCTTCATCGCCTGTCATTTCTCTTCTATTTTGCCTTTTTAATCCCCTCTCTGGCTTCTTTTACTAAGCTCCAAGTGTTCTCTAATATTATTTATATGTAAAAAAATGCCAAGCACATAAACAAGGAAACCCCAATTCTTTCCCCTTTCCTATTTCTATTTAACCTCCATGCGTTTACTGCCAAGTAATATCCTATCTGAGGGGCCCCCATCCTTAGAATTCACTCTTACAGCTCGGGCTCCACCTTTATGGCTCCCGGGAAATCATAAAGTTACACTGGCCCCTTCCTAATGGCCAACACCAGTGATGCTTCTTCAGTCTTCCCCTGCCTCTCCTCTCTGCAGCACCCGATCCTTGCTCATCACTGTTCCCCGTTCTTTTTTTTGCCACAACCCTGAGTTCTGCTGATTGTCATCCTGTTTCTAAAGACCCCTGCTTGGTTTCTGCCCTGAGCTCTCTTCCTTCCCCTGCCCTTTCTACTCTCCTTGTGTGTCTCGCTGCCTTCCTGTCCTGGAATCCATGACCAGATGCCTCTCTTTCCCTCTGCTGAGGACGGTCTTCTCTGGGCTTCTCCCAGCCGTCTCCATCATAACATGTCAAGAACTAAAATATGTTCTGCAAACCTGTTCTGTCTTGTGATTGAGCTTATTATGTCCCAGGATCCTTCAATGCATCGTTCTTTCTTCTTCCCCCACCCTTCGCTAAAGGCTGCCTTTGTCTATTCGGGTGGGACTACAATCCTTCTCTTTCCTTCCACTCCCACTAGTACAGGTTTACTTGGGATTGCAGTTTTGCTTTTCTTTGAAACCTCTTCTCTGGCTCTTTGTGCCTCTGGGTTCGTCTCTGCTTCCCTTTCCTGGCTTGGTAGTTACCGTCGTCCTTACAATGCGTGGATCCGGGTGACAGCCGTCCTCAGTCACTTTCCACCATCTATAGTGTGTAAAAGCCCAACCTCTTAGCCTGGCATTTAAGCTTTCTAAACATCATCCCCAGACCACTTCTCCAGCCTTCTCGCTGTTCTCTCTTTTTATCCCTGCCATGCTCAGTGCTCCAACCACATGGAACAGCCTGGTACTATCCTGAACTTGTGCAAGCTTTGTATGACCACCAAACTGCAAGTCTCCGGAGATCATGACCTGGGAAAAGTCATGTTTGATTTTTCAGCACTTGTGAGCAACTCTGGGCCAGATTTTAGCAAGTGTTCCAGAAACATGCCATCCAGTTCACAGTCATAAGAAATAAATCATTGGATTTGGGATATATTTTCTCTCCGTAATGCTCCCTTCCCTGTTCCCTGGCTCACTGAGGATTTCTATTAAGTGTTGTTGGGAGAGTTTGCTTCTGCAAGACTTTCTGTGCTCTGGTCAATGGAATGAGTAGCATTTGCTCTATTGGCCAGGGTTTTATCAGATTACTTGCAACAATTTTCACAAGGGTGAGTACATGAAAGGTTTTTGAAAGAATTTTCTCTCCCTCCCTCCCTTCATCCTTTTTATTCCCCTTCATTTCCCTTCGTAAATGATGTTAGAAGATGACCTTAAATGTTGTTCTAGAGATTGAGGTCATTGGTCAGTATACAGAGTAAGACAGCCAGACCATTTTTCTTTCTCTTTCTCTTAGCTCCCCACGTTTATTTTCATTTTTTAAAGAGAGATTTGCAAGTGTATAATTGCATGTTTTTGAATGTGAGATTATTTAATTTTGTGCTTTCTATTATTCAAAGAAGCCTGATATTTTGAAATCCACTGCAAACTTGGCCTTTTGTAAAGAAAGGACAGAGGTGTTTTCCTGAGGCCCAGGCTCTCCCCAGACCTGCCTTCTGCCCCTAATTTCTGCACTCTGGTTTGACCTGTTGTGTTTTCCTAGATTTCCCTGACTGTGAAAATGTGAATGGGGGTTAAATTTTGATCTCAATCTTATCTGACCAAATTTTAAGTATTTCAGAACACATTGCTTTCTTAAGAGAATCTGAATCACCTTCACCAATGCTGAGCCCAGTTAAGATATAAGGAGAATCAGAATGAATTCCTATTTCTCTAACATTAATTTTTCATCCTATTTTGGCGTACCTTTAGAAGCTCTGTCTTTGCCATGGACCAAAATTTAATTCACTAAAAAATTCAATGAATCTTTTATTACGCTAAGGGCAGCTAAGAGCAATTCAAGGCTATCTGCCCAGTAGGTGTTCAGTTCTTATTAATTAACTGTGATGAGCAAAGCCTACCGGTACTGATTCTCATTGACATCATCTCAGGAATAATAATATTTCTCTTTGGCTTTCTTTTCCTCTTGTGTTAATCCTGAAGGTTTCCTGGAATTCTGCCCTTATATTATCGAAGAGAAAACTTTGTAGCGAGCTTCTCTTATAACATTGGAAAATATTACCTTCCCATGACAGATAAATAAAAATCTCTGGCTACTAATTTATGTATTTTTGAGCATTTTTTTAATTCCAGGGAGATTTACAAGGATTAACTAGTTAATCTTTCTATCTTCAGTAAACAGCATTAACCCCAATTTACGGAGGCTAAGAGGAAATGCCCCAGAGTCTCCCAGTAGATAAAAGTCTGTCTGAGGATTTAGCCACCTGCTGTAGTGTTACAGCCTGTAGTGTGAGTTTTTACGGATGTGCTCAGAGGGTATGGGTGTTGCTGTCCCAGAGACATTTGATCTTGATTTAGGGAGTTTTCTGGGAGAAGGACTCTGAGTCCTGCTGGGTCCTGGTGCCCACTCACTTAACCACACCCATGATTTTGGCTCAGGATAGATCTCTAATTTTCATATAAGAAAAATAACACTCAAAAAGGTTAATAGAAATATTTACTTTGCTGATCTCATGGGACTGTTGTGAGGATCGAAGAGACAGTGTAATTAACAATACTTTACAAACTGCCAGTTGCTATATCATTGTACCTTAAATTGCAGTTATTGTGTGTATGGTTTTATACATTTACTGCATATAATTTAAACTTTTTGTATTTACTTTAGAACAGAATTTAGTAAGAAAAGGTTCTTAGACTCTATCCAAAAGTATTTAGTTATTGAAATGCCAGAAATAATCTTTTGCCTCATGTGTTGTGCTGTAAGAGGAGACCCTCAGGCCAAATTATGGTAAAGCATAGGCTAAGAGATCAAGGGTAAAATTAAATTATTACTGTTTCTGCCTTTTATAAGCTTTCTTCCAGAATACAGATACACAAGAAATGAGAAAAAAATTTAACAGGCTCATGTGTTTATAAACATGGAAACCATTTGTTTTTGCATAATTAGATGAAATGCGGTCATTTGAGCATCAAGGGCATATTCCTGATAGACTGGGACAGTACCCTAGAGGTGGACTCACAAGTTTTTGAGTAATTGGTCTGCATTTGGTCTAAGGTGCTCTGGGAGATGTTTCCTGCTCTTACTTGCAGATACAGTAGCCCCGTGGGGTTACCCTCCAAGAATAACCATAGAAGTAGCATTTTGGAGTTGCTGTATATGAAAGAGTTGTTTATTTGTAACACTCTCTGTAATTCCAATAAAACTTGCGCGTCTGTTTCCTTATGCTCTAGAGATAATAATTGTATATCCAAGTTGCCTCTGTGTGTGTGTGTGTGTGTGTGTGTGTGTGTGTATCTGGCTTTGCATGCCATGTTACTTTATTCCCATCCCTTGAACTAGATGCAGTAAATTAATTGCCCCATGGCTGCTGGCCAGCCCTGCAGGTTGCCACTCTGAAAGTGAGGTTTCAGATAGTCCTAGAGAATAGAGAACTTGCACTAGTATCTGCCAGGTTCATCTTGCAGGATTCTGATTGCGGTTTCTCCCACTGAGGCTCCTGTCTCTCTCGGATTCCTGGTCTACGCCTGCCTTGAACCCTGAGGTTCCTCAGCTCTTGCTACTGTAACTCCTGACTTCCTGCCTCTTCTGACCTCTGGTAACTGCTTGCTTCTCATACCTTCTCTAATGAGCATGGATGTCTGATCTATTGTGCCTTCTTTTTGTTTATCCGTATTATTTAAAATTGCATATTTTTTACATGTCCTTCTAGACGTATAGTTTTATTTTTAAATGGGATCGCATTATGCATATTATTCTGCAACTTTTTCTTTTTTTTCCCCCCTTTACAAATGTATCTTGGAGTTCTTTCCACAGCTGTCCATGGAAATCTATCTCATTCTTTCCAACTTCTACTTGGAATTTCCATGTCATCACAACAGGCAGAGACGGACAGGCTGTTGAGGGAGGAAGGAGGTAGCTGTAGATATATACACCCGCTTGTTGTAGATTTACCCACTCGGTGCTGCTTTCTAACGAATGAGGAGACCATGACCTTTGCAGAGAGTTAGATGAGTTTTTCTGAGCTGGCCATTTATGATAGCGGTATTTACCTAACCGTTTACCTTGTGGAGTCTGCAAGTTCATTGACCTAAATCCTAAATATATGGAACAGTTTGCTAAAACGTTGACATCCATTCTATGTAAAGTTATAGCACTCAGTAGCATCAGAGAATGGTTGATCTGGGAAGCCATTAATTCCCAGCATCATAGAGACAAGGCCTAAGCGGTGACCGACTCATTTATCCTGCAGACATGTATGTGTCCTGTTATGTGCTAAATACCAGGGATAGCAAGATGACTGATAGGCTAAAGTCTGTGCCTGAGCTCACAGTGCTGGGGGAGAGACTGGTAAGTCAGCGTGTACTAGTGCCCACAAGATGTGACAGAGAACACAGAGCAAGTGGTGTGAAATCTGAGTGGGGGAAAAGAGGCTTTGGTGGAATCATTGTGCCCCTGAGTTTTGAATTTGGCCTTGAGAAATGAGCTTCATTTTGTCAGCAGAATAAGGAAAAGGACATCTGGGGGTCATCCCAGGAATTGCTGGAATGGGCAAAGGGTAAAGGCATAGAAGGACCCGGTGAGTTAGTGGAGTGTGAGTATAGCGTGGGGTGAGTGCTGAGACAGGCAGCAGAGAGCCCGCCCAGACTGGGTGGTCAGGAGTCCTATATGCCAGGTGGAGGAGTGGAATCTTCATCCTGAACCTCGCACAGGAGAGCAACAAGATCGGCACAGTAGCAGAGTGTTAGCGGTTGTTGGCCTCGGGTGCGGACGGACAGCACCAGGAAGGTCCCTGCGGTGGCCTTAATGAGAGAGCCTGCAGGCCTGCGCAGCGGCGGTGAACGGGGAGAAGACAGGAAGGGTTGGGATTTATTTACACGATGGAATCAATAAGAATTGGTGACCAGACTGAGAGGGATGAGACTGAAGGAGGGAGGGGAGATGAGAGGGAGGGGGAAAGAAATGGACTCGTGGGATGAATTCGATTGAGCCACAGGTAAAGGTTGCAGCTATGAAGAAGCAAAACAGGATCTACAGGGAAAAGACTACGCTTAACCTCAGTTTGGCACCTGGTGACTCACTCGGATGGAGGAATGTCCAGGCCGAGTTGTCTAAAGAGCTCGTGAACATATCGGACTCACTCCAGAAGGAGATCAAGGCTACAGTCTAGGTTTGTTAAGACATCTTCCTGCCAGACACAGCTGTAGGGCATCTGTGGGATTATCTAGAATATATGTAGGGCGAAGAGAAGAGGCTTTCATGAAAAACACCAGCATTTAAGCAGAAGGTGGGTCACTGGCATGGAAGCAACATGCCACAGTGATGCTGACTGAGGTCCCAAGCACTCCATATATACTTCCTAACCGAATGCCAAGGAGTGGGGAGAGAAATCATCCAACAAGTCTGAGAAGGATTCAGCAGAGATGGAAGACAGGAACAGGCATTGAATGGCATTGCCAGAGTCCAGGAGTAAGGAAGAAGAGGATTTTCAGGAAAAAGATTGCTGCAGGGTGTCCAGTGCTGCTGAGAGGTAACGGTGGGGAAGTGTTAAAAACTTGCAGGTGGAAACCTTCCAGAGCATGTGGAACAGGAAAGGGAAGTGTTGGGGAGTTGAGGAATCAGTGAGAAGGAAAACATCAGGAGAGTGCCTGAGTGCTGTCCAGTCGGAGAATTGGCAACAAGCTCCATTTGGATTATGAGGGGCGGTGCTCTTGCTACTTGCTTCACCTACACAGCAAAATCTATCAGACTCTGCTTTGGTCTATGGCAGTGGTTCTCCCTGTGTGGTCCCCAGACCTGCATCGTTAGCATCGCCTGGGACCCTGTTAGAAGTTCAGACTCTCAGGCCTTACCCAGACCCACCGAATTGGAAACTCCAGGGCTGGGGCCCAAGCGGTGTGTCCCTCAAGGAGCCTTCTGGGTGATTCGGATACACTCTGAAGTTTGAGAACCACTGGCTTGTGACATAATTTTGAGAAAAAATTAGCACAGCTGAGCTAATTTGCCTCTGAAGAGTGAGCTTCTGAGAGTCCTAAAGCTAGGAGCCAAGATTTCCAGATGGGAGAGCAGGAGGAAGGAGGCCCTGTCCTCGTGCCTGACTTGCAGTGGGGACTTGGCTTCCATTCGTGCAGATGGAAATAGGAGCCCCTGCTGCCTGATTCCTGTCCCAAGTCTCAAATTTCTTGTTGTGACATAAAGGAGTATTATTTAGGGACATGGTCTGCTTAATGGAATGTGGTTTTACTTTTGCTAGAGGCCTGGGATCCCCTTGTTCTGTTTCTCAGTCCTTTCGATACCATCTGATGGTTTTATCTTTGGGATGCCACATGGGTGTAACTGCCGGGGAAGCTTGAGACGCTGGCATATGTTTGCCCTGATATTCCTGCAAGTTTATCAAAACATTTGTTTTTGTCTCCCAGGTCTGTGAGCTGGATATTATCTTTAATTTCGAAAAGGCGTATTTTATCCTTGATGAGTTTATAATGGGCGGAGAAATTCAGGAAACATCCAAAAAATCTGCTGTCAAAGCCATCGAAGATTCTGATATGTTGCAGGAGGTCAGTACCCAGTGTTGGTGCCAAGGGAAAGATGATGATGATGGTGATGGTGGTGATATATTGGTGGACATTTACTGAGTGCCTCTTCCGTGCTGGGTGCCGTTTCTAAGCAACTTACCTCTATCAACTCATTTAATTATCACAATAACACTAAGAGATGGGTAGCATTTTTGCCTTCATTCTGAAGCTGAGTAAACTGAGACACAGAGAGGTTAAACAACCTGCTTGATGTCACACAGCCAGTAAGTGGAATAGAGATCTGGGCACAGGATGTTGGGCTCCAGAATCTTCATTCTTTATGTTTGGCTGAGTTTTTTTAGTGAGGATACCTCACTGTCAAAAAAAGCATCAAAAGCTTGGTGCTGTTTTTTTTTTTTTTCAAGAATTTTACAAGAGGTATAAAAAGATTTTCATTAAAATATCTGCGCTACCCTGGGAAAGGAGAATAGGAGTACGTCATTATTTCATTTGCCAGGGATATTAGAACTTTATTATTGAAGATGGCATTTATCATTTTAATTAAAATTTCTCGAACCTCCCGGCGAGGCTGCATGTGTGCTCCTATTTGCATAAATAAATTGGGAATACTGCGGCTTGCTTGCCAAGGTATAAATGGGCCCTGAAGCATCCGTGTACTCCTGATTCTGTGATATTTATATAAAATACAGCGGATCTTTTAGAAGAGTCTAGATTGGCATTGTACCCAGTAAGGGGACTCACCTGCATCAGCCCCTTCCCTCCCCCCAAGGATACTGAGAAAGAGCATATCACCCCTCTGACCTTTGGCCTCCCTAATGAGGTGACCCCACCAGCTCTGTCCCAGCTCCGCCACCTCTGGCTACTTCTTCCCACAGCATCCTTGGGTCTTTCCACCTGCCTGTTTTATAGTACCAGGTCAAGAGTTCCCAGAGGATCATAAGCTCTCTCTTAAAAATCAGCATTTAAGCCATTCTTCCTGCCGTTTGAGAAAGAAGATACTGATTGTATTAATAAAACATCAGGCATGAGTTCCCAGCCACTTTTTCGGGCACATCTCTGAACCGATGACTTGCTCCTGCCCATCCAGGGGAACCGGTCCTCAGGGGAACAGACCCTGAGGAAGACCTCTGTGGAGCGGTACCCCCAAGTGTCTACGTGTGCCTTTTAGGAGATGGTGCATTTCTTTCCAAAGGTGTTCTCACCTCCAGAAATGCATTTAAACTTTCTGCTGTTTACTTGGCTCTTTCCAAATGCCACAGGAAGGGAATTTTACAAGGTACTTGAGAACTCAGTGGTTTGGAAATTCCACAGAACAACCTTTCTTAAAATATGCCAGGGGTTATTTATAATGCTATCCTCCGGGCCCTGACTGTGGAGTCTAAGCCTTACAGGAGAAAGGGACTTTCAGCAGGGTCTTTGGCACTCACAGTAATTAAAGCTTTTTGAATTGGGGCCAAGACACACCTGGGTTATTCTGAATTCTTCCTCTGTAAGAAATAGAGTTTTAAAGAGCTCACAATGCATCTGGTGTTGTGCGTTCCACAGAACTCTGGGGAGCACGGATTTCAAGAGAGAGCCCTTTCACAATTAAACGCTAACTGGTAGTTCACGTCCCTGGTGATCGAGTGGAAGGTCTGGATGAGTCGGCCTTGGGAGGCCCTCCATTTAGCCCCCGCGTCCCCATAGTGAGCATGACTGCCCTTCAAATCTCTCTTGGTGAAATCACAGCACCTGCCAAATAGAGAGAGCGTTATCAGCACTCTCTTGGGCTCTGGGTACTTCAGCTAAGTCAATGAATCAGTGAATGTTTGGGGAGCTGGTTGAAAAATGGACCGTGTCTATCTGATCAGAAATGTTTAGAATGAGGGGGCACAAGGAATATAATTACATAAAGAAAAAAAAGTGACTGCTTTCTTTTTTCCCTGTCCTCTGGACCTAAGCACACTCTTATAGCTACTAAAGGTTAAGGGAGGCCTTCGCAATATTGCTTGCGCTTGTAGCCTCTGGAACTTTCCCCGACTCCTACCTAAGAAAGGTTTCTTAGAATAGAAAGGCTGTCCTCGCGTATTTAGTAAGAAGATACATAGTTTTAAATCTCCAAATGCTCAAAGATTATTCTGAGCGTACTGGGGCTTGATGTTAGTAATACAGATTAAGAAAAGAACAATTTCATTGATTGGGGTGACTTTAGGGGATGCCTTATTTTGAGGGTGACAACCTGTGGACAGTGGTGCAGAGTGAGAAGAAGGGAACAGAAGCTGAAAGGGGAAGATGGTGCTCCTTACCTCCGGGGGCTGCAATTCCTGGCATCACCAGCAGGGGCGACCGACGGAAGAGGTTTCACCACGGAGTGAGGAGCGAGGGTCCCAAATGGTACCTCATTAGCTCATGCAATAGGATACGTCCCCTGTGTATGTGTGGATGCATGAGAAATGTCTAGGTGCACCCCAACATTGTCACCCTTAAAAGCACAACCCATGTTGGCAGCTAAGCGAGTCCATAGTGCCGTAAAAAGTTGTAGCATGTACAGGGCTGAGTCCACAAGAAACTTGGGGGTACAGGATGGAGAACAGAAGGGGTCCTGAGGGACAGATTTGGGTCCTCTGGTGAAGGGCCAGGGAGAGCTCTTTAGGGTGTGTCAGCCTGAAAAGTCTGTTCCAACCTTGAAAGTGGCAAGCTCAGGAAAATATGAACCTCGTAATGTAATCTGGGGAACAGCGTGGTTCAGAAAGCGCAGTCCGTGCAGTCTTTAGCAGGCGGAGTTTGCCAGTGGTGTGAAGCAGGGCCCATAACTAGAGGCCAATGAACCATGAAGCCAGTAAAGTGACAATTCCAGAGCCTTTTGCTGGCCCAAGCCCCTTCCAAGGTTGCAGGCTTACATGGTCAGATTTGCAAAGGTAGGATATCTAACTGCAAAGCGTCTGTAGCCACACAATGGATATATTATAAAGTGTGTCAGGTACTCAATGAATGAACACCATATGCGTTGTTCTAAATTTTGTGATATTTGTCCTCTTTTAAAAATTTATCACCTGAGGGACGCCTGTGTGGCTCCGTTGGTTAAGTGTCTGCCTTCGGCTCAGGTTGAGTCCTGCGTTGGGCTCCCTGCTCGGTGGGGAACCTCTTTCTCCCTCTGCCCGCCACTCCCCTTGCTTGTGCACATGCTCTCTTTCTCTGACAAATAAATGAATAAAATCTTTTTTTAAAAAAAATTTATCATCTGGGGACACCCGGGTGGCTCAGTCAGTTAAGCGTCTGCCTCTGTTTGGCTCAGGTCTTGTTCTCAGGGTCCTGGGATCGAGCCCCACGTCAGGCTCTCTGCTCAGCAGGGAGTCTGCTTCTCCCTCTCCCTCTGCACTCCCTCTCTCTCTCTCTCAAATAAATAAATAAAATCTTTTTTAAAATTATGTTATTTCTGGGGCACCTGGGTGGCGCAGTCCTTAAGTGTCTGCCTTTGGCTCAGGGCGTGATCCCAGTGTTCTGGGATCGAGCCCCACATCAGGCTCTTCCGGTAGGAGCCTGCTTCTTCCTCTCCCACTCCCTCTGCTGTGTTCCCTCTCTCACTGGCTGTCTCTCTCTCTGTCAAATAAATAAATAAAATCTTTTTAAAAAATTATGTTATTTCTTTTCTCATTCTAAATAAACTTTATGCCCAATTTTGTATTTGTATCTTTGGATTTTATTTATTTATTTATTTATTTATTTATTTATTTATTTGAGAGAGAGAGAGAGAGAGAGAGAGAGAGAAAGAGTGCAAGCTGGGGTTGGGGGAGGAGCAGAGGGAATCTTAAGTAGGCTTCATGCCCAGCATGGAGCTCCAGTGCAGGACTCAATCTCACAACCCTGTGGTCATGACCTGAGCTGAAAGTAAGAGTCAGACACTTAACTGACTGAGCCACCCAGGTGCCCCTTTGTATTCCTTTTTTAATGGTATAAACTCTAGATGCCACAAAATAGGCATGGGCCCCAGGCCAATGTGATACCCGGCTAACTTTAAAGACACCAGCAGCATCTGTAAGAGAAGACACAGGGCAAAGGTGTTAGGGTGTGGGCTCCTCTAGGCCAGTGCTCATCTAAGAGGTGTAAGAGCTTTAAAAGAAAGCGTGGGTGACTGAGCACAAGTATTTCAACAGAGGCGCACTGGAATTCTAAACAGAGCTGGTGAAAACCAATTAGAACACCCGATTTCTCACTCTCGTACCCTCTGAGCAATGTGCTTAGCCATGGCCTTGCTCTGTTTGGCCCATGCTGATCAATGTCTTCCCTGGCAGGTGCAAGTGAGTCACGCATCCTGAGGTTCAAGCCTAATAACAGGTTGCACATTGCTGATTGAGCTGACCGTGGCTCACACGGAAGAGGCAGGGGCATTACCCAAGGCTGCTCCCTTGAACTTCCTTATTGATTCAACCCAGGAGCCACGGTGTTACACAAATATATATGTTTACAATAGGAAAGAATGCAAGAGAAAGTCCATTTATCTTGCATGGTAAAGGGCTTGCAACATCACTGTATATTTTAACTCTGCCTATAATTCCGAATCTGTCCAAACATTTTTTAAAAAGTGCTGGAAGGGGCGCCTGGGTGGCTCAGTCATTAAGCGTCTGCGTTCGGCTCAGGGGGTGATCCCGGCGTTCTGGGATCCAGCCTCACATCAGGCTCCTCCGCTGGAAGCCTGCTTCTTCCTCTCCCACTTCCCCTGCTTTGTGTTCCCTCTCTCGCTGGCTGTCTCTCTCTCTCTCTGTCAAATAAATAAATAAAATCTTTAAAAAAAAATTAAAATAAAAAAAATTCAAAGTGCTGGAAAAAATTATGGTCTTGTGTCGTGTTAGCAAACTTGCTAACTGATGGAGATGCAGAAAGTTTGCATACTCGGAGGAAAGCCGTTTCGAGATACATGGAAGAGATTCTTAAGAATCATAGTCTGTTTGTCCTTTCTATTTTGCTAGTAAGTGTAAAAAGATGTTTTGCACCGAATCTGTAGTGATACATATGTTACACAAATACAATTGAGATTTCTCTAATACATGTGCTTGGAAGTGGTTTTTGTGATCATTTCGGTAGACACGTTTACCTGAAGTCAGCAGAGATATACGGGCAGCTGTTGCTTTAGTATTTTTCTTACCCGTCACTCTTTTTATGATCAAGCTCAGCTTTTTCTCTGTTGAAAGTTATTTAGTTCCAGCCATATGGATATATATGCAATTTTTTCTCAAACTTTGAACCACCGTTCTTTTTTTTTTTTTTAAAGATTTATTTATTTATTTATTTATTTATTTATTTATTTATTCGACAGAGAGAGAGACAGCCAGCGAGAGAGGGAACACAAGCAGGGGGAGTGGGAGAGGAAGAAGCAGGCTCATAGCAGAAGAGCTTGATGTGGGGCTCGATCCAGAATGCCGGGATCACGCCCTGAACCAAAGGCAGACGCTCAACCGCTGTGCCACCCAGGCGCCCCTGAACCACCGTTCTTGATCAGAATGCAAGATTTATGTCCATGTATGTTTCGGAAATTTCTGTTCAGTAACAGCAAAAAAAAAAAAAAAAAAAAAAAAGTGAGGTTTCACATTCTGCTAAAGGTTGTGACTTAAGGGGAAATCGTTCTAATTTATTGTTCTCTTTCAGACAATGGAAGAATATATGAACAAGCCTGCATTTTAGCTGTGTCTCTACTTGAAGAGTCCGAGTGCTACGTGCTGGGAGCTTGTAAATTAGCAATGCCGGGCGTCCAGTTCTTTGACAGAGCCCCGGCATCATGCCAAAAATAACCTAAAAGGGATTCTTTGTTAACTAGCAAAAAGTTGTTTAACATATTTATCATTATTACAGATCTGTATTATATTGTATATACCTACTTATTGAAGTCTGGATATTAAAATAACTGCTTCGTGACTCAGTGGACTGAATTATTTGTTTTGCAATGTCTGAACTCCTTGTGATATTTTTAAGCTAATTTAAATAATGTGTTGCAATATGTTTTTTCTTGTATTTGATCCTCTACTGACAGCTGAAAACTGTATTGTAATAACCCATGATTTTGAATGTAAAATATATGTTGTATCAATAATTCTTTCCTAAATGTTTAGCTTTTTAAATTGTGTAACAATTCCAAATCACATTAAGAGTTCGGAGTTCATACATAATGCTAGGCATTTTTAATATACTTAGTAAAATGTAATTTCAGTCCAGATACAATGTATCTGATTTTAATGGCCTGAAATCATTTTTTTTTTTCAGGGTTGGAATTAAAGAAAATAACCAAAGACAATAAGGGACTTGAATGGTTTTGATGTCTTGGAAGCTGCTATCTAGTTGAGGTTTTAATTTTACCTTTTAGTTGAATATCAAGGGCATTCCAACAAGGCTGTGTTTCCTACAAACTCGAGGTATTTATTAAGGATTTGAGACTTCCGGAGACACAGTGCCTATGACTTCCCGACTTATACCAATAGCAGTAATTATTATTACTACTACGATTTTAATAATTTTTGAGGTTCTGAACACTCGTTGCTTGAGAGATTTTGCTTCAAATATGTTTTAATGTATGCCTACTATATTTGAAGACTTATTGTTTATTAGACTTACTTAGAGAATTGAATATTATCACAGCCTATATGGTGGATGCTCTTTCTTCTTTTTTATTTCCTCATGCCCCATATTTTGCTGCTGACCGTTATTATTGTGAATATGTTGCATTCGTGCTTCCTGAAATGAAAGTTCTATATAACCAGGTAGTAAATGTGATCAGGCATTATAGGGAAATAGCTCATAATACTCTGTCTTGATGTCCCACTTCTGATGTCCTGTCTGTGCATTTCCAATGTTACTTTTGAGGTCTGGTATCATTCCTGTTGTAGTGGTTAGGAGCCCCTAGTGCTTTTCCTGTGAGAAGAGTGTGCTGGCTGTTGTATTCTTTCTCCAGAAGATCCTATATGGTAGATCTTTAGAGAACATGATGGAAAAATGTCTTCTTTGAGGGAAAAATGTCCTCTTTGATTCATCTTGCCAGATAGATTTAGGGGAAAATAACAAGAAAAGACCACTTCAAGAACGGAAGAAAAAAATTGACCAATTCCTCAATAGAGCCATTACTAAAAAGAAATAACTCAGATTAGTATATGAAGGAATTATTGGGCTTTTAATAGCTAATATTTACTCACATTAACCATGTGATTACAATGATGGCATCGGCTTGAAGTTTAACTGTCTTTTTTGATCACTTATGTTTATTTTATGTCTTCAGATTTGTGGTTTCACTTTTTTGTTGTCAATATGGTGGAACTCTTTATTTTTAAAAAGTTTTGTAAAGATGGACTTTATGTAAATCAGCACATTTTTTTCTGGTTCTTCTGAAGTTTTCCACCATTTTGGGGCGAAGGTATTTATTCATGTATTCTTTCAAATTGGATAATTCCACATTAGACACTGTTGAGCTATACGTATGGCTTTTCGACCCCATGTCAGTGTCTCACCTAGAAAATGAACATAGTGATACAGCACGCTGCATATATTTGAGGGATTTGGGGGACATTTTATGTGGGCCTCGGTGAAAATCATATTTTCTTTATATTATATAATTATAATAAAACTACCAAGTGAAAGATAATAAATACTAAATTTGTATAAAACTTACAAATAAAATATTTTTAAATTTTTTAATGAGAAACTTGAGTGTGCTTTTATGAATATAATTATTTTTTAGTGCAATTTTATGCTTGAAATTGCTACCCATGCTTCCTGGTGAAGTCCCTTTAACGTGCTCTCTTTATTTTCTTGGCATTTACTGTCCAGGAACAACTTCATAAGCAGGTGACAGCAAATGAGAGAAGAGTATTTACTGCTTTGCTCCTATTGACTTCTTTCTCATCATTCACCCACATTTTTCTTTAAAGATTTTATTTATTTATTTGAGAGAGAGAGAGCACAAGCGGGGGGAGGGGCACTCAGAGGGAGAGGAAGAAGCAGGCTCCCCGCTGAGCAGGGAGCCTGACCTTAAGGCTCAACCCCAGGATCCTGGGGTCACGACCTGAGCTGAAGGCAGACACTTAACCCACTGAGCTACCTAGGAGCCCCCATTCACCCACATTTTGATAATCTGATCTCTTTGCATTTACTGAGTGATGCAATTGTTCTTTAAATCTAGTAATTTCTTTCACGAACAAATGTAAAGTTGGCATTTAGTGTGACAAAGTAAGTGAATCTTTACTTCATTCAAACTTTTTTTCCAAATCAAGTCTCCTAAAATAATGATAAAGCTTTTCATCAACTGTTGTTCTTCTAGAAATTCCTCTCTAGGATTCATATCACTTGAAATATCACTATGAAACACCACTGAGGAACCGTGTTTAACTTTACTTTTCTAAGGTTTAATCAATGAACTTTGTTGGTAAATGTTAATGTATTCTTTCACACAGTCCCTGCCGTTTTGGGTTAAGTTCAATCAGATGCTCTGGGATGTAAGTAAAATAAGCCAATGACTGTATTTCAGTAATTAACAAAGGGAGGGCCATTAAAATTTCCTTAAATTCTTATTTTAGCTTTTGACAAATCTGAAAAAACTCTTTCCATAGACAACATACTTTGGTACTCAACAGTGATGATCTGTTCTGTCACATAGAGCTAAAAACAGAAAGGACCATAACAGCTAGGGCTGTATTAGCTTCACTTTTTTTTTTTTTTTTTTAATAGGTTCACACCCAGCATGGAGCCCAGTGTGGGGCTTGAACTCACAACCCTGAGATCAAAACCTGAGCTGAAATCAAGAGTCGGATGCTTAACCAACTGAGCCACCCTGGTGCCCCAGCATCACCTTTTGCTAGTATTTAATATGGAATTCAGACCTACAGACGTACTTTTACTTCTGATAAGTTCTTTGTGAATAAATTCACCTAGTAGCTGAATCTCCGCCTTTCCCCTTTCATCTCTGCCGTCAGTATTTTAGGTAGTTTTCCTCATAACTTATTTGCTTCAAAGTGTTCATTTACTATTTTGTTAACGAGTTTATTTTGCTACTTTATAGAACAATGTTCTAAGCATTTCTCTTCCAGAGTTAACGGCATTGTTCCTAACACAGGTAGATTAATCCGAGATGATATACTAATGATTTAACCATCTTCTAGATTTGAATTATTTCCATGTGTTTGACACATCCTCTTATCTGTTTACTGATAGTATTATTCAAAAAGCACTTTTGTCTTTCCTTTGGAAGATGTTGAGAGTTTCCAGGAGGCTGGTAAAATGAGCAATTCTGCAACTGTGTGAGTCTGTGAGCTTTTGCTATGGTTAGTGTGGCCTTCTGACGGACTCTGAGCTATACCTGATACTGTTATAACTTATACACCTGATACTGTTATAACTTGTAAGAGAGTGTTGCTTCTTGATACTTGCACATGTTTAAAATGCTAATCTTGTGTGTAAGATGAATATTTAGTAAAAGGATGCCACAATAATTTACTTGATATCATTTTGAAGTAAATAAGACATTTAGGCTGAAGAAAGGGAAGTATGAGGTTGCTTGGTTTCAAATGTGAGATAATCCTCATTCTGCTTCAGTAGTAATTTAAACTTTTTTTTCTTTTTTTTACTGTTTGTTGGAGGGGGAGAAATCTGAATTTGGGAAGACTCCAGTTTTAATGAATTTTTTTCACTGTGGTGAAAAAATATCTGCAAAATTTAAGACTATATAAATGTGAAGAATAAAGAACTAGTGGACTTGAAGGGGTTTGTGACCCAAAAATTAAATCTCAAAAAATTTAAGTCATTTGCAGTTTTTAGAATGATATAAAACCAAATTGAAAAATGAAAGTGTGTTAATATAATTTTGCAAATTAATGCAGTCAAAACTGGAAGTACTAAAATATTAGTTTTCCTTTAATAAAATAATCAAACTTCTAAAGACATCTTAAAATATAAATATTACTTTTACTTGTGTAGGAGTAAATATATTTTGGAGAAACTGATGAATTGATTAAATTATGGTTTTCTGGCTTTAGAAATAGGGATCTTTTTACTTCTGGAAAAACGTTTTTAATGATACTTTATCAACAATCACACTTTGGCTAAGTATAACAATTGCATTACTGGATATTTACCCAAAGGATACAAAAATATTAATTTGTAGGGATGCATGAACCCTGATGTTTATAGCAACATTATCTACGATAGGCAAATTATGGAAAGAGCCCAAGTGTCCATGGACTGATGAATGAATAAAGAAGATGTGGTGTATACATACAATGGAATATTACTCAGCCATAAATAAGAATGAAAGCTTGTCATTTGCAACGACATGGATGGAACTAGAGAGTATTAGGCTAAGTGAAATAAGTCAGAGAAAGAAAATACCATATGATTTCATTCATATGTGGAACATAAGAAACAAAATAAATGATCATGGGAGGAAAAGGAGAGGCAAACCAAAAAAAACAGACTCTTAACTCTAGAGAACAGACTGCTGGTTACCAGAGGTGAGGTGGGTGGGGGATGGAGGAAATAGGTGAAGGGTACGAGGAGGGCAGTAGTCTTAACGAGCACTGGGCGTCGTATGGAAGTATTGCATCACTAAATTCTACACCTGAAACTAATATATTGTATATTAATTGACTGGAATTTAAATAAAAACGAAGGAAAAAAGAAAGCCCAAACTGACACAGTGGATGGATGAATGATTAAACCAAGGCACATAATAAGAAAAATGAATAAAATCAATTATGTTCTACTTGGAATACCTAATCTCATCTGATAATAGTAACAGTTGCAAAGAAAGCAATTTGTACAGACTTTGTGTATTCGTTGAAAACTTTATTTAAAAAGTAATTAACAACATAGAGCAGATTAAGTTGGAAGAAAATTTAAATCTTTATCAGACACAACCTCAAGAATGATAAATCATAAAGTAAAAATGAGATGAACTCATTAGTTTAGAAAGTGCTACGTGTGCAGACGCTTACTTATTCCAGCCCTCCGCCTTTTGTCAGTGTGTTCTATATTCAAAATTATAGGAGCCAAAATACACAATTGCTAAATATTTCTGAAGTTGATTTTTCTGAGGCAGCCATCCAAATACTATTCAGATATAATTCCGACTGTTGTGAGCTTTTGAACTAGTGGGAAATAATGGCTTGTTTTTTAATTTTTTTTTTAATCTCTAATATGATTTTCAGCCATCAGTCTCTCCGAGCAAACAAGTGGACCATTACGCACTGGTTGGGACCATAACTTACTGTTGGGATTTTTTGAGCCATAAGATGAAGTATCATATTTGTGGCCAGAGCGTCAAAATGGACTAGAAATTGGGACCTTTGTACTGGTGCTGGATATTCTGCTGAGAAGGCTCAAGAACTTGCCTTTTTCAATGGATGGAAAGTTAGAGTCAGATAGGGTTTTGGAAGTGAGCTAGTCCCTACTACTCATTATACAAAGAAAAAAGAGTAGTCAGGTCATTACCATTTATGCCTTGATCAGGTCTCAGTGCTAATCTTTTGCTTAATGAAACCTTGTCTTTTTCTAAGGTGTTTCCTCATGAAAGTATTTGATGAGCTTGTTTTCCTGGCATGAAATACAAGCCTAATGACATTTAAACATGTTTTTCACCCTTTTAAATGACACAGACGAAGTATATTGAGTGCACTTTGAATGAGGGATGCCATTGTAGGAATAGAAAAAAAGCCGCTGCTGGAATATAGGAAAAGGGTGAATTGCCAAGTTTGTGCTTGTTGAATTTTGGTGGTGGAACTTCTTTTTTTTTTTTTTTTTTTAATATTTTATTTATTTATTCCACAGAGATAGAGACAGCCAGTGAGAGAGGGAACACAAGCAGGGGGAGTGGGAGAGGAAGAAGCAGGCTCATAGCGGAGGAGCCGGATGCTGGGCTCGATCCCATAACACCGGGATCACGCCCTGAGCCTAAGGCAGACGCCCAACCGCTGTGCCACCCAGGCGCCCCTGGTGGTGGAACTTCTTACATGTTTCTGAGTGAAGGGAGTCCAGAAGAGGAATGCTTTTTTTTTTTTTTTTGGCTAGTCTTGAATAAAAGGAACTAATGATCTGGAAAAATCCTTGAATTCAGTGACTGCTTCCTGCATGTAGTTAAAGTTTATCATTTCAACCCTCTTTGTACCTAACTATTTAAAAAAAACACCTTTGCCTTTGGTTCTGAGCTGAGGAGCCAGTGCGGGATGAAACCAAACACTGCTTGAAAAGGAGGCGGAAACCAGCTGCTCGTTTACGGGATCATTTCCTGTTTCCTCCTGGGCGCACGGCTGGACATCCTCTCCCGGCCCCTCTTCAACCGTGGCTCCTCCGTGGCGAACTGACGGCCAGTGGAACGTGGGTTGAACTACCCGACCCCCACACTGCAGGTCTGGCTCGTGAAACACTCCCCCACGTGACCCTGCATTTTCGGTCTTTCCCTGCTTAGAGCTGAATCAAAACCCTCCAGCATCCAGAGAAGGCAGAGCCCTGAGATGGAAGGAATCTAAAAACGGCTGTCAGGAGGGCCAACCAGGTAGGAACAGCCACACTGGACCTTTCCATGCGACGAAAAGAAACAATTGGGTTAAGCCCACTGAACTCAGCCACCAGCCCACCCTAACACGTGGAACGATCATGGGCTACCTACCATCGGTGGGATCAAGATAGGGGTAATCAAGTGTATTTGCAGATAGTGGAAAAACATAGCCCCCTTTAGAGCTAATACAAGCAACTAATTATCTAGACGAGGGTGGGTAATAAATCTGATTGGGAGAGTAGGCTGCTGAGAAGTAGAAAGATTTTGATGTTACCACCCACACATTGCTTCCGTTTTCTAGAGGGTCAAACGGGGTCCTTCCCAAAGAATACCCTGAGCCTGCATACAAATTTTGTTCGGCTCTTACTGGGTAAGAAAATTGAATCAATTGAGTGATTTCACATGAAAATTAGGTGGGTTTTTGGGTTTGTTTGTTTGTGTGGTTTTTGTTTTTGTTTTTTTTTTTTTTTTTTTTGCTTTGCTTGGAAAATAGTAAGAACTGGGCACTTTGGCCTTGCAGCTCTGCATGGCGAGAATCAGAGGGAGCTGGAGGTCATGCGCTGCTGCTTTCTACAGTCCTCACTGTTATACCTGCCCCCTTCACTGAGGTACAGACTCGCCTGGTGGGGTCGGGGGGTATTTTCATTTTGTCTTCTGCGCTACATTTTCACTCTGCTTCTGTGGTTGCTGGTGCAGCTCCTTAGTCTGCCTGTTGAGACCTTTCATGATCTGACCCCTTCTGAATCTTTAAGTCTCCTATGCCACGCTCCTTCACAGGTCAGCGTGTTACTCTCTACTTTGCTGGTGCTTGTTCTATTTATTCCTTTACCTGAAGCATTCTTTGCTCCAATTGTATCCAGATTCTTCAATATGCTTTCTTCATGGCGCTCCTCTCATTCCATCCTTCCTCCCTTTCTCTGTAATCCCTTTGAATTACGTATATGCATGCCAGGGCACTTGTCGCTTTAATATTATAGTATAGATATTTAAATACATGGCTTATCTCTTGCTGAAAAATACTTGAGAGCAGGATGTGTGTGTGTGTGAGAGAGAGAGAGAGAGAAAGAGAGAGAGAGAGATTGAGAGAGAGATCAATCACTTTTTAGACTCTCCTAAAGGGCCTGTTAGTGTCTTACATACACGAACAGAATTATCAACATCTATCAGATCAGAATATGAAAACCTCCCCTTTAAAAAGGTACATTTTCCTTAACACTCCCTCACCGGAAGGTTTTTGAACCATAAGAAGTTTATGAGGCCAGCAAGCACTCTGCCCATTTCTAGAGTATGTCCCCACAATAGTGTATTTTTGGCCAAGAGTGTATGTACTATCTCTTGCATTGTCTTGAATTCTGAAATAATATTAAAATCTTAATTTTCTGATGTATGACTGGATCCTGGAAGCTCCAGGTGACTTGTTGGATTTTGTCTCCTGCTGGATCCCCAGCACCCTCCCGCCGTGCCTGAGCCACAGTAAAATATCGAGAAATGTTGGCTGAATGGGAGCTGAGTGATGAAAGGCTGGGTGCAATGTGCCAATGAATTGGCCACGGTTGTTTCTGGGATCGCAGCAAAGTGATTAAAATTAAAACCGAGCACTCAGCGGCGGTACCATATGGATATGTTTTGTTTCTTGCGAAAGAAGACACAAGAGAACCAGTGGGCTGGGACCAGAAGGGAAGCCACCACACTTCCGGGCCAGCCTTCATTCAGTGCCATTTCCGTGAGTGACACACCACACTTCTGTGTTGGAGCCACTCATCTGGGGGCACACCTGTCGTCGACTCTCATTGGCGTGACGGAGGAGAACCACGTGGCTTGCTGATGTGGTCGTACGCAGAAGAACAGCCTCTTGAAACATGTGCGATCTACTCCTACCCAAAGACGAGTCTTTTTTGTATTTTTCATTGGGTCACATGGGTTAGACTCTGCTGCATGATTATGAAAGGGCGTGGCTTTTTGTTAGAATGGAAGCTCCCCTTTTGAAGATTTTTCTCTCTCTCTTTTTTTTAAAGATTTTATTTATTTACTTGTTAGAGAGAGAGAGATTGCGAGCATGAGCGGGGTGGGGGTGGGAAGGCAGGGGGAGACCATACTTCAGGTTGAGCAGGGAGCCTGACGATGGACTCGATCCCAGGACCCTGAGATCATGACCTGAGTGGAAGACAGACGCTTAACCGACTAAGCCACCCAGGCGCCCCTGAGGATATTTTTTCTAACTCATGAAATAGAATGCAGTGATGTGCTCAGTCCTGTCTCTCATTCCCTTCGCCCTCCTGCTACAAAAATGAATTGACTTGCTTTTTGGATACCATGTAAGATCTGTGTGAATTCAAGTGACATGAAAACAAAGCTATGAAGGCACATCTGTAAACAGAAATGAAAAAACACCTTTTAAAGAAGCGCGCTGTAGCAGAAAGCGGTATTTGCCACAGGAATGCTTGGCCACCAATCATATATCACACCAAACCTAGCTAAGATTTTGCTCATAAGGGACAAGAAAGGCAGTTTCTATTTTAAAAAGATTTTTAAAATCTAGGAACAGCTGAGGAGGTATGGGAGAACAGGCAGCAGTAAAAGAGAAAATGATTATTTTCTGCTGGCAAATGTGAAGAGTCCCCATTTATTGATTCTCTCGTTTCGTGCTCCTGTTCATAGATGGAGAAGTCATAAAAGGAGAACTTAGAACAAACAGCAATGGTAAAGGAGGCCTGAGAGCCAAATTGGATGATTTTTCACGAGTGCCAGGACGTACAACGGTTGGGAGCTCTGCCATAAACTACTTGGTAACAATTAGCCTTACAAACTTTACCTTACAGAGAGGACTTAGAAAAGGAACCTTCGCAATCCGACAGTCCAGAAACCCCAAATGCACCGAGAATTCCTGTCTCTAATGGATGTGCTGAGGCCTTGATCTGAAATATCCTACCTTTCTCTTTCCTGCTCTGAGTGCCCTGCTCACTGTTGACCTGATGATTCTTGGTCACCATCCAGGCCCCAGTTCCGGTGTCAGATCTGGTAGAAACTGCCCCGTTACCCGCTTCCCCAGCATCGATGGATCCCGTGGGGTGCTACGGGAGCAGAGACTGTTCTGTGTGGCTCATAGGTAGGTGACCACAAGGTGACAACGTGGGGCCTGTTCTGCAAGACTGGGAGCTTGTTCAGGCCAGAGGCTCTGAATTTCATGCTCACATAATAAATAAATACATCGTACTTTCGTATTGTAGGTGAAAAGATGCAGCTGAAAACCTGGGCTCTGGGGTTCCCACCCACCACACCCCTCTGGACACAGTTGACTATAGACTCAGGGTCCCACTGTCCCTTTTTATTCCTTGATATTGTGGATGGAATGATTTTGGGAGGTGTAACTTTTTCTCGGATCCTAATGCGGATAGGAAGGGGTTAACTCAGCAGGTCTGGGTTGCTCCAGCCCAGCACATTCGACCTAAAAACCTGCTTCCAGAATGGTCTGGCTCTTGGGGGGCATAACCTCTGAGTCCTTGGAATGTTCTGCTTGATAAGAGTGTTTTTGCATGTCGGAGGGCTTGGGCCATGATCTACCAGTGTGACCAGACAAGTTTATCCTGACAGTGGGATTGATGGTGAACGCTTGTTTTTCCTGTGGGTTAGGGGCTGGAGCCCCGGTACCTGAGATCAGTCACGTGGGCCCTGCATACCAGCAGGACTGATCCCCAGTGAAACCTCTGGACCCCAAGGCTTGGCATGTGTTTTTGCATATCGTTGCTGGAAAATTCAGTGTAGCCCCGTGTGACACCATTGAGAGGGCCACCCAGAAGCTGGCGCCTGGTTTCTCCTGGACTTCGCCCTACGCACCTCTTCCCTTTGCTGTTTGGCGCCATGTCCCTTGACTGCAACAGTGGCTGGAAGACTTCTGAGCCCTGTGAGTCCTGGTAAATCCTAGGCAGTCCCAGCATGCAACCCACTGGGTAGGATGGTATGTGAAAACAAATAATTATGGAGACCAGAAAGGCGAGAGTCTGGAAAGTGTTTTGGGGGCTGAGTGCCTCCATGGGTTCTCTGACCAGATGGGGTCTTTTCACTTTACTGGGATTATGTGCCGAGAGCCAGAATGAACATGGTGTAAGGGGGGTGGGGGTGGGGGGCGGAGACTCTCAGCTTTGTTTCTTTTGACACAGAAGGTATCTCCATGTTCCCAAGGGCAGGAAATGAAGTGAACATAGGATGTGTGTATATAGAACTGGCAATTTTGCAGATTTGGGGGTTCTAACTCGGCCCAGGGCAGCCTGTCCATTTAGGACTGGTCCCTCTAGGGGGTGGGAAAGACAGACCTGTATGGGAATGAGGGGGGAGATGGGCCTCTCTGAGCCTTGTCGGAGCTGTGTCAGCTCTCTAAGACCAAGGGGATCTCTTCACATAGGCCATTTTATGAACTCTTGAATTTAGCACCCAGAATCTCTGGGTTGGTTAGCAACGTGAGTTTTGCACCCGGAGTCTCAGAGTTCCTATCTTGATGCTGTCACCTGCCTACTGTGTGACTTTGGGCAGGAAACTTCTGCCTGCCTCAGTTTCTTCACCTGTGCTCAGGACAGGGTCTGGAACCTAGTAAGTGCTCGTTACATGTCAACGGCTGCTCTTGGTTTCTTTTCTGGATTTATCTGAGGAGGAGCAGGAGAGCTAGGCTGTATCATCGGAAAAAGGGTTTGTGTTGTTTAAAAGGAGCTTTCTGGAGCTAAAACAAAGAAAAGGGACTGGAGTGGAGGTCGCCATTCTGTGAGTCGATTACAGAGATTGTTCTTGAATACCCTGTCTTAGATATTCTATTCAAGGAAGATGATTTCTTCACGGCAAATAGGTTGGGGTGTGTTCCCTTGGGGGGCTTCCTCCTCCCCTCGTCCCTGGGGCTCTTTTTTGACCCCTGCCAGCAGCTGGCCAGGACGAATTTCTTGCGTTCAAAGACAAAGCAAGTATGAGTCTAATATCACCCCTGAGGCCAAGAAGGGCAAACTGACAAAATAAGAATTTTAATCATAGACAAACTCTCGGTTTAAAATAGTCTTTTTCTTTGACATATTCAGCATAATCCCCAAATGATAAAGCTCATTTTTGCACACATTTGAAAGGCCACAGGCCGGTGTTTTCTGGAGCATAATATTCTCAGTGTATGGAGGGTCTGATGTGACGTGATCTCTTATATGATTCGGAGAGGCTGTCCCTCCACAGAACAGTTTAAAAAAAAAAGGGCATAATGAGGCATTTTAATTCTCTAGGGCTAGGTGCTCCATTTCCAAACTCTTAAAAGTTTCGGTAAGATTGGCATATTTGAAGAAATGAATTAGAATTCCCAGCAAATTCTTTCACAAAAATGCAAATCATATTTAGCAGAAAAAGGAACACCAGAAATAATACTCGATGTTGGATGACACAGGTGACTCGCGCAGACTGCTAAAGAGGAGTTTGTTACTGTGTGTAATTAACAGTCATGATCCTTTGACCTGGGGATTCTGAGAATCGAATGCAGAGGTTGGCAGGTTGGCCCCTGGGTCAGATCCAACCTGTGGCCTGTTTTTGTATGGCCAGCAAAGTAAGGATGGTCAACAAGGTTTTAAGCTGTTTTCAAAAAGGGGGAGGAGGAGGAGTGGGAGGAAGGGGAGACAGACTGCCTGGCCCACAGAGCCCAACGTTTTTACCCTCTGGCCCTTTGCACAGCCATCTGACCTAAGGAATAACTCAAAACATGGAAAATCTACATGAACAAGGGTGATCTTTGCCGTGGTTAATAGTTCAAAAGCCTGAGAACAATTTAAGTGCCCAGGACGGAAGACTAGGTCCATAACTCTTAAGTGATTCACATAAGAGGATATTTTGCCATGAATAAAGCTGGGTCACGGATCTGTGTGCCGCATTTTGCCCATCTTAGAAAGCCTTTATGGACTGCTGGGATCACAGACCTTCTTCTCACTCCTAAATGCTCAATGCAGATATGGATAAACTGCACATTTGAAGACTTTGTGATATTCTGCCTTGAACAGGAAGGTCTTGACTTAAGGAATGGACCCTGACAGCTCCTGATACCTGTGTTCTGGTTCTCAGGATCCTTCGTAGCAGGGAAATTACATCCAGGGTCACACAACCTACATGTTCCCAACCGGGACACTCTCTTATCCTCACTGCAGGAAGCTTCTCTTTTTCCTGGCAGCCCCCAGGACCCCTTCCTCTATATTCTGCAGGGTATGGCGTGGGTGGTTGGGATTCTTATGCTCTTTAGTTGATTTCTGTGTCCTTCTGAACCTGGATACCATAGGGCAGGTTGTATATATCTCATTACATGGAAACTTTGTAGTTTTTTTTTGTAAAAGCTGGGCTGCAGAGCCTTGCCTGGAAATATGATCAAGGTCACATTTTTGCTTTGTTGAAAGACATCAGATATCATTTACACTATTTGCTCTTTTCAGAGAAAGAGACCATGTCAATTGTTTTAGGCTTTCGAAGACTTGAGAGGAATTCTCTAACCCAGGCTCTGGGCCAGTAATTTCTTTGTGATTGAACAAAGCACCGCTGAGCTACAGGTCAGATCTATCCCCCGTGTTACCCTTAATTCTGCTGTGGATCCCTGATGCCCATAAGATAATGTCCAAGCTCCCTGGTGTGGAACTAGGTGTTGCCACAATCTCTCCAGCCTCACCCATCACTGTGCCCCCAACATGTGATATGCTCTTGTTTTGTTCTGCAATTTTGTATATTTAGAACCTACAGCTTATAGGTCACCTCCTCAGACAGTCCTTCATTGATCAATCCAGTGGTCACTTTCCTCCTAACCCCATTTTATTTTCTTTATAATACATACATGATTTGAAATTATCTTATGGCTTTGTTTGGCTGTTGACCTATTTATTTCCTTGTATTTGCATGTATATATGCATTTATTCTCCCCCTCTTCTCCCTCACTAGAATGTATGTTTTTTGAGGGCAGGGACCCATGTTCCCCGCCCCTAGAACACAGCTTTAAAGAGAGCCTGGCAGGCAGTGGGTTCCCCAAATTTCCATTTTCCATCATGTGCCAGAGGATACTTTTTCATCTGTAGGACCTCAGGGTCACCCTGCCAGACCTTCCGAGGTGGAGGGGAATGCCTCGTCCTCTGTGTTCTGCCAACACAGCTCCTAAGTAGCTGCTGTGGTCAGATTATGCATCAAATCCCCCACTGAACTCTGAGGAGCACAGGAAGGCAGAGATCAGCCCTTTGTGTCCGCAGCTCACAGTCTGTGAGGGGCGGATTTTTATTTCCTGATTGAGCAATGAATAAATTCACAGTAATTTCCCGATTCATATTTGTTATTATGTTGAGTTGACTTGAGTCTACGTTTTCTTGGTTCCTTCTTCTTAAAAAGAAACAAAAAATAAAACACACACATTGCTATATCTCTGATCCTAATATCATGCTGTATTTATTAGCCTAATATTTTATTTTTACTCAAGTTTAAAAATATGTGCTTTTATGGAGAATGCTAACTTCATTTATATTTGGCTTAGCCTCTTTTCTTTTCTTTTCTTTTCTTTTCTTTTTCTTCCTCCTTCTTTCTTTCCTTCCTTCCTTCCTTCCTTCCTTCCTTCCTTCCTTCCTTCCTTCCTTCTTTCTTTTTTTTACCTCTGTCTGTCCTAACTTGACAGACAACCAAAAACTCTAGAAATCATGTGGAGGCATAATACTTCTGGCTACTATTTTGCCACATTCACCACTTTCCCCCATTTATAGTGACAGAAAATAGAGTTTGTGAAGCAGCTTCAAAGAGTTCCTTTCATGATTCCATCCGATGAGATGGTATTCAGGCCAGACACCTCACACACAAAGAAATAGGAATTAATCATAATCAGGGCTGCATAGTGGTGACATAAGGTAAGGGCTCACGGCAGACACTGTTCAAATGTTTAAGATCCAGAAAATATAGGAAGATTTTCACTGATTCATTTCTTGGTTTGCTCATCCACTTACCCATCCACACACCTCGTATTTAATAGTATCTCACTTCAATATAAAAAAAAAACCTCGGAGTGAATTATGCTCATGGACGAATCAAGGAGTTTGTAATAGAGCAACGAGCTTGAGCTGGGAGAGGTCCACAGGGGACTCCATTTCCGAGCAGAGGTGGTCCCAAAGAAACCACCACAGAGCCTTCTTCCCTCATGTGCGGGCCAGCTGGTGTGGCCCAGCCAGAAAGAAGCCAGCCCAGGGGAAAGGCTCAGCAGCAGAGCTGGGCTCAGCAGCCACTCGATGCACCTCTAGTTCCTGACTGTTTTTAAAGCTGAAATGCCAGAGCATAAGATCCAGATAAACACTGGCCAGAGGCTGGCAAGGTCTATGCTCAGATCTATGCTATGGTTCACGCCTGTGTTGGAGTTCCTTCCTGGAGCTCACCTCCAGAATGCCGCACTTAGCTACTTAATGACCAAATGAATATTGAGCTCCCATGACGTCTCAGCTGTCTGTGCCCTCTTTCGTTAACCGAGTCGGTGTTGTTGCCATTTTACAGCTAGGAAGACCAAGGCACAGCAAGTGGTTGACCTGAGCACTGTCACACAGGTGTTAAGAGGCAGCAAAGGGACTTCTTCCCAGATCTGATTTCAAATCACTGGCCAGCAATTTGATACTTGGAAGTCTTTGGACGTCAGGTCTGGTGAATATGGTGGAGGGTTGACTTAGGTGCAAACCTTTGTTTAGGTGAAAATAAAGCTTGTCGATTTAATGAGACCAAGTTTTCTTGTGGGAGTTATCAACCGAATTTGAAGGCAATTTCAAAAGATTCATTCATTCAGAAAGAAAAAAGAGAGAGAAAGGAATGGAAAGAAAAGTAATAGAACAGAAAGGGAGAAGAAAGAAAAGGAGAGGCGGGAGAATGGTTGGCTGGCCATCGGAGAGCAGACTGTATTGCTAGGGAGTCCAGGAAACCAGCCTGGGGAAGGGCAGAACCCAACAGAGGGAAGTGGCTGCTTAGAATCACCCTACTGCCTGGGTTGTGCCCTGGGCCCCACATGGCAAAGTACGAGTTGCCTACAAGGAAGTGAGAGAGTTTTGGAGAAGGGGACAGATCCTGGGCACACAAGGGCAAGCATTCCAGAGGAAATGTCCAAGATGGCCTCAAAGTGCTGAATGGGAAAAAAAAAAAAAATTCCAAAACTTTTCATTGCAACTATATCCAGAAAGAAAAATACAATGGGTACCCTTTTACCTGTGTCTTAAATTTAGAAAAAACAAGCGTAAGGACTACAGACTCTTGTGGTTGACAGGGCTTTAAATCTGATCATCTCATAATCCCTGGTCTTTATTATAAATGAGAAAATTTTAAATAAATGTGAAATAAATTTATTTTCAGCAAGTGACTTTCCCACTTGGATAATGAATTGCAGAGTTGGAAATTGGAATCCATGTCTCCAGATTCCTACTTTGGAATTAGACTAGAATTTCTTGTTCAATGTCATATTCAGGGCTGTTGAATTGGAGCGAGTTTGAATCCCAGCTCTGCCACTTACTCTCTGTGGGATCTTGGATTTTGCCCAACTTCTCCTTTTTTCCATCAGTAAATATTGGGGGGGATCCCCTCCTCTTTGTTAAGATTCTTGCAGGAATTACATGAAGTAAAGCTTGTGGGAGCTTGGTTCAATGCCTGAAAATTAGAAAGTGCTCAATTAAGTTCAGCTAAACCCAATTATGGTCCTTGGATGAGCAGGATGGAGCTGTTGCGGTGACATCGCTCTGAGACATCCATACCACAGGCGAAAAATAAATTGATTTGTGATACTGGTGAGTGGGTGGATGATAAATGCTCTGAGGAACTTTGCCAAAGAAACAGCTGAGTGAAAGGCCAAATTCCTGGCTCACGATATTTTAAAAAATGGACCTCTGCGTGTTCCTAGATTGGCCAAGAATACGCTCAAAACGGAAGAATGGAACTTGGAACATAGGAGAAGGGCAAGAAAGGAATGTGGTTTTATCTTGTAAGTGCTTCAAAGTTCTGGCTGTTTTTGGAGATACCCAGGTCCTGCATGGGGCTCCTTGGTGAACTCATGACCTAGGATGAGAGAAATCGTGGGGGGCTCCTGCTGAGCCTGTGCAACACAGAGAAACAAGCTATTCACCCTTGGGGTCCATCTATGGCTCCTCTCCCCACACTCCTGCCTGGGACCCTGCCCTCACCCTTTCCAAGGGATCTCTACATGTTCGCTGCTCCAAAAGAGGCACTTGTCTTGCATCTGCCTTGGTTGCCAAGCGACCCATTTCTGTCCATTGACAAATCCATGCAAACGTTCTAATCATCTAATCAGTCATTGCCTCTGAAAGACTTTGCTTTTAGTCCAAATAGAAAATGCCAAACCAAAGATAGGGGGTGGGCTCCAGGGCCCCAGTTCCATGGTCACAGGGTTTGCCTTGAGGCAAGACTGAACTCCCCATATTTCTGATGCCCTGTGTTCAGCACTCCTCCATTTTCCCTCTTCTTCTAGCTTTCTAGCTTTGGGGCTCTTAGAGGTGGGGTTCCACCTCTGATCTCTGACCTCAGACTTCCTGCTTGCATTGTTTTCCCAGTTCCTTGTGGCCCTAGCACCTTCCCTGACATTTGACTTCTTGGAGTTGACCTCAGAGTTCACTCCTCTGCACCCCCACCCGCCCCCTCCCTCATTACACCCACTTCTCTCTGAAGAGGTGAGTGGATTAATGGTTATTTCTGCTGAGTGTTGACCAGGGGTCCTTGGGATATGCTGCTTTTACCGCAGGACTTTCCAAGGTGTGACCCATCCAAGTCATTGAAGGAGATACTCTAAAAATAAGGTCCTGTGCTGAAAACGGCTTTAAAATTCACAGTGTATCTGAGCCTGTTGCAGGCTCCGGAATCCCCAATTGTGAGGAGACCTTCTAACTTGGTGTTTTATAATTGTATTTGAATATAGGACCATTTTCCCAGAAAGTACTTATTAACAGCCCAGAGAACTAATATTTCATGGAGAATGCTGCCTTCACTCCATGTAAAGATGGTGCCCCAAGGGGATAGTGTCACCCATGGAAGGTGCTCGCTTAGTCTCGTAGCAACCCTATAAAGCGGATATTATTACCCTCATTTTTCTATTTTGTAAGAACTTATTTTATTAGAACATTTTTAGGTTTACAACAAAATCTAGAGGGAGGTATGGATATTTTCCATATACTCCCTACCTTGACATAGGCATAATCTCACTTACCAGAATGTTCCATTCCCTTTTTTTTTTTTTAAACCAAGGATGAACGTATATTAATACATCATAACCACCCAGAGTCTGTAGTTTACCTTAGGTCCCACTCTTGGTGTTGTACACTCTGTGAGTTTAGACAAATTTATAATGAGATGTATCCATCATTGTGATAACACAGACTATTTTCATTGCCCTAAAAATCCTCTGTGCTCTGCCTATTCATTTCTACCCCCGCCCCACCCCTGGCGACCACTGATCTTTTCCTGTTTCCATAGTTTTGCCTTTTTCAGAATGTCATAGAGTTGGAATCACACAGTACATAGCTTTTTCAGGTTGGCTTCTTTCACTTAGTAAATCACATTTGAATTTTCCTCCATGACTCCATGGCTTGATAGCTCATTTAATTTTAGCACTGAATAATATTCTGTTGTTTGGATATATTGCAGTTTATTTATCCCTTTGTTTACTAAAGGGCAGTATGCTTACTTTTTAAAGAAACTGCCAGACTCTCTTCCAAAGTGGTTGTACCATTTTGCATTTCCATCAGCAATGAATGGGAGTTCCTCTTGCTCCATATCCTCGCCAGCATTGGCGCTGTCAGTGATTACTCCCATTTTATTTTATAATTTTTAAAAAGATTTTATTGATTCATTTATTTGAGAGAAAGAGAGAGGGAGAGAGAGTATGAGTGGGGAGGAACAGAGGGAGAGGGACAGGCAGATTCCATGCTGAATGCAGAGCCCCAATTGGGACTTGATCCCATGACCCAGAGATCATGACCTGAGCCAAAATCAAGAGTCAGATGCTTCACCGACTGAGCCACCCAGGTGCCTTGATTACTTCCATTTTAAAGAGGAAGTTAAGAATTAAAGAGGTGAAGTAGTTTTACAGAGCTCACACGTAATCTTCCCACTGGTAATCAGGGGTGAGGAACACACCATCTTCTGTTCAATATGCTGGTGCCATGAAAGTGGCAGAAGAGAGGCAGTGCTATCTCTCTGGATGAGTGTCTGGGCCAACGAAAGGAACCCACTCTGTGTTGCTGTAGGGCTGAGTGGTGAGTCCAGCTTGCAGAACCCGCTTTTGGGTTATCTCTCTCTCTCATTGACCCACCTCTATCCAGTCCACCTATAAGACACATTGGATTATCTTCAAAAGATTCTTAAAAATCTCTTTTCATCACCTCAGCCTTTACTACCCTTGTTCAAGCCTGGAATTTATTGCCAGGATATCATAAAGGCCCCTTACCTGGTCACTTCCACTCTTGCTTCACTGCAGTCTACCCTGTAGTAATGAGTGATCTTTTTCAAATAATAATCATATCATGGTACTTTTCTCAAAAGTCTCCAAAAGCTGCCCATGACATCTTATATCAAATCTGCATGAGTCTGGCTCCTGCCAACATCTCTGTCTTCAGGTCACTCTCCTCTTGGTCTGTTTGGCTGTGGCCGTGTTGGACTTCACCCCTGGTTCATGAGTCCAGCCAAGATCAGTGGAGCCACCGACGCAAGCCCCCAGGCATGGGGACAGCACTAGCTGTATTGTATTTCAGATAACTGTGCATGATTTGTTATAAGCACCATTTGGTAAGAAAGAGCCAATGGTCTGGCTTTCTCACTTTTCTCATTTATATTTGAATGCCTGCTAATCAAAGGGGCTTTTCTTGACTATTCAATCACTTTCTATTTATTTTTTATTATTTTGTTTTTTATTAAAATAAATTTAATTTTTATTATCAATTTATCCCTATTTCTTCACTTTTTGTGCTTTAGTTTCTTTTAGCTGTTATCACTACCTCAATTAATAGGTACCTGTCTCAGTAAGCTCGTGGAGGGCAGGAGCTTTGTCTTCGTCATGACTGTCTCCCCAGCGTCTATAACAACGCTTGTGTAGATGAGGTGCTCAATAAATATTTGTCAAATAAAAGACTGACATTAAAGTCTTTATCTCAGTGTATATGTCACCCTCAGGAGGCCTCCTCTGATCCCTGCCCTGCCCTGCCCCCACTCAGTGGGGATCCCCACCTTCCCCAACTCAATGGTGATCCCTGCCTACCCTTACTCAGTGGTGAGTACTCAGGCTTAGTACTTTTGTACTCTCTACTACTTCCCTGTCTTACCATTTCATATTGCTTGCCTATTTATCTGTATTTCTCTCTAGATTCTAAGGTCCTGAACACCTGGGGCTCTGTCTTGGTCACTTTATCCTGAGAGCTTAGTATGAAGGCATGGTACATGGCAATGGTCACTAAATAGTTTCCGAAGGTATGGGCATATATTCAGCCCATAGCCCATTCTGGGGTGAATGACTTTGTCTGTTGTGATGAGAGAGGAAGCAAATAGAATAAAAATACCCCAAAAGGAGAACAAGGTGTTTTGGGGCCCACTTGCTTTATTTCTACAGTATCTATTTTATGAAAATTTAACAATTTTACTTTTAGTTGGCTGAACTGTCTACCCACAGATAATTTAAAGTCGTCCCTGGAGAGGGAATGACGCAGAAAAATAAGAATAACTGGTGTTGACGTGTGAATTACACCCTGGAAGGCAGCCGCCAGTGTATCAGTTCCATCAGGCTCCTCTTAGTTACCGTATTTATGATGTGGACTTGAATTCAGAAGACCAAAAATAGCAGCAAGAGCCCCAGGCAATTTATAGGAGCCAAAGCTAACAGTTTATCTCATTGTTTTCCATCAAGCTCCTATTTGAGCTCATCCCTCTTGTATTGGCTTTTTATCTGGTTTTATCTGGATAGACCAGGAGCAAAGAACATTTTATTAAAGATATTATTATTTAAGGTTAAAAAGCACCCCTACCTGTGACCTACGGTACAGAAAATATTCAAATCAGGGTTGGTTTTTTTGTTTCTTGTCACTTTTTCTTTTTCCCTTTTCCTTCCTCCCTTCCTTCCTTCCTTCCTTCCTTCTCTCTTTCTTTCTTCCCTTCCTTGCTCCCTTCCTCCCTCCCTCCCTTCCTCCATCCTTCCCTTCCTTTCTTCCTTCTTTCCTTCCTTTCTTCCTTCCTTCTTTTGTGTGTGTGAAATCTTTTTTTTTTATTATGTTCAGTTAGCCAGCCTATAGGACATCATAAGTTTTTGATGTAGTGTTCAACGATTCATTAGTTGTGTATAACACCCAGTGCTCATCACAACACATCCTTAATACCCAACACCCGCTTACCCCATCCCCCCATCCCCCGCCCTTCTGTAACCCTCAGTTTGTTTCCCAGAGTCCAGAGTCTCTCATGGTTTGTCTCCCTCTCGGATTTCTTCCCATTCAGTTTTCCCTTCCTTTCACTGTGGTCCTCTGCGCTATTCCTTATGTTCCACATATGAGTGAAACCATATGACGATTGTCTTTCTCTGCTTGACTTACTTCACTTAGCATAATCCCCTCCAGTTCCATCCATGTTGATGCAAATGGTGGGTATTCATCCTTTCTGATGGCTGAGTAATATTCCACTGCATATATACGATATCTATCTTTCTTTCTTGGCTCAGGACTGTGTCAACTCTCCTACTGTCTGCCCCAGTGTGGTCTGTGGAGATGTTCATCATCTTGACACTCCACAGAATAATATGCTAGTCTATGACATTAATGGTGTTGTGCCAATTGGACTTCGGTGAGCAGGGATACCAACTACTTTAGGTGCCTTACTAAGACACAAATGAGCCAGAGGGTGGAAAAGATTCCAATGTCTGTTATCAATTATTGTATCATTACATAAGATGGAGGGGTGAAAACACTAAAAGGGAATACCAATGAATACCTGCAGGAAGTAGTTACCACTCTCAAGAAACAAAGGAAAGATATTGGAGTTATTAAAACTAATAACCTAGTTATTAGAACCTAGAACCTAGTTATTAGAACCTGGAGGAGGAATTTTCCAGAGCTAGGCCGGGTCCTCTGAGGAGTCCATTCAGGACTTGGAGGAGGGTCCTACAGAATTACTGACATTCAGAGCTCTGAGGAGAGAGGAATGAGAGAAAGAACAGTAGGAACTCTGTTGGATGGATTGTGGGGCCAGAAAATGAAGGTTCATTCAAGCCGTAGGAACATTAGTTTATACTTATCATGTTGGGAAATGCGTTTGACTTGATCTATTCTAGGAAGGGGAGAAGGAAGTACATGTATAAGGTGAGATAACATTCAAGAAAATTTAGGATGTATTTCATGCAGGTATTTCTCCGACTTTTATTATTCACTTTAAATCAATATTGGCAGTGATGGAGAGCCTACGGAAAACCAGCAGAAAGTCGTTGGAATACAGTGGCTGAATCCTGGAGCTGACAGACAGCAACCCTTGGGCTCAGCCTACAATGGGAAGTGCAGGGAAGCATGAATCACAGAGAACTTTGTTCAAATCTCAACTTTATTTCAAGTTGTGACATTAGTCAAGTTATTTCCCCTCAGGTTATTTTTTTTAATAATTGAGATTCTTATCACACCATCATGCACTGACTTCTATGGAATTGAAATCACAGTGCCGTTATGCCTTCTACTCTAATGCATGCTTTCTTCTAGGCCTCCTGCTGCCCTAAAGCTCTATGCATAATAACCATACGCCACTTGACTGTTTCTGATCTCTGATAATTTTTTATGATGCTCCCTTTTTTCTCCAATAGATGCCTGGAGTTTGGATCTCCTTAGCATGAACTTCCAGAACTGCCTCACTGTCTTGATGTACCCCCAGATTTGGGAGATTCCAGACTGAACATAGAAAGAGGGTGCTATCAGGTAGGTGTCCTCCAGGTAGGAAGTAAGCAGAATCCCAGGGAGAGTGATAATAACAACCAGCACAGAAATGCTGCCCTGGGCACATGGGGGAAATGCAGAGAGTTTTGAAATAAGATGAAGACGTAATATTCAGAAGATGCAGATTTATGTAAACTTCAGAAAAGAAAGTCAAAGAGTAAGAAATTGTCATGGTGACTCTAGGCATTTCTAGGATTGGGGATCCAATTCCAAGTGACCACAACGTAATCCTTCTAGAGAAGCAAGGACCATGCATGAGCTGTCCAAAGTCCTTTGGAAATATCTCAGTTTAACTCTTACCCAATATTCATCAGGCATCTACTTCTTATGTGAATTTGCTTTCCTTAGCAGACTTCTGCCGTAGGAAACAATTACCCTCTGCCAGTGCCAAGTTCATAGGCCAGGTTCTTCTCACTATAATTTAGTGAATTAATAATTTGTTTCCTGTTACTAATCAGTCCTGTGTGGATTTGGGTGATGATGTCACACTGAGGCCTGAGCTGGGACAAAGTTAGCTGTAATTAGGGATAGTTTTCTGCATCAATAGCATATATGTGGATATTCTAAAGGACCTCAAAATCCTTTTAATCCCAAATTATCTTTCCTATCCACTTGCTAGAATATCTGAAATGCTTCTATTATATTTATGCAACTAGACTGTACTTCCAGAAGTCACCATCATGTAAATTCAATTCAGCTTCACAAAGTCTTACCAGGTGAACCTTTAGCACAAAGCATTGTGAGGGTGGATTAAGAGATTAAAAACAATCAAGACAATGACAAAAATAAGTTTATCTCTCCCAAGAGCCACAAAACAAATCATAAGATATGAAAAGTTAATATATGAAAAAATGATCAAAGGGTAATAACAATGCTTATGCAATAAAAATTCAAAGCACTAAGTGATCAGTGGGTACTGCAGTGGCCAGATATATGACTTGAATTGAAACTTGACAGGAAGACCAAGAAAACCATTAGTAGGCATCAACATTTTAGGTTAATTAGATACCCAGTCTCCTTGGAAAGAAGAGACAGCCCTGCCCAGGGGACCAAGCAATGAAACAAGCCTGGAAGTGAAGCCCTACGACAAATACCTGAGAGGCTGAGCATAGCCAAAAAGTTTTCAAGAGCAAATTTGTTTGACTATTTGCACAGGGATGTCAGAGCTTTGTTGAATTGTGACCCGGGGGTTACTGGGCACACTTGAACCTCTGTTTGAGTAGGTATTAGAGTGAGTGGTGGCATCGCCCCATGTGTAAGCTGGTAAAGTCCTTGGAAATCCTGCAGTGAAAGGCAAACTGGAAGTAGTCACTGTTACTATGTTGTAAGCAAGTTGTTACGGACCACATGTTTGGTCCTCTCTCCCCGAAATCATACGTTGATATGTGATGGTATTTGGAATGGGGCCATTGGAAGTTAATTAGGCTTAGATAAGGTCATGATGGTAGAGCCCCTATAATGGGATTAGTGTCCTTAGAAGAAAAAGAGGCCAGAGCTTGCTCTCTGCCTTGGGAAGACACAGCAGTAAGGCAGCCATTTGCGAACCAAGAAGAAGGTCTTCAGTAGACATGAAATCTGCCGGCACCTTGATCTTGTCCTTCCCAGCCTCCAGAATTGTGAGAAATAGATGTTTGTTGTTTTTATACGGTGTTTGTTAGAGCGGCCAGAACTAAGACACAAATCAGTACCCAACACTCGATGCCTTCAGCATTTTCCAAAGGAAAAGAACTCACAACAAAAATGTGCTATCACTTGACAGGAAGCAAAACTCCTTTTGCCGGTTTTTCAGGCAGCCTGACAATGAAATTGGAGTTTTCCCAGTTTAAACTTTCTCTGGGTTGAAATCATCACTGCCAGGTGGGGGAGGAGGAAGCCATTATGACCCGCATGGGACTCAGGAGGGCATCTGGGTCATTCTACCCAGGACATTACCATTCCCTTCCTGCGCCTCTGAAAGAAACCGAGGCCGGGCGTCAGGTGCGGGTGAGTCATCTTTCCTCTCAGGGGCTCTGGCTGGGATTTGCAGGCTGCCTTTGCAGCAGCAACTCTGTTAGTCATTCACAAAAACGTGTGTTGGAAAAGCTGAAGGGAAATGCTTGGATGAACAAGTGATTAAATTTCTATTTTCATGGCAGTGAATCCGCTTGCTTGCTCACAAAAGCAGCTTCATCCAGCACCGGGCACCCTGAGGGCACTCAGTAAATACTTGTTGATTGACTGACAAAAGGATCTCCTGGGTCCTGGTAAATCGGGGTGTTGAACTGAATTGTCAGATATGATTACGTGGTTGGTATACAGAAGTTTGTGCCTATTCACTTCACCGTACCGTGGAATGTCAACTCGGATTGATCAGATTTACATAAAGGGGTTAGTAACACTGCTGGCCCCACTCTTAGGAACACCCTGAAAGGAAAATGAATAGGGCCCTTCCTGGAGCTTTGTCTGCAGGGGTACGTGTGGGATTGATTCAGCACAAGGAAGGTTGAATTGTGTTGTCAGAATTACGCTTTGTTTTGCTCTAGGAGGCCCTCCCCAATCTATCAACCTATTTCAGAACCTGTTAGGAAAAGAATAAAAATCTCTCCTTACTCGCCAGTAATGCAGAGGAACAATCAAGAATGAAGGAATAGAAAGAGGGTTCATCTTGGCTTCCGTCAGCCTGAGGCAGGCAATATCTTCATTGCTTTGCTACCATTTAGCTGATAGGGAATCTGAGACCCCGGGAGGGAGGATTAATGAGCCGGCCATGTCTAGGAACCACGGACCCTGTCTTTTTGTTTCTTTGCTCTTAGGTGATCTCCATGGCTTTCCAGACCATCTGCATGTCAATGACCCTTACATTCCCAACTCTAGCCCTAAGCTCCAAGCCTCACATGTACAACTTTGGGCTTCACACCTTCACACGAAGGCGAGAGGTAGTTCAGACTTCACATTCGAACTGGAGCTCGTGACTTTCCCCTCCAAACTTGCTCCTTCCTTCCCTCCCTGGGGACGGACCACCATTTGTAATCATCTGAGCCCAAATGTCTAGGAGTCATCTTTGGTTCTTCTGTTCTTCTCATTCTCTACGTCTGATGCATTAGCAAGACTTTTCTATCTCTATTCCCTTCTCTTCATGTCTAATGTCAATACCCTACTATAAACCACGGTCATTTCTGCATTAATAGCAATCAGTCTGAGTTAGTCTCTCTTCTTTTACTCTTGACTCCTATGATCTATTCTTCAAACCGAGGTTAATGTGAAATTCTAAAAATATTAATCAGATCCTTTTTACCATGGTCCTTGCTTTGAAATGTCCACTGGCTTCCTGTTGTCCTTTGATGACCTTCAAACCTCTGACTGGGGCACAAGGTCTTCCATGATCTGGTTTATCTCACTCCAGTTTCACCTCCTTGCTCTGGCTTCTCTTAGTTCCTTCCACACCCCCATCTTGCCCTCCGATGCGATGCAGGGCTCAATCCCAGGACCCTGAGATCATGACCTGAGCTGAAGGCAGCCGCTTGACTGACTGAGCCCCCCAGGTGACCCAAGCCTTTGTCTGTCTTAAAAGAGACAAGATGGAATAGTAGTTAAACTCTCACACCCTAGAGATAATTTTTTTTAATTTACTTTTTCCCAGTTTTATTGAGAAATAATTGACATGTATCACTGTATGCTGAATTAAAAGCCCAGCTTGGCTATGCATGTGACCCAGGGGAAGTTGTTTAACCTGCCTGTCCTCATAGGTAAGATGATGGCAGTAAAGGTACCTGCCTCATAAAATTGTTATGAAGAGCTCCCTATCCATATGACACAGCTGGTACAACGGTATATAGGCAGCAACTGTTAGCTGTCAGTATTGTTCATTACAAACCTGCTTCACATGTATTTATTTGTTGAACGGCCAATACATTAATTTTATGTATTCGAGGAACACTTCTGCTATGTCACAGATCAGACTGTAGAACATGCATTGAAGGGGGCCCCTGCCTGGGGGCCGAGAGATGAGTTTGGAAGCTGGCTGGGTGAGCTGCCGCTGTGCAGAGAGGTGGGAGGTAGCATGTTAAATGGAAAATGATAGTAATAGAAGCCAGAGTTTATTTAGTACTTATTCTGTGTTAAGGACTGTGACCCATTTTTCCATTTTTTCTTTCTCAAAATTTTTGATGCATTACTGTGAAGTTATCGTATGAAGCACTTCTGATGGTTGTTCATTACATCAGCCTTCCTCCTCCCACAGAAGCTGCGTATGGTCCGTTCCCCTACATGATTACCCTTCCCAAGCCCTACCCTCATGTCTAGTTACCACGTGCCCTTCAGCTCTCAACTACAGTGCCATTTCCTTAGAGAAGCCTTCTCTGATCCTGATAGAATGTTCTAGATCTCTCTGTAGTATATGCTCATCATGCCACCTAACTTTCCCTTCTTGCATGTACCATTGCTTACACTAATTTACGTGATTATTTAATTAATCTGTTTTCCTGACTAGATTCTATACTTTGTGGGGGCCAGGTCTCTGTCTCGTTTTTCTCACCATGGTATCCCCAGAGCCCAGCACCATTCCTTTCCAACGGTTGGCATGTAAGAAATACTTGCTGAATAAGTAAGCAGGCATTGATACTGCAGCAGAATGAAGTGCCCTGAATCTAACTGTAAATCTTTGAAGATTGAAAAATGCAAAAGCCAGTTTCATTTGAGTTGAATTTTTGTGCTTATTAATTCCCATGCTTCTCTCACTTCCTTCCCAACTGAATTTAACCTGAGATAATGATGAAAAACAAAATTTGTCTTAAGCTCTAGAAGAAGGAGAAGTCACAAAAAGAAGGAAACTGAAGAGAGCTGCGATAAATGAAGGATAAAACCAGGATATCTCTAGCATCTTTCAACTTTTATCTATTGAGAATATTTCAGAAAAAAAATTACAAGCAGTTGTATTTTCCTCTTTGAAACTAAACAGACACAGTCTCATCTGACTTCTGTAAAGAGTTATCTGTACATTCATTACAACCCCTCTAGAAGAAAAGCTTGATTTTCTTTTAATTTTTAGGGGATGGTAAAAAGAACTTCTGCTGATATCATTAAATGTATAAATGAAAAAATAGCATCAGTCTGATTAACATTATTTTTTTAAGAGTCTGGCTCAACAAAAACCCAAGGAAAGTCAAGAAAAAAGAATCATCAAGTAGTGGTAGTTTTAATTATTGCTTGATAGCAAAGGTCATTTCGCACTTTATTATTCTCATTAAAATAAGAAGACTAATTCAGCACAAACCATACAAATTGTTTACAACTTTAGAGTATTCATGTCAATGATTTCCAGTAGGGTTGATTATGAAACTAGCTGGAAGCCTGATGGAATTCAGAGAAAACAAAACAGAACAGTCTCACAATGATGTCTCACTCTTCAGAGATGGCAAAAGTAGGGAAATCACCAGAAAAAACTATTGTTTGACCCACTTCCCTACTGGTTCATAAAACATTGAAATAAATGCTCCTAAGGGGAGAGATCAGAGCACTGAGATGACTCCTCTAGAAGTTCAGAAGGAAATGTGACACTTTTCAAATTCATAATAGTTCAAATTCGTAAGACACTTGTCAAGTCCAACTGAGAAACACCTATTTCAAGTCTAAAGCCAAATCTCTTATCTGGAATTTGTTTTTTCCCTTGCCTTTAACAAATTAATATTTCAAGAAAGGATAAGATTTTTCAGAGGGGTATATGAAAGGTGTATTCACCATTTGGGATTAGGTGTAAGAACAGTGAACTGAAATTACATTACTGATGAAGTTACTGGAGATCTCTTAATATGAATTGAAGCCCCAAGGAGAATTTGATGTAAGAAAATTCTTTCTGGGGTGGGAATGCAAGTTGGTACAGCCACTTTGGAAAACAGTGTGGAGGTCACTTAAAAAGTTAAAAATTGAGCTACCCTGTGATCCAGCCATTGCACTACTGGGTATTTACCCCAAAGATACAGACGTAGTGAAGAGAAGGGCCATATGCACCCCAATGTTCATGGCAGCACTGTCCATAATAGCTAAATCATGGAAGGAGCCGAGATGCCCTTCAACAGATGACTGGATTAAGAAGATTTGGTCCGGGGGCACCTGGGTGGCACAGCGGTTAAGCGTCTGCCTTCGGCTCAGGGCGTGATCCCGGTGTTATGGGATTGGGCCCCACATCGGGCTCCTCTGCTATGAGCCTGCTTCTTCCTCTCCCACTCCCCCTGCTTGTGTTCCCTCTCTCGCTGGCTGTCTCTATCTCTGTCAAATAAATAAATAAAAATCTTTAAAAAAAAAAGAAGATTTGGTCCATATATACAATGGAATATTACTCAGCCATCAAAAAGAATGATTTCTCAACATTTGCTGCAACATGGACGGCACTGGAGGAGATAATGCTAAGTGAAATAAGTCAAGCAGAGAAAGACAATTATCATATGGTTTCTCTCATCTATGGAACATAAGAACTAGGAAGATAGGTAGGGGAAGAAAGGGATAAAGAAAGGGGGGGTAATTAGAAGGGGGAATGAAGCATGAGAGACTATGGACTCTGAGAAACAAACTGAGGGCCTCAGAGGGGAGGGGGTGGGGGAATGGGATAGACCGGTGATGGGTAGTAAGGAGGGCACGTATTGCATGGTTCACTGGGTGTTATATGCAACTAATGAATCATCGAACTTTACATCAGAAACCAGGGATGTACTGTATGGTGACTAACATAATATAATAAAAAAACATTAAAATAAATTTCTGGGGGTGGGGAGAGACTTTTAGCTTTTTAAAAAAGTTATTAATAATTACCAATTTCATTGTGTTGTCATCAGAGTGTTATTTTTTTTTATGTGACTTACTGTTATTTTCCTTCTGACCTAATATTTGATCATGTTTGTCAGCTTCCTACATGTGCTTGAGAGGAAAGCGTGTTCTCTCTTATCAGATCAAAGTTCAGCATAGATCCAGGAGATCTGTCTTATTAAATATGTTCTTTAGGTCTTCTATATCTTTGTTTATTGTCTACTCGATCCATCTTGTGCTGAGGGTGCTGCATTGAAGTTTCCTGTTTTGAGTATGTTTCTACCTATTTCTCTTTTTGGGAGTTCTGCTTCATAAAGATAGTTTCTATTTCCTTTGGTGCTCAACATTCATAACTGTTTGAACTTTACTGTGAATTTTAACACTTAATATTTGAAATGGTCCTTTATTGCCTTTAATGACTTTTGACTTGAATTCTATTTATTTGCGACATCACAATCTGAAAGCTTGCTGTCTTATTATTTCCATTTTCCTGGTTTACTTCTGCCCATCACTTCATTTTAAACCTTCCTGAGTCACTTTATTTTAGTTGCGTCTCTTGAATGCAGCATACAGTTAAGTCTTGCTTTGGGAACATCACTGAGATATTTTGTTCTTATAATACGTGAATAAAGCCCATTCAATTTAATTGTATGACATTGCGTCTTTTTCAAATTACTTTATAAACACTGTATGTACTATATTATGTTTTTGTGGTTTCTTCTCTATGTGATGTGTTTTCTTTTTTTAAAAAACTGCTTTTGATATTTAGAAAGGTTTCATTTTTTCTAGTAGTTACATTTTCTGCTTTTTTTTTTTTGGTAGTTATTTTGTACTTTTTTGAGGGAAGGTTATCTTTTTTAGTCCCTTTAAAAATGTTTCCAACCCATGTTTCCTTGTTTAATCTTTGTTATCTGGTTTGTGAATTTTTAATGCTATCCTATGACACCCACCAATTGCCTATTCACAAATCAGTGAACTCACTCTGCTTTCCTCTTCACCTCTTTCTTGTCCTCTGAGGACATGATTTATACCTCATCAGAACATAGAACATTTTAAATATCGTTCTTCCATCTTGTTCTCATGTTTGTGGAGTCTTAAATCTATGAGTATGTATATGAAATGCTCACCATCCATTCTTTTTTCTGTTGTTTAGTTAATCATCTCTTGGTTGGGTGAAGTTAATCTTCCAGGAGCTCCTCAGGCAGGGCATATGTGTACAATGTACGATGTACCTGAGTTCTGCCACATTTAAAACTGGTTTCTAGGGGTACCTGGGTGGCTCAGTTGTTAAGTGTCTGCCTTCAGCTCAGGTCCTGGGATCAAGCCCTATGTCGTCGGGCTCCCTGCTCAGCGGGGAGTCTGCTTCTCCCTCTCCCTCTGCCCACCCGCCCTGCTTATGGTCTCTCTCTGTCTCTCAAATAAATAAATAAAATCTTTTTAAAAACCCACCTATTTTTTATGTCCTTGATAGACAAAGAACATCTTGACTGAATATAAAACCTTCATTTCACACTTTCTTTCCATGAAAGCAGTCCATGTGGGTGCATGCCTGAGTGGCTGTCAGTGAGACAGTTTGCTGGTGGTAAGGGGGCAACCACAACCATATGTCTTCTCTCTGTGTAGTCTCCAGGCTGGCAAGAAAGTCCCAGATGAATATTTAACTTCAGTGAGACTGGCCTAGGTGCTTGTTAAATATTAGTTCTCTTATGGGCCAAGAGCTTTAGATAACTTAATCACACAACGCTCTGGGTATGTATAAGTATTTGCATTTTCTGGTGAAGCTCAGAATATTATATGTCACCAACTCACACAGCTGAAAAGTGACCAACTTGGTACCTAAGGCCTAGGTCAGAAGGTACCCAAGCCTGCACACATTCGAGGGGCTAGCTAGTGGAGTGGCCGAGATCACAGACTGTGGTGTCAGGCTGCCTGGGTTCAGATCCTGGGATGAGGATGAGGACGACTACAGCTTCTGCCCCACGGAGATGCTGTGAGAGGGGGCACGTGCTTGTAAAGCATTTAGAACATTCGCCTCCATGAAGTAGTTAACCTTCCTTTCTCATATTAATTTCCATCAAAATTCATCCGTCTGTCCACAAATCCAGCCACCTATTCATCAACCTACTTACATAATGATTATTATATTTTATGCAATACCCAAATACACTGTGCTCTTTATAGCTCTGGTTTTTTTTCTCTATGTTCTTCCCACTGCTCGAAGACTACCTGTGCTGTACTAACTCCTACTTTTCTTTCAAAACTCAGTTCTGAGTGCAATTCATGTGAAATTTTCCTCAGGCCCCTCCGGCTGGGTTAGGTGGCCCTTTCCTACTCAGCCCCTCAACACAATGCTTGAAGCCTTCCAGAAAATCTAGGCGCAGATTAGTTTGCAGCTTTGTCTCTCCCCGTGGTCCATCACAAATTCATAGGCAGGACTGCATAGTAGTCAAGCGAGAGGGCTCTGATATCTGACTTCGGGGTCTGATATCCTGTTTGGGTGACCTGGGCCAAATTTCCTAACTCTAAGCCTATTTTTTTGTCTGCAGTATGGACATTTTAATATATCACCAACCTCCTGGGGCGCCTGCGTGGCGCAGTCCTTAAGCGTCTGCCTTTGGCTCAGGGCGTGATCCCGGCGTTCTGGGATCGAGCCCCACTACAGGCTTCTCTGCTAGGAGCCTGCTTCTTCCTCTCCCACTCCCCCTGCTTGTGTTCCCTCTCTCACTGGCTGTCTCTCTCTGTTAAATAAATAAAATCTTTAAAAAATATATATCACCAACCTCCTGATAAAATCAAGTGTCGTGATAAAACGAGGTAATCTACTTCATAAAGTATCCCACTTAACGAAGCACTCTCCAACTCTTAGCTATTGTCGTTAGTAAGAGTAATAGTGTGTCTCATGCTGAACTTTGCTTACTTTTTCAAAACTCCGATTGACGTTGGAAACTCAACACCTGAGGAGCAAGAACTTTGACTGGGTTAAAAGTTCAACGGAGAGATAAGCACACAGAGAGAAGGAAGTCAAGATGTGTATGGTGATGAAGTGAAGGCAGTGGATTCAAACCTGTGAAAACATACCAAGAATGAGTAGGGCTTAGAAAGAAAGTGATTTGTGAAGCTGCTTCTAGTGGTGGAGAGAAGGCCAGAGGCAGCATGTGCATCAACACAGGAATAGTATAAATTAGAGCTTGACGTAATGAGCTCTTACAAGTTATCGTTAGAAGAGGCTTTGGATTAGATTATAATGAGATTTATTTGTAGGGACTAAAAAAAGCCATCAAAAATTATTTTCTTGGGGCGCCTGGGTGGCTCAGTTGTTGAGCGTCTGCCTTCGGCTCGGGGCGTGATCCTGGAGTCCTGGGATCGAGCCCCACATCAGGCTCCTCCGCTGGGAGCCTGCTTCTTCCTCTCTCACTCCCCCTGCTTGTGTTCCCTCTCTCACTGGCTGTCTCTCTCTCTGTCAAATAAATAAATTAAAAATCTTTAAAAAAATTATTTTCTTTTATTTCATAAACCAGATTAGAGATATTGCATATTGCATGTATTTTATGTTTCAGCTAAAAAGAAAAACTCAGGTAATTCACATATTCTGATGAATTTTCTTTCTCCTTAACACCAAGCCTTGGCAAAATAAGATGGTTGGACGGGATGATCTCTGAGGCCAGCTGCAACCTTTAAGATTACCTCTATCTCTGACATTCTATGACATTTAAAAAAAATTTTGTGTTCCTAAGATTTCCAAGGTTAGCAACACCCTTCTTTTAAAGAGTTTTCCTCAATGGGATGTCACTTAGAGTTTAATGGGACTAATTTGGCCGACATAGTCAATTTTAAAAGAAATTTCTGTTCTTGTGCCAACCAGTTTGGCTTTTGACAGGCAAAAAAGCTCCGATCCTGCCAATTTCCCCCAGGAGCATGGCCCTTTAAGCCGTGCCTCCGGCTGAAAATCACCTGCAGACACGGGTTGCTTAGCTGACAAGATCGACAGTTGAATGAGGCGTTCCTGGGCTCTCAAAGAAAGAGCAAATCCACCTGGTTTTCCAGGCTATCCAGCAGTCTCTGAGAGCTTCTTTCCAATCTGTGCTAAGAGGACAATCAGATTTAGAGGGAACAGTGTTCCACTACCCCCGGTCTCAGGCACACTTGAAGATGAATTTCATACCCAGGCAGTTCATTCCAAGAGGCCAAGCAAAGGCCCTACCATGGAGGCAGCACCGGCAGGCCTACGGTTTCTCTCTTCCCTTCTGGCCCTTCCCTTTCTGTACGTTCAGGCTCATGCAGGAATAGCTTGCTGTTCGTGACACAGGCATTTTCAACAGCAACTCCTCCTTTATCTTCCTCCAGTGGAGGCAGGGTCATTTCTCCTTAAACTCCAGCTGCTTTTCATGCATTTCACACTTCTTCCTATGGAAAGGGGTGGTCTTAGCGACCGAGGGCAGGGCAGCCATAATTAACTGGGGCCAACCCAGCAGAAGCTGAATGACTGGGATTCCGAATGGGTCTTCCCCTGACAAATTAGCTAAAGTCTCACCAGTTGGCTAGGATAGATTCCATTTTCATCTATCCTCTAAAGCTGGGGGTGAAGGAGCGCACATCAGATTAGACCAGGGATTGACCCCTGAAACACATTTCTGCGACCACCGTGTTTTTGCACATTGAACTTAATTGATTTGAGAGGACTTGCCCTAGAGCAGAGGCACAGGGAGGCCATCAAGCTGCTGGTGGCCTCCGTGTCGGCCCCTGGAAGATGTTACTTGCCCTGGTTAAGACATATACTTAGACTTGGACTTGATTCAGTCTAGGCGGCACTTCGTACTGTACATATGTTACCTGGGCAAGCTACTTAATTTCTATGTTCATCTTCCCTTCTAAAGCTAGAATAATAGTCAAATCTTCTTCATAGCGTTGTAGTAAGGATGAGAGGAAGAATCTAAATGCTCAAAACTCACCAGTTATTATTAAGGTTTGGACATTATCTTCTTTACTTTTATATTTTTTATCCTCGAACCCAGGCTTCTTGGCCCCAAGTCAAATCAGATGGAAGGCAAGGGGAAGGGACGGGCAAGGCTAGCTTTCAGAAGCTGCAATCAAAAGATTATCAGGACAGGGGAAATCCTTTTATGAGATGAGAGTGAAACCAAAGATAATTATTAGGCTTAAAACTTCAGAGACAAAGAAGATGGCGGTATTAAGGAATGGGAAGTTAGGACAGGAAAATTCTTTGAGACAGAAGATGAGGAGTTTAATTGCTGATATACTGATGTTGAGACAGTGATGGGGCATCCAGAGCAACTCTCCAGCAGGCAAACGCAAAAACTGGGAAAATAATTTTTTTGTTTATTAGTAGAAATTACCTTAAAAATCTGAGTCTGACTTTGATGATTTTATGTTGATATTTTGCTCTAGATTTTTAATAGTACACCGTGGCCTTTCCCTGTTCAGCATTTGAAGGCATTTTTAACTTAGTTTTTCAATTATGCTTTTCTTTTTGGAGGAGTTTTACATTATAATTTAGGGGACAGGATTTAATCGCTTTTCCCTAAGAATTTTACCCTTTTCTGAACATGTTTTGATCTTTATTTTAACAAAATGTTAGCAGACTTAATGAACGAAGTACACTTCCAGGAATTCAGGAATTCTAACTACACAGGAGGGAGTTCATGGATTAGCAATACAAAATCTCTCAAAATGGAAGTCCATTAGGAAAATGTCTCCCTTTTACGAGATGTTCTGAGAATAATCCTATTAGGCTAGAAGCCTGCTAAGCTTATCAACTCCAGACACATTTCTCTACAAAGGGGAGAAAATCCAAATAGAATTAATGTGACAAGTAAATGTTGATAGAAAATATATATTTAACCTCAGAAAATAATCATCACATTATATCCAAATGTCAGTTTCATGCCAGGAAAAATGTGATGACCTTTTAAGATCTAAGCTTTGATAGCATGAAAAATGTTAAAACGAAACATTTTTCATTTTAGAGGAAAAATGAAAAATTCAGTCTAGCTTCAAATAGTTGGATCAGGGTGATCCTTAAATAGTCATACGTGTTTTTTTAAATTAGGGGGAGAATGCCTTTCTGTACTTACTGAATATTTACCAATTCTGATGCTCTTCATTATTTCCTGAAAATTTGTGTTTCCATCTGGTTTCATTTCCCTTCAGCCTAAAGAACCTCCCCTAGCATTTTTGGTAGTGTGAGTCTGGAGGTTGTGAAATCTTAATATTCTCTTATCTGAAAATGTCTTTATTTGACCTTGATTTTGAAAGATATTTTTGCTGGAGATAAAATTTTACATTGACTAAAAAAAATCTTTCAGTACTTTAAAGATAATTACTTCTGATGAGAAGGCAACGGTCATTTGAATGTCGCTCCTTTATGTGCAATGTGGTGTTTTTCTTGGTGGTGAAGATATTTTTCTTTATCTTTGGTTTTCACCAAATTGACCATGATGTGTGTAGGTATAGGTCTCTTTGTATTAATACTGCTTGGTGCTCACTGTATATTTATGGCTTTTATTAAATTTGTAAGAATTATAGCCATTATTTCCTAAGACATTTTTTCCTACCCCCGTAGTTTCTCTTCTCTTCTTCTGGGACTCACATTGCGCACAGCGTAGACATTTTATTATTCCACTGGTCCTAAGGTTCTGTTCCTTTCTTAATTTTCAATCTTCTACTCTTTTTTAGATTGGATGATTTCTATTGATCTGTTTTCAAGTTAGCTGACTTCTCCTCTGGCATCTCTGCTGAGCTCATCATCCAGCAACATTTTTATTTCAGAGATAGCATTTTCTAGCATTGGATTCCTTTTTAGAGTTTCTATTTTTTGGTTGAGGTATCTGAGTTTTCCCACAATATGAGAATATTCTCCTTTATATCCTCGGGCATAATTATAACAGCTGGTTTAAGTCCTAGTCTGCTAATTGCCCAACACCTGTGTCATCTCAGGATTGGTCCACACTGCTCGTCTTCTCTTTTGAGAATGGTCTGTGTTTTCTTATTTATTTGTACGTTGAGCAATTTTGTATTTTATCCTCAATATTGTGGAAAATGTTATAGAAATTCTTGGTTCTATTATGTTCCTTTGAAGAATATTGATTTTTTAAAAAAATCAGGCTGATAACTTGGCTAGGCTGAGACTGAAAATTTTTGTTTGCTCTGTCGTGGTTGGTAGCTCAAATAGCGATTCACTTCATTTGTGCTTGTGACAGCCTTCCATCAGAAAGTTATAAAAACTGGAATTTTACCCAGTGTCTGTTTTAATAAATATTGTCTCCACTCCATTTTCGGCCTGCTTTTGTTCACCCTCCAGTACCTTTATTTGGGTGTTTGTATCTCTTGTCCAGAGTTTATAGTTGTTATTTACTGGAGGGTCAGCCTGACAGGAGCCGCTGGACCTTAGCAGAAGTTGAAGTACGCCACCTCTTTCCCCACTCTCCTGCAAATGGAATGGCTCTTTCCACTAATTCATTGTCTTGAACACTCTCAATTTTTTTTTTCCATTGCCTTCCTGAAAATAGAGCGTGGTCTTGCATAAGAGAAGGATAGAATGTTTGAGCAGATGACAAGAAAGTAGCCACCCTGTTAGTCACTGTTCTCTCCACATCATTAAACGGCAAGGAATTTGCCTTTATCTCTGGGTAGGTAACACCCCAGGAGGGAATGCACTGAGTATATTAGGTAGATAGAAGTAAAACGTAGTGCAAGTCTCAATTGCAGAGGTTTGAAATCTGCTGCTTTTCTTTATGCTGGGAAGGCTAATACTATCTCTTTGACTAGAAAGCCACCGGTGATAAGTATAAGAACATGAATTTATAAAAAATTAAATACAATACACTAGTCACTATTATCTTGTATAGCATTTCCCAAGTTTTGTTGAGATGAACACATACCCCGGGATATTTCCTTTGCAAAGGGCTATGTGGTGGAATAAGTTTGAAAAAAAAACTACTTGGGGAATAGGAATGTGGGTTTATTAGCACCCACAAATTATAGATTTACCAAGATTGAGAGTACAATAAAAGTCCTCTCAGCACTGGTTAGCTAAGCTGAACATGATTAGTTCATTCTTGGATGATTCAGAAAGTACATCAAGATCTTTCTTCGTCTTGTTTTCCCTTTCTACATTCTCTGCCTAGGTAATTTCATCCATTTCCATGGCTTTAAATGCCATTGATGAGCTGATGACTCCCACATTTATCTTTCTGGTCAAAACCCCTTCTCTGAGTACATTCAAAGAGCCCTAACTGACAGTTCCTTTTTGATGTTTCATAACATTTCAAAATTAACATTTCAATCCAGAAATTTTAATTGTACCCCTCATCTCCAAATAGTCTTCTACCAGTCTCCCATTTCATCAAATGGCATCACCATTTACTTACGTTGGTAAGTCTAGAGTCATCATTGATTCTTCCATTACATCTGACCCATTAGTGAGTTCTGGTGGCTATTGATTTTCCTCCAAAATATATCTTGACCCCATCTACCAGTCCAAGACATGACTATCAGTTGTAAATAGGGAGGGAAGAATGTTTATCATGTTATTCTCTGAGAAATTAAAGCCCTATGAATGATTCTCATGCCTAAGATTTACTATTTTATATTTTTCATTGCCTCATTATTAGCTGCATTAATGAAGAGTGGGAAATCTAAAATCCCCTATGATAATTTCGTTCAGAAAACTATGACTATATGCCATATCCAGCCTGTCGTGTGTTTTTGAAAATGAAGTTTGATGGAAACACAGATGAACCCATTTTTTAAAATATGGCCTATGGCTGTTTTCGTGTTTCCACAGCAGAGTTCACCAGCTGTGACAGAGACTGTATGACCCACTAAACTTAGAATATTTACTATCTGATCTCTCATAGAAAAGATAAATTTGCTAAGCCTGATTTAGATAAATGCTGTAATACTCCCAAAATAGTGCATCCTTAGTATAAAAAATTAATGAATCTGGGCGCCTGTGTGGCTCAGTCGATTAAGCATCTGACTGACCCTTGGTTTTGGCTCAGGTTGTGATCTTGGGGTCCTGGGATCGAGCCCCATGTCAGACTGCACCCTCAGTGCAGAGTCTGCTTGAGATTCTCTCTCTCCCTCTCCCTCCGCCCCTACTGCTCATGCTCTTGCACTTTCTCTCTCTCTCTCAAATACATAAATAAATCTTTAAAATAATTAGTGAATCTTTGAGTCATTGTCATTTTCTTTTCTATATCAGATGAGGTTACATTTCTCAGCGGATGTCAGGGCATGAGGATCATCAATAGAAAATGAAAATCTTGAGTATCTATTTGATTACCTGTCAAAAGTAGCTTGTATATCCTGCCAACACCTTTAGGTGATGATGGTTGACCAAGGGTTTTAAATAAATGTGAATATGCTCAATGTTTGATGTTGCATATTGAAGCCAACTTTTCTCTCCTTTTCCAATTATACTTAGGACCTTTTATGGCAATAATTGATGGTAGAAAGTGTGTGGGACGTGGATCAAAAGATCTACATACCAAGTTCAGATATATCCCTTATTAGCTAATGACCAGGATCACACTTAAATCTCTGATTCTCAGCTTTTATATCAATTAGCTTGAGACTAAAAATACCCAATTACTGGTTATATGAAGAGATTCTGGGTAAGAAGATACATTTTTAGATTCTTACACAGTTTTTGGCTGCTCGTTTTATTTCTTCTAGCCTCTCCCAATTCCTTAGCCATGAAGATCACCCCAATATTCCTCTTCAGTGGATTTATTCTCAGATATTTTGGTTTCAGTGGTGTACTGAATATTCTCTGCTGGATTCCCAAACTCCCACAGACTTACTCTCACCTGTGAGTGAATGTTGAAGTCATGTTCTGTGGGAAGATGATGGTAGAAGACTCCTATGTGGCCATCTTGCTGATGTCACTCTGTGATATTGCCCCTTTAATTCCTAGCAGAGATTCTCAATTTCCATATAGCTTCATCAATTAGTGTCTTTCCTCATTTGTGACCAGCACCTTCCTTCAGGGCACTGCCCGGGGAAAACAAAAACTGATGGAGAGATAAAGGCTTTCCCAGACAAATAAGAGCTAAGGGAGTCCATCATCACTAGACCTAACTTATAAGAAATGCTAAAGGGAGTTCTTCAAGCTAAAATGAAAGGATGTTAATTAATAATAAGAAAACATGGAAGTATCAAACTCACTGGTGAAAGTAAATATATAGTCAAATTCAGAGTTCTCTAATACTGTAATGGGGTAAGACCTGAACCTATAAGACTCCTAGAAGAAAACTTAGGGAAAAAGTTCCTTGACATAGGTCTTTGCAACGATTTTTTTTTTTTTTTGGTATATGACCCTCAATATACAGGCAAAAAAATAAAAAATAAGCAAATGCAAGTCCATCAAACTAAAAGCCTGTAGCGAAAAGGAAACAATCAACAAAATTTAAAGGCAACTTACAGAATAGGAGAAAATATCTGTAAACCATACATCTGTTAAAGGGTTAACATCTAAAATATGTAAGAAACTCAAACAACTCAATGGTAAAAATCCAAATAATCTCATTAAAAATGGTCAAATAAACTGAATAGACATTTATCTACAGAAGACATACAAATAGCCAACAGGTACAAAATAAGGCGCTCAGCATCACCCATCCTCAGGGAATGCACACCAGACCACAATGAGATATCGCCTCGCACCTATCAGAGGGCTGTTATCAAACACACTAGATAACAAGTGCTGGCGAGGATGTGGAGAAATGGGAATCCTTGTGCACTGTTGGTGGGAATGCAAACTGGTGCAGCTGTAATGGAAAACAGAATGGAGGTTCCTCAAAAGATTAAAAATAGAACAACCATATGATTCAGCAATCCACCTCTGGGTATATTTTTGAAGGAAATAAAAATCAGTGTTTCCAAGAGATATCTGCACTTCTATGTTCATTTCAGCACTATTCACATAGCCAAGGTATGGAAAGAGCCAAAGTGTCTCCCAACAGATAAATGAATAAAGAAAATAGGTAGATAGATGATAGATAGATGATAGATAGATAGATAGATAGATAGATAGAAAGAATATTATTTAGCCTGAAAAAGGAAGCAAATCCTACCATTTGTGGCAATATGAATGAACCTGGAGGACCTTATAAGTGAAATGATCCAGATAAAGACAGTCATGATATGATTTCACTCATACATGGGATCTTAAAAATAAAAGGTTAAGCTCATTAAACAGTAGAAGTGTTTTTCAGGAATGGGGGAGGGGAAATGGGGAGATACTAGTCAAAGGGTACTGACTTTAAATTATAAAATGAATTAGTTCTGGAGGTGTAATGTCCAACATGGTGACTATGGTTAATAATACTGTATCGTATATTAGATTTGCCAGGAGAGTAAATATTAAGCATTCTCATCACACACACACACACACACACACGTGAAAGGTAACTGAGGTGATGGACGTGTTAATTGTCCTGACCGTGGTAATCATTACCCAATGTATACATATATCGATTCCTCAAGTTGTACACTTCGAATATGTACAATTTTATTTTCAACTATATCTCAATGTAGCAAAAAGATAAACTCTCATTGTCTTCATGGTCTTACTTTGCTTTAAAAAGAGATATTTGTTCATCATGAATATGAATCCAAGTGTTTGGAGGGTTATGAGAGAACCAAATGCAATAGAAATTAAAGACTATTTTCCCCGATAGCATGAAAAATTTGATGTTTTGCATTTCATTGGACAAATTATCAAGCATTTTCTAGACCCTGAGGTTGTATATTTTATGATGTGGCTGCCGCATAGTTGCCATGATTGGGTTTTACAAATAGTTAATTTAACTTCTTTTTCATACGTATGAATTTATACGCCCCACAGGGAGAGAGCATAGATTATACAATTGTGTTTATGAGTTTCCTGTTATTTTAATAAGTTCCATGATCAATGCAGATGTTTACTTGCAAAAAATGGAGGAAAATCTAAACCTTTTGGCTTTTGAGAATGAACTTCATTATAAGGTTTGATCCAAAGTGAGGAGATCAAGAAATATGTTTTATGTTGGAGAATGAATATACTAACAAGAAAAATAGTATTCAGGAAGTTTACTTCTCAACTTTCAAACAAACTGTGTGTCAGATGGGCTGAGCATGATGGTGAAGCTCAAACAGCTAAATACACCATCTTATGACTCATTTCCTCTAGTTAGGCACTGAGTCATAATTCATCTTTGCTCATCGTATCTACGCAAAAGGTCTTAAGATGAACTCCAAAGTACCTTATGTTCTTCTTAACAAGGTGGGGAGGGAGCTAAGTACATTCCCATTTTTTTTTCAAATATGTATTAAGGGACTTTGATGGGCAACCACATGAGATACCATTAAACATTGACTAGATGGTTCATGCTCTTTCTCATTTTCCTTTCTTGTAAACTTTTTCCTCCTTTACACTTTCTCTAGGCTTTACATCACCCCTTCTGCCTCTAACACAATCCAAATAAACTAACTTTGTTGGCTGGAATGGATTTGAAATTTCTTCATGCCTGAGATCAAGTTCGAAAATGGAGTCAAAAATCCCCTCCCTTTCTTATTTATTTATTTAAATTCAGCTAATTAACTTATAGTGTATTATTAGTTTCAGAGGTAGAGTTCAGTGATTCGTCAGTTACATATAATACCCAGAGCTCATTACATCACGTGCCCTCCTTAATGTCCATCATCCAGTTACCCCATTCCCCCCAACCCCTCCTCTCCAGCAACCCTCAGTTTGTTTCCTATGATTAAGAGTCTCTTATGGTTTGTCTCCCTCTCTGATTTCATCTTGTTTTATTTTTCCTTCCCTTCCCCTCTATGATCTTCTGTTTTGCTTCTTAAATTCCACATATGAGTGAAATCATATGATAATTGTCTTTCTCTGGTTGACTTATTTCACTTAGCATAATACCCTCTAGTTCCATCCATGTCATTGCAAATGGCAAGATTTCATTTTTTTGATGGCTGAGTAATATTCCATCATATATCTATCTATCTATCGAATATATATATACACACACACACACACACACACACACACACACCACATCTTTATCCACTCACCTGTTGATGGACATCTGGGCTTCTTCCATAGTTTGGCTATTATGGACATTGCGGCTATAAACATTGGGGTGCAGGTGCCCCTTCGAAAAATCCCCTTCTTTTCAATGGTTACTTTAATTTAGCTACCTGACAATTATCCCACCCACTCCTTAGACTTATTTTCTGAACCAAAACAATAATTTCCTCCTCTGTTGCAACCTCATGTACCTCCGCTAGAGATGGGATGACGGAACCATTCCCAAGAGCGTTTGGTGACCAGATTCAAACACCAAGGCAGAAGTCAGAGAGGGGAGACTACTTGAATTTGTTCTTGTACTGTAATCAGGATAATAAAGACATTAGCTGGACATATGTTCACAGACTTTATTACTCTGACCAACCTCCATTTCCTCTATTGGAGAGAAGGAAACCCTAGAGAAATTTTGAATAGCCAGGAAGGAGTAGAAAAAAATGTGTGCTGGTTTTTATGGAACTGGGGGACCTCAAAAGATGCTAAGAACAGATCTGGACATATTTTGTAACAGTATTTGTGCTTGTTTGTAATGAACCAAAAAACCTGTCTTCTTAATTAGGATGAAGGTAATTTGGAGGTAAGAAATAATCTCTGGGAAAGAAATGACTTTGGGTCCATATACCTTAGATCTTGGCTAATTCTAAGAGTTTATATAAAGTCATTTTGAAGAATATATCTTATAGTTTCTCCTTCCTTAGGATAGTCAGAACATTATTTAGTTATCATATAAAATCTATGAATGACAATCAGAAGCATTTCCAGGGGAAGATCAGGATAAGCGGTCTTTCTCCTCGAGCACATTCTACAAATGTGGTTTTTTGTTCCAGCAACATTTTTATAAAAGGTATATGCTTAAAGTTAGCAGCACTGTATTATACATTTAAAAAATCTGTTAGAAGGGTAGATTTCATGTTAAGTGCTCTTACTGCATACACACACACACACACACACACACACACACACACTAACAACAAAGGAAAAAAACCCAAGGGGCAGGTGGAAACTTTTGGAGACGATGAATATATTTATTACCTTGATTGTAGTGATGGTGTCACAAGTATATGTGTATGTCCAAACTCATCAAACTGGATACATTCAACATGTGCAGTTTCTTGTATATTAATTAGTCTTCCAAAAAGCTGTTAAAAGAAAGAGTAACATATTAACTCAACAGGGACAGTGATGCTGAAAGCACGGTAGAAAAAGCAAGACTGTGTAATACAAGGTAGTTATGGGAATGAGGGGGGCTTACATATGTTGTTCCATGAGCTAAGGACACAGATCCCTTGCCCCTCACCCCTACCTGATCCCAAGTATTGCTCACCTTGAAGTTAAACTCTAAGTGTGCCTTAATGATGAGTAGGTACATAAAGTACTACTGCCTGCATCAGAACAGTGAGAATCTGTACTCCAGGCACAGGGGGCAAAATAATCCTTGGCCTCCCTCTCAGAATTGACCCTGGGAGCTGCTGTGTCAAAGGGAATTACCCTCCTGACCTGCTGGCCTAGGTGAGTGTTGTGAGTTATCTTGGCAGACAACTTCTATCATTTTTTTTGTAGATTAGATAGATAGATAGATTTTTTTTTGACTCTGTGAAATGCATTACTTTTTTTTCTTTATGAGTGAAACTGATCTCGCAGCTTCTCTGGAGTTATCTCAATATTGATGAAAAAGTAGTTTGTTTATTTCAAAACCCCAGGGGCCAGATCACAGTGTTCCCTAGACTGAGTCATAAAAAAATGCTAAACGCATTACCTGTTCCTTGATGAAAAGCATGGGTGTGAGATCTCCTTGAAGTTCATATGATTCACAGGAAATAAATGAAAAGGACAGCCTTATGAAACAGTATCAGTTCAATTTATCTTTCCCCCTGATAATTACAAGGCCTCGATTTCATTTGGGTTCAGCGTGTTTAATGAAGGAAGATCAGTTTCTATGGAGAATCATTTCACTTGAATAGATGAACTAATAGCTAGTGCTAAAGACAAATATCTTTTAGCTGTGGAAATTACACTTTTCCTTTAGTCATTTCTAAAATCACGCTACACTCCCAAAAGTATTCAGTGTCTCAAAGTGCTGTTGAGATTGGAAGCCATGATGGATGTTCATCCTTATTTGAGAGACTGAGAGCCTAAGAAAAAGAAATGCTGGAGAATTTCATCAAGTAGTGACAGACTGGGGATGGACCACGATATAATGACTGTGAATTCCACGGACTCCCATCCGAGCCTTTGACAAGATGCATTTCATTTGACATGTTGCTATTACCTCATGTTGATATTCACCGACCGTTTCCTCTTGCATTTGGATATGCCAAGGCTATTTCCAAAAGGAAAAGGATTTTTCACCACTATAATTAAAATTTCATAAGGTATTTAGTGTGTTCTCTCTCTTTTTTGAACAGATAAGCCTAGAATGCTAAGTAAAAAATGTGGCTGAACACAGCCTCAACTCCTATGCATAATTGTGGTGGCTGGATTTCTGTCAGTTCTGAAAATGTCTGAATGTGTTAAAAAGGTTCAATCTCCAGTACTTGGAGAAATATTTGTTCATTGTAGACCTTCTAATAGGCGACCCTATTAGAAGCAGAGGGTAAACAATTTGGGCAAAATAACATGACTTGGTCTAGAAACACTAGATGAATAGGCTACTCTTGCCTTGTGCTCAATCATTTATGTTAGAAAGATTCTGGAGGAATATAAGAAGGAACCCACATTTTTGTGAAGTTGCAAGTGCTTTCCAATTAGGTAAAATGAAATCTCAGTGACCAGAGGGCTGGGTAACTGCCTTAATCATTGTTTGAATCACTTGAAATGTAATACAGAGACGAGGAAGAGACAAGACTTCCTCGTTTCATTGAGAGTTGCTGTTTGCAATAAGGGCTGTTCTTCAAGCTTGCCCTCTATGATCTGGGGTTATCAGCCTTGGATCTTGTCAGATACCCATAAGCTGAGATGTCTGAGTCCCACCCAGATCTATGGAATCTGAATTTCGGGTGGTAAGAGTCTGGTTTCTGTAATTTGGAAAACTCCAATGATGATTCAGAAGGGCCACCTGGGTTGAAAATGGGTCCCTGGAGTTTTATGGATGGATGTGGGCAAACGCTTACTACCCTCTTCCCTTTGTCTTCAGTCCTAGAACAAATAAGTCTATCTGTTTTTACGTTTGAGTTTCCTTGTGGGAGGGGTTAAAGATCACGAGTGTGAAGGGATCCATGCTTTCCCATCCCTTGGCTCCTGCTTAGCTTCTTCCTGCTCCTCTCACTCTGAAGAGAGAACAGAAACAACTCATGAGCATGTGTCCTCCTTGGAGAGAGAGGAGAAGCATGTTGGGAAGAGAGAGAGAAGGACATCATGGGAGGAGAGAAGGACTCAAGGCACCTAGATTGGGTGGGGGGGACAGGGCAGTCAGTGGCACAGTTTTTCTTTTGGGTGGAGGACAGTAGAATGAAAGACTTCCAGGATTAGACAGGGTGGAAGTGGAGGTGGAGACTGGGGTACAAGACTTTATATATTGTTTTGTAGACTAACTCTTGGATGATATTAAATGTTTGAGAAGGAAGACAGATGGAGAACTGTAACTAGGTCATATTTCTTTAAATGTGTTTTTTCCTGGAATGGATTAGGGAGGTGGGTGATTGATCGTTAGGAATGCTGAAAGCTTTGGTGGGCTTCTTAATAAGAGCACTGATCCAGGCTCTTTCTGTTGTCCTACTTTACCAGCCCCAGTGTTCTGGTCTTTTCTCTTTACTCTTGCTCTTCTGTGGTCACAAGACAGTATCACAATCAGTTTCAAAGCAGAAAGAATAGGGAAGGGCTGAAGCCAGGAGCCTGCAGCTTGCACAAGTCCCTTTTATAAAGAAGCCAGAGTTTCCTAGTCCCATGAGCGAACGTGCCCTGTGACTTATTCGCCAAACTGGGTCATAGTGCCTTGCTGCTGCTGGCTGTGTGGGAGGCTACAGAAGTGGGTATTTAGCTTTTCTGGCATCAACTGTGAAACACAAAAAGGGAGAAAAAGCTGCTGAGGAAGCCAAGCAACAGCGTGTGTCATGGCCTGTCACAGCTTCACAGGGCTTACCCTGGATGACAAAAAGTAACCAAAAAATGAGCCCCTGCAAAGAAATTGGGAAACTACTGGCTTGAGTATTGGTTCCCAAATTTCAGAATCAATTAAGACTTGTTGGAAGCAGCTGTCTATACCTCGGTCCCCATATTCCGATTGAGTAGGTTTTGGGGTAAGACCTGGACAGTTCCCTTTTTATTAATCTTTTCAGATGATGTAGGAAGTCTGTGGGTTACACATTCAGAATCAATGGTTTTGAGACATAGGCTACAGTTGGTTCCGTGGTCCTGAAAGTGGCTGGATGTTAGACTCTTTGGAAGCTTTTTAAAAATATCAAAGCAATGTTTGTGCATGAGCCCTTTTCCCAACTAATTAAATCAGGAAACCTAGGGTTGAGAAATTAGCATCATTCGAAGTCTCCCGAGGTGATTCTAATATGTGTTCAGGGACGAGAATCTCTGACTTAAAGGTTCAATGGACCAACGAGTTTCTTGCACAAATAGGGAAGCCAGGGATAGCCAGGTTGCAGAAAGATGTAGCAATCTCTCCAGGCTGGCTCTTGGAAATCTTTGAGAGGAATGGATGGAGTTGAGAGAATAAAACAGGCTGGCAACCACAGATAAGGTAAAGAGCAACAGAAATGCAAGAAATAGTAGCAAATGTGAGGCATCTCAAACAGCTCAGTCTTTTTTGTGTTTAAATACTGGTTTTATATACTGGTTTTAGATGCAGGCATTTAAATACTGCTTTTCAGCTTATTATATCATTTGGTGTGATTTGTCCCTGACCACAAATTTATTAAGATTTACATAGATCTTGTGATTCAGGGTGCATTTTGTTCAGGGAAAAGAAATACTGTTGGAAATGGCCGTCTCTGGAATCCTCTTCCATCTTCATCTGTAGATAAACTCCCTAGTTGTCCACAATGACACCTAGTGTAGACTAGTTAAAGCTGCAGGACCGGCTCCTTGGGATCTGAAGACTCCAGTCTTCAATAGCAGGTTTAGCAGATGAAATAGGACAATTTCAAATTCTTAACAGTAAATCTAGTAGCATTTGGCTAGTGGAACAAGAATAAAAAGAAATACATATATATGTGTGTATAACTACCTATGTGAAACACCAGCCTGGTATTCTAGAAAGGGCATTATTTGCAAGAAATGCTGTCTGTGTGATACACTGACACTTCCAAAATGTCAGCCAAAGTGTTGAGGAATGTGGTTAGTTCATGCATGTTCCCAGACCAGCTCCGTGGCCAGGGAATGAATACCCTTTCCGGTGTTGCCCATTGCAGCTTCCTGGTAGGAAAACACTGAAAAAATGAGTACACGAGAAGAAACCAAAGGAGGAAATTAAATTAAATTCTATTCTGCGAACACGGATAAGGCACCAGCTGGGTGAAGGAAACGTTCAAGAAGAGAATGTGAAGATGAACAAGAAATAAATCCTACCAGCAGGAGAAAGCATGCGTGATGAGTAACTAGGAAACAGAAGTATCAGGAGATGTACCATGGGGGCATTCAAAAGTCATTCAATGTAAATCAACTTTGTAAGTTGAGAGGAGAGAAATATACATTCCACCTTGGAATTTGGAGATGATTTTAAATGAAGTGGTAGGTTTTGTTTTTTTTTTAAGATTTTACTTATTTGAGAGAGAGAGTGAGAGAGAAAGAGCATGAGTGAGGGGAGAGGCTGAGGGAGAGAGAGAGGAGAATACTCCCCACCAAGCAGGGAGCCCAGCGTGGGGCTCGATCCCAGGACTCTGGGATCATGACCTGAGCTGAAGGCAGACACTTAACCGACTGAGCCACCCAGGTGCCCCTGAACTGGTAGTTTGGGATGTAAGAATTGAAGCATGATGTTATGGGCTGAATTGTGTTCCCCCCCAATTCATATGTTGAAGCCCTAAGCCTGAGTAGCTCAGAATGTGAACTTATTTGGAAATAGGATGGTTGCAGATGTAATTAGGTAAGATGAGGTCACAATGTAATAAGGTGAATCCCTAATCCAATAGACTTGGTATCCTTATAAAAAGGGGAAATTTGGAGATAGACACACACATGGAGAATGCCATGGGAGCATGAAGGCCGGGCTTGGGTGGGACGCATCTAACAAGGTGAGGAACATCTACGATGGCTAGCAAACCAGCAGAAACTAGGAAGAAGAATCTGTCCCAGTCTTCAGAAGGAGCTAACCCTGCCGACACCTGCTCTTGGACTTCCAACCTACAAAGTCATGAGACGATACATCTCTTTTGCTCAAGCCACCCCGTTTGTGGCACTTTGTCACGGCAGCCCTAACCAACTAATACACATGGGTATTGTTTTGATGGAAGGCACTTAGGAAAAGATACCTGGAAGAAGGAACGACAAGAACAATGACACAGAGGTAAAAACATGTTCTGCTAACAGAGGTGCGAGATAGTTGTGACACGGAGTCAGTGTGTGTGCTTGGGGAAAGGTGAAGAGTGGCCAGAAAGGCACATTGGGGAAAGATCATGAACCGTGTTAAGGGCTATGGATCTTTTTCTTTGGGTATGGAGGGGCTGCTGAAGATTTCTAAGGGGGAGGGTGAGATGTTTAGAGCTATCGAAATCATTTTTATCTACACGAAACACTTTTGGAGGAAAATATCTGGGGAAAATGCTCATGTAACCCAGTGCAAGGAGACTGAAAACCTCACTTTAGCCTGTAAATGACGAAGCTTCCTTCTGCCCAGCTGTGCCCAAATCCGTCAAATACGCACATGCCGCTGTCTCACACCTCACCTTTAGCAAAGGTTGCTGTGCTGCTCTGCAGGAGGGCTTTCCGAACAGCCCCGCAGTCCCTTGATTGTACCAGAAATTAACCACACAGACTTTCAGACTCCTGAATCGAGTTGGCAGATGTAGATGTGGATTGTGTAGATGACAGAAGAATTGGCCATCGGATGAGTTTAAAAGGACAGGAATTGTTCGATGGGCTGCAAGGAACACTGTGTTGCACACCTCCGTTCCCTCAGTTCTGCAATCCACAGATGCAGGGTCATAGTCCAGTGGAATCTATCTCACGTGTATGTTGTGAAGATGAGATGGGAAGACACATGCAATGTGCATAGAGAGTGCTCCAAAATGTCAGGGATTGTTATTTCTAGTAGGACTGGAGGAGCTGGGATTCAAATCCCTGCTTTTTGACTCCAGATTCTGTGTTCTTTCCACCCGTTTCCTCTGCTTTCTATGTGGTGTTGATCTGTAACAATAATAGGCTTTATGCTTCACTCCGACTGGTTTCTTATCATTACTTCTCTCTCCTGACACATGTTACAGCAGCGTCTTTCCATGCAAACTCCTCATCTGTGGCAGACATTGACAAGACTCCAGGGGTCCTCTGGGCCTCTGTGAGGAGGACTTGAGAGCTGCCAGTGTGGTAGACAAGCAGGGAGTGGGCGGCTGGTGTCTCACACAGTCGTAACATGGATGGATCTGAGCTGAACAGACTGCTCTTTAGAAAGGCTATAATCCCAAGGAAGTGGGAAACTCTTGCATGCATGCAGTCAGGAGACCACACGTTGCTGCAAACAGCATGTCCTTGAGTCGCTGAGAGAGGCTTTCTCTTACGGCGTTGCAAGATCTCATCCTGGCAAATGCTAGTAACGAACTATGGCTGGAAAATAAAAACAACTGGGCATCTGGTTAAACATGAAATTTAACATCTGGCAAGAAGCGGATTCCTGCCAGGGGCTCTTCATGTTTGCTTCTGCAAATGATATGTATAAGAAGTTCTGTGCTTGGCATCCTTGCAGATGGTCCATTGTTTGAAGAGTTTGATATGCATAATGACCAAAGTTCAGAGAGGAAACTGTACCTAATAATTCCTTTATTTAAAAGCAAAACATTCTGCCATCAACTGACCTATGTATCAATCAGGAGAGCTAGGTTATGCAGCAGTAACAAACATTCCCAAAATGTTAACTGCTATGACAATGTAGTTTTATTTCTCACTTGGAAAAAACTTAACAAATTTGTAGCTTTCTCCCCACAGTAGTACCTTTTTTTTTTTATTGAATATCTTTAACGTGGCAATCAGGAGACTAGTACTTTGCATATAATATCTTTTTTAATCTCATATAACTCTACAGGGTTGATGTTATTATTTCCTTTTTGCAGATATGAAATTGAGACACAAGTTCAGTGAGTAAGTGGTAGACTGGTTTGGGATCCAAATTTTTCTAATGCTAAACCTGTTATTTTTAACTACTGTTAAGCTACTCTCTTAAATATAACCCTCAGGTTTTAATTTTTTAAATGTAACTTCACTGGGGTGCCTGGGTGGCTCAGTCAGTAAAGCATCTGATTCTTGATTTCAGGTCAGGTCATGACCTCAGGGTTATGAGATTGAGCCCCAAATTGGTCTCCACAGTGGACAGGGAGCCTGGTTAAGAGTCTCTCTCTCTCTCCCTCTGCCCACCCCTTTCCCCAAAAATGTGACTTCACTAATGTCATCTTTCCAATATTCCAAGGGGTAAGGAAGATCCAAAGGTCATTATTCTGCTCTATCGATTGGCAAATCAAGGCATAAGAGATTATATGTTGATCTTGGCCAATACACTTGGTGGTAAAGTTAGATATAGAACCTTGAGCAGTGCGCTCACATTGGAATAACCACGTGTAGCTTGTAAAAATGCAGGTTTCAAGGATCCCCCAGTGGTCCTGGGGTGAGTCTCATTCTGGTAGTGAAAGAAGGGCACTTGGGGAATTCCTGAGTCTTCAACTCTCCCGGTACTATTGCTACAAGACCATGTTGTCAGTGAAAGTTGAAAAACTATCAAGGAGACATGGTTGAAACTCTGAAGGTCTGCTAATGCTTTGCCTAGAGAGACTGCCTGAACTTGAAGATTGAATCTGAGAGCACTGTGGACTTGCTGATTGAGCTCATCCGTAGTGTTAGCTACATGGAACTAAACTGCCACTGTTTACAGCATATTCAAATCTAGATTTCTGAGAAGGCAATTAGCCTAATTAGATCAGTAATGAATAATGTTAACCTTTGTAATATCATTAAGAGTCCATGATACCAGTTTACTTCTGTCCCTCAATTTTATATGTCATTAGGGATTGAGATGGAAGTGTTATGTTCATAACTCAAAACAACTGCTCAATTAGGAGGGTGATAAAAATGTTGATCAGGTGATCCCAAGGCAAAAACACCTGATGGCTTATTTTTTTAATTTTTTACTTTTTTGGGGTACAGGAGTGAGGGAAAAGGAGAGAGAATTCCAAGCAGGCTCCACGCCCAGCATGGAGCCCAACTCAGGGCTCAATCTCATGACCCTGAGATCATGACCTGAGTTGAAATCAAGAGTCAGACACTTAACTGACTGAGCCACCCAGGCAACCCCCTGATGGGTTGTTTAAATCTTTCCTATTCAAATATGGCTCTTCAGCATGTGGCAAAATTGCTTTAAGTAAAGATTACGTACTTTGATTTCTTGCTGAAATGTCATTGGATGGTGGCAAATTAGTGTACCAAAAGTTGATTCACTTGTCATTTTTTCCTTCCTAAGTTAGTGTTTCCAAATCAGTTTCCCATCAGTTTTTAAGAGCTGAGACACTTTAAAAATATGCAGATTCCCTGGTGCACTTTGTGAATCTGTAGTGTAATCTGCCATCTGGACAATTTAGCCCCCATGCACAGCCTTATCACCTACCTATAAGTTAATGACTCCCAAAGAGTTGACAGCATCACTCTTTGAGGTCTTGAAATATTTACCTGTAAGAATTAGGTAAGCTACATTCTGTCTCATCGTGTATGAACTCTCCATTGGAGCAAAGGTTACAGCTTTTTGTTTATTTTTTGATGTGCCCCAAACTCTAATTTTGCTTTTCCAGTAGCAGTGACCCATTATAAACTAACATGCACAGCCCAGTTGCCCCTTTGAATTTAGAAAAGATCATATATTTCTGTGCACAGCAGACCAAATAGATAAGGAAAATTTTGGGAAATGAGACTTTCATCCAAAGACACATCCCTTACCGGGTGACTATAATAAATGGAGTAGACATAATCTGCCCAGCAATTTAGCTTTGCCCTTTTCCCTAAGACTTGATAACAAAGTCTCTGCTTTCTGCCTTTTTGATACTTTCCCATATTAGGAAGATGAGACATACAGGATCCCTCACGGGGGAAATCAAAAGCAGCTCACACCCATTACTTCCCTAATTCTTTCAAGGCTATCAGAGGAGAATCTTCAATCACCAGTTTAATATTTTAGAAGCAGAGTAAGTCACTTCTTCAGACAGGGCTTAATTCACGATTTAATTTTCTTTAAAAGTCAACAACACCAAAATAATTAAATGACTGTTAGCGCCCCTGGTTTTTTTATATTGGCAACAATTTATTATTTTTATATGTATAATCTCTAGGTTATATATAAAATGATTTCTATAACACAAGGTATACAACACGAGATATACATCTATGTGTATAATATGACATTATTCTGTCTCTAGCATATTTCAGTTCAGTTTCATTTGGAAGTCAGTTATTTGGAACTTGGAAAAATGCCTGATTTCTGATATTATATTACTTATTATTATATTATAATATCTGTATATTTTACATTATAAGAAAACTATATACTACATCTTAAATTATATAATAATTTATATTTTCTTATATCATTATGTTATTGTTTTCTGACATTACATAAATTGGCTAACTCCATGGTTATCCCACATAGGTATGGGTTTTTGTTTATACTTGGCAATAACATTTTTCCCATTATCATTTATTTCTACTACCTAATAACACAGTAAACCACAAGCTAACTATGCCTCGATGTCCACAACTAACAGCTATTACTTAGTTGTCCTACAGTAACAAGGGAATGTGGTGATTGGTGACTATTTCTTCCTCTGGAGAGGAACTGGCAGATGTCTGGCTCTTTGGACGAAGGGAGTTCTCCCGGTGGCATGGTTGGGCCATTGGTCTGTGTGGATATTTAAATGCCCTGTATCTATAAACAATGGAGACTCTGCCTTAATTGTAATGATAATGTTGAAAATAATAATCATAACAAGAATAACAGCTACCAAATGTTTAAGATATGGTGGCATCACATTAAGACCTTAACATATTTTATCTCCTTAATCACAACTTTATGAGTGGTTATTGGGGACACTAAGCCTTGGGGAGGTTGAGTGACTTGCTTATTATCCAAAGGTCATTGTGAACAAAGGTCATTGAGAAAAGCCAGGGCTTGTGCAACTGCCTCTGTCGAAAGCATTTTGCTTCTCCAAAGTGCTGTAATATCTACATTCTATTTAAATTCTATTTAAGAAAAAGATTATGCAAGTTATCTATTTTGTACCAAAAAAATGGTAAATAAAATCAGCACGTAGTAAAAGATGACAATCTTACCATTCAAAAATAACTACAGTTAGAACCCTTTCTAACTCCCTGAGATGCAACATTTAAGGTAGACTCTCTTCTCAGGGAGTCCATAACAGGACATTTGGCTGATTCAACTTTGCGTTCCTTCTACCGTAATCCCACTCCCACACATATTCCTCAGATTTCTGATTATATAAATTAGAAAACTTAAGTAGTTCTTTTGGAGTGTAGCTTACTTCCTCACATTTTGTACTTCATCTCTAGGGACCTGCTGGGACCTGAGTCTAGTTACAAGTCTGGAAGCAAAGAAAGATGGTGGCGGATGGTGCTGAGCAAACCTAGCATTGTCTTTCATGGCAACTACCTCAGGGGAGGCCATAACTGTTTCCTTAGGCAGTGCAGGATTAATCCCTTCAGAAGGAGGTGGAGGGGCTCCCTGTGGGTGAAGGGACTGAGACCACTGGGCGTGGAGAGATTGCTTCCACTGGCAAAAAAGACTTATCAGAATGTAGGAGAAAATTTCTCCTCACTCTAGGAAGATATACATTTTCTCCTATATATTCTTCTAGTAATTTTTGGTTGCATTTTTGACATTAACATTTTTATGTCTTTGGGATTTATTTTGGTGTGAGAAGTGAGGTAGGAAACTCTTTTCTCATTTTATACTTTTCAGAGCATTTCAATATAAATTAAGGCATTTTGTACATGTGAAGTAGATGAGAGCTATATTATTTCTTGTATTTTATACATATGAACTCAGTAATTCAGACATTTCAAGTGATTTGCCCATGGTAACAAATTCAGCTAATGCCAGAATCAGGCCTGGAATCTAGGTCACAGTCATCTGTCCAGAGCTCTTCATACCCCATGAGCTTGCTTCTCGGTATCAGTTATAGGCAGTTCTCTTTTCTGTGCTACTTGTATTGCTCACTGGGAGTGAATTTGGTAATCAAGTTTCTTAAATCACTAATGAGTGCAGTTTATGACATTACTGTTGAGAATTATAGCTTTTTAAAAGTCCCTGGTCTGTCACTAATAATGTGACTTCAGGCATGTTATTTCACCTCTAATAACAATGACAATAACTATTGGCATACGCTGACCTTTCCCACATGCCGGGTTCCATGTTAAGTGCTTAAGATTCGTTATCTCATTTAATCCTCATAAACTGCCACCCCTGGGGGGTAGACACTATTACTAACATGCATAGTATACAGCATAGCAGCCATTTTCCAACTTTTGGGTTTCCGATACTCCCTTTACACTCTTAAGACTTAACTGAAGGGGGCGCCTGGGTGGCACAGTGGTTAAGCGTCTGGCTTCGTCTCAGGGCGTGTCCCGGCGTTATGGGATCGAGCCCCACATCAGGCTCCTCCGCTATGAGCCTGCTTCTTCCTCTCCCAGTCCCCCTGCTTGGGTTCCCTCTCTCGCCGGCTGCCTCTATCCCTGTTGAATAAATAAATAAAATCTTAAAAAAAAAAAAAAAGACTTAACTGAAGATCCCAATGAGCTTTTGTTTATGGCTTACATCTATCGGTATTCACCCTGTTAAAAATGGAAACAGACAAAAAGTTAGTATTTATTTACTGTTTCCTTTAAAGAAGGAAGAACAATCATAAACCCATTATTTGTCAACCTAACTATCATTTTCAAGCAAAAACTAGCTATCTCTTCCCAAAGAGTGACATTCTTTTTCATTTTTGCAGTGTTTCTTTAATGGCTGCTGTAATAGAAGGACTGCGGGTTCTCATGGGTTTTTTCCGCACTTAATTTGCAGCAATATCACATACCACATAGCCTCTGGAAACCTCCCAGTGTAACACTCATGACAGAATGAGTAGGAAGGACAAGTAATATCTTAGTATTCTTATTAAAATAGTTTTGATGTTGCAGAACCTTCGAAGGCTCTTGTTTTTCTCTGAAGAATCACTGTTGTATAACACGATGGGTAAGAGGACTGTGCTGCCGTGGAGCCAGGTCCCTGGGTTTTAATCCCAACCTCACTGTTTACTCACCGTGGGACCCAGGGCAAGTTATTTCGCTTTTTTTTTTTTTTTTTTTTTTAACCACAGTTCAATGTCTGTAAAATGGGGGTTATAGTAGTGAGGATGAAATCAGTTAAAATAGCCAAAACATATAAAACATTATGTTTGCTTGGCAAAACAATCACTTATATGCAAGAGCTGCACTATTATTTTATTTTTTATTTTTTAGAAAGGGCGACGGAAGGGGGAGGGGCAGGGGGAGAGGGAGGGAGAGAATCCCAAGCACATGCCATGCCCAGTGCGAAGCCCATCCTGGAGCTCAGTCCCACATCCCTGAGATCATGACCTGAGCCAAAATCAAGAGTGGGATGCTTAATTGACTGAGCCACTCAGGTGCCTCTTTTATTATTATTAGTAGTAGTAGTATTAGTATTATTATTCTCCTCCCCTTTCTACACTGAGAAACCTGAGGTTTAGTGAGAAGTCCCTAGGCTGAGATTTGGATATGTAATTTAGCTATGTGATTTTTAGCCCTGTGATTTCCTTACCTTTGGGAGCCTCAGATTCCCTCACCTAGAAGATGAGAGTAACAAAAGTAGCCACCCGAGGAGTTACACTGAGCTTTCAATGAGACAACAGGTCAGATACTTAGCACAATGACTGTCACAGAGGGAACACTTACTATGTGTTTGTGGTAACAATTGATATAATTGTTACTTCCTTTAAATAAGACATTTTGTATATGCGTATGTATATACAGGCCCCCAGACACTAAGAACACATCCAGTGGCCTGTGGAGACAAGCAAATAAGCCACAGCATGGCCAAAACAGTCCGGTCAGTCGACTTAATTAGATTTCCAGCCTCTCAGGTTGGGATGTTTCGAAATCCACAGCAAACCTTGTCTTTTATTAATATTCAGAGGCAGGAACCTATGGGTGCATATGCAATTGCAATCTCCTAACAGTTAGAATTATTATTATTTTTTAAAGATTTTATTTATTTATTTGACAGAGATAGAGACAGCCAGTGAGAAAGGGAACACAAGCAGGGGGAGTGGGAGAGGAAGAAGCAGGCTCATAGCGGAGGAGCCTGATATGGGGCTCGATCCCGTAACGCCGGGATCATGCCCTGAGCCGAAGGCAGACGCTTAACCGCTGTGCCACCCAGGCGCCCCAGTTAGAATTATTTTAATACTAGTAGATGTCCACAAAGAGTTCTTCTTATTTTGCTTCTTATTAGGAATCTCTGAACTGTTGCCTACGGACAATCAAATCTGAAAATCCAATTCCAACATGGCTGAATGGCTGATGGGTCTTGTGAAATGACAGCCTTTGGATTAATTAAAAATCAAAGCAGCACGTCACTTCACATGTAAGCTGGAAGTTCTCCACCTAAACCTCCCCATTGGATAATTAAAATGTGATGTGTAATGCCAGTTGATTGACTTTGATATTTTTGTTTTGTTATAGGTGTTACCTCAGGAAGGTTTTCTTCCATGCAAATTATTATCACCTATAATTTTTCACTTTAATATTATAGTCTTATAACAAGAGAAGGGAAATAAACCACAATACCTTTGTTCTGTGAATAAAATAAATTCTCTATAAAAATATTAAGAATTGTATGGGTGGCTCTTTAAGAAAAACATTAGGCTCATATAGAACCTTCTGTAAACATCTAGAATTTTTGGATAAAATTAAAATAAGAAACTTAAAAAAACCATGGTGTATTAGTCAGGGTTTTCTAGGGAAACAGACCCAATAGACTGCATGTGGCGTGTGTGTGTGTGTGTGTGTGTGTGTGTGTGTGTGTGTGTGTGAAGGCATGAGTGTGTTTATTTCTTAAAGAAATTGGTTCAGGCAATTGTGGAGGCTGAGACATACGAAGTCTGCAGGGCAGGCTGGCAGGCTAGAGACCCAGGGAGGAGTTAAAGTTGAGGCTTGCATCTGAAGGCAGTCTGTTGGTAGGATTCCCTTTTCCCTGTAGAAAGTCAGTCTTTTCATAAGGCCTTCAATTTATTGGATGAGGCCCACCCACGTTATGGAGGGTAACCTGCTTTACTCAAAGTCCACTGATTTAAAGTCAATCTCATCTAAAAAACTATCTTCACAGTGACGTCTGAAGTCGTGTTTGACCAAATATCTGGGTACTGTGGCCTAGCCAAGTTGACACGGTGAATTAACCATCACAATGGCTGACTTTACCAAAAGGAAAAGGGAACGGCCCCTGCTCTATCAGCCCAGCAGAGAAGCCACCTGGTAGGTATGACTGGTCCTGGTCATGGCATAGGCTATGCAGAGCCAGAGGACGGTGCCTTTTTTTTTTTTTTGTTACTATCACCCTTTATTCCATTTTTCCATTTAATTTTTAAACTGCTTTATTGAGATATAATGATATAATGGATATACAAAACACTGCACATATTTAATGTATACAATTTGATGAGTTTTGACGTGTCCATACACCCATGAAACCATCAAAATAATAAACATATCCTTTACCTTCAGAAGTTTTCTCATGCTCACATTTTTTTTTTAAGAGATTTCATTTATTTATTTGAGAGAGAGAGAGAGAGCATGTGAGCAGGGGAGAGGGGGAGAGGGAAAGGGAGAAGCAGACCCCCTGCCAAGCAAGCAGTCCGATGTGGGGCTCTATTCCAGGACCCCGGGATCATGACCTAAGCTGAAGGCAGGCGCTTAACAGACCGAGCCACTCAGGTGCCCCTATGTTTTTTGTTTTTGTTTTTGGTAAGAACACTTAACAAGAGTTCTATTCTGTTAATTTTTTTAAGTACACAATACACAAACTACAGGCACAATGTTGTACATTAGGTCTCTAGAACTTACTCATCTTGCAGAACTGAAGCATTATACCCATTGAAAATAACTCCCCATTTTCCCTCCCCCCAACCATTGGCAACCACCATTCCACTCTCTGCTTCTATGAGTTTTACTATTCTAGATTCGTCGTATGAGTGGGATCACACAGTATTCGTCCTTCTGTGACTGCTCATTTCACTTAACATAATGTCCTTTAAGTTCATCCATGTTCTTGCCAATGGCAGTATGTCCTTGTTTTTATTAAGGCCAAATAATACTCCATTGCATGCACGCATATACCACACTTTCTTTACCCATTCATCCATCGACGGACAACACTTAGATTATTCCTGTATATTGGCTGTTGGCCATGATGCTACCACGAACATGAGAATGCAGATACCTCTTCCAGATCCTGGTTTCCTTTTTGGTATATACCCAGAAGTGGGATTGCTGGATCGTCTGCTAATTCTGTGTTTAATTTTTTGAGGAACTTCTACAACCATTTTCCACAGCAGCTGCACCATTTCACATTCTCAAAACAGTGTGTAAGTATTCCAATTTCTTCACCAACATTTGTTATCTTTTTTTTTTTTAAATAATACCATCCTAACAGGTGTGAGATAATATCTCACTGTGGTTTTAAACTGCATTCCCCGGGCACCTGGGTGGCTCAGTTGGTCAAGCATCTTCCTTCAGCTCAGATCATGATCCCAAGGTCCTGGGATCAAGCCCCATATCAGGTTCCCTGTTCAGCGGGGAGTCTGCTTCTCCCTCTGCCCCCCCCCCCACTCGTGCTCTCTTTCTCAAATAAATAAGTAAAATCTTTAAAAAAACTTTATTTCTTAAATGATTAGTGGTGTTGATCCCCTTTCCATGTAACTGTTGACCATCTATATGCCCTCTTTGGAGAAACATGCATTCTGGTCCTTTGCCCATTTTCTTTTTTTTTTTTTTTTAAGTCGGCTCTTTGTCCAGCATGGAGCCCAACACAGGGCTTGAACTCATGACCCTGAGATCAAGACCTGAGCTGAAATCAAGGTTGGACGTTTGATGGACTGAGCCACCCAGGTGCCCCCTTTGCCCATTTTTAGATTTTATTTTTTTTGCTACCAAATTGTAGGAGTTTGTTAAATATTTTGGATATTAACCACTTACCAGATATATAGTTTGCAAATATTGTCTCCTAGTCTGTAAATTGCCTTTACACACTGCTGATTATTTCCTTTGTGTGGAGCTTTTTAGTTTGATATAGTTCCACTTGTTTATTTTTGCATTTGTTGACCGTGCTTTTGGGGTCATATCTAAGAGATCATTACCAAGACCAGTGCCAAGAAGATCTGGCCATGTTTTTTTCTAGAAATTCTATAGTTCCAGGTCTTATGTTTAAGTTTTTAATGCATTTTGAGTTCATTTTTTGTGTATGGTGGAAGACATGGGTCCAATTTTACTCTTTTGTGTCTGGATATTCAGTTTCCTCAGCACCATTTGTTAAAAATACTATCATTTCCTGTTGTGTATTCTTGACACCCTTATTGAAGATTAATTGACTGTATGTGTGTGGGTTTATTCTGGGCTCTCTATTCTGTTCTATTTGTCTATATGTCTCTCTTTATTCCAGTACCATACTGTTTTAATTACTTTATAGATTCAATGCAATCCCTATCCAAATCCCAATGGTATTTTTTTTTTTTTACTGAAATAGAAAAAAAAATCCTAAAATTCACATGGAACCACAAAACCCCTAAATATCCAGACCAAGGTTGAGAAAGAAGAACATAGTTGGAGGAGACAGTGTCTTGAGTGGGTATGGGTTAAATATTGAAATTGAAGCTCCTGCATAAATTTGATGGGTGCAGTTCTAAGGAAAGTAGAACTTTGAAAAAGACAAGCCATGTATTCACTCTGGAAGGCCACAAGAAAGCTTATCTGAGGTATAGATCAGTATTGGGGGAAAAATAAGTCTCCCTTGAAATATAAAATCTATGATCTCATAGATTTGGAATCTGAATTTTAATTACCTTTGTGTTGAAGAAATCTCAGGATAAAAGATTAACGTAAAAATCAGACTCAGAGCAGAGATTCTACTGGGACAAGAAGTAGAAATAAGATGAAAGCTTCTTCAGAGGCACATTTCAATAACCCTGGCACTACAGAGAAAAACAAGTGTCCCTTAAAGTAAGGGCAAAATAAAAATTAGAAACCATGCAAAAACACTCTATTATTTTTTTATCAGATAGCAAAAAATAGAAGAGAGCGAGACAGAGACGTATCCTCCAGGAACTGGAAAGACTATGAAATGAGGCAAATTATGACACATATTTAAAATGACTTAGAGAGAAAAATAAGTATAAAATGCATGTGGGTATAAAGCAATACATCATACACAGTCAGGTTTTAGAAAGAATGAAAGATAAATTATGGAAAAAAACAGTCATTAAAATTAAAAACTCAGTGGGCAGATTAAATGTCAGAGTAGGCACAGCTAAAAGGAATATTAATGAACTAGAATCAGAGCTGAGAAAATTAGCAATAAAAAAATAATAATAACAATAAAGAGACCAACACTGACTGATCATAGGCCCTATGCCAGTCACTGGAACTTCGTCGTGGTTACGTTTTTTCATCCTTACAGATACTCTTTGAGCAAAGCAACACAGCATCCAGGTGGGTGGGATAACAGATGTAATAGCTTTAGCTTGATCTAGAAATATACAAATATAAATCTGGGACGTGTTATGATTCAAAAGTAAAATTACAGACAGCGAGCAATAACAACAGTTGTGTCTCAGAAAAGCTCTATATTTGAACTACCCAATCCATAAGCCTGAGCATTTAAACTTTAAGATCGAAAAAAGGGAAAAGATGTATAGACAAGAAATCCTTTTTTTTTAAGATTTTTTTTTTAAGTTGACAGAGAGAGACAGCGAGTGATAGAGAGAGCACAAGTGGGGGAGCAGCAGAGGGAGTGGGAGAAGCAGACTCCCCACTGAGCAGGGAGGCCGATGTGGGGCTCGATCCCAGGACCCCAGGATCATGACCTGAGCCAAAGGCAGACACTTAACCATCTGAGCCACCCAGGCGCTCCAGAAAAGAAATTCTAAATAATTTAAGGAACAACTGAAAGTTAGAACTCTTGAGTTAAGTTACATATATTCTTATTTAGATTCTCTTACTTTTATTCCTTTTATAACCTTAGGTAATTTGCATAATCTATTTTTCCTCTGATTTCTCATCTATGGAATGGGGATATTAACAGGAATTTATACATGTTCAGCTTCTGGGATAGTTCAGTTAGGTTTGTCTTGTCCCTTGTCAATTTTTTAAAATAAATTTCTTATTTTGGACTAACTTTAGGCTTACAGAAAAGTTGCAAACACAGAGGGTTCTGGTGTATCATTTACCCAAGTTCTTCTAAGAGTAACATGTCCTATAACCAAGAAATTAAAAGAGGCACCATACTATTAACTAAAGGCTTGATTTTCTTTGGCTGCCACCAGTTTTTCTGCTAACACTTTTTCCTGGCTCAGAATCCAGGGGAGGTTTAGTACACTGCGTTTTATCACGATGCCTCCTTCATCTGTTTCAATCTTACTTCTAATTTCATGAGAAGCAATTGACAATAAACCGTCAATTTAAACCTTGATGGCTTGCAAGAACACTTTGGTGTGTTTTTTTTTTTTTTAAGATTTTATTTATTTATTTGACAGAGAGAGGGGCAGTGAGAGAGGGAACACAAGCATGCAGAGTGGGAAAGGGAGAAGCAGGCTTCCCGCTGAGCAGGGAGCCCGATGTGGGGCTCGATCCCAGGACCCTGGGATCATGACCTGAGCTGAAGGCAGACGCTTAACCCACTGAGCCACCCAGGTGCCCTGCAAGAACACTTCTTATGCATTTTGTAGAATGTCCGTTGATTTGTGTGTGTCTTACGTTTTTCTCATGACGAACCTGGTGTAGTGGGTTTCGAGAAGAGTATGACAGAGGTGAAATACCCTTCTCATCACATTGTATCAGGCTACACGAGTATCACGGGATTTAGGACTCGGGATGTTACCCTTAAACACATGGCTACAGTGGTTCCTGCTAGGTTTTCCACCGTCAATTTACTATTCTTTCCTTGTGATATAGTCGATTCTTTTGAAGTGAGTCATTAAGTCCAGTCTACACTCAGGAAAGGGAAATTAAGTTCCACTTCCTGGAGGGGGAGAGGAGTGTGGCTTCAGGTATTATTTGGAATTCTTCTCGAAGGAAGATTTGTTCCTTCTTCATTTATTTATTATTTAATAATTTATTTATATCTCTGTGGCCTAAATCTTTAGTCGATTTTACGGCAACTTTATATACAGGGCAACATTCTGGGGTCTAATATCTGGGTTTCTGGCCTTGGTTATTTGATAAATTACCTCATGATATCAACCAAAAATTCTAGATTCTCACCGGCTCCGAATAAAGTCTAATACATTTTACCTCTTAATATAGGTTTGAAAAGCTCCCATATGCATAAAATATATATGCATCTAAATCCCTGAACTTCTACTAACCTGACAATTGAAGAGTGGACTTCATGACATTGATTTTAAAATTTCCCCTCCAAAAAAATATATGGATATTTTAAGATGCATGAGTTGACTGTAGATTCCAATACTCCATTATCTACTTTATTTTGAATTCAATGGTGACTGAACAGAACAGATGAATGTGCTGCTACAAATACACGTTTGGTTTATTGAATCTGCAGACCTGATTATGAGGCTATTTGATGCCGTTTAACCTAACGTTTTCCCTCCTTATTTGGCAATGGAGATATTTCGTGTGTGTGTGTATGTGTGTGTGTGTGTGTGTGTGTATGACTATGGTATTAGTCTTTTCAACCCAGTTGGAAAAATGCTGAAGATATTTTTCCAAATTATGTTTTTCTGCCTGCTGTTTCTAAATGCATGCTTCTGTATTTATTTTCATAGTGTTAAGTATGAGCATAGCTATCCTGAACACTTTTGAAAATGCATTAAAATAAATAAAAATACATTATCTGTATAATGATGATCATCTGCCTTGGTCAGGAAAAATACGGATTTCCACCATTATCCGAAAGGAGAGCGTTTCTATGAAAGCTTTCATAAATCGAAATGGTGTAAAGTGAAGAAGCACTCACCATTAATTAATATGGAAAAAATTTTGAGCATTCTTTGATCCCGAAAATATGCTCTCTTAAGCTTTTCTGGTACCTTAGGACACATCTTGCTAACAGATACACAAAATAAATTGAGATAAAGCACAGATGCTCAAAGACAGTTCGAAGCTCTGGCAGCTGGATGCTGAAATGCTGGGTATAGTTTCCGGGGACAGAGCTTGGCAGGGCCACTCTCGCTGTTTGGGACATGTGCTGTCTCTGTAATAGCTGCCCGGAACAAATGCTGAGTGCTGGTTTTGCTTTTTGTTGTTGTTGTTGTTTCTCATAAAAGCAAAAATTCATTTTTGGATTTCTTTTGGTTAGCAATAACAGGTGCTAACGTAAGTCTTTCATAAGAGCAAAGTGGCATAGCACAAACTTTGAAGAGTGAGGAGGAATACCTGTGTATTCTTATCATAGACCTTAATGCTGTTGCTAATATGGAGGTAAACAGTGCCATCCTACTCAAGGGGAAATTTGAATTAATAATAATAATGATGATGATGATGATGATGATGATGATGATGGTGATAGTTCACACAAGCTACCAAGCATTATTCTGAGAAACACTTTTGCTTACATTACAAAATTCAATACTCTAATAACTTCACATGTTAGCTACTACTATTTCTCCCATTGTGTAAATGAGAAAATCAAAGCCAAGAGAAATGATGTAGTTTGCCCAGAATTACACAGCTGGTAAGGGGCAGAGTCCCTAAGTGTGTGTTCCAAGTACAGGAAATGTTCAGAAATCAAACAGAGGAGAGAAAAAGTTGGAAGATGTGCTGGGAAGGAGGTGGAGCTCAGACACATGGAGAAGACCAGCTCTCCCTTCACATCCCCCAAAGCCTCTTCAGTTCTGAGAGCTCATTGTTTATCTTATTTGTAATTGGCACAGAGAGGCACCATGAAGACTCCCCAGCTTTTCAGACCAGTGAATGTCTAAGGGACTTTCTCATTTTTGATGAACTGAGTAGGCCTGACAGGGTCTTGGGACTCTAGCCTACAGCCTCTTTCACATATTGTATCAGTTGGTAGGTCTCTGGCTGCCAGAAACAGACAAATTCAGGTCCAGATAATTTAAGCATTTAAAGGAAATTTAACATGTCATAGAACAAAGAATCCAAGGTAAGGTGACCCTAGGGTTTGTTAACTGAGGAGCTCCTTACAGTCATTGAGGATGCAGGTCCTTTTGTTGGTCTATTCTGCTCTGCTCTTCAAGCTCCTCCATCTGAGTGTTGCAAGATGGCGGCCTCAGTTCCGTGCGTGAGATCCTGACATGACAGCTTCCAAGAAAAGAAGAGGAACTGTCTTTCCTTGATCAACTGATGAGCATATGTCCTCCCATAAAGGAATCACTGGCAAAGGGAACAGGATTGCTATGGAAGGCTAAGATTGATCTGGATTTACCCTTGGACTGGGGATTGGGCCATCTTCCTTGAGCCTATACACAGAAGAGGGTAGATGCCCCACGAGAAAGAACTGGATGATGGATGCGGAGGGGAAACCAGTAGTCCGCCACAAATGTCTTCATCTTATATCGGTACTTGAGATATTTTGAGTGTGAGTGAAATTATTGTATTTTCGGAGAAGCATGGAATCCTTTTCCTAAAAAACAGAGCCAGAACTCCTTTTAGTGTTCACTGCTAACTGCTCTGCTCTTTTCATCCTTATTTTTCTTGTAGCTGTTCTGGCTTCTAGTGGATTTGTGTTATAATCTCACGTGCCGTCTTTGCTAGCATGGTTTTTCCTTCACGTTTTATTTATGTAACTTATTTTTTTTCTGATGCATTTACCTGCTAGTTTGAATATATTTCAAAAATATTTTCCTGACCTTAAATGAAGAACTGTGGTAAAAGTAATCATAGTCTTTGAGGAAACCCATGCTGTTTTTATTTTGGGAAAAATTTCAGGTAATCCCGATGTAGTCTATTTATGATTTGTATCTTTTTAAATGATATGAGTGAACATATCCAAGCTACTGAAATGAAAATATGTAATAGTCTTGAAATATTTTCAGTATTCAAGAGAGTAAAAATACTGTAACTTCCGCAAAACTAAAGTGAGCGATAAGGAGATACCAGACTGAGAACCCTTATTTGCTAGGAGTTACAGTAGGAAGAGACACTTGAATCTTTATATTTGTTGTCAACTAAAATCTCTGCCAGCTGTCCGGCTTTCCAATTTTTGGTTACACTTGAAAAAACTAACATATATGCCCTTTATTGGGCGCTGGGAATACTGAATGAATTTAACATTAATGATTTTTTTCCTTTGCCTTGATCAAAAATAGAGAAGCAATTACGAGCTGATTCAAACCCAAAGAAACAAATTAGGAGTATTTTAGCAATTAGCGTTACAAGATCTCTTGCTTTGGAGACCCCCTGCCGCAAAGAGTTAATGTTTAAACTACTTAAAATTCGGTGGTGGCTAATAAGGCAGTTTTAAGGCTCTTATTTCCTGACCACGTCAGATTCGTCTTATGCAGTTTTTCAATTATTCCAGCCATTTTTAAAGAAAGAAATTCTAATTCCACTGCAATTTCAGGTGAGTATTTTAGCATCTTAATCCGTGGGCTACCTTTGGGTTTATGCTGTTGGCTACCGTCAGATACTGTCACATTGCCGAACTAAAATGTTAGAAACAGAAACCCAAAATCTCCTTTATCTCTTAAAACACAAATTCCCCAGTCTCTTTTTGTGATCCTTCTGTCAGTCCCAAGGAAAATACGGGTTCTCTAATTTCATTCATTTCTTGTCTTAAATAATGTATTTTTAATAGAAATTGCCTCCATAATCCACAAACAGTCGTTGAGCTCATGCTGTGTGCGAAGCAACGCCATATGCATGCACCGAGAAACCAGACATTTCTAAGGCAAGGCTTGGCTCTGAAGGAGCTCACAAGGAATTGGGGCTGATAGCCACAGAATCAAACACGGGCAAGCCTGTACTACAAAGAGGTTGATAGAGAAACCAAAGACAGGTGGATGCCCTTAGTCTCAAAGGGGAGTGTCGGGCAAAGTCCGTGATGGAGAGGTTATCAAGAGGACGTGAAGGCTGGTTGACCCAAGAGTTGGACACCAACCATCTGGTCAGTATACGTGAGTGAGCCTAACTAAGGCCTTTATATAAGCTCTTAACACTCTGGTGACAGGGGCAGAGATCTACTCATCTTGGGGCCAACCAAGATAAACCCTGTAAATTCCCTTTCTTATTAAACCTACCACCCACCAATCTGGAATGCTCTGCCTCTTTCTGTGTCTCCTTGATCTCTGTGCACAGAGATCGTTTTGAATTCCACCCAGGGAACTTTCAATTTGCTAAGGAAGTAAGATCTCAGTTGAGTCCTGAAGAAATTGAAAGGGCTTGCCAACCAAGAGATGATCCGAGGGCACATAAAGCCATACGAACTGTGTGAGCTACCAAATAGGTTACTTATTTTAGGTGTTTTTCTTAATACCTAGATGCATTTTGTGAGCCAAAGATTTCCTGGAGAGTGTCCCTCAACCTTACTTGTATTTATCAGCTCATATCCCTCTTTATTACTTTTTCTTCCCCACCTCCCATGACAGCAAGTACTTAACACAAAACTCCTTAAAATGTTTTCCCCCTGTGTTTCATTTTTTGTGGTGTGATCTCTGCAGGTAAAATGGCTCCTGATATCTTCTGTACATTGGGAGGGGGAAAGGACAACCGAACTTGACTTCAACAGCCTCCAGGACTGGTACAATCCTCGTCCTCATTTCTCGCCTCCCCCACCCACCCCCGTGGTTGTGGTTTCTTATAGTACTCTGAGACTCTTTTTCTGGTTGTTTGACCACCCCCAGTGCCTGCTCCTTTGAGCGTGTTGGCTGTGATTCCTGTGTCTCCTGAATCGGTTAGCATTGACCAAAGTCATGCATTGAGTTTTGAGGATTTAAAAAATGGGTTTGCCCTCTTCCTGTGTCATTCCTCTTTTGGGAATTCATTTCTCTTTCCATTTGGTGGAGTTGCACTCATCCAATCAATATGCAAATTCATTCTGTTTGTTCTCCCGGGTCCCTAGCAATGCAAGCAAGTCTTGCTTTGTTAATTAGAAGTTAGATTGCATCTCTCATTCAAAGCCACACAACTCTCTGTTTTAAAGAAATAAGACTCTATGCTCACAGCAGTTACAGCCAAGAATTCTGAGCCAACCTCAGCCAGCTGTATAGTAACAGGGATGGGGGGCTGCTGATGTCTTTCAGAGATTAGTGGAATGTGCTTTCCAAGTTGTGCTTTTCCCTCCCATAGGTGTCTGAATCTTCTGCACTGACTTGAATGGCAGGGAGAGGGCTGTTGACTTCTCTGTGAAGACTTTCTTAGTCCTTTATTTGGTTGGGACTCCATCACATTTTTTTATACACAACGCATGTAAAGATAAGGGGGCTACATGATGTGCTCAAGGTGACACATCTTGTGTAAAGTAAGCAAGTCCTGACCTTGGGATAGATATTTAACTCTCCTTGCATTGGTTTCCTCATCAATAACATGGGAACAAAAATAGTACCTACCTCATATGGTCATTCAGTTTAGATAGCCATGTCTTTCTGAAAAATCCAGATTGTTCTCTGGGATCTGCTCACACTATTCTGGGAGCACTGTTCTGGGAACTCTTTTGTAAGACCATCTTAGTAAGCTCACAGGCTTTGGAAGGAGTGATTAGAACATGCTGGGTTATCTTGTGTTCAAACAGATATGCCTCCATTCTTAACCAGCTTGTTTAGGGGAAACAAGTGAATTAGATGAGTGTTTGGAATAATGTTGAGTCATGATAATTTTTCTTCAAGAGAGTAACTGGAAATTTTAATCAAACCCACAATGGATTTTGTTATTAAAATTGTTGGGAAGGGTGTTCTATGCTTGAGCAGAAGAGACACTCAACAGATGTGTGTTGAGCTAAAGTGAAGACTTCAGGGAGAGTCACTGGCTTTCTGCTCATTGTAAGCATTGCTGAATGAGAGTCTAACCCAGGGCAGTGTACCCACTAACACATCAGCATGGATTGATTACATGATGGGTTTGTATTTGGGTATGAAACCAGCCATACACAGGGTTTTGTGAGGGTTCTCATCCTTCTCACTTATGTCTAGGAAATCTCGTACCCTTCTGCCTTTGCGTTTTGGCTCAAACATTTAAAAAGTGTAAATTAAAAGTATGCTCAAGTCAGGTTATTCAGGTTCATGACTAATTTTCTACTGAGATTGAGGGAGATATTAGTACTGAGTTTGAGGGAGATATTAGTACTGAGATTGAGGGAGATATTAGTACTGAGTTTGAGGGAGATATCAGTACTGAGATTGAGGGAGATATCAGTACTGAGATTGAGGGAGGTATCAGTACTGAGATTGAGGGAGATATCAGTACTGAGTTTGAGGGAGATATCAGTACTGAGATTGAGGGAGATATTAGTACTGAGTTTGAGGGAGATATCAGTACTGAGATCGAGGGAGATATCAGTACTGAGATTGAGGGAGATATCAGTACTGAGATTGAGGTAGGTAGTAGCAGCAGAGTAGTGATCAGATTTGCTGAAACAATTTAGTTACAAGTGATTAACATCTCTGCTTAAAGTTAGATCTTTAAAAATGACCCGTATTTCATATTTTGTGTATGTATGTGTGATGTCTTTCACTCTAAGGATTAGAGAACATAATAATGAAAGAAATTCTTTCATTGTTCATTGCAAAAATCATCTACCTAGTGTAAAAACTAGGCTACAATAAGCATGTTTATTCCTAGGTGCCTTAGTACACATCCATTACAACAGCCTAAAAAATGAAAAAGTCCCATAACTTCTAAAGAGAAAGCCAAAGTGTTTTTTATTTTTGTAAACTTGACTCATTTTATAACCTTGTTACTATATCTATTACCACCCCGAATAATATTCTCTGGCTCAGAAGACCAATAGTTAAATTCTATGATAATCAATTCAAATATCCCCTTTAAGGAAACATTGAACAGTTTGGTTTTGACTGATTGCAACCCTCTCTAAGAATTCTTGAAATACCAATCCTTTATCTCATTTCCCTAGCTGTTTTCCCAGCCCTAATTCAGACTTGACCGTCTGATAGGTAAGCCATTGCAATGACGCGCTAAGTAATCCTAGTGTTTACCTCTTTCAAACCAGAGTTGCCTGATACAAACTGTAACGTAACAGGCATTTTGTCTTATTTACCACCATATACCCAACACCTAGAGTAGTTTTGTATGTAGTTGGCACTCAGCATGTTTTTTCAAGTAAAAGGATATCTAGTTATGATAGGGGCGCCTGGGTGGTGCAGTCATTAAGCGTCTGCCTTCAGCTCAGGGCGTGATCCCAGCATTCTGGGATCGAGCCCCACATCAGGCTCCTCCGCTAGGAGCCTGGTTCTTCCTCTCCCACTCCCCCTGCTTTGTTCCCTCTCTTGCTGGCTGTCTCTCTCTCTCTCAAATGAATAAATAAAATATTAAAAAAAAAAAAAGGATATCTAGTTATGATAGTCCCTCACTTATCCCTCCCCTTCCCAAACACCAAACTTAAATGTTTCCCCATTACACTTGTATAATTAAGTCCTTGGTACAGAATTCAAGCCTAACTCTGATCTAACTCCATCTAAATAGTTAGCCTCATTCTCGTCCCTCATATTCTCCACTTCCTCTCACTTCCACGTCTTTCTTCATGTTCCAGCTTGACATCACACTCATACCCTTCTCCCTTCCTCTTTCCTGAGCATGTTCCTCAACCGCTCTGACTTTAGCTCATGTCCTTTCATTGCTTGGAATACTTTTTACCCCAAATCCCTATGTTACATACTACCAACTTTTCAAGGCTCAGTCCAAATAGCACTTCTGTGTTCCATGGCTGTTTTTTACTTCTTCTAGCCTTTTTACCTTACAGCACACCTGCTCGCATGCATACAGCTCTTTTCCCTGGGCCGCAAACCCCATGCCTTGTGTATCTCTGCTTCCGACTGATTGGCTCAGAAATGAAGACACTGGAATTGCTCAGGTCAATGTTATTGAGTGGACTATCTCTCACTAATCCTTCCAAAAATCTCTCCATTAAATTCAGAGCTTACAGGGGCTTTTGGAGACAGTGGCTTTCATTAGAATAGGTCACCATGTTTTTTAGATTCCCTAGGAAGCGTATCATACAAATTCATTAATATATTGGTTGGGATTAGTCAGTCTGATTGATCAATTCAATATTCAGAAACACTCATGTAGAAGCCGGACCTTCCTGGGATTATATACAGTAGGGATTCACCATACTAGGTAATTATCAAAATCACTTGGGATTGTTAAAAATCTAACTTCCTGGAGGTTCTGATTTGGTAGGTCTACAAACAGGACCAGGAAACCATGTTTGGAAAAAGATCTCTAGTGATGTTAGTGCCAACCTGGTTTGGGAATGAAAAGGAAACCAGATTTGATGGAAGGAACATTTCTAAGAAATATTTGGGTAGGACCCACATAAGACAACTGAGTATGTGGATTTGAGGGATGGAAAGGAGGCAGGAGAAAAATCAAAGAAAAGGTGAAGGAAAATTCACTCACTCATTGGACACGTTCTCTGAATTGCCCAACCCAGTGGGAAATTCTGGGGAGGTCCCCGTGAGCAAGGACTTTGCTCTTGCTGATGTTGCCTCGTGAGGAAGAGAAATGACCCAAGCACTACAGAAGGAGCAGTACTACATGGGGCTTTTGCAGCCAGTGATGTGACCATCTCAGTGTGTATGTGTGCAAGGGGTGGGGGGAGGGAGGACATCCAGAAGACATGGGACCTACGGGACATTTGAAGTAAGAGTCAGCATGAGACAAGGGCTAAGGAGGGAGGAGAGTGTCAGGCAAGTCAAGCAAGCCATGACAAGCGTGGTATACTCGAGAAACAAAAAATTCATCAGTGCTGGAAGTTGGGAGAAAGCAGGGAGGGGCAAGGGAGAAAGAGGGCATAAGAATTGCTCAGGGTAACATTATAAGATGAACATTCTGTCGAAGTGGATGGGCAGAGGGTGAAGGAACAGCTTGAGAAGCAGGTAGTGCCATGCAAATGGCACATGTAATACCAAAGCAGAGCATTTCGTTGAGGAAGGAGTGAACACTAGTGTACCCAGTGCCACCAAGAGGTCAGGTAGGAGACAGATTGAAAGGTGGCCTGAATGAAGGGATGAGGAGGTCATTCGTGAGCATGCGCAGAGTACTTTAGTGAGCCATGGGAGTAAATTGCAGAGTTAATGGTCTGGGGTGTGAGTGGAGGCAAGGAGGAGGAGACAGGAAACTAGTCTTCAAGAAGTTTGCCTGTGAAGGGAGAACAGAGTAGCATGAAAGTGGATGAGGATGTAGGGTAAAGGAGGGATTTTTTTCTTAAAAATTATTTTGACAGGAGTTGAGCCGGCTGATAGAATCACATTTTATTAGGGTTAAATTAGTGGTAAAGGAGAGGTTGACAATAGAAGAGAGAGGGGGCCTGCTGGCAGAAGGATCCTGGAAAAGAGAGAAAGGACAGGGTCCATAATAGAGGTAAAAATGATTTACTGCATGTAGGATGAGGAGCAATTTTTTCCCATCATCACAGAAAGGAAGAAGAAACAGCTTGGGGCAGATGTTTGTAGAATTGATTTAGAAAATTCACAGAGCTCTTGTCTGATTATCACCAGTTTTCCCTGTAATTTTCAGGCAGTGAGGGGAGATGCATGAAGGGATGGAGCAAGGTAGAAGATTAAAATATCCCTTCCCCTCTGGGAAGACGTGACTGGGTGAACTGTCAGGAGGTATTAACGTCCTAATTGTCAAATTGTCATTTAGTGAGAGTCCCTTAGAAGGGCCAGCAGAGCCTAGCGGTCAGGCTGAAGGAAAGGTGGATGGTAGGGTTGCACTAAAATTCAAACGTGATCGACCGCTTACCTCATGTTCACCACCATATTCTTCCTTACTGACAGAACCCTGTTTTTGTTTCGGCCACCACTCTTCCTCAGATTAGACATGTTCTTCAAGGGTCACTGGCCCACCCACTATCTAGGGAGGCTGGCCCTGATTTGTCAAAGCCAACCACAATGGTCCCCTTACCAATGACTGATTTGCACAAGGGAGTGAGTGTGTCATACAATTCCAGGCAATGATGGGGGATTCCATAGACAAGGAAATGTTTTCTTGCTTCTAAGAAGAGATAGTAGGAAGAGATGGTCTATTTTCCACCTTGGGATGCTGTCTTGCCTGCAGGTGATGGTTGGTGAACTAGTCCAAAGACAAGGTGAGACAGAAAGCTGCAGGGTTGGAAGACAGAACTTGGCCCCTGACAACATAATTGAACTGGTGGTCTTCTTGTTATGTGGTAAAATTGCTTTATTGCCTATGTCGTTTTGAGTAGGTGTTTTGCTTTTGAAATCAGAAAGCACTCTACCTGATACGTTAAAGGAGCACGATAGAAAGAGAGTGGCAAAAAAAAAAAAAAGGCATTGGGGATATTGGTTAAATTCTGCTTAAGGTGACTGACCCTCCAGTTTTAGATGGAGAGGGAAGGACATGATGACAAGAGGGGATGACTCAGAGAGAAAGTGGAGGGCTCTCGCCCTGGAAGTCACAAAGAAGTCAAAGAAATAATGTCTGGGGAGCAGCTGAGTAAGAAAAAGGGAGAAACCAGAGGGAGGAGAAGAACTGAACTTATTCAGTCTTGGGATTTTCCTAACGTTGTCATTTTTAAGATCTGTTTGGCTCTCTAATTCAGCAACTGTGAGTATCTCTCCAAAGGAACGAATATAGACTCCTGTCAGCAGAAGGGGGGAGAGGCGAGAGTATCTTGGCATTTTTTTTATATGTTTTAGCAATAAAGAAGAAAATAGTATATTTCAGAGAACATTTGTGGGAGATGCGCTTTTAATAGGGAGCTGCAAATTGTATTTTTTCCCACCCAGGCTCCATGCCAACTGGAAGAGATGGTAATTAGCAAGACACAGTGTTGTCTATTCTTACGCATTTAATAACCCGAGCTTGATTCACAGAAGCTGCAACACAGAGTAGTTACTGTGAGGCAGAACATTTTTATGTGGGGCATTTACTTTGAATGGAAAAGTTTGTGTTCCAGCATTCACAGGATAACCGCCTGACGCTCCCTGCCTTCCCCATTTCTTTCACTGATGTCATTGTTATAACAGGTTATTGTTCTGGAAATATTACCCGATGTTTTATTCATCCATTAGGTGAGACAAGGAATGCTGAGTTCAGAGGAAAGTTGTGTTGTGTTTCTGAGGCGGATCCTGTAACCGTACCTTGTGACACAGAGAAGCCTTTTCTGTCTTCCCACTGCTGTTTGGCTGCTTCCTTATAATTGGCACATCTCATGCCCTGTTTCTTCCTCTGGACTTTTCTGATTTGCAAGATGGATAAATAGGACTAGTAATTTTCCATAGACAAAAGCATTCAGTGCATTCTTTTGTACAGATTTTGGAATCTTTCTTAACATTGTGAAGGCATTCTGGTTTTCTTCTTTTTAAATCACCTTTCACTTTTTTATTCCTAGAACATTCATATCCTTATTGTCCCAAATCCTCCTATTTAAGATACCTACCCAATGACCTTGCCTGTCTCTGTAACCACCAAGAATTCAGTAATCTAGCTGTAAAGGAGCCCAGAATGTACTCATGTTAAGCTACTCCTGATGAAAAAGTTTATAATGAGTTATTCTTCTTAGAAGTATAGCCATTTAGCAAGAGAATAAATGGAGATAGAAATACCTGTGATCAAAGAAAAAATTAGCAATAATCGAAGAGTAGAGTAACGAGTATTTGGGCGGGGGAGACAGTCTGGCGCTCATTGATCCCCCAAGGTAGATGAGAAATGACATGACTTAATTTGTTCAAAGTACAGTCTAAGTTTTTCAAAAGAACATGTTGCTTAAATTTTAAAAGATATATATATATTTAAGATATATATATTTCTGACTTAGAAGCTATATCAAGCAGAACAGTCTAGGCTATGCTTCAATAATGAATAACCCCCGCCCCCCCATAATAGATCTATTTCTCTATCAATGGCCACTGAGTAGAAAGTCTCTACTGATCATAGCCACTCAATGACCCTAGATGACGGAAACTGTGTCAACAACATGTGCTTCCATGATCACCCCCACTGGGGAAGAGAATGAGGTGTATCATGGCTGGGCTCTTTTCAGTGGCCACATATAGTCTCAAGGTCATGCCTAACTTCAAAGGATATAAAATCATGCAATTCTTTATGTGCTCAGAAGACAGAGAGTCAGAAATGTTTAATGAACAGAACTAAGAACTCCTACAGAAGGGGGTGAAGAAAACTTAGGAAGAAGAAAAATGGGGATACCTGGGTGGCTTAGTTGGTTAAGCGTCTGCCTTTAGCTCAGGTCATGATCCTGGCTGGGGTCCTGGGATCGAGTCCTGTGTCAGGCTCCCTGCTCGGTTGGGAGTCCGCTTCTCCCTCTCCCTCCGCATCCTGCCCCCCACTCATGCTTTTTCTCTCTCTGTCTCTCAAATAAATAGATAAAATCTTAAAAAAAAAAAAAAAAGCAAGTCACCTAATTAAAAGGTGGGCAAAGGATCTGAATAGATGCTTTTCCAAAGAAGACCCACAGACAGCCAACAGACACATGAAAAGGTGCTCAACATCACTAACCAGCAGGGACATGCAAATCAAAACCAAAACGAGATAATATCTCAGACCAGTTAGGATGTTTGTTATGAAAAAGACAAGAAATAACAAATGCTGGCAGGATTGTGGAGAAAAGGGACCCCTTATACACTGTTGACCAGATAATTATGTTGTGTATTATAAGTACATTATATTTTTATTTGTCAATTATACCTCAAATAGCTGAACAAGGGGGTAGAGAGAGAGAGAGAATTCAAGACCAAAGGGGAAGCTGGCAGAGAAACTCATGTCCCAGACATGATATCAGCCTTGGAGGTGGCCCTAAGGCCTGGGGCTTGGAATTTAATGCCTGCTGGGGAACAGTAGACAAGGCTTAAAGGTAGAAATGTAACAGTCCATCTGTGAAAAGAGAACAGAAAATCTTTAGCTTTCAGACTGGAGAAGTGACAAGGAAACTAGCTACCCACATGGCGGGTGGGGAAGGTAGTTCACAGAATCCCTGGGTCCGCAACAGAGGGATGTGTGAATTACTCTAAGGGATTTGGCACAATTACCTGGGAAAGCCTCTTGAAATCTCATCATCCAAAGACAACATCTGTTAATATGTCAGCTAACATAGCCACTAGGGATTTTTCTACATGCAGATTTTGGTTCTTACATAGTTGCAATCCTAATATTTTGTGTAACAGAAAGCAAAGTTTTTTCCAAAGGAACATAAGTCATTGAACAGAATTAAGTTACTGCAGTCAGTGTTTTCTCCCAATTGCAGCACTCCCTCCTGACATGGGAAATGTTTTGTTTCTCCTCTATGCCTCAAACATTTGGCTATCTCCTGCTGTTGAAAACGGGAAATGAAGAATTCAAAGCAAGCAAGAATTTAGAGAAAGATAGAGTGAGGGAGTGCGGCTCCGTAGGAAGCCCACGTGATGCCGTTGTTCCCAATGTGCTGTTCACAAGTACGAAATCATTTCCATCCGATAGATTCATGCAGGTATCTCTTGCAGCAAAGGCCTTCTCATCAACGCAACACCCTCACATCTGTGCTTCATGATTTCCTGCTTTGTGTCTAATTGGACCAGAAGATGGATTGTTTCTCCAGAGCATCTTGTGGGAATTTGTCAAAGAGCTTATACATCTGGAGGTTGTTGGGATGAGTTCTGTGTCAACACTTCTGTTCTTCCTGTGCAGAAGGCGTAGGGGTGGAGGGAGCTGAGCAGGCACACGTCACAGTCTGCTTTGAAGTCGGTTCAGCTTCTTTTCAGAAATGCGAACTGCTCATCCTCGGTCACAAGGCACAGCCTCTCCCTGGGCACCGCCCATCAGAGCTAACTCTGCATTTTCTGCTGGATGTGGATGGGTGGGGGGAGGCCAGACACTCATCTCTCTCTCTCTCTCTCCCTCTCTCTCTCTCTTCATCGGGTTCTAACCAATTGAGGGCATGCACAAGGATCCAAGAAGGAATAAAAATGCAGGATCTACTTTTTTTTTTTTTTAAGATTTTATTTATTTATTTGACAGAGATAGAGACAGCCAGCGAGAGAGGGAAAACAAGCAGGGGGAGTGGGAGAGGAAGAAGCAGGCTCATAGCAGAGGAGCCTGATGTGGGGCTCGATCCCATAACGCCGGGATCACGCCCTGAGCCGAAGGCAGACGCTTAACCGCTGTGCCACCCAGGCGCCCCAGGATCTACTTTTTAAATGATAAATCTGGTCTGAAGAATTCCACAGAGCCCCTTCTGTCTTAAAATCAGACTCATAGAACTCTGATCTCCGCACCAGTTGCCAAGAGAGAAATGAGAACAGAAACTGCAGATTGCTGGCTGGGGCCACTAAGTCAGCTATCGACATTCCTGGTGCTCAGGATTTCCCCTTCACCATCTCTTCCTTATCACATAGAAGTTTCTTCACCCTCTCTGAAGTTGGGCAGAATGGTAGGATTAGCTCTGGTCAAAGGATTGTACGTAGCAGGAACTGAAATGTGTTATTTCTGGGCTGAAGCGGGAAAGGTACAATTCTCTATGCCCTCCGTGGAGTCCAGCTTCAGCCCCCAATCCCACACATGACAGTTCGGCCCAACCACAGGCAATCACAGAGGCTTTGCTTGGGCAGGCTTCATGGTGGGGGAAGCTGCCCTCCTCACATTAACTTTGGTGCACACACAGCCAGGGCACTGTGGTCTCTGGAGGAAGTTTTATTCTAAGTCTAAGCCCCCATCTCACCCCCACCCCAGCTCCCCGTTGGCCTGCTTTTAGGCAAATCTGGCTGGGTACTTCCCTTTGAAGGCCTCTCCAAAAGAGGTCAGAGCTTGAAGTTACTTCTCCATTCTGACTAGGTACTTTTCTACGTCTAGCCCTTTCCCCTTCCTCTTCCAAGTCCCTGAGTCCAAAAGGTAGTGGTAGCTTTTTGTTTAGGGATCTTCTTACCCACCACCAATCTGTGATGTCTGTCATCTGTCCCTAGCCTGATGCTGTTCCCTGTGGAAAAATGGTAGCTGGCATGTTTTCCTTTTTGGCCTCTTGCTTATTACAGTCTCGCAGAGAGTGAATCAAGTCTTAATTGTTACTTTCAGTTTGGCTTATTTTAAAACCTCTGTTAAGTGGAACACCCAGGGTATGGGGTATTCTGTTTATGAAACTTCAATTTACTACTAAAATCTTTCTCAAGTTCATGTGGATAAAAGCATGTGCCCACTTTTCTGCTTTAGTTTTAATATAATGTCATCATTCAAATTAAACCTGTCATTGATGATTCAGAGATTTATCTCAGAGTAACCTTTTTTTATTAAACAACTATATAAATGTAGGTGTAGAAAAACAAGATGAATAAATACTAACTGCTTTTGAAGAGATTCCCTGAAATCTCTTTTAAACAAATCTGTAATAACATTTTTCACCGTTACTTTTCTTTAAAAATAACATTTTAGAAACAAAACAAAAGTATTCTAAATTACATGTCTTTAGATGACTTGAGATATAAAAATGAAAAAAAAAATTCCCAAATGGAGCTAACTGGAGGTCTGGGTGTGAGATATCCTTTTTAAAATTATCTTTTCTTCCCCTCCCCTTCTTTCTTAAAGATACATATACATTTTAACTGCTTACTTGCAGATTTTGGTAAGCCTGTTTTCACAGAGCAACAACTTTTAGTGTATTTCTAGTGTATTTCTCTTGTTAATTACTATTTTACTTGTTTACTGGTCACTGTCAATTTCCTTTGGACTTCAAATGCAGGAGGTGTTCTGTCTTCTCTTGGTAAGCTCCCCATTGTTTTATAGTCAGGAAATTTCCTTGGGGGGTTGCCTGTGGAGCTCCTGCAAAGAAAGAACAAGATTTAAGAAATTGACAAATGTTTTCATTGTCAAGGAGAAACTCTGATTCTATATGTAATAGACTCCAAAGTGATTGATAAAGTTTATGGAAAGTTTATTCTTTTAATTTTAAATCTTTTGCATTTCTTAAAACAAAAAACCCAAAATTTTTTGTTAAGTACACACTTTTATAAAAGGTGAAATAACATTGATAAAAGAAAGATCATTGAGAAGAGCTCTTAATGTCTGACTTGTCTGAGAAACAAAAAATGCAAGGAAAGGTCAACTCTGAGCACTAGAGGTTTCTACCACAGGTACCTGGCCACCCCACTTGACTTATCTTTAGTAATCTCTTGATTTATCTTCTCATTTTATTTTAGGGATTTCTTCCGAGACCATTGAGGCCTTCTCTGGCATTCTCTTAGACCAAACCCCCAGCCTCAGCTGAAAACTGCTGGCTCCTAATGCAGCCCTCTGAACCATTTTGTAACTGTTTTGCATTTGAACATCCTTAGGCTGGAAAGGCCACTGGTTGACCGTGGTTTGCAGAATTCCTTTACCTGTTAGAAGGGAGCATTTGAGTTTGCAACTCCTGTTTCTTAGTATGGGATAAGTTATTTCCGGCACATCTTAAAATATGGGACATATGCAATATTAGAGGGAGGAGGGATCTCATCAGAGTGACTGGTGAGTTGGAATCTGTGAGGGAATCAGAAGAAAGAGAAATGAGGCCCAGATGGATTAAGCAAATGAATACCAGCACTATTTAGAAACTTAGTTTTCACAAGAAATTAATTCATCGCCCCAGGCAGCTTCCGTGCGTGGACATACACATACAGTCCTGACCCAGTGAACTCAAGCGTCCGTGTCTGTGCGCTCACGCGGTGCATACGGTGGTTAAGAGCATAGATTTCTGTGCCAGCTTTGCTTGGTTAAAATACAGTCCCATCACTTACTATGGCTGGAAGTTTCCTGATCTGACAAATGGGAATAATAGCTCTATCTGCCCCATAAGTTTCTTGCAAAGACAGAGTTAACAGTTTAAATGTTTCTGGCACTCAGTAAGTGCTAAGTGTTGACTGTTATTCCTTCATTCAATCAATCATTTATTAAGCATTAAAAGAACATTTTCTATGTTCTAGGCACTGTGGTTAGTCCAGAATATTCAGCTGGGAGCCAGGCTCAGCTCCATTCTCCAAGAAGCTAACAATCTAGCAGTGTGGGTGCCCTGAGGCTACGCGACCAAAGCCCACTGAAAGGCTAGCTTTGAGCACTAGAATGGGAGCCTCATCTCTTCATATTGGGCACCGTTTCTTAAAAAAAAAAAAAACTGGAAAGAAAAGAGTTAAACTGGCAAACATGGTTGTTTTAGTAATGAAGTGTATTTTTCTGTGTGTCTGATGAGAACGTTGAAACCGAAGGGATTTTTTGAGAAAATCACCTGACAGTCCTGTGCACATACTGACTTGATAAACTCTGATTTCTAAGGACATGGCCTACATCCCATGTGGAAACGTGGACAGTGAGTGCCTGGTATTTTATTTTTCAAAGCTACATCCCTTTTCTGTGCAAAGCTGAAATGCGCTTAATTCCAGGTTGTCATATGCAGTCAGGAAATGTGGGATGGAACAGAGACAGTGCCTGTCAGGAGCTTACAGCCCGAGGTCCTTGTTACTCCAAGTAGCAAACAGAAGGCTCTCCTACCCCGCCACAATGCTTGGCACAGACAGGTCACATGACTCCAGGCAGGCCAATCAGGGCTAGTGGGATTCAATTCTGGGAACTGGTTTGTATTAGCCAAAAAGCCCTGGACCTGCAGAGCTGAAAGGTGGAACCTGGTAACGTGACCTGAGCCTGGAATGAACGCTTGAAACCTTGGGACTGTCTCGTTATGTGAGTCAGCGTATTCCCTGTCTGTAAGCTTATTAGGCTTGGGTTTGATGCTCTGTGTAACCAAATTTGGCAGACTCCCTGAACTTAATAGGTTTAAACAAATGTTTTAAAAGTAAACGTCTAGTGGCTCAAAGACAGAACCTGTCCGTTTGCCAACAGACTCACTGGCGAACAGGTGGACAGACTCTGTCCTATCCAGAGAATAATTTGAGTCATTGGCTTGGGTTACAGAGGATAAATAAAACTGTTTCCATTATTAGTCCTGCTGCACCCAAACCTTGAGCGGGCCTGAAGGTGGAGCAAGGAATTAAGCTTGGAAGGAGAGGATGTGGCAAGATAAAATCGTCCTTCATGGAAGCAGCCTGCCGTGGCTATTATGGCCTGGCGTGGAGGAGTCTGGAGACACACGGCCTGGGGGTGAATCCTGGTCTTCCACTTAGCAGTTCTGAGACCTTGGACAAATTATTTCACTGTCCTGTGCCTCAGTCTCTCTATCTGGAAAGCAGGGATAATAATCGCCCCTACTCATGAGAGTTTTTACAAACCACATTTGCAAAATGCTTAGTAGATGCCCTATACTTTTAAAAATTGCAAATATACACGTTAGTGTACTAGACTCTAAGTGCCCACACAGCTCTTGCCCAACCTGAAACCATTCGGCTACAATGGAAAGCGAAGCGGCGAGCACACGGTTCCGTGCTCCTCAGAGCATCCGGGCTCCTGAGAATATCGGAGTTTGGGTTCCTGGGCGGAGCCAAGATGGGTCAAGAGCCCAGTCAGCTCACATCACCACATCGTGCTGGAATCTGAAGCCTGTTTTTGCAAGGCTGTGGGCTGGTTGGTCACTAAGACAGTGCCAAGATACCCACAATTGCGACCGCTGGTCATTTTTACCTGGGCCAGTCGTGGTGACCTGACTTGGCTCAAAAGTAATAGAGTCAAGGCTCAAAAAATGTTTGAAAAGAACATTTTAATAAACTCAAAGTTTTTTGTTGTTTTTTGTTGTTGTTCTGCTTCATGTGACTTGGGGAATAATAGATGTTTTCGTTACCATATGCATGTTTTCAACATGTTTTGACATTTTGGTTCATTCTAAGAACGAAGAATCCACCTGGCATTTATAGTTAGGCTCTCTTATCTTTCACTTTACATGTGTCATTTTCCTTTGTGGGTGTCAGATCCCATTTTGTTTTAGCCATTGAAAGAGAACAAAGCATTGGTGACCATGAAAAGCAGCCTGAAGCTATTTTCAACAGTGCGTTTTATTCCTGGATTATAATCAAGGTAAACAGAACTCAACAGGTACAATAGTATTGGAAAGCATCTCATACGATCAGCTGCTTGTGGGTGCAACATAAAGACTTAAACTCTTTTTATAAAGTGCAAAAAATAAATGTGTTTCCAGTTAGGTTTTTGTATTAGACTCTTAAAATCCATATTTATATTTAAAAGAGCTCTCAGTTTATAAACTGAGAAACTGTCAAAGAAAATGGAAGTAGATAGTATGTTTTTATTGTTAATAAATGGTTTCAGCTATGGGGTCAAGATATTCTCTTAGTCAAAGTGACTTAACGTTATTTTTTTCTGATTATTTAGATTGGCTCTCCCAGAGTTCATTTTATACTCCTATTTCCAGAAGTTAGAAAGCTGAAAATATGACGTTACCCTGACTCTCTTACAGCTAGGATCCTATGCAGAATAGACTCAGTGATTTGATGGACTTTCGTGAGTTCTGACAGGCAGGACAGTGGGGCATGCCGTCTGTCAGCAGCGTGTACAGGGACAGCTAGATGTAACAGAAATACATTCCAGCAATGGCAGGATTCCACAGCCCACCCTGGTCACTGGCTTTGAAATTAGCAGCTGTGGTGACGGCTGTAGCAAAACCTGGCCTCTGCATCACATTTACAATGATAGAAACTCGGAGCCAAACCTCTCCAGTCTTCAAACTTTTTTTAAAATTTAAATTCAATTAGCCAACATCAAGTACATACTTAGTTTCACATGTAGTGTTTAATAATTCAGCAGTTGCGTGTAATACCCAGTGTTCATCACATCACGTACCCTCCTTAATGCCTATCACCCAATTACCCCATCCCCCCATCCACCTAAACTTTTTTTTTTTTTTAAAGATTTCTTTATTTATTTGAGAAAGAGAGCAGGGGCACCAGAGGGGAAGGAGGGGCAGAGAGAGAGAATCCTCAAGCAGACTCCCTCCTGAGTGCGGAGCCTGAGGACTCAAGGCTCAACCTCAGGACCCTGAGCTCACGACCTGAGCCGAAACCAAGATTTGGATGCTCGACTGACTGAGCCACCCAGCACCCCTAAACTGTTTCTTTAGGCACTTAATCGTTTTAAGTATGTAATTTCTGTCTTCTGCACTGAAGTTTCACTTGATAACAAACATCAAGTCATGTCAGTAACCTGTGCACAATTCAATGCAATATCCTCAATTTGTCCTTCATATTCTGGAAGCTTCATATGTTACCTGCCAGCCATTCACATGTGAAGAATGTATAAAGCTTCTGCCTGTGTCATTCATTGAGAGTGCCCTCCAATGTGTTTGGAACTGACGGTACTTAGACCCTTTATCCTTGATTTCATTCACTCCACAAATCGATTACTAAATTCCTAGTCTTTGTCAAATATTGTTTTAGTGGTTGGAAATGCAGTGGTGAACAAGGTAATAGACTTTGACCGTGTACAGTTCATAGTCTCGTGGGAAGGCCCAGTGAGCAAGTAATGACGATAATGGCTGGCATGTATAACAGTTCCCCCCAGGAGATTCTGGTGCAGGGGGTCCACATACCAAACTTCAAAAATAGGTATCACTAATCTCAGGGAAGAGTAGACACAGAACCAGAGGGCGCTGTTTAGCGTCCTCTGCACTGAGCTACGGGGCTGTGGAAGAGTATGTGGCCGGGACGTTGTTGGACATGGCGGCTCCCTTTGGTGATCCTTCCCAGGCGTCTGCTTTCAAAATGCTCTCTCCAGTGTCCCCGTGGTGCAAATGTCATTGTTTTTGTTGTTGCTGCTATTTAAGCATCCATTTTCTTCCTTTTTTTTTTTTTTTTAAAGATTTTATTTATTTATTTGACAGAGATAGAGACAGCCAGTGAGAGAGGGAACACAGCAGGGGAGTGGGAGAGGAAGAAGCAGGCTCACAGCGGAGGAGCCCGATGTGGGACTCGATCCCGGTACACCGGGATCACGCCCTGAGCCGAAGGCAGACGCTTTAACGACTGCGCTACCCAGGCGCCCCTCAAGCCATTTTCTTCCTTGATGGCAAACTGTGACTTTGAATTTGAAGAATAGATAAAATATTCTGTTTTTGAAAATTCATAGTTGCTAACAGAAACCAACATTTGGTCTGACCAAAATGGAATTTTACAGTTGATTCTCATGTTATATATTAGTAAAGTTTAATGTATTCTTTTCTTTCATTTTTTTAAGTTTTTATTTTAATTCCAGTTAATATGATGTTAGTTTCAGGGGCACCATATAGTAATTCAACAATTCCAAACATCATAATGTATTAATTTAAATAAAAATATATAAATAGAGGTTCTAGTGTTTTCTTCCAAGTGCAAATTGATTGTCTCCTACACACTGTTGGAGGTGTCCAGCCATCTTTGGAAACCCACGGCTTAGAGGACAACCTGCTGGCCCACTACTAGACCTTTTATACACTAATTTATGGCTTTTGTCCCTATAGAATACCCCCTTCTTAATAATCTTAATTTCTTACCTCCAAAGACTACTGTTATCTCCACATTTATTCATCCAACAAATATCTCTTAAGACCCAACTCTATGCCAGGAATAATTCTAGGTTCGGAAGATACAGGAGAGAGCAAAACAAAATTCCCGCCTTCTCAGAGCTTGCATCCTGGTGCATGTGGAGGGGGAAAAAAACCATAAATACATAAGCATGTAATATGCCAGGTGAGTGTGGGTAACTGTAGAGTCAAAAAAGCAGGGTAAAGGGGAAGGGAGTGCTGAGCGCAATGATGTGCTGTAGTCCCATGCGTGGGCTGTTAAGAGCCAGTTGTACGCGTGACTTCCCAGGTCAGTGTTCAGTGATATCAGGTTGACAACTGGTACCGGCCACGGTGAGGATATTTACAGACAGAAATTAACAAATGCTAGAAACAAGGACTTTTTTTTTTTCCAGAGAGCCAACATTCAACATGTACCAGCACATTACTGGGTGAAAGTGAGGGGTTCTATACGCTATAGGGTGATTGGAGAATGTCTCACTGGGGAGAGAAGGGAGGGACGTAAGGGAGTGAGCCCTATGGTCATCGGAGGTCAAGACGAAGAGCATTCGTGGAGGAGGAAACAGTAAGACCTTTGGCATATAATTGGAGAAACCAAGCAAGACAATAGAACCGGAGCAGTGTGAGCCGGGGGACAGCAGTGTGAGTGGAAATAGGCCAGCTACCTGCGGGCAGGGTTATGTGGAGTCTTGCAAGCGCGATAAGGAGTGTGATGCCTCATAGCAGTAATTAGCTAATGCTGAGTAGCAAAATCTGCTTTTAGAAGGACATGTGCTCTTCAGTTTGTAGCAGTTCCCCTTCCCATAGCTGTGTCACCAAGCCCCCCTGCTTCACTGATGTCAGCTTTCTACCTGGACTCTCAAGTCTATGTATTTCCCACCCTATTCAACAGCATCTCCTTCTCTATATATTATAGCACATATTTTATGTTGCCTTGTTTTGTATTTTATTTAATTTTAATTTAATTTAATTTTAATTTTTTAAATTTAAAAAAAATTTTAAAGATTTTATTTATTTATTTATTTGACACAGAGAGAAAACTAGCTAGAGAGAGAGCACAAGCAGGGGGAGCAGCAGGCAGAAGGAGGGGGAGAAGCAGGCTTCCACTAAGCAGGAAGCCTAATGTGGGGCTCAATCCCAGGACCCTGGGATCATGACCTGAGCCAAAGGCAGATGCTTAACAGACTGAGCCACCCAGGTGCCCCTATTTTATTTTATTTTATTTTTTTTATTTTATTTTATTTTTTAAGTAGGGCTCGACACCCAGCATGGAGCCCAAGGCAGGGCTTGAGCTCACGACCCTGAGATCAAGACCTGAGCTGAGATCAAGAGTTGGATGCGCCACTGACTGAGCCGCGGGGGCGTCCCTGTATTTTATTTTTTAAATTCGTACAAAGAGTTTCCATAACCGAACTAAAAAAAGACTGCCATTTGTCCTCCTTAGCACCCGGAACAATGCCTTTCATGTAACAGGTGCTTAAGACATGAGGGTTGAATAAAAAAGGATGAAGACTCTGTATTTTTGCTGGTACTTTCTCAGGATCCGCTAACCAATTTCTTTCTGTTTAGTGAAATCCTTGTTTCCTCCCAGCATTCTGAGCCTAAGCCTATGATTCAGGTTTCTTTAGCATTTTATATCTTTAATTTAGTAGAGTCTACTTTCAAGTGGTATTACACCACTTCACACACAGTATAAGAACCTCCTAATAGCTTAATTCTCTTTCTTCCTTCCTGAACTCTGTGCTATTGCTACGTTGTACTTTTACATGTATTATAAACTCTGCGCTGGGTTGTTGATGTTTTTGTTTAAACATCAGCTATCTTTTAAAGAGATTTAACAAACGAGAAAACATGTGTTTACTCATGTAGTTACTATTTCTGGGCTTATTCTTTTGTGCGGATTCATTCTTCCGCATTTCCATCCGGTGTATTTTCCTTCTGCCTGAAGGACTTCCGTTCACATTTCGTGTAATGAGGGTCTGCTGATGGAAAGAAATTTCAGCTTTTGTAGGTATGAAAAAGAAATCCTTCTGTTGCCTGTGCTATCTCGCTTCTTAAAGTGGCCAAGTTTCGTCAGTTGTTCTGGTATGAGTAGAGTGTCAGATTTAAAAAAACTATTGTAGTAAAATATACGTGACATAAACTTACAATTTTAGCCATTTTTAAGCATATAATTCAGTGGCATGAAGTACATTTATATTGTTGTAAAACCATTACCACTCTTTCCAGAACTTCCTCATCCTCCCCCACAGAGACTCTCTACCCATGAGGCAGCAAGTCCCCATTCCCCCTCCCTGCAGCCCCCTGGTGACCTCCATTCTACTTTCTGTCTCTATGAATTTGTCTATTTTAGATATTTCATGTAAGTGGGATCCTGTACTATTTGTCCATCTGCGTCTGGCTTATGTCACATAGTGTCGTGACTTTAAGGTTCATCCACCATGTGACGTGTGTCAGAACTTCTCTAACATGGGCGGATGTGTGTGTGAGTTACTGTCTTAGTTCATTGGGCTGCTATAACAGAATACCGTAAACTGGGGGGCTTATAAACAGCAGGCATGTATTTGTCACAGTTCTGGAGTCTGGAAGCCCAAGATCAAGGCAGCAGCAGATTTGGAGTCTGGTACGGGCCCGCATATTCATAGATGCTATGAATCTAGCGTCTAGATCTGTTTACCGCATCTTCACATGGTGGCAGGGGTGACGGAATGCTCTGGCATGAAAGCATGAATCCCATTCACGAGGGTTCTGCTCTCATGACCTAATCATCTCCCAAAGGCCCCATTTCCAAACACCGTCACTGGAAACTGAATTTTAGCACATGAATTGTGTGTGTGGTGGGCATGTGGAGGGATGCAAACGTTTGGTCTATAGCATTCCATCCCCAGCCCCTTGAATCCATGTCCTTTTCACATGAAAAATACATTCATTCCATTCTCATAAGCCCCAAAGTCTAAACTTACTCAAACATCAACTCAAAAGTCTTAAGTTCAAAGTCTTACCTAAATATCCTCTAAATTAAAAGTGGGGGAGACTGGAGGTAAGATTAATCCCGAGGCAAATTCCTCTCCAGCTGTGAACTGTGAAGCCAAACAAATTACATGTTTCTACATTACAGTTATGGGACTGACACTGTAGAGACCTTTCCAATTGCAAAAGAGACAAACAGGAAAGAAGAAGGGGTAACAGTTACCAGGTAAGTCCAAAACTTACAGGGGCAAACATTAAACCTTAAGGTTTGAGATCATCTTTCTTGACTCCATGCTCCACTTTCTGGACTTACAAGGGCTGTGGCCCTGCCTCCACTGCTCTCCTGAGCTGGAAATCTCTTGGGGGTGGCTCTGCCCATCTGCCCTCGTGACCTAATCACCTCCCCACCCAACCACCCCTCCAAATGCCCTCACATTAGAGACCGGGTTTCAACATATGAATGGGGCGGGGGGTGGGTCGGTGGGAAGCACATTCAGTCTCTAGCAGGGATATCTTCCAAGGAGATTTTCTGTTGTCATATTTTATGTTTTCATCTTCATCATCATCCTCAATGACTTATTAAGACTGAAATAAAGAAAAACCATCCACAAGACCATGCTGTTTGTGTCTTCGCACATTATTCTTGAAGCATGAATGAAGATACTCAGACAACCGTCAGTAAATGCTACCGAGGGTGACATGTGACACAGACGGGTTATCTAGTGAATACATCCGGGCAACACAAACCATCTGGACAGTCTGGCATGAAAGAGTGATATAACAATTTCCCGATCTTGTCACACCTTATGGGAGACAGTTTGAAGGAGAGAGACAATTCTTCAGTATTGAATGCAAGCAGCACCTTGCTCTCAGTGCCAGGAAAGAGCATTGTCCACTCCCTGTCCTGGCTGCACAGGAAGTTAGGGCTACAGGCTGAGCATATCCCCGTGCCCTCATGATGCCACCCAGCCGTGGACATGGGCTCTCTGGAGATGGCGAAGCAGAATGGTGGAGAAGCTCTCAAGTTGGACAGTCTGGGCTCAGGTTCTGGCTTCATCCCTCACTATGCGGCCTAGAACGAGTTGTTACTGACTTCTCTGAGCCTCAGTTTTCTCAACTGTGTAATGGGGTGATATTACTATTTTCCACGAAGGGTGGCTGTGAGGACTAAGTGAGGGAATCAAATTAACATAGTGCCTGGCATATGGGAAGAGCTCGAGAAATATTAGTTGTGAATCAGGAGTGATGTTTGAAATGTTCTGAGTGGGAGGGCATGAGTAGAGACCCACCTCAATTGTCGATGCCTGGAGGTCCCTACCGTGCCAGATGTTATGCCTTTAGTAACTGGATGGTGAGCGGGCCCAGGGGCACTGGGGGTAGGGGTGAGGCAGAAAGCCTTTGGGAGGCTCGAGGGAGCCACTATTAACTAACTGGTGTGGAAGTATTTAAATATTTTAATAACTTGCCTGACCATACCCCCGGGTATCAGGCTTGTTTGTTATTCTGGTGATTATTCTTGCAGTGGAGTACTCTCCTGGAGGCATGCATTTGCTCATCACATTAAATAACTTCTTTATGCTGATGACTCACAAATTTACATCTCTACTGCCTACTTGACGTCTCTACTCAGATGTCTTACGGGCATAGCAAACTTCACATTTCCAAAGCAGAATTCTTGATCTCCCTGCAGAGATCCTGCTCCTCTCCTTGTCTTTCTCATCTCAATTAATGGTTCCGGGGACCTGGTCTGTCTCTGATGTGATGATTTCTCCACATAGAGGGGCTATCTTGCAGAATGAGTCCAGTTCGGTGGAGCCAGACAGAACTAGACTCACTCTCAACTTTGTCATTTGTTAGCAATGGCCTTGAGCAAGTCACCAAACCTCCATGACCAAGTTATTTCCCTGCCTAATGAGCAGAGTAACACTGTAGGGTGTGGTGTGCATTCAAGGCAATAGATAGGAAATGACCCACGCACAGTCTATGTTTGCTATTAACCCTTGATTGATTTCCTGAGCCAGATAAAAGGCCAGGAACCTCCAGGAGAGTCAGCTCGCCAGGAAGTGAGGACTCTTATCTGTTTCTCTTCCTCATTCATAAACTCTCTCTGACCTCGAATCTCGTATATGGTACTTAATTCCCCTGCGTTTGCTCAGAGCATCCTTTCTTCAACACCTTCCCTCACAACTGTTTCCAGTGTCTTAATTTCTTCACCTTGAAGTGGGACAGACAGTAGTTCCACTTATCAGGCTGAAGTGTTTGGAGAGTTAAGAAAATTACCTGAAACTTAGAAATAAACAAAAGGCATTTGCTATGGACTGAATGTTTTTATCCGCCTTGCCCAAATTCATATGTGGAAGCCTTAACTCCCACTGTGACGGAATCTGGAGATAGAGACTTTGTGAGGTAATTCGGGTTAGATAAGTTCTCGAGGGGGGTGCCCTCACATTGGGATTAGTGCCCTTGTAAGTAGAGATTCCAGAGAGCTGTCTCTCTCCCTGAGTGCATAGAAAAAGCTCACGTGAGCACATAGCAATATGGCAGCTGCCTCCAAGTCAAGAAAACAGAAGCGGCCTCCAAATGAAACCTGTGTTGCTGCCACCTTGAACTTGGACCTACAGCCTTAAGAACTGTAAGAAATACATGTTTGTAGTTTAAGGCATCAGTCTGTGGCTGACTTTGTCTCTTCTCTTGCGCTCATTACTGAGTGTTCTTTCAGTGAAATGTCGCGTGTTTCTACTGGGCCCTCCCATCTTGAGGGTCATCTAATTTTCCAGGGCGTTATATCCTGTTTGACTTCCTATATACTACTCATGAGGCAATTTCTCAACTCTGTAAAGGTAGAAATTAGCTTAAATCAGAAATCCGATAGCAATGCAAATTACGCTGGGGGGCAAAGCAAACAATTCTTTTTTTTTTTTTTTTAAGATTTTATTTATTTATTTGACAGAGAGATAGCCAGCGAGAGAGGGAACACAGCAGGGGGAGTGGGAGAGGAGGAAGCAGGCTCCTAGCGGAAAAGCCTGATGTGGGACTCGATCCCAGATCGCCAGGATCACGCCCTGAGCCGAAGGCAGACGCTTAACGACTGTGCTACCCAGGCGCCCCCAAAGCAAACAATTCTTATCCATATACTAAGTCACCCTAAAGGGTATGGTTTATCGACTAGTAGGACGCTTACCTGTTTTGCAACTACTAGCAAATGCATTTCAGCTTTGTATGGACTGTCTGGCTCGAATTCCCTTTTGAACCAGTCTTAATATTTTATCCGATCACTCATTAATGAGTAGAATGGAATATTTGACATGTGTCCCTTTTGTATTTATGTGAGAATCATGTCTTAAACTGTTTTGGAAATTATACTTTCATGGGAGCATTAATGAGTTAGAGAACAATAAATCTCTGGCTAAAATATGTTGTCCCATTTATAAGCATTATACGAAAAGGCCCTTGTAACAGTCCGGATTCCTTCCTGAAGGGGTTCCACCTTTCTCTTTTATCGTTTAGTGTCTTTCATGTACCTTTGTAGCCATACTAGAGATTTTCTTTTGAGTAGCACAGGATGGAAATCTGGGTCATTAAGGCATATTCTCCAATAGGCAATAAGATCAGTTACTTTTTGACTTTTGAAAAATCACCTTTGCATCAATAGTTGTTTCTTTTCAGGGCAAATGAATTTAGATTTGAATTAGGTTGAACGTATGGAAATAGGACATTCTGTTCACCGCCAGTCTGCTCGAATGCTTCACAGATAAAATGTCACCAGAGTAATTTGTGATGGTTAAATTTTTTATTTCTCTCGTCCCACAAAGTAATGGAAACAAATCAACTGTCAGCCACCCTTCAGGTACCTTCTTCTACCCCAGCCGAACTGTGAGATCCCTGTCAGGATAATTTGCAGAGAAAAGTAGTGCTTGGTGACATGGTAAATTATGATGATTTTAGGTCCCCCCCCCTTATTCTTCATCACCAAACTGAATGGATAGGTTTCTGCTATGTGTCAGAAAAGAAACAAATTTGTGAAGTTATGGTGGAGCAGTCAATTCCTTAATGCTGCATTTCAGGTCTAGGTTATAAAAAGTCTCTGGAGTTGAACTATTGTGAGAGGGTAATTTATTAACCCTGTGTATGTAGTTCTCTTTACACAAATATAGCTGTAGTGACTTTTAGTGATTAATAGTGAATTAGCTCCTCTCACACCCAGGCTATTCTGAACCAGCACATGCACATCATAACTGTCTATGACCAGAGGAATTACTAGAGTGATAGTCACGTACTTTCAGTTAAGAAAGTTAAGTTACATAGAGCAGTGGAAATGCCTTCCTTAAAATATTGTTTCCCATGTAATCTTAGTGATGATCTTCACCTTTATGGGGCTTACATTTTAGAAGAAGGCATAATCAGTCAACAAATAATTAAAATTGGGAGGAATGGTCTGGATAGATTGTCCAGAGGGCTAGGGAATATGACCTTTTCTCTCAGGCTCAGGGCTTCTTATGTTTTTTTTTGTCATAGTCTCTTTCTTTGTCTCTTTTCTTTCACTCACCTGCCCTTAGTTATTAATCAATTTTTATCCAATGTCTACTACGCGATCAGCACTGGGCTGTCTGGGAATTGTGAATGCCCTGATCTTTGATGATTAATAAAAGAGAAACAAATTCCGTAACAAGGATGTCTACACCAGAGGCAATGACAAGGTTGCTAGACACAAAGGATATAGAGATATGTATCCGTTACGGTACAGAACTCTACCAGTTCCATGTGTTATTTGCAGCTAAGAAAGGGAAGAACCACTCTGTGCCGATAGGATACAGAAGAGATTCATGGAGGAGATAGGGCATGAGTCAGCAAAGAAAGATGGAGAGAAGGTAGCTTCTGGAGCCGTCCAAGAGTTCAACGGCATTTTACTTAATGAACGCTGTTCATATGCCTATTACATGCCAGGAGTTGGTCTAAGTGCTTTAGAACTGCCAACTTCCTTTAGTCCTTATAATAACCCTATGAAATAAGTATTATCATGTCCATTTTATAGACAAGGAGATCCAAAGCACATAGAGGCTAGGAAGCCTGTTCAAGTCATGTAGATGCAAGAGGCAAGTCAGAATTTATACGAGGGAGTTACAACTGAGTAGTAAGGCTCCCCTGATGTGCTTTTAACCACTATACCTTCCTGTCTCCCCAGCAACAACCAAGGCACAACATTTGGAAAGAAACTGGCTAGCTGTGGGGAATCAGTTAAACCATGGGTGTATTGAGATGATGGGACATCTGTGCCAACATAGCAGGTGGCCACTGTGGTGTGCAGACTGGGGCTTGTACTGACAGCAGGAACCTGGAGTTACAGATCCAGAAGTGAGTCATCTGCTAAGAGGCTTTAAGTGAAGCAAGGGGTATCTCGTCTAGAGAGCAAATCTTAATTGTTCTCAAATGGGACACTTGCTAAATTCTACCTACTTGACAGTCCTTAGCCAGAAAGGAACTTTTTCCCTGTTTCTTAGTGACATGTCACTCCTTGAAAGATTGCCAGTCAAAGCGAAGGAGAATGCAAAGATACCGGCAGTGACACGTACCCAGGTCTCCACTGTATTCGTGTACCCAAAGTCATCAACAGAAAAATACCCTGCCAGGGAGAGGCTGTCTTGGAGGATCAGAGAAGCCTCTATTTTGGATATTTCTCATTTTGCTTTGGGAGCAGAGCTTTAAGCTGTCGAAGGAAATGATTTCAGAAATGGCTTTTTCAAGCCGACTGCAAGTCAAATTTTTATGGAGTGTTGAACTGCAGCTATCATTATTCTGATTAACAATTCAAAACCTGATTTTGAATTATTCATGGTGTTTAAATAACTATCAACATGAACAAAAGTGATGTGAAACTATTGCAATTAGAAAAGCTTACTTAAAGCTTGTAGACAAACATCCTTAATTAAGTAATATTGCCTGCTGGAGATGGCATTTCTGGGAACCAAGAGGAACTGGGGAAACGAAGTCCAAGAGGGCCAAAAAAGTGCGTGTTGGGGGTGAGGGGCATGTTAGCACAACCGCATGATTTTGGAATGCTAGCCGAGGCATTAAGTAGGAGTCTTAGCCCGTTTACTACTGCCTTACGAGAGTCCAGTTAGTTGGAAAAAAAAAAAAGAAAGAAAGTAGAAGTGTAGAATATGATATATTCAGCTTTCAATTTCTTTCTTTTTTTTTTAAAGATTTTATTTATTTATTTGAGAGAGAGAAAAAGAGAGAGAGAAAGCACAGAGGGAGAGTGAGAGGGAGATAGCAGATTCCTCACTAAGCAGGGAGCCTTATGCAGGGCTTGATCCCAGGACCCTGGGATCACGACCTGAGCCAGAGGCAGACACTTAACTGACTGAGCCATCCGGCACCCCCAACTTTCAATTTCTTGCTGGAAGACTGATAGGAATGGTCGTGCTGACACAGACATAATCTAAAGCAGTGGAAAAATTAGGCTAAGCGTGGGCAGGATTGGAGCCTCAAGCCAGCTCAAGAGTGTGGCATCTGAACACCTAGGAAATCCTAAAGATTCCTGGTTAGGTTCCATATGCTGTTCCTACATTTCCTCTCAGAACCATATTCTCAAATTGGCAAAGCTGAGGAAGAGGTTTAAGATAGACGGGAGACCATTCCATTAATACGCATGTTTAAAAACTCGTATCATGTGCTGCTGAGATTGAGTCTGAGGCTCCAAAACCAAATATGACCCATTTCTTGTCTCTTAGAGAGCTCACAGTCATGCTGGGAAGGTAGAAAAGCAGATGGAGGGTTACGGGTGGGGCAGTGAAGCCTTGCACAGGGTGCCAAGGAAGCACGGCCCAGGGACACAGCTCTCTTAGGGCCCAGATGGAGGGAGGCCCAGAGTCTGAAGAGGTTCAGGGTCACTAGTGTTGGGGGCCCACAAGGGTGGAATGGATGAATGAGTATGCCCATGAGTGTTCTTGGTTTCCAGCAACACATACCAGTGCTGGTGAACTTAAGCAGCAATTAACAGAAAGCAGCTCCATTAAACAATGGAGGGCTGCATGAGCAGGCTTGGCAAATGAGCGGAAGTAGGGGAGTTTGGAAGATAAGGTCTAGTGCGGATAGCCACCATAGGCATCTTCCCAGATAGACACTTGTCACCATGTCACTGGACTCTGTTCCACACCGTTGAAAGCCTCCAACTGTTTCTGCTTCTTTGAAACACCAAGATTCAAAGTGCTCCATGATGATTGGCTACGTTCAGTCACATGTCCCAAAACCAGAGGCCAGGGGGCAAAGTTGAGACATGTCTCATAACCCTTGTTTTGCAAAGTATGGCTCCTTCCCAAGCCTATTTCCACTTATTTGGGAATGCTCTCAAATGCTAAGGATGTTTGGTTGCTGGGTGACCAGCCTTTTCACCAGCACCCTCCTCTCCAAGAGAGAAACACATATCCTCAAGAAGTAGCGTGCATATCAGACACTCATGGTCGAGGAAGCATGGCTGGAGAAGCTACGATGACATCTTTGAGAAAACTCTATAGGGCTGATGTCTAACAGACCATGTATTCCAACGAGACTGCCATAAAATGAGAAATTAACAAGAAAAGGGTATGAAAATAAATCACACATATAAGGAGACTGAATATCTTGGTATTAAAAAAGGAAGTCATAATGGAGTCAAAAGGAAGTCACCTTGACTTGAATTATGATGAAAGCATTAATGTCAGGGATGCCTGGGTGGCTCAGTCGGTTAAGCATCTGCCTTTGGCTCAGGTTGTGATCCTAAGGTCCTGGGATCAAGTCCTGTACCAGACTCCCTGCTCCACAGGAAGCCTGCTTCTCCCTCTGCCTCTCTCTCTCTCTCTCTCTCTCTCTCTCTCTCATCTCTCATGAATAAATGAATAAAATCTTAAAAAAAAAGGAAACATTAATGTCAAACTTGTCAGGCACATCTACAGAAGTACTGAGGGGGAAATATATAACTTTAAATACATTTATCAGGAAATATGAAATATTTAGTATTTCATATGAAAGATTTAAAAAGAAATGAGCTAAGCATTATGACAATGAAGAAAGAACAGCAGAGCAAATAAGAAAGGAAAAGCAGCAGGGGAAGTAAGTTAGATATCAATGTAATGAGGATAAAGAATAATAAAAAAGATAAATGCAAAACTCGTTCTTTGGAAACATTCATTCAGAAGAGACCTTTGCCAAGAAAGATTAAGAAAAAAAGGGAAAACATAAAAAAGGTTAAAATGCAGAACAAAAGAAAGAGAAGCAACTACAGACACAACAGAGATTTAAAAATAATAAAAGACTGTTATGCTCTTTACGTCTAACCCATTGCGTAAACTGGATGGAGTCAATGAGTTCCTAGAAAAAAAATAAATCAAATGCTAAAATTGATATAACAAGAAATAGAGAAATTAGTGCACCCATAATTATTAAAGAAACTTCCCCTAGGGTCCCACCCACTCCCTGTCCCCAGTCTTTGTACAGAAGTCTTCATGGAATCTCTACAAGCTTACAAAGAGCTCTAGATTCCTAGTTTATGTAAGTTCTTCCAGAAAATAATAAGACAAGAGCAGCCCAGCTTATTTATTTTTTTTTTTTAGATTTTATTTATTTATTCGACAGAGATAGAGACAGCCAGCGAGAGAGGGAACACAAGCAGGGGGAGTGGGAGAGGAAGAAGCAGGCTCACAGCAGAAGAGCCCGATGTGGGGCTCGATCCCATAACGCCGGGACAACGCCCTGAGCCGAAGGCAGACGCTTAACCGCTGTGCCACCCAGGTGCCCCAGCCCAGCTTATTTTTATGAGACTAGTCTAATTTTGATTTCAAACCAGATAAGAAAAATTTAAAAAATAGACTCATTTCTCAATAAAATATAGCCTAACCAAATCTAATAATGTATTTTAAAGACATCATGATCAACTAGGGATTTCTCCCCAAATGCAAAGAAGATACAACATAAAAGTCTAATAATGAAATGCTTACATTAATAGACAAAGGGAGACAAATCTTATAATTATTGCAATCTGTACATTTCTTGAGATCTGAAATGTATTTGTGAGAAAAATTCTTCACAAATTAGAAATATAAAGGAATTTCCTTAATTTGATTAAAGTTATATTCCAAAAACCAATGACAAATATTATAACTAATAAAGCAACTATAATGTATTATGTCTAAGACCAGAAAAAAGACAGAGATTTTGATGCCAGGGCTTCTGTTTTCAGAGTATTGGAGGTCCTGGCCCAGTTAAGCTTTCAGGAAAACAAATAAAACTGTTGTTGTTTGCAAGTGATATTACCTCTAATTTAAGGAGGGCACATATTGCATGGAGCACTGGGTGTTATATGCAAACAATGAATCATGGCACACTACATCAAAAACTAAGGATGTACTGTATGGTGACTAACATAACATAATAAAAAATTATTATTAAAAAGAAAATCCAGCAACATCACCATACAGACTCTTTGAGCTACCAATGGGATTCAGTTAAAGAATATAAAATTAAATCCCAAATAACAACGGAATTTCTCTATACTCGTACCAAATATAATGAAAATTAAGATATCATTTTTAGTTGCAACAAAACCCATGATGTATTTAGGAATTAACGTGCAAGAAGACATAAACTTTATAACTCTAAGTACATTGAACATTATATAAAAAAATGAAGAGACAATTATTCTGCTGTTATGACTTAAACTCTTACAAAATTAATCTTTAAATTTGATGAACATCATTGAACATTCCAGCTGGACTTTAGAAAGAACTTGATTAATCTCTAACCATTATTTGGGAGAAGGAAGATCCAAAACATTTAAAGAGGGAGTAGGTCCCGACAGCAACAATGAAACCTTTGAGGTGCCAGACTATGAAGAGGCTGTAGTTTCGCAATCACAGTGTTACTCCCAAGGGTTGGACCCACACACACAGCAGTGTTGTAATCCCCCCAGGACTCAAGGAGGGACAGCCTAGCCATCTAGAGGGGCTGGATAGAGCCAGACTAGAAAGGCAAGTGGGCTAAGAGGGGTCTATGCCCCCAGGAAACCCTGGAAAACTCTCATCAGCCCTGGCTGTGGGGACCCGGGGTTGTAGCCCCTGTTCCTGAGACTTTCACATGATATATCATCTCTGCACCAGACCCATTCATTCCTTTGACCAACATTTCCCAGTGCCTGCTATGTGTCAGGAACTGTTTCCATGTGGGGAACCTAACACGGAGGGGAGTCAGGCTACCGTGAGCCTTTCCCAGCTGAGATGTAGGTGGCACAATTTGAGTCTTCAGGGAACATTCAGTGATCTACCCCATATCTGGTATTTCCAGAGTTAGATGGAGGGTGAGAGGAGGAGTGATCCAGAGAATCTGGAGAAGGAGGAGAAGAAACTTCTGAATACCAGCGATGTTGCTTCTGTTTTGGTGCTCTGCCTCTATGAGCTCAATGAGGTTTCCCAGCCTTGTGATGTGTTGTTATTCTCATTTGGAAAATGGGATTTCAAGGGGCAGAGAAGTTTAAGAATTTACACAGGGGCACATTGCTAGTAAATAGCCTAAAAATAATTTTAACTCTACTCTTCTGATCCCAAAGCCCATTGTATCTTCAATACAAAGTCATCCACGCATCTTTCAGTCTCTGTTTTGGAAAACTGCTGGACAGAGGTAGGAGACTTCCTGTAGACACAATGGTGGACCAGTTGTGTCTGCAACCAGTGTGGGCTGAGTGTGGCCAGGAGTGTGCCCGGCCTCTTAGATGAGCAAAGCTAATTAAAGCTGTGACAGCCCCTGCTCCAGGCAGGGACCAGTTTCTGCCCAGGGGCTCAAGAGGAGTCTCCAGTGCAGGGTCCCCATCATATTGGGAAGCAGTGGAATAAACTGCCCTAGGGAAGGGACTTTTGGTTTTGAGATGGGTGGATGAAGGTCAAAAAGAATAAAACATGAGTTTGGTGAGTGGTGTCAGAGTATCTAAGGCTCTTCTCGAAACATCTATGAAGGGCTGGAGGCTGGACCACCTGCCGTGTCCACCCATGTAAGCCTCACCCCTGCACTCTGACCACAGGGTTTTATCCCTGCCTGCCACCACCGCCCCACCCCTCCCACCCCCCCACCCCCACCCCATCCTTTTTCCTTGGATCCCAACAGAACACCAGATTTTCTGGAATTGTGCTATGGGTGTGATGTAAGTTTTAGCTACTGGGAGCTGCTCAACCATCGCTGACCCACCCTCCTCAGGGGTGTGTCCCCACTTCAGCCTTCATCCACTCTGTGGTACCTGTCTAATGCGTTCTAGTGCTCTCCGTCGCCTCCTTACACTGGCCCCAACAGTTCACCTTCAATAAAGTGAGAAGCCTGGCCAAAACAAAAAAGACCAAAACAAACAAAAAACCCCAATAACCCCCTGTCCCAGAAACTCATTAAAAGTATAGGCCTTACAGAAATCAAAATAGCCTACAAAGTCATTGAAATAAAAGAGTCCGGCAGCCAAATACATATAGCAATGATGCACTCAGAGGCAGTCCTGTGGATGTGTAGAACTTCATGTACAGTCAGTGCGGCATCACAAATCGACAGGGTATTGACAATTGGTTTATTAGGTGAGATTGGAGAAAGTGGCTCACTGTATGGAGAAAAATAAAACTGGATTTCTACTGATACCACAATTAAAAGTGAATTTCAAAGGGATTCAAGACCTAAATATAGGTAATAAAACAATAAACTTAATGGTAAAAAAAAAGGGGGGGATAGCTTTGCGACACAGAAGTAAGGAAAATCTTTTGAAATGAAACCTTGAATGAATACTTCAGGATAAAATATGATCCATTTCATGACATTCACGTTGAGGATTTCTGTTCAATAAAGGATGCTAGAGACAAAGTTGATGGACAGAAGAATGGGAGCAGGCAGTTGCAGTATCGAAGACGGACCAGGGACTAATATGAGGACGACGTAACCAGAAGAGGAAATCCTAAAGGCCATCAAGCATACGGAGGATTGCTCAAATTCATTAGCAATTGGGTAAATACAAACGAAAGGAACAAGATAGCACTATACACATACAAGTTTGGCAAAATCAGGAGGCTGGAAAATGCCAAAGGTTGGCCAGGATGGGACTCGGAGAATAGAGGATCTCTCAAGAGCCTCTGGAGAGCAATCTGGCTCTAAGAAAAATAAGAATAGGCACAGATGTAAGGGGCCATGCACAGGGATGTCTTCTGCCACATTGTTTGCAATGATGGAAGGTTGGAAGCAATCAGAGCACCCATCGCTGGGTCAGTGGCCAGGTAAGGTGTGGGCATGCCTCCTGTGCACATCAGATGCACACCCAGCAACTAAACTAGAAAGGCGTAGTGATGAATGACAAAAGGCATAAGAAATGAAAGGAGGCATCTAACACAATACAATTTACATAAATTAAAAATACATGCACAGAGAACAACAACGAAGCCCATTTTGCAAGAGCACAAACAAGCAAAAAAGATCCACATTAAACACATTAGCATGCTTGCCTGTGGGGAGGTGGTTAGGAGTTGGGGAATGAGGATGGAGAACGGGGATAAAAGGGAATTTTTAAAAACTTGCCTTCCGAGACAGGCAAGCTACTTAATTGGGTTTGGAGGGAGGATCATTTGATGCGACGCTCTCAGGCTGTCAATTAGGAAACAACAGGCGAGGTGTTTGGATGCGTCAGATCCCTGGGCTCATCATCTCCGAGGCTGGAAATAGAATCCAGAGCTCAGGAGCCTGCCTCCCACAGATGGGGTCAGAGGTGCGAGGTGCTGGGCTTCTAATTGGACACGCTGTGTCAGAGAGCGGAGCAGAGGCTTCCCGCACAACGCGCAGGATGCATGTTGAGCCTCTGTGACGCATTTTGGAAAGAAAGGGAGAAGCGACAGTGACACTCTCGCATCCTGTGATTAAGCCCTGGGAGTTGGCTCTCAGTGCTATTATTTTACAGTTACAGCGATCTCAACCGTCACTCAGACTGTGTTCCTAAATGCCCTTGGGCGTCAACGGACATATTTCCAGAAACACTCTGCGATGTCCTAAGGGCGTGCTGAGAACACAGATGCCTTCTTTCAGGCAAATATGAAAAGTAAGCTCCTGTTACTGTCAACAATACTGTATTATAAACTTCAAAGTTGCTAAGAGACGAGATCTTAAAGGTTCTTACCACAAAAAAGAAACGAGAATCACGTGACTCCGCAGAGGTGCGGGTTCAGGCTGGGATGGTAATCACATTGTAATATACGGATGTATCATGTCAGCATACTGTACACATTACACTTACACCGTGTTATCTGTCAGTGAGAGCACAATAAAAATTTATATAGATAAGGAAACAAACACATACACACGCACAAAGTTCGTTCCTGACCACGTATAGCTTCCTCCTCCGCAAGGGGGAGCCCCCATTTCCTGCCCCCTGGTCCGGGTATCATTTTACCATTCCTATGCTGTCTAGATGGTTGAGAACCTCAGGTGAAGCAGGTGGCCTATGGGCCATCTGTTAGATGACAGACACAGAAAAGACTGTCATGAAGGAAGATCCCTCCCTAGTTTTATTGAGATATAATTGACATACAGCACTATATAAGTTTAGGGTGTAGAGCACAGTGATTACCACCACAGTAAGTTTAGTTAATACCCATCTTCTATATAGATACCGAAAAACAGAAAAAGAAAAAAAATATTTTTTCTTCAAAAATACAGGAAGTTTATATTTACAGAAACAGACACTACACACCATGCAAGGAGACACAGAGAAGGGTCAGGGTCAGTCAGGAGGCAGAGAGAGGGAAAGAGCAGAGCGTGGCCCAGAGCCTTGATTGGGGTTGGGAAGGAATGGGTGAGCAGGGCAGGTATTCTGAGTAACTTTAGGATTGGGTCGTTTGGATAAATACAGCAGGGTCTGGATGGTAAGTCCCTAATTGTTCAGTATCTGGCCCTGAGGTGATTTAGTGCAGGGGAAATTTGGTGTGTGAAAGTTCGACAGAAGAGATGGTGTGGTGTAGGCTCTGGGTTGGTTGGTTTCTATATCAAAGGCATGCTTACAAGGGGAGTCATTTACCATCTGCAGGAGAAAGTCGGCCTTGCAAGATCCAGTTCCTTCAAGACCAAGGCCTCAAATGCCAGAGCATCAAGAATACAGAAACTAAGAAAATATAGTCCGTACAGTAAAAATTAAGTTCTTTGAGAGTTTGTGAAAAAGGAACCATTTTAGGCTGGGTCAGGGATGGCTTCTGTGAGGAAAAGATGAGTAAAGTGAAGGCTACAGACTAAATGGAAGTTAATTAGGAGGGGTTAGGAGCCACGTTTCACATTTAGGAAATGGCATGTGCAAAGATCCTGGGGTGGTAGAAAGGCTTAAGGGGGACAGAGGAACAGAAAGGTAAGACTAGAATGAAAGGAGGTAGGACTTGGGAAACAAGCAGAGACAGGCTCTACAGGGACTGATAAGAAGTGTGAGGGATGGGGATATTGATTTGAGAGAAGTGGCCAACCCCTGAAGGATTTTAAGTAGAGAGTGGTCAAGAACCCACACCCCACCTACTGGGTTGGTCTCTCACACCTGACCTGGGTATGGACAGAACCCTCCTCTGGGTTAGTGGATCCTGTTGCTATCCCTCCAGCCACTAGGATCACCATCAGAGCTGCTACATTCCCGATCTGGAGTGTCACAGCTCCCCCACCTTCCCCAGCAGGTGGGACTTCCTCAGACAGCTGCCCACGCGTGCCTGCGTTTGCTTACCCCAGCTGTTTTGGTGGCATAGTCTGGGCCAGTCCCTCAGTGCCTACCCTCTAGCTCTGGTCTTCCTCTCTTGCCCATATAGCTACCATCCCAGTGAAGGAAGGAATATTCTAATGGGGTTTATTTTGTCAAATTCTGCAAAAATTTGAAAGATTTGATGAAAAGTGGCTCTTCTGCCAGGAAGCACATTCTCCTCCTAATGAATGAGAGATTGGTATGCGGAGGGGCACAGAGCCGAAATCAGTCTGGCTTCTTCCCATTAAAAATGCAGGAATAACAAGTCAGCAAGGCTTTAATGCGAGTATGCAAAACCTAATTTGGAGCAATTAGTTGTAAGGCAAATAGCTCCATGTGTCCAATTATGAATTTGTGGGAGAATTAGTTCCACAGCGGTCTTGAGATTAATTTCTCGTTCCTTGAGTCCCATGTTTAAAATACAGAAGGAACTTACGGAACGAATAAGTCACAGGGATGAAAGGCACAGCATAGGGAAAATAGTCAGTGGTCTTGTAATAGCATTGTATGGTAACAGACTTGTGAGAATAGCATAACCTATAGATTTGTCCAATCTCCATGTTGTACACCCAAACTAATGTAATGCTGTGTGTCATCTGCTTCAATTAAAAAACAATACAGCAGGAACTTGATCTTCTGCATCTGGTTCGCTTGCCTTCCCAACCTGACTTGTTTCATTTGATTCTTCCCTGGGTACCTTTAGATTACTTGCTTGGGTCCAAACTTCAAAGAAAAAACAACACAAAACAAACAACCGAGTGGGCGAGAGTAGGAAGCAGTGGGGCAGTGGAAGGATGCACTTTGAAGTAGCTGGGGGTGAAAAGGGGGGCCGATTACGGAGTAACTAGCGTGGGCAGCTGCTGCTTCATGGGGCTAGCCTTGCTCCCTGGCCTGGACGAATCCAGGAGAGGTTGGAAGTGCAGTCCTTGGCAGGCTGCTGGTGAGCTTCTGCTAGTTTAAGTATTGGGAAGTTAAACCTGAGTCACGTGGGGGAAGGAACACAGGACTTGGAGACCAACGACCCACGTTTGGATCTCGGTTCAGCCACGTTCTGGCTGCGGGGCTTTGGGCAAAACAGCTCAGATTTTCTCTTTCCTTGTCTGTAAAATGAGAATATTGATCTAAATAACTTCCTTTGCGGGAGATGGGGGTGGATTCCTATCCGTAGAGCTACCTTCGTAGGATGTGTGAAGGTCTCTTTCAACTGATGCTGCTCCCACCCTCAGCTTCATCTGGAAGCTCTTCATTAAAGGCTCTAGCTTGAGGCGGTTCACGTTCTCATTAAAATGCAAATTAATTCTCCACACAGCTGCTCTAGTAGTTTTCCTTGTGTTGTCATTTATTCCCTTTCTCTACTTAGAAAGTGTGACGATCATGAAACCCAAACTCCTTAACCTGGCATTTCAAAGCCCTCTCTATCAAGCCCCCAACCTTGCTCTACACTCTTCAGAGGGCAATGTGGGGGCGTGGTTAGGAGGCGGGGGCTGTGGGGGCGTGGTTAGGAGGCTGGCAGTATGGGGGCGTGGTTGGGAAGCAGGGGCTGTGGGGGCGTGGTTAGGAGGGCAAACTGGCCTGGGATTATCTCAGCTCCCCTTAGTAAATACCTGAGCTTGGCAGAATTATGAGATACTTTATGCCTTCAGTTTCCTTCTCTGTAAAGAGGAATAATAAGGGTACCTATCTCATAAGATTATTACAAGGATGAGTGTTATAATTTATTTGAAACTCTTAACCCGGTGCTTGGAACAAGGTAAACATTTAATAAACGTTAACTGTTGTGGCAAATCGAATTCCGTTTTCTTCAGCAGATCTATTTCTCCCCACTCTGCACCTTGCTCACGTCATTCACTCAGTAGAGCATGTTCTTACGTCACCTTTTTTTCTGCCTGAAATCTTTCTTCAAGATCCTGTTCAAATACCACCATATCATACATCAGCGCTTTCTTAAGCTTCTGGGAGAATTAATTACTCTTATTCCCTCTTGGCCCTTTCCTTGTGCCTCTCTTGAGGATTTATTCTTTTTTATCTGACAATGATTTATGCATGTACCTCTTTCACCCCATCTCCACGCAACCACCCTCATTCCCAGCCACCAGCCTATGAGCTCTAAGAGAGCGTGGAATACAGCTCCTTCCTTCCTTCTTGAATAATTCAATCAGTTCAATAAACATTTGATGAATGAGCAAATGACCGAACGAATGCGTGAGTGGAAGGTTACTCAATGGTGCTTTCTGTCATTATTACAGATTGGTTCTATCGGAGAGCAGGACTTCCAAGTAACTTAAGTTCCAATATGATTGGTGCTCATGGGGCTAAGGTTTGAAGTTTGTGATGCAGCCATGGAAAGACAGGCCTGTGTGGGGCCAAAGAAGGTGTAGGATCTCCGGAGAAGGGCTTCTTCCTTTTTAAAGGGGAAAAAAAAAAAAAAGAAAGAAAAGCTCTGTGGCCTTGGTTTGAGTAGATGGTGACAAGTAATTACATGAGAGATGATGAATAGACACACATAGAATGACGTAAATCTGAATGTAGCAAAGCCCAGATCCGTCTTGCTGGATTTTGCACTTCTAGTTAAAACTCCCTGAGGGATGGTGGCTCTTGAAGCGGGGAATTGCTTCTATCAAAGATTAACAGAGTCATGTGGGAGGCTGAGGCTGAGGCCCATGTAAGACCCAATTATACAAAACTGGGTCCTAGCAATCCCCAGTTAGCTTTAGATTTGTCCAGTGGGGATTCTACTTGTTTAAAAGATGATCACCAAATTCTCAAGTGTAAATTTACTTCACTTAAGTGAAGAATCCCACTTTCAAGTGGGATAAAATAGTGGGATTATGCAGGTGAAAGCTCTCATCTCAATACCCATAGGGGATTGAGAGTTCCTATAACCGTCCAGCATGATCACCAGGTGCCCCGCTAGCCCTGGGACAGCAAAGGGAAGAGAATAGTGGAAGAAGATTTTTCGGGAGTCTTTGGAAAGCTTTCCATTGCCCTGGCTTCTGGAAATGACCATCAATGACACAACCAACAGGATGCTCTTGACATTTTATCCCTTTTACTTTCTATGTTCTTTTAATGCTCCATTCCAGTAGTTTCTGTCAGCTTCTCAGTGTTTACTTTAATCAAAACTAGTAGGCTCATCCCAAGTCTCCAGAAACCCAATGAAGGGCCTGCCTCCAAAGTCTCCTGACCTTGAACTCAGTGATTGCTCCAGGTTCTAACCATCAGAGTCTTAAGCTACTTACTCAGACTATCTCTCTTGTCTAGTTCGTTGACGTTCATGATTGATTTAGGATAATTTTTTTTTCTCTAACCTAGCCTTGTGTGTAATTGCTACCTTCAAATGCGTTCATATTTCCGGATTCTGGAACTGGAGCAAACAGAGTCAGATCTTGTATTCAGCCCAGGGTACCTGGAGGTCATGTCCTCAACCCCAATCACATGATTGCCTAGGAAATGGGGCCAGTCTGTTTGTTTTCTTTTCTCCCTTAAGGAGGAGCTAAGTTGCGATAGAAAATACAATTATTAAGATCTCATAATGTACCAGGAACTTCCCAGTTATTATAGCTTCCCACTTAATCCTAGTAAAGGTAGGAAATATTACTAAGAGGTAGAGTCAGAAATCATACCCAGGTAATCCAAGCACAGGTCACTTGTGTTTATGACACTCTGAGGCTCAGCTTCCTCATCAACAAAATGGTGATCATATTTGTTTGAATCACAGAAAATTGTCTATAGTCAACCATTTTCAATATAAAAATGACAATTGCAGATGGTTCGACATGTAACATTCCGTGCCTTATAAAGTTAATTGTAAAGATACAGTAATTGTCAAGAGTGTGACACATAGTAAACTTAATTAACATTAGCGATTATAACTGTACCATGTGCTTCGTTTTCTTACTTTAACTTTGGTGTGTGTGTGTGTATGTGTGGTTTTCTGCTTCCGTGTTACAGATACAGTAGTGTCCCTAACACTTGGCAGACCGTAAAAACTCCATAAATACGTATCGAATTGAATTGGATTTGGCTGAATTTGTAAAAACAAAACAAAACAAACTTGTGCTGTATTCTATGAATTTCAGAGTGGACGTCATTTGTGACCAATAACTGTATTCATCCCATCTGATCCAACTTTGTTGGTGTATGGTTAATAGGACCTGCTTTAACTTTTCTCATCCAAGAATTCTGAAAAGTGGTTTTCTCATTGTCCTATTGTGGCTAAAAGCTACGGGATCCTATAGCAAGACGCAAAGTCCAGGGTATCCTGACAATAGAGAAAATCTTGGCCTGTAGCAAGTCTCTTTCTTGTTTTAAAAATAGACCCATTCTTTTCCTAGGCTTCGTATCTTTGGGTTTGGGCGACACAGCAATGTGTTGGAACAAGCAATGTGTTCTGGAGAAGCACTGATGTGGGGGGAGAGAGGCTCTGGACCCTGAGGGTCCGGAATAGCTCCCTATCTTGTGAGTCACATGTAGGGTGCGGGACCAGCCTATGTTTTGGACAATTGAGGAAAGTGCTATGTAAAATCTCGGCTGCCTGGGGGGCTAAGAGGAAGCAGATGCTTCTACTCTTCTCCTGGCAGCTTCCATTCATCTTAGCCAGCCAAGTTCAAAATTTCCCTGCTACCTGAAATCATCTGCATCCCTCCTCTGCAGAATTAATCAAGAGCTCCTCCACCGCCCCTTGAATATACATTTCTGACAGCCCATTGCATTTAGGTTCGTATAGATGGTTTCCCCAAAAAGCCATTTTCTCCCACTAGACTCTATGTGGATTCAGCCCTCTTATGAGTCTTTCTCATGTTGTGACATTGTTGCCTAATGCAACGCTTGGCACAAAGAAAATATCCCATAAATGCTTGCTAATAGTAATAGCACTATATTTATTGAATGCTTATATGCTCTGATTGAGTTGACACAGAACCCATTTCCACTATGATGATTCCTATTTTATGGGGGAAGAAGCAAAAGCAGAGAATAACCTGATCAGGCCTCCACAGCTGGGGAGTGGCAGAGGAACGGTTCAAATCCGGGCAGTCTGGCTCCAGAACGTGCTTATTCACTGCCTTTGTCTCCTAATAGACGGAGGATTCTTGACTTTTGGCTAAGATGAAGAGTAATGAAGCGTAGCAGAAGGAAGGAATTCACTGTTGTGGGAGAAAAACAGGATCTTAACTCCCGGGCTGTGGATTGCTATTGTTAAAAGACCCCAAACCCTCCTAGAGCTGATGGGTACTAGGGAGACAGACAGACAGACACAGGCAATTTAGAGATTTCAGAGTTGAGTTGGGGGGGGGGGGGGAATGCCCAAAAGGGACTCTGAGAGTCTCATCCACTCACAACACTCTAACTGGCTCAGCAGCCAAGATGGCTGGGAGCCCTCGGTCTGGCAGCGATTTCGGGGTTAGCTTTTGAGGCCCCCTGGCTCCTCCGACCCACCCGCGGCTGCGGCGTGGAGGGCATCTTCGGCATCGCGTTCTGGACACCCAAGCGTCATGACAGTTCAGCCTTGTTCCCGAGTCTCATTAGGACAGAGCCCAGGGATGCACGTAATGAATGGCTGCGCCTGCATGAATGCCTAATGTCCACATTGCTTCCGCCGCGCGCCTCGGTGCAGGGCTGCGCGGGGAGACGGATGACTACACCGTGAACTTGGCCTCCGGCTGAGGCGGCGCCGGCGCGCGCCCGCAGTGAGGTGTTCGCTTCTATTCAGATCTGCGGCCGATCCGCCCGAGCCTCTCGGCCCCAGCGGACCATGACTCACGTCTCATTCCCTGTAGCCGCGTGTGTTTTGACTTTCAATTCATCCGTCTGACGCCACGCCGGGGCTAAAGTCAAGACAGCTGGTGGCAGAAGCAGCTTTTCCCGAAGAAACGAAGAAACGCCACCTCCGCCGGCTGGAGGCTGGAGAGCGGAACTGGCTCCCCGCAGTTACGCAAACACTTGTCTCCTTTCTTCCTCGTTCCAGGGGTGGGGAGGTGGCAAATGACTTGCCTTGCAGGGGCATCCTGGAATCAATTCTAATCACATTGGAATAAAGGAAATGATCTTTAAGCTTGGTTACAATTACAAAATTCAGATACGGCTAGCCCGGTTTCAGTGAATTCCCAGGGATGGGGAGGTGAATAATAAACAGGAAGTACCTCTGCAGAATGCCTCCAACTTTCCAGAGCATTTCTACCACTATTATATAATTGGACTCCGGCAGCAACTCTCTTACGCCCTTATCCCAGGTAACATCACCGTCATTTGGCAAATTAAGAAAGAGGGGCTCAGAAAGGTTGAGTAATTTCCCCGAGGTCACACAGCCAGGCAGGGGGCCCAGTATTGTACCTCCCCCCATGCATAACTGCTGCTTGTTGAATTTGCTCTGGGGCAAGTTTTAATGAGGAAGTAAAATGTCTTTAAAACTTTTTTTTTTTTTTTGGTCAGTGAATATAGCATTTTTGGAGATGGGAAGAAGGGGGAGATGTGACTTATATAACCAATAGTTCTGGACCCCCAAAACGAGGATTAAGTCCCATTCAAGGTTGAACTACAATGTAACACAAAATATCTAAAAAATCAGTCATTTGAAGAATTTTCTTGTTATCTTTAAGCATTATCTGTACTACTAGTTTCTTAATATTTTTTCTGTATTGAGTCTTTTGTTAAACCTAAATAAAAGGGCGTTCATATCACTGCCTCAACTTAAAAATTTTACCACCCACATAAATAGGCAACCCAAACCATAAATTCAATAAAAATATGATGAAGATATTAATAAGTTTCTGTTTAGTTCCTGCAGCCTGTAGAAAGTTCTGAGCCTAAGGCCAAAAGGGGAAGATTTTCAAGTACCAGAAAAGTGTTAAAAACACACTAACCCTCAGCTGAAAATTTTATCTTTATATAACCAGGAGAATTGTACAAGGAAGAAATTTCAGACTGTGTAATTCAATTTTACTTTTGCCATGTCTATGCCTGACATCAAATCTGTGCCAGTGGTGCTGTGACAATGCCTTCTCTACTTTGGGAGACATGGATGCCTCTGATTAACTCTTTTGATAATGGGAGCCCCTTGGGGAAAGCAGGACAAAATCCTCATTGCCAACTTGTCTCACCAATGACTGTAATTCAAGTTATAGTAATGTTTTAAACCAGTTGCTCTCAATATTTGTATCAGTCAGTTTGGGTGAGGTTCTATGTAGTAACAAATAATCCCCCCAAATAAATTGCTTAAAACAACTTTATTTCTTGCTCACACTGCACGCCACTGAAAGGTCTAGAAGGCAACACTCTTCATTGCAGTCAGTCACTGAAGGATGAGGTTGTGTGGACAGCCACTGTCTCAAACCTTGACTGCCACTGTGCTGAAGGAAGATGAATTCTGATATGTCCACCTAGGCTCATAGGCTAGAACCCAATCATGAGTCCAAGAAATGTAATTATGTTGTATGCCCAGAAGAGGGGAGAATCAGAAATACTTAGTGAATCGTACTAAGAGTTACAACAAAATTTTAAGATTACATACTCACTTGAGCATCTGTGTGTTACTGTCTGGTAAAAAGCATGCTGTAATATACACATAAACATTTGCATTCAATTTTGTGGGGTTCAGTGGGCCTCGGGTTAAAAATCTATGCTCTAATAAATGGAGCAACTACATGCAGGGTGTAAGGATTGATCAAGGAAGGCCTCCCTAAGGAGACAAATCAACTAATTTTTTTTTTTTTTTTTTTTTTAAGAATCCCAATGGTGAAGAAGAGAGGTAGATCATTTTCTGGGCAAGGAGAATGATGTGGCTGAAGATGGACCTGATGAGAATAAGTATAGCTTCTGGTAAAGAGGTTTACATAAGTGAAGCTGACAATCCAAGAAGTTGGCACTGGAAGGTATGGGAGAGCATTAGGAAAAAAACAAAAAAATCAGTGAAAGATCTTGAACTATGTGTGGAAAGTTAATCAGTTGGTTCCAGTTGAGCAGAAGAGCCTCATAATGGAAAAATGTTGAAAGATTATTTGCTACTGTATTTCTAAGCAAGCCCCATGATTTGTATTTAGTAAACAATTAATATAAATTATCTGTGATTTTTTTTTTAAGATTTTATTTATTTTTTCAACAGAGAGAGAGAGACAGCCAGCGAGAGAGGGAACACAAGCAGGGGGAGTGGGAGTGGAAGAAGCAGGCTCACAGCAGAGGAGCCTGATGTGGGGCTCGATCCCACAACACCGGGATCACGCCCTGAGCCGAAGGCAGACGCTCAACCGCTGTGCCACCCAGGCGCCCCTCTGTGATTTTTTTTTTTTTAATCAAACATTCCAGTCATTCAGTCAACAGTGTTTTCTGAGTGGTAGTGCAGAATAAAAGTAGAAATTATTTCCCTGAAGTTGCTAACTTCTTGGTGGAAAAAGACACATAAGAAAGATTAGTGATAAACACTGGAGAGGAAAGAGATTCTGAGAAAGACCAAACATTAAGGGGGCAAGAAGAGGTTGTGAGAATGGATGAATAAGAAAGAAACAACCTAAATAATTAGCAATGGTTAGGGAAGGAGGGTTATGTGAGGGAGTGCAAGAATGAGCTGAGATGATTCCACGGTTGGAACTGAGGGTCAGGGATTATAACTGATGATGTGAGGACCTTGAAAAGGAGGTAAGAGATTGGGAGGGAATGGGGTCAGCTTGGGCCTTGATATGCTTATTTGTAGATGTGATTATTTTTAAGGTTGGTTTGGATGGCTTTTGGGTATAGAGTGAAAGAAACAAAACAAGATTCCTGACTTCATGTCCTCAAAGAGATTACAGTCAACTGGGAAGAGAGTAATCTAAGAATCTCACAAATAAATGCTACATTACAATTGCAATAAGTACTAACCAGGAGAGATATGTGGTCCAAGAGAGAATATTCTGGAGAGAATTTGCTATGTCAGGGAACTCAGAGAAGGTTCTCCAGAGGAAATGGTAGCTGAACTTCCTTGGAAGTAAGAGGTAAAAGGGAAAAGCAGGCAATGTAGGGTTGGGGAGATTTTCTAGGCAGAGGGACTGGGATGACAGATGTCTGCTGTGAGTTAGACGCTGTTTAGAGTTTTGAATTAAGACAAAGAATATGCTTTGGGGATGGGGACCAGAACCATGACTCATAAAGAAAATTCAGTAGAGCTATTTCATTTAGGAAAAACAGAGTGAGGGAGGGGGCATGATTCTGTTCATAGGAAGAGGATTGAGACCAGCTCCACAGAGCCCTGGCGTCCTGAACTGGGATCCATAGTGAAGCCTACAAGAGGTTACACTTCAAGCCACTACAAGGGAAAAAACCCAAAATTTAATAATAAAGTTGTCCAAAGATGGAATAACAAGTGGCATTAGAAGATAATGAGTTGCTTGTCATTAGACATATTTAAGTATAGGCTGGAAGGTTGTTAGAGATGTGACAGAGTAGATGAAAGCGATAGACTTGGGAAGAATAGATGACATTTTAGATACCTTTCCAATCATAATAATCTATGAACTAGTTTGTACTCAGATAAACTCATCTGTATTTATTCAAGAATCAATTTAAAATGAAATCTTTTTAGGTTGAGAAAGAGATGTTCTTTACAAATGTCAGTAGCATTGCCATAATGGGAATAAATAATGGACTAGCGAGCAAGCTTCTAGAAACTGTAAAAAAAGGTCAAATGTATTTACATTTAAATTTGGTTTTATGTTTAATGAACAGTTCTGATATGAGAAAAATTTAAAGATGTGAGAAAAGGAAAAATTAGTGTTTCATTATGCCATCTAAGAAAGGCATGGAAATACCATATCTTTTGATAGAGACAGAGAATCAAATTTACTATAGTATTGCTATGATTTGTTTTAACTAATCAAATTTTTAATATTCTTCTTTACACCAGATGTGATGTATGAAATGGCGCTGGAGTCACTGCTTCCAGCTCTAAGCCCCTTGGGCAGCAACACTGGGCTACTGCATTTCCCCGTGTTTAAAGCTGCCGAAGCAACTTCTCCAAATACTCACAAAGGACCAGTGGTACAGATGCATTTCATTTTGTTAATGTTTGCCTGTGGGACTCTAAGTACTTTAGAGTTACTAAGGAACCTTTAAAAGGGGCTGGTTAAAACAAAGCTGTACATTTATTAACCATGTCTCTCTTTGTTATTTTTCACTTCATTTTGTGCCCCCACATTCCCCATTGTCAGGGTTCTTACCTCTATTTTATGATCTTTGTTCTGGCCTTTGAAGATTCTCAGGGTTTACCCTATAGCCCTTTCCTCAGACTTGCTTTCTTTCTTTTTAAAGATTTATTTATTTATTTAAGAGAGAGAGAGAGAGAGTATGAGCAGGAGGGGCAGAGGGAGAGGGAGAAAGAATCTCAAGCAGAGATTCTTGGTTCAATCTCATGACCTTGAGATCACAGTTTGAGCCAAAACCAAGAGTCGATGCTTAACCAACTGGGCCCCCCCAGCCTTGCTTTCTTATGCTGTAACTCTCTGTCAATTAGAACATAGCATCCATTAGAGTCACCTAGAGGGGTCGTAGGACCTCGACCACTAGGATCCATCCTCAGAGTTTCTGATTCAGTAGGTCTGGGTGGGGTCTGGGAATTTGCGTTGCTATTTTCCAGGTGCTGCCGCTGACCTGGAACCACACTGAGAATCACTGCTTTAATGGATGCTTTAAATCACCCTACCTGTAGCATATCCTCCTTTCTTCAGTGTCAAAGTAGTACATGATTTATGTGCTAATTCCTAGACTTTATACCAAAGGTTCCAGGAAAAAAAAAAAAAAAAAAAAAAAGCCTGAGATGCAGAATACAGCCTCGGTGGCTTTCTTTGAGGGAGGAGATTTTAGGTTGAGGAGCCTTTTTTCAGCTCCCAACTTCATATCACGCATGTGAATGCCCTACCTCCAGAAATGATATACTCATTTTACCAAAATAGCACTCTAAAATCCCAACAAAGGCTAAGTGAAACTGTGAAAGTCATCTGGTGAATCAGTGGGAGCCCTGAACACAAAATGTTAAACTTGACCATGAAGATGCTAAGCTTTGACCTTGAAGACTGTCCTACATCTCCTTGGGCTTCTGGTTAAAAGGAGGTATAGAAATACGTTGTTGGGTAATTTCCAAACAGAAAATATCCTTGTTAAAATGTTTGCATGTATACACTCAAGACGTTGATTCGCAAAACAATTATGCCAGGAGAATCTGAAAGATCAAGACATTCAGTGTTGTTTTAAACAAAGTAATTAACTTCCAGTGCACAAACTTCTTTCCCCAAAATCCATTGAGGGAGCAGATGCTCAAACATGCATGGTATTAGATTAAGGGAATGGTACTTTCTTTTCCTCCAAGCACCAGATGGTTCTAGAATCCAAAGGCAATGGAAAAGAAAGCCTAAATTTATTTAAGTAGCTCTCATTGAGAGTTTATGAGAAAGATCATATTTTCGTACCTAGTAGGCAAATGCAAAAATAATATCACATCCAAATCCCATTTCACAAAGAAAAGAGGAACAGTGTCCAAGGATTAAATGAGGCCTTAAATGTTATATAGTTTATCTAGGGCCACTAGCAATATGGTACTTTGATAAGAAAAAGGAGAAGAAGAAGAGGAGGAGGAGGGGGAGGGGAAGGAAGGAGGAGGAGGAAGAAGAAGAACAACAACCCCCCCCAAAACAAAGAATAAACAAATACTAGAGTTATAAATGGCTCATTTTTCTTATGTATAATCTCAAATTTTAACTCAAATACCGGGAAAGTGTTTTATAAAATAAGGGAAAGAGTAGAAAAAAAAAAAAGAGTGGAAGAAAATTTTCCTTAAAAAAGAATCTAAACATAATTTGCTAGCTGTGCCTGAAGCTCACATGTAAAAGCAGTTCATTTGCCTAAGGATGCTGAGAGGACAAAAACATTCCAAGATGGAGCTTTGACAGTAGGAATGAGGACATGTTAACTCAATTCAACACAGCATCATTCTGGCCAGCCATTATGGCAAGGCATGGGGTAGGCGTGAGGGTACAGTGGTAGAAAACAGAGTTCCTGCCTCTTAGAACTAGTGGGTTTTGTCTGAGAAACTAGGTAGCTACAGTATTAAATGTACCCAGTTCCTGATTTATATGTTCTCTGAAAGCAGTTTGGCAGGCTCTGCCTTTGCAAGGGAAGTAGTAAAACATTTCATTCTTCTCCGATAGGGAGTTAAAAAAAAAAAAAGAAGTCGTCTTATGACAGGAACATTTATTAATAAAGAAAGTATACTACAACTAAAAGAAAGAAGTTTAAATAAAATTTGGAAGCAGTGCATCAGGGAGGCAAAGAGTAAACGAGGAGTCTAAAAAAGGAAAGGTAAACAGAAGAGAAGGGAGGCAGACATGCGAGGAATGAGCACAGTAGCTCAGACCTTTAGGGGCCAGGGAAGACCCTGCAGACCACCCTCTCCCGCTGGCAAATGCTGGAGGACCTCAGGTCATACATGATGCAGACTGGACTCCTCCGTGGGTCTTCTCTCCCAAGGGAAAGAAGGATAAGGAGTTAAGAGACCAGGGAGAAGGAGATGAGAAAGAAAACACATTGGCTTCTGAATCTTAATTGCTTTCATATAAATTGAAACAAAATGGGAAATGTAATGGAGTGGAAGAGAGATGCATTTCAAATTGGGGGATTACTAAGATTGTACAAATGACCAAAAAAAAAAAAAAAAATCAAAGTCAGGTCTAAATGAAATATGAAATTGAATAACAGAAAATGAAATGACTAAGATTTAAGAAAATCTGATCATAAAAACAAATTAGTCCATTCTAATTACTTAGATTTGAATTGTGAATGATTGGCTTGATCTTAACAGCACATGGTGAGGATTCAAGCTAATTTAGTAAAAACTATTATCATACACAGTACATAATTATTTTGAAAATGTTCAAGATATAGAGTTTTGTTTCTCAGAGGCAATGATAGTTGGTAATTTGGACCTAACAGAAAATTAAAATTTTGTAAGGAACATTTAAAATGATTTTATCTCAGGCTTAGTAATAAAAAGATTTATAGGTTGTCTATAATATATTATGCATGCTCTTAAAGATTTCACATCAACAAAAATGCTGCTTTCTCTCTATATATTACATTTTAACTTCTTCAAATAGATTTCTATTTCAGAAAATAGTTTCCTTTAGAACAGATAACTACTGGCCAAAAAATTAATGATTTCTAGAGCTATATTAAATATAACTCATTGAAAAATCTATAGAACACAGGATGCTTGTGCGTAGGATTTTCCAAATTCAGTAACTACTCTCTTGTTTGGAAGACATTATAATATGCCACATGGCGTCAATAAAGTGATCTAATGTCAATTCTTGTTTTCCACTTTTGCTGCCCCAGATAGGATTCTGGGCCTAGGCCATCTGGACAGTGACCAAGAAAAGCAATTGGGACAACCCCTGAGGATTTTTGTCAAAGTGACTATGTTCTAGACTTGGATCTTTAATGGTTGGATCCATGCCATACTCATTTCCCTATTCCTATAACCCAGCAGAATGCCTAAATCATAGTCTTTATTATGGAAATAACATTGGAAAGAACTAGGTTCAAATCATACCTCTACCAGTCATGAGTGAGAAAACAGGGGCTGACTTATTTATTTCTGAATTTCAGTATTGTCTTCTGCAAAATGGAGATAAGAATAGCTATCGGTTGTAGAAGTTCAGACCACAGTGCTTAGAACATAATGGAACTCAATAAATGATATGTATTTATCATAGTATCACACAGTAGGCGGAAATTCAGTTACCCACATATGGCTCATTACTCTACCCACACCTGTAGCTGATGGAGCCAGTCCATCCCAGCAGCTGTCTCTTGACATCTCAATTGGAGTTTTTGAATGAGGTTTTGTGTGGATTTTGGATGATTAGCCTCAGGAAAGAGATAGACTTTCAGGCCTTAAAAGAACTATAGCTTCTGGTCCTTGTCAAAAAAGTTCAATTCCTGAACTGGCCTAGTCACGAGAGACTTCCTTGGGAGCTATCGAGACCTATGTTGAACCAATTCAACCTTTCAAGATTAAACTTGCAGAATTTTCTGGGGGCAGTGTTGATGATACCGGTTAGTTCAGCTGGCCACACAGAACTACTAGAGAACAAATTAGGTCAAATTCAGATCAGCTCAAATATTTATTAGGGTTAAATAAAGAAAATGTTATGTATATAAAGCTAACAAAAATATCAGCAAAAGAGCTGACATCATTGAGAGAGTGGTTGAGAAATGGGATTTTCAACCTTTTCTCTTTAACTTAGCACTTGACCTAGCTCTAAAAACTCATTATGAAGCATAAAAATATTGGATGAATTGGCCATAGGGTTTCAGTCTGAGACTGTATGAGTTCCATGTCAATCCACAGATGATGGTGGTCTGGTCATTTGGAAAAATCAAATATTTTCAAAAGGAGAGCAGAGAAAGAAGGAAGAGAGGCGGGAAAAATCAAGGGTCATTTTCCCCAAGATTGCTTGTTCCCTAATATTTTAAACTATTCCTATTTCCTTGAGGATTTCAAGAGTACTGTGGTTTACCTAACATAGTTAGAAATCATTTTAATAAAACCTGATAATGAAATATCTTAGGAAAGGCTTCTTTTCCCCGGAGGCTTTTTTCCCCTTGAAATTTTCCCTTGAATTTGTAGATGGAACCAAATGGCTCTCCACAGTGCTTCCCAAACACTTCTGGCTAACCTCTTTCTTAGTGCTTTCCAATTTATATCAAAATAAATAAAATAAAAGATAACATACATATATAATTCATCTTTGTATCTGGCGCTTAGTAGGCAATGTAACTTATTGAATGGAAGAATCAGTAGCTGATTATTCATTTAACCGAGATATAAAGGGATCTCTTAGATTCTTTTCATAAAGTATATTTCAAAACATACAGTTTTTAGGAAACACCTCTTTAATAAAATAGTTAAAAATTCAGACTTACATGAATTATTAAAATAATCATGTTATCCGGCAAAGCAGAGTGCTGGTCATGAATTACAAATCTGAGAGGTTGGGAGTTAACTACTATGTTATTCCCTGGACCGGACACATTTATGAAAGGTATTCAATTCATCTGATTCCATAGAAAAAGAAAAATATTTATAGCTATTTCCTTTCAATTACAGACTAATTCCCATTACATATGTGTCACATTTTTCTCTAACAGTAAAAGAATCCATTTTTTATTTAATGGAAGTATTTTCATTAACATTCAACCTGTAAGCCTCCCTTTTTGAGACAGGTATTGTAAAAGATACCAACAGATTCATATAGAATCATCAACTAGTAGACCTGAAATCTTAGAAACACCTGCTTCAAAATTATATTGAAGCTCTAAAGCAAAATTCCAACTCATCAGAGCCTTAAAGTTTATTATCATACAAAAAAAGAGAGAAAACTTTCTTTTTTATTCAAATAAATGTGAGTTTAAAAACAATGCTGCTTCTGGTCATGATATGAAATGTGACTTTTCATGTTAATAACGTGCCTTCCATTCCTTTTGTAGTATACCCGGGAATGGTAATGTAATTTCTCTGTGGGCAATGTAGAAAAAAAGTCCTTGTGTGTAAAACTTCTTTACAAGGACAAAAACAACAGCAACAAGAAACACTTATCACAAGATATTAGAACATAGATGAGATTATATTTCAATTAGCCATGTTTATCTGACAGATTTCTTTATTTCTAAGGGAAATTGTGCAGAGCATTTTAAGTCTCAAAAATTTTGGTGAAAGAAAAAAGAAAACTGCAATTTTTGCCACGAAAAGACAGGTGGCGTAAGCATGCAGCATTTTCCCCCCCCTTAAATATATAAAGTGATTATTTTCTCTCGGATTCTTTGAAAAAAACTCGCTTGTGCTCGGGTTTGTGGCTGAGCCGGGTGACGTCAGTGTGGCAGTGCGGAGTCAGGCGCGGCGGCTCCCTATAAGCCGAGGAGCTGTCCGGGTGCTGAAACGGCCCGAGCAGCTCGCCCAGCGGACTGGGAGGAACATGCTGTAGATCTCTGCCTTATAAAAAGGAGGTAAGACTGCTTCTCCCTTTGATTTACTGGAAAGTTCTAAATTGCGTGTTCTTTCCTTAATTCCTAGCTGAGAAGAATAAGACCGTTTGGCAACCTTATACCTATAGAATAACTGAATAGCAACCTGATGCTTTTCCAATGTAAGGACAGTATATATGTACATAGAAAATCGAATCTATGATTTACATCACTTGCTGTTGGCTATTTATAACCATCATTCTATTTGGATAACCATATGTAAGAAGTGTGAAAAAGTTAAGGATTTTAGTGTCAATACCCATAATAATAATGTAAAGTTAACTAAGCATGATATTTTGTTTCTTTCCTTAATACATTGTTTCTTTTCTTAAAAACTAGATGCAAAGCCAGAGATACAATTTATATGTTTAATATTCTTAGCAGTAGGTTTCCAATCATTCAAAGGCTGTTAAACACATTAGTCATAGAGGCAACCAATTCTGGAACTAGTTCTTTTTTTCCTTTGATATTTACCTTACAAGAGCTCAAAATTAATAAACTGTATAAAATTATTTTCTGAATTGATATGCTCTGAAAGGGCTTACCTTGTTATTTCCTAGTTTTAGTCCCAGGAAAGTAAGATTAGAATTATCCTGAGTAGTTTTTTTTCTTTTATTGAGGGTACAATATTATCTTGGGTTATAGGTTGGATATGTCTATGAATTACAGAGAGTTGATAATTTTGAATTACCATGAGGAAAACCTTCATAACTGTGTAGCTATTATTACTATGTTTTAATTGAAAGAGGTTGTATAATATTTTGCCAAACGTCTTTAATGGGACACGTTTCCTTTTTCTGTATCCTAACTAGTGGAATTGCTCAAATTAGATATATCCACCTATATTTGTCAATGTTCCAGTCTTAACTTCAATAGAAGAGACATTTTAGCTTACAAAGCACTAGTTTAAATTGTACATAGGATATTAGAGCTGTTGAAACCTTCTTCAGTATATAGAAGACCTGCTACCTGGGAAAGAAATCCCTTGACTCTTACTCAAAGGCAGTAACTATGTCATCCAAACTGAAACCTTATATATGACCAAAGGATAGCATATGTTAGGCTGTGGTTTAAATACCTGCATTAAATATTCTGCCCCTATTCCACAGAAAAACCCATCTATAAGATAATGAATTTAAAGACAAGCACATGACTCATATGTTAAGAATACCCCAGGATAATGGTTTCGAAGAAAATAAGTTCATCAAGATTACTATTTCAAATGCCAATGTTGAAAATAGATAATCAAAGCTAAATTCATCCTGAAATAATATAAAGAAGAAATTATAATGTACTTTTATTTAAATCTAAAAATCTATGAATACATTTCTTATAGTAAGCATTAATTCATAGTAAATATTTCAGAAGTTTTCTCTGACATGCCGGTAAAGATTTTTTCTTTCAGTAAATTTAATGGTCTGATTAATGGGAATCATTTAAATAATTATATGTATTTATGTTAAAGAAATTTCTATAACTACAACCACTGTTACGTTCTAAAAACCGAAAGCATTACTTAAATACCAAATGATGAAAAATGATATTTTCTACAATTGATATCTAAGCTAACAGAATATTGTACCCACAAAACTTAACCTTATATGTCACAAAACCATGATGCAAGTAAGATATGAACAAACTTGTGAGCTTTCCTCACATTTATTTGCAACAAAATTACAAATATTAAAATAGTTTTTCCATGTTAGCAATGCTGAATGTAAAACATGTAAAAAAAAATAACCCCCTTGCTAATTCGTATGTGAGATTATAAGGCATTGGAGGAAAAAATGAATGAAGATTTTTAAGTAGGAAGAATTCAACATATCGTCTGTGTTTATCTAAATTGGGAGTTACATAGTGGTTATTTTAAGATTTTCTAACAGTATGAGTCATTTAAGATTTCACAGGTCCACACCAAAATAGACACAGACATAAGTCAAGCTGAATCTGAACACTCACAAGTTCAGAAATAGACTGGTTAAGAAAACTTATGTTCTCTCTGTAGCATCTGTTATTATTTACTATGCATTCTTGAAGGCTGATGAAAAATATAACCATGATTACATTTTGTAAGACAGTCACAAATAAAATGATTAGAAGAAATATGGAATGCAGATATTTTAGAAGTTTACTTTTTCAGTATGTTTACACAGAAAGAAACTTCCCTAGGTTAGCCTACTAAACTGGACCAGAAAATGTTCTGGAGGTTATTAAGGCATAGAACTTTTAAAATTGTCAGTTGGGCTTTGTGTCAGAGTGAGAACAAGTTATTTCTGAAAAATGTATGTAAATAAGACTCATCCACAAGGCAATTCAGTATGATTGACATTAAGATGCTGTATTACTTCATCATATATAATGTCACTGCTGTGTTGTTTCTACAACAAAATTAGATGGACAATTCAGGAACTAAAACACATGATTTTTTATACAAGCTTAAGGAAATCATTAATGTGTGTGTATGTACGTGCATGTTTTAAATTAAGCCAACTATTTTTTTTTTTTTTGCCAATGATTTTAATAGGAATGCTATACAAAAGAACTAAAAATCATCTTGGAGATCTTTTTATTAAATAGACAATGAATACTAAAAAAACTAACTACATGTTTTGCAAATAAAAAAATAAAATTTGAGAAACCTGATATCAGTGTTTTTGTTATTATTTTAACAAAGAGAATGCCATACAAACTTGATGCAATTGGGTAACAATTTTGCTAGATTCCTGTAGTTAGCTTATGAGGGTTATATAGAAAATAGGTATGGCTTTTTAAAAGGGTCATCCTAAGTTTAATGTGAAATAATGTCTGCTAAACGTTTTCCCTCAATGGTCAGTTACTCCTTTTGCTATAATGTCTTCTAGTTTTTTATTTCTATTAACTCATATTTTCTATGCTTTAAGGACATCTTTCAAACATGGCAGAAGCTAAGACTCACCGGCTTGGAGCAGCCCTGTCTCTCATCCCTTTAATTTTCCTCATCTCCGGGGATGAAGCAGCTTCATTTCAGCGAAACCAGCTGCTTCAGAAGGAACCAGACCTCAGACTGGAAAATGTCCAAAAGTTTCCCAGTCCTGAAATGATCAGAGCTTTAGAATACATAGAAAAACTACGACAACAAGCTCACAAAGAAGAAAACAGCCCAGACTACAATCCCTACCAAGGTATCTCTATTCCACTTCAGAAAAAAGAAAATGGTGATGAAGGTCACTTGCCAGAAAATACAAGGGATTCCCTGAGTGAAGATGAGTGGATGAGGATAATACTTGAAGCTTTGAGACAGGCTGAGAATGAGCCTCAGTCTGCACCAAAAGAAAAACCCTATGCCTTGAATTCAGAAAAGAACTTTCCAATGGACATGCCTGATGATTACGAGACGCAGCAGTGGCCAGAGAGGAAGCTCAAACACATGCGATTCCCTCCTATGTATGAAGAGAATTCCAGGGATAACCCCTTTAAACGCACAAATGAAATAGTAGAGGAACAATATACTCCTCAAAGTCTTGCCACACTGGAATCTGTGTTCCAAGAGCTGGGGAAACTGACGGGACCAAACAACCAGAAGCGAGAGAGAGTTGATGAAGAGCAAAAACTTTACACAGATGATGAAGATGACATCTACAAGGCCAATAACATTGCCTATGAAGATGTGGTTGGGGGAGAAGATTGGAACCCAGTAGAAGAAAAGATAGAGAGTCAAACCCAGGAAGAGGTAAGAGACAGCAAAGAGAATGTAGAAAAAAATGAACAAATCAATGATGAAGTGAAGCGTTCAGGACAGCTGGGCCTCCAAGATGAAGATCTCCGGAAAGAGAGTAAAGACCAACTCTCAGATGATGTCTCCAAAGTAATTGCATATCTGAAAAGGTTAGTGAGTGCCGCAGGTAGTGGGAGGTCACAGAATGGGCAGAATGGGGAAAGAGCAACCAGGCTTTTTGAGAAACCACTTGATTCCCAGTCTATTTATCAACTGATTGAAATCTCAAGGAATTTACAGATACCCCCTGAAGACTTAATCGACATGCTGAAGACTGGAGAGAAGCCAAATGGATCAGTGGAACCAGAGCAGGAGCTTGAACTTCCTGTTGACCTAGACGACATCTCGGAGGTTGACGTAGACCGTCCAGACCTGTTCCAAAATAAAATGCTCTCCAAGAATGGCTACTCCAAAACACCTGGCCGTGCTGTGCCAGAGGCCCTACCAGATGGGCTCACCGTTGAGGACATTTTAAATCTTTTAGGGATGGAGAGTGCCGCAAACCAAAAACCTCCATATTTTTCAGGTCAGTATAACCGAGAGAAAGTTCTGCCACGACTCCCTTATGGTCCTGGAAGATCTAGAGCAAACCAGCTTCCCAAAGGTGCTTGGATGCCAGATGTGGAGAACAGGCAAATGGCATATGAAACCCTGAATGATAAGGATCAAGAATTAGGAGAATATTTGGCCAGGATGCTAGTGAAATACCCTGAGATCATGAATTCAAACCAGGTAAAGCGAGCTCCAAGTCTAGTGTCATCTGAAGATAACCTACAGGGCGAGGACCAAATCGAGCAGGCCATCAAAGAGCATTTGAATCAAGGCAGCTCTCAGGAGACTGACAAACTGGCCTCGGTAAGCAAAAGGCTCCCTTTGGGGCCCCCAAAGAATGACGATGCCCCAAACAGACAGTACTTGGATGAAGATCTGCTAATGAAAGTGCTGGAATACCTCAACCAAGAAAAGGCAGAAAAAGGAAGGGAGCATATTGCCAAGAGAGCAATGGAAAATATGTAAGAGTTTTCATTAATTTCCCTACTTTCTTCCTCCAACCCCAAGAAAACCCCAATATTTCTCTTTAGTGTGTTGACTTCTATCCTGTTAACACTGTAATATCTTTAAATGATGTACAGGCAGACGACTCCACTTCACTGGGGAATCTGCTTCATTTATTCTGAGCTGTTCTCTTGTGTATGGATATGTGTCAATGTTATGACTTCTGGATAAAAAAATTAATCATATCCCTTATTCAAGAAAGATATCTGTGATAGTGTTTAATAGTGTATTTAATGGCTGTGGCATTGTTGATGCTCACATATGATAAAGAGTGTCTTATAATTCTCTTGAAAGTTTTTAATATTTATTGAATTATTTTGTTACTGTCTGTAGTGTTTTGTGAAGTTCTGGAGCAAAAAAAAAATAAAGCATTATAAATATATAGTTTTATTCATAAGGCCTTTTCTATTGTGTGTTTAACTGTTGATTAATAAATGTTATTTCTCGACAACTGTGGACTATTCATTCTGGAAAGCCAGAGACAATGACTATGGAGTCCAAAGAGAAAATCCTTATCTTCCACAGCCAACCCAGGTAAGAAATAATTGTAAATATATTATTATGCTATGTGCTTACAGAATGCAACATCCTCTAACAGCCCACTGCTTAACGCTTGCCTATGGCTTTCTCACATATATGATTTATGGAATAAGCCTTCTATTGTCATAGTTATACCTTGCACCCTTGATTTATAAATAAAGACATACATTTAAGTCGTCTATGCCCATAACCAGCTTTGGGGGGAAAAAAAGCTGCGTTCAGGGCAATCAGAAATAACTACAGACTTGGAAGTAAGCTACCTATTTCCAGATCACCCTCGTCCTCAGAAGACAAGGCTGATGCCTCTTTGTATGATTTGAGAGGGGCTAAAGGACCCTCAAACTGTCAGGTAAGTGAATGAGCACAGGCACAGTGGAAAACCCCAACTGCCTTCTCTTTTGTCCTAATGCTTGAGAGAATCCTGAGTGGGCTAGGCAGTGTGTGATTGTTACAACGTGTGTCATGTTGGGGAGTGATATCGGTGTCCTCACCTATCAACAGGGAATCAACAACAACAGCAAAGGCAGCAGCCTCAAGGAAAGATACATAGCAACCAAACAGTAAAGTCGTAAAAGAAACAAGGAAATAAATAATCACTATTTACTAGATACCTATTATGCACCAGGCCCTGTACTAAATACTTTACCTCATTTAGTCTGTCCTGCAACTGTCGAGGGTCTCTTATTATCACTGTTTTACATCAGGAGAAGCAACACTCAGAAAGGATAAGTAACTTTCCCAAAGTCACTTGGTGTTATGAGTTACCAAAGCCTGAGTCCTTTACCACTTCACTACATTGTCTCTATGGGAAGAGCCCTGACAGCTGAGTTGGGACTTTGGAAGTGGGAGGGTGAGAGACTCATGAGGTCTCAGTGTGGGTTACTCCCAAGTGATGGCACCTGTGGTGTGTGTGTGTGTGTGTGTGTGTGTGTGTGTGTGTGTGAGCCAAGGGTAGGGAGAAGAGGTGATCCATGAATGGTCAGAAGGCAAAGAGAGGGCCTGCATACCTTGGGGAAAACACTGAATGTAGGTTTTTCTACTTTATAAATTTGCCTAGACTCTTTTCTAAATTATCACACAGTTTTGTAGAATTCTAGAATCTGTTAATTGGAAGAGACCTTAGAGGTAAATTACCTCTACAGTGTTTCTAATTAATAATTAATTAATACTCAATACTTTACTCAAATACTTTCAAAATAGAGACTAGCTCACCAGACAAAGCTATGAATTGAAGATGATGGAGAGATCCGGGATATTTGGGTGGCTTAAGGTCTAGGTACATACTATATGCCATGCTTGGTAGATGTACACATATATCTTCTGCCCTTTGTATATTCTCTTCAACTTGCTGTTCCATGCAGGAAGTCACTCCTAGGATCCTAAATCAACCCTGTGATTATTTCCCTGGCAACCCTAAGCAGGAATGAGAACTTGGCACATGACTCCACCCAACAAAACTACCCTCATTGTGAAGTTTGGACATTCTACCTAGAAGTTAGGAACCGAGCCCAAGTTACCAGACATGACACAGCTGATGACTCTCTAGGCTGGGATTTACACACGAATCAGTGGGATGTCAAACCCTGAACTCATTCTGCTACAATGTGATACTTTTTTTCCCTTAAAGTCTCAGACTTAAAATTCCATGATTCTCTAAGGATGACATTGCAGGCATCAAGATTGGCCATTGGGGAGCGACTTTAATTTGGGATGCATATTCTTTGCCTGACTTCTCCCCGACAGCAGTCAGCAAGCATCTCTGGCTTTTTGCAATACCACCATATCCCCAGCTACTGAGTCATCAGACTTATTTCTGATCCAGTGATTTTTTCTTCATAAGTGCTTTAGTACATTGCTCGCTAGCAAAAGACAGAAAGCTCTAAGTACCATTTAAGGATGTAAATGACAAATTAGTTGGGATTAGAGCAACACAGCCTCTTTGTCTGCCCAGAAGCCTCCTTCAGCAGAAGTCAGGGAGTAGCTTGAGCCCTCCAAACAGATGCCCTCTGCAGGCAACTACGGCAAGAAGAAGAAATTGCCTGAGCACTAAGACTGTGCAGCTTGTAGGAGTCCATGCCTCCATTGGAAGTCAGATAGGAGCCCTGCAGTCTCTATGCTCTTGCCAAGATCCCCCACTACCAACCTTCTGTCCCCTTAGCACTCACAGCTGTTCCAGCCTACCTGCCTTGGGAACAACTAGGACAAATCTGATTGCTCCCTTTATGACAATTCCAAGGTATTCCTTATTTCCCACACTCAAACCCCATTAAACCTTGTATATCACCTTTTTTGACCCCAGTTCCTACTCTTTTCCATATTCTATGACATTTTTTATTATGCTTTTTGATACTCAAGGTCAGTCATCAGCATAATCCCCTGCATCCTCAACATTTTCTCTGAATATTCTCTTTATCTTCTTGCTCTAAAAGAAACTTACCTCTCTCCTCTGAGGTTGCTGCTGCCCCTGAAACTCTTCCTTGCTCCTTTTTGCTGCTTATGGGACATTTATTTTTCAACTTTTTTGGCGAGGAGTGCATGCGAATACACAGACATCTTTATTATTAGAGAAAATTATCTTAGATGCAGGTGAAAGTAAAACCAATTCAAATGAGATATATTCAAAACATAAACAGAGGGTTACAAAATCCAAGTAAAGATCAAACTAAAATGTTGGACATCCAGAACAGTTAGAATAATGGCCTTTCTTTTAAAAAATGAAATATATTGGACAAATAACATTGTGTAAATTTAAGCTGTACAACATATTGATTTGTTACTTTCATTGTCACATGTCATTCAGTCCTCACCCATTACCCCTTGCTGTTGCATTCATCCCCTGTACCAGGTTATTTCCCCCTCACTCTAAAGATAGTAGCTCCCGCTCGCTTCACTCTTTTTAGCACTGCTCCTTCATAATACTTGTCAATTTCAATATCCCTGAAGATGATCTTTCCAATCCTTTCCAGGCACCATCCTCCATCAGCTATTTTCTTGGAGGTCTTCCTCATAGCAATAACTGCGACCTAACCTAAATTTAAATCCTAAACATTTCACTCTAATAACTATCTTCTATATTTCCAGCACACTTCCACACCCACCAATGAGATGTCATCCATGGATCCGGACATCTCTCCACTCTCTCCCATTCTCTTCATTCTTCCCCACCCACCTTGCCAGTCTTAAATCTCATGGTTCATCATTATAGTCCTTGTAAACATTCTTAACTCCCTTCAGTCTTTCATATTTCATTGTAATTTCTTTGCTAATCTAGAAATTCTAGTCAAGTCTAATTCTCCACCCACTCTAACCTTCTCTCCTACAACTGACATGGCAGGTGAAAGACACACAACCACACTGATTTCATTTTAAATTCACGTCTGGAATTCTCATGTATCCCTTGTCTACTCAGAGTCTTTCCCCTTAGACAGTAATTTCATACTTTCCCTCTGTCCACAAATATTCAACCCTGTCTCCACAATCCATGTGCACACGATCATCTTGCTTCCTGTTTCACTGAGAAAAATGAAGCCATATCAAGAGAAGGTCTACCGAGGGGCGCCTGGGTAGCGCAGTCCTTAGGCGTCTGCTTTCGGCTCACGGCGTGATCCCGGCGTTTCAGGATGGAGTCCCACATCGGGCTCCTCCGCTGGGAGCCTGCTTCTTCCTCTCCCATCCCCCCTGCTGTGTTCCCTGTCTCACTGGCTGTCTCTGTCAAATAAATAAATTAAAAAAAAAATCTAAAAAAAAAAAAAAAAAAAAAAAAAGAGAAGATCTACCGAGTCCCACCTCCATTTTTAAGAAGATTTTATTTATTTATTTGACAGAAAGAGAGAGAACGAGAGAGTGCACAAGCAAGGGGATTGGCAGGCAAAGCGAGAAGCAGGGTCGGAGTCTGATGTGGGGCTCAATCCCAGGACCCTGAGATGATGACCTGAGCCAAAGGCAGACGCTTAACTGACAGCCACCCAGGCGCCGCCCCCCCCATCTCCATTTTTGCCTACCTGCCTACCTCTGTTACCATACATTCCCTGCTTTCCTGTTTTTTGTGGGTAACTGTACTTCCATTTTCATTAACCTCTCCACTTGTGCACTCAATTCTGCCCTCTTGCTTACTTGAGAAACTTGCTTCAGAAATTCTCCCCTTTTTTGTGCATCAGCTTTGTTCTCTCTACTGGATGATCTTCTTCAGCATACAAATAGTTTGCAATTTCTTTCATCTGCAAAACCAATGAAACCCCTAAGCAAGCAAGAACCTTTCCTGACTCTGCCTTCCCTTACAATGCTTCATGCCTATTCTTCCCTTTAAAGAAAAACTCTTAGAGAGTTGCATGCACTTAACCAAATTCTTTCCTCACATGTCAAACCCCTTTCAGTCAGGTTTTTACTCCCACTTCTCCAAAGAAATGGCTCCTGTTGGGATCAGCAATGACCTCCATTTTGCAAGGTACAATGATCAATCTCAAGTCCCTATCTAACTTGTCCTAGCAGCATTTGGCACTGTTAAACACCATATCTTCTTGGTATTCAGGCCACTGCACTTGCCTGGCTCTCCCTCTACATCACTGGCTACTCTTCTTCTTATCTTTTACTGTCCTTTTTTTTATCTCTTCAACCTCTGAACATTAGAGGATGGCACTCAGATCTTGGAACCCTTCTCTTTCCTGTTTGCACTCATTCCTTAGGTGAATCTGTATGTCCAGCCCATAATGTTTCTTGAACTCCACACTCATTAATTCAACTGTCTAGATGACATCCCCATTGGATATCCAATAGGTATCTCTCATGTAACTTGACCAAAGAAGAACTTCTGGTTTCCCTCTCCCTCTCCTTGGAAGAAGAACTTCCAGCTCCTCTCACAGACTTCTCCATCTGACTTTTTCATACCAAAACCCATGGTTCTACCCCTGACTCTTCTCTTTATCTTATAACTCATTCATGAGCTGGCATCCAATCTTGTTGTTTCCGCTTCAAAATATATCCACAGTCCATCTTCCTACCACCTCCACTATTACCAACATGCTACAAACCATGATCATCTCTCACCTGGGTTATTGGAATATCCTCCTATTGGTTTTCCCTGCCTCCACTCTCTTTTCAATTCAATCTAAACACAGCAATCAACATGACCCAATTATAATCCAGATCAGATGATACCCAGGAGCGAGAGCCAAAGTTACTGCTATGATCTACAGGCACCTACCTGATCTGGCTCTGAACTCATTTCCTAGAACTTTCTCCTTTCTATGGGCACTGGCCTCCTCAATTCCTGGAATATACCAAGCATACTCCCACCTAAAGACTTTTGCATTTGCTGTTTCCTCTTTCAGAAGGGCTATTTCCCTAAATATCTGCATGGTATTCTCCCTCACCTATTTCAAGTTTTTGGCACAAATATTGACTTCTCAATGCCACTCTTCCTCAAATTTCAACTCCTACATACTTCTTCTGTCTCCATTCCTTGCTTGACCCTTTCTCTTTACCACATACTACATTGAGCATTCTTTTTTTTTTTTTTTTAAACTAGGCTCCACACGCAGCATGGAGCCCAAGCTGGGGCTTGAACTCACCACCCTGAGTTCAAGACTTGAGCCAAGATCAAGAGCTGGACTGTTAACTGACTGAGCCACCCAGGGCCCCCCTACATCTAGCATTCTTAATTTATAGTGTTACCTTATTGCCCACTCCTCCACCACTAGAATGGGATCTCTCCGGAGGTAGTTACAGTTTGTTTTATCCGTGGTTGCACCCTTAGCTCCCTAGATTAGTAACTGGGACATAGAAAGTGCATAGGAACTAGTCATCAATGAAATTAATGAATTGGGAATGAGAGGCAAAAGTCTTGAAAGTAAAACAAGGTAAATCCCATTGAAGGCATAAACAGCAATTTTATTACACCAATACAGATTTAAGACCCACTTAAATTTTTTACAGAATGAAATTAATGAAATAAAATTCCTGATCCAGAGTTCAATATCCTCCTTTACCAAGTCTTTCATCTTTACCTAAAGGGAACATAGCAGGCGAACTGAAACTCAATTACCTCTGTGACTTAGCAGGAAGAGATAGGTAGAAGTTGTCAGCTTGTGACAAGTGGGTCCAGATATTTTTCCAACTTAAGCATTATCAGAAGGGCTGATGCCATGATTAGGCAATCCTCTAAGATGGCGTCATTTTCTAGCACCACAAAATTATAGTTATTTTGGTATTTTTATCAATATAGGTGAGAATTATAGTTATTTTACTCCATACAAGAAAAAGATTACTGTTATTAGAAATGCTATGGAGATTAGTCACATGCTGATATAAGCTATGCCAGTGCGAATACGTAGCTACTACAGCCAACACTATTTATGCTGGGACTATTATTCCTGACAGTTGGAAGGCTAAGAAGCCCCGTGGGTTTTGATCAGGGAACTTCTGAAGGTTGAAAAGAACCAGGAACTGAAACGCCAGTGGAGTTTTCCTGGCGAGTTGAAGTCTTTTGATTTGGAACAAAGACGACAATTTGTCTGCAAGTGTTCAGACAGTATCTACCTTCTAGAGGGTTTATTGCAGCAATCCCCAGCGAGTTTTTCTGGAGGGCCAAACCCACATGTGTATTTATAGTTAATTTCCATATTATTTACATATGCCCATAGCCACTCTGTCTACTGTTCTCAGGACATTTTCAAGTAAAAAATGTATTGTTGGTACCTTGAGGTTTGTTCTTTTGTCAGACTCTTGTTTTCCTTGAAGTCCTTTCATTAAATTATCATTGATGTGACTTCTGGATATCACTGGGGAACAGTGGGCGCTGGGGTGGAAGGATTGGGTGAAGAATGGGCTATAGTCTGTGCTTAAGACCTAATGATGGAAGAGCACCTTGGTTCTTTCCGTTGCTCAAACACATATTTATATCTCGATGCTTTTGCTTCCTCTGTCTGATGGACTCTTCCAACATTATAGTCATTCTTCCAGGTTTACTGCCTCCATTAAGAGTGCACTGATTACTGTTTTTCTTTGGCTTTCACAGTGATTTTCCTTTACCTTCACTGCAATGTTTATTTCTCTTTTTGTGCTGTATAGCCGTGGTTAGTCATGTTGATCTGTCTGCCTCATCTGTTGAATTATAAGCTCTGAAGTCAGGAACCTGCTCTGAATATCCTCTCAATATATTCTACAATGCCCACCTCTGTCTCTTTCAAGTGAGCTACTCAATAGACATGTGGTGAATAAACGAACAGATGTTATCAAGCATAGCTTCTTCTTTGTTGTTTTGTGCTTTATGGAGTCTATGCTTATGCCCCTGTACCCTCAGCTCATTTAGTACCAAAAAGTGAAGTGAACTGCCTACAGCACATCCCACATGGTCATCTGAAGGCGCTCTTTGACCTTGGTGTTTTCAGCACACCTGAAATCTCAGAATGGTGCCATGGGTTATGCTTTAAAGAATATCTAATTTAATATTCAACTTAATTTGAGTTTGAGTCCAACCCTAGATTCCCACATAGGCATCCTTTTTTAGCTGGCATTTTTCTAATCCTGAGATCTAGAGACACTCAAGAGCTTGCTGTTTCAAACAATTAAGTTTTTGCACATGTATGATAGGGTGAATTTGGACAACCACATACTAATCTAGGTTTTCTAATGTTGGCTGGAGTGTCAATTCCTATATCACAGCTCAAAGACCATTCAGATTTCAGTTCTGGAAAGTCCTCTGACCTACCCAGGCATTGGAACATTTCCTTGGAGAAGAAGCTTTCAGGCTAACAAACAAAACAAAACAAAACAAAACAAAACTGTGTCAAATCCTGGCTTTGCTACTTTATTTTTTTATTTTTTTATTTTTTAAAGATTTTATTTATTTATTCGACAGAGAGAGACAGCCAGCAAGAGAGGGAACACAAGCAGGGGGAGTGGGAGAGGAAGATGCAGGCTCATAGCGGAGGAGCCCGATGTGGGGCTCGATCCCAGAACGCCGGGATCACGCCCTGAGCCGAAGGCAGACGCTTAACCGCTGTGCCACCCAGGTGCCCCTTTGCTACTTTATTTGGTCAGGCACTTAATCTGCCTGGATCTGAGGTCAGGGTTACATTTACCTTATAGGGCTATTACAAGGATTGATCAGTAAAGTGTGCAAAGTGGCTTTACAGTGCCCAGAACAAAGTAGTTTCTAGATATATGGCAGAACTTCCCAATCAATTAATCAACAACTATTATTAACTGTTTGCAATATTGCAACCTAGTATTAGACATTATGCAAAAAGAGGGATATAAGGGGTGTACATAATGTATTCCCACAAAAATAGACCACGTTGTGAAAGCACTTTTCCTCCATTTACAAACAAGATTACTTCTCCTGCTGCAGCTATTTTAAGAAAGTGCTTTGTGATGAAGCAACAAGTTCTGACTCCATCTGTCATGGGTTCCAATTTAACTGGGGCCATTTCATGGGAACCGAAATGTTCAGAAGTCCGTAGGTGGCATAAACCAACACTTGGGGTTTATTTTAAGCTAAAAATCCCAATTCATGCTAAAGTTCAGGGAAAACTGACGTGATCAAGTTCCAACTTCATAAGATTGTCCTTTCGACACACTGCTCCAAATCCCATCTTTTCTTAACAATGAATTTTCAATGAGATGATAAAGACTTTAATTTTGCTTTTATTTGTTTTCTACATCCTAATGATGATGCAATGATAAATTAACCTCTATAAATGTTACATGAATATCTAACAATCACAGTGTTTTAAAATGCAGCATAGATTTTAAAAGAAACAACAGAATCATTCCTTCCTGGTTGTTCCATTCATAGGCATTGCACAGTGAGCTGACTAAAAAAGAGATAAGGCAAAGCCCCTCCCCTCTCCCCCTTAGTGATAATCCCACAGTTCAATTCATTTTGAACCAACAGGTTGCTATGGTAGCAGGAGAGTCAGGGTTACAGCACTGAAGCATTCTGCCATGAGAAATCAGCACAGTGCAGGGGGCGCTTCAAAATTCATGAGCCTGGTGGAAGCAATTTGTGCTTTAAACTTCAGGCTTCCTGCATCTTTAAGAAGATGAAAATAAGAAGGTGGCAGAGCTCCCCTGAGCCTCTGTGGTGGCTTAGCCGCCTTTCCAAAGTTTTAGATGAAGTAAGCATCATCTGTGCTTTTTATTTATTGACCTTAAGATTTGATTCTGATAAGACTCATTATTTATGGAAAGTTGCATACACAAAAAATGAATTAGAAGAGTTTCTAATTTTGCATTCTATATTTCTATTCATATCCAGTTGGAGCTAAATTAAAGGTTTAATTTTTAAAAATGTGTATGTTTGGGTATACTCAGACTGCATTATAATTGGAACCATTGAAGCACAGAATTCAATGTCATATAAAATGTTCACCTTTGAGTCTATCTATTATGTGAAAAATGCCTTTTTAATATGATGTACGTAAATATTTGTGATATATGATATATAATATGTATGACAATATATGTGACTATGTTCTACACATGCACATATATGTGCATTAAAAAGGAGTTCACATAATGAACAGACTCATGTGATATACTCCATATATGTTAATCTTACATGTCCACATATGTAAATATACGTAAGTATACCGATAATTTGTTCTACATATTTAAAATATTAATAAGTTTAATAATTGCTAATATCACCTAATATGCCCTCGCATTCTTTCTTCATATGGAATGATTTTCTCTCCTTTACCTGACTGAAATACTGACCTGCATCTTAAGGATGAAGCTGTGGCTATAAAATTAAAGAAAAATAGCTATAAAAGAGATAGGTAAGCCAACAGGTCAGCTGATTTTTTAAATGCATAGTTTCTTCTTATTTGCTGTAAACCGGAAGTATCTGGGGACTAGGGGTGCATTAGGGCTAGAGATGTGCAGCGCTTAGTCCATTCTGAAATAGCATAGGGCCACGGAGATACTCCAATAGGGATTTCAGTCATGGTATTTCATGCCTCAGTGACCTGTCAGATTCCACTGCCTCCATCTGGATGGTCTTCCATCTTGTGTTTCTACCAAGCTTTTGTTCACTCTTTGAGATACAACTTTGTGAAGCCTTTTCAGACATTGCTTTATCTTACTTCCCCTCTCATACGCGTTGCCTTCACCATCCTCCCAGTCTTTTCTCTCCTTTGCGGTAACTACTCCTTCAATAGCACCTACCACATACTATTATAATTATCTGGTTAGGTGTAATTCTATGATTCAATATTGAATTTCTTAAGGAACAGGGAACACGTGGTAAGAAACTATGAATTTTTTTTGTGTGTGTGTGCTCAGCATCCCACTTTCTCTTTCTTCTGCTCATACCACCACACCTCGCTTTGGGGAATGCTTCTCCCCATTTCCTGTATATGTGTTGGGCCTAATAACTGTGGTACCTCTCTACCTATAACCACAAAGCCATATGGAGTCTTGAGTTTGATCAATCATGGTACCCCACCCTCTTGTTTTTAGTGATGGCTCAGGGATAGGCATGTAATCCAAGCCAGGCTAATCAGAGTTTTTCCCTAAGAATTTATATATGGATGCTATGAAATAGAATTTCTTGGGACTTTGTTTGAATATTTCATGCATGTAATTATCTATTTTCTTATTGGACCTCCAGGCTTGAGTCCATGAAGGACATGGCAGTCCAGGGGAAACTGAGATGAGACTGAACCTACCAGGGCAATTACTAATCTCTGAAAAACTAGGAGAGATCGGACTGTGAGTTAGACCAGCCTGGATAATCAGCAGGGCAAGTGGCCTTTGGTTGGACAAGTAGCTGGAGTGTTCCAAGAAGCAGACCCGGAGATAGAGGTAGGGGTGCAATGTGTTCATTGGGTGATATCTCTGAAAGAAAAAGGAAGTGTTGGTTTGCACTCTCGGGGGCTTCCTGGATAAAATCTGAAACTGGCCTCAGTACATGCAGGGCAAGGAGAGACTGAAGAAAGAGCCTGGCCACTCCAGATTGGTAGGTGGCGGGTTTAATAAGCAAGGAAACTTATATACAAGACTTGTCTTGGGCAGCAAGATCAGTAGGTCTCTGCATCTGCCTGTCAGACTCTTAAAAGATTATATAGAGACCTTAAGCAGGTTCAATCACATTCAGTCTGGATGGTCTTAACAACACCTAACTCTCTGAAGGCTATGTCCTGGGAACAGATCCTGTTGTGGGAGCAGGAGGCAAAGCATAATCCCAAGAGCAGGGAAGAAAGTGAAGAGCCTCTGATTGCTGGGTCCATTCAAAGGTCAACGGTGGTCATGACCTCTCGACTAACTCCTGCAACAGGGTGGAAGCAGAATGGGCAGGGGAAGTTGTGAGACTGAAATATAGACATGGAAGTCACTGCTGGTCCAGAGAGACATTCCAGAGCAAGCCTTGTCTGTTAGAATAGCTCTGCATGGGTCGCAATGGCCAGGACTCCATACCATCTTGTTCACACACCGGTAATGGGCCACCCCAAGAAGACCGTGACTAGGTTATCATAGCATACCCTTGCTCAGATATTGGTCAAAGCTACCCAAGAAAAGTATGACCCTAGCTTGAAAGTTGAGGTAGACTCTGTAAGAGCTAATAGTTGGAGACTCTCAGCTAATCTCTGACAACCAGGCAGCGAGTTGCTTTTTGAAGTGGTGTCTGAGAGATGCACCGCCATGTCTGCAACATGGAGACCAGAGGGAGATGATGACTTTGCTTCAGAGTACCTTAATTCTTTCTTGGGATTCCTGGAACCCTTAGGTCTTTCCCTACTCCTTCCCCTAGAAACCAAACACCACTTTAGGGAGAAAAGCTGGGGAGATGGGAGAATATCTAAGAGACCTAGTATTTTTTAACAAAAGGAGGGTTATTTCCTGAAAAGACTATTTAAATTATTTTTATTGGACATCAGGTTAATCTGTTTTTCTGGTAACCCAGTGATGAGGGCTCAGGAGGATGAGTTGGGATAGTTACCAGCAAAATAAAGATTTTGTATTTTCTCATCTTATATAAATGTAGGAAGAATTTTGTGACCCTGTCATTGGTGGTGTTATTACTGTTAGAGTCATGATGTGCTGCCAGCAAATGGTTATGAGAAAAGAGCATTTTTGCCATGAGTTTGTCAAAGTACTTCTAGGAGATGTTATTTTTAAGAGTTTACCTTTTTACTACCTTCTTTTTTTTTCTTTCTTTTTTTGATGGTTGCGAGTGTTGTGGGAAAGAGAAAAAAAAAATTGCTGTTTCCTTTCCCTTTCCTCTGATAATACGTTTCTTCCCATGCATATATATTGTAAATCAAGAACAGAGTGTAAGAAGGAAAATTGGGTCCTTGCAGTAAAAGCCTATTGGACGGTGACTCTCACCTGAGGATTTCAAAGTAATACGATTTATTGATTGCATGTTACAGATTGTAGCTCATGTATTCTTACTGCATATCCCAGGACACAGCAGTGCTTAGACAGCCTGGCTGACTCTGTAATGAATGCAGCAAACTGAAGCTCAGGAGTCACGTGACTAGGTGAAACTACAGGAGAAATAATAGCAGGATACTGGAGCTGAAACCAGGAGAATGGGAACTTTGCTTCCGATTGCATTCATTCATTCTACTTTGTTCTGCTTCAATCCATTCATTTATTCATTCATTTTCATTTTGCTATTTAAATTGTTCATTATTGGTTGTTTGTTAAATGTAGGGCACTAACTGTTAGAATGAAAAAGATCAAACATAAAATTTTGCCTTTTAGAGGCTCACAATCTAGTTAGGGCAACTGTCTTATAAAAGTGCTTATTTGAAAAGAAAAAAACATAAAACAGAGCTATGCATACTACGGAACAGGAGGAACGAGGCATTTAGGGGATAGCCTGTGACAGTTTTAAGTTGCCTGCTTCATGAAGTAAATACAGAAATTTGATATGAATAAACAAAGCAACGAAACAAACACATCAAATCAAATCAAAAATGGAACTAAGTTATAGACACACCTGTAAAATCCTAGCAGCTTTTATTCAAACCATCCTGTTTTTGGTGGCCCCCCGACCTCTATGCATCAAGACTCTCCCTTTACCCTCTTCAAGGATTCTGGGGCAATATAAAAAATCCTTGGACTTGACGTCTTAAAATAACGAGGTGCAAGACTATACTTTCAAGGATCATTTCTAGAGTTTGCTAAAATAACGAGGTGCTGTGTTAGCCCAGGGGCTGGCCCCGGTTTCTGCTAAAAGAGCAGAGTCTGTGGCAAGTCTGAGTTGCTACTCGTGGACCTCATCTCGCCCTGTGTCCTGGTCCAGTGCTGCTCGTACTTTGATGTGTACAAGGACCACCTGGAGATCTCGTTAAAATGAGGATGGTGGGTACAGGGTCCTAAGATTGTACATCTAACAAGCTCCTGGGTGAGGCTGTTGTGGTGGCTGGTCTGGACTGAGTCCTACAGTTTGAATAGCAAGGTCCAGGAACATTGTTTCTGGGTTGGGTGTGGGAGAGCATAGATGCGCTCCTGTGACCGTATTACTCCTGCTGACCCTATGTTAGTCTGAGGTGATCAAAACATAAATGGATTTTTGGGGGGCATGACAAGATTTTCTGTTTTTTGCACTTTCTCTTTCTGGATCCCTTTCTGTCTTCCACACTCTCCTTTGTCTTCTTTCCCAAAGAATGATGGGTGAGCAATCAGAAGACCTGAGTCCATGTCCTGATCACAACTGTGTATGTTGGGCACTTTTACGCCCAATCTCAGTTTCCTCATTTGTAAAAACAATCATGGACCAGATGATTTATAGACTCACCCACAAGTATTGACATGTCTATGAATGTCTTGTCTATGAAGACGCCATTGTCATTGTATGCTGTTGTATCCATTCCTCTCCAGGAAGATTGCCCTGGATTCACACTTATCTCTAATGGTGGAATGAAAGGTTTAAATCCCTGGAAATGGATTGCCTTGACACAAGCTATGTAGTGAGTGGGGATAGATGCCCTTCTTAATGCCTCTAAATTTTCTGTATAAAATCTTCTTCTTCCTCCAAAGGGTACAACTGGTGGTTTTGGATAGGAATAAGAAATGAGGAAACAATTCTACTGTCTTTTCTTTTTTTCAGGCATAGCATCATTCAGGCTTCTTTAAGAGTGATAGGGATACGGTGGGTGTGAAAGTGCAAAGTTCCTAGGGCACCTATCCATGGTTCTGGAATGACATCCTGACCCTATGGGAATCAAATCTACTAATTGTAAAAAGAACAAATAAGTGACTCATGAAATCTTTGCTAGGTCATTGGGCATCAGGAAAGCACAGCACTTTCTGTTATAAAGTTCACAGAATTAATTTATCCAATCACACACTGTGAACACGGTCTCTGTCCCATCTTTTCTATCTCATTCTGATGAACAACTTCCTGAGATCAATGGGTAAAAATAGTTCTTCCAGAGATGAGACGAGTGAGAATATGGGGCCTCCTAATCTGAAGAAATATTGGTTTAAAAAGGAAATAAAGGAGGAAGAATTGTTTTCCATTCTTTTCCCACATGGTACATATATACTACCCCCACAAGACACAACTGAGAGCTGCCTCTAGGACAATCGGTGTGCCTTATATGTGTGTTTGAACATATTAGGTCCTTAACATTTTGTATTTAATGAGGTATTAGTGGAAAACCTTGATAGTGAGGGCTTACAGCCTATGTAGCCTAAGTGCTGGTCATCACAAAGAAATCAACTGTAGCTGCTGGGACAGAGAGCCTAAGTGTGAAAGTCACCAGTGATTCTCCTTCCAGTGGCTTGCATGGCATTTACTGCCTAGTTCTGCCTCCTGCCCCTGGAGCTTGAGTCCTTGATCTATGCTAATGGGCCCAGAGCTGGGGATGGACAATAGGGGGCTCAAAATGAAAAACCCTATGTCCAGCTTACTGAAAGCTGTACAGGTTTGAGCCTTTTGTCTTGGTGTCTTTTCTATTTAACATTTGCTTGAATTTTTCTTTCTTTCTTTCTTTCTTTCTTTCTTTCTTTCTTTCTTTCTTTCTTTCTTTCTTTCTCTTTCTTTTTAAAGATTTTATGTTTTTGAGAGAAAGAGAAAAAAGCAGACTCCCCATTGAGCAGGAAGCCCAATACAGGGTTTGATCCCAAGCCTCTGGGATCATGACCTGAGCCAAAGGCAGACGCTTAACCAACTGAGCCACCCAGGCGCCCCTGGAATTTTTCACTTTTTAATAAAGTGTTATGATTAGAAGTTACACTTAAATAAGTTGGGATGGTTTCAGTAGACCTCTACTGTGTACTTTCAACTTCTGCCACGGTTACATAGTTTTGAGATTCCTATGTAGAGAACAGAATTCTTGAATGCATGGTTAAATCTGAAAGACAATTAGCAGTAACTCATTTCTCTTTTCCAGCCCTTTCTAGATGTAAGGTAACAACTACTTCTTTTCAAAGACAGCATGGAGAATGCTTGCAGATAAGCTAAGTATACCCATACAAGAGGTTTGGGGAAGCCAGCTCTTCCCAGTTCCAGATGGTGGTGAAAGAAGCATTTGAAAATGCTTTAGCAAGGCTTTAGTTGTACTACCCAGTGATGCCGTGATCTTGGCTGTGACCTTTGAGATTCAGAAAGTTACCAAAGTGCCTCTTGGCGGGGTTTGGGGTCAGTGGGTCAGTGGGGTCAGTGGGAAACCAGAAATTACAGGTTAGGTGAACATGAAATATGTGTGGGAAACAGAGACTGTTATTCTGCCATAGAGTGCTTAGAAAGTTATTGGAACATTCTTGCTATGATTTATTATTTATAATTTATCATATGTTGCAAGTCAACAGCTGCTTATTTTGTTTGATGATGTTTTTCAACCTTTCACAACAAACCTTTAAAACAGAAATGAGCTAAAGAAAAAGAATGAATGCTTACTAATAAATTGTTAAATTTCTATTTCTCAAGAAAGTCAATAATGAACTTCTAATTTCCTCAAAATGTTGCCCACATTTGTCACCCACCATGGGAAATCTAGTAATAAAACTGGCCATAAGAAAACCAGAAGACAAAAATCTTCTGAAGTAACATCAGCAACTATTTCAAAACTCAGTAATTATTTTGTGGACACACAAACTATGGTTTAATATTTTGTAGACAATGGTTTAATAGGTGTAGTTGTAGAAGACTTGGTTACATATCATGACTTTTCATTTAGATCAAGCTACAGCAATTCTAAATTAACTTAATTAATTTTTACTTCCAAGTAATAGTTGTTAATGTGTTAGTTCCATGAACCAAAGGACTTTGCAAACAAATTATGCCAGTTTGACATCCATATTACTAGGTATTTTGATAGAAAACTAACTTAATGTCAGTATTTTTGTCATTTCTGATGCTTTGCTTCCCCCTGATGACTATGAGTATTTAAGCCTTTAAAAAAACACTCACTGTTGTTTCAGTGGAATTTTCAAGAAATAATAGAGTGCAACACATCAGTCTCCAGAGCAAGGAGGTCTAGGGTTAGAAGTGGCACAGTGTCACATCTGCCTCACTCTCTTGGTCAGAGCAAGGCATGGAGGCAGCCTGGGTTCAAAGGGTGGAGAAAGAGGCTCTGCAGTGACGGAAGGTGCTCTGAAGTCACATTGCAAAGGGACCTAGAAAAAAGAAGACAATAATTGTGGCCATTTATCAAACTGCCACAATTTTTCCTCTTACAAGCTATACCTACAAATATTATAGATTCTATGTCCAAAATGTGTCTTTAATTATTATTCCCCTTTCCATTCCCATGGTGCTGTCACAGGTTAGGGAAGCCTCATCATATCTCCCTTTAATAGATTCTTACCTATTCTCCTTGCATCCAATTTGACCCTTCAAATAATCCTCTTGAATCTGAATTTTACCTGATCTGAATATATCACTCCATTGTTTAAAGTCTTTAATGGTTCCTCATAATCCAGGAGAGGAATTGTTCATAATCTATGAGATATCTTGGCATGGTAAGGTGCTTCCTGTTGTCTCTGTTTCCAAACTTCTTTTCCACCACTCTCCAAAATGCTTCTTTGATGGACAGCTGATTATCCTACTTGTAGTTCTCCTGATATGTTTCTTAATCTACGGAGACTTAACAAATACTGTCCTCTTGCCTAGAGGGGAAAAAAAAATCCATTATTATCCCCAACTCCTCACTCCATTAATTTTTCTGTTTGGCAAACATTTATCCTTCATAGTCTAGCTCATGCGTCGTTTCCTCCAGGAAGCTTTCCTTATACCCCTAGATTGTGAGGACCTTTTCTATGTGCTCAATAATCTTCTGAATAATTGTATGGTAACAGTTGTCACGCTGTATCACGATGAATGATTTACTTCTCTAACTTGCCTGCTAGACTATGAGATCATGGAGGTCAGGAACTACATCTTGCACATCTGATTATCTATTTCTTATTATAGTGTCTTGCTTGACAGGCATTTTTGTTGTGTTTTCTTACATAGAGAAATGAAATTAGAATACATGTAATTACACAAAAGGTAGAAAATTTAAATTAACTCTGCTTTGAAGTATACCAACTCTCTCTCCTGTAATTAATTATTGCTTCTAGAAATTCATTTAAAATATATCAAACAAGGTAATAATGCAATTTTTCAACAAAGAAGATTCTTACTTGCTTGTAAGTGGAGCAGTAGCTCAACTATTAGTTCACGTTTTAATCTACAACATTTAAAATTCAGGTCAGTTCTTTGATTTTGCACTGAAAGATTTCTGCTATAGAATAAAAAGTGAGCTCTCTAAAGATATCTTTGGTGGCAGAGGGAAGGGGTTGGTAATTTTTTTACAAGAAAAAAAAGTGTTACAGACATGATTTTTCAATTTTTAATATTAAATCATGTAACACTTCAAAAAAAATAGAACTCATTATCCAGACTTAATTTGTTGTCATTTTCTTATATGTACATCTTAACTTCTTTATAGAGAAAATGTTACAAATATACCTCAAAGTCTCCCCCATTCCATTCCTCTCATTCTCCGTTAGATATAAAAATTTATTCATTCGTTTGTTCAAAGGTAATTACTGAATTCCTACCATTTATCAGGCACTCTTCTAGGTGTGGGAAATAGCTTTAAATAAGTCCCTGTCCTCATGAAAAATACAGTCTAATTTCTGGTTGTAAGCTCCACTCATCAAATCAATGTATGTCACATCAGTGTGTGTATCTATATATTTACCATATGTGTTTGTATTAGTAAATTATATGTCATATGCTATACACATTAAAAGTTATGTTGCTTATTAATATATGAACTTAGTATAAATTATATTAAATGATGTATTATTATAAATGATATACTATCAGAATGCCTTTTCCAACTTTTCCCCTCATAATTATGTTCTGTGATTTTCCTCATTCATCTACTTAGTTCATTCATTTTATAGTATTTCATCGTATATTTAGACTATATTTAATTTTTCCATTCCCTTCCTCGTGGATAGTAAGGTTGTTTTCACTGTTTTGATATCACAAATAGTACTTGTGCATCTTTAAATGTGCCTCTGTGCATATGAGTACATTTCTCCTGGAAAGCAACATAAACATGAAACTGCTTCGTCAAAGGTCATGTACAACTTCAACTTCTAGGAGTTGCTCTAAAAAAGTGGTTGGAACAATTTACACTCTTATTACAATGTATGATTCCATTTCCCTAACCACCACTAAAACCCTAGTGATTTTCCCTTCATTGTCATTGGTGACTTGGAAATACTTTCCTTGTTTACTGGTCACTTAATTTTCTCTTCTGAGAAATTCACGTTGATATTTTTGCTCAGTTTCTTATAGGACCCTTTGTCTTTTTTGTATTGATCTGTAAGATTTATTTGATATGATTTTAAAAATAAATTATGGATATTCATCTTTGGTGGTTATAAACTTTTAAAGCCTTTCAAGCTGTGCTTTATCTCTAACTTTCCTAATGATGTCGTACATTGTACATAAGGTTTTTTTACTTTTAAGGTAGTTTAATTTCAGTATTTTTCTTCTTTATGTTTTGTACATTTTGCTTCTTCTTTATTAAATTTCTTTAATCCCAGTCATGAAAATTTTCTACTTTTTTTCCTAAAGTTCCTATATTTTCTCCTAAAAGTATAAGATTTTGTTGCTTACATTTAGGTTTTCTGTTCATCTGGATTTTTTAAAATGATGTTAGATAGGGATCTAGCATTATCCTTTCAATTTAGATATCTACCTATGACAAATCCATCTTTTTGCCTATACTTTGCAATAACACATTGAATTTTCTTAGGTTCCTCTTTCCCGTCAGTGATCCCAAGGTCTTGATTCCAAGTTGAGTCCTATTTGTGTTTCAAATATGACAGAACTACCTGTACTTGGAATGTAATTTAGAGATTTGGGTAAACCTGGCTGAAATCCTCTGTCTTAACTTGGGTATGATTTGCGTTCTCTTGGTCTCTTCCCTTTATTCATACAGGCCCATTTAGTCTCTTCTCTTGTGAGTTTGGTGCAGAATTCTATTCCCAAGCCTTGTTCCTTGCTGGTATTTTTACTGGTGGCTTGAGATGTTGAATAGAGAGGTCACTCTATCCATGTCATAGCACCCTGCCTGCATGGCATGGGCCTATTCATTCTCTTATCTGTTAATAATGCATTCATACTCCATTCCCTTTCCAAGCCTATGACTTGCGTGACACACAGTTTTGGGACAGGTCGACCAGTCCTCTGTTCTACCTGCTTCCCTCTCAGATGCATCCTGTAGAATTCTGGTGAATAACATTAAAAAAAAAACATACATTAGATATACAAAATAACAAACTATTTTTTTAAGTTATTAATTTTCTCCTCTAGGAATTGCTTTTCAACTCAAAGCAACTGGTTTACGAGTTTTGGGGATACAACTATTTGAATGGAATGATCAATATTCAATAGCTGTGTTAGTTGTATATTGCTGCACAACAAATTACCATGAATTTAATAGATTAAAGCAACATATGTTTAGTGTGTCACACTTCCCATGCATCAGAAGTCCTGGCATAGCAGAGCTGGGTTTCCTGTTCAGGGTCTCACGGGCTGCAATCAAAGTGTCAGCCACAGCTAAAGTCTCATCTGGAGGTGGAGGTCCTCTTCTCAGCTCATTCAAGTTGTTTTCAGAATTAAATTCTTTGTGGCTATAGAATGAAAGTCTCTGTTTTCTTACTGGCTATTGACTCTGGTTTTTCTCAGCAGTTAGAGGTTGTCCTCAGGTTCTAGGTATGTGGCTATTCACCACACAACTATTTGCTTTCTTCCTGGTCAATGGCAGCATATTTTTTGAAGCTTCATTTTCTTTTAAAGAGAGTACCTGATTAGTCAGACTCAGACAGAATAGCCCCCTTTTGGTCAACTTAAAGTCAATTCATTAGCAACCTAATCACAAGGGTGATATTCTATAATATTCAGTATATCTTTTATAGTCAAGAAGAGAGGATTATACAAGGTGGGAACTCCAGGGTGGAGGGAACCTTGGAGGCCATCTTGAAATTCCATATAGCACAGTAGGCTTGCATTCTAAATCCAGTTCCCCCATTTTGAATATTTTAGTAAAGTTTATTCTCCTTGGCAGGGTTTTTGAGGAAAGTCCAATAGATAGAATCCTTCCTTTCTGCTTGATTTAAAAAAAAAATAGAGAAAGTAAACAAAAGAGCCAGCATAAGCAGAAACAGAATGTCCTCTTTATTGCTGACAAAGTTAATGGTAAGAATGTAGTTTAGGGAAAGAAACGAATGAGCTCACCCAGTGAGCTCTACCCAAAGTAGACTTTGGGACTACTTAACCAAAAGCAACTTTTAATCTGTAAGGAAATCATTGCCTGATACAGAGTGGAAGAAGAAAGAGAAAGAAACCATGTCCCCATGCTTTTGATAAATTAACTCCACCCAAGACCAATGGGTATTGCTCACACATGAGTAACTTTATCTACTTCCAAGAGTAAGTTTTGGGGTAGAGGCTTAAAGGGTTTAGGAAAAATTCCTACTCATGGAAATCAGAGGACAGGATTGAAAAGTTCCTCTTTAATACTTATTTATGCTTTAAGTCTGTCTCTAAGGGTCAAATTTTTCCCAAACTGAATATATATATATTCATATATATGTAAGGCCAGGCCATCCATTCAATATATATATTCATATATATATGTATTATGAATATATATTATATATATAATATATAATATAATATATATTCATAATATATGATATATGTGAATTATGATATATATGATATATCATATATATGATATATAATTCATATATATGAATTATGAATATATATTCATAGTATATATTCATATATATATTCATAATATATATTCGTATATATATTCATATCTAAAAATATATATCTAAAAAAAGTTGTTTTCAGAATTAAATTCTTTGTGGCTATAGAATGAAAGTCCCTGTTTTCTTTTTTTTTTAGATATATATATAATATATGTATTTTAGATTTTACTTATTTATTTGACACACAGAGAGAGAAAGAGGGCACGAGCAGGGGGAGCAGAAGAGGGAGAAGCAGGCTTCCCGCAGAGCAGGGACCTGATGAGGGGCTCCATCCCAAACCCTAGGATCCTGACCTGAGCCAAAGGCAGACACTTAACTGACTGAACCATCTAGGTGTCCCCCAAACGGAATAATTTAAAAATAACAGTTAATACTTATTTCCTTCCCACTAGAGCGTCAGAAACACTGATGAAGGGAGACAGAAAGCTATTTGCAGTGCCTTAATTTCAAAGGGCACAGACCTCTCACATAAGAATGAACAACGTAAAGATCTGATGACATCAATCTGAGACTTACTGAAGCACAACCAGGATTTCTAAGGATGTGCAGGAGGTGCTTTTCGGGTTCACATTTGAGCCCTGAGGGGCCAACGAGCTCATTTCATGGAGCTCAAAGTGAAAGAACCTAGGGTTTCATTCTCATTGTACTCCCATCTCTGAGCAAGAGAAACAATCTCTTTTCTTTTTGTAGAAATTTAGTTCCCTAGTGCAAAATGATCTTAATTCATCACCAAACTGAATTAAAATGACATTGGCAAAAAAGTGATGTATTTTGCTCTAGTTCAGGCTGTCAACCAGAGGAAAATTAGATTTCTTTGGACTTAGATAAAGAGGGAAATACTTATACAACTCTGTCTCACTCATTTCACCTTCCTGCTAACTCTCAGTTTCTTTATTAGTTAAATAGAAAAAATATATCCTGGCTATTCCATGGGTTTATTACAGGGGCAAAGAGAGTTAATAGATATGAAAGTGCTTTGTGAAAAAAAAAGGTTATATAAGTATGGTTTATTATCAGTTTTTATTTACATGATGACAATCAAATTTCCAAAATCTTTTCTAAAGCCTTAATGTGTGAAGGTGATATCAATTTTAGGAAACATTGATTTAGACCATTTTTAACTTTCATCTGACAAGGTATGACAATTCCTTTTGAGTATTGCCAGGTACTGAACACCTTTTCTAGAAGTCAAACTAACCTATAATTTGGACTTTTACATTTCTTTATAATTTCCTTCTTTCAGTTTTAGTAATGCAAGACACAGTTGCCTACCAGCCACATTCTCCTACATTCAGCAGATTTTTTATTTTCAATTCAAGTTTGTGGCACAAAGTAATGGAGAAATAAAGACAGCTTGGACATGAGGCCTCCCGGAAGACTCATGCCTTCTGGATAAGAAAGGAAATCTATCTGCAAAACTCCTATTGCTACTGATGTCAGTATTCACCTCTGTAATTTAGGGTTAAGTGTTCCCTAGTCCATTATCCATCTCTCAGATTTTGAAAATTTAATTCAAATCCCTTAAAGAACGAGTTTGTTTGGATTACCGCCATTCCTTTAGCATCATTTGAATTCTTGAGTCATGACTCAGGTGACTTCCAGAATGTCAACAGTGTTCGATAATCTTTGATTAAACTAATTTTTCCTGAGGATTTCAGAAAATCAAGGATTGGCAGGAAATATTAGTCATGAAGCAAATACTTGGGGATGTTTACAGAAGAGCTTCAAGAAGGGAGGAGAACAAATGATATACAGCACTTCATGGTTTTCTCTACTTTTGAAATTAAAAAGGAAGTCCAAAGGCATGCAATTCATCAGGCTAGGCAAGACCACAGACCTAAATGATTTATCTGCCTACCCCACCACCAAAGCAGCTAGTAGGAAAAAAAAATTAAAAATCAATTGGAAACTGTAATTAAGTTGCCTTGTATATTTACTATAAAACACATGCAATTATAAAAAAATAAATTTTAGAAACCACATTAAATTGGTTGTTAACCCAAATAAGTCATGTAAAATCAAGCCCTTGGATATTTGTCTACTTAATAATTTTCATGCTAAACTTACAAGTTGGCCTCGGTTTGTTCCGTTTTCCTGATCTATGAGTTAGGACTTCATGGGTGTATGCTAATTTTATTAGCAAAGTGTTTTCTTGAGCGAGATTTATTTTGTGCATCATGCATTCAGCCAGCACTTATGAAGTTCCTACTGTAGATAAGGTACCACGAGAAAAGTTTTGTGATGATTTCCATGTGAAAATGTATAGGGACTCTTTAAAAACAGATTTTATAGAAAGCACAACATCGTTTTATCAACACCAAGTCCTGAAATTTCATAAAGAACAGTATGCTAATTTTTAGCTTCCAGAACAATCTTCAGGTGGAACCCCCAATATACCAGAATGAACAACCTACCTCCTAAAGCAGAACATCTAGGATGAGAGATAAAATATTTAGAATCATTCAAACATGAGAATTCCTGTTTGCAGAGATCATTGAGAGTCAGCCACGGAGGCCAGGCCATCCATTCAATCATTCAATTGTTGATTAACTCAGCAAATATAAATGGAGGCCACATATGTGGCAGAGACTGTTGTTCCAGGAGGTATAACAGTGACTCAGACGCAGCCCCTGTCTTCAGGCAGTCAGGTGAATAGGCATTTGTAAGGCCTTTATAGTGCAATCTGGTTAAGTGGTACAACAGTGGTGGGTGTAAGATATCACCGAGGTACCCTGCCTGGATGGATGCGGACCCCAGTCTTGGGTCTCTTCCTGAGGAGTATCTGAGTAATAATAAGAAATATCTAAGTCAAGTCAACAGTGGTGTAATCCAGGTGATAGGGGAAAAGGGAAAAGTGTAGGTGCAAGAGAGAACAGCAAAGTCCCAAACTAAGAGAGAGTATGACACATTCAGACACGGCAAAAAATGTGGGGTGCTTGGAAGATGGTACTGGTGAGGTAGGTATTGGTAGTGGTGAGAAATGAAGCTGAATTGTTGGCAAGGTAGAAGGAAGGGTCCTTTTGAGCAAGCTCAGATTTTGACTTTTACTGTTCACCTCTTTTGTGCCCAGTGCTGTTGAGTGCTAGAAATTCTAGTACAGAGGAAGATCTGTGGCCCCTGAAGAACCTTTACGTTAGCTGAGATGATAGGAGAAACAAACAAAATTATTAACCAAGGGTTAGGCCAAGTAAGTGGTCTGCATTGTAGGTGAGAGCTGAAGAGGGGCAGGTAAGTGGGGCTGATGGAAGAAGTGGGACTTCTGTATTTAGAGAGTTACATATAATTGATTTTCATGTGGTTCATTCTGTTTACTTTTCTTCAAGCTTGAGAATTTAGTATCCTCCAAATATTTTGGTTTGCATAAAACCTGATACAAACTCTGTGCCTCCTTACTTGTCATGTTGCTCATCCCAAAGTGCCTTCTCTAACTAGTCTAACCAGCTCAGACCATGTGAAGTGTTAAAACACCTATTTAGTGCTTTTTTCTTTTGTTTTTAAGTTCTCATTTTCTTTTCATAGAGGGGTGTACAGATCATGTAGCTGAAAAGTAATTGAATTTGGATTGCATTCACCATGAAGTGAGGGGGTGAAGGACACGGGGTTTAGGAGACCCCATGTTATGCAAACAGCTGTTGAGATTCTCATTATGGCCATTTGCTTTCTTTTTACCCTGATTCACCACACTTCAATACTATTTTTAAGCCTTTGATTCAACAGAAGCTGTTTTCTGATCAAATTAGTCCTCATTCCTCACTGTGTGACTACCTAATAAAATAGAATACAAGGAAAGTAATTAATCAAAGCCGTAGTGGTGCCTGTAATGCCTCGAGCCATGGTCTCAATGCAGAGGCAGTCCTTTCAGTAAGAAGGTTATCTCATATGGAGGGTGTGTGCTCCTACATCCTCAAATTATTCTGGGCTATTCAAATAAATACCACCAAATTGCCTTCTTTGCAATTACTCCAAAAAAAAAAAAAAAGTGTTCCATTAGAGGACATTTCCATAAGCCCTAATTCAACTGCATAGTTTCTTTTTAATCTATTATTTTTGAGGAGGACCTGAGGCATAAGTAAGTCTCATTTAAAAGACTCTCCATGGTTTGCATTTTATCTTCTTTGGGTACTTTGGCTTCCTGTAATCAGTCTGAGTATTAACCTATTGCTTCATTTACATTTTTTTCTTCGTGTGCAATTTCTTCATATTTTCCTAAGAAATGCCAATATTTAATTCTGCTTGATCCATGAAAAGTTTTCTTTCACTTGTAGGAGGAAATGGTCTGAAGTTACTAGAATTATGGAACATAATGCTAATGAAATCTTGAGTTCATACAGAGACCTTCCTAGGAAAGGTTATTATGGCCAGGCTACTTATTAATTTATCTTCTCAACATTACAAGTCAAATAATTATATATTGGCAAGAAAACTCATTTTGTATAAATTATTCAATATTCCTAATTCTAAATCAAGGGTGAGTGTGTACACATTAGAGGTATAGAGACCTAAGATTCAGCCTCTTTCCTTTCCAGTTCTAGGTGGTAATTAGTGCTCGCAAAGAACTGAAAACCTAATAGGAACCTTTATAAATGGCCAAGCAAGTCTCTTTTGATTCGCCAAAGTGCAGGGTCTCTGGTTGTATTACAAAAAATGGAGGGTCCTCCTTCCTGGCTTCTACCTCAAATTGATGACAGCAAGATAAAAGGGGGCAGAGACAGCTTGATTTACTCACTGGTTTATGGGCAGAGAAGAAAAGAGGAGAAAGGGGCATGTGAGACAGAGAAAATGAGAGAGAGAGAGAATGAGAGAGAGAGAGAGAGAGAGAGAGAGGTGGGGGTCGGGAAATGAATAGCTGGCTTTTTCTAGAAGGCAGATGGAAAAGCACAGAGTCTGCTCTTTTGTCCTGGATTCTCTCTAAACAATCAGATGAATTACTCTTCCTCCCACACATGGGAAGCAGTGAATAATTGATAAACACAGATGATGGAAATGTCTGCTGTAACATGCCACCTGCAGAGAGAAGAGAAGAAGCACCATCACCTTTAAATGGAGGTCTAGCCCTTTATGGCCCACGTTCAAAGAATTAAACAATCAGTTCCACTCCTCTGGACCCTGCAGATTTTTATTCTTTTTGCAGGCATGGCAAAGCAAAGGAACAATCCCAGTCCCCTTGCATTTAAGCAAAAGATTTATTACTCTTACCCAAAAAAATGCATAGTACGGGGCGCCTAGGTGGCTCAGTTGGTAAATCATCTGCTTTACCAGGGTCCTAGGATCAAGCCCTGCATCGGTCTCCCTGCTTAATGGGTAGTTTGCTTCTCCCTCTCCCTCTGCCACTCCCCCTGTTTGTGCTCTCCTTCTCTGTCAAATAAATAAAAATAAAGTCTCTTAAAAAAAGAGTGCATATTACAAATACCATATGTATTATCAACCTGGTTTTGTAAAACGATTTTGAATTTCATTTGAATAGAACATAATTTTTTACTTTCTAAGGGGTGACTCTCATGTAGCCTCGGTGAGAAAGATTGTGGAATGTGATGCTTCTCGAATTCCCCAGATTTCTGTCTCTTGCTCTGACTTGAGGAAGGCAAGCAGGTGAAAATCCCAGAATGGAAGAAGTAACAATAATTCAAGGGAAACACTACCTAGATGACCCAGACAAAGTCTATGGTGGCTCGAGATGGAGAGAAAGGTGCTGAATGTTAATCGTGGTCAAACTAAATAATAGGTTTGGATTCAACCTTAGGCAGAGAAGGGGACTGCCTACAAACATGACTTTAGGATTTTTGTAAAGAACTCTGTCTTCCTTAAACACTACCTCCATCTGTTCACTGATGTTCTATTTGCAACAAAAAGAGCAACAAAAACTTATGCTTACTTGATGTCAAATAACATTTTAACAGTATATGTTATATATGTGTGTGTGCCTATATGTATACATACATATATATAATATATATATTCAATTATCATAATTTTGCATAAAGTTATGGTTATTCCCATTTTATGGATGACAAAACTGAGAAACACAACTGGTAAGGGGCAGAACCAAAATTTGAACCCTTATGACTGGCCCATTGTCTAGGCTCTTACCACCATGATGTACTATAAATGGAAATTTCCCCAGGACAGAGAGCTCTTGGTCTGAGATTCATGCCAAGAAGTAAACAACTTATATCAACTTCTTTCCAAAGAGAAGGTGTGGATACAGGAGAGGTGAGCTCTGGCACATTTGTAGTTCAGTTTCTGTATTTTCTTTTCTTTTTTTTTTTTCCAGGTTCTGTGTTTTCTAATGTCTATTAGGATTTCCTCCTTGAGCCATTAATTATCTAGAAATGTGTTTTAAAATTTCTAAATATTTAAAGTTTTAAAAAGTTATTGAAAAATTAGATTTCAAACTTTATTGCCTTGCAATGAAACTACAATTCTTGGGCTTTATTGGAACTTATGTTGTGGCTGAGAATATTATTGAGAATTGTATTCTCTAATTGTTTATGCAGGGTTCAATGCATGCTCATCAGCTCAGGCTTGTCAATCATGCTATGTTAATTGATTATTATGAATAACAATATACATATTAATGCCTGTAATTTTGGAAATATGTTAAGTAGCTCTTTCTGTTTGTTAGCCTGAGGAATTCTGAAATTTATTTCTCCTTTCATGCATAAAGATGAAATATCCTGATACTCTGATAGAATCATTATCCTAAAACAATACTTATGAATTATTTTTGTCCTGTCAGCATGGAATTATTTTTACTTACCTGCTTGAGACTTGGAATATCTGAATCTGATAACTCATTGTTTTTATCAATTCTGGATAATTCTCAGCCATTGTCTGTTTAAATATATCTCTCCCTTATTCTTTCTTCATGTGTCAGATTCTGATTGATAAATAAATGTTAGCATTTTTCTTTCTTCCCTTTGTTAAGATTGTAAACTCCAGACTCTAAATGTCTAGGTACCGATTCCAGCTTTGCCACTTTCTGGTAGTGTGACTTTGGGCAAGGTATTTCATTTCTTTTTGTCTCAATTCCATCATCTGTAAAATGGGAACAAAAGAGTATCTAACTTACAAGTTTGCTGGGAGGAAAAAGAATTAATACAGCTAGAGAATTTTGAACAATATTTGAACATAAGAAGTACCATACGAATATTTGCTATTATTGACTCTGTACTTTATCATGTGTAAATTCTTCAGATTTATCCTCCAGTTTACTAATTTTCTCTTGAGCTGTATCTCATCTGCTCTTTCAACTGTGAAATGAGCTTTTAATTACAATTATCATATTTTTGATTTAAGCATTTTCTTCTTTTTTTAATTATGCCAATGGCGGGGGGAATAAAGCTCCTTCTTATGTTTTATAGCTTTTTATTTTTTAGACACTTACATTCTATATATAATCATTCCAATATCATATTTGTGGGAGATTTTATTCTGCTGTTTGTTTTCTTTAATTACTCTCACACTTGGCAATGTCATATTTCCTTTTTTTTTTTTTTTTTAATTTTGGGTTGAGAGCTCATGGGTAGTGTGAATTTATCTACTCCACTATGGGTGTGGAGGGGGTGTATCCTTAAAAAGGGAGTTTATTTGTTTTATACAATATCCTGAGGGATTACCAACATAAGAATTCACTTGGGGTTTTTCAGGCCAAGCAAAGAGTGTAAATCTTTTATTTTTATTTTTTTTTTATTTTTTAAAGATTTTATTTATTTATCCGACAGAGATAGAGACAGCCAGCGAGAGAGGGAACACAAGCAGGGGGAGTGGGAGAGGAAGAAGCAGGCTCATAGCAGAGGAGCCTGATGTGGGGCTCGATCCCATAATGCCAGGATCACGCCCTGAGCCAAAGGCAGACGCTTAACCGCTGTGCCACCCAGGTGCCCTGCAAAGAGTGTAAATCTTAACACCAGATCCCTCTGAGGGCAACTTGTGGTTAGGAATTCTCAAAGATTTCCCTCCCCAGTTAACAGCTAGAGCAGAACAGACACATTTCATTTGTAGCTAGGTGGGTTTTTCGTTAGTCTGGGAAGGGTTCCTGTAATGGTTAGAAGTCTCTCTTCCAGATCTGTATCTTCAAAGGGCTGTCATTTTGGAGCCCTCACTTAAAAGGTATCTAATGGGGCATACTGCCAAAAATAGAAGTTGGTTCTACTATCTCAAAGGGGCACCAACAAGGACAAACGGGATTCCTAAGGAGAGGCTAGAAGTATCGAACATAATTATCAACTTCTTTGTTGAGTCGCAGCTGATCCTGCTGGTCTAGAATTCAAGAGCTCTGACCTTCAAGCACAGATAAGGGAGTGCCTTGCTTATCTGGTATTTCGCAATTACATATTAGGTAGAATTATTGGTTCTTTGGATGAGAACACAGAACACAACACAAAGACATTCAAAAGCAGAACTTTTGGTTCTTTGCAGCTCTAAACAGGAGAAGGCTGCCACACAGAGGGCTGCCTCAGGGGACAGGGTAACAGCAAACTGGAACTGGAGGAGGCACCCTGTGTGGGGAAGTGGGGAAGAGTTAGCCAGGTTTCGCAAGAACTTTTGGGGACTGGACATTTTGACTAGTTCTGCAGAGTGACAGAAGAAGGAGCCATCCTTCAGGTATCTGGGGACCTCTGGCAGTTGGGTATGTGAGTATTGTGGCCCAGCAGTATCAGGGCCTAAAAGGGGGACTCATTGGGTTGGGGGCTTGGTAAACGGCCCAGGAAGAGGAATCGAGAGTCTTTAGCCATGACCTCAAAACTGGGTCAAGATAAGCACTGTGGAATATCATGTTACATCTGGGAAGGCTGGGAAGAGCAGAGGGGCCATCGGAGCCTCATCTTGGGAGGCTGTTAGACAAGGACATGCCAGACAAGATGACAGTATGGAAAAGGTGCAGAGGAATAAGAGGAATGACATGTTATAGGGATATCATACAGCTCCCTCTAAGAGGGTGAGGAAGGAATGGGAAACTGAGACTGTATGAGTGTAGGCAGGGGTCATATCGGAAAATGCCTTGTGGTCAGGAACTTACCTTTCATGCTTAGTGAGAGCCCCACTTCTCAGACTAGAGCAAGAGATTCCTGAGTGTGCTGTAGAAACTCAAAACCAAAGGGAAAATCTGACACATATGCCAGGGCATAAATTTTGGATGAAGATTTGGAAAAGGAAAGCTTTTCAAGATATTAAAACAAACCCAGATATAAATGGGGAAAAAGCCTATGACAAAGAAAAATACATTCAAGGAATTTCACAATTTCCTGCATTTCTCTTTGTGTTATGAGATACCCTTTTCAGGGCCTGTGATGTTTCTCTCCCACCAGGACTCTTTTGCCCTGTTATGCTTTTTTATTGTCACCAGATTGACGTCCATTGAGAAAATCATCAGTGTCTCTGTGGTCTCGGAGTTGTGACTTCCCTTGATGAGGAAGGGCTGACCGGTTGAGAGAATCTCAGTGGAGGATGTTGCTTCTTGAAACTCTGAAATCCCCAGCCTATATCTCATTAATGTTTTCTTATTTTCTGTGAGCCTTGCGGCCATGCATCATTGACATTTTATGTCATGCCATTTCAATTAATGGAACAACTGACATCTTCCTTTGGCAACTTGAGATCAACTTTAAATCAAACAGCCCACATGGGTGACCTAGTGTGACACAGTCCCTAGGGATGAAGGTCTCTGGTGGCTGTTGCATAAACACTCAGCAAAAAATTAATAATGATGGCGAATAATTACCTTGGGAGCAGCTAGGATTCACTGCTCTTTAAAAGCTCTGCGCAAGGACTTGGCGTAGGAGGCAACATGATGAAGCGGAAAAAAAGCGAGAGCAAATAGATCGGGTTTTGAATCCTGGCTCCTTGCTTAACTGATGTACAGTCCTCAGGGAAATTAATTACATAAACTATCCAAACTTTACTTTTCTCATCTGTAAAAAAAGAAATAATCATGAGTCTCTTATAGACTTGAAATGAAGCATAAATGATAAAATACATAAGAAAGCACCTGGATCACATAATTTTTTTAATTAAAAAACTCTCGTTCCAGGATACGCTCTTAGGTAGTTGCATTTCTTGGAGGTGTGTTACTCATTTTTCTAGGCCAGTGGATGCTCTGTAAAACTTTAAGGTGGAACTAGAAAATGTCTCTTGTAGCATGCATGTGCGCACACATGCGTATTTCCAAATAGAGGGCTCATGGCTACACCACCATGTGTAGTATAGAGGCCTTCATTTTTTTCATGATTTGAAATATCACGATAAATTATCATAGGTATGCATGCTTGTTTCTGGATTCTCTATTTTGTGGACTTGACCTATTTGTTTATTTCTGAATAAAAATTATAATTTAAAAGTGATCGCAGCCTTATAATTCTCTTTGGTATCTATTAAGCAAGTGACTACATGCTTTTATTTTTCCTCAACAAAAATTTCTTGGTCCTTTCTACGCATTTTCCTCTTTCAGGTAAATTTGAGAATCTGCTTACTAAGTTCTACATCCGACTTATAAAAATAATGTATCTCCTTCGAGCATCTTTTATACTCTTCATGAAAGTATTGCACATGTTTACTGGGATTTCTTTTCTACGGGTGTCATAGTTTCTGTTATGATTATGATTGTGATCTTTTTGCTCTGTTACATTGCCCAACTGATTCCTGCTAATTCTAATGAAAGGCAATCAATTCTGTCTGCTTTTAGAACTTTATTATTAGTTCTTACCAGCTTTTTAAAATTATTGTTAGATTCTCCTGGGTCTTCCAGGTAGACAATCATATCATCTAAAATAATAAAGCTCAGTATTGATAGAAGATTCCTTTTCAGAGGAGATCAGGTTCCAGAAGAAAGTTTAATGGAAAAAAAAAAATTGTTCTTTGAAGCCAGACTAAAATGCTGAGGTTCTATGGAGAGTTTGTTTTTGACCTTTTCAGGACAGTCCATCGGTAATGAAGAGCTCTCTTTTTTCCATGGCAAAAGCAATCTGCTGAACAGGACGTGAGATGAAGAAGAAAAAGATCAATTGAGTGCATATCACTTGTGGAAACAACAAAACAAAACACAGAAGCAAGCACTTAGAAGCTTTTCTTTTTACAGTTTTGGAAGCTGGGTGCTCTGGGGAGGTGAACTAATCTACCCCTCTTTGTATAAATTTACCCACATTTCACTTGGACTGTTTCCCCCTCCCCTAATCTAATTCTTATGAATAAAGGATCAATATATAAAATTGAATTGAGTAGTTGAACAGTTACTCTGCTCTCAGGACATTACAAGTTCTGGAAGGGCCATGTCTTTTTTGCGGCAGTATCTTCAGCTCTCAGAACAGTAGGGTGTACAAAGCTCGACAAACACGTGCTTAGGGGACCCCACTGAAGCTCTTCTCTCCAGACCGGAGTCAGAGCCCGGGACTCCCCCACTGCTCTTGCGAGGAGCAGAACTCTGAAAGCCAACAGCTTTCAGAAACACCCTTCCCAGACTCTCCCTCAGTCTCCAGTTTTCTAGAGTTTTTTTTTTTCCCCTTCTTTATTACACAAGTTTTCAGTTTTAAGAGTTCGCTGATCTTAATCACTTAATTAGAAATTGTAGCATTGGGGTCTCTTTTGAATCTAATATTTTCATGTGTTAGCTGAAATCGAGAGAGAAAGTCTCATTTTAACATAGTATCTAGTATCTTAGAAGTTTAATGTGCACTTCGGTAACTTTGAGTGAAGTGCATTTAAAAATACTGATAGTTCTTGTGGGTGTGTGTTTCTGGGTGTGAGTGTTTAAAAACTATCTTTTCATATCCTTGGTCAAATTTTGTGTTTTGACCTTCCCTTACTGACTTGTGGAAGCTTTTTATATGTTAAAGAATGAGCTCTTTGTCCTGGGTCCAACAGTAACAGAGACTGTTTTATTCACGTATCCCCAGGCAGGTACTAGGTGCTACATAAATATTTGTTAAATGAATGAATGAATATATACTGCAAATATTGTTCACAGGGAGCCTTCCATATATAATTCTCTTCATTCGAATCATGAAACCAGGGCTTCTGGCAATATGAGAATAGAGGTAAAGACTGTGTGTACATTTGAATCGATAGTCATTACCAATACGCATAAGACAATACACTTTTATCCACAATAAAAAAAAACGAACTAACCTGTGAATGTACTGTAGGGTTTTTGTTTTTGTTTTTGTTTTTTTTTTTTAATAGGCTCCACACCCCACGTGGAGCCCAACATTCTGTAGGTGTTTGATCATCTGACCCGCTTGGAAAGGCTTGGAGGGGTTTTCTTTTGATCAGATACAGAGTGATGAGGGAACAGAAGAAGGCAAGCTGAGGACAAAGCAGAAGCTGGTACCACCCCCCCCCCCCCAGTGATAAGCGTGACATTCCTCAGGCACTCCTGGCTGCCATAAAGGAAAAACAGATGGTTAACTGATAGAGATCACACTCCTGTAGGACAGGAGTCTCCCTCAGTTTACACGAGTCCTAGTGATTTACAAGGAAGCAGCTTTCTCATTAATAGCCTAACTTCCAGAGACCAGCAACTCAGTTCCCTGAAGCCCTAACACCACCCTCCCCTCCATAAAATGGAGGGAGGCTGAGGCAGAAGGAAATGTAAATAAAATTGAATTTCTTTTAAACCTGCAGCCCGTCGATAAGGGCCTGTGATAGGAGGAATGTAACATTCCTCCAGGAAGCTCCCAACTGTCTTTCTGTTAATGCCTTACCAGAAGGGTAAACAACCTTAACTTGACAAGGACAAGGACTCTTGGTAGCCTGTGAGTCTTCTTTAACATATGAAAGTTCTTACTCCACACCTCCCTTTTTCCTTATCTCCCCCAACCCCATGTCCCTGAGAAGTGGGCAAGTTGAATGTCACTTCCAGAAGGAGGACAGGACATTACAATGCCCCAGACAAAGAAGTAAAGAGCCTGTGTGAAGACAACATTGCTGGAAGATGATGTGTTTCTTGAGGTCTCCCCGGACCAATGTTCCAGGGAGGGCCACAGTGAGAGGGGTGTTCTATGGGATGAAATAAATTCGAGACAAGGGCTTTGATCGTATTCTCTTTTTGAACCCCTGAGGAGGAGACTGTTAGGTGGTTGGCCCCATATATGTTCAAGGGAATGATGGCATAACAAGGGAGTGGATTACTAGCCGGACGAGCTAGCTTTCTTGAGCTGCACTTAGCTGTAGCAAAGACTGCAGAAGACCTAGAAGTTCCTACAAACCCTCATACTGGTGGTGATAAGAAAACCAAGAATTTTCTAGGGGTACAAATCTTGACTGACCCAAAGACAGAGATCACAAATATGTCAGCTGCAGACTTGAGCAGTGGGCAACAGTAGGCACCGAACCAGGGACCCTGTCACTCATCCCTCCACAGAACTCAGGCCTGGGCAAGACAAGACCCATCACTCTGCAATAGGGGAAGATCGGTGAATACCAGAGCTTACTACCTGGCCTTTCGTCTGCCCTCCCTGCTAATGTAAGTCTCCCTAGAAATCATCTCGTGGAAGAGGAATAGTGGGGAGGATTTAACAAATAATGTGTACATGAAATATGCTGTTACCCAAAAGAGACTTCCAAGCTAGAAAGAATTGAGACCTTTTAGATAATAGAGGTTAGTACTTTATTGTTTTGTAGTTTTCCCCACTTACTCATGGTGAGTGGAGGATGGGGGTTCTTAAGGAAGAAGATTTCAACCAGTTATAGAAATACGAGCGAATTTTTCTTAACGTATTGAATAGTGGGGCCTGCATGCTTCTCTGAAACCCTGGTAAGCTTAGAGTATCTCATGAAATTCTTACGAAAAAGCCGGTCGGCTGGGGATTTTACAAATGAAGATACTGAAATTTAGCGAAGTGTTTTTTCCTACGGCCACTCAGCAAGCCCAACAGCTAAATCTCCATTCAAGCAAAAACGGGTAGACTCTTCATCCCCAAGGTATTTTGTGAACTGTTACGTGAAGTTTCTGCAAATGTAGGGAATTATTTTTCTAAAGGCTTGGGGAACTTTCGGGGTTACCTGGTGAGAGCAGAGTAACTCAGTCTGCTCAACTCAGAGGGAAGGCTTTGAGTCTGAGCGGCGCGCGAAGGCAGCCCGCGCTGTGCGGTTGTATGAATTGCTTCTGGCCGGCGTCAGAGCGGAAATGCGTGGGATGCTCGGCAGGTTGGCTGGGCTCCTACCCCCGCTGAATGCCGTGCAGATGGTCCTACTGAGGATGAAAGGGCTGCCGGGGCGATGTTCGATAGGTTAATTGTGCACGTTCTCGGATGAGTCAGCCCATAATTGCTGACTCCAATATGTTTGCTGTTGCAGCCTCAGGGGCTTGGTGTGTGAGTCAGATGATGGAAATTAGGAGAAAGTTGGCCTTGTTTCCTGAAATTTTAGAAACCGAATAATAAGTTTTTGAACGTGGTCTGTGATCAAGATCACTGTGGGGAAAAAACCTATAAGCCAGAATGAACACTTATGACTAATATCTCTCTACACATTAGGAAGGTAACAGAACTGAAGAGCTAATTATAATGGAACTGGCCATTAGTCTGTTATGAAGGTGAATGCAATTAGCTTAACCTAATTTTAAATCTCGGTTTTCCTTCCCACGCACACCGACAGGTAACCTAGCTCATTTGTCTGATCAGGTTTTTTTTTTTTTTTTTTTTAAATATACACAAAAGTAGCATGAAGAAGAAGAAATAAATAAATAAAAATTAATTAACATTTTTAAAAAAGATTTTATTTATTTATTTGACAGAGATAGAGACAGCCAGCGAGAGAGGAAACACAAGCAGGGGGAGTGGGAGAGGAAGAAGCAGGCTCCTAGCGGAGGAGCCTGATGTGGGGCTCGATCTCAGAATGCTGGGATCACGCCCTGAGCCGAAGGCAGCCGCTTAACCGCTGTGCCACCCAGGCGCCCCTAATTAACATTTTTTTAAATTAAAGAAAACGTAGCTTGGAAACAATCCAGGTGTCCATCAACAGGTGAATGAGTAAAGAACATGTGGCATATACATACAATGGAATGTCCCTTCCTCTTAACAAAGAAGGAAATCCTGCCATTCACCACATCAATGAACCTGGAGGACCTCACGCTAAGTGAAATAAGCAGGTTACAAAGGACAAATACTGCATGATTCCACTTAGATGAGGTATCTAAAATAGTCAAACTCAAGGAAGCAGAGAATTCAATGGTGGTTGCCAGGGGCTAGGTGACTGGGGACCCGGGGAACTTTTTCTCAATGGGTAGAAATTTTAAGCCATGCTAGATGAATAAACTCTAGTGATCTGTTGCCCAAGACAGTACCTAGAGTGAACAGTACGGGATTGTGCATTTTGAAATTATTTTTTAAAGATTTTTATGTATTTATCTGTCAGAGAGAAAGAGGGGGCACAAGCAGGGGGAGTGGCAGGCAGAGGAAGAAGCAGGCTCCTCGCTGAGCAGGGAGCCTCATGCGGGACTCAATCCCAGGACCCTGGGATCATGTCCTGAGCCAAAGGTAGATGCTTAACGACTGAGCCATCCAGCCATCTCTTGAAATTTGTTAAGAGGATAGATTTCAAGTTAAGTGTTCTTGCCACAAATAAAAATGCATGGACAAAAAACCCAAAAAACAAAAAAAACGAAAAAACTTTGATAGGTGTTGGATATGTCTGTTGCCTTGATTGTGGTGATGATATCGAGGGTGTTTGCATATATCCAAACTCTTTAAATTGTACACATGAAATATGTGCAGTTTTTTGTGTATCCATTATACCTAAATAAAGCTATTAAAAAAAATCAAAGTAGCATATTATGCCGTAAACATGATTTTGTATCTTGCCCTATTAACCTTACAATAGACATTGGAATCCGCGCCATACCTATTCATAAAGTTCTTCCTCGTTTTGTTTTGTTTTGTTTGCAGTTGCAAATCTCCATTGTGTGGATTACCATAGTTTATTCAACGGATCGCCAGTTACTATCTGGATTGTTTTCAATCTTTTCCGACTGTAAATGATACCTCAATGAATAACCTTGTATACATGTTGTTTCCTTTTGTGGACAGATGCCTTCAGGTGGATTCCTAGACTTGGGACTGCTGGGTCATAGGGTAAAAGCATGTGATTCTGTAAGATACTGCCAACTGCCCCACCTGAGGTTTACGCCGTTTTGCACAACCACCAGCAACGTATGACTCTAGTGTCTGTCACCTCACAGCCTTGCCAACAGGGTGTTCCTCGAGCTTTTGAGTTTCGCCAGTTTGAGAGGTGAGACACGGTATCTCAGAGTTGTATTATTCATTTATTTTATTATAAGCAAAATTTGACGTATTTTCTTTCTTAATGTTAATTTGTGTGCCTTCTTAATTTCTGTCCATTTTCGTATCAGGTTTTTGGTGTTTCTTTTTTCTCATTTTTAAGAGTTACTTATAAATTAAGAAGGTTACCCCTTTTGTCTATGCGGCAAATATTTTCTACCAGTTTGTAATTTGTCTATTTTTCTGATGGCATTTTTTCATGCAAAAAGTTTTACTTTAATTTCTGTAAATTTATCCCTTTTCTTTCTTGTTTACTTGCTTGTTTTCTTTCTCTTTCTTTTCTTTCCTTCCTCCTTCCCTTCCCTCCTTCCCTCCTTCCCTCCTTTCTTTTTCTTTAATACCGTAAATAAGGTCTGCTTTCCCATTATATGTTCTAGCTGGTTATTGTTTTTATATATGAAGGTTGTTAATTTTTGTATACTACTTTTATATCTTTCTAGCTTATTGAATTCATTACTGTTTTTATTAGTTTTAGCATTGATTCTCCCAGGTTTGTCTAGCGCACTATTTCATCATCTGTAAAAAAGAAATAGTGTTATCTCTTTTCCATTTTCTGTCTTCCAATTGCTTATAAGGTGGTGTTTTTTTTGTTTTTGTTTTTTTTAGCTTCTGATGATGAGGCATATGTTTTTTTTTTTTTTTTTTAAGATTTATTTATTTAAGAAAGAAAGAGAGCATGTGCTGGGAGGGGCAGAGGCAGAGGGACAGAATCTCAAGCCATCTCCCCGCTGAGCTTAGAGCCAGACGTGGGCTCCATCTTATGACCCTAAGATCATGACCTGAGCCAAAATCAAGGGTTAGATGCTTACCCAGCTGAACCACCCAGGCATCCCAATGAGGCATAGAGTTCTAGTCTGCTTCAATCCCCTCTGCTCCTACTATTAAACTCAGCCACTTCACTCTTTTATATTCCTACTCTGGCTCCTGAAAGCATTCAAATAATTGACCCCGGTCAACAGCCGACACCCTTGTCATCACCTGAGCAGCTCCCGTCCTTAGAGCATCACGGTGCCTTTCTCCTTTCCAGTGCAGGATGAGGTGGGTCCGGATGAGATCGGTGGGTCAGCACCATAAATTGGATTAGTCTTGGGGAAACTAATTATTCACTGTACCCTTCAGGGGTGGATATTCCAGAAAAGTAGAGAAGGAATCCAAAATTCAGCCAGGGAGATTGGAAGCAAAGGCCAAGCCCAAAGGAGAAAGAACAAGATAATAAATTAGAGACAGTCAGGAGTAAGTACTCAAAGAAATTTGGATCAAAATAAGAGCAGACCAGAATTCTACAGGACGATTTCATTACTCATGGGTAGGTGTTTGGGGTTTTCCTTTACAAGCAAGTGGGTGCCTGAGTGTGTGGGCTTATAGGGCTGATTAGAAGTCTCAAGCTGAAAATGAGTAATGGTCGTCACTGTGAAGGTTTTAATATTGAATTATAAATGGTTCTAGAATTTTTTTGCTGTATTATTTTCTGAGAAGAGTGCAGAATCTGCCCTCTAGATCAGCACTATTTATAACTCTCTGCGATGAAGGAAAAGTTTTCTCGTGTGTGCTGAGCAGTAAGGTAACCACTAGCCCCATGTGGCTATTGACCACTTGCCATGTGGCAAGTACAGCTGAGGAAACTGAATCTTGAACTGTATTTAATTTTAGTTAATCTAAATTTAAACAGACATTGTGGCTAGTGAAGACTGTACGGGACAGTGCAACTTTAGAACTTTATATTCTAAAGAGACAAAGGGTGAAATGCGTGGCTCGCAGATGCCTGTGACTTCAGCTCTGCCAGCCCCTGGCAGCGTGCGTTAAACACTAATATGACCTCTCATTTGTGACAGATCTGTAATAAAATGCAATCATAATATATTGTAATGATAATTTATAATAAAATATACTATTTTATATGTTATAAAGCTCTTATTTATGTTACAATAATATGGCCCTGTAAATTATGGTAATCCACATTACATAGCAAGGAAATAAGTTTGGAAAAAAAGTGAAATAACTTCCTAAAGTCATGAAAATTATTAGTTTCAAATGTATGGATTGAAATAAGGTCTTTAGAGTCCAGGTTTAATCTTCATTGTGTTACACAAAGGTGTACTTTTCAGATGTACAAATGAGGCATTACAAGTGTGTTAGTCTAATGATGTTAAACATATGCTTGCCATATAACCTGGAAATTCTATCCCTAGATATTTACCCAAGAGAAATTAAGCCATATATTTACATAAAAACCTGTGCATAAACGTTTATAGAGACTTTATTCACAATTACCAAAAATTGGAACTAATCCAAATGGCCTTCAGCTACTTAAAGGAAAAACAAATCGTGGTACATACCCATAATGGAGTACTATTCAGCAACAAAAAGACCCTTTGATACATACTACCACATGGAGAAATCTCAAATGAATTATGCTAAGTGAAAGAAGCCAGATTCAAAAAGTATTCTGCATATATATTCTGTATAATTCCATTTATTGCGTATTCTGGAAAAGCCCAAACTAGTGACATGGAATAGGTCAGTGATTGCCAGACTACAAAGTGGCAGGAGAAATTTGGGAAGGCTAGTGGAAATGCTCTATAGCTTTATTATGACAATGGTTGTGTGACGGTGTACATTTGTCAAACTCTTAGAAATGTTCACTAAAGTGAGTGAATTTTATTACACAATAAAATAAAAAATATACCTCAATAAACCTGCTGTACATAAAGTATGTTAACATTCTATTCTAGGCTGGTGGGAAAAGGAGAATAAGATTTAATCAGGGATGATCAAGACTTAATCACCTGGTCTGGGGTGATTGGCCAGCAATCTAAAATGCAATGAGTAAGGTGATGTGACCAGATTTCCAAGAAGGCACATCAGGAAGCCGTGGGCCCAGCTATGAGACCTTCAAGACCGTGATGACACCCAGATGGAACCTTCTCAGTGGGGAATAAGAATGGCTACACCTCTTGGTTAAAATGGGACACAGCCAGCCTCATGAACCACAAAAAAAGGGTCTGACCCAAGGGAGGCACCACCATATGTCAAGATCTAGCCCAATTCGTGAGACTAAGGCAGGACACCATTCACTCTCCTTTGGACTCTCTGGCCTTCCTTCTGTTCTTGCTGTATGTCAAGCTGGTTTCTACTTTGGTGCCTATGCACTGACATTTCTCCTGCTTGGAGACACATGAATAGAACTTCACTGATCAAGTTACCTAAATTAGCCCCCACTACTCTCCTTTCTTTACTTAGTTTGATTCTTCATAGCACCCACGAGTATCTGAGCTTGTCTACTTACTTGTTCATGTGTGATGCGTGTGTGAATGGATGGATGATTTACTATCTTTATTTACTGGAGTGCAAGCTTCATGAAACGTGGGATCCTATCCATCTCATTCACTACTCTATCCTCAGCTTGTTGCTAAATTGACATTAGTTGGTGCCCAAAAAATAACTGCTGAAAGCATAAATGGATTTTCTCAGAACCTGGATGGGACTGAGTTAGCTTGTTGCAGGTTATTATGCCTGAAGCTCGCAGGGCTGAGTAGGAAGACTGACAAGCTCCAATAATTGTAATTCCAGCTGGCCTGTAATTACAGATTGAGGTGAACATCGTTAGTCTGGCTTCTCCAGTCTGGCTTTCTACGCTGAAAATCAAGCATGATGACAAAAGGCGGGCCTAGCTCTTGATGCCAGGGCACTCCTGCATATTTAACCAATGCTCATCTGCCCAGTGTCTCACACATGGGAATTGTTCCTTTCAGGACCAAGGGTGTTTTGCAGAGGTGTTTCTGTCCTTTCAAATGTTTGCACATTTTCCTGCTGGTGTTCATCTTGGTTGTTAAGACAGTTTCCATGGCAAAGGCCCACCAGCTAAATGAGGATTACATACAGTAAATATTTTAAACAGATGAACTTGACATAAGAGCAGCTGCTTTTCACCGAGCAGAAGGCAGGAGCGTATTGGGATCAGATTGGCAACTTAAGCTGCATTTTAAACCTTTGCTATGGGGCGCAGTGACTGACCTCGAGGTTTTTGCCATTGGCATTTGTGGTAAAAAAACATTTGAAGTCTGTCCATGGTGGATGTGCATTGAAGAATATTCCAATTTACCGAGAGGAATATAGGAGCTATTTTATAAAATGGAAGGTTGGCAGATGTTTTAAAATTAAAGGACGATGTAAAATCAGCTGGAGTACTGCTACAGGTTGTGTGGAAAGTGAGATTCCTGTTAGACTTTAGATGTTAAGGAAAAAAAGCTGTCACGAGAAAGAAATATGGAAAGGCTTGGCTTGGCTTGATGGTGTATCGTGCAGACCAAAGCTTAGGTTCTTTCCAGCAAGCACAGGGACCTTAAAGAGTTTTCAGTCCATTTCACTGACAGTTATGGTCATCATGCATTTGCGAGAGCCACAGACACATCTGCCTATTTTTCTCTATAAAATACAGATTGCAATCTTCACCTGCCAATTCCCCACATATTTTTTCACTGATGCTGGAAGCCATTCATACATTGGCGAGGCAATCTTTTTCTTTTTCTTTTTTTTAATGTTTTTTTATTTTTTTTATTTTTAAAAATTTTTTAAAGATTTTTTAATTTATTTATTCGACAGAGATAGAGACAGCCAGCAAGAGAGGGAACACAAGCAGGGGGAGTGGGAGAGGAAGAAGCAGGCTCATAGCGGAGGAGCCTGATGTGGGGCTCGATCCCATAACGCCGGGATCACGCCCTGAGCCGAAGGCAGACGCTTAACCACTGTGCCACCCAGGTGCCCCTGTTTTTTTATTATATTATATTAGTCACCATACAGTACATCCCTGGTTTCTGATGTAAAGTTCGATGATTCATTACTTGCATATAATACCCAGTGCACAATGCAATACGTGCCCTTCTTACTACCCATCACCAGCCTATCCCATTTCCCCACCCCTACCCCCTGAAGCCCTCAGTTTGTTTCTCAGAGTCCACAGTCTCTCATGCTTCATTCCCCCTTCTGATTACCCCCCCTTTCTTTATCCCTTTCTTCCCCTACTTATCTTCCTAGTTCTTATGTTCCATAGATGAGAGAAATCATATGATAATTGTCTTTCTCTGCTGAGGCAATCTTTTTCTTGTACGGAAAGAGAAGCTTGTCTCAATTAACATTTGAGAACTTGCAACTTGATGTTCAAGCATTCAACTGAGGATATCCTTAACTGCGGCTCGTACATTCTAAGCCAGCTCTCACATTCGCTCCAATATTTTGCTTTCTTTCTTATAGTATTGAGATAAGAATTGCTTTCTTTACGTCTTTCACTTTCTTTTGGAATCTTCCAGCAATTTCTGGCATGTCCGGTCATCCCCGTTTGCCTTTACTCCAAAGAGTTCTACTTTAACCTCCATTGTATGAGGACATAAAGAGCAACTACTCAAATTTAGAGTCCTCCAGCTCATGGCAAGGATCATATATTTCCATCTCTCCTTTATCTGTTTCTGATCAACAAATATTTTTTATCACCTACTATGTGCAAAATAACCATGGTAGGTGTTACAGAAAGATATCTATAATGGTTTATAATTTACTCACACTCCAGCAGGTTTTCAAAAATACTTCCAGTACTTGGTATGCTTTTTAATCATTCCAGCATTTCTGCAACTACCCATGTTCACTGCATCCTTCTCTAGTATGACGTTATGCCATAAAGTGCTGTGTGTGCATGAGTAAGCGTCAACTTGTATTTTGAGTAGGGTATCAAGGGAAGTTCAGAATCACAGTTTCTCTCTGTCATGCTTCTGATTTTTGTTCTTTCTGAGGCTAGGTTTAAATGAATGCTAGGACATCCATACTATGAAGTACAATATAGCTATTTGGAATGAAAATGCAAATGTATATTTAGTGGCATGTAACATGTATATTGTTGAGTGAAGAAAAGTAAGTTACAAAATCTATTTCAGGATAATTCCATTTATAAAAAGAATATATACATAGATGTATGTCCAGTTACATGCATATATGTATACATTTACATTTACTAAAAAGAAGTCTAGAATGTTCTAGATAAAACATTCATAATGATTATCACTGATAGATAGCATCACAGAAGATTCAAACTTTTCTTGCCATTTCCCCCAGAGAAATTTCTTTTCATTTTATTTTATTTATTTTTTTAAAGAATTTTTTCACTCATTTATTTGAGAGAGGGAGAGAGCGAGAGAGCAAGAGAGCACAAGCAGGGGGACTGTCAGAGGGACAGGGAGCAGCAGGCTCCCCCCTGAACAGGGAACCCTACATGGGGCTCCATCCCAGGACACTGGAATCATGACCTGAGCCAAAGGCTGATGCTTAACTGACTGAGCCACCCAGACACCCCTCTCCCCAAAGAAATTTCTATAATGAACTTGTATTTTTGTGTAACGGAGGCATAAGCAGGAAATCAGGTTAAAGATATGGGGGGCATACAGAAATTCGAGAAGAATTCTATGTCACAGTGAATCTCTCCTCCACATATTTGAGTCCTCCTTAAGACCTTATCCCTAGAGGAAATAAAGATATTAGCATTTCAAAACTTGTCTCTCTTTAATGAAACAATAATATACCCAGTCTTTTTCCAGTAATTACTTTTTCTCTCTAAAACCAACTTTTAAAATTCAAGGAATACCACAGGTCTTTCATACTGAATCCTATGCAGGGAAAAAAAAAAATAGCAGAGTGTGAAATGGATAAGACAAGGAAATCCCTCTGAAGCTCTTCTTGCAAAGTTTTGTTCAGAGAGTGTCTGCCATGCTCTGCCTTGCCCCCAGCTGGGTCTGCTGTTCTAGTAAACACCAGCAGTTATGCTAGTTTTCTGCAGTATCCGCAGGTTGCCAGAGGACTCTGAAAGCTGGAAAGGACTCACCAGCTACAACAATGGTGTTCACAGCAGCAAGGTTTATTTTCCCCCAAGAGGATATTCCTGGGTTTGCATACATTTGCTCTTTTCAATGAACCATGTACTCTAAATGTCACCTTGCTTCCATTCAGCGTGGCCTGTGTTCTGACTGTCCAGGGGCCTCCAGGAACAGCCAGCAGATTGATGGCTTGCTGAAAGCTCCCTCATTATCTTTCACTGTAAATTCCTTTCATGAGTAATCTCTTGTGCCCTGGATGCAGAGCTCCTTTGTCTGCGTGCTGTGAAATAAAATCTCAGATAATGTGTGAGCTAATTTCTAATACTCTCCCCACCATTATCCTTACAATGTGACCTCAGAGCTAATTGTTTATTTAATTAGCAAAGCTCAGTTTAAATGGCACTAATTGGAGAAGAATTGAAAAGTAAAGGATGTTAGCATGTTTAAGCAAAGAAAAAGGGGTGTGTGTGTGTGTGTGTGTGTGTGTGTGTGTGTGTGATGTGTCAGGAAAGAACACTTTTGAGAAATGAGTACTGGAAAGTATATATTATTATCTTCTAAGAGATCGACTTCATTATGCTTTACTTTAAAAATGAAAGAAAAGTGCTTCTTTTCTATAATTCTTCCCCAAAAGATGCTCCAAAGACCCATATATAATTTTTCAAAAATATAAACATGCAGGTTATAACCACCTTCTTCAGGGTAACTCCTGTTTAAATTGAGTTTGGCATACACTTCTCCTTACATATGCAAAAATCTTGAGCTCATACTGGATCTTTTTCCTATAAATGGTTTCCTTTTCCGCAGTCACATCCGAAGGATTCTGCAGCCAAAACACCTTGAAGAAGGCGTTGTTGTTGCCATCATCTCCTGATCTGGCTCTGCCCCTCGGCCAGAAGAGGCCACAGTTCAGACTGGGGCTGTTGTACTGGGTCATGGTCATTTGGAGAAGAGTGTTGACCACCACAGCCAAGGGACTGAAACCCAGCGCCAACAAGACAGTCGCTGCTTTGGCTTCCCCCTCCTCTCTCCGTGGATGCTCTCTGTCCCTTTCACAAGGATAATAAACAGGAGTTGAGTAAGCAGTGTGATTGACACATCTACGCAGTAGAATACTATTCAGCACTTAAAAAGAATAAAATATTGGTACCTGCTGCAACAGGGTTGAACTGACTTTATGTTAAGCGAAAGAAGCCAGATACAAAAGACCCCCCATATCATTTGACTCCATTTACATGAAATGTCTAGAAAAAACAATCTATGGAGACTGAAAGTAGAGTAGTGCTCGCCTGGGGCTGCAGTGGGACGGGGAAGTGTCTACAAATGGGCACAAGGGATCTTTTGAAGGTTATGGAAATGTTCTAGAATTGGGTTATAATGATGGTTGCGCAAGTCTGTAGGTTTATGAAAATCACCGATTGTACACTGAAGATGAATGAATTTTAGGATTTATAAATTATACCCCTAACAAGGCTATTTTAAGAAATTAATGGGGCGCCTGGGTGGCACAGTGGTTAAGCGTCTGCCTTCGGCTCAGGGCATGGTCCTGGCATTCTGGGATCGAGCCCCACATCAGGCTCCTCCGCTGGGAGCCTGCTTCTTCCTCTCCCACTCCCCCTGCCTGTGTTCCCTCTCTCACTGACTGTATCTCTCTCTGTCAAATAAATAAACAAAATCTTAAAGAAAAAAAAAGAAATTATGAATAAATTTCGAGTGGTAAAAAAGGAAGACCTGGGACCAATCCTGTTTGAGGAAAATTCCATAGGGAGGCTGCTTGGGACCAGCTTTGCTCTGGCTGGCGGGCAAACCCCAGATCTTGCTGCTTCTTGCTGAATGGTGTTTATTTTTCATATTGGCTTTAGGAGAAAATTAGTATAGGGTGTCCCAAGATGCTAGGTGCTCAACATATAGGCATTTGATGTCTTCGATTTGTTTCTCGTCCTTAAGGAGGTCTGTCCTATGGGAGAGTCAGGTACGTAAATATTCTGTGAAGAACAGCTGGCACTCAGGAGTCCTGAATGTCTTCTCCGAGGAGGTGATGTCTGAGCTGAGAGTCAATGGCTGAGAGGTAGAGAAGATGGAAAAGGCAGAGAGAAAAGTGGAGAGGAGATATGGCTCTGTTTGCTCTGCATGCTACTTCCCCACTGCTTTCAGTGTGGTCTCACGCCTGGCCCCCAACTCACCCCCACAACCTCCCGTCAAGTATGGGTTGTAATTCAAGGTTGATGATGAGAGAAAGTCAAGCCTCTGACACGACAATTGATTCAGGGGTAGGTAAAGCTCTCAAGCAGTGCTGATCACTGTTCTTACTGAAATTTAATACAATTGGTTCTCTTTTTTAGTATCAGAAGTCATAATCATGCAGCCTTGTGGGTAGCAGCACACATATTTTTCTTTGCATTAAGAAAGTCTGTCTGTGGAATGACGTTTAGTGACAGAGAGAAGCAGAACAGTGGTACATAATATTGTAACAGAAAGGGGGGTTAGCTGGTGACTTTGTTCAAACTCTGCCACAGCCATGCCTTAAGCAATAAACACCACTCCCCACCCCCCTTTTTAAAAAACCTTATTTCCTTTGGGTTAAGTTTCTCTATAATTTGAGTCTTAACTAATATAAAGGGCTTATAATTGGGAAGAATGCTTGGTGCATGGGCTTGCAGGCACGGATGGCTGTGGGCTCCTTAGGGAATGGTGAAATGAGGGTAGACAAGGGGCAGTGTGGTAATTGCTTCAACTGGGCTTATGGTTGTAAGAGGCTCTGATATGTCCCATCCCTCTGATATGTCCCGTTTAACTTCTCTGGAGCCTTCCACTATAAACTCCCTTGCAGACTTGAGTCATTGAGGAGGAGAGGGACCTCATTGCCATGGGAAGCAGTGGGGAAGGATGTATGATCCTCTCCTGCCTAAGACGTGGCTCTTTGTGGTCACCATGGCACCCTCCATGGTGGAAACAGCACTCCGTTCTCCCAGGAATATTTAGATGCATATGTTCCCTTTCCTTCATGAGCAGAATCTAAGAGAGATCTGCCAGGGTTTGCCTTCTCCACAAGCAAGTTGAAAGAAGTGAAATTTTCTTCTTCCTGACTGCTCTTGGAGAAGCTCATGGCAGAACTCAAAGAAATGTCTTTTGCCCTCGAAATCAACCCCGAAGCAAGAAGGCATTGCATAGTTCCAAGATCATATGGAACTTAGGAAACCCTAGAACAGGTGGTGATAAAGTAGCTCTTCAGGTCAGCTGTGCGAGTGGGACGTTTACTCCTTTTACAATCTGAGGGCACAGGTATCTTATCTGTGTTCTGGATTTGCCCTGAGATGGGCTCCAGGGAGTGTTTCGGATTCAGGGTGGAGATATGTAGCTCTCCACCTGGGTTTTGCTGTTTGACATTCCCCTTTCTTAGTTAAACTGGTGATGGCAGCTTTATTATAGATGAGTGGAGAGCTGACAAAGAAATGAATCATCACATTCCATCACAGCGGATTTCAGATACTGCACCAGGACGGACCAACATGTGCACTATGGACTGCCTTCAACAGAATCACCAATATGCTTATTAAACTACAGATTCTTGGGGCTTTATCCAAGAACTACTGGGGTGTTCAGTATGATTTATAAGAAATTATATTTAGTCATTCAGATTTCTTATATATATTTGGTCTTCACCTACTGTTTCTGGCTCATAGCTCCCAAAACCCTTGGAACTCCCTGAAGGACAAGAGTAATAAAATCACCTTTACCACAATATTTAGTCTCTTGTCTTCTGTTCCTGAAATCACTTCAGAGCCATAAAGATGAAATGGGAGACTTGCTATTCACAAGCGCCTTTCCACCACGACTGGCTTTATGTTAGTGAGGTGACTTTTGGAAAGTGAAAGGACAAGGGCTGATTGCCAGGAAAACCAACTCTGAGTACAGGGTTGGGATTTTCAGTTCCACACCCCTGACTAGGAAGGGGAGAGGGGCTGGAGGTTGAATCAGTCACCAATGGCCAATGATTTAATCAACCATTCCTATGTCATGAAATCTCCATTAAAAACCAAAAGTACTGAGTTTGGAGAGCTTCCATGTTGGTGAACAATAAAGGTGCAGGGAGAGTGGCAACCTGGAGAAGATATAGGAGCTCTGCACCCCTCCCCCATACCTTGCCCTATGGATCTCTTCCATCTCACTGTTTCTGAGTTATATCGCTTTATAATAAACTGGTGATCTAGTAAGTAAAATGTTTTTCTGAGTTCTGTGAGCTGCTTTAGCAAATTAATCAAACCCAAAGAGGGGGTCCTTGGAACCTCCAATCTACAGCCAGTCAGTCACAAGCAAGGGTGATAATCTGGTGTCTGAAGTCGGGGAGGGGTGCAATCTTATAGGACTGAGCCCTGAACCCATGGAATCTGCTGCTATCTCTGTGTAGATAGTGTCGGAATTAGGTTGAACTTAACCAGAATTAGGTCTGAACTTAGTGTCAGAGCATTGCTGGGTGGAGTAGGACCTCCCCCTGCAAACATATCAGCATCAGTGACCAGAATCTTTAGGGCGTATCTTGAAAATATGGATTGTAAACAAACTCTCCAGGTGATTCTTATGCACATTAATAGTTGAGAACAACTAATTGAGAGCCTGATACGGGCTCGTGATTCAGGAGAGAGCTCAAGAGATGTTCTCAGAACAAAAATGTCCTCTGTTCACTCACAAAGGGGACTCCCCCTTTAGTCTGAAAAGTACAGGTAGTAGAGGAAAATTGAGACGTGCCCACCATACACCTGTAGAAAGATAGGCAATACTTCTATTTTTCAAATAGGATGAAGGGACTCGATTGTTCCGCAAGCTCAGTCGTTGCTGGAGCCACTGGTGAGGCTTTTAAAAGTTCACCTGGCATGTTGGCTGTTGAGGAACCATGCAGGTAGCCAGGATGCAACACTTCCAATACTTTACCTTCAAACCTTGGATATTTGTGGACATTTCTGAAATGAAATTTGTTCCCTAAACGTAAATGCTTCACTTTTCCTTTCACCTTTTCATATCAGGGCATGCAGATACATAAAACCCAGGAACCAGACAAACAAAAGGTACTGAAATATTATGTCACTCTCACCCTCTTATGATTAAGCAGATTCACAGTATTTTCTGTCCGTCAAACAAATGAAGCCCTCTCCATCAAGGTAATATGTAAACAGCAATTATTTTTGGCTTCTCAAACAGACACACACAAGGCAAGGAAACAACTCTCCTCCCCATGAAGCAGCAGCCAAAGTCTGATAATAAATAGGCAACCGAATGGCTGTCGGCACTGCCTTTTCCCCTGAGTTTGCCTGATGTGTGTGTGTGTGTGTGTGTGTGTGTGTGTGTGTATTTGTGAACGACTAATGGAGAGGCAGCTGCTGCAGCAAATAGAATTGAAACCCCCATTAATATTGGTGACTCATAAGCTGGATTCTTTCCCCATGTCTGAAAATGTCAGGAAATTAAAAAGGCATCGTGGCATCTCAGGGAGACAATTCCCAAGTCAGAGCCGTAACCACTTCTAAATATTCCTGGCCTCATTTGGAAATTGGATGTCACCTGGGACATGGCCTGGTTTGTAGTCCCATCCACGGGGGCAGGACAGACTATCAATCTCACTGAGTACAGCACTTGGCTCGCCCTTCAGCAGAGCTGGAATTTTGAAGCTGGAGGTGCTGTCGCTTGTAATAAAGATGGAATAGTTAGGGAATTACATGTGTCCTGGGCTCAGCTTCCTTAAGAGCAGGAGGAAAGAGGGGCGCAGGCAATGACTGAAGCTACACGGACCCCTTGTTTGACTCAATATATTTGTCTTCTGCTCTGTATAAGATATAGGTAGAGATGGATATTTAGAAACATCTGAATAATTCCATTTTGATTTTTACTGTTTCCCTGAAGATTCAATGCTAACAATTAGCTCCCCAGTCACTTGAAACAAACCCAATAATCTTATTTTAATTCGACTAGATTTTTCAGCCTACACTACGAGGAGTAGTCACTTGGTATGTATGATAAACAAAAATGTAACTTTGGAAATGAAATTTCAAATCCTTATTGCAAAACTGGAATGGTAATATCTAGAATGGTAATGTGTTTAGATGGTTGTCAGGTTCTTTGCTAAAGTGACTCTTGGATATAATTCATTTAAATAAATTTATTTTTTGATTGGGGTCCCAACCAGGAGCATGGGTGACATGTATCACTAAGGAGAGTCCCTGTTTAGAAGGGTAAGAGATACAGGTATTAACATCTGTACCAGGGCTGTGGGGATCAGGGGAGGGTTTGGGGAAGTCCGTAGCATTTGGGCCATACTTTGATGAAGAGATAGCATGGGTGCATGTGGAGGTGCTGAGGAAATCTCTCCCGGGCAGAGTGCAGGAGGAGAGGCTTAGATCTCAGAAAATGGGCAGGCTAAGAAGTTTGGTATCTAGTGCGGAAATGTAATTGAAATGATGAATCGTGGAAAGCCTTGAAAGCTGAAAGTAACAGTTTGTATATCACTTTGTAGCCAATGAAAAGTCAATGAAAGTGACTCATTAGGGGTAAAAAAATTCTTTTATTCGTTCATTTATTTGATATTTACTGAGTTCCTACTATGTGCATTAATTACAGGTACTGTTGATGCAGCAATGAAAAAAATAAAGTAGAGTTATCTCGGATTTGGGGAGGGAGTACAAGAGACAGATGAGCAAACAGAAAATACAACACAGCAGAGTAAAGAAGTGTGCTATTTTAGATAGGACTGTAGTCAGGGGAGGCCTTTGGGAGTTGATGTCATTTGATCGAAGACCTGAAATATAGGGGAGTGAATCATATATGTCCTAGGGAAGTTAATTCCAGCCAATGTCATTCCAGTGACTCCAGCAAATGCTAGGCCCCAAAGCAGGAGCCTGTGCTTGAGAAAGAACAAGGAAACCATTATGTTTACAATAGAATGAACAGGAATAACTAGAAGGAAGAATAAATGAGGTCCAAGGTGATGAGGACTCAGATCCCTGACAGCCTTTTGATGGACTCTGGCTTTACTCTAAGAGAATGGGAGTGATTGTCTGAGTACAAAAGCCATTATGTCTGGGCTGTGTTTCTAAAACATCCCTCTTGCTTATCTCTTGAGAATAGATTTTAGAAAGACAAAGATAGGAGGCTATTGTCATAATCCAAGAGAGAGGTGATGTGAGTGGAACCTGGGTAGCAGTGATGAAGGTGGTCAGCAGTGATCAGATGCCAGATACACTTTGAAGGTGGAGCCACAAGATTTGCTGATGGACTGGATGAGGGGAAGTAACAGAAAGAGAAGTGTCAATTATGACTCCAAAGCTTTGCCTTGAATGATAATTAAATGGGTGCGGTTGAGATAAATGAGTTGAGGAGAGGTATGCAAGGATAGGTTGGGGGTGGTGTCAAGAATTTGGCCTGGGCATTTTGGGTACAAGTTGACTATTTGCTACCCAAGTGAACACATGGAGTAGAAGGCAGGGTGTTTGGATCAGAAGTCCAGGGGAGAAGTGAAGGTGGTGTATACACCTTCAGGAATTATCAATGTATAACATGGCATTTCAGACATAAGTGTGGCAAGTTCTCCTATGGATTTGAGAGATACAGAAGTTTCCAGAACTGAACTGGCAATATTACAAAGTTAAAAGGCTGAGGAAATGAGGATTATCCGTTCATAGGTCCTGAGAAGGAGAAAAGTTTAGGTAGGAGAGGAACCAAGAATAGGGTGAATTCCTTGAAGAAAGCATTTTTTTCATCATCACCTCTTAAAGAAGTGGACCCGAGGTTACATAGCTTGTGAGAGGCAGTGCCCCTGCTCTTAATCATACACGATTCTGCCTGTAACAAAGTTAAGGATTACCTGCACAGAGTGGAAACACACAAAAACCTTTAGTTTTGTAACCAGGTTTTTAAACTCCATAGTCAAAAGCTGTGTTTGACTAGAGTCTGCTCCACTGCTGCTGAAAAGGGAGCAGCTCAGTAATTCTGATGCTGTACGAGGGAGGGAAGAGCTCCCCTTCAGGTCCTAGGGTGAAGATTTTGAGAGTAAAACACATTGCAGTATTCGTATAGTGTTAGAAAGAAAACCACGGGTCCCAAATAGCCAGACCAAGGTATCCCAGGGCTTAATACCTAACCTAATGGCAGTTTCAACCTCCCCCAGAAATGTTGTCTTAACTTGTCAATCATGAGTTTTCTGATAAGCACCAATGAGGTGATGTGTCACAATGGCCCTCCCATCCCCCAAAGGAAGATGAGGTAATCCACCTTGTAAGACGCTTTGCCCTGCCACCTAAGAGAAGATGACCTTGCTTGGCACATCCTTTCTTTTCTTTGCTTATCACTTTCTCACCCCACCCTCCTTCCTATAAAAACCTTCCATTTTATGCAACTTCTCAGAACACCCCTCTATTTGCTAGATGGGTCACTGCCCAATTCAGGAATCATTTAATAAATCCAAATACATCTTCAAATTTACTTGGTAGAATTTTTTTTTTTTAACAATTGATGTATAACTAAACAGCCTTCTATCGACTATTGGCTAAATTAAAATGCTATAGTAGGAGATGAAAATTCATTTTATTCCAATTGGAATAATGGAGATCTTGAGCTACTGATTGTATTGGGGGACTGAATAGATGCCGTATCTTCTTTTCATCATATAGAGTACTAGTCTCCAGGTCCCGTTTATCCGGCAACATGAGCTGAGCTGTGTCCAGTCTAGTCCTGCGTTCTGGTCAAGATTCCCCAAATGCTGAGTCTACTAAGCCCTACATTACTTCAAAATATAAACACCGAAGATATCAGCCCTGCAGATAAACAATTTAAATTCCCCCAGTCGGGTTGAAAAATTCCTAAAACTTGATCATCTTTCTAAATTTTCTTCTGGCTTTACTTTTCCAGGCACAGGAAAAAATGCCAACCCCTCCCTCCTTGACATTCTCACAGCACTTTGTCTTTCATAGGACACTGATTGATTGAAAACATTATTTGCACCTACACACCTTAAGTACTTCATCATGACCATGTGGCTGAGTCTACAATCTCCTCATGTCTTCCAAACCTAGTGTATTAGAGTTCTCAGGCTGCCATAGCGGAGTACCGCTCACTGGGCAGGCTCATAACAGAAATTACTTTCTCATAATTCTTGGGAGATTAGAAGTCTGAAATCGGGGTGTTGGCAGGATTGGTTTCTTTTGAAGCCTTTCTCCTTGGTTTGCAGATGACCGTATTCTCCCTGTGTCTTTGCATGGTTTTTCCTCTGTGTCTTAAATTCCTCTTTCTATAGACACCACTCATATTGGTGAACCCACCCTAGTATCTCATTTTAACTTAATTAGCAATTTAAACACCCCCATCTCCACATACAGTCACATTCTAAGATACTGGGGGTTAGAACTGCAACATATACGCTTTGAGGGAACAGAGTTCAAACCTTAACATGCAGGAAGCACGGGTCTCTGGTTTCCTGCTTGATCCTGCTTCTGAATATCACAGTGGTGACTACTCAGCCTCCATCTCTGAGAAGTTGCATCTGTGTTCCAGCTGACAGGGAAGGTAGGGCTCATAAATGATATTAGACATAACAAAAATAAAAACGAGTCTTTACAATTAAATCAGTACTTGGACCCACCTGCCACGATGTGCTTCACTCTGACTACAGGTATTTATGGAGCTTTGTGGCACTAATCTAAAAGCAGATGGTGTTTTGTTGTTGATTTTGTTGTTTCAATGTTAAATATGTGTCTTTATTTATTTTTTATTTTTAATTCCAGTATAGTTAACATGCAGTATTATATTTCAGGTGTACAATATAGTGATTCAGCAATTCTATACATTACTCAGTGCTCATCATGAAAAGTGACTCTTAATCCCCTTCGCCTATTTCACCCCATCCCTCCACACACCTGCCTTCTGGTAACCATCAGTTGGTTCTCTATAGTTAAGAGTTTGGTTTTTGGTTTCTCTCTTTTTTTCTTTGTTCATTTGTTTTGTTTCTTAAATTCTGCATATGAATGAAATGGTATGGTATTTGTCTTTCTCTGACTTATTTCACTTAGCGTTGTACCCTCTAGATCCATCCATGTTGCAAATGGCAAGATTTATTCTTTTTACGACTCAATAATATTTCACTGTATATATATATATATATATATATATATATATATATATATATACCACTTCTTCTTTATCCACTCATCTAATGATGGACCCTTGGACTGATTCTGTAATTTGGCTATTGTAAATAACGGGGGTAAATACCCAGTAGTGGAACTACTGGATCACCTGGTAATTCTATTTTTAATTTTTGAGGAACCTCCATACTGTTTTCAACAGTGACAGCACCAGTTTGCATTCCTACCAACAGTGTACAACATTTTCCCCCACATCCTCACCAACACTTGTTGTTTCTTGTGTTTTTGATTTTAACCATTCTGACAGGTGTCAGGTGATATCTCATTGTGGTTTTGATTTGCATTTCCCTGATGATTAGTGATGTTGAGCATCTGTTCTGGTATCTGTTGACCTTCTGTATGTCTTCTTTGGAGAAGTGTCTGTTTGTGTCTTCTGCCCATTTAACAAGTTCTTTATATACCTTGGATGCTAACCCTTTATTGGATATGCCATTTGCAAATATCTTCTCCCATTCAGTAGGTTGTCTTTTAGTTTTGTTGATTTTTTTCCTTTACGGTGCAGAAGCTTTTTATTTTGATGTAGTCCCAGTAGTTTATTTTTGCTTTTGTTTCCCTTGCCTCAGGGGACATATCTAGAAAAATGTTGCTATGGCCAATGTCGGAGAAATTACTGCCTGGGCTGTCTTCTAGGATTTTTATGGTTTCACGTCTCTCATTTAGGTCCTTAGTTTATTTTGAGTTTATCTATGTGTATGGGATAACAAAGTGGTCCAGATTCTTTCTTTTGCATGTTGTTGTCCTGTTTTCCCAACACCATTTGTTGAAGAGACTGTCTTTTTCCCAGTGGATGTTCTTTCCTGCTTTGTCAAAGATTAATTGATCATTTAATTATGGGTTTATTTCTGGATTTTTATTCTGTTCCATTGATCCCTGTGTCCATTTTTGTGCCAGTACCCTACTGGTTTGATTACTACCGCTTTGTAGTATCTTGAAATCTGGGATTGTGATGCCTCCAGGTTTGTTCTTTTTCAAGATTCCTTTGGCTATTCATGGTCTTTTGTGGTTCTGTGTAAATTTTAGGATTGTTTGTTCTAGTACAGTGAAAAATGCTGTTGGTATTTTGATGGGGATTGCATTAAATATGGGGATTGCTTTGGTTAGTGTAGACATTTAAGATTTGTTCTTCCAATCCATGAGCTTGGAATATCTTTCCATTCATTTGTATTGTTTTCTATTTCTTTCTTTTTTAAAACTGTTTTTTATTTATTTGTCAGAGAGAGAGAGAGAGAGCGCGCGCTAGTGCAAGCAGGGGGAGCAGCAGGCAGAGGGAGAATCAGTTTCCCTGCTGAACAAGGAGCCTGATGCGGGACTCGATCCCAGGATCTGGGGATCATGACCTGAGCTGAAGGTGGATGCCTAACAGACTGAACCACCCAGGCATCCCTTTTCCATTTCTTTCATCAGTATTTCATAGTTTTCAGAGTACAGGTCTTTCACCTCCCTGGTTAAGTTTATTCCTAGGTATCTTATTATTTTTGGTGTAATTGTAAATGGGATTCTTTTCTTAATTTCTCTTTCTGCTACTTTATTATTAGTGTATAGAAATGCAAAAAAAATTTGTGTATTGATTTTTGTATCCTGTGACCTTACTGAATTCATTTATTAGTTTTAACAGATTTTGGTAGAGTCTTTAGGGTTTTCTGTAGGTAGTATCATGTCATCTGCAAATAGTAAAAGTTTTACTTCTTCCTTACCAATCTGGCTGTCTTTTATATCTTTTTCTTGTCTGATTGCTGTGGCTAGGATTTCCAGTACTATGTTGAATAAAAGTGGTGAGAGTGGACATCCTTGTTTTGTTCCTAATCTTAGGAGGAAAGCAGATGGTGTGCTTTTGATGAGATAAATCATGATCTTGTCTTAGGGTACCATTTTACCCTGATGGGGTTCTACTGGTTTGTAAGATAGCATTTTCTTTGCTCTTTTAGAAGTACATTACCATATCATTTACGTGATGCTAAAAGGTAAATGCATAAGAATGCATGATCCTTTTCATACCCGGTGAAAGCCAGATCCTTCAGCCTGTTTTTACTTTCTGAAATCCATGACAAAGAAGGTAGAACATATTGCCTTAAAAACTGTTTCCCTGAAAAAATCCGTTATAGCTCTCCCATCTGAAATTCTCCAAACCATTTTGGAGGCTCTTAGATAATTTTAAGCCAGGGAAAACTGCTAAGAAAAGGGCTTCCATATTTTGAACGGAAGGTGTTATTTGAATGGCATATAGGGCACACCAAATGAGTGTAGTGTATTCATGTTTTAATTTAGGCTCTATTCTTAGAGCTAGAAGATTAGAGCTTACATCACAGCTAGGCCCAGACCTTAGCAAATCAACAACTTTTGAGTCTTAATTCGTGAAATCAGAAATTACCATAATCATTTCTTCCATTCCTACCTCTTGGATGGTGTGAATAACAAAATGACAGAATTTGTTATTGTTTATGAATTTATGAGTTAGCTGGTCAGCAGATCTTATCTGGGCTTGCTCATGTGTCTGTGGTCAGCTGTTACAGGTGTAGGAGAAGCTCAGCTGAATAACTCAGCTCTCTTCTATGTGTTATTTCATCCTCCTTTCTCAGATAAAGGTAGAGGAGCAAGAGAGAGAGGAGAGAATGCAAGGTCTTTGGAAGCCTTGGCTCAGAACTGGCACCTTACCACTTCTTCCACATTCATTTGGCCAAATAAAGTTAAAAGCCAGCCTAGATTCTCCAGCTATGTCACATTGATGATCTGAACCCTAATCTTCACTGTAACTCTATCCCTTCCTGGACATGATCACTTCTGTGTCTGGTTGTATCCTATGTCATTTCTACCTGCCAAAATCCAACCCCAAATATGGCTCCTCCCCTTCTGCTCCATTACTTTTCCTTCCTTATTCCTCTCATATCTCCATAGTCACCTGCTCTCTCCCTTACCTCTCCCACTCATTCTGCAGTAGAGGAATAGGAGTGAGCTTTAGATTGGAGGAACTTCAGAGTCATCTGGTAATGAACATGGAAACAGGGAGGAGTCAGAATTTGGGCCATTTTTTGCAATTTACTACAGAGAATAATAGAATAGTAAAGCCACTTTTGCTTAATGATTTATGACCACTTTTTCTTATGATCTCTATGTATTTAGAAAAGATACTTCCCATGATTTAATTCTAGTTTCTTGCACTTTTTAACATGTGGAAACCAAGCAGAAAAGACTTTTACTCTGTAAAGTTACTATTTGGTGCTTCCTGTCACTTCTAATTGAAATGATGCTGCATTTTTAAAAATTGTGAAGTGTGAGATGACACAGGGGAAAATTTTCAAGTTCCACTGGGACTTACATCAGACATACTTCACAGTTGCAATATAAACACAGTGAAAAGTGTACACTTTATTCTTTCCCTTCTTGGGAAGACCATTATTATTCCCATTTCATTGTTTTCAGAATAATTGAAAATGGTCAGTTTCATATTCCTCCATGGTAAACATAGTGAATGGAAAATTTCAAATTTAGCCATTTCTCCTGTTTGATAACATGATTTGTATTATAAGTCATTGAAAGTAAATGAACTGTTTGGACTATAAAGCCAGAGGATCACAGAATATATGTATCTATCACATAAGATTTAAATCCCAACAATTTTTTTCCAAGAAGAGCTCCTAGTTATTTATAATGAAAAAAGTAGATAGTAAGTCATTTAAAAACTACAGAAATATAAAGAGGAAGCAAAAGTGAAAATAGAAAAAAATCTGAACCAATAAAATCACTGTTAAGTTAGCATTAAATTAGGCTTTATGTTTCATAATTAGAAAGAAACAATTTAAAGTTCAATTTATTTTCTACAGCAGTGTTCTTATCCAAACGTTAATAACACAATAGTATCACAAGTAATTTGCTGTTAAAGTTGCTGAATTATTTCTTTTTTGAAATATAGATAGAAAGGATTTACTTTTAACCACTTACTTTTCTGAGTAGGAAAGAAAGGTGTGTATGTACAACTAGACTGCTGTTATTTATAGAAGTTTGGGTATATGTAAAATATAAAAATCATCTGATAGAAATATCAAAGTGGCAGAAAGATTGAAAGCCTGTAACTCCAAATGGTGGGGATTCTTTACCCATGACTAATTGATGCATATTGATTCTTTGCATTAATTTGAGATCTTGGGAGAATATTATGAACTTTCAGAATATTACAGCTGTGCAGGTAAATTACTTATAAAGGGATGGCATAATGGCCAGCAGCAGCAGACAGACAGATACTAATGATATCAACACCATCTGGAATAAAATACTTTAAAAAATAAACTTTATTTTCTAGAGTAGTTTTAGGTTCACAACAAAATTAAGAGGAAGGTATAGAGGTTTCTCGTATATCCTATGCCTGCACACATGCATAGCCTAGTTCATTATCGGTGCCCCCCACCAGAGCAGCACATTTGTTAAAATTGTTAAAATTACCCATTGTTTACATTAGGGTTCATGCTTTGTGTTGTATTTACTATGGGTTTGAACAAATTTGTAATGATGTGAACCTACCATTATAGTATCATACAGAGTAGTTTCACTGTTCTAAAATTCCTCCGTGAGCCACCTATTCACCTCTCCCTACCCCTAATCTCTGGCAACCACTGATTTTTTTCCCCCCTATGTCCATAGTTTTGGCTTTTTCAGAATGTGATATAATTGGGATTGTACAGGGTGTGGACTTTTCTGATTGGCTTCTTTCACTTAGTAATATACATTTAAGTTTCCTCCATGTCTTTTTATGACTTGATAGCTCATTTCTTTTTAGTACTGAATAGTATTCCACAGAGTATGTTCAGTTTTGTAGCAAACCACCCAACTGTTGTCCAAAGTGAATATACCATTTTGCATTCCCACCACCAGTGAACGAGAGTTCCTGTTGCTCCTCATCCTCACCAGCATTCGGTGTTGTTACTGTTTTGGATTTTGGCCATTGCAGTAGGTGTGTATCGATATCTTATTGTTTTTTAATTTTCATTTCCCTGATGACATATGATGTTGAACATCTGTTTATATGCTTGTTTGCCATCTGTAGATCTTCTTTGGTGAGGTGTCTTTTAAAGTCGTTGGCCCATTTTTGAATTGCATTGTTTGCTTTCTTATTGTTGAGTTTTAAGTGTTCTTTATATATTTTGGATAGCAGTCCTTATCAGATGTGTCTTTTGTAAATATTTTCTCCTAATCAATGGCTTGTTTTCTCATTCTCTTGACAGTGTCTTTTACAGAGTAGATTTTTTAAATTTTAATGAAGTCCAGTTTATTAATTTCTACTTCCATGGCTTGTGCCATTGGCATTCTATCTAAAAAGCTATTGCCAAACCCAAGGTCATCTAGATTTCCTCCCATGTTATCTTCTTGGAGTTTTATACTTTGCGTTTTACATTTAGGTCTTTCATCCATTTTGAGTTAATTTTTATGAAGGGTATAATGTTTGTGCCTAAATTCATTTTTTTTTTTTTGGCATATAAATGTTCAGTTGTTCCAGCACCATTTGTGGAAAATACTCTTTGCTTCATTGTATTGTCTTTACTCCCTGGTCAAAGATCAGTTGACCATACCTACTCGAGCTTATTTCTGGGCTTTCTATTTTATCTTATTGATGTCTCTTTTTGACAGATTGTCTATTCTTTTGCTAATACCACATTGTCTTGGTTACTACAGCTTTATAGTAAATCTTGAAGTCAGTTAGTGTCAGTCCTCAGACTTTGTTCTCCTTCAATATTGTGTTGATTATTCTGGATCTTCTGTGTCTCCACATAAACTTTAGAATTAGTTTTCAATATCTATAAAATAGCTTTCTGAGATTTTGATTGGGATTGGATTGAATTTATAGATTAAATTGGGAAATACTGATATTGTGACAATATTGAATTTTCTATCCATGAACATGGATTATCTATTTATTTTGTTCTTTGATTTTTCTCATCAGCATTTTACAGTTTTCCTCATCTAGATCTTGTACATATTTTGTTAGATATGTATCCAAGTATTTCATTTTGGGGAGTTACAATGTAAATGGTATTGTGTTTTTTATTTCAATTTCACTTATTCACTGCTGTTATATAGGAAAGTGATTGAGTTTTGTATATTAACCTTATATTCTCCAATCTTGCTGTACTTGCTTATTAATTCCAGGAGGGTTTTTTTTTTTTTTTTTAAAGATATTATTTGTTTATTTAAGAGAGAGAGAGAGTGAATGTGAGTGAAGGGAGGGGCAGAGGGGGCAAGAGAGAGAGAATCTCAAGCAGGTTTGGCACTTCATGTAGAGCCCAACTTGGGACTACATCTCATGACCCTGAGATCACGACCTGAGCTAAAAACAAGAGTCAGACACTTAACTGACTGAGCCACCCAGGAGCCCCCAGGAGGTTTCTTTTGATGATTCTTTCAGGTTTTCTACATGAATAATCATGTCATCTGTGAACAAAGTCCGTTTTATTTCTTCCTTCCCAATTTATTACTTGTTATTTCCTTTTCTTGTCTTATTACATTAGCTAGGACTTTCATAACATTGTGGAAAAACAGTGTTTTCTTATCTTAGTGAGAAAGGTTGAGTTTCTCATCATTAAGTATGATGTTCACTATAGTTTTGTGGATATTCTTTGTCACATTGAGAAATTCCTCTCTATTTTCAGGTTACCGAGAGTTTCTCTCATGAACGGTATTTAGATTTGTTAAATATTTTCTCTGCATTTATTGATATAATCATATGATTTTTCTTCTTTTTCATCACATCACAACAGATTAGTTGATGTGATGAATTACATTAATTTATTTTTGTCTCTTCAACTAGCTTTACATACTTGAAATAAGTCCCATTTGGTCATGCTTTATAATTCTTTTAACACATTGTTGGATTTGATTTGCTAAACTTTTGTTGAGAATTTTTGCATCTATGTTAATGAGAAATATTGGTCTATACATTTTAAATAATATTTTTGTCTGGTTTTGGTATTAGGATCAGCTGGTAGGGTCAGAAAGTTGGAAATTTCTCTTTCCCCAAGTCAGTTAGGCTCTGATAAAACCCCAGTTGTTTAGGCTCTGTTTTAATGGTTTCTCCTGAAGGCAGATCTTGGTAGAACAGAGTGCTCTAGAATATGTCAAAATTGTTCATTTTCCCCTCCCCCTGCTGGAAGCATAAAAGGGCTTTTCTCCAGTAATATGAGAACATGGTAGAGCTCTAGAAGGCAAATTTCACAAAAAAATGGGATCCTCCCAATGACTGGGTCCCCTGGTTTTTTAAATCTATTGTATTTATTCACACTGAGCCTCCAGCAATTCATCAATCACAGTTTAGGTTTTTGTACCCCGGCACTGGTTCCTGTGGAGGTTTCAGCTAACAGGTTTCTGCTCCAGTAAGCTGTTATTCTTTGTATTTGACTGTGAGTCACCCCAGTTTTGGAGGCAGTGGTCTGCCTTATGAACCATTTCTCTTACAGATCTAAGAAGAGTTGTTGATTTTTCAATTTGTTCAGCTTTTTACTTGTTGTTAAACAGAGTGGCTACTTCCAAGCTTTTTATATGTCAGACCAGAAACCAGAATATATAAGATACCTTTCAAAAGAGTTTCCTGCTCATCATTTCATCTGAGGCTCACAAATCCATAAGCATTTTAGGAAGGTGTTTTTTATTTCATTACTGATGAATAAGGACCCAAAAACATAGAACACCTTGCAGAAGGCAATGCTATCTTAGGAATGAAAACCAGTCTGACTATTATGGCTCAGAAAATTTCTAGACTGCTCTGAAAAACCTGAATTTACTTTGGTGGGGACCAGAAAACTTCTCTTCAGGTTCTTCTTGATTGAATTAAACCAACCTTGGGATGGTAGTGGCTGTCACACCCATTTTAAACTGGTAGCCATAAGCTTCTGTCAGCAGCAGCTGGTCGTGGCAAAGAGTCTCACGGCCCAAGTTGTCTCTCTGCCCAGTACAATGAGCCATTTGCATAAATGCCAGTAGAGATGTCCTGAGGATATGCCAGGACTGGATTGGAAGAGATGAGATCTTTCTCCAAAATGTTCAGTCTTGCCAGGGTCACTGACTATAAAAGCTGACTAATAATTAAAAGGGACACTTTTTATGTCACGATGTATCTAGACCTCATTACTGAGATGTCATTAGCCTGAAAGAGACTAGAGTACAAAGAATTATGGTTTCTCTATCTTGTTTTTCTAATGATTCACTGGTCAGATAATTATTGAATTTAAAGCATTTTTAAAGTCTAAAGTGAAAAACTTCATTTAAAGCAATAGAAAGCAGATGGTGATCATAGACAAGAGAATGAGCTCAGAGTTACACACACGTATATTCCTTTCTGTACAGATTAGAAATTTGATTATGTCTGTGCTTTATTTTTAAAATGACATGTCCTTGACATCACGGTGTAACACCAAGCTTTAGGAGGCAACAAAGCTACTCTTTGTCCTGGAAACAATGCCGCCTTCTACTTACTGAGGAAATTAAATGACAAACTAGAATGCAATGTTCTTAACTGGCATCAAGATTTTCCTAACTGGAGAAAAGCAAAGGGATTAATAAGTGTCTATAAAGGTAATCAGTGATATCAGAATGTAATAATTCTGAGATTATATCAATTATCAGATCTGTTTTTGGGTAGAGGCTTAGTGTACTGGTTTAAAGGATAGCTTCTGGCACCAGCCACATTTGAATTTAAATTCTTAAGTACTTTCTGAGAGTAGAAAACTATTTAACCTTTTCTTCTTCCAAATGTTTACATTAATGCGTACCTTAAAGGACTGTTGTGGGGATTGTGATTTTATAGAGATTATAGAAGTAAATGTCTCACCACAATATTAGGCATGCAGTAAACTCTTTTTTAAAAAGATTTTTTAAAAATTTATTTATTTGAGAGGGAGAGTGTGAGAGAGCATGAGAGAGAGAGCACAAGAGGGAGAAGCAGTCTTCCTGCCGAGTAGGGAGCCCGATGCTGGACTCAATCCCAGGACCCTGGGATCATGACTTGAGCTTAAGGCAGATGCTTAACAGACTGAGTCACCCAGGTTCCTGCATGTAGTAAACGCTTAACAACTTACAGTTTAAAAAAAAATGCAATCAAATGGTGTGAAGGATATAGATATCTTATGGGGCTATTCTGATTATCACTTGCATAATTTTGAAAATGTTAATTGAAATACAAGATATTCAGGGCTATCATCAAAAAACAAGACAAAAATGCTGGCAAGGATGTAGAAAAAAAGGAACCCTTCTGAACTGTTGCTAGGATTGTAAATTGGTACAACCATTATGGAAAACAGTATGGTGGTCACTCAAAAAAATAAAACTAGAACTACCATATGATCCAGGAATTCCACTTCTATGTGTATATCTAAAGGAAATTAATACACTATGTTGAGGAGTAATCTGCACTTCCATGTTCATTGCAGCATTATTTACAATAGCTGAGACATGGAAACAACCTAAGAGTCCATCAACAGATGAATGAATACAGTTGTGATACACACACACACACACACACACACACACAGAGAAATATTATTCAGCCATAAAAAAGAAAGGAAGTCCTGACATCTGTGACAACATGGACAGATCCTGAGGGCATTATGCTAAGTGAAATAAGTCAGACAGAGAAAGACAAATACTATATGATTACACTTATATGTGAGATCTAAAAAAAAATACCTCACTTGAAGCTAATATTACACTGTATGTTAAATAACAGGAATTTAAATAAAAGCTTAGGAAAAAAATACCCCCCCCAAACAAAATAACTCAAAAAAGGAGCTAAAACTCAAAAAAGAGATCAGATTTGTGGTTGGTTTCCAAAGGTGTGTTAGGGGAAACTGGAGAAAGGTGGTCAAAGATACAAACTTCAGTTATAAGATAAATAATAGGTATGTAATGTATAACATGATAACTATAGTTAATGGTACTATATGGTATATTTGAAAGTTGTAAAATGATAGATCCTATGAGTTTTCAATACGAGGAAAAAAATCTCCATTTTTTTTGTATCTGTATGAGATGATGTATATTAACTAAACGTACTGTGATAATCATTTCACAATATATGTAAGTGAAATTATTATACATTACACCTTAAACTTATACAAAGCTGCATGTCAAATATATCTCAATAAACTGGAAAAAATAAAATAAAATAAAGAGAAGCTCCAAACAAACAAACAAACAAACAAATAAAAATACAAGATATTTAGGAATATTGTGGTACTTAAACGTAGAAATTACATGATACTCTTAATACCAGTATATGTTTCACTTTTTGGTACCTCCCAGGGTGCCTTCTTGAGTTATCAGTTAATGATAGGAAATACAAATTAGAAGGTCAAACATGGCAATTACTTTTCTCTCAATCTTTTTTTCTCTCTCTCTCAATCTCTTCCTGGTGACAAATGGCATCCAATCCACTAGGTCTGCTTGAACAAAATGCACTACGTTCAATATTTCAGCAGTTAAAAGCTAACTCTAAGAAGAGGTGATTAAGCAGCTGGGCTTAGAATTTCAGGCATGAACAGGAATTTCTAAGACTTGGCAATTATCAATGCCTTGGTGTCATGATTTTTTTAAAGGCTGTTTCTTCAATCTACTAGTCCAGACCAAGCTTTTGTCCCCCAGTCTTTCCTCTGTTGGAGATGGCTCTTCTCTGTCCTATGGTATTTTAAGTGACTTCTGGGCAGTTAACAAAGACAATGCAGGTATCTAATGTCTGCCTGATTTACTGCCGTGTAAAGTGGTAAATGTTCAGCAACAAGAGACCTGGTAAAATCCTTTGGGGAAAGCAAGCTCAGATATGGAAACCAGGAAATCCTGGTTTATGTTCTGGCTTTGCCACTCATGATTTCTGAGATACTAGCTTTGTAATTTCCCATCTTTGAATAATAACAACTGGAGTCTCCTTCCTGGAGAACATTTCTTATTGCAAATTAGCCATGTGTTGTGTTTACTAGCCATGCACTAGTAAAACTGGGACTCCTGACAAGAAAGCTGGGGGAGGAGAACCCCTGTACTGTGGGTGGGGTAGCATATCTTCAAACGTCTCTCTATGTTGTGACAGACAACAAAAGTCAGTGGGTAGGAAACCTCATATCTTAAGAATTAAGGGTTCAGCAGATTTCATTGAGAGACTCGGCCAGATATGACCCTCTGAGCTGTCCAAGAAATTCAGGTGGATGGACCGTGGATGCACCTTCTCTGTGGTGCTTCCTCCTTGACCAGCACGGTTCTGTCACTCCAAGAGTGTGCTAGCATTTTAAACCTGGTTGTTGCTTGCTATTGCTATACTATCTATCAACACCCTTGGATAGTGTTGGCTGTCGAACAAACTTCCCGAACAATCCAGATCAGAAGGCAGCTGCACACTAAAGGATTTCTAGGATAAACAAGGTAAGCAATTTGCACTTCATTAATTGTCTATACAGACAGGATGTAACCACGTAGTAAGCTGAGTCAGCTATCAGCTGGTGACCTGGAATTACCATTTTATTTTAAAAAATCCCCCACTCATAACATATGTAAGCTTATGGAAAATAGTAACTAAATCTCATATAGATGAACTATGTATGTTTAAATAAAGTCTTATTTTTATTTATTTATTTATTTTAAATAAAGTTTTAGATCACCACAATCTCTTCCCTGATGTCTTCGTACTTCCTGAAACAATGCAATTCTTCCCACAAGTGTTCAGATGGATTGAAGGATCCCATGCTCATGAATCTACTCTGGCAAGATCTTATCCCCTTAATAATTTTTAACACATGAAGAAGTCCCCATGTAGAATATTAGTATTAAGAAACATCAGTCTTATAAGCCAAATGCTTATCATAGCTTTTCTGTATGCACAGTTAGGATTCAAGGGATTCAGTTTTAGCTGTTATATTTCAAAATATTGGCCGTAGGTAATAGAATCATGCATTAGGTTCTGGAATTGTTCCTTTAGGTGAAAATAATCAGTAAACCATTCCAAAATTCAAAAGTTATACAGATGATAAAAAACTAGCCGCACTGACAATACACTCTTGGGATTGAGGTGGGCTGAGATTGAGAGCAAATTTTTAATTACCTGTGTTATTAAACATTGTGGTTATTTAATATTTTTGCAAATTTTCACTTATTTTGTTTTTAATTATGTTGCTTACCATTAATTAGCTGGTATCTTCTAGTGTCTGTTTAAATCTCCACATTTCTAATGACCCTGACAGACAGGATACTTCAGAATAATGAGTCACCGTGTGTTATACAATACTGATGAAATTTTTGGTACCTAGGATAGCCTTTCTGGCTTGAACTGAACAAACAGACAACTTCAGATGAAATGAAGGTTTGGTTCCTTCATTCCTACGTACTCATCCTTTAGCAGACAAGCTGTCACACCTTTTGTGAGACAACCCTCTTCTGTCCTAAAAGTTTATATTCTTTCTGTCATTCTATCTGCCTGTACCAGACTAAAAGAGAGATCAACCCAGCCAGATATTTGCAGATGGATTTGAAGGACGACTTCCCATTTTTGATAATAACATCTCCTGTGTAATCTGGAAAGAATATCTCTTCATCTCCATCACCTGGACATCTTCTTTATTCTAAGGCAATGAACTAAGTATACCTGACCATCATGGGCCAAAGGAAATCAGACACCAGTGTACAATCTAGGTAGGCCCAGGATGTCCTGAGAGGGTAAAGAACCAAATTTTAACCCGGAGAGAAATCTTAGTCACAATCTGGTTAACTTCCTCACACTGAGTCCCATAGAGTCTGATGATTTGTCTAAGGCTCAAGGTGAATTAGTGTGACAGTCATGATTGGAATCCTAATTCCTCAGCTATAAAACAGGGATAACAGTAACCTATCTCATTGAGGGGTCCTGATGAATATGCTTTATCTGCAGCACTTTTACTTGTGGGATAGATTTTTCAAATATTCCAATAACTGTTGGGTTCTCTTGGTAAGATTATACCTAAGTACACAACGGTACATTCTTAGCCATGATTATCTGAGCCTCACATCTCTTATCTGTAAAAGATGGCTAATTTGAATAATCTCATGTGATTTGAGAGTATGAAGTAGCATAGTATTTGTGCAAACCGCCGTAGACTGTAAAGTAAATTTTCAAATACTCGTTGGTATTGTTATCTCTGTGAGTTCTTAGAGAACATCACCTACCTGAGCTTAAATTTGGGATACAATCAAGGAATTAGATTAGTTAGCAGAAATAATTAACCTAAAAATATACCTCTCTTGAATAGGGAAATAGATATTTTTGGGGAGAGAATACAATTGGAACAAAACAATACCAGTGTATTTTGTAGCTAATGCCTTCCCTGGGCAATCCTTTCGAAGTGTTTGGCCATACACTCTTCTCCACTGGCCACCATGACATAAAATCTGATTGCTACAGGTTCGCAGGAAATTATTCTCAGAAACAGAGCCAGACACCTGAGTAAAGTAAGACAGGCAAAAATAAAATGATTGACCAAAAATTCATTTTAAAATGATTTCATACATAAGTAGAATTAGGATAATTGATTGTTAATGTACATATCATGGGATTCAAAAAATACTATGGTATGTTCTTTTTATATTGTAAGATAACAAAACTCAGATTATGTCTATTTAAGCTAGTGATTGGAAAACGTGCTTTGAGAAAGGTGGACATGGTTTGCTTTGCTTGTCTCTTGCAAAGAGGCTGAAGGGAAGGAGCCTGACAGTAGCAAAGCTTTGGGAACTTGTCCAGGTCTAAGGCAATAGCCTTTTAAATTCTTGCTTCGATATGAAATTACTTGATTCTGATGGATATTTTTAATCACTGTTTCCAAAGACAGTATCAATGGTTCTAGTCATGCTTCCTATATAAGGATTCCAGTTGTTAGCTATAGCCACAGAGACACCGTACGTAAATGCTTTCTGGAATGAGGACAAATATAAACAAATCAAAAGATCAAGGAGTATAGAGTTTTCCTGATTGTTACTCTCACTCTACATATAGTTGCCATTACTCCCTTCTAAATTATATTTGCTGAAATTACAAATGCCTTCTGTTATGAGCATATTTATTGAATTCCTATGAGTTCAGGATAGAAAGCTAAATTTAAAAGTAGCATTGTGGAAGCTATTGATAATTGTATCAAATTTGGCCCCAATAGTGACAAGAACCGATTGAAATAATGAGCCATCTTCCTCTGATTCGTAGATGTGAAGGAAAGAAAAGAGAGCAGACAAAAACACTGGTTATATTGGCCTTAGATTAGGTTGGTGCTCTAATCCTTTACCCAAATGAAATCTATTGACCAATCTGTACTTTCTTTAAAAATCACAGCGTGAAATAAAGACAAGAGATGAGTCATAGTCCTGTGTGGCGCTGAACAAACGGGCTTGTCATGATTCCTGGGAGTTTAGCTTTGGGAATTGCAAAGTCTTTTCTTCTTATTCAGAAGTTAAAGGGAAAGAAATGGATTCTTAATTGTGATTCTAAGGAAAAATAAAAAAGTGATTTTATATTATGTTGATCCTTTATCCTGAATTATATTAAATAAATGATTAAACTTCATATCCTATTTACTTTAAATCTAAAGGAGATAATTTTCTAGTAGTTCTAGCCCTGAGCTAGAAATTAAAAGTTCAGGAAAACTTACTTTTTCAATTTTTAAAATAACTGCCTTTCTTGAAAAGCCTAGGGATACAAATGTTAAGGCATCATTAAGTATAAAAAATATTTAGGCCAAGAGATGACAGTAGTAATACAAAGAAGAAACCAGGACAGTTGAAAAACAGCACTCAGATAATGATGCCTCATTAGTACATTGAAACAGTCAGATTTTTAAATAATGGTCTAAAACAGAAACTAGGCCACTTGGTTCACACCGGGGCAAGGGTTGTAGAGACAAGGATCTTCCACAGACAAACGTTTTCAGGGCAAAAATCTTGGCTCTATCCCTTTGTATTGTAAACAAACAAACAAAAATGGGTGGCAAAGTGCCACGATAAGAGAAACATTGATTTCTGAGGCTGCCAGTATTAAAATTAAAGTAGGCTTTAAACAAAATCAACAACTGCATTGTGTATGGAGAGAGTTTTTGGCATTCTTTGACTGACTGCCCAACATTAAATCTATAGTATTCCAATTTCTCCCTGGAGAGTTACCTTTCCCTCGTTCTGTGTCTTTTGGTGGGAGAATAATCCCTTCTTCATGCCTTCAATGACAGAGCTGAGAGGTCTAGAACAGTCCTCTTCTCCTCCTTGTGTTTCAGGGAAGTAGGTGAATGACGTAACCTTGACTGGGTGCTTTCTTCCAAGACTTCAAATCCTGATGGTGCGAACCAAGGGCAGAAAACATGGTTGGATAGAACTATTTATGGTGGCAACTATGGAGAAATTGCCAGATAGATTTTTCTATGAGTCATTTGTATGTTTCCAGGTCCTAGCCCTTTTGTGCTCCATTACAATCTGGTTCTTCTATTTTCTTCAATTTTGTGAGACTCTGAATTTCCCAATCATTTCCCTTTGCTTAAGAGTTCATTTCTGGGGGCGCCTGGGTGGCACAGCGGTTAAGTGTCTGCCTTCGGCTCAGGGCGTGATCCCGGCGTTATGGGATTGAGCCCCACATCAGGCTTCTCCGCTATGAGCCTGCTTCTTCCTCTCCCACTCCCCCTGCTTGTGTTCCCTCTCTCGCTGGCTGTCTCTATCTCTGTCAAATAAATAAATAAAATCTTAAAAAAAAAAAAAAGAGTTCATTTCTGTTTCTTGCATTGTGAAACCACAACTGTTCCACTGTGGAAGTTAAATATAGCCAAATTGCAAGGCTAAGCCAAATGTTTCCTTCCAGAGTAGGGGTAATTGCATTTTGGAAACTCATGGAGACATTTTAAGAATGAAAGTACTTTGAAAGGGGATGCATAGTATTAGTATTCATACACCTTTGAAGCCTGATAATGCTTCTTATCAGGGGATGAATTGCTCCTGAAAAATTTAAGATCTCCTGACATACTATATAGCCTAGTCTGTACAGGATTGAGAATAGAAACCTACCTTTATACCCCAAGAAGTTTACAGAAGAGCATTGTGGTCTTGATTTTATTGTTAGGTAGGAGCTCTTACCCATCCTTTCCACACCTGTTTATTTAAACATCTACATAAAAGTAGCTAAAGATGGGCAGAATGGATCAATACTATACATCCAAAATTGGCAAACGTCTAGAAATCATGCAGCTCAGCCAATTTCCTGTCATTATATTCCTTCTGTAACACCTGATCGGTTGTGCTGTTGATTGAACACCAGTACTTATTGAGTGCTCACTACCTCACAAAGACAGTTGCACTTACTAGAATCTTTCTTTTGACTTTGAGTCAAAACATATTTTCCTTTACATTGTATGTATTTGTTGATTATAAAATTGATCTATAGATAGACAAAAAATAGTTTACTTCAAATATTCGCTCATGATCCTTTAAATCCTTTTTTTCTTTCTATATGTGTACCACTAACTAAAGATTAAAAGTGGGGCAACACAGATGATATACAAAACTCCTAAGGAAGCCACTAAAACATGATTAAAATGAATAAACAAGTTCAACAAGGTTGTAAGATATAAGATCAATATACAAAAATCAGTTGTACTTCTATATAGTAGCAGTGAACAATCCAAAAATTAAATAAAGAAAACATTTCCATTTATGATATCATTAAAAAACCTTAAAAAAAAACAAGGCTAAATGTAAGAAAAGGAGGCAAATCTTGTACACTGAAAATTACAAAAGATTGGTGCAATAAATGAAAAAATACCTACATACATCTGTGTAGTCTTTTGACATCTCAGTTTCATGGATCAGTAGACTTAATGTGTTGAGATGACAATATACTCCAAACATAATCAACACAATCATAATCAAACTGTTAGCTGGCTTTTTATAGAAATTGACAAGCTGATCCCAAAATTCATTTAGAAATGCAAGGAAGATAGATAGCCAAAACAATATTGAAAAAGAAGAACAAAATTGGAAGACTAATACTTTCTGATACAAAAATGTATATAAAGTTGCAGTAATCAAGATAGTGTGGTACTGGCATAAGGATGGACATATAAATCAATGGAATAAAATTGGGAGTCCAGAAATAAGGGGTTATTGCACCCCTTACCTTTATGGTCATTTGATTTTCAAAAAGAGTGCCAAGACAATTGAATGGGGAAGAAAATCTTTTTAACAAACAGTGCTCATATAAATGATTATCCACATGCAAAAGAATGAAGTTGGACTCCCACCTTATACCACACAAAAAAAATTGCTAAAAATGGACCATAGACCTACATATAAGATTTTAATGTATAAAAGTTTTAGAAGAAAACATATAATTAAATCTTTGTCACCTTATATTAGGCAATGATTTCTTAAATGTGAGATCAAAAGCATGTGTGAAAAAAGCAAAAATAGTTATACTGGATATCACCAAAATTAAAACTTTTTGTGCTGCAAATGATAGCATCAAGAACATTAAAAGACAACTATTCAATGGAAGAAAATATTTACAAGTCATATAGCTGATAATAAACTTATATCCAGACTACTTGAAGAACTCAACCACAAATGCATAAATAATCCAATTTCAAAAATGGGAAAAGGATTTGAATGCCCATTTCTGCAAAGAAGTTATACAAATGGCCAATAAGCACATGAAAAGTGCTTATAAGCCCTTAGGGAAATGTAAATCAAAACCACAGTGAGATACCACTTTGCACCCACTAAGATGGCTATTATTAAAAAGATGGATAATAACAAGCATTAGAGAGAAAAAAGAGAAATTGGAACCCTCATATATTGCTTACAAGAGCGTAAATTTGTGCAATTGCTTTGAACCAACAGTTTAGCAGGTCCTTCAAACCTTAACCATGAAATTACAATATGACTTAACAATTCTATTCCTAGATGAGTACCCAAGAGAAATATAAACATATGTCCACACAAAAACTTGTCCACAAATGATGACAGTGGCATTGTTCGTAATAGCTAAAAAGTGAAACAACCCAATGTCTGTCAAGGGACAGATAAATAAAATGTGATATATTCTTATGATGATGTATTGTTTGGCCATAAAAAAGAATGAAGATATTTGTCCATCTACATTCACAGTAGTGTTATTCATTATACCCAAAATGGTGGAAACAACCCAAATGTTCATCAAGAGAAGAATGGATAAACAAAATATGGTATATATATTCAATGGAATATTATTCAGTCTTAAAAAGAAATACAAGTCTCTGACCCATACTACAACAGGACGAATCTTGAAAACATCATGCTAAGTGAAATAAGCCAGACACAAAAGACCACATAGTGTCTGATTTCATTTATATAAATTGTCCAAAATAGCTAACTATAAGGAGACAGAAAGTAGATTAGTGTTTTTCTGGAGGACTTGGGAGGGAAATGGGGAGTGGCTGCTAATGAGTGTGGGTTTTCTTTTTGTAGTGATGAAAATATTCTGATATTTGATACTGGGGATGTACAACTCTGTGAATATACCAAAAACCATTGAGTCATATACTTTGAATATGTGAATTTTATGGTATGTGCATTATATTTCTATAAAGCTATTTAAAAATGTATTAAAAACAAACAAATGAGGCAAGATTAAGAACAGATTGTTGGATATAGAAAAGGATAAATATAGAAAAGGAGTGTCTCCATCACCCTGCATGATTCCTTTGCAGCATTCACCATATTTTGTAATTATTGTGCTTGTTTTCCTATAATCGCCTGTCTTTTTCACTAGCCTCTGAATTTCTTGAGGGTGAGGATTACTTCTTGTCCTGTTTACCACTGTATTCTCAGCACTAAACATACTGCCTGTATTTTATCTAATAAAGATTTGTTATTGTTGGTAAGCCAACTGAAACTTACTTCTAGGCTGAAACTAATCCATTAAACAAGTCATACAGTAACGTTTTCCAAATGGTTAGGAATCCAATTTGTCAATCTAAACTTTTCTGTGTTGCTCCTGAAAATATTTTGAGAGATCACATCAACAGCCATGCAGAAATCTACTTATTTCCTATCCACAGTATTGTACTGCAACATTAATAAAGTGGAATGAGCTGAGTTGGCATACTGTTCTCAGTGAGCCTGAAACAACCTAAGAGTTTCACAATGGGAATGAGTCTATTAAGAGTTCAATAGGCTAAGAGTGCATCAGAAAAAAAAAAAAATGCACATAATTCCTGTGCCAGTAATTCCCATAACATATCATCCTAATAATGATAATATTATCTTTTTAAAAAGATTTTATTTATTTATTTATTTATTTTAGAGAGAGTGTGTGAGCAGGGAGAGCGGCAGAGGGAGAGAGAAAGAATTACAAGCAGACTCCCCACTGAGTGCAGAGCCTGACGTGGGGCTTGATCTCACAACCTTGAGATCATGACCTGAACGGAAACCAAGAGTTGGACACTTAACTGACTCAGCCACCCAGGTGCCCCAATGATATTATCTTAAATGTATATAGTACTCTTCTCTTTACAAGGATCTTTCACCTGTATCTTCATTTGGCCAATAGTCAAGTGAATGTAAGTCCATCTAGAAATCTAGACAACAGCGTGTGGCTTTCCTGCTAAAAAAGATTCTAAAGATTCTTATCACTGTGTATAAGAAAAGGACAATGCGATCTAATGTCAGTAAAAGAACCTGTAGGAACTGCCTATTTTTTAAACTTCTCAGGAATACTATAGACTCTGGAGGGAAATTCCATGCTTCATTCATCCAGAAACATCCTTTTTGTTGTCTTGGCTTCTGTGTATGGCATCCTTCGATATAGATCATCTAAACAGGGTCATCCTCTCTCAGAGTATATTTTAGGATCTATGTCCTACTCACCATCTTCTGCTACAAGGAAGGTTCCCTTGTTACCTTCTTGTTACCCATGGTTGACTCACTATTGACTCACTATTATGGTGGCTCCAGTCTCCTAGCAGCGGGACTTCTGATCTCCCTGTGTGGCCCTTCGCTGAAGTCATTTAACCATCCATGGAATGATGTCAAATAATTATCTCTTCACTGAACAATGATTGTCTTTTAGCCAAGTCAGTCATTAAAATTTTCTCCTTATATTTAATATTAATATCAATAATAATTAGTAAACAGGGGTAAGAAATGGAGAGGAAGTGGATACTGAAGCAGAGATAAAAATTTTTTTCTCTGCTATCTTAGTTGGGAAAAAACTAATCAAACTCGAGAAAGAATTGGAATGTATTCTCATTTCTTAGCGAGAAGAAATTTTTGTTTCTGCTTTAGAGACTTGTTGATAACTCAAATTTCAGGCATGTCATTCCAATTGTCAACAAATATTGCAATATTGCCATTTGGAATAAATAAGTACCTGAAATGATTAACTGACCCCCAACTCTTAAGTGTGACAGAGCAAATGTTGCTTATTCTCGACACCATTTGATTAACTTAGTAAATGTTTCCTATTCCCAATGGCTTAATCAGTATAGATGTGTTATTAAGAAGCTCCACAGAAACCTCCACATTGTCTTAAAACAATAAGGGTTTACTAAATCATTCACTTCTATATAAATAAATGTTCAGAATCTATAGCTGAAACAGATTTCATACTGGTTCCCTCATAATTATTTTAGAAATTAAACAAGTGCTTTGAATTTCTTGGGAAGTAAAGCTAGGGGTCAGAATCAAATCTCTTCTCCAGTGTGTTGCTTAGATGGTCATAACTTGACTTGTGTTTGGGACAAAAGAGATAAGGAGAGTTAGAAAGATTTCTTCTTGATCATAAACCTAAGCAGTATAAAGAATACAGCTTTAATTCAACCTAGATATTCTCCAAACACATAATGGTCAGATTTCCCCTTGCTCCCCTTGCTGAATGACTATGGTAGGAACAGGAATCAATGAAAATTCTTGCTGAACAGAATTATTGGTTGGGTAACATTTGTTGTAAAAAAAATTCAACAAAGCAATTTTCTTTGCATCATTCCTGCAGCTGTGAAAATTGCTTGGTTTTAGAGAATGTTTCTTTCTTTGCATGGTATTTGACTATACTAGCCCTCCAATATTCTATTTCTGTGTCACGGTATTAATATTTCTTTATGGCTAGAGAAAATGTTACCAAGGATAAAATTACTTTAAGTTGCTCCATGACCTCCAAGTATGAAAAGGGATCTGATGATTTGAGGGCTTGTTTTTGGTATATTGCTGTTTCTTTTCCTGAGTTTGTTATTATACAGTACTTGGGACATTTTCCACTCTTTTCTTTCATAGCAAATAAAATAATGGCATCAGCTGCAGAAATGAACCCTGGATTTGCATCAGAAAGGCAGACCTTGAATTCTACCTGGGCACTTACTAATTGCGTGGACATGAAAAATGCACTTCAATTCCCTGTGTTCTGGTTTCTTCATCTGGAGAGTGGAAATAGCCTGTACACCCTACCGAAAAGAGAGGGGTGTTACTGGAACTCAAATGTAATAATGAAAGTTGAAAGTCTGGAAACTAGAAAATAGAAACAAATATTCTATGGCTTTATTATTATGAACAGGTTACCTTTCAAAGGTTCATTTTTCAGTTAGTTGTTTGGAACACGGAAGATATTATTCACTGTGCAGGGAGATTTTCAAATTTACTCAGGTGGGGGAGCACCTGGAAGGCATGGTTCTTCTGCAAGACAGGAAATACTAACATTTAATTCCTTCATAGGAAATAGTAATATTCAACTAATGAGAAATATGAATTAATATTTGTATGTAATTTCAAATAACAACCAAGAGCACATGTATCCATGAAAATAATTTTCCATTTAAATATGTGTTCTTTGTCCAATCATCACTGATACCTTGCCATTTGCTAAGCTTAATCGCAGATAAGAAACAATGGTTGGTAAAGATGTAAGAAATATTAATGGAAACATTTTAAATCAAGAATATATTCCAAGTATATGGATTCCACTCTGCCTCCCCCAGCCCTTCTCTCCATATCACGATAACTGAGACAGAACTAAATTGTGAATCATCAGTATGTGGAAAAAGAGATTGAGAACCATCATAAAGGGTGATTCTGATCCCAAGTCAGCTTGTCTATTTAATCCATAATGCAGCTGTTCTAACAGTAGTAATGGTACAGGTCATTTATAAACCCAGTGTTTTTAGATTAGAAAATGCTGTTTTTTGAAATGATGAAGAAGGTAAATTCTAATCATCTTTACGGGTGCTTTTAGGATTAAAGAAAAGAAGCTTATAAAGTTTTTCCTTACATAATAATGAAAAAACATGGAGACTGAAAGCCCCAGGAAAGCTTCTATTGTTGCTCCTTTTAAAAAGAAATATTTTCACTAGTTCAGTGAAGACTTGGTTAATGAACAAATTTCAATTTCTCTTCCCTTTTTGCCTACTACGTCTCCTAACAGTTAAAAAAATGTATAGCATTGCCTGAAATCTGTTGGCCATTCGGTTAAATAATGCCCTGAAATAGAAGAATCAGACTTAAAAACATGACTATGATTTAGAGCAATTTAATAATCTAGCTTCTGGGCACCTGGGTAGCTCAGTCAGTTAAGTGTCTGCCTTTGGCTCAGGTCATGATCCCAGAGTCCTGGGATGAAGTCCCACATCGGACTCCCTCTGCTCAGAGAGGAGTCTGCTTTTCCCTCTCGCTCTGCCTGCTGCCCACTCCCCACTCCCCCAGCTTGTGCTCTCTCTCTCTCTCAAATAAATAAATAAAATCTTAAAAAATAATCTAACTTCTATCTTCTATTGACACACACCAATTAATTACTAAGTCATGGAAGTGAGAAGTCGAAATGGTTTCCCTGGGACTGTTTCCGTTTCCATGGCTTATGCCTGAATATTTCATTAAGCTCTACCTTCTCTTCATGGCACACACATCCATTGGAGCACGAAGCATCTAATGTAAAGTTTGTAAAACTTGGTGTCAGGAGACTGAATTCTGATTCCAATACTGCCCACTGGACTAGTAAGTCCACTTTTTGGACGTTGACTTCCTTGTCTTTAAAATAAGAGGATGAGATTTAGGGACACTATCATATTGAGCCAGACCTATGTTCCATCTTACATAAGCACCGGGGCCCTGAGCATGGAAAAGTTTAGCTCTCTTCCTATATATTGTCCTCAAAGGCTGGGGTGCATCAAAATGTCCCATCTTCCCTAAATAATCAGCAATCCATGTGTCATTCATGAATTTATCTAATCATAGAAGACCCTAGGCATCTCTGTCTCTAGTATGAAATGATCAATTATACCAGTAATGTCAAATTTACCAAAAAAACAGCTCTCATCAGGTGATGCTGAAAAGAAGGAGAACAATAAAGGTAGTCATCTAGTCATGGGCAAATGTAGTCATGGGAAACTGTGCAGGTGAAGGATACAGGGTGTCATGGGTTGTCCTCTCCTCCATCAACCTATATAGGAGCTGTCAGGAGGAAGACTGGCTCCTGTGATTTTCCTGCAGATGGAAATAGAAGGAAATTAAGAAAAGTAGATTTTAAAATATGAATGATATGGTAAGCTAAGTGTTAAAGCAAAGTGTTAAAGTGTTGAATTATTGTTTGAATTCTTCATGCATTTTCTATATTAGAATTCTATTTCCATGCCCTTTGCCATGTGACTCTGCAGAACCACCCCCTAGTGTGGTTGGAATCTATTTTCCCACCCAGTGATGATGGACTGGATTTTGTGGTTGACTTTAACTAATAGAGTGTGAGTGGAAGTGACCATGCCAGCTCCAGGTTGAGTCCTGAATTCTGTGATGTGTCATAAGAATATACCCTTCATTGTCACTGGTCCAAGGAGAATGAAGAACCATGTGTTGCAGATGTGAACCCAACTTCTAGTTTTTGATCAAACCCAAATGACCTAAGAGGCCAATGCAAAGCTGTACCAACCATCTCACAAGTTCCTGAGCAAGAAAAATAAATGCTTGAGGTCTATAAGCCCTGCATTTTAGGGTGGTTTGCTATCTAGACTTTTGTGGCCATAGCTGACCAAAGTATTTAGAAAACATTATTTTATGTGTTAGAAGATGAAATTAGCAATCAATAAATTAATAACTAGGTAATAAGGCTTCTCACCCTTCCTTTCTCTCTTCCTCCTTGTCTCCCTGAGCTCTTCCCTTTTCCATTCCTTCCTCCTTTCTCTCTCTCTTTTTTTCTTCTGCAAATACTTATTAAAAGTCAACTGAATGTGGAATGAGGAAGAAGGCTGATCCAACCTCTGCCCTTATGAAACCTGACAGATATAACATGTTTTACGAAGAAGGGCAATGTGATAGAGAGGCATGCACCTGAGAAGTTAACTAAGTCTGCAGAATTGCCCGTGGGGCGGAAGATTTCAGGATGAGGGGCAAGCATCAGAGGGGGTGGAGACAGGAAATTTCCAGGAGACACAGACGGCTGCATGAAGATTCTGGAACACGGAAAACTAGGTTTTAAAAACAAAATGAACGTTATCATCATCCACAACAACAAAAGTAGAGTAAAACAAATGGCAGGGATTCAAACAGAAAGAAATGACAAAGGGAAGTAAGCGGTTTTGTGGGTTTAGGTCGGCATTTTGGAATGTTTCCATAGAAGAATTGAAACTCGCTGAGAATTCGAAGCCTGTTGTGCTTCAGTTTGGGAGTTTTAGAAAGAGCCTCTGGCCTTAGAGCACAGAACGGATTGGAAGAAGGAAAGAATGGGCCCAGAGGGTTGTAGGCTTTCAGTGGAGTAAGTGAAGTGTCCTTGGCTTAATACAACTCAAATACTTATAATTATATAAACAGTGAGATTGATTTAATCCAAAAGGGTAATATAACTCTTTGGGGAGGATGGAAGATGGTAGGAGGACTTGTAAAAGAATTAAAATCCCATTAAAAAAATTTAAATCCATTACAATTAACATGCAGTGTTATATTAGTTTCAGGCGTACAATATAATGATTCAACAATTTTTTACTCAATCTTCATCATGATAAGTGTACTCTTTAATTCCCGTCACCTGTTTTCCCCATCCCCCCACTCACCTCCCTTCTGGTAACTATCAGTTTGTTCTCTATTGTTAAGAGTTTGGTTTTTGGTTTCTCCCTTTTTCTCTTTGTTCATTTGTTTTGTTTTTTAAATTCCACATATGAATAGTTTACGACTAATGGGTATTAACACTTCTTTAAAAGTTTGGTGGAATTTACCTATGGAGCCATCCAGTCCAGGCAAAATTCCATTTCTTTAAAGAGAGAATTTAATAGATAGTATATGACACTAGAAAAGAAACACCTTAAATAATTTTGTCATTAATTTGAAACTCTTGAGGTACAGACCAGAAGAAATAGCTAAAAAGAGGTGATAATGAATGTCAACAAAGAGGAACAAAGAGAGAGGATGTGAAGGATACTTTTTTTTAGTCATAAATCTAGCAATATTTGACTTCTGAAATTATGTGCATGTATTACTTTTGTGTTAAAAACATATATTAAAAAAGAGACAAAAGCAATTATCAGGCTTCTGATAGGCACAACTTTCTTTTATTGGAATATTCTGGTTGAGAACAAATTTGCAATTGAAATATTCTGACAACGTGTGTTTTAACTATTAATTGCTTCAGTACAGGAATCAGCTTCCATTTCACAAGGGCAAACATGATAACCAGGGCAAACAAGATAATAGGAATCTTCCTTAAAAGCAGTCAGAATACCTGCCAGAGACCAACTGCTGTCGGCCAAACACTGGAGCTCACACATCTCCCATGGCCAGGTCCAATTTCCTCTTTTTTTTTTACCTACATACCTGGGAATGTAGTTCAACTGTTCCCTCACTGCCACACCCACTTCTCCACAGGGGTCCCACCACGGCCCCACTGTTGCTGTGACAATGAAAAGCTACTCCAGTTTCCTGTCTCCCTGCTGTCTCTGAATTAAAAAAGCAAACTCTTTTTGGGAAAAGCTTTTGGTGTTTTGGACTCCTCCTATCTTCCTTCTACAAAGAGTCAGGGAAATGACTGAGCTGTAAGCATCTCACAGAGGAACCCCTCACCCAAGTTGTCTGGTTGTTCATTAAACAGTAACAGAACTAGGCTTCTTCTACCATTTCCTAGGTTCAGTTCTGAGAAGGTCCTCATCTGTGTGCCCTGCAAGTCCTTGAGCAGACCTACATCATTCTCTGTTTTGTTATGAAACAAATGAACTCTTCTCATTCAACACACACTAAGTTGTTCATGTGGCTCCAAGTGCACTAGTCTCCTGACTGTAACTAGAACACATTGAATACTCTGCCATTTTAGGGTCCTTTCTACTTGGATTGGTCCTCTCATGGATAGCCATATGATGTAATGCCTCACTTCCTTCAGATCTTTTCTCAACCGTCACCTTGTCCATGAGGCCCTTCCTGACCACTCTGTTAAAAATTACAATCCTCTTTGAACATTTCCGATACCCTACCTTGCTTAACATGTCTCCATGCCATTACTGCCATTTAAAGTACTTTACATAATTGTTTATTGCCTGTGTTTCCCTTCTAGAAGGAAAACTCATGACAACAGGATATTCTGTCTGTTTTGTATCCCAAGTGCCTAGAACCGTTTTTAGCACACGTCCTTAATAAAAATTTTTGAATAATAAAATACTAGTTAATAATACATCTGAAACCCATTTCCAGTGAATAGTACCACTTTTTAAGCACTTTCCGATAAATAAATACTTTAGGTAAATTGAAAATATTAATATTTTTAATCTTAGGTCTAAATATTGGATGCTGCAAGAGGAAAAATGTTTATGCTTATTTTCTAATCTAGTAGTGAGTGTTCAATAAATATTTATTGGATGACACTGTGAAAGGCAAAGAATATATTTCAATGTAAAAATATAATCTCAAGTTGCCCCCAAAGATTCCTATACTTCATTATAAGCAATGAGTTTTGGAAGTGGAACAGGAAGATGTGTGAGGATTGATAGGAAGGAGTGATTTAGTCAGTTTTGTGTTTTACAAAGAACTCTTCCTTGGGGGAGTGGGGAAGAGGCATAGCGAAGGCCGACCACACTGACCAGGCCAATCAGGTGATTGTCACAGTCCAGGTGGGAGATGAAGGGGATCAGAAATAACATGGATAGATGGGTATCTGAGACATTGATAGTGAGGTAGAGACGAGGGTCTGGGGACCTAAATATTCATCATGTCAAACCCTCGTACATTCCTGGTGAGATTGTAAAATGGTACAGCAACTTTGGAAAATTTTGACAATTCCTCAAGATTGTTAAGCATAGAGTTAGCATATGATCCAGAAATTCTACTCCTTGGTATCTACCCAACAGAATTGAAAGCACATGTTCATGCAAAAACTGGTACATGAATGTTATTCATAATAGCCCCAAAGCAGAAACAACTCAAATGTCCATCAACCTATGAATAAATAAACAAAATGTGGAATATGCGAACAATGAAAAATTATTTGGCATAAAAAGATATGAAGTACTGATACAAACTACAATGTGGATGAAACTTGACTACATTAGCCTAAATAGAAGAAGCTAGCCACAAAAGACCACATATTGTATGATTCCATTCATATTGAACATGCAGAATAGGCAAATCCAGAGAGAGAGAAAATGGATTGAAGTTTGTCAGGCACTGGGGGGAGGATGCAGGGAGAATAACTGCTAATGAATATGGAGTTTCCTTTTGGGGTAATAAAAATGTTCTGGAATTCAAGTGTGACAATGGTTGTGCAACTCTATGAATATTTTTTTTAAATTACTGACTTGTACACTTTAAAAGGATAATTTTTATGCTATTGAATTATATCTCAATAAAGCTTTTATTTTTTTTTAAAGATTTTATTTATTTATTTGACAGAGAGAGAGACAGCCAGCGAGAGAGGGAACACAAGCAGGGGGAGTGGGAGAGGAAGAAGCAGGCTCATAGTGGAGGAGCCTGATGCGGGGCTTGATCCCAGAACGCCGGGATCACGCCCTGAGCCGAAGGCAGATGCTTAACGACTGAGCCACCCAGGCGCCCCAAAGCTGTTATTTTTAAAAAATAATATTCAGCAAGTAAAATGGACAGACTTTGGTGGCACATCGAATGTGGAGGATGAAGGTAAGACTTAGAGCAGAAGACTTGGAGCCTCTCGGTTTATATAACTGGGGAGAGATGAGGATCTTTTCCCAAAGTAACTTTAGGATACAAAAGGGGGCTAGGCAAGGAGATGCCAAGAAGCAGATAGGGAGTTGGACAAAGAACGCCCAGAAGAAGTAAATCTGAATGGAGTGAACAGTGAATTCTTCTTTGTCTTATTAAAATAATTTTAAAAACCGTCTCAGGAGGAAAGAGACATGATGGAAAGAGTATACTGCTCTTTAAAAATATAATCAAATGAAGTCAAAGTTGATTAACTAAGCAAGTATAAATTCTCCGACCAAGAAGTATAAAGACAGAAGTGTCAAACAAAAATGTCTTTTGGAAGGAATAGGTTTGAAATGGCACAACTTCAGCATAATGAATTATTTTGGCCCATGAAACTCAGTTTATATTTTACCACATTCCACTCAATAAGCTGTATGGCCAAAATTGCAAAAGGAGTTAAAGTAGAATCCGATCTTTAAAGATTTTATGGGTTAGAGGACAAGAAGAAATATTCTCAGACACAAACATGCAGATCTTATGTATTTGGTGCCAATAGTATCAACTTTAAAAGCTGATAAGAGCAAGAATTCTTTGAGTAAACCTGACTTCCAGCTGCATAGTTGCCATTACTAGCTGTTCCTGAGCCAGCTCACTGCTGTTTGCATCTGCGCAGGGATGGAGCAAATGGGTTGGAGCTTGGCCTGTCTCCAGTCCCATACTCTGAGGCCAAGCTGTCCTTTCCAGTACTCTTTCATGTTCACATAGTATCTTTTAGCCACCAGTACCACCCCTCAATTCCTTGTAGTGTAAGGACAGTTCATGTTAGAAGACGTTGGAGCTGATATTCCTATTTTTATGCAAGAAACCATGCCCCTTTCAATCAGATGAGTTCTTCCATGCACTACAATCCAATCCAAAAGCATTGTGGGAGAACCACATGGTGTAAAACCATCACTCTGTGTACTGAAGGCATATCTTAAAGGAGAACACAGGCAGAAACCCTTTTGACCACAGCCGTAGCAACTTCTAACTAGACACGTTACCACAGGCAAGGGAAACAAAAGCAAAAATGAACTATTGGGACTTCATCAAATTAGAAAGCTTCTGCACAGCAGAGGAAACAATCAACAAAACTAAAAGGCAGCCTGCTGAATGGGAGAAGATATTTGCAAATGATATAAGGATTAGTGTCCAAAATCTACAAAGAACTTATCAAACTCAACATCCAAGAAACAAATGACCCAGTTAAGAAATGGGCAGAAGACATGAATAGACACTTTTCTAAAGGAGACATCCAGATGGCCAACAAATACATGGAAAGATGCTCAACATCACCCATCATCAGGGAAATACAAATCAAAACCATGATGCAATACCATCTCACACCTGTCAAGACAGCTAAAATTAACAACACAAGAAACAACAGGTGTTGGTGAAGATGTGGAGAAAGGGGAACCCTCTTGTACTGCTGGTGGGAATGCAAATTGGTGCAGCCACTCTAGAGAACAGTACGGAGGTTCCTCAAAATGTTAAAAATAGAACTATCCTATGATCCAGCAATTGCACTACTACATATTTACTGGAAGGATAAAGAAATACAGATTGGGAGGGATACATGCACCCTGATGTTTATAGCAGCATTATCAACAATAGCTAAACTATGGAGAGAGCCCAAATATCCATCAACTGATGAATGGAAAAAGAAGACGTCATACACACACACACACACACACACACACACACACACACACACGATGAAATACTACTCAGCCATCAAAAAGAATGAAATAGTGTCATTTGCAATGACAAGGATGGAACTAGAGTGTATTATGCTAAGTGAAATAAGCCCGTCGGGAAAGACAAATACCATATGATCTCACTTTTATGTGGAATTTAGAAAGAAAACAGATGAATATATGGGAAGGGGGGAAAAGAAAAAAAAAGGAGGGAGGGAAACAAGCCACAAGAGACTCTTAACGACAGGAAACAAACTGAGGGTTGATGGAGGGAGGTAGGTAGGCTTGGACTAGATGGATGATGGGCATTAAAGAGGGTGCTTGTTATCATGAGCACTGAGTGCTGCATGTAAGTGATTAATTACTGAATTCTACTCCAGAAACTGACACAGCACTGTATGCTTTTTTTTATTATTATTATATTATGTTAGTCACCATACAGTACATCCCCAGTTTCCGATGTAAAGTTCGATGATTCATTAGTTGCATATAACACCCAGTGCACCATGCAATATGTGCCCTCCTCAATACCCATCACCGGTCTATCCCATTCCCCCACCCCCTTCCCCTCTGAAGCCCTCAGTTTGTTTCTCAGAGTCCATAGTCTCTCATGCTTCATTCCCCCTTCTGTTTACCCCCCTTTCTTTATCCCTTTCTTCTCCTACCGATCTTCCTAGTTCTTGTGTTCCATAGATGAGAGAAACCATATGATAATTGTCTTTCTCTGCTTGACTTATTTCACTTAGCATTATCTCCTCCAGTGCTGTCCATGTTGCAGCAAATGTTGAGAAATCGTTCTTTTTGATAGTTGAATAATATTCCATTGTATATATGGACTGCAACTTCTTAATACAGCACTGTATGTTAACTACCTAAAATTCAAACTAAAAAAAAAGCAGTATTAACAGTTCTCAATGCTTGGATATCTACCACATGTCAAATAGTATATAAAACTGAAGTTCAGTCACTCAACTTGTACAAGCCACATGGCTGATGAGAAGGAGAATCAGAACTGGACCCAGGGGTGCCCTTGCCAAAATCACACTCTCCAATGCGTCGTGCTATTGCTCCACCGGGACTCCCCTTCAGTAATAACAAGCATCTTGGTTTCCCCCCGTCCATTTTTGCTGGAGCGTTATCCCAAAACAGGCCTGTCCTTCTACTCAAAACCCTGTGTTGTTCTACACCTTCCAGAAACACAGCATTGGTCGCACCACCCATTAACACGGCTGCCCTGGAGCGTCCAAACCATTTAAGCAGAATTCCATCCTCAGATAGACTATATCTATCTTTTGAGAAATAGTTTCCTTTTCTTTCTAAACTGCCCTTTGGCAGCCCAGCCTTGCATTTCTAACACCCTTGATGTCTGGTAAACCGCTGGTAGAGCCAAGTTGACGTTTCATTTAGGGCAGATTTTATTCAGAAGCGTTTGAACTCAACTTTGGGAATTTGGAGACATGAAACACAAAGAAGATAACTTGAAGCCATACCTGATTAACGCTGAATAATTCAGAATTAATCAAAGTGTATTTTAAGCAGGATGCCTAAGCTAACACGTTCTGAATATGAGCCATATGATTACTCAGAGAAAATGAGAAGAGGAGTTTTTAAGTTCAGATTTAGAATCAGCCTTTTCATTGTAGCAGCACTTCACAGACTTCTCATTTCCTTTGTCTCCCACAGATGCATTTCCTCCCAAATCCCTGTATTTTGATTTTTTTCTGTGGTAGTATTTATTTTAAGCTGTACTATTATGCATTTGCTTCTCATTTCTCTCCATCAACGGAGAGGTACGAAGCAGCACCGCCCTGCTGTGTTAAGGGTGGGACCACAGGCACAGTGAGTAGCCACGTCTAAGAACAGGAGGTTGTGTAGAGGAAATGCAGTTCCAGAAATGGGAGTTAGAGACTGGGAAGGCAACAGGTGATATAACCTGATAAAAGCTGGGGTCCCTCAAGGCCCCGTCTCTAAAAGGTATTACATACAAAGAAGTTCCATTAAGCAAGCAGTAGTCATAAAAATAATGACGTTATTTATTTATCAATTTTAATAAAATAATGACCAAGGGAACTACTTTATAATCCATAATCACACTACATAATGTTCCTTTTCTCACATTACTCCTCATTCTAGAATTCTCTTATTTCCTTCAACTGGACCCAAACCCCTATTTCTCCTTCTATTCATTCTCAATTCCCCTCCCAATACCCAAAGTGTTGTCAAATGGTGCTTGCTCTTTATTTTTGCCCCTTGTGCTTTCAGTTTTCTAATTCTCTCCTTCTCCCCTTCTCTTCTATTTTCCCCAGTTGGCATCACATGTCTACTGCAGCGAAGAGCGTGCTTCTACAGGGTATGGGGGTGAAGTCCTTACGTCATAGGAGCTGTCCAAGCTTGAGATGCCTGATACCATAATTAGTTGACTTCTCCCTACGAATGGGCAATGCTTTGTCCTTGCAGAATCAACAACTCAAGAGTGTCCACTTTACGGTAAAGAAATTAAAAGTTCAAGGCCCCTTCACTCATGTGATTACCTGAATCTGTAGCCCATTCATCTGGTCTGAAGCAGAGTGGGACCTCAAGTGGAAGAGAGATATGTAGCTGAAGCCTTTCCTGAATTTTCAAGTAACCCAAGTTTGCCAAACCACACCTGCAAAAACTCAGTAATGAGGTGAATTGAGATTTAAACCAGAAGTTCAAGAAAGCCTTTTTTATTCCAGTTATGAGCCCATAATCTTCTGATCTATTAAAATTTTCAGTAATTCATTTAAAATATTTCATATATGTTAAAATAACATCTTAAAATCTGGATAAGCATGACTGGGAACTTATGATGCAATTATGATCATGCCCCAAGGCAAGTACGGTAAAATCAGTTGTTAAGGAATAGATTAGTCACCCATCAGCTGTGCAAATGTTGGGCAGGTAACTTCTCTGAGTTTCAGTTTTTTAACTTTAAAATGAGGGATTAGATAATCTGCTCTCTGTGGATCTTTTCAGCTATTACATTTTATGATTTTAACTTCCCTGGGTTGTTTTCACCGTTCATTTTCATCTCATCTCTGATAAGCTTCTAAAGATTTTCTACTTGCTCCTCTGTACATTTTGATCAGAAGAGAAAGGAGAATCTAATCCACAGATATTATGCCGAGAGAAGATCCAGAGGCAACTGTAAGATTACTATTATAATCTCTAGTTACTTTAACAAACATTGTTGATTCCCCCTACTATTTTTCTGGACTACCTCTAGCTTTTTATACTTCCAATACAATTTCATTTTAAAGAACCTGATGTTTTCTAAACTTTTGAAGGTCATATTTTCTGTCTGTATCTTGAAGAATTATTTGTGCTTTCATTAGGTGTTCATGCTATTTAGCTAGAAGCATTAATAACCACCTTAACTTCGTATGTTCATGAAGCCTCTTACAAAGGGTCTTGACCCTGCAGTCTGCAGACTGATAGATGAGGTTGTTAGAAGCTGAAATTCTAAAAATAAATCTTAGTAAGATTTATAATACAATTATATAAACCCAAAAGGGAGGGTTCTAAAAGTACCTACCGCAGAGGTCTCCTTAGTCCAGAAAAGTATATTGTGTTAATGGATTAATACACTGAATTACTGAAACTGATCTCCTGTCACCCCTTTCTATATGAAAAGTTGTCTCTCACAGTTGATCAAACTAAAGCAATAGCAATGGTATGTGAGTAATTTATCTATATTATTTATATTTTTAAAGAATTCTTAATTTTCACTTAATGGCAGCAAAATTATGGATCTCTTTGACTCTCCAGTTACATGGGTTGAATTAGAGTGGATCGTATATACATCCTTGTTTTGGTCCAACCAGTAATTCTACTTACACAAAATATTGCTTCACTCTAGACAATAGAATGCAACCAAGTACCAGAAAAATAAGGATATTTTAAGATTAGGGGACTCTTAGCCAATTTGCAAGATAGCCTTTGATGCTCTCCTATCTTACGGGACCCTCTTTTTGAATCTTCAGCACTCTTTTTTATAATATAGGAATGACATTGACTGACCTTTGGCAGATTGCAAAAATGACCACAAATTCTTCCCTTGCCTCTACCCTCACCCTTTGTGATGTGAGTTTGTAGCTCTTTCTAACTAGCTGTGGATTCCATGCTTTAATCCTTGAATCTGGGCTGGTCTTGTGACTTGCTTTGGCCAAAGGAATGTTGTGGAAGCAACACTGTTCCAGTGCTCAGCTTAGAACCAAAAATATCTTTCATGCTTCCACTTGTTCTGGGACTCCATGTATACCATTTGAATGGACTTGGGCTAGCATGCTGCGGGATGAGTCCATATGGCTAATACAGCCCAGTTGTTCCAGACAAGGCTCCAGAAATGTGACCTAAAGCAACCTAAAAGTCCCAAACTAGCTTAGATCGGAAGAACCACTCAATCCATTCTGGGCTCAGTCTATTTTGTCACCCACAAAAATATGAGCTCAACTAATTGCTTTCATTCATACTTATATAAGTTTTGAGGATGTTTTAAAAGCAGCAGGTGATAACTGACATACTGCCCAAGTGCCACACAGAGAAGGTCTCCCATAGTTTATTTTCATCTAAAGCTTCTCACTTATATTTCACATTCTTTGAGAACCTGAACTCTCTGAATGAATTAGGTAAAACAAGCTGAGTGGGTAAAGTAAGTTCCTATAAGAGAGACAAGTTGCATTTAAAATGGAACTCACCCAAATTAATCTTAATTATTAGAATTTGGAACTGATACCTAGATTGTTCTTTCTTCCCTGAAAACATGTCAAGGGGAGACAGTGACAAGTGGGAAATGGAAGATACTGGCCTCTCTGCCATCTTGTTTTTCACTTTCTTAATATGTGGTCTCTAGTAGGGAAGGTAGCATATATTTATTCTTAACATCCTATTATCTCTTTCACACCTTTCAAAACTAAAGTTTCCTCTCAAATCAGTGCCTTATTTTTAATTAAATGTATTAATTTTTTTTGAAAAAGTAATTCATGCTTATCCAAGAAAATAACATTTATCCCTTTTTCACAGATTTATCAAGCATTTATTTTAGGACAGGTATTATTCTAAACTCCTATATTTGATTCCATTTATTTCTACAGCAACACTATGAATTATTATTATCTTATATTAGTGATAATTATAGTAGTATTACTGTTACCATGTTTGCAGATGAGGATATGGAGTCACAGAGAAGCTAAGTGACTTACTGAAGGTTACACAGACCCCAGAACCCAAGCGTCAACCCCAGAATTCTATTGTGTACTTTAAAGGATACCGAGCATCCTACCAAGCAAATGGCCACATTGTTAGCAGTAGATATTCACTCATCTTTCGTATGCTTTGCATTTTTCTAATTCCATCCCATTATAGATAGAGTTTTATCCTAACTCCAATCCACCATGTTACAGACAATGGACGAGGACATGGTGATTCAGCAGGATCATAAGATCTGCTTGAAGATTGTAGGGACCTGTGTGTCACAAGAATGCTATCTTTGCTGTTGGCTCCCTGGTGGGCAATTACTTGAGGCTTGTGAGCTAAGCACTGGAGGCTCCTACCTTGTTTGGTCTTCTTCTAGAAGGTGTGACTGTCATACTTCCAGTGTTGTCCAGAGGCCCAGTCTGGTTGCTATAGGGAAGGCAAGGAAGATTCCTCATCCCTGGAAGACATTTGGCTCTTCTTGTGGTCTTGCCGTCACTCCTAGAGTTTTAACTGTATGGTCTAACCATAAAAGGTCTTTGGTTCTCAAAACAAACAAACACATACTCACCCACAGTTTAAGACAAACAACAATAAAAATATTGCAGTATTTAGTACATGACCTTATTTTTTTATACATCCTTTAATAATACAGTTTCATGTGAACTAGGTTGTTTCTGGAGCCATTCTCTATCCACCTGAAAGCTTGGTTGTACCTTTAACTGATAGTGGAGTAATAACTCTTGGCTGTGTAAATGTTGGAGGACTGATAGAATGATTTTGCCCAGAGTGCTTCTGAAGAACAGAAAAATACTGTGTTCTGTTTCAACACATCTTACACTTTATACTATTTTTATCACTGAAATTGAGCAGCAGACAGATAATGAACTCACTCTTAAAATGATGAAACTCAATCATATATTTTAAACAGTGAATTGGTCAGTCTGTAATGTTCAACGGATAACTTAAATGCAGTTTTCTGCAGAAGGAAACATTTGCTTTTATGAAAGGAAAAACACTTACCAGTAAAATGGACTTTTCATGCAAGGGCTAGAAGGCAAAGAGATTCGCCACGGTTGTGGCATCTTAATATTTCTCATGAGAAAAAGTAAACTCAGCTAATCAGTTACGTTTACAGCCCCTGCAACATCTGCACTTAAATTATTAAACGTCACTAATGTTCTAGAATACCCCTCCCCCTGAAAGTCAGGAACCAGGCTGCTTTGCAGGCTCATCTTAGACCTAATGACAGAGACACAGAAGCAAAAATTTGGTCTCACCGTACCTGCTCTAGGTCCTGCTGCTGGAGTGATCTGTCTGGGTTAAAAGCGATAACCACAAAGATTCACAGAAACTGAAGGCCTTGGCAAATGCCATCCACATTTCCTAGTTGGCAAGAGTTTGTGGGAATTTGGAACATTTTAGGTTTAAAACCAGATTCTATGTTATATCAATATTTAGAACGGCCCACATTACATGGCTGTTGCCAAATGCCATACCAGACCAGCCCAACTTGTAGGACTGGCTCTGGATGGCACTGGTCTAGTTTTGCTTTGAGACATTTAAATTCATTTTACTGACCCCTTGATTAAGATGCACCAGTGCAATTGCCATCACTTCTCATTAGATCCCTTGGGTTCCAAGGCCAGAGGTTCTCACACATATGATCTCAGGTACTTCCCTTGACCCCGATAAGCTGCAGGTACCTCAGTGACCAGCAGTGGTTAAAAGCAAGAGTTCTGGAGTCGGATTTCCTGTGTTGAATCTCGGCTTTGGCACTCACTAGCTGTATGGTCTGGGGGATGATGTAAGCTCAGTGTCTGTTTCCTCATCTATCAAATGGGAATAATAACAGAACCTACCTCAGAAACCTACCTCCCTTGGTTCTATATTAGTGCATGTGAAATTCTTGGAATAGTACTGAGATGTAGAAATGGATCATTGTTTTTTATTATCATAATTATTATTGTGGACAGAGTGAGAATGATAATGCCTGCATTGCAATTTTTTTTGAGCATTAGATGAGATAAAATATGTAAATGTTTAACACTGATGTTGAACATGAACTATGCACTCAATGGGAGTGATTAATAACAGCTGCTGTTTGCTGTGAACTTACCACACAGCTGGCCTGTGACAGTACCTTACACACATTCTACCAACAACTCTTTGAGGTAGTTTTTCATAATGTTCCTATTTTATTGAGGAAATAATTGAGGCATAATAAAGTTAAGTAATTTGACCAAGGTCAGGGAAAAACTGGATGTATTCGTTAAGATAATGTGAGCTGCTATAAAGAATAAACACATGGCTCTTAGTGGCTTAACATAGAGTAATTCCCACATAAAATCCAAATGGGTGGTTGGTGGGAAGTCCTCCTCCACACAGAGCTCCCAAAATCCAGGTCCTTCTATGTTGTGGTTCTAGAATCTTTTACATGGGGCCTCCAAGGTCACTATGATTTCCATCCCAGGGAGGCAGAAGGGGAAAGAACATGAAGAATTACGCAAGTTTTATGGGCAAGGCCAATGTACATAGTACTTCTGCTCAAATTTCATTATTAGACTTTAGTTACGGCCATGTCTGAATACAAGAGGGGCCAGGATATGGAGTCTACTTGTGTGCCAAAAAAGCACAGGGTTTAGTGACAAGCAAGCCATTTCTGCTATGGTGACAGATATGGGACTCACACCCAGAAATTATGACCCCAAGCAATTGACAGAAAAACTCTCTTTCTGTGTTTATGTTCCCTCTTTTTCCAAAAGCCACTTGGCAGCTATAAGACATCATAAAAATGCAAGTTGTTCCCTATTTTTAGCCCAGCTTCCATAGAGCTGAATCCTTTGACCAACACCACTTTCCGATAATTTTTTTTTTTAGTTTTTCCCCTTTTATTACTCTTTATTTAACTATACCCCAAGTAGAAGAAAGCTGTCTGGAAGTATACGCGATAAAGTGAAAGCTCATTTTGTTTACCCAAATGCGAAGGCTTTAAGAATCTCCTTATACGATATCTAAATCAAAGTAACCAACAAAAAATTGTTGCAATGATAATTTAGTTCACTATCAGATAACTTGAATTAAAAATACAATTCATCTGGGCGCCTGGATGACTCAGTCTGTTATGCGTCCGACTCTTGATTTCTTCTCAGGTCATGATCTCAGGGTTGAGAGATTGAGTGCCGAGTTGGGCTAAGATTCTCTCTCTCCCTCTGCTCCTCCTCCCTTTATAATAATAATAATAATAATAATAATAATAATAATAATACAGTTAATCCTTCAACAATGTGAGGGTATGGGCTCCGACCCCCTACACAGTCAAAAATTCACATATAACTTTTGACTCCCCTAAAGTTTAACTACTACTAGCCTACTGCTAACCTCAAGCCTTACCAATAACATAAACAACGTTTAACACATATTTTGCATGTATATGTATCATACACTGTATTATTACGATAAAGTAATCTAGAGGAAAGAAAATGTTAATAAGAAAATCAAAGAAAGAGAAAATTCATTTATACTACTGTAATGTATTTGTCTAAAAAAAATCCACCCATAAGTGGACCCATGCAGCTCAGATTCAAGTTGCTCAAGACTCAGCTGTACTTTCTTGTAGCCGGCATCTAAAAGAATAACCTTAACGAGCTGTTTCATAAATACTCTATTTATTTGGCTCCTAAAACTACTTGGTATTAAATCAACATCTTCCATTCACCAAAATTCACTCTTTGGATCTGCCATCTACTGGACATTTCTATATTTCTCCGTTTATATCTGCCAAATATTAAATTAATTAAATTGACCTCATCCAAAAATTCATTTTTCAAAACCTTTAACTGAGAAATAGCAAACAACCAATAGTAACTGAATTTTTTTATTATTATATATTTTAGAAGCTTGTACTTCCAGCCTATGACATTTAGGTTTGCCCAGAATTAGATTGTCCTTCAACTGAAATCACTTCTTTAAAATTTGTTTGGCCCCAGGCTGTCTTAGCTTGTTTGAACATGCAAAACCGTCTCAAATATCATGGGCAAATCATGTCAGAAATCAAATAAGAACATAATACCCAGCTGCATTTGGTGCCAAATCTCCCCAAATGAGTTTTACTTAACAAGACTCTGCAAGATTATCCGGAGTCTTGTGGGTGAATTTTCAGTCAACTGATTCCTCTAGCTTTTCTATATTACCTTGTAGGAAGAATCAGGACTATCAGGTTGATATTTTGTTCGTGGTAGAAGGTCCCTTGGTTACCATTCCACATAAAAGAAGAGCTTGGGAATATTGAAAATTGCTCCTCTTCTAGTGTGTGACATTTTGGGAAAGGTTACTCCATATGTCACAATATAACATAACATTCTCCCAAGGAGGAACAGACCCAAAACTCCAACTAAATAATGAATAAAAGTTTAAGACTAAGAGGAATGGTTCCTCATGGTTAACGCTAGTCACTGTGGCTGATGGATTTTTTAGAAAAAGAAATACTGATCAGACAGCATTCAGTCCCACTGAGGAAAGAGATGGAATCATATGAGGTCAGGAAGACTGTCTCCCACTCAGTGTAGACCAGCTGTTCACCCTAAGTGTTTGGCCCCTGCTGCTACAGGATATTCACCCTCCTCTAGAATGGGAAGGAAAGAAACCATATTAACTATGCTGGGGCTGAGAGGTTGCCTTCCTGTCGTAGATGAGACCAAGAGAGACCTGCCCATACATAGAACATTGCCTTTAGGAGAGAAAAAAAAATCACTGTGAGAATCAAAGATGATTTTCAGATATACTATCTTTTTTATCTTCAATTGTTGCTACTTTTTAGAAATAATCAAAAGTGAGGTTGGTTGAGATCCAGAAAGAGGGATATATCACGCTGTCATCTATCCTAGAGATTCCGACATGCTCTTCTGAATTGGGCTCTCCACCTGTCTTCATCACTGTCATTCCACACTCTTTACAAGGTCAGTGTTACCGTCTCTCAGGAAAACAGGAAAGAGGTAAGATGACTATAGGAAACTCTTATTCACATTGCTAATTCAGAATTTTTCATTGTTTCCCACTGGAATAAAATTCTTTTAATAGCTGATGTTAGCAGGCAATATACTGTTTCTTCTCAGCCACGGCTCATCCTTAACAAAAACAGGTAGAATGAAAGAATGCGTTAATCACCCTTTATTCATCTTTCCCAGTTTCCGGCCGGTTTGTCAGACAGACGACCTGTCTATTTTCAATACTGGCTACAGTATTATGTGACCTAAATGCCATAAAAGTTCAGTGAAGGGTGGTACTAATTGAGGCACAAATATTTATGACAATATCAGACAGGAGGGCTTGAGGCTGAAATACTTGAGGGGTCCGGTGGAGCAGGAGGACACCTCAAACTCATCTCAAATTCATTTGTTCTTCATGGCTAAGCTAAGGCCATAATCTTGAATGGGTAGCCAACGACTCTCAGATAAAAGCTTTATAATGATATCTGAAACTAATATTTAGTGATTAAAGACACAAGACCGTGTCACAATCTCATTTTTATATTCCATGAAGTGTCATCCTCGTCAGAAAAAAAAAGCAATTTCTGTCACTATGCAAATAATGTCTGGTAAAGACAACTGAGCCAAGCTCTGATTCTCTTGTACTCCCTATTTTAGAGAACTAAGGAAATTCAAATAAGAGCTCCAAATGGCCTGATACTTTATTATCGTCTTATTAAGATTTAGTGATCAATTTTTGATTGTACAACTAAGATAGGAACCATTGGTATCTCTCACTATTAGAAATGACCATTTGTAATATATACTGTGGTTATCTGCCCCAATCCTTTCTTCAGAGCTATGTACTCATGTCCCAGTTTTTGGGACTATGGCTCCTGATAGCTCAAAGTTTTGCCCCTCACTGGAAATTGTACTCAGCTGGCAATTGCCTTGCCAAGGTTACATTCCCTTCTGTAGCTCCAGCCAATGGGTGGTTGATGCTGTTGTAGGAAGTTCTGACTCCCTTGCCTAAATTTAGAATAACTCTGATGGGTCTTTCCAGTTCCAGAACACGTTATGAGGTCTTTGGAAGCACTCATTGCAACCACATTGTGGGTCATCTTCTATAACTATCTAACCCTGCTTCCCTCACTTCCATGCAGATATATCTGAGAGCACTCCCCAATAAACTTTGTGTAGGCAAAATCTGTCTCTAAAAACTCAGTCTAAGAAAACATGCTTTACCATTTTGATATATTTTCCCAGTGTATGTTTTACAAAATTGGGATCACACTAAATACATGGTTTTGTATTCGTTTATTTTTTATTTAATGTTATATTTTGAGCATTTTTATTTTATTGATTTCTTTTTAAGTATGTGTTACTTAGTAATTTCATCACATTTCAATAAATGATGTGCCATAATTTATTTAACCACTCTTCATTCAATATATATATTGTTTCTAATTTTTCCATATTATAAATAATACTATGATGACATCAAAGAGTTTTATACATAAATCTTTGACCATTTCAGATTATTTCATGAGAATACATTCTTAGAAGAGGAATTATTGTATCCAAGAATATGAACTCTGTTAAGAATCTTCACATATGTTGCTAAATTAGTTTCCAGAAATATTTTTGACAATTGTATTTTTTCATGGATTTACATTTCCACTATCACTTAAGATCATACTGGCCTCACCATGTTCTTGCCAGAGTTGAATACTTATTATCATACTTAAATTCAACTTCTGGCAGAGTTCTTTAACACCAACATGCTATTCCTTGGTTGAAGTCTAAAACTGGCCTTTTTATCCAACCGTATGGTCTCCTCTCAGATTCCTACATACTTGGCCTCCACTGTTCCAGCACCCTGTTGGGGGCCATGTCATAAAATGTGCATATCAATGTCATGTTGAGCAGTTCCCTTTACCTTAGATGAGAGTTATTTGTGGTGTTCTGATTAATTTCCTGTTCTTATTAATCTCTATATCTTCCCTAGCACCTAGTATGGGTCTGCATAAATAACACGTGTGCAATAGAAATGCTTTTTAAAGTAATTTATTGTCAGTGGTCATTCATCAACTTGTCAACTCTACAATTTGTCCACTTTGTGGTTCAAAGAACCAGTGTAAGACACCAAAGTAACCACTTAGATAACTACAGGTCTTCCTGCCTTATAGATGCAACAGAGGCAACTATAAACCATTTTGATGGGCAAGTCCTTCGATGCTAATGTATTTTGTTTTCTGTTTTTGGCCCTGAGGCCAGTTGACTGTTGGTGCTTGAAGAGTTCAAAACAGAAGCCCCAAAGAATATGATTTTCACATTTATTTACTTATTTATCTTAGTATATTCATTTCCATAAATTTATGATCCTAAAACTATGGTCTTGAACTTCTGTATTAGTAATAGTGAATATATTTTCAATATAGTTTATGAGTAAATACGTAGTGATATTTGTTTGGCAACTAAGTAAAATCTATTTTGAGTGACTCAAGTCTGCCAGTTTATACATAAATAAGATTAATGAGTTAACTAAATTGTGGTGACTGTGTCCTTCAGGCCACATGGAATTATATTTTAAGTAGCTCAGACCAGATTCTCCCCATATGTGTTTCTCATTCAAGGGGAAAATCCACAAATCTGCTCTGTTTACAAGAACATCAAATTGCAATTTCCCACCCTGATTCAGATCTCCAGTTTCTAGACACTTATTGAGCTTTTTGTAGAAAATTCATGTTGGCTAAAATCAATGAAGCAATTCTAAAACTCCTTCACAATACCCTTTGGTACAAAATAATTAACTCGGGGGCTCTAATGTTTCAGTGAGTAAGCAGACCAATTTTCTCATGCAATGCTCAAATCTCTCAAAGTGTTGGGTATTAGAAATTCATTTCTGAAAGCCAATGTTGGATCTAGGGTATTTTTATTTACAAATTTAGCAGGGGTTTATATGGCAGTAAAATGAATTTATAGAGCAAGAATTTCCACTCCCTTCAGTCCATGAGGAATATAACTCCTGTGGGTCATTTTGTGATAAATTTAAGATAGGTAGGAGTTTAAGAGCAAAGAGAAAGTGAGGAAACTCAAAGATAGGAATTATAATCAATTTCTCAAAGTGACTTCTGTGAGTCTGCAAGCACCAAGATTAAATGCCTTTACTGTAAACCCCTCAAGGCTCTCTTTCTTGATTTCCATGCAAATAGAAACAGAGGCAAGAGAGAAATGAGTTGCCTTCAATAATCAAAACAAATCAAAGTGCTAATGAGAGTAAGAGTAGGAAACATAGACAGCATCTCCATCCCAGAAGTGTATAGGGTTGGAATAAAAAAAATCAAGAAACGATTGCACTTTATTACTAGGCCCATCAGTAAAAATCTTTCAACAGCAGATGACTGCAATCTACTAAGATAAGCCTTAATACTTCAAGCTCATTCAAGCAGAGGCATGAGGTAAGTCCAAGATTGTAGTGTGAATGCTTAAATATTTCCCCATATTGGTAAGATTTTAGAGAGATGCTTAAAATGAGAATGTGATATGATTATAGAATGTAGTTGACTTGCTTTTAGAATTAGACAAGTAGGTAAAAACTGTAGACACCAGTATAAGCCAATATAGTATTCTGGGGGGGATACACCTAAATATGAAATAGTAGTTAAAAGATTGAGTTATTTCTTAAAGCTTTGATAATTAAGAAATAACTGCTGGCTCACATGAAGAATTTATGATATTACTCCAATGCATGATTAAGTTATGATTAATTTAATCAGTACCCTAAAACATGACTAAATTTGTTTATAACGTACTGCGTCAGAACACATAAACAAAGTTGTATTTGGTGGAAATGAGTGGTTTATCACGGTGAACTCACTAGAACCTATATGCTAAATTCAGTTCCAGTTGACTATCACACATTCCGAACCTAACACATTCTGAATTTATAAACTTTGACATTACAGGTGATTCTTTAATATTATTACTGTCTCTTTAAAGTCCATATAAGCTCATTGTTTTTAAGTGCTTCTTATAAGGTAAAACCAAAAAGAAATAAAGGTATTTGAGGGGGAAAAAATCTTCCTTCTCTCTTAACCTATCAAAATTATAGTAAGTATCCACTATTTCCCTAGGAGGAGTTGATAAAGTTCTATTGATGAAGAAAAATCTAAGTATACCAGACTATCTTTAGAGAGAAAGAATTTGGATGATAATAAAAGTAATTTAGATTCTTAGATATTTTCCGAGATGCAGCATTTTCCTGGGATTGACCTTTCAAGAAACCCAGTAAGTGCACTGCTCCAAAGAATCAGAATTTTTATTCTGATTGCTAGCCAAGATTCAGCTTTCTTTTCCAATTCCTCTCCCCCAAATTTCCTAAGCTCTGCATTACACACACACACACACACACACACAAAGAGACATGATATGATGATGATATGAGAAGTGTGTCTCAATATACAAAGGTTATATGTTCCAGGAAACCAGAGTGAAGACTGAGAGGAGATTTAAATGTGGGGAATTTGTTTGGAGCCCTCAACTGTCAATTGAAAACCCTCTACTGTACCTCCAGGCAGGCCTAGAAAGTTGGGGCTTGGCAAACTTGCCTTGTCAACCCCATCTTCTTTAGTTCTCTACTCAGAATAGAGTGCTATCAGCCATCAGGAATTAAACTATTTGGAAAGATTGATTATAAGGCATTAATGACTTGGAATTTAATAGAATAGGGGCTATGGTAGGCAGAAATAATGACCCCCGAAAGATGTTCATATCTTAATCCCTGGAACCTGTGAATACGTTAGGTTATACAGCAAAGGGAAAATAAGGTTGCAGATGAAATTATGATTGCTACTCAGCTGACCTGAAACAGTGAGATTATCTTGGACGGTCCAGGTGGGCCCAAAGGAATCACAAAGGTACTTAAATGCAGGAGAGGGATGCAAAAGAGTCAGAGTCAGAGAAGGATGACAAAAGCAAGGTCAGAGTGATGCAACGTGAGAATATTCCACCCCCATTGCCGGAGGTGAAGATGGAAGAAGGAGACCATAAGCCAAGGAATGAAAGCAGCCTTGAGAAGCTAGAATAGGTAAGAAACAGATTCTCCACTAGAGTCTCTACAAAGGAATACATTCTTGCCAATGCATTCATTTTAGACCAGTGAGACAGTCAGTCTTCTGACGAATAGAACTGTGAGACGTTAAATTCGTATCGTGAAGTCACAAACTTTGTGGTACTTGTTATAACAGCAATAGGAAATGAAAATGAATAGTTTTTGGTGTTGAGTGTGGGGTGCTGTTCTAACAAATCCCTATAAATGTGGAAGTGGCCTTGGAATTGGGCAGTGGGAAGAGGCTGAAAGAATTTTGAAAAGCATGATAGAAAAATGCCTAGAATGACTTAGACTGTAAACAGAAATACAGATGCTAATGGCTTTTCTAGTGAATGTGTAGCAGGAAATGAGAAATATATTTCTGGAAATGAGAGGAAAGAGGACCCATGTTATATAGTGGCAGAACACATACCAGAGTCGTGTCCTGCTATTGTGTGGAAAGCAGAACTTAAAACTGATGAAATTCAAAAGACTTCCAAGAAGTGAGATCTGTGTCTCATTGTTGCTTGCAGTAAAATTTGAGAGGGAAGACCAAAACGGAGAAACAACTGTTAAAAAATAAGTAAAACTTGCTGTTTGGGAAATTCTGAGCCAATTCTTCCTGCAAAAAGTCGATGTCCACTCACACAAAAGGCTATTTGAAGAGATTGAGGTTGGATTCTCTCAGCCATCTCCGCAGAAGCTAAAAACTGAAATAAGATTATCAAGAAAGGATCCATTGAGATACCTCTTGCTTGATGGAGGGAATCCTTGAGACATACATGGAAAACCTACAAGTTTCCTTCCAAGTTTTTCTCAGCAGAAACATTGCCACCTGTGCTGAGAAAGACAGAGAGAATTCAGTGGATCAGGCAGGAACAGGCCAAAGTTTGGAGTAGGTGTTCGTTTTAAGTGGAATTCACCTGGAAATGTCATAGCTTAGTTCTTTCTGCAGGAATTGAAAGGTAGAATCAAAGAGTCTTGGAAGTGGAAGGAACTAGTAGATAGTAAGAGTTCAATTCCCTTTAAAAAAAATGAGACACTGGTGGGGAAAAAAATGGAAAATAAGTGAGTTTATAAGTTTGGCTGATTATATATTAGTGCTATTTCAGATACTAATGAACATGTGAGAATTCTGTGGATAAAATAACTATGAAAGTTTTTGCTTTAACCAATATTAATAATTTCTTATGTTAAAACAGACCTTCCAGGATGGGACTCCTCTATAACAAGTCCAATATGCAAGAATCTAAGATGAAAAAAATATTTGTATACATATCAAAGATGTGAACTTATATTGCTAAATTTTTCAGTTGATACATAATCATTTTTTAAAGGGCAATTAAGTGGAAGGCAATTCTTTGAATAGTTCTACCTGTTTAAACTTCTCCCCTTCCACTCCTTGGATTCCTCATATAAAAACAACTCACATTTTCAGTAGATTTATTATATCCCAGGTCTTGTGCTTTACAGAACTTGGATAAATTATTTCATACATTTTCACAAGCCATAAAAAGGTGTATACCATTATCATCCCTATTTTTCAGATGAGGAAATTGAAGGACAAGGTAGTAAAGTAACTTGCCCATGTGGTAAGTGGCAAAGCAGAGATTTAAATTCAGCTCTATGTAATTCTGGAAACACCATCCTTAGCTACCAAATTATCCTTCTTTTTAAGTATTTGAACACTAACTCCTTATATTCATAGTTCCCTGATAGACCTGGAGTGTAGCATGTTTCTTCTATGGTAAATACGTATAGTATCTTCTCTATAATATTCCTGCCTAAGTTTAGGGAAACAAACTGAATTAAACAGAGAATGCTCTAAATTGAGATCCATTGTCTATGTCCCTCCAGAAAGGAATAGTACTAATTGTTAGTATAGATTGCCGTATATATTCGGACCTAAATACTAGGCCAAGGACTTTCTGAGCTTCATCTTTTTTAACTTTCACTCATGAGGGAGCCTATTTTGTAAGAGGAAGAAACTGCAGCATGGAAAGCTTATCAATCAGCCTGGTCATACAGCTGGTGATAACTGTGAGTCAAGGTTCCAGGGCCATACCCAGACCACTGTGATTTCCTGCCTTCGTTGTAGCTACATGTCTGTATTTTTGCATAGGGGGAAAAAATGGTGAGTTAAACAATCTGCTCCTTTTTGATAATATTTAGATGCTGGGCAGGATTCAAGAGAGGAAAAATGTAATTTCTCAGCACATGGAGGAAACGAATGTTTTGTGCCTGAAATATCCTTTGGTAACTCAAGGCAAATTCCAGATGGTTCTTGACTGGGCTATCACCTCATAATGTTTCAATGTTAAATAAGTTTTCCTCGCCTCATTTGCCTGAACCACCTTAAAATCCTGAGACAATTTCCCCCTTTTCTATTTTCCACAGGTTGGTGTTGCTGTCTCCCAAATCTGCTGTATTGGAGTACAGCTGGTGCCTCAGATCTATGTGGGCCCCCGAGTCATAAAGAGTGGGTACTTAGCAACCAGATCAGATAAGCACAGGATGTTCCATCTTTAATTGTACGATTTATAGTTCAATATGGCCTTCCATATCATTTGTTAACATTTTAGATTATAAACTGATCTCGAAACAGTTTAGATTAGGGAATAGACCGGGAAATCATTTCTAATCGGGGTCTAACTGACAAATATGATGGTCTGAAATTCCCCCTAACATTTTAGTGTAGTTTTTTTCACCCTTCCTGGTACTAGAAGTGACTCTAGCTGCATAATAACAAATTTCAAAGGTTGACTGAATGTTTCCCTGTTCTTATTTTTCTCTTCATGTTGAGGGGAAACAAAAAATGAGTTGTTGCTAGGAAAATACTAATAGTCACCAACTGGTTTCCTGACATTTGAGTGAGCTTAGAAGTCCATCAATAGTACATTATGAATCAAAGCTGGTTCAGATAATTTCACAGCCACATCAATCATTGACTATTCTTGACAAACTACACAGCAGAAAAGACTCATAACATTCTACAGTGTATCTCCCACTTTCCCACCTTGAGAATCAGACTTTCTGTGAGCTTAAATGCTACTGATGTGCACCCATAGAAGAGAAAACCATAGGAAATGTCAGTATACATCAAAACTGACTCATTGAAAAGAAGGTTATATTTCATAATCAATAGGTAGACTGGGCAATTTCCTATGTAGTATAATGTAAATGACACCATCAGAGATTCTTGTCCTGAATTATTTTACATGGTTTTGACCACAAAGTGTACAATTTCTACATTTCCTTGTGGATTAAAATATAGAAGGTATTTGTTAAAAGGTAAATATCTGATAAGGAGTAATTCCTGAAGTCATATAATGGCAAATATCTATGGAGAGCGAGTTTTCAAGGGAAGGAGATTTAAGACTCGTAGGAGAATCAGGAGAGACATCTCATAGGGAAGTGGGGATGGAGGAAGAACCAGAAGTTGGCCTGAGATCAGTGGGCAGGAGCAAGCAAGGCCAGGGGCTGTGTCAGAGTGGGAAATGAAGAGAAAAGGGACAACAAAGGAAAAGACAGAGGGTAAAAGTTTTAGAAGAAACATTAGACAATCTGGCAAATTCAAATTTTTGCCAAGAGTTGAGCTTGATTATGTACAAATAGAGTTGTCAAGTTGACAGTATTTATCAAGAAGCTTACACTTATTTATGCCTTTGGTCTAGTAATTCTATTTTGAAGATTTGAGTCTGATAATATAATCCCAAATACAGAAAATATATATCATTATTTATAACACCAAAAACGTGGCAGCTACCAAAATGTCCAACCATAGGTTAATCATTGAGTAAGCCATGTCTGTCTACTCAATTAGAACTTGCAAATAGTTTGAAAGTTATGTTTAAAAGAACATATAATAAAAATGTTCATGATATTAAGTTGAGTTAAATAAGAAAAATACAAAATTGAATACATAGAGAGATTGTTATAATAGAAATGCATTAACATATTAATTGGGGCATATCAGAGTGAATGTATTTTCATGAAGGGGATTATAGGTGATTAACCTACCCATTCCATCAGTTATTTCTTTTAACAATCTATATTTTCCAAATACTCTTTAATAAGTCAGTATTATTTTTGCTGGAAAGTATTTAAGTATCAACATCACTATGGCAAGCCAAGACGCTAAGGCTAGCTAAGTACGTATTACTTTCCTCTGAAAGTCTTAGCTTCAATCAATGACAGCAATCCGAGAGAAAAGACAGATCCCTTGGGTCAAAGATATAGGATTAATTCCTCTTGCCTAGCAGAGTCTCTAAACAAGATTAAAAATTTACCACCAATGTATGGAAAAAAAGAACACATTTAGATTATTGTATCATATTAACCAGTTGTGTTCTGTCTGTTGGATGGAAGATATAAATGTAGTTTGCAATATCTTCAGAATAATTATTCAAAGTTTGCCTAAAAGTTAGCCAGAAAGATAGGCTCTTTTCTGAGGGTAATGTGGGGACACTTGAATCATCTGTCATCTTGAATAGTCCAATACCGGCTGATCTTGATAGTAAGCAGATGAGCAGTTATTGCCACCATAATTGGATTTTGTTAGGATAGGAGACAGAAATAGAGACGGATCTATTTTCTTTCCTTAGAGATCTGACATTTTAAAAGATATCCCTGCCAGTGGAGAATTTGGTGAAGGCTGCTCTTTTATAGTGGAAATCTTAAAGAAAAACATGTTGCATGATGATTCATGGGAGGGGTGCCAGCCTATTTAAATGAAGACAAGGTATTATTTTAATGCTGAAAGGAGCCTAGGAGTAGATCTGATATTTCAGAGGAAAGGTGTTTACATTTGTAAATTAATTATTCTTTTCACTTCTCAACGATGGGTTGGGCCATCATGGAAAGGGAGGCAGCATGCAGAGGGTGGAAGACTTTGGAATTAGGCAGAGCTGAGTTTGGAACCCTCACCCACTGCCTTGAAAAACACATTCCATATCTTTGGGCCTCATTTTGTTTATCTATAAGAAGTACATAATAGTAATAATAACTAACCACTATGCCAAACACTTTATATTCATTAACTCATTTAATTCTTACATTGACTCCATGAGGAAAGTACCATTAAGAATACATAAGACCATGTATAGGAGACAGCTGGCACATTTCATAGCACAAATGGAGGAGGACTTTATGTTTGATCCTTTTCCCTTAACAAAAAGATTCAAGATCCCAGCCCACGATCGATTGACACACGAACATTGAGTGGTTTGTTAGAATGGAGAGTTTTTGTTGTTTCTACCCATTTGGACGAATTTGAAAATTTTTGGTTCTACTAAAAGCAGATCATGAGACAAGGATTTGGGTACAAGTAGTTTATTTGGGAAGTGGAGAAGTAATAAAGGGAAAATTGAATTAATAAATGAGATATTGCTTCTGGCATTTGGGGTTCAACCCTATCAGTACCTTTCTGTGAGAATGTTTAAAAATATCTCTAAATCTATTTCCCGGGTGGAAGGTAGCTAGAGAACTTATGTCACTGCTTGGCGATCACCCCTGGGCCATTGCCTGCCCCCCTCTGCTTCCAGTCTTCTGCATGAGTACCCTGACTGAGCAAGATCCCACACCCAGAAGGGGACCAGGCCAGTGACCTAGGGGTGAACATTCACAGCTTCTGCTATAGTTACATTAAGAACCTAATGTAACAGTAAAACATCAAGTTTACTCTGGAAGGAAAGGGTTATCAAATTTTAGTAATTCTGTATCTCCTTCATTTGAGCAGCTCAGATTTCTAAAAGTGTATGCCTTGCACAGACTCAGCGGAAATCACACCACGTCTTTGGATTTCCATGAGACATAGACATGCAGAGGGACCATTTAACAAATTATTCTAGCTGTTCAGAACAAACAATTAAACAGAACGTGCTGCTGCTTGCACCCAGCTGTGCACTCCAGCCAAAGACACGGCTCTGACGTATTACGCAAGAGTGTCATCAAGAAGAGAACATCAGCGAAGAAATGGTAGAAATGAAAGAGAAAGAAACCTATAGCTTAAGACCCCGAGGGCAAATGGGATTCAGAGACCCAGAAGGATCTAGAAAAACAGGCCGTCTTTTAATAGCATAACCATCAAGAGACAAATTCACTTTCCAAGTAATGCAATGGCCTTATGGCAATAAATATTTGGAACCTGGCAGGTGAACATGCTGAAAACAATGGTTCCTGGATTCTAACAAACCCTGTGCTATGTATGTCTCAGGGCTGATGTGGAAAATAATTTGCCAGTACTTTTTCCTGCAGGAGATTCAAAAATAATACCCATTACATTGGTCTTCTAGCAGACTGGACATAAAGGGCAGATGCAATGTTGGGGATTAGGAAGTAGTTAATAGGACAAATAAGGGAGAGATGTAGGTCCTGGGGAATGAATTGACAGTCCAATTCATTCATTAGCTCTACAGAAAATAAGGATATCAGCCTTGCTTTTATTTATTTTTTTAAGTTTTATTTATTTATTTGACAGAGAGAGAGAGCACAAGTAGGGGGAGCAGCAGGCAGAGGGAGAGGGAGAAGCAGGCTCCACCCTGAGCCGAGAGCCCGATGTGGGGCTCGGTCCCAGGACTCTGGGATCATGACCTGAGCCGAAGTCAGACATTTAACCAACTGAGCCACCCAGGTGTCCCTCAGCATTGCTTTTAATAAGCCCATGTTCTGGTAGGGAAGACAGGTGTGCTAGTAGAAAATTCAAATCCCCTCTGAAAAATGGCATAACACATTGAAAAAGAAGGTACTTTGGTATGATAGAGGAATAATTAATCAGTGCCATAGAAGGTCTGAGAAAGCACCCTCTTGTTGCTAATGCCTTATCAGAGATGAGAAGGAGATTCAGTATCAATATTTAATCTGGGGATATGGGATGGATGGAAGCTTGGAAAAAGAAAGGGTATGAAATGCAAGGTGCTGGATAAAATATTCCATTCCTACAGGAAAGGCAAGAACCAGGCAAGGTAGAAGACTTTTGGAAGTGGAACAACAGCATGGTGGCAGTCAAAGCTGAACAGGCTAATATGTGCTATCATGTCCCATGGATATCAAATGAGTCCACTGTTTAATAAATTTTTTTAAGATTTTATTTATTCATTTGAGAGAGAGAGAGAGAGAGAGAGAGCATGAGCAGAGGGGAGAGGCAGAGGGAAAGGGAGAAGCAGGCTCCCAGCTGAGCAGAGAGCTTGGGATTATGACCTGAGCCGAAGACAGATGCGTAACTGAGCCACCCAGGCGCCCCTAAGATTTCTTTATTCAAGCATCTAATGATGTTTCAAAAAATTTTTCAACATTTTCCAGGGAAGAAAGTTGTTGGTTTTACTCATTATTATTATTTTTTATATTTAATAAATTCATGCAGGCTGCCAGCTTTGGGGATATCCTATGGGAACCCCTCTGTGACCTAGGGATGTGGGCTCAAGACGAAAAGGGACATCTGTGAGGAGCATCCTTCTCTATCTTCAGTGAGCCTGGCATGTAAGTGTGTTGTTCAGCATTTGGGGAGACTTCTTACCAATCTCTCTTTCACTGAAAAACTTCTTTCCAAACGACACTCCACTCCCAGGACAACAAACTTGTCTTTGTTTAGCCAAACCCACTTTCCCTAATTAGGGAGTTGTAAGGAAAGCTGTATTCAGGAGAAGGGACACATTGGTGCACATTTAATCAAATGCATCATCTAATGGGTGTTAGGGTGTTTTCCAGTCAGCTGATTAGAGTAGCAGGACTCAGTTTCTTTGACAAAGATCACAGAGTATAAAAGAACCAGGGCTTTTTAAAAGTGATAAGCTCTTCTTAGTTTTTTCCTTTTTATAATCCTTCTTATGTGTGCCATCACACCTCAGTTACAAGATAATAGGATTGTGTTTTAAGTGTTTAGACCAGTACCTGGGTCATAATAAGCATTCATTAAATCTTGTCCTCTTTAATGTTACTGTTCTTTGTTCCTTTCACGCCCGTTGTGATATAAGACATGATAATGCCTAATGTGATAACATGGAAGACTTAGATTTGATCATAAGAAGATGAGCTTGAGTTGCCTGATCCAGAGCTTGCTTTGTTTAAAGCTATTTATTTTTTATTTATTTATTTTTATTATGTTATGTTAGTCACCATACAGTACATCATTAGTTTTTGATGTAGTGTTCCATGATTCATTGTTTGCGTATAACACCCAGTGCTCATTGCAATACACACCCTCCTTAATACCCTTCACCAGGCTAACCCATCCCCCACCCTCCCCGAAACCCTCAGTTTGTTTCCCAGAGTCCATAGACTCTCCTGGTTCCTCTCCCCCTCTGATCCGTCCCCCTTCCATTTTCCCTTCCTTCTCCTGATGGCCTCCATGCTATTCCTTACCTTTCACATATCAGTGAAACCATATGATAATTGTCTTTCTCTGGTTGACTTATTTCATTTAGCATAATCCCCTCCAGTTCCATCCATGTTGATGCAAATGATGGGTATTCATTCTTTCTGATGGCTGAGTAATGTTCCATTGTATCTATGGACCACATCTTCTTTATCCATTCGTCTGTTAAAGGGCATCTCGGCTCCTTTCACAGTTTGGCTATTGTGGACATTGCTGCTATGAACATTGGAGTGCATGGGCTCCTTCTTTTCACTACATCTGTATCTTTGGGGTAATAAAACTGTGAGTATTGTCAGTAATAGTTTTGAAAAATAGTACTCAAAGTAAGAAGAATAACTTTAGTATGTATTTTAAAAGCTACGACCATCTCTTCTGCCCATTTCTTAACTGGATTTTTTATTTCTTGGGTGTTGAGTTTGATTTCTTCATAGATTTTGGATGTGGAATACACACACACACACACACACACACACACATATACACATACAATGGAATATTACTCAGCCATCAAAAATATGAAATCTTGCCATTTGCAATGATGTGGATGGAACTAGAGGGTATTATGCTAAGTGAAATAAGTCAGTCAGAGAAAGACAAATACCATATGATTTCACTCTTATGTGGAATTTAAGAAACAAAACAGATGAACATAAGGGAAGGGAAGGAAAAATAAAATAAGATGAAAATGGAGAGGGAGACAAACCACAAGAAGACTCTTAACTCTAGGAAACAAACTGAGGGGTGCTGGAGGGGAGGTTCGTGGGGGGATGGAGTAACTGGGTTATGGGCTTTAAGGAGGGCACTGGTTGTAAGGAGCATTGGGTGTTATACACAACTGGGGCATCACTAAATTCTATCTTTGAAATTAATAATACAGTATATGTTAAGTAAATCGAATTTAAATTAAAAATTAAAAAAAAAAAAAGAACCAGAAAACAGCCTGGCTACAGCTTGAGTGCATTCTGGTGCTGTCAACCCATTGTACAGGGCAAACATAATTATATCTAAATTTCCGTGGGCTTCTGGGTGGAGGTGTGAAACTTCCTGCTCCCACTTTTTCCTTGGCATTGAAAGTCAGAGCAGCCCAAGGAACTGGTTGTTCATTAGGAAGAGGAGATTGGACTCGAACAGGAAAGGGATGACAATATTAACTTAAGGATAGCATAAAACTAACTTGATAAGCTCCATGTTATAGTAATTTCCCCCAAGTCAACTCAGACCTGTATTTTGACTGCACTTTATTATTAGATATTGTGGTCTGGAATGCCCTAAATGTGGATTTGGAGGGAAAAATGCTTGTAAAAATGTAATTGTTTAAAATATGTTTAAGTATGAAAAAAATAATGAGTAAAGCCAAACCCTTCCTTCTCTGGAACATGTTCCAAGAAATTGAAATGTACTTTTAGTGGCTAGAATAAAGGAATTTTATTATTAAAATGATAGAAGATGTATAAAGAGACACTAAGCAAGATTGGGGAAAAACACAAACCCAGCTGAACTCATTTGGAGACCCCACGTAGATTAAGAAGGAGGCCAAAACTCCGCAAACGTGCTTCCCAAACTTCAGTGTGTATATGAACCACCTGGACGTCTTAGTAAATGCAGGTGGTGACTCAGTAGGTCACGGGTAAGGCTCAAGAACCTATATTTCTAATGTGGTGGATTTCTAACCCTTCCGACTGGCGGATGCTGTTGGTAGAGGGGCCACACTTTGAGTCACGAGGATGTAAGGTGACAGCTGGTTTCTGCCACTCCACCAGGAGCCTTCACTTGCTGTGTCACTCTGAGAATGTGACTTTGTGCAGATTTGTCTTTTAAAGGTAAAGAACTTTGACATCATTGTGCTAATAGAAATTTCTGCAAAAAATCAATAGCAGAAAGCGCAAGGGACTTGGCATCTCTAAGATCTGGGATTGATTCCAAGCTCTACACTATTGTGACCCTGGATGAGTCATTGGACCTTGCTAAGACTCATTTTCCTCAGTTGTAAGATCTATTCCTACAAGCTCTGTCTTCCTACACCTGGGGATAGTTTAAAAGATCAAATGATAGTGGCGAATGTTAATTGTCTGCTTAGTATTTGTCAGTAACTGTGATAAACCCTTTAAATATATTAATTCACTTAATCCTCACATCAACCCAGTGAGGTAAATACCATTATTGGTGCCTCCCTGAGGGTGTGTGGGGCCCCCGTAAGTACTCACAATTTGATTTTTTAAATGTATTACGAAGTTCACAAAGAATGTAGTCGAAGATTCAGAAAAAGGAATAAAGAATAGAGACTTGGAAAAAAAAGAGAGAGAGAGAGAGAGAGAGAGAAAGAGAATAGAAACTTGGGTATTGTTGATTGCCCAGTCAGAGCACATGGAGATTCTTCACGCTGTCTAGGCACTCTCTCCTCCTGCTCAGCTACAGGAACCCTCGCTTCAGGTCCTTTATTGTTAGATGTGCCACTCTAGCATTTTAATATCTCCCACCACAGGAAAAGATAGCAAGGCCATCTGTATTCATTTTCCATGCTGCATAAAAAATTACCTCAAACTTCACCACTTAGAACAACACCCATTTATGATGTCACCGTTCTTGAGGTTAGAGGTTTAGACAAAGCACGGCTGAGTTCTGTGCTCAGGTCCCCCACACTGAAATGAGAGCAGTAGCTGTGCTGTATTCCTTTCTGGAGGATATGGGGACAAATCTGCTTTATTTATTTATTTATTTATTTATTTATTTATTTATTTATTTGACAGAGACAGCCAGAGAGAGAGGGAACACAAGCAGGGGGAGTGGGAGAGGAAGAAGCAGGCTCATAGCGGAGGAGCCTGATGTGGGGCTCGATCCCATAACGCCGGGATCACGCCCTGAGCTGAAGGCAGATGCTTAACCGCTGTGCCACCCAGGCGCCCCGACAAATCTGCTTCTATGCTCCTGCTGTGAGGGTCACCCAAAAAGAGTATTCCTTGTAGCTGTTGGACTGAGGCCCTCATTTCCATGCTGGCTGTCAATCAGAGGTTGCCCTTCGCTCCTAGTGGCCATGCATTCCTCACCACATGGCTCCTTTTATAAGTTGTCTCACATTTTGAATGATTGATTGATTGCCAAGAAGAGCCAAGTCGCTTTTAAGAATTCACCTGACTTAGGAGCGCCTGGGTGGCTCAGTCGTTAAGTGTCTGCCTTCGGCTCAGGTCCTGATCCCAGAGTCCTGGGATTGAGCCCCGCATCGGGCTCCCTGTTCAGTTGGAGGCCTGCTTCTCCCTCTCCCACTCCCCCTGTTTGTGTTCCCTCTCTTGCTGTCTCTCTGTCAAATAAATAAATAAAATCTTAAAAAAAAAAAAAGAATTCACCTGATTTAGGTCTGGCTCACAGAGGATAATCTCCCTTTTTAAAAGTCAACTCCACTATATAGCATTTCCTTTTCATAGGAGCAAATTAATCATGTTCACAGTCCCAGTGATTACGCAGAGTGTGTACAGCAAGGGGCAAAATTGGGGCAGGGGCAGTTCAAATTTTGTCTGTATCATCATGGTTCTTTGGGACTATTTGTATTAAAACAATATAGATCATCTTGCCTTTGCATTTCCATAATGCCATCTACTTAATGCTGGTTGTATCATTATTGATTACACTGCGTTATCCATGTGTTACCTAAGAAGAGTTATTTCCAGTGGTACTCTCAAATGTTCTTTGCTGACCATAAATATGCAAATACAAGTCTTGGTCATACTACGTGGGGAAAAAAGATAAATGACAATTCATTTTCTGGAGATGTTCAATTTATCACTCCCATTTATGTAGAATAAATGTAGAAAATGCATCTTTCAACCATATTTCCTATTGAACCCTTTATCCTTCAATCAGCATATAAATTCCTTTAGTGTTGACTGCATCTCTGCTATGTATATACTATGGAGAAAAAAAAACATAAAGTATGACTTAAGACTGACAAGGATGACATGACACTACCACATTGGTTGAAGGCAAGGAAAGACATTGATTGGTAGGATCCATTGGCATTACAGAGGACTTGCTTTTAATGAAAAGATAGTTATGGCCACCCCCAAAAGCCAGTTTGTTAAGTGATGTGAAAATTGTAGAGAGAATGAAGTGATTGCCCTGGATGTCATCAGTGGGGACACTCGGAGTTAAAAAATACCTGCCACAACAGTGCTACCCTTGGGTGCTATAGACCAAAGATGGTATGATTGAAACACAAATAGGCAGGAACTGATGAATGAATCGCCATGCAGAGATTAAAAGCAAAGCTTGAGGGGCACCTGGGCGGCTCAGTCAGTTGAGCGTCTGACTCTTGATTTTGGCTTAGGTCATGATCATGGGGATGTGGGATCAAGCCCCACCTTGGCCCCTGTGCTCAGCCAGGAGTCTACTTGAGATTCTTTCCCTCTGCCCCTACCCCTACCTATGCGTGTGTACGTGTGCTCTCTCTCAAATAAATAAATACATCTTTTAAAAAACCGAACCAAACCAAACAACAACAAAAAGAAACAAAGCTTGATAGTGAACCATCCATAGTCTAGTGCCCTTACCTTATCTTTTGTTGGATATGAGTAAGAGTCACCCCAAATGACCATGCCAGCATCACTCCAGTGGTCTAATCAAAAGAAAACACAGCTTTCGTCGGTGAAAATAATGTACAGGCCAGGCCTGCCTTCTGGCACTGGAGGCCCAGATGCCCCCACTGGTGAATTCCTAGAGTTTCTCAAGGTATCTGGTCAACCCTATATGCATGGCAGTTCCCTGGTAGGGACAAATGGAAACTTCAGGGTATATGGATCCTGGTCTAGATTTGGGATTCTCTGCCTGATAACACTGTCAGCCCCTCCAGTTCTAAGCACTGGAGGTATGCTCAGAAAATTTTAAAGAACTCCGTGGAAAGTGTTCCTTTCCATTCCCACTCTACACAAAGCAGAGCCTCCAGCAGAGGCTTTACTTGTCTATATCTAACAGTAGTACTGCTTATTGTCATTCTTGTTGTATAGATGAGAATACCAAAATATGAAGAAATTAAGTAATTTTCCCAAAGTTAAATTGCTATTAAGTATCAGGATGTAAAATCAGAGAATCCGATGTCACAGAATGTACTCATAACCAATTTGCTATGTGACCTCTGAAATACTGGAGTGTATGTGAAATCATTTTGTGTGAATGAAAGATATAATTCTCTGCTTTTCATAAAGTAGAAAGTGTTCTGAAAAATGCATTCCAGCTATAAATATAAAAAGCTCTGAAGGCTAATTATTAAGTAATAAAAAGTTATGATCATCACAGGTCATTTAATCAATTTAAAAATAAAAACTGCAGAAATTGTGTAAGGAGAAATATATAGTCAGAAGGGAGTCGTTGCATCAAAAACATGAGCTCTGAGGCAAGGCAGGATACTGTTTTACTTATAGTGGAGTTCTAACCAAAAAGATTTAAAATAAGACTCAAGTCTGCTAAATACATGGTTAGTGAAGTGCTATGGAGCAACTAGACATTGGTAGTATTCTTCCTGTTGAGAGAGAGAAAGAGGGAGAGAATATGTTAGAAAATCCATTATAGAAAAAACATCGAAGGTAGAGAAGATGGCCTGAACTCAATATCAAACCAACTATACTCATTGATCAAGGAGCATTTTCCAGAAATCTGGTGCATGTATGAAATTTCAGAGCATCAGCAACAGATTTCTTTTAACATTAGATGCCTCATTTTTATACTTAGAAGACCTATTGGAAGAGGAGTTGCAGTTCCAAAAATGGCAGAAAGCTTGTATCAAACTGTCACCTGGATAAAAATTATCAGCAAAAAATATAAAAGTATTTCTATAAAGGTCCTGGGAAGTAAGCAAGGTAGGCAAAACTGAAGGGAATATAAGCATTAAAAGAAGGGAAATGCATAAGGTAAGTTTTATATTTGTAACACTTTCCTATGAAGGCTCTGTTTGGTATACCTACTGTGGGGTAGCTAGAATTCATGAAAAAAGTATAGTCTCATTGACTTAGGTATCAGGGAACGACATTTAAGCTGTTGAAAGACTAGAAATTGATGAATTCACAGATATGCATAGAACCTTTCCTCAAACATTTGCCTGCCCCAGTAACTATTAATGCCCAAAAAGCAAAAATTAGATGGCTTAAAAAGCTAAGTAGAAATTTCAGCTATTGTCCACTACCCAGGTTATCTAGATTACAGTCTGAATGCTCACAAAGAGAGGGTCTTAGGAGTACATATTAGTTCCCAGATCTGAATTTAAGGGGGAAATTAAAACAGACCTGTATTAGCAAAGTGTAAAATCAAGCTTCCACAAGTCCAAGGTGGTCAGGGTAAATATAATCAAAATTATACTTACGTAAGTCAAAAGCAAATAACTGAAAACAAGAGATAAAGATAAATCTTGAAAATATTTATAGAATGAAAAGCACATCACAAAGTGGAGAAGGATGATAAGAACATGGCTAATATCTCATCATAAACAGTAACAGCCAGAAGACAATTGAGGAACAAGTGCTCAATAACAAGAAAATGGCATCAACTCAGAGTTTAATATCCAGGAAAGATACCCTTCAGAAATGAATGTCAATTAAGACATTTTCAGATAAACAGAAGCTGAAAGAATTAACTAACAACACACAGATTTATACCACAAGAAATGATCAAAAACAAAATTCTTTAGGCTGATTGTAACACCAAATAGAACCTCAGATTTGCAGAAAGAAATGAAGAGCACAATAAATCATTTGTATGTGGAAAAATCAAATAATAACTTTCTTTTCCTTTTTTTTTTAAGTTTCTATTTATTCATTTGAGAGAGAGAGAGAGCATGCGTGGTGGGGGAGGGGCAGACGCAGAGGGAGAAGCAGACTCCCCACTGAGCTGGGAGCCCAATATAGGCTTCTATCCCAGGACCCTGGGATTATGACCTGAGCTAAAGGCAGATGCTTAACTGACTGAGCCACCCAGGTCCCCAAAGAATATTTTTCTTTTTAAAATTTTCAAGAAGAAACTGAACGTGTATTGCAAGAATTACAACATCATGTTTGAGGTTTTTAACAAAGGTTGATATAAAATATATGATAATTACAGCTTAAATTGTGGGAGAGTACGTAGAATTAATTGTACTGCTACATGGTTTTTATATTTTATGTGAGATGCCACAATATTAATTCTAAGCAGAGTGTGATAAATTATGGACACATATTTTAATACCCGGAGCAAGTGTTAAATAAACAAAAGTTATTGTTAAAGCCCCAACAGAAAAATTTAAATGTAGTACTAAAAAATATACAATTAATTAAGAAGAAGGTAGTAACAGAGTAATAAAAGTAAAAAATCAGGTTGGACCAATAGAAAACAAAAAATGTCATGTTAGATTTTGATCCAACATAATCAATACTCTTATTAAATAAAAGTAGTCTAATCATTCCACTTAAAATGCAGAGTGGCAGACTAAATAAAAAAGCAAGATACAATATATACTATCTCCAAAAAATGCACTTTAAATGTAAGGACATCGGTTAAAACTAAACAGTAAACTAAACAGTAAACTGAACGGTAAAAATTAATATTTCCTGCAAAGAGTAGACATAGAAAAGTTAGAATGGTTATCAAACAAAGTGGACTGTGAAAGCAAGGAATTTCGTCAGCAATTGAGAGAGACATTTCAATGATAAATGGCTCATTTACCAAGAACACACAACACAACAATCCTAAATGGGTATGTTCTATATTACGGAGTTTCAAAGACAAAAAGAGAAAATGACAAAACTAGGGGGAGAAATAAATCCATGATTGCTGGAGATTTTCAATACTCCTCTTTCTTGTAAATGACAATGTGGGAAAATATATCAATAAGAATATAGAAAAAACTTTTGGTTTTGACTTTAATGGAATAACTGGAACAGAACTTGCCATCCACCTTTACAGCTAGAACACTGATATTTTTATCAAACAAATTTAGAAATTGAACAAAAGGTAACACAGGACTGGGATCCCTGAGAGAAGGACAGTCAATGTGGCAAGACTTAGAATCACATGGCTCTGCGCCTGGAGACGCTTTCTGAATTGGCCTGTGAGGTGGGTTAACTGGAACATTACAATGGTCTCACAGAAGAAACAACTAGAGGAGGTAGGAATTTGTGGGACAGAGTCCCAAAGGGAAGAAAGCCATAGAGAGAGACAGCTCTAGAAATCTGCATAGGTTTTCCCTCCAACCTGCTGATAAATACTAAGCCACTTGGGGCAAAAGATGAACTATCCTGAGGACAAGCAAAGAACAAGTGGGGAGCTCCAACCTAAACAATTCCTAGAGCTCCCTCTCACCTACGAGGCACTGAGTTGTGACTAGCGAGAGTGAGGTGTCCCACTGAGCACCTGGGGCACTCAGTGGAGACACCAGCAGGGCATCATGCATCAGTAATAGAACCATACTTGCCCCCAAATCAAGGCTTATGTAGAACCCATCTTAAAAAAGCTACAATCAAGACTTGAAATAACCAAGCTAATAGGCAAAAAATGTAATTGCTGACAAGTACAAAGTTCAACACTCTTTAAAAAACAGCAACCATAATCCAGACACTCAACAATGCAAAATCACAATGTTTAGGATCCTGGGGAAAAAATCTAGAAATACCAAAAAGCAGGTCATCATGACCTGTTGTCAGGAGAAAAATTAGTCAATAGCTAAAAACCTAGAAATAAGGTAGTTAGTAGAACTGTAAGACAAAGATTTTTAAATGGCTATTTAAACATGCTCAGAGTCACAGAGAAACATGAGGATAATGAGAAAATAAATGCAGGGTGAGGAAAATTAAATAGAAATTCTAAAGATGTAAAGTACATTATCTGAAATATAAAATTGACCATATTAAAAGCTTTGACTAAACTCAACATTCATATCATTTCTCAGCAACTTAGCAATAAAAAGTACCTTCCTCGACCTATCACATGGCACTATGAAAAGCTTACAGCTAACATCAGACTTAATGGTGAAGGACCAAATACTTTCCTCATTAAGACTGAAACAGGACAAGGATGTTGATTGTCACCACTTTTATTCAAATTACGTTGGCCATCATAGCATATGAAATAAATCTGTGACTTAGGCTTGCACTGCAACTCCAACTAGTTCATAGTAAATACCAAAAAGTCATAGAATATTCCATCTAGACACAGAAGATTGTGAATTCCAATCCTCTCCTATAAATGAGGGATCTAGGATGTGCTTTACAGCCCCAAGGAAACATAGATCATACATGTTTGGAAGATAATGTTTTAAACCATATTTCAGTGTTCTTTTCTTTTTGTATTAGTGTCAGTCTGACCTTCTCCTGCTCCGTCCCCGTTCTTTCAGAGGCATCCATTTGTCTTGGGAGGACTAGGATCATTAAAGCATAGATACAAAGAGAAAGAGGAGGCATTCAGCTTTTGCATACAAAGTAGAATTTTTGAGTCTACAATAATCACATTGTCTTAGAACCCAGGCTTCATAGAAAGTATTTTTAAATTCCTTTGGATATCATTAACATATTAGGAGCTAGGCTTGACAGATCAGATTACAGGGTTTCTTCCATAGTGTAGAGAAAAGATTGATTCTGCCATTAAGACTGCACTGGGAGACCTGATGTCCCAGGAAGATGAATGGTGATTGGTGGTATACTTAAGTGCAGTCCATGACACAAGGGGAGATGAGATGAAAACCTGCCGTTATGTGATGGTGAAGTATGGGAAGGAGGAGACAGTGAGAGATGAATTTGCTTTTGCTACATAACAAACCACCTCAAAATTTACTGTCTTAAAACAACAATAATTTATTTAGTTTATGATTCTGCAGGTCATCAAATTTGATTGAGCCCAGCTAGGTCGTTCTAGTCTTGGCTGGGCTCACTCTTAAGTCCGTGATTGACTAGTAGGCGGACTGGCTGGTCTAAGATGGCCTGAGATGGGCAAGCTTGTCTCTATTTTCCAATGTCTCCCCTCCTCCAGCCAGCTAACCTGGGCTTGTTCATATGGTGGTGGCAGTGTACCAAGAAAAAGGGTGGAGGCACATAAGGCCTTTCGCAGCCTACGGTCAGAAATGACATGGCATCACTTCTTCTGCATTTTACTGGTCAAAGCAAATCACGAGGCCGGCCCAGTCTTATGGGGTAGAGAAAGAGACCCACCTCTGCATGGGAAAGACTTTAAAGTCATATTACAAGGGAGCAGGAAGGGAAATAATAGTGTCCATTTTTATAAACAATTTCCCACAAGGTTCATGTTCCCCTATACCACCTTGTGCCTCTCCCTCCTGCTTTTGAAGGATGTGCTTGAATAGGATGAAAGGAAAATAAAGATCATAGAGCCTAGTCCTGATTCATGTTTGCATCTCTAAGAGGAGACCTCAGTGCTGACTTAGGAAGAATACAGGGCAATAAGATTAGCAGCAAGAGCTGCTGCGTCAGAGGGAGGTTCTGGGTCTAACCCCCTGAATTCTCTCTTGTTCCTTGGTGACAATAGTGGAAAGTATCCAAGAGTGTCAGCCTGCCCTTTGGTGGGATACAGAAGACAGCTATGGTGCTGGACAGTTCATCGTGCGGGCATCCACATGAGTCTGTGCCGGAGGCTGCAGGATGATCACCAAGGCCAGGAATCAAGTGAGGGTCACGGACCTCACCAGCAGGAAGCCAGGTGGGCTGACTCAGCAGAGAGACCAGAGCACTTGACCATACTGAGAGAGGATAAACCATGAGCCCTCAGACTGCACACTTGAGCAGCCATTTCCAGAAGGGATGAGCAATGACCAGTGGACTTGGGAAGACTCCTTTGCTACTGAGGGGCTGTGGTCTGAATGTGTCCCCTCAAAATTCATATGTTGACATCCTAACCCCCAAGGTGATGGTATTAGAAGGTGGGGCCTTCGGGAGGTGATTAGGTCATGAGGGTGGAGCCCTCATGAATGAGATGAGTATCTTTATAAAAGAGGCCTAAGAAAGTTCCCTTGGCCCTTCTGTGATGTGAGATTACAGAGGGCTCTGTCAGAGAAAGACATGGTAGACTCCCTAGTCACACATCTTCAGGGGAGTGGGAAGGAAGATCTATCATTTACCTAAAAGTGGCTGTTTAAACCAGAAGAGACTGAGATTTTGTCTGGCTTAAATTTCTTTCTTGCCCCATTCAGAGGAAGCTACAGAGGAAGACTAAATCAGAAAAAAAATTAAATTATGTTTTCTTTGTGTAACTAGTTTATCTAACAACCTGAACTGGGTGAGGTACAGCTGTGACAAGTTTTGATTTGTCTCCACTCACTGACTTCAACCACATTCGGGTGAATCAACTTTTCAAGCAGAGCTCATAGATTTCTTGTCACTTGCAATAAATAACAAATCTAATTAAAATAACTTCAGGGTCTGGAGGTGGCAAAGAATTTTTAAATGGGACATAAAACATATCAACCATAAAAAATATTAAGAAATTGGACTCTTAAAATTAAGAACTTGATCCAGTTTGTTAGAAGACATTATTTAAAGAAGTGAAAAAGTAACTGACAGAGGGGGAGAAGATATTTATTGTATATAGTGGGATTGATATGTATTCATAGCTGAATGTATAAAGAACTCATCTAAATAGATAAGAGCAAGAAAACTCAATGAAAAATGCACAAAAGATTAAACAGACCCTTCACAAAAGAGGATATGTAATTTGCCAATAAACATATGCAAAGTTCTTAACTTCCTTACTTATCAGGAAAATGCAAATCAAAACTACCCTGAAATATTTTTACCAACCCAGTACAATAACTAGACTAAAATAGAGACTACCAAGTGTAAAATGAAGATATGGAGCAACAAGAATGATTACATACTGCTCCTTAGAAAACTCTGATGACTTATCCCCAAGCCAGCGATATGACCCAAACATCCTAGTCCTGAGTACATAGCCACCACGAAAGTAAATATATTTTCACCCAAACGTAGACACTAGAATATATATTGAAGCACTATTTTAGATATCTCCAAACTGGAAGTTATTCTTGTGCCCATAAACAATAAAATTGATGAACCGTGGTATGTTCACACAATGGATTACTTCATGGTAATAACAGTTAATGACCTACCAATATTTGTAAAAATATGATTCTCACACACATCATACTGAATGGAAAAAGCCAGACCCTAAATAAGCTGTATGATTCCATTTGTATAAAGCACAAAAATAGTAAAACTCATCTATGTTGTTTGAAGTCACAATGTTGGTTACTTTCTGGGGACCAGGCTAAGGGACTGGAAGGGGGGAAGGAGTTATCTTGGAGCTCAGAATATTCTGTTTCTGACCTGAAAGTTGGTAACCCCAGCGTGTTCAGTTTGTGAAAAGTCAGCAATCTATGCACTTAAATGAATTTTTCAGTATCTTTATTATATTTTAGCAAAAGCTTTTTAAAAAAAAATCTGGTCTGGACCATTTGAAAACTGCAATCTCACACTTCCTCAACCTTTCTTCATCCCAGCTTCTGTTAACCGGAGCTTAGAAGACCCTGAGTAGAGATGGAGATGTGGTCTACTTTCTCAAGGTACCTGCGCCTCCCTTTCCAGTTCTAACACTTCTGGAATTGGGGTGAGGGAAGATGAGATGGAAGAGAAACAGACACTTTTCCTCCTTAACCGACCATGTGACTGCACTATAATTGAGAGCCATTGCTTTCTGGCCAGTGTATCTTCCCTGATATCCTTGGTGCAGTATGCAAAATACTGGCTCTTATGGACACACGTGTGTATCAGTTTGGAGGTGCTGAGCCTGTGGGGTTTCCCAGGGCTCCAATTCCCTGGCACAGGAGATCTAGCTCTGATGAGCCTCTTCCCTCTTCTTTGAGGGTTCTTGACCTACAGACAGATGTTTCAAACCTGGTTGCCTCTTGCAGTGCTGCTTAACCCGCAGAAAGTAAGCATCCTGTCCATTCCAAATCGTAGAGTGCAGGCTGTTCCCTTTTATCTAGCTCACTATTCATCTCCAATTATCTCCTCCCCTGGTAGCTTAGCTTGGATCAGAGTTGTCTAAGCTTATGTCCCATTTGGAAATGATGCCACCCCGTATCATAGGCACTCCAGATTGTGATGAATCGTTTTCTTGAACCCTTCTGGGGTAGGCAGAATAATACCTCCCAACCTCTAAATTCATCTGTGTTTTAATTCGGAGCACCTGTGACTGTGACTATCACATTACGTTATAAGGCAAGGGGGATTAAAATTGCAGACGGATTTATGGTTGTTAATTAGCTGACCTTTAAGGTAAGGAGATTGTTCTAGATTATACAAGTGGGTCCAACGTAATTACAAGGGTCCTCAAGTGGGGAAGTAGGGGATAGGCAATCACTGTTAAGAGTGATGTCATGCTGGAAAAACTTGATTGGCCATTGCTGGCTTTGAAGCTAGAAGGGGCTCACAAACCAAAGAAGGCAGGCAGCCCCTAGAAGTTAGAAAAGGCAAGAAAGCAGATTTTCCCACGTAGCCTCCAGAAAGGAATGCAGGCCTCAGTGAGATGCACTGCAGACTTCTGCCTTCCAGAACTGTAAGATAATACATTTGTGTTGTTTTAAACTGCTAGGTTTGTGGTTGTTGGCTACAGCAGTGATAGGAAGCTAACGCACCTTCTCTCTTAGCTTGGAGGGAGGGCAGAGATCATCCCCTCCACAAAGTTGTGGACTTCTCCCTAAGCGGGGTCAAGTCTTAGGATTCCAATAATGCTTTTCTCTTCCTCGATCTCACCCCCAAATTTCCTCTCCTTTTATCTCCTGAAGGGAATAGAGAGAAAGAAGCTATCAGACCGTGGTTGGGGGCAGCAGACTCTCTGGCTACATTTTGGTAAGAGGAGGCTGTCTGGTGCTCATTATTTACAGGTCTTTTTAGGATGCCTTACCTCCAGGCTCTCAAGCCTCCTTCTGTCCCTCCATTTCTAATTCCGAGGCAACAGGGTAGGTCTACAACATGCCGTCAGATCTGCATCACTGAGTGATGGGTTGCACATTACAATTTCTGCCTACATACCACATACATAATCTACACTGGGGAGGCACAGATTCAAAGCAGCTCTTCTCTGACATTAATAATTAATTTCTATATTTTAGGGATATGTGCACATAGTTTAAAAAGTCTAATACTATTATGAGGCTGATCATTTGAAATAGACATACCTTGCCTATTTCCCAAAAAAACTCATTCAGTATCCAGCCTGTTTGGTATGTACCTGAGAGCTGGGCAGGGCAGGGGGCTGGGCGTCTGGCTTTTAGGAATTCAGATTTTTATTCATTACCCTGTTTTCAGCCCAGTGACCCATTGCTCCCTCAGCTTGTTCTTCCAGGAGAGTTACCTAACTCAGTGTCTGCGGTGTGAATTGGCAGATGTGAACGCTCAATCCAGCACCACACTCCATGTTTTTGGCTCCACTCCATATCCCAGACTTCATTTGGAAGATTCTAGTCCCTTCAATCACTGTGCCTTTGAGGATTCTAGCATGAATCAGCCTGCCTATTGTCATTCCCTCCTCCTCTCAACAGACAGTTTGATTTTAGCATTTCTGCTCTGCTAAATCAGTTATGACTCATCTATCTATTTTCCAACCTTCAAAATTCTGTTGACAATCTGGCCTGCTGTCATCCTATTTCCTGCTCTCTTGTCTTGTATAAAGGCTCAAGACTGTCTAGCTTATATTCCTTTATTGTTATTGAAAGGGGTTCTGGGGTGGAGCAGAGATAAGCATATGGGATAAGCGTATATACATCTGTCATTTTCCTTCCTTTGTTTCTTTAAATCCTTAAGTTGTATATGAATATTACCTTCAGGAAACAGTATAAAATAACAATTCTACTTCCTTGGATAAAAACAAACAAACCATTTCTCCCATTTGAACTCCTCCAAAAATGCCCATCATCTAATGCAGTTCAATAGATCTGTAAAGCTTGTATGCTTCCAGGAGCAATTTAGATAAAAGTGGTAAGTGTGGCCTCCATTGGGGTTAGTTTATAGCACCTGGTTGCCATGGTCACAGTTCTGTAAAATGGAGTAAAAAATGAAATACTCTCCTCAGCACCAGACATTTACAGTATTCAAATATTTACAGATACAATAGACTTACTGAGTTTTCAAAAATATCAAAATGGGTCTGTTTTCTAAAGGGCAAATCTTTGCTACTGGCAGATAAAGACACAAATAAGTGAAATTCTTGCTTTTGAGCAGCAGATTCTAAAAGAAAACTAATATATAATCTTCCAGGACTTAATTTTAGTTTACTTTCAGAGATCATGTACTTTCCCACAAAAAAGATGGATATTGTTTTATTAGTTATGGGTTAAATCATTTGGCAAATAAAGTCCTAAGGCACTTCCTCTGCTTCTTTATACTTCATATTAATAATCAGGAGCCTCAAAGGTGGATTTATTTATGTCAGGACAGATGGTGACTTCAATTTGGGATATGCGAGACGTAAAATATATTTTTATTGCTATCATGATAAAAACACTTATCTGAGATCTACCCTTTTAACAGACCTTTACTTTTTTTTTTTAAGTAATCTCTACACCTAACATGGGGCTCAGACTCACAACCCAGAGATCAAAAGTCAGACGCTCTAGGACTAAGCCAGCCAGGTACCCCTTACCCTATTACTAGATTTTTAAGTATATAATGTATATTCTTAACTGTGGGAGCAGTGTTGTAGGGCTGATCTCTAGAACTTGTCCATTTGATATTACTGAGACCTTATACCTATTGATTAGCTAATCCCTTCTTCCTTTGAATGACTTACCAGTCACCAACCAGCCAATCATTTTTCTTCAAAGATCCTTCCTCTAGACTTTGACTCCCAGAGCCTACAAAATCCTGATGTGATGCTTCATTAGGAAAATAGAGTAATATTTAAATCGGAGCATGTGCAGAGAGAATTAATTTTAGGGTTCTAGAAGGTACATGCGGAAAATGTAATTCTCCCATTAGTTTTTGCTTCTTTCCAATTGGGGGAGGTTTTGAGGAAGTAACAAATTGGAGAACGAACGTGTTTTTGATGGAAGTTTCTGTGCTGCTTTCAGAGACGACTACAATAGCATAAATCTAAATAAACATTCCAACATTTATCCCAGGCAAAATGACATCATATATTTTAATACCAAAATCAGAAGGAAAAGCAATGTTACTTTGGAGCCTGTTGGTCTCTAGATGAAGGGGATATATGGGCTCCCTCTGGTGGCGAATTTGGCAATAATAATAATTGAACAAACGTTATTGTTTAACCTGAAGACCAGAAGGAATTTAAAGGACCTTTTTAATTGTCAGCAAAAGGTCCGCTCCAAATTAACATTTAGATTCTTCCCCAGGCTCTCAACCAGGGAGAAAGACCAACACAGAATAGTTATCCACTTATTTTACTTGAGTTATGTGGCACTTGAAATAAAAAGTTGACTTAGAAATCCAGTGATACTGTTTCGTCATCTAGAGCCCCTCTGAAATTTTGTAGAACTATTCACTTACTCACTCACTACGTGTTTCTTATGGAAGAATGTTGGGGTTCGCGGGCGATAGGGCTATAGTGCTGAGGAACCGGTCTTTTCCCCGCCATCACCATAGCTCGTTGGCTCACGTACACATAATGGTGTCTGTGTGGAAGCTGGAGACAGGATTTACTGCCATCAGCTTCTCTTCTATTATTTGTAGCCATAGGGTTTTATCCTGTTCTCTTGCCTTTGTATAAAGGCACAAAATTGTATGCCTTCTATCCTTTACTGTGATGGAAGTGGGTTCTGTGATGGAGCAGAGATGAACATATGTGATCAGTCTGCCTTGTGTCTCTTCTCTCCCCATTTTAATTGAAAATGTATCTTTATACAATATTACAAAAAGGCTAGGTTGGACATATACCTTATGTTTGGCTTTGAAAAGCATAGATCAAAACATCTAATACAGGCAGTCTTACAAAGTAATTGTCTATGGTAAGTACTCCTCCCCCACCCTGCACCAGCTTTCCCCTTTTAGTCCCAAATTTAGAGCCTTGAATGCATGTTCAGTCATTCAGTTTCCGTATACATAAACAAAAAACTAGAATGAAGGCTCTAAATTCATAATTACTCAAGAATCAATCATTTTATAACCAAGCTCCTTGGTTAAATGAAGTAATTTACCCCAAAGAGGTAGTTATTAAAATAATAAAATTTTTAAAGGATATCATTGAAAGGAAAAAAACAACAATTTAAAGCACCAACATTTTTCTGAAAACAAAATGTCATTGAGAAGTATCTATTCCCTCATAGGGTGATTGTATGCACAAAATAAACACTCAGTAAATGGTCTCGATTGTTTTAAAATTCAAACAGCAAAACCACTCTGGACTACCTTGATGTTTCTCTTCCTCAAAATAACATTCTTTATGTTACAATTTTATTCTGTCTATATAAGTCAAACAAAAAAATATCTGTCTCTGATATTGTTATGATGTGAAGACTTCAGGAAGAAGCTATAAAACTGAGACAGATGCATATGGGATCATATTTTGTCCGAACTCTAGAAAGAAAAGAAAGTTATTATTTTTTTAAGGTTTTATTTATTTTTTTTAGAGAAAGAGTGAGTGAGAGAGCATGAGCAGGGGGAGGGGCGGAAGGAAAAGAAGACTTTCCACTGAGCAGGGAACCCGATGCAGGACTCGATCCCAGGACCCTGAGCCAAATGCAGACACTTAACTGAGTGAGCCCCCCAGGCACCCCTAAACTTATTTTGATGAGAATCAAAATGTGGTCTTCCCTTTATTTTCCCCCTTGTCAGAGTAAGGAAAAGGTTGAAAGGTATACGATTTAAAATTCTAAACACCACAACACATATGTCAGGAAGGTGAACAGTCAGGGCTTGAAGATGAATTCAATGGTCCTAAGAGCTGGCCGTGTATCAAAATAACCTGGGGAGTTTATTAAAATTAGAGAATCCCGACACCACCCCACTGGAGATTCTAATTCAACAAGTCAGGGAGAGGCCAAAATATCTATGCATTTGACAAGTTTCCTCCAATGATTTTGGAGCAGTGGGTTCACTGGGCAATATTTAAAAACCATTCCTCTCCATGGCTACCAGTCCTTGACAACCTCACCTCAAAAAAAAAAAACAAAAACAAAAACAATAACTATTGTTATTGCCACTTTTCAGAGAGCACTTCCTTGACCATCCTGACCAAAGGGCACCCCCTCACGCTCTCTCTTCTCCATCAGTCAGGACAGGTTTTGCTCTGCTGTGGTAACAAACAACTCCAAATCGATATTGGCTTTAAACAAAAGTTATTTATTTATTTATCTTTTTACTCACAAAAACTTTCCAGAAAAGGTCTTGGCAATTTTTCAGTGAAGCCACCTTCTATGTGGTAACCCAGCATCCCACTCTCCTTCTATCTGCCTCATGATACCTCCTGGTGTGCTTTCCTGATTGCCTCCCACATGAGAGGGAGAAAGAGCTGGATAGTGACACATTACCGATCCAGAACTTCAGCCTGGTAGTCACATAACTTTTCTACCCACATCTTACCAGCCAGAATTCATCAAATGGCCATGCCTGACTTCAGCGGGGTAGAGAAGTATAACCCACTTATACTCAGAAGTACAGGAGAATCAGCTACTCATTAGTAATGTTTGTCATACGATACTTAATTTTTGCCTATCATGATCACATGTCCTAATGATATCCTATATCTCTTATCTATTTGCTTATTTGGTTCTGGTCTGTTCCCATTAGATTGAAAAAATTTTGAGGTCAGAAGCTTTATATTACTTACCACTGATGATGTTACTCTTTTTGGCACGTAGTAAACACTCAAACTATGCATGAACAAATGAAGACAGAGAGCTGTCTAGTAGGATACAGATGGGCGGGATCATTTAAATTAGGTTAGTAGGGAAAAAACCCCAGACATAGTAGCTATTTATTCCATTATCCTGGGAGAATTAGATGATTAAATATTTATTGAGTACCTGTACCTTCTGAGGCTTGCAAAACTGATTGTACCAATCTAATCACACCTCAGGTTTACAATATCTGCCCAGAAAGAAGATAATAAAATACAAGACTCTTGGCATCTAATGATAAACTGGCAGTGATTATCTGTTTTCTGAAAGCTTCATTTTTTTTTTTTTACAAGGCTATTCACAGTAGGACTCTTCTCAATGGCAGTCTCTCCAGGAGAACTTAAAATATGATTCAATTTACACACAAGCTCTTAGGAATATATATGTAGAGTCAACCATTGTTGTAATGCCTTAGTTCTATAGAGGTTCTTAACGGGAGTAAGGAGATCCAGTCATAGAATTTTATGAGCCATTCTGGTTCTTTGATGTATTTCATCTCATTTCCAAACTCCCTCTAGTGTCCAAAAAGAATAAAGTCCATTGACATTGGTAGTGAATACTGCAACTGTCAATTTGAAAGTAGCAAATAGAGCATTTTGAATATGATTTTGAAAAGGACAGGAAGAATCTTTTCATCGTAAACTATGTGTTAAAAATATTTTTAAGTGTTTTTTTCTCTTCTCAGCTTTACTGAGGTATAATTGACAAGTAAAATTGTAAGGTATTTGAAATGTACAAGGTGCGGATTTGGTATTTGTGTACCTGGTGAAAGCATTTCCCCCATCAAGTTAACACATTCATCACTTCACATGTTACCTTTAAAAAAAAAAAAATAGAACATTTAAGTTCTACCTTAAGTGTTTTTTCCAGCATAAAAATGTATCTGGAAGAAAACATATACAATGGCTCACTAGCTCACTAATTGTATACAATTTATGAACATTGTGAGAAATTCATAGACAATAGGAAGGCACAAAATAAAGACAGAAAGCCTCCTTTCTCTCTGCCTTTAGTCTTGCTCTTCTAAAGGAATTCCTGTTAAAGTCTCCAGAAAAAGCAGTCTTCAGAAAAAGCAGACAAACAAAATCTTATGCATTTTCCAGCATGTATATATTTACATGGAATGTTGATTTTAAGAAGTTATATAAAAAGAATCAAACTATACGAAGTGTTTTGCATTTTGCTCTTTCCACTTGCTCTTAAGAATATTTCCAAAATCCCACCTAATTTTTTGACAGTTACAAAATATTCCTGATTCTTCATTCTAATTTTTGATAACTATATAGTATTCCTCCATTTAGTTAGACTCTAACTTATTTTTTTAAATTAAAAAAAAATTTAATTCCAACATAGTTAATGTACAGTGTTATGCTCATTTCAGGTATACAGTATAGTGATCCAACACTTTCATATATTAGTCAGTGCTCATCAAGTGTACTCTTAATCCCCTTCACTTGTTTCAACCATACCCCCCCTCCCCTCTGATACCCATCTGTTTTCCTCTATAGTTAAGAGTCTGGTTTTTGGTTTCTCTCTTGTTTTTTTCCTTTGTTCATTTGTTTTGTTTCTTAATTTCCACATATGAGTGAAATTATATGGTATTTGCCTTTCTCTGACTGGCTTATTTCACTTAGTATTATACCCTCTACGTCCATCCATGTTGTTGCAAATGGCAAGATTTTGTTCTTTTTCATCACTGAGTAATATTCCATTGTATTTATATACCACATCTTCTTTATTCATTCATCTATCAATGGACACTTGGGATATTTCCATAATTTGGCTATTGTAAATAATGCTGCAATAAACCTAGGGATGCATGTATCTCTTTGAATTAGTGTTCTTGTATTCTTTGGGTAAATGAGTGATTCCTGGATCACACGGTAGTTCTATTTTTAACTTTTCGAGGAAACTCCATACCATCTTCCACAGTGGCTGCACCAGTTTGCGTTCCCACCAACAGTGCACAGGGGTTCCTTTTCCTCCACATCATCACCAAAACTTGTTGTTGCTTGTATTTTTGATTTTAGCCATTCTGACAGGTGTGAGGTGCTATTTCATTGTGGTTGTGATTTGCATTTCCCTGATGATGAGTGATGTTCGACATCTTTCCATGTGTCTGTTGGCCATCTACATATGTCTCCTCTGGAAGTTGCACTCTATTTTCATAGTCCCATTTTGATGGCCTTTTTACCACTAAAAATAACACTGCATTGGACATTGCTGTGCATATATTTCTTGAAAACATGTTGGGGTATATGCAAGGATGAACAGAACTTTCTGGGTCAAAGAGTATAAGAATTTATAGTTATTAAAATATTACCAAATTCCCCTCCAAGTAGCTCAACTAATTCGTTCCTCTAGGTATTAACTTTTTATTACCAATTTTGGTATGTTAAAAATGAAACTAATGGTAATGGAGAAATAAAGAAATTGGAATCAAAAGTAAGAATTTTTTTAAAGTAAGGATTTTTTTGTTTATAACAGATTTCACCTAAATTTTAATAAGAGAAGTCTTACTTTAGATCATTTATTTAGAATTTAAGTACAATAGCCTTTGTAATACTGGGTGGTCTCTTGGCGTGGTAAGTCATACGCTTGTCTTTATTATTTAATGGTATGAACATTTTTGATAGGAAAAGATATTTTTTAACTTTTTAGCAAATAAAACATTTGATATTAATTTAACTTAAGATATGTCTTAAGTAGTGATAAGAAATACAATTTCCAAATATAATGTGTTTCTCATTGGCATTTTGCCTTAGATATCAACATATTTTTATTCAAACTAAAAATATTTTGTTCACTGGGAATTTTTAGCCACATAATGTCATATGTACCTCAGACAATCTTGTTTTAGTAGAAAAATCTAATTTACTTAGCTGTCACCAAATGAAATTTTGTAGGGCATACGAATTTAAGTCCAATTACATTTGATGCTTCCCTGGAAAAAATAAAACACATATTACTGTTGTATTTATTTTATTTTTGTTAAAATAGAATGATGGTGTAAACTGATATAAACTGTGTAATCACTACATTAACATTAACTAAACCAACTATCAAGATTCACAAGGAAAATGAGGCCAAGTTTTATTTCAAACAGCTATATGTAATTTTTGTTCAGAAACATCGGTATTACTCAACTGATATAATTATCCCCTACACATATTGGAAGTCGGTCCCTGAAAGCAGAAGAATGGTTATTGTTAGAATTTTATACAGACAATACACACATGCTTGCACGTACTCAAGCTCGGACATACCAGTCAATCGAAATCATCAGGCAATAGTCACTCATCTCATTTATCAGTTGCCTGAAAAACTCACTTTCGTCTCTGAAACTGAAATACTGAAAATATATTTTATACGATATTCATATATGGATCTGTATGCACCCAACTTTGTTTTCCAATTGTATTTGCCTGTTCAGGCTGCCCTACTTAAAAGCCTTGTAGGCTGGGTGGCTTAAACAACAGATAATGATTTTCTCACAGTTCTGGAAGCTAGAAGCCCAAGATCAAGGTGTCCTCAAGTTTGGTTTCTCCTGCAGTGTCTCTCCTTGGCTTGTAGATGGCTGACTCTTGCTGTATCCCCAGATGACATGTGTCCTCTGTGTGAGCACATCCCTGGTGTCTCTCTCTGTATGTCCTTATTCCTCTTCTTATGCGAACGCCAGTCAGATTGCATGAGGACCCACCCATCTGACCTCATTTAACTTTAATTTCTTCTTTAAAAGTTCCTCTCTCCAAATACAGTCACCTTCTAAGGGACTACGGGTCAAGTCTTAAGGAGAGGGGGGACACAATTTAGTCCATAATACCAATCTCTCAAAACAATCCATAGTGTCACCAGGAATATGAAGAAAGGAATTTGCCTACCCCTATTAGGCTTAGCTAATGTCAATGACCAAGAATGAGCTACTGTGTGCATAGGATAGGATAGGGTAGGATAGGGTAGGATAGGATAGGATAGGATAGGATAGGATAGGGTAGGATAGGGTAGGGTAGGATAGGATAGGATAGGATAGGATAGGATAGGGTAGGATAGGATAGGATAGGATAGGATAGGATAGGATAGGGTAGGGTAGGATAGGATAGAGTAGGGTAGGGTAGGGTAGGGTAGGGTAGGGTAGGATAGGATAGGGTAGGGTAGGGTAGGGTAGGATAGGATAGGATAGGATAGGATAGGATAGGATAGGAATCCCCCATACTTGTTTTCTAGTGTGTGTATATACTACATTATAATATCATATACAGTAGACTACACTTTCAAAAGTGGCAGAAAGCCCAGGCTCTGGAGTCAGAATTTAGGAGTGTGAGTCTCAGTTTCACTATTTATTAACTGTGATCTTAGGCAAAATGCCAAGCAAAACTCTTTCTGCCTCAGTTTCCTTACCTTTAAAATCAAATAAAAATAAGACCCCTTTGGGGCGCCTGGGTAGCGCAGTCGTTTAGCGTCTGCCTTCGGCTCAGGGCGTGATCCCGGAGTTCCGGGATCGAGTCCCACATCGGGCTCCTCCACTGGGAGCCTGCTTCTTCCTCTCCCACTCCCCTGCTGTGTTCCCTCTCTCGCTGGATGTCTCTCTGTCACATAAATAAATAAAATAAAATCTTTAAAAAAAAATAAGACCCCTTCATAGGGATTGTGCAGGATTAAATGAGTTCATTCATGTACAGTGCTTAAAACAGTGTTTGGTATTTGGCTCAGGTTTCGGGTCTGCTAATTTTGTCGTTGTTGTGAAGAATGAGTTAACTTGTACTGGATACTGGGAACATTTCTAGGGATCAAGGAGTGAATGAAGTGGTAAATGCTGAGCAGGGAAGCTAAAGACCAAGGCGGTATACACAAGACAGTGTTTTCTTTGTCAGGTACACGGTGATATTTCGAGGTTAACATAGTGAAGTCTCCAAGCCAGAGCAGTCTGACATGCAGTAGGACATTCTAACTAGGTCATTTTGACACAGCATTTTGACAACGACGTTTTGATGTGATTATGTGATCTTAATGACATAAAGCAGCTGCTTCGAAATGTAAAAGCTCTGCGTCATTACCAAATAAAGTGTGCAGACCAGACATCCCTGAATCCTCCCTACCTCTGAGCAGTGTTACCCCGACACCTCCCCTTCCTTCCCAGGATGTGCGTTTCAGTGTTGCGGGTATCCTTATTCTTCCTAACTGCTAATAAGTACTTTTGCCACTGCAATAAAAATAAAAAAGACATGTTCAAGATCCTTGGAATGCTTTTCACAATGTTTTCTCACACTACACTTTGGAGTGGGAGCATTACTAGGTGTGTACCTGGTTCCCCCCGATTACCTGAAAATAAGACATTCCCTTAAAATAAGACATTCCAAGGAAGCTGCAGTAGGGTGGGCTCTCGCTCAGTTCAAATGCAGCAAAGCTCTTCAGAGCAAAGATTCTGGATCTAGCCGTAAATCAAAATCAAAGGCAACAGTGATACCTTTTATAGCAAATTGTCAATTACAGTTTGGCGCAAGCAAAATCATTACATCAGCATTCTATCATCAAAGAAAATATAGTAAAATACAACTTCAGAAAATGGGGTCCATTAGAAACCGGACAAAAGCTGGATGGGCAGAATGTATTAATGATTGATCTGTGCGAAGGCTGTCATATCATGCCTGTGAATTTTTACAGAAAATGATACAGACTGCAGCGTGAACAGCACACACACAGGAAGGCATTTTTGGAGGTGTGCCCTGCAGGAGTCCTAGTGCAAAATTTCGACACGATAGCTTTAACACTAGATACCTGAGTGTGTCTGCAGACCCTCTCCTGCCATGTGCCATGTCCTCACTCCCTCGGCAATGGTTTTGGGATGGACAGAGCTGAGCAGCGGTATAAATAGGAAAGCTGCAAGTCTCTAGTTCAAGGTGCTGGTAATCCATGTGCTAACATTCTTCTTTTATATACTCAACTAAATGGGAATTTAAAAAAAAAGATTTTTATTTATTTATTTGACAGAGAGCACAAGCAGGGGGAGCAGCAGGCAGAGGCAGTGGAAGAGGGAGAAGCAGGCTCCCCGCTGAGCAGGGAGTCAGATACAGGGCTCCATCCCAGGACCCTGGGATCATGACCTGAGCCAAAGCAGATGCTTAACTGACTGAGCCACCCAGGTGCCCCTAAATGGGAATTTTTTAAATTAAGAAATGAATGTTAGGTCAATGTCACGTACTTTAAAAAAAATCTATTGATTTCAGGGCCAATTTTATGGTAAAGTTCGGCCGTAATGTTTTTATTTTTTTTATAATAATATTTTTTTCTTATATTATGTTAGTCACCATACAGTACATCCCTGGTTTTTGATGTAAAGTTCGATGATTCATTAGTTGCGTATAACACCCAGTGCACCATGCAATATGTGCCCTCCTTACTACCCATCACCAGCCTATCCCATTCCCCCACCCCGCTCCCCTCTGAAGCCTTCAGTTTGTTTCTAATAACTGAAACACACCTCAGGACATTTGCTTCTGTTTCCAGAGAGAAAAAAAAAAAAATCTCCTCCTTCTCCCCAAAAAGGGCAAGGGGAGCAAAGCAAGAAAAAAAAAAAAGCCACAGAATGGGTTGTCCCCTTATGCTAAAATGGTGCAGCCTTGCTCAAGACCCACAGTGGGGGGCGCCTGGGTGGCTCAGTCGTTAAGTGTCTGCCTTTGGCTCAGGTCATGATCCCAAAGTCCTGGGATCGAGCCCTGCACCGGGCTCCCTGCTCCACTGGGAGCCTGCTTCTTCCTCTCCCACTCCCCCTGCTTGTGTTTCCTCTCTCGATGGCTGTCTCTCTCTCTCTCTGTCAAATAAATAAATAAAATCTTAAAAAAAAAAAAAAAGACCCACAGTGGGGACAGTCAAGTCAAGCAGTTCACAATCTGCACAGCTACAGAGGGCTTGTGTCTTGCCTAAAGAAAGAGAGCTTCGTCCTGTAAGTACAAACTGTAACTACATGATCAGGTCACATTCCTGTTTGATTCGTAAACTGGTGTACCCTAATCCCTTCCTAACCTAACTTAACTGGACAGGAAACTGTCCCTCTCAGATGTGCGGCCCAGCTTCTTTGGGAGTTGGCCAGAGGTCTGCCTCAGGACCCAGGGACTATTGACTCATTTTTTTGTCTGCTCCTACCTGCTGTCCTGCCACCCACTGCACAGCCAGCCCTGTGCCATATGACCTTGGTGCAAGCCTTATCTGGTGGGGACTATCACCACTCAGGGTAACTGTACTAATTGCTCTGCTGCTGCCTCCAGATCAGAGGGCCGGCCCTTCTCCTTCTTCACATCACAGCTAAAGCCAGAGGTAACTTCTAACTAGATTTCCTGAAGGCTGGGAAAGAAAGGGGGAGGGGAGGATGGAGCAAGAAAGAGAGAAAGAAAGGGATAGCCAGAGAGAGATGCATGCCACCAATTCCCGTACCCCCCTCCAAAAAAAGCACACAAGCACCATAAAGGCCATAAAAATATCCTCAGCACCAAAGAATCCAGTATGACATGGACGCCATTATCTAAGCATGATAAAATACATTTAGAAATCAGAAACAAAAGGAAATTGAAAAAAATCTCAACGCATTTGTCTTTTTAAAAATCCTCACGCTGCTAAATAATCCATGAGTTAAAGAAGAAATGACTATGAAAATTATGAAATATTTAGAACTAAACGAATTACATCAAAATCGGCATGTATCAGAAGATAGGAGAGGTAGCCAGAGTAGTTCTTATAATCCGTGCAAGAAATCAGCATGTATCAGAAGATAGGAGAGGTAGCCAGAGTAGTTCTTATAATCCGTGCAAGAAATCAGCATGTATCAGAAGATAGGAGAGGTAGCCAGAGTAGTTCTTATAATCCGTGCAAGAAATCAGCATGTATCAGAAGATAGGAGAGGTAGCCAGAGTAGTTCTTATAATCCGTGCAAGAAATCAGCATGTATCAGAAGATAGGAGAGGTAGCCAGAGTAGTTCTTATAATCCGTGCAAGAAATCAGCATGTATCAGAAGATAGGAGAGGTAGCCAGAGTAGTTGTTATAATCCGTGCAAGAAATCAGCATGTATCAGAAGATAGGAGAGGTAGCCAGAGTAGTTCTTATAATTCGTGCAAGAAATCAGCATGTATCAGAAGATAGGAGAGGTAGCCAGAGTAGTTCTTATAATTCGTGCAAGAAATCAGCATGTATCAGAAGATAGGAGAGGTAGCCAGAGTAGTTCTTATAATTCGTGCAAGAAATCAGCATGTATCAGAAGATAGGAGAGGTAGCCAGAGTAGTTCTTATAATTCGTGCAAGAAATCAGCATGTATCAGAAGATAGGAGAGGTAGCCAGAGTAGTTCTTATAATCCGTGCAAGAAATCAGCATGTATCAGAAGATAGGAGAGGTAGCCAGAGTAGTTCTTATAATTCGTGCAAGAAATCCTGGACAGAGTGGATCCAGTGGCAAGCAAAACAAAGGTTCTGTCACATGACGGAAAGGCACCATGTTGGCAAGAATTTTTAACAAACCTTCTGGAACTAATAATTCCTATTTTATACAAACAGCTTCTGAGATCTGCAAAGGTCATACCTAATCTCCTTCTGTTGTTATTTCCTCTTTGAGCCTTTCAGTGAACTTTTGTTTTAGAGAAAACATTATTTATCTCATTTCATGGAGAACGATTTATTGGAAAGTTTTAATCATTTCAAATAATGCTAAGGTGCATTTTTGTCTTTGCTTGTTTTTTTTTTTAATTTAAATTCAATTAGCCAACATATAGTACGTCATTAGTTTCAGATGTAGAGTTCAGTTATTTGTCAGTTGCTTAGAACACCCAGTGCTCATCACATCACGTGCCCTCCTTAATGCCCATCCCCCAGTTACCCTGTCCATCCACCCCCTCCCCTCTGAAACCCTTGGTTTATTTCCTACAGTTAAGAGTCTCTCATGCTTTGTCTCTGCTTAGTGTTTTTCTCCTCTTTTCTTGGCATATTTTCCCTAAAGTCCTAAGCTTTTGGGGGGTTCCATTTTGTTTTGTTCTGCATTGTTGCTTTTCACATTTGAATGAGGGTGTTCTTCCTGGAATGGCTATTTCCAGGAAGGTAGACTTGAAAGGAACCAGAAGGAACCAGCAGCTTGGACTTTTGTCCATTGGTCTTTTCTCTCCAGACACTTTCCTATGGACATTCTCCACCAGGGAGTTTGATTCTGCTCAGGGCAGGTAGTCTTCCCAGCTTAGATTCAAGTCACATGTGTGACCAGCCTTGACCAGAGGCATGGCGCCTTCCATTTCTCCACTCTCCGACTATACTGTCAGCCTTCTTCTTGCAATGATGCCATATCTTCATCTCTCTTCTTGCAGCCCCACCTCTCCTACCAGCTGAGATGTCAAGCAGAGTTCAAGGAAATTCTCATAGCCTCCCGACTGCCCCTGATGAGGTCAGAGCCTCAGCCCCAAATCTGCAGTGGGAGGTGGTGTGTCTTCTCACTCTGAACCACATAGCTGTCCAGCTTCATTTGCTTGTTTGCAGTGAGGGATACTTCATATTTTTAATAAAGAAGAGATTTCTTTCTTTGTCTTCTGTTCTCCTGGTTGCTTTTGGTTGGCTTCAGTGAGAAGAGGCAAGAAGACATCTTTCTACCACCATTTAAAACAGGGAGATCCCCTCATTGCTTTAGTAACTTGGGCCTGGAAAGCATATAGATTTTCTAGCCCACAGATCGACAGCCAAGTATTATGTCCTAGGGAACTGGTGACAGAAATTTCACTTTTTGTTTAATTGAAGAAACTAATTTAAGAAATAAGTAGAATAGGGGGCGCCTGGGTGGCACAGCGGTTAAGCTTCTGCCTTCGGCTCAGGGCGTGATCCCGGCGTTATGGGATCGAGTCTCACATCAGGCTCCTCCGCTATGAGCCTGCTTCTTCCTCTCCCACTGCCCCTGCTTGTGTTCCCTCTCTCACTGGCTGTCTCTCTCTCTGTCGAATAAATAAATAAATTCTTAAAAAAAAAAAAGAAAGAAGTAGAATAGAATATGAATTAGTCCTGGGTGTATATTACTACAAATTTTTTTTTGCTACCAATATTTTTAAAAGGTGATCTTAAAGCCGGATCAAAATGTTCTCATAGCTGGGGCAAACAGCGTCATCACAATGTCCTTGACATTAACGAAGCCTGAAGCATCAAAATGTCATGTGCCTCTGACAAAATGCCGAGCAGATATCATGGAGGGAATGAACTTTACTCTTTAGTGGGCATGAGCATTTGATGCCAAAGAAATAGGCTCATAATCTCAAGACAGGTGCCAAAAAGTTTCCACATATAAACTTGTCCAAACTCCTATTGGATTTGCACAAAGGCTTGAAAAGAACACCAACGAGGACTCTATTTGTGCTTTACCAGGCCACTGGTAAGGACTGTTAGGTTTATTGGAAATAGTGACCGAAGATATTTAGAACCACACCTCCCTTTCCTACCACATATGTGCCTGTGTGCATGTTGGAGGTCATTTTGCAGAGGTAATGAGAGGCGAGATTAACTAAGTCGACCTGTGAGTGATTATTAACTACACACTTGGAAATCAGGGTTCCCATTAAGGCAGTGGGCTAGTTTCACATATGAGTGATGTGGGCAGTTTACTTTCAATGAGGAAAGTGCCTCTGAATCAAAATATGTCCTTTGCTGGATTCCCTCCTTCACCTAGAATCCCAATGTTGGTCATTCCTTAAATTACAGGCATCTAAAGAGTTTTTTAGTTGAATAAAGGCAGGATACATGGTAAAAAAGAGGAAAGCATGGCCCCTGGAGTCACACAGCTCTGAGTTCAAATCCTGGCTCTGTGCTTACTAATTGTACAGTCTATAGCAAGATACTTAACCTCTTTGACCTTCAATTTTCCCTTTGCAATAATGGGTGGCAATGATGGCAATAATAACAGCTAACAGTAGGGTTGTCAAGAAGAATAAGTAAAATGACATAATGAAAGCATCTAGGAAAATGCAAGTGCTCAGAGAGTGGTAGCTTTAGAGCTCGAAGTATCTGGGACACCATACTAAGCTATACAAAAAATGTTACCGCCTTAGTTCACCAGCTCCTTGGAGAAGGGTGTCAGAGAAGCTGCAATGAAACAGAAGTTTTGAAGAAGGAAGAGGAAAAAACTAGTATGGGATGCTTTCAGCTAAAAGAATTTCTGATTGTTCATTTAGACCCAGGGTTGTTATAAGACTTGACACCCAGGTCAAAAGGGAAAGCAGCAGAGTACTAAGCATTGAGCCAGGAATGAATCAGAGTGCTTTGAGGAATGTGTGTGAAGCAAAGCACTACGTGTCTAAAGAGAAGGAAATAAGGCAGAGGAATTAAACAGGACAAGTTACGGGGATTCAAGACTTTTCCTATGTGCAACTCGGAACGCAATGGATGAGGTATGGACGACTCTGCAAAGGACAATCTCTTGACTGTAAGTTCCTCTAGGGGACCTCCAGGGTTTGGCAATCCTGGTCTAGAAAACATGGCTCTTCCAGATCTTTCTCTCTCTTCCAAGTTCCACACAGGAGAACAGTTAGGATATATAGGGAAACCTATCTAAAAGAGAACCAGCTCGAATGAATGGCTTGTAAATCAATAGGATGTATTCAGGAGATAAGTACTCACTTCGTTTCAGATAACCTACCCCTCCGAAGACACGGAACAGAGGGCACTAGCAACCAGGAAGCCACACTCTACCTTCCCTATGAATATCCAGATCATCACATATCTTGACATTACTTGAAAACAAACGCATGTTTATAGCACATACCAATATATACATACTATATATTTATATAATAATCCTGTACATGGAATAGATGTTTTAGAAATACAGCACTCTATATGCACAATTTTACAATGCACACTTTTTCCCTGTGAGTCAGGATTCTTGCCATGTCCTGAGCTTAAAAAATAACGTTAGTGAAATCGCTTTTCTTCTATGGTTGTCCATTTCTTCATCTTTAAAGTGAGGTATTTAATACTATAATTCCTTACCTTCAAACTGTGTACCCTGCAAAGCTGAACTTCATAGATACATATGCATGTTCATTCTGGTTTGCCATGAAAATATAGAAACACAATCACATACGTTATAGTTAAGAGCATAAGCCTTCGTGTTGCTATAGTAATAGCAAGGGCACTTCTGCACCAAGGCCCACAAACACAATTATGTTAGCAAAACACTTCAACATGGTTACACTTTACTTTGAATACATCAAGTTGACGTCTGAAGGTCCTTCGAGCGAAAGTACAAAAAAAAAGGTCTTATTTCTGTTAGAAGAGCACAATCTCCTCCAACTGTTCCTCGGAAAAGATGGGAAATGATTCAAAATATCAAATCTTCATCACATGTGACAAAGATAAAATAGACTGTATACCTCTTTTTACCTTCGCCTAGAAAAATTTAAGAAAGGGGAGGAGGAAACAAAAGAGTATAATTATAAAGTTTGAAATAAAGCTTTAGGGAAATCACATTTCATCATAATTAATTTCCTCTGAAACAAGTTTCTTTTGCCAGATATAGATTCTTTATTTCAGAAAGCTTACATATATGTTAAGAGGAACTTGAAGTTCTAGGCCTATTTAATGTACCTAGGACAATGACCATCGCTTCTTAGGTATTTAGCAAAATATGATTCCCTTTACTTAGACCATTTGAACTTCTTATTTATACTTCGCATTTTTTTCAGAATAAAATTCTTGAATTCCAATAGAAAACAAAGTTAAGGAAGCCAATGTTCTGGATATATATTTAGTTTGTTGCCTACTCATTAACATTTGTCCATGAAGAACTTTCTAAATGATCTATGTTAACATCTTAGTAAAACAGTAGTGCGAATTTAATTGAGTTTTAAAACAGAATTGAGTTTTGATAACGGAGTATTTCCCAGCGCACAGGCCATCATTTCATTCCTTCCAGCAGTACCTCTTAAGGAGAAAATATGAGAGAGAGGGATAAATGTGCACTAATGTCAGAAAATAACCTAAAAGTGATAGGACTTTTAAAAAATACTCAGTATCCTGTGGTTTTCTTCATTGGTCTAAAATTTATGATGAATTAAAAATAAATTTTGTAAATTGAAGGCTCTGATTAATTGCGTTTTAGTTAATTGACTCTTTACTATATCTTAATGGCAAAATACCTGTTTCATTGGTAGGCATGGCAACAAGAGTAGAGAATCCTAATTAAATCTAAAATAAATTTGGTTTTCAGTCATCAGAAATATTTATTAAGTATTGACTGTGGTTTCCGGAAAAGAAACCAACTCTGGTATCAAAAGAATAGTGTGTTCACTTAATGTATTATGCTATTGACCGACTTTTTTTTTTTTTTTTTTACTATGATAGGACTCACATATAAATAGAAAATGAGAACTAGGACTGATAAAAAAGATCAAATAATATTTATAAATATCTCTTAAGACTTGAAGTCAATGGCAACGTAGATCTTTAATTCAAACACACACATACAAGGAGATAAAGTATGGGTGGCTCAATTAACTAAGTTTTTTAAGAGAATCACTTTTTTAAAAAAGATTAGAAACATTTGCTTTTTTTCCTGTTGGAAGGCTTTGTGTGAACTGGAAATGTTTTTCTCTATGAATAAATGAATATGTTGCTAAAGAATACAGAAATACCATAGTCTGTTATAATAAACAAGCTTTTAAGCCTTTTCATGTAAGATACTGAGGAAAAGATAAACTTACGAAATGTAAATGGAAGTTTTATTAGAATTGGGAGTATCTTATTAAAACCATTTTCTGTCCCTAGTTAGAGGAGGCAGGGAGGGCTTCATCAATCAAGGTCTGTTTAATCTACACACTCAGCTCTGGTCTGGGCGGATCTAAAAGTGGGTACAGCAGCATCTCACCATATGTGACTTCTTTAATAATGTCAATCACCTAAATATGCACATGAACTAGAAAATGCATCTTGAAAATCCTGAGGACAAGAAATTAAAATAAATCATAATATCCTCTCAATAAAATTCCCTCATTTTACTATAAGGAAAGGCCCTCAGAGCCTATTTATTTATTTTCAATTTGAGTGAAATTCTAACAGTCTTCAAATTATGCACCAGAGGAATTTCAGTGGTCAAATGTAATTATTTAATTTAGAGCGAGTTCAGTAAAAACAACAAAATGGTGGTGATGATGATAATGATGGTGATGATGCTTTTCCTTTTCTAATCTGTTTGAAGCTGGTAAACTGAGTTTACAAAGCTGTCAATTTGCCCAAGTTCATTCAATCAAATACACATTAAACATCTATCTACTCCATTCCAGATACCCTCCTGAGTGCGTGGGTTATATCAAAGTAGACAAAAATCCCTGTTTTCATAAGGCTTACAACTGAGGGAAAACAGAAGATAAATAAGAATATAATAAATTAATTAAATATTTGGTATGTTAGAAAGTAGTAAGTTATATAGAAAAAGGAAAAGTAAGGTAAGATGGAGGGGAGGTCATGTGTGTCAGGGTGGTTCTGATTTTAAGTGGAATATTCAGGGTGAGCCAGAGCGGTAAAAGCGACATTTGGGTTAACCTGAAATTCATGAAGAAGTTGGTCACATGAAGTTATGGAGGGAATAGCCAGGCAAAAGCCACAAGACTGGCATGTGTTTTGAATATTCTGGAAAGCAAGGACATCTTGGCTGGCATAGATTGTGAGCATGGTGGAGGAACGGCAAGAGTCAAGTTAGGTGAAGCTTTGTTGGCCATTGTAAGGACTCTGGCTTTTACTCAGTGAAATAGAGAGCTTTGGAGGGTTTGGAGCCAAGAAGGGCATAATTTTACCTACAATTTTAGATTATTCAAGGCTGTTGGTTGAGAATAGACTGTAGGGGAACAAGGGTAAAACCAGAGAGACTAGTTAGGAGGCCGTCATAGTAATCCAGTTGAGAGATGATTGTGGCATGGGCTATGGAAGTGTTGAGTCACTGCATGGCTCTGGTTTGAAGTCAGACTGAATCTGGCAGATTGCACATGGGGAGGAGCTTAGAATGACAAAACTACTTTGGCCAGTCAACTGGAAGGGCAGCATTGCCTTCCACCGAAATGGGTTTGTGGAGAAAGGTGAGTTAAGTTTTGAGTGTGTTAAACTGAAATGTCTCCAGGACATACAAGTGGGAATAAAAGCCAGAAATTATATATGTGAATCTAGAATTGAGCATTGAGGTCTTGGCTAGAGATAGAAATTTGAGGGACAGAAATTTGGGTGGCATATTGATGTTTTGTCAAAACAACAATAACACAGAGAGTAGAAGAAAATATTTACAGATCATGTATGTGACAAGGTTCTTGTATTTATAACATATTTAAAAACTTTCCTAAACACAAAAATAAGAAAACAAAAAATTCAATTAGATAATGGTCAAAAGACACACTTCACAAAGTAGATATACAGATGGCAAAATAAGTACATGAAAATGTATTCAACATTATTAGCTATTAGGGAAATGTAGATTGAAACGCCAGTAAGATACCAATACACTCCTGGTAGAATGGCGAAAATAAAAAATTTTGAATAAAAAGTGAAATAAAAAAGAATCAAGTACTAAAAAAAGTTGCATCACTCATATATGGCTGGTGGGACTGGTACAGCTCTGGACTCCAGGCAACAACCTGAGGGTTACAGAAGGGAGGGGGGTGAGGGGATGGGGTAACCAGGTGATGAGTATTAAGGAGGGCACATGTTGGGATGATCACTGTGTGTTATACGCAACTAATAAACCATTGAACACTACACTAAAAACTAATGATATACTATATGTTGGTTAACTGAACATAATAATAAAAAATAAATAAAAATTAAAATAAACTGGTACAACCACCCTGGAAAATAGTTTGGCAATTTCTTAAAGAAAAACTAAACATAGACTTAACATATAACCCTAGAAATCACATTCCTGGGTATTTATTTTAAAGAAATAAAAACTGAGATTTACACACACACAAAATGCATGTGAATGTTTATAGTAGCATTGTTCGCAATAGCCAAAAACTGGAAATTACCCAAATGTTCTTCAACAGGTGAATAAATGAACAAATTATGGTACATCTATACCATGAAATGCTACTCAGTAATAAAAAGGAAAAACTGATATAGACAGTAGTTTCGGATGGATCTCAAGGATATTATAGTGAGTGCAAAAAGCACATCTCAAAGGGTTATATATTGTATGATTGCATTTATACAGCATTCTTAAAGTCACAAAATTATAGTGAGGGAGAAGAGAGCAGTGGTTGCCTAAGCACTAAGTTTCAGAAAACACTGTGACCAAGGTTAATATAAAGGACAGGCGCGTGTGCGTGCGTGTGTGTGTGTGTGTATGTGTGTGTTTGTGGTGATGGAATAGGTCTTTATGTTGACCATGTTGAAGGTGATTTGAATCTAAGTATAATACAATTTCATGGAACTATACACCAAAATTTTAAACAAAGAGTGCGTGCAAAAACTGGTGAATTGAGGTCTATACCTGAGTTAATAATATTGTACCAACACCAATTTCCTGGTTTTAATAATGTACTGTGGTTATGGACCTGTAAGATATCATCATTGGGAGAAGCTGGAAGAGAGGTACATGGGAACTCTTTGTACTTTTGTGAATCTTAAACTATTTAAAAATAGAAGTTACCTTTTTAAAAGTTCATAAAGATCAGGGGGCTTATGGGAACTCACTGCAATTTCTGCTTTATTTTTCTGTGAACCTAAAACTATTCTAAAAATTAAAATAAAATAAAGGTAAAAATAAAGCTCCAGCAACAGTTTAAAAAATGATTCAATGAAGGACTTTCTCCCTACAATGGTGAATGTTGATAGTAACCTGTTTGTCCTTTTTACATTGCTCCAAGAGAGGGCTCAGATTACACGTGAATATATGTCACAGAAATAAAAGATTGTCTTTTAATACATCATCCATGGCACATGAGCATAAAATTCTTGCCAACATGGCAAGTGTCTCCTGTCAGATTGCATTTTCCAGAATATCTGCTGATCGACTTAGACTATCAGCCTCTGCATGGAGTAAGATTCAGTGAAGCAGTGTGTGGATTTTAAAACTCAAGTAAGCCTTGAGGAAGCATTCCTTCCAGTCCACTCAAGTGAAGTCCAAGAATTAGTATAGCTATTTACATAACCTAGCATTGGGAGAGCTTGGTTATTCATGTGGCGGTGAAATCCCAATTTATATCCTAGTTAGCCCGGGATTCTTCATGATTTATAACGACTCCTGAGAAATGGCCACAATTACAAGATTGAAGGCATATCTTCGATGAGGAAAGATATCTTTTACAATATTTCCTCAGGGGGACTTTTGCCAAAGTTGTTTAGATCGCCATGCATCCTTCTGGATTACACCGATCACAGAGCTACTGGTGTGGGAAGCTGTTCTGTGAGAGTACTCAGCTTGGCATCTTTGCAGAAAGTTTCCACCAGTTAACATGAGAGGTAATAAAAAAAAAGCCTGTTGTCAAAAATCTGGCTGTCTCAAGACATATTCACACCATTAGGGGAGGTTGCCCATCCATTTCCCAAAGCACCTGTCAAAGCATTTCAGATCTAAGAGAAGGAAGTAAAATTCTACCTGGATCCAACCACTAAACCAATTTATTTGAAAACTAGAACCATAACTTTGCCTAGAGGAGAAAATATGGAAGAAAAATTCAAGCACATTTATCATGTGAGGTACCCTTGAGTTCTTACACAGATCTAAGTTGCTATACAAATCACGCTGGTGCTGAAGCTTAATTTTAAAGAGAAACTTTGTGGGAACTACTGAAATCGCCACTTGTATCAAGTGTCCGCAGTCAGTACGGTGCTGGGAAAAAGGTCTTCAAGAGCTTAGCCCTGCCCGAACTCGGCAGCAGCTGCTCTACACAGCCATGCAAAAGCCAAGCATCAGACAATACTGAAAGGAAAGTACACTTGGTTCTCGGATCTCTAGCGTGTTACATAGACCCTGAATTCAGGGATCCAGGTGTGCTAGCAGTTCTCAGAGTTGAGAAAGCCCTTCAAAAATAGTTCACACCATTTTAAAATATCAGGTTTCTTTAAGAAAAAAAGATAAATGTGAAGCCAAAATTTCCAGTGCCAACTTTTTTCAGCTCTTTCATAGATGCTGGAGAGAAATTCTTCAAAAAAACAAAACAAAACAAAACAAAACAAAACACAAAACACCAGTATCAGACCTTTTTAGGGATACTCAGTGCATCCTCTGTTTTTATTCCCCTCAAAATAGTATTTACTCAAATACATACTCATCTGATAGAAAATGGTGCTTCATAACCCTGGAGCCATCAACGTGGAGATAGTTTCTCCCAATATCTAAGTAATTGACTCCTTTCTTAGAATGTAAAGGAGTTATTGACTTCCAAATATTTACCATTATGGTACAATAGACATGAGCTACTCTTTCTGGTTCTCAATGCCTCCTCACCTTAGCCTATTAGCCACAACACCAGTTAAACTGAAGCACTTTCTAGCTCAACTGTGTAAACACATCCTCTCTTTTATTGCCAAAGAAACTGATGTCAACCTAAGAGCCATAATAATCCACTAATAACTCTCTAGCCACATTTTTGTCATCTGTGTCTATCATTTTAGGATATCTTCCTTTTAAAAAAGCATTCACCTGAAGAAAAACAAAAAAGCACTCACCCTTAATTATATTGTCACCAATGCAACTTGGGAGTCCTCTCTGTAGTGCTCATTCATAGCTAAGCCTTCGTGTATAATCTGGAATAGCTGTTCGTGCTACAGACATTAGATTTGGTTGAGTTATCTTCTCCGAAAATAATGACCTGCTTTCTTAGTTGATAAAGTTGAATGACTGTTTATCTAGGTTCATGGGCCAAATTGGATATACAGGGAGTGTCTGGTGTCTGGTAAGGACATAGCTTAAGGAAGCAAATGAGGAATATAAACTCTGTAAGCAGAAAAGTTGACTCTTATGAGACAATCATTTTATTAGAGATTTCTTGTTTTTCACATTGTCATCGTACCAAATGCAGCACATTTGGAAAGTCTTCGTAATACAAATGGATCTTCACAGGACAATAGCCTTCTACTCCGAAGCGTCATCCACAGACCACGACCTACAGCATCGACATCACTCAGGAGCTTGTTAGAGATGCTGAACTCCTGGGCCCACCAGCACCTGCTAAAGCAGACTCTGCATTTAAGCTCGAATCCTAGGTGATTCCCATGCAGCTTGAAGTTGGAGAAGTGCTGGTCTGGAGTACATTTTCTCACACTCGATCTGACCTTTGAGGCAGGGTCATCATCTGTGTTGGGAGCAGTCCTGCTCAGTGGAGCTGTTCAGACATTGCCAGATGTGCCCAGGGGAAAAGAACCACCTCTGGTTGGTACCCCTGGCAGAGTTTGAAAAGTGAGAGCATCTTGACAGAACGAAATCAACACCCATCCCTTTCTGCAATGACAATTTTGAGAAGATAACTAAATTCTTCAAGCCCCATTTCTCCATAGGGAATGGAGTTCACCCTAGCTCTTCCTCACAGAGTGGACTTTTCTAAAAATTAAATAAGACAATTCCGATAAGGTGTGATAGAGTAAGGGGCAGGTGGTTGTAGGTCTTCTTCACAAAACAATCATTTTTGCATAATATTTTGAATAAATAGTGTGTGCAGTCATTCTAGGGGCTGTGATAAATTCTGGGTTTATTTCTTTTATGTAACATTTCTTGATTGGCACCAAATAAAATACTTTCAGAAAAGACTTTCTAGTAGGCAGAATAAGAGCTTCCTGAAGTCGTCCACATTCTAGTCCATGGAAACTTTGAATATGGTATTTTGTATAGGAAGAGGGAGTTTAACGTAGCAACGAAATAGGCTGCTAAGCAGCTGACCTTACACTAAGATTGACCAAAATTACGAAGATGGAATTAATGTAATCACCATGCTCCTCTGAATGTGGGAGAGGAAGTCAGAATAGTTAGATCAGGGAGAGATGTGAAGGTGCCACGTCACTGACTTTCAAGATGGAGAAAGGATTGTGAGCCAAGAAATGCTTGTTGTCACTAGAAACTGAAATAGGAAAGAAGAGAGACTCTCCTGGAGCATCTAGAAGAAACCAGGCCCTGCAGACATTTTGATTTTAGCCCACTGAGGCTTACTTCAGGCTTCTGACTACCAAACAGTAAGAGCATAAATTTGTTTCTTTGAAGCCTGTAGTGCGATAATTTGTTACAGCAGAGATAGGAATGTAATATAGATATTTATCCAATAAAATTGTTTTGGAGAAAGTAAAAAAAAATACAAATGGATTTTCAGCATAGATATGATCTCAAGATGTTCCAGAGCTTCCTGGAGTCTGGAACTAATGCTGATATTGAAAGATTGCAAGAGAGTAGAGCAGTTACTGAGCCTTCCTCATAGTCCAACGGAAGTAATTCTTTACCCCAAGAAAGGACCAACAGGCTTTGTTAAGTTTGGCACTGAAAATTCATAATTTTCCTAAGGAAATCAAGAAGACAATAAAATATCACATTTTAATACTAGTCCACTTATTTACTGTTTCTTGTGTTCTTCATTATTTCCTGTATACTTGATTTTCCATGTGGTATCATTTCTTACAGCTTGAAGAATTTTCTCAACTATTTCTTGCAGTGCAAATTATATTAGTGGTTCTTGGAGCACCAGATGGGGGTGAAAATGCAGTAATTAACTGCATGAAGGGACTTTATGGGTTGAATAAATGGCCTGTATGTTGACAAGGTTGGCGGCTACATGCGTATATGTATCTCAGATCTCATCACACCTGGTACTTAAAAGATGTACAATTTATTATATGTAAATTATATCACAATGTAGTTTAACAAATGAAAAATAAAAATCAAATAATACACAGCACATAGTATTAATAAATATTTATTAAGTTAATGAATACGTCAGGCCTTGTCTAGGGTCTTGGGAAACAAGAAGGTGGAAAAACAATTCTTCCTTGTTCTAAGTCTCTCCAGTTACCAAAGTTTTGGGCACAAAATGTTGTCATACATTCTATGATGTGCTATTCTCACAATGTAGAGAGTGATACAGACCCAAAGAAAGAGAGGAGTCAGGGAACTTGCCAGAACAGCCCTAATCCAGATTTCACCGAAAGATGCTACCAAATGTATTAGAGCAACGACTGACTCACTTCTGTATCCCTGGCACAGGTCGGAGAGTCCCGCATATAATAAGGCTGATGAATTTTAGTGAATGAATGCCTAGCCTGAATGAATGATAGTCCATACAGCTAATCTTAACTCTTGATCTAGTAAAACAAAGCCACACTAGGTAGGCCAAATTCCCAAACCCTGTTGGGGCATGTGTCTAAGACTTTAATCAATCTAGCTATACTCCTGATTATTCTTACCTATGGCAACATATAAGAAGGGCAAGAAAGCCTACTTCTTCCTTTGGTAGATTGTCATGGCCTATTTAATATGGCCCCCATAGAGTATTAATATATCACATCTGTCCTTGTGCCCAACTTGCTTTTAATAATACCTTTCAGAGTCCGAACCAACCTCAAAGACTAATTCCACTCCTCTATTTTCAGATTAAAACCCTTGGCCTCAAAAAGAGACTTGCTTGGGATTACAAAACATATTGATAGAAAATTCAATTTCTGTTAAACTTCCAGGTTGGTATTTTTGCTAACCTAAAACACTCACCGATTAAGCAAAAAAATTATCTTACCAAGGAAGGAAGGAGAGGAAAAAAAGAAGAGAGCAAGCAGGCAAGCAAGCAAATCCTTCCTTGGCTTGCCAAGACCTGATCACAAAGATAGAATCAAAGGCCCAGGGAAGAGAAAAGCAGTGGCCACATCAGAGTCTACTTTTCACATGTTTTTCTTGCTTCCAGCTGCTTTCCTTTCAGACTAGTCCAAATCCCCTTCAGTCCTGTGTGACTGTGCTAATTAATTGTTAACTTGAGCCTTCCATTAACAATCTTCAGGACTGGAAGCCAAAAGAAGAGTGTTAAAATATTTAAAAGCCTTTAAGCCTGGGGCACGGGCTGATCAGGGCAGGAGGCAGAAAGACTGTCCCCCTGGTGCTTAGTGACTAAATTAAGGAAACTGAGTCTGCTGCACTCTTTTTGAAATCCTCTTTCTGACTTGCTTCCAGTTTCAAAGGCTGGACATCAAAGAACCAGGGCCCATTGGTCAGCACCATTCTGGATCATTCTGCTCCTTATCATACATACTCACAGTGCCTTGAGAATGACATGATGATTTCCAAATGAGGCCAAGATTCATTAGATTAAGTGAAAGTCTTGGGGCGAGATTTATTTAATGTCATCTTTCACACATGATGAAAGTACAGTTGAAGCCAGGGAAGACCAACTAATTAGGCTCCAAATGTGGCCAGACTAACCAGTGGTGGATATTACTAAATGACAATAGATTGACTTTGATTAATTAACTAGGAATCCCATTTGTCTTCTTGCTGGCTGGCAAGTTATAGATCAGAGGAAATTTGGGCAGAGGAAGAGAAACAGAAAATAATTTAGCAAAGACAGTTTGATGCCCTTTGTTCTCATCGACTAACATGTTTTGAAAATTGTGTTGGGGACTAAGGGAGATATTTCAATAATATTAAAATGTTGACTGGGGTGAATCATTGTTCTCTGCGTGTCATCAAAAGCCAGCGGGTGGAAATATACAATGTGCCTCTTGCCAGAGACAAAAGACTTAGAGAACTTAGTAAGTCCCACTTGTTCTAAAAACAAAATGGAAAAAAAGTATTCGATTCTGAAGCAAGTATGTGCTATGTTCTCAAAAAGAATTTCTACGAGCACTTTAATCTCACTTTTAACAATACCTCTCTAATTGTGCTCTGAATGCAATTATAAATACCCAATGGACGAAAGCTAGTTTATTTTTCAAATGGAGATGTGGTCACTTCGATTTGGGATACTGGGATAGAGGGGTGCAATTTTCTTATGAAACACATTATTCCAGTTAACTATAAGCCACAAGAACTTGTAGGACACATCTCTGAGAAGTATCTTTAAAGCATTGTGTTTGTCAATTTCTAGGCAATAGGTCATTGGCTCCTTACTGTCTCCACCATGTAATCCATGCTATGTCATACAATGCATGGCAAAAACTGTTCTAAGTGCTTTACAGATAGTAAGTCATTTAATTTTCATAATACTCCTACGAGATGAGAACTGCTATGATTCCCATTTCACAGACTATACTGAACCTTGTTGTAGATAATGAACTTATTCAAGTTGCATAGCTAGTAAGGATTGAAATTGGGATTTGGACTAGCATGACCAGCTCAAGTCGATGTTCTTTTTTTTTTTTTTTTTAAGATTTTATTTATTTATGAGAGAGAGAGAGAACAAACACAAGCAGGAGGAGGCAGAGGGAGAAGTGGACTCCCCACTGAACAGGGATCCTGACATAGGGCTCCATCCCAGGACCCAAGGATCATGACCCGAGCCAAAGGCAGACACTTAACTGACCCAGCCACCCAGGTGCCCCTCAAGTCCATGTTCTTAAGTATAACACCTTCCATATGCCATCTTGGCAGATTAGGAAATTAGGTTGGAAAGAAAGATGCTGCTTGGGGAGCCTGGGTGGCTCAGTCGTTGAGTGTCTGCCTTCGGCTCAGGGCATGACCCCGGGGTCCTGGGATCGAGCCCCATATTGAGCTCCTCAGCCGGGAGCCTGCTTCTCCCTCTCCCACTCCCCCTGCTTGTGTTCCCTCTCGCTGGCTGTCTCTCTCTCTGACAAAGACAAACAAAATCTTGAAGAAAAAAAAAAAGATTCTGCTTGCACTGACAAATTTTAAATCCTGAAGGCCAATGATGCCAGGTTATTTTTAGAATTACTCATACAGATCTAGATTACTAAATGTTCGAGCTCATGTTTATCCATTGGTAAAACAGGATAACAGCACCCATGCTAGAATACTATTGAAAAGATTAAATAATTTAGGGTGTATGTAAAGTGCCTAAAACTTAGTTCACCAAATCTTTATGTTTGTTGTAACCCTACTAGATGTTAGGGATGCAAAGCCAAGTAAGACAAGGCCTCTAGGAACTTGGTTCCAAAGGTCCTTAGACCAGCACCAGCAGAATCACCAGAGGGACCTGCTGGATATGCACAACCTCAGCTGCTACCCCAGACCTACACAACCCAAACCTACATTTTGGCTCCATCCCCAGTGGTTTGTGTGCATGCTAACTTTTAGAGCAATACTACAAAATGGACACACAATTCACTGCTTGCCAGACTGGTTCCCCTCTTCTCTATGTGTACAATGGCCTCCATGGGTTCTCTGGGTAAATCCTAATTTCAGATACTTCTTCCTTTTGTTACGCTATGGGTGTTGTCAGACCATGTGTTCTGGTCTCGTGTTTGGAAAAAGTGATTTGTGTATATGTTTTGTGTCTCAACATTTCCCAATTTTTCTATGCTACAAAAATGCCTTTAATCTTAACTAATAATTCCATCATCTGCTCCATCTGTCTTGGTTCCGCCAGTCCACATTCCTGAGGGGTTGTTCTGGGGGCAGGCCGTGGGACGCACTGCCAGAGCTCACTGCAGGGTTGCACAACACAGTGTTCTTTGGAGTATTCATTTCTGCTTCCCAGAGCCCCTCAAAGGGGCAGGGAAGCCTCGAATCAAATATAGACAGAGTTTGGAAAGTTAAAATTGAGCCATGAGTTGAAATACCTGTTCCTATCATTACGAAATACAGCTGGCTAAGAAGAGTAAGAGGCAAAACCAGGAGCCATAGAAACTGGTATGTGATTGGGGATGGAATCCTGAGATCGTCACTGAGGCTGCCATAGGCACAGTTTCTTAGGAAACAGAAATAAATGCTGTTTTCTGGTGGGTAATGGTATAAATCAGGACAAAATGAAAATCACAAGATATTTCTTGGAGGTGAACTTGCCCCATGAATGGGATTGTACTTGGGGTATTTTAGTAAAAACGAATATCTGAAAGTTACCCTTGGCAATAAATCGCAATGAATGACATGTCCACAGACGAAGGCACCAAGTCCTATTGCCTTTCCATGCTTCATTCCCCTTCTTGCACCCTGAAAGTACCCGTAAACTAGGCAGTTTGATGTGCCTAGAGCACAGGTCTGGGAGTCATGGACCTCGATTCATTCATGGCTCTGCCTTCACCTGGCATTCAACTTCTTTTGGTTTCAGTGTTGTCATCTCTTACACGTGACAGTTTTTGACACGTTGATCTACAAGATTCCTCCAATTCTAAGCTTCTCAGATTTAAAAATTTCACAGTCACCCCTCCCTGCAGGGTGCCCCAGGCCTGGGAGCCAGGAAGGCTTCTTGTTAATGACCTACACCTGTTGCCCACATCTGCTCATTTTCTGCTCGGAGTACTTGGCAACAGAGCATCATCAGCATTGCTCTTTGACTGCATTTCCAGCTTGTTAAAAGACTCTAGCTCCTGTAGCAGGGAAGAAGTGAGAAAATCAGTCAAGTCTTTGGGGAGGAGAGAGAATTGGCATTAGGAGAAGAGAATGAGGCGAGAGGGAGAAAAGTAGAAATAGTAATCAGGGCATTCCCAAGAAGTTTGCCCCTAATCGGGGGAACAGGATTACCTTTGGAAAGGGAGGAAGGGAAGGGAGGAAGAGAGAGAGGGAAAGGAGGGAGGAAGGGGAGAAGGAAGGAAGGAAGGCACCAAACTGGCAAGGAGAAGGGGAGAAAAGACAGGAGCATGGCCAGGTAGGTGCCAACTAAGGGAGTAGCCATTTACTTTATTTCATCCTCTTTCCACCCCACAGCAGACATACAACTCAAAACCCAAAAAGATAAAGCTGTTAGAAGACAGTGACCCAAACAATGATGTTGCTTAATGCAGACCAAATTGGCTTCTTCTGTCTGATGTTCTGTTCAGTGAAATAGCCCAATTTTGCTTTTGAAGACAATGACAACTTCCTTCTGCCTCCCGAGAGAATTTGCTGTTTTCATTTGGTATCTTGAATAGTCCTTGGCTGCTACAAAAGGCAGAGTTCACATTTATTCAAGAAAAGTGCTTATTTCATGTGGTTTGACACAAGAACGGGGTTTTAGCTGGAAGCCCAGAGCCTCAATCGATTTCAAGGAAACCTGGTGCTATTGACAGAGTGCTGCTTGCTGTGCTTTCTAGAAGCAAGAAATTGAGCTGAAAACAAGATGTGCTGGTATCTATCAAAGGAGCAGACAGCAAAGAAACTGAAATATGATGGAGGAACCAAGATCTGAGAACCGGCCCACGCTTTGACGTAAAATTATTGTTTGATCTTCAGAAAGTCAAAGTCACTGTGCATTAGTTTTCACACAAAGAGATGGAAACATATCAGTACTTCTTTCCTCAAGGATGTTGCAAGTTTCCATCAATCTCCTTAGAAACACACATTGTTTTAGTACCTGTGACTTTCTCCTTCCTGACATTTCCCATCAAATAAGAAGAAATACTTTCCTCACTTTTCAGAGGCTTGAAAATTGCTTTACCTTGATATGTCATTTCCAATTCAATTTGAAGAAAATCAAGTATATTTCAATACCATAAGGAGAAATTGGGGGAAAAAAGACCTTGAAACTCTATTGGTCTTCAAGAGAAAGACTAATCAGAATTGATACAAAGGTTACATTGTAGATTCTCAGAGGAAGAAAGCTGGCTTTTTTTTTTTTTCCCACTGCCACTAGGATTTGCCCAATAGAATATTCAACTGACATAGAAGTAACAATTTCATATCTATATTGGTACTTCTAAAATATTTTAAATCAGTCGATTATTTTAAAATCCTTATTTACATGATAACTTTACTTAGTAAATCCTCCCCCACTCAACTTTTTTTCAGACTAAAAGCAGCATAAGGATATCAGGCAGTAGTTTGGGGAAATTATCATAAATTTTGAATGTAGGGTCTGAATTTCTAAGGTTTTCTCACCAAATCCTATAATTAGAGTGGGAAGAGATTTTAGAGAACATTTTACTTAATTTAAATCCATAAAGCCAAGTTAATTGCCTTCAGTTACATGAATAATTAGTGGAAAGGTCAGAATTTGAAACCCCTTTTCATTAGATTCTCCTGTCTTTCTCATTAAAAGATGTTCATTATTGCTAGTGAGCAAAATTGATATTTCCATTGATAGTTCCCAAGACGGTTTGGACAATGCAATGACTGTAGTCGACTATTGACATCAATCAGGAGTCACTTGTAGGTTACTTTGCATTGGTCAAGGACAAAACTGAAGAAAAATCGTTTGACAGTGGAAAAGGGATTTTAGTAGGAGAGACATTGTTGGCTCTTTTCCTCATTACTTGCTGCTCCTTCAGTCCCCACATTAACAACGCGGCACTTTAACAAAGGAGATTCTGATTGCTGTTCCCCTAATGCAGACAATGCCTCCTCCAGCTTCCTACTTTCAACTGCTCCTGTATCATCTATGACTCCCAGCAACCCACTCTTTTGTTGGAGTCACACCTTTCCAGATCATCTTCTCGGAAGAGGTTCAATGTAGGATAACTACAGGCAAGCTCTATTCTAAAGGTCCATATCTGGTGGCAGGGAATCACACATTTAGTCCACTTACAGTAGATATACAACTCATTCATTCCCAACGCAACCTTCTCTTTGTTCAGCCATCACCAATCAGCCTCCCACCTTCTCCTATCTGGAGTAGAAGCACCACGACCTGCGTCCCCAAACTCAGTGTGAAACTCTCTGAGCAGTGCTCTTGATGCTTTCTCTCTCACTTGACTTAAGGTGAAAAGATGCATACCCTCATCTCCCTGGGGTGAGGTTGTACTGCACCCTGAAAGCCCTCTCTGTAAAGTCCTCATTGCAGACCACTACCGCCTCTTTTCCTTAAAGCCTCTGAGCTTCAACTTTCTAGTTTATAAAATGAGAATAGCCATATCATCAAACTTTCAGGAATGTTGTAAGAATTACGTGAGATTAATAATGTGGCAGTGCTTTGAAAATCATAACATGCTGGACATGTTCAATTACTGCTATAACATTAATTATTTTTCATTGTAGACTCATCTAAAAGTTCAGGTAATTCTGAATCAAATACAGACCCAATTTTGGCCCCTAAGTCTCTCTCCATCACTTTACCGACTTTCTTCCTTCATTCTTGTTTTTCCCCCCTTGAATCCAATCCCATTTTAAATGCACTAGTGGTTGAAGTATAAAGATATGGATGTACATAAATAGTCTGTCATTTGCAAATCCCTGCATAAATTTAGGATTTCAGGGTTTTCTAACCAAGCCAACAAAATTAGCATATTTATTTGGCACAGTCAGGCTCAGCCTGGGACTAATCATTTTTCCCTTCTTTATATAACATTGATGTCTTTCAGAATAGGAAAAAAATGTTATTATGATTTGAATTGTTACAGATGGTGTTTTCTTCACTCTTTCAAAATAATTTTGGTTTTGGAATTTAAAAAAACAATATAGCATTACCCAATGTGGCACGATAAAGAAGAAATCTAGTACTTTCTTGTATGAGGTAATAGGAGGGTCAAGCAAATTGAGGAGGAAAGCCAATAGTTATATAATGCATTGGAATTTTGCTTTTAAGGAAAACATAAAGGAGAAATTTTTGTATTCACAGACTAATCAGTGTTTAACTATACAGAACCTTTAAAATATGGATTGAGTGCCTTTAAACTCCATCTTAACCGCCGAACCCCAGTAGAATAGCTTGTACAAAGAAGCTTCTATTTATTTCTTGTTGACCATCAAAGCTGTGGAACCAAAGTGATTATCATTATCCAGTTGGTGGCAAGCTTCATCCTTTTATTCAGCTTTGGATAGTGGTTAATAGCACAGGTTCCAAAGATATACTGCCTCACTCAGATCCTGGTTTACTACCTGTGTGACCTCAGACGAAGTCCTTAACTTCTCTGTGTCTTAGCTTCTTTATCTGTTAAATGGGATTATTTAACTGTAAAATAGGATTGCTGTGACTACTACTAAACTGAGTTAATGCACAGAAAGCACTCATAAAAATGCCTTAAAAACAGGCCATGCGCATGAAATGTTAGTTATTATGAATAAGTTTTGAGCACTTATATGCTCAGTGCTGGGCTTGACTTGGGCATAAAATGATGAACGATAAAACATCAGGCTATCTTCTCCTGGTACTTACAGACAGGAGGGGAGATAGACATTAAGGCTCACGTATAAATGTAAAATGTTTAATATTTGTTAAAAAGAGAGATATAATGAGATACAAAATGGAAATGATCAAAGCAAGGAAGTTAGGGAAAGGTCTTCTGAGTACATGCTGATTTAGCCAACATCAGAAAGATAAGGAGTTGTAGGAGAGAATATTCTAGGTGGAAGGCACAGCATGTGCAGAAGTTCATCTTTAAGAATGTGAGAATGTGACCACCCTGATGAGTCATAATGGACTAAGGTGAGGGCAGGGAGATGGAAAGAAGTCACTGATGCAATAGACATTTAGAGGTAAAATCTTTGAGACCTGGATTGGGTAAGATTGTATAGGGGGAAGAAAGTCAGGACTTTTTCTAAGACTCTGAAATGTAAACCAGGTGACTGGTGAAACCACTCACGAGGGAGTGAAAAGTGATGCCTGAAATTTTTACCTTATTTATTTTTAGAAAGCGTGTGTTGAGACTCTGCCTCATCTATTATATATGGCCATTACTACCAGTGGAGGGGACACAATGATTAACATTATTTGAACTTCCTTACATGGCCTGGGGACTATGTTTTTTCTTATCTCATGTGGGAATGCTGCAACTTTGAATCACAGAAAATTCCAGAAACAGTGGCTTTATTAGGTAAGGGACTGATTTCACATAATAAGAAGTACAGAGAAAATGACTCTAGTTTGGCGCCAGCTGCTCAAGAATATCATGGAGGAACCAGGCTCCTTCTAGTTTCCTTCTGTGCCATTGTGTGGTTTTATACTCATAGTTCCAAAATGGCTGCTCTACCTCCAGATGTCATATCTTCTTTGCAAATGGGAAGAAAGCGCTACAACCAAAAACTTTGTTGTTTTGTTTGAGAAGGGAAGCCCTTTCTGGGAGACTTCCACGTACAAAGGTAAAGGTGGTTAGAAAAGAAGATTTGGAGGGGTGCCTGGGTGGCTCAGTCATTAAGCTGAAGCTTGGCTGTGATCCCAAAGTCCTGGGATCAAGCCCCACATCAGGCTCCTCCGCTAGGAACCTGCTTCTTCCTCTCCCACTCACCTCGCCTGTGTTCCCTCTCTTGCTGGCTGTCTCTCTCTCTGTCTAATAAATAAATAAAAAATCTTAAAAAAGAAAAGAAAAGAAAAGAAAAGATCTGGAATAGCATTGGATCAGCCAACCAGTAGTTTCTGCCACAGTTCTTTGCTACTTAATTTAACCTTTAGTATTGTCCCAGAACATATTTGGAAACTGAGGCTTACACATTTTAAGTAAGTTGCTTGAAATCTACCACAAAATAACTCAGAGAACCTGGGCTCAAACCTTAGCATTCCTCAACCCCAAGGCCCACATGCTTCCAATCACTCTTCATTGCTCTTTCTTACATCTTAAAAAAAAAAAATTCTAGATCAATTAAGTATTAAAACAGAAACAAATTATTTTATACCATAGTGTGTGGAGACCATTTATGGATGTAATCAAAAGAGTATGTCATTTTTTTCCCCCATAGCTTAAGTGCACACATATACATGTTAAGTACAATACATAATGATCCCGAAAACTATCAGTGAGGTTAGCAAGGTAACTTTGATGGCTTTTGTTTTACCGTTTTTATTCCATTGTAAAGTCTTAGGGAAAAGACACATTGCAATAACCCAGCATAATAAAAAGACCTTAAAAACAGCAATTGTGTTTAGAACTGAAGAGCAACTCCTTGAAGAGCATAAATTGCTAAAATAATGGTAGCAATAATAATAATCATGTATGAAAAATGGGAGATTTAAAAGAAAAAGCAGACGTATACATGGGAGAGCAAGTACATATTTACTCCACGTGTTTTGTGCCCTTTGTGGATCTGCTTTTTTTCTCAGGTTTATAGAAGCTGGGGCTTGAATCTAGCTTCTTTATGTAAAACCTGAAAAGTGCAAATCACATTGTCAAGCTAATGTCTGACTTGAATATATATTTTGAAAACTAAAATTATCTCTCCATCTTCTACTTGACTGTATTTGTGGTTCAAATCAGAAGGAATATTTTGCCCATTTATCCCAGCTGCTATGTCCTGCCATCCCTGCCAGAAGAAAAAAAATATATATTATCAGGAATAATCCAATTTACTTTGCTCCTATTTTTTTTTTCTTTAAATGAAAGCATTACCAAGTAGGAAACAGGATGGGAAGGGAGATTTGCTATCCAGAATCAGTTCGATTCCACAGAGCTGGAATATTTCCTTCCATAAATCTGTGGACATCTAGAGCATAATCTATATAGGAGGCTGCACAAATCTTTATCCCAGGAAGATAAGGTTTTTGTAGGTGAAATTAAAAACTTTTAATAAAGGTCTGAAAACACCAATAGGTAAAATTTTGTCACAACAAATATAATTTCAAAAAATCGTTCTGCCAATAAACCTTTTTTTTCAAGTTTTATTCCAAAGTGAAGAAGTTTCTTGCTAGATTCTAGTTACTGCAGCTCCTAGTTTATCCCCTTTTTTACAATAATCAAATTGAGTCTGAGGTTATGTGATTTATTCAGTTATATGATTCATTAACACAAGTACTAAAAATTGGACTAAGGTCTAGGTGACTTCAAACCATTTTGTATAAGTCAGCCTAACAAAATTCATGAATTTCCTTGGGAAAGACTGAGAAGTAAATGTTACAAGGGTGAGAGTGAACAAGGCTATGGTATTGGAAAAGTGGGAGCTGACTTAAGGATGATGGTCAAAGATATCTGAGGTCAGAACTCTGGACAGCTCTGGACTACTTCGGAAGTTCCCTACGGACTCCACTTTCTCTCCAAGCTCAATCTGCTTTGTTATCTTTTATGGCAACACCTCTCACTATTGCTTAATTCTTCAAATAGTATTTGCATATAAATAATTGTATTTGAATATGCAATATAATTGCAACATGGGGTGGCAACATGGTATGTTGGATATGGAGTCACAGCTGGGTTTGGGACTGAATCTCTAACTTACAGTGAGATATAAGGCAAAACACATAACCTAATTTTGTCTCCTCTCCCCATGAATAAAAAACATTAATTAATAAAATGATAGTGTCTAGCTTTATGCCCAGCACATATAGTTTCTTGGAACAATATTACTTTCTCCTGCCCTCCCCTAAATCTTTTTCAAGGAAAAGTCTACAAAATGGTCAGGGCTCATTTGGTTATAAGTGACAGAAGAATCTCAAGATGTTAAAAACAGAGCTACCCTACGACCCAGCAATTGCACTATTAGGTATTTACCCCAAAGATACAGATGTAGTGAAAAGAAGGAACACATGCACCCCAATGTTCATAGCAGCAATATCCACAATAGCCAAACTGTGGAAGGAGACGAGATGCCCTTCAACAGATGAATGGATAAAGAAGATGTGGTACATATATACAATGGAATATTACTCAGCCGTCAGAAAGGATGAATTCCCACCATTTGCATTGACATGGACGGAACTGGAGAGGATTATGCTAAGTGAAGTAAGTCAAGCAGAGAAAGACAATTATCATATGGTCTCACTCATGTGTGGAACATAAGGAATAGCACAGAGGACCATAGGGGAAGGGAGGGAAATCTGAAGGGGGAGAAATCAGAGAGGGAGACAAACCATGAGAGAATATGGACCACGGGAAACAAACTGAGGGTTTCGGGGGGGGGGAGGGGGTAACAGGGTGTTGGTTATTCAAGAGGGCATGTGTTGTGATGAGCACTGGGTGTTATATTCAACTAATGAATCATTGAACACTCTATCAAAAACTAATGACGTACTATACAGTGGCTAACTGAGCATAATAATAAAAAATAAAAAAAAGAAAAAGAAAAACAGAACAACAGCTCAACCTAGATTAAGCCAAACATAGAACTTCATTGGTTCATGTAGCTGAAAAATTAGAAGGGAATATTTTCCTTCAGGCATAGTTCAGTCCAGGGATTCATGGCTCTCGTGCTCTCCATCTCTCAAATAGGGTCATTCCACATGAGGAATCTTCCATGGTTGTTCTAGTACAAAAGGCAGGATTGTAATTAGGATTTCTTCACTATCTGCATTTCCAAGCCTTGGAGAAGTTGCTGGCTAATAGTCATTCCTTTGTTCATCATCCATGAATGGTGAATTATTTCTACCAAGAAAGCAGTTTCTTACAGCAATGCTGATCCCTGTGTCACATAAAATGAGTGCCACAAAGAGAAAAAAATGGGAAGGGAAACTGGGTTGCTAGAGGAAGGGGAGAAAGATGGTGGACAGATAGAAACAACAAATGATCACTTCAAAGTCTCCCTATATATCTGATCCTTTAGAATATGGGTTAGTTTCAGGGAAAAGGAAAATCAGTATCTATTGAATATTTTGGATTTAAAAAATTCACCTGTGATATAGTCAATAAATATTTGAATGAGTAAATTATTTAACTGTGAAGTCTCCAGAGCCCAAAGGTACACTGTAGTTTCAGTGAAGTCAGGCCCTAGTAGAAGGATGATGTGAACTGGGAAGTCAGGCCCTAGTAGAAAGATGATGAGAACTGGGTAGGAAGGACATGGCCAATGCTCTTAAGCCTGAAGTCCCATCTCTCCTTTGTTGCAAGGACCATGTCCCGTGAAGAATCAGGCCCTGATGAATTGTAACAAGTCAGACCGTAGCAAGTTCTCAAATAACAGCCTTCTTTGATGCAAGCTCTTCTCATAATGGACACACGCTGTGATGTCATTTTGGCCATATTCCATAGCAGGAGAAAGTGCAGGCTAAGAAAGTCTGAGATGAGTGATAATACATAAAATGCCAAGCCTAGTATCTGGCATATAGTTAAGGGCTCAGTAAACATTAGTTCCTTCTTCTACAAAACTATGGAATTATCATAACTTAGTCTTGGCCAACAGTTAGCCTTTATGACGTCATAGCCAGAGCAGGCTCTAAAGCATGGCTTTGCTATCACCATCTGTGAGTGCAAAGTATCTTTCTGGTAGAGATGGTCTCGGGAACAAAGTTCTCACCACTAATTCTTATTTTGAGGGTGCACTGCCTCCACCCACTAATCTAATACATCATTATAGCAAGAATGCACTTTTTATTTTGACATTTTTAGTCTTCCATTCTTTTGATTGTGTTTTGCAAACTTCTTAAAAAATGTAAGCCAGTCACAGAACAGATATTGCATGATTTCATTTATGAGTTAACTAAAATAGTCAAACTCACAGAAGCAAAGAATGAGATAGTAGTTACCAGGGGCTGGAGGAAGGGGAAATGGAGAAGAATTGTTCAACTGATACATACTTTCAGCTATGCAAGATGAATAAGTTTAGAGGTTTGCTCTAGTGCGTAAGGTCTATAGTTAACAACACTCTATTGTGCAGTTAAATTGTTAAGATGCTGGAGATCTCAAGTTAACTGTTCTTATGTCCCCTGACTCCCATCACAAACAAACATACACACACAAACAACAACAGTGAAGGGACTCAAGGAAACAAGCAGAGGTGTGGATAGGTCTCTTACCTTCATTGTGGTTATGGTTTCATGGGTGTATGCATATGTCCAGGCTCATTGAATTGTATACATTAAATGCATACAGTTTTATATATCAATTATATCTCAATAAGAAATGAATTCAAGCACCTTTTAAAAAAGAGTTAAGTACATGAGAGAATATCTAGATCCCCATCCTAGATAGCTTTTCTTTTATTATCATTTTGTATATTTTTTCAGGTTGCAATTCACCTAGTTGTACACTGACTTGCCCTTTGATGAGTTTCCAAAATATCTGTTCTCAGGTACTCTTCTTGTGAACCCTTTTCCAGTTATCTCTCCACCTGTTAGCCCAGATTCCTAATTCATTCTTGATGCTATTGTTCTCCAAATCTCAGAAATAGAAAATTACATCCATTTCTCACCATCAATCAACTTGTCAACAGTGTATCTCTACCCACTGGAAAAAAATTAATAATAACACACACATAGTCCAGCATTAGATATAGGAAGTTAGAGGCAATCCAAATATTCTTCCATGTCTGTTTGGTCTAATCAGTCTTGAGGTTGTCAGGGAGCTATGTCACTCAGTCTCAGACCCTCCTGCAGCTGTGAGGAGGGTACTCAGCAGACAGTCTCCAGCTGTTGGCAACTTCAGGTGCCACACTGACCTAAGAGTTTTTGTGCAAAGACGTATTTCCCCAGAGCCGCCTGCATCAGACCCAGTGCAGGGCACTCTGATGGTCAATACTCGCTCCAGAGCCCCCCATCTGCCTGCCAAGACTTTATTGGGACTGCATCGCTGTTCAGCTTCACCCTCTATCCAGTTCTTCCTTTCTCTTCTCTTCTCAGGCTTTGATGCCTGTTTTTTTCACTTCTCACTCCCACTCAGTGTCTGTTTCTGCTGAAAACAACTGCAGCAAACCTCGGTCCTCTGAGCCACCTAACCAAAACATCACGCATAAATAATCCCTGTAATTTCCAGTAACAGATAAGTTTAATGAGATTCTGCTATTTTTACAAAGGCAGTTTAATAAACCCTATGGTATTTGCTATATGAAAATTTTGTCCATGTTTGGTAATATGGAGTCTGTTTGGTAAGGCAATTCTAGTCTTTCAGTGTAGAAATCCTAAAAAGGTAAAGCTTAGAGGATGGTACCACTGACACTTGTATTTGTATGCTCTGTGATGCAAAACAAACAAATATTCAAACCATAGCCGTATCTTTTGAGAGATGATTAGAAACACAGATTCATCATCTTCATTATCAGCGTGTGATATTTAAGTCAAATGTCTTGAGAGCCATTACTGCAAAGGGAAGCTCAAATGTCTTTACCCATATTTCTGTAATGATCTTTGTCCAGACATCACCCCAGAGTAACATATTATTTCTGCTAGGACTCTAATGTGTCTTTTCCAGTTTATAGTAATGAATACAGAAGTGGTCATGTGAAAGCTGAACAGTTTGCCCATCATTAGGCAGTGTAAGCCAAACCCATCACAATAAACATAACTATAGGAAAAATGGGGAAAAAATCCAACCAGGAAAAATGATTCGGAAGTCATGGATTGTTCATTTCATTAATAAAAGAGCTTATCTTTAAAGCAAAGGATCCTTGAAATCACAGGCTTTGGCCACCTAAGAATTCCTTTTCAGCTTTTGAATTGGTTTCACTGTATTGTTGAGCTTCTGTAATTATGCCAATTCTGATGGCTCTGACAGTGCTTCTTAACACTTATTTAACTATGAGTGTTAATAATAATAAGGAAATAATGCTAATCACTTATATGGGGCTGTGCAATTCATATTTTCACAAATATTACATCATTTGATTTATTCTTTTGGCCTTGAAAGTTACCAAGCTCCTTGCTTGCCTCACCACCACATTTACCCAAAGAAGTGATAAAACTGTTCTTCACAGTCATATAGTTTTTCTAGATCACACTGCCTTGCTTCTTCCCAGAACTCCACAGGACTTAATGAAGGCACAATTTATTCTTTCTTTTAATCATTTCCTTCTTCCATTGCAACTTAAAGGGTATCCTCAGTTTCTTCACCTAGATAACCTTAAAAGGGATAGAACTCTATCACTGGAGACAAGGACAGTGCCTTATACTCTTTTCTGTTTACTATTGCTAAGTTTATTATAGGAACTTGAACCACATTTTACCATCTTCCTTAACCCAATTGTCCACTTTTTGTTCAGGATGCTCTGTTAAAGACTTCCTATACAATGATTCCTGAATGCAATGCCCCGGAGTTGCCCTGTTATGTTGTCGATCCATTTCCCCATACACGGTTGACATTTAGTGTAGTAAATATTAACTGTCTACACCATTGGCAGAGCAAAGAGCACACTACGTGGTGAAAAACATGTTGCTCTTGCCACTCTCTTCCTGAGTGATGAATGTTGTAAAGAAACAAATAATTTTATTATTTGTCATTTGGTACATTACTGAAGAGAAATAAATCCATAATTTAGTAGACATATTAAAATTTAAAAATATGTAAAATTTCATCTCTCTTGTGGATTTATTACATTTGGTGAGTGGTTTTTTGGGACATGGATTTCAACTGACTTAACACAGAAAAATATTCAGGCAAATCAAGATTGTATCTCAAGATAGAAATGGAGAAATGCCCCATAAATGCATATAATATACAATTTAAGTAGGAATGATGATCCCTCCTAAGTGCACATCTTGGTTGGCTGTCCTTAGCATCTGGGGTAGAAGTCCCTCCAGCGGTCTAGACTCTCTGAAACATTCTCCCCATTGATGTTGTTTTCTTGCCCTACCCAACATGCTTCTCTAATTCTCATCCTTAACTACGCTCTCCGGAACACCATTTCACCACCCTCAAACCAGAATGGTACAATCTGAAGTTCTTCACGACACATTCTTCCCATGAAACATGGCATGCCTGCAAGACTCCACTCCCCATCCTGCCTTCTTTCCTGGAATGCAGCCTTCTCACTGCCCGTGGTAGGGAAGGAGGCTGACTTCCCCTTCCCCGGTGTATTGTGTGGATGGAAGTTTCTGTGATTTGTCCTGCATAACTGACCACCCACACCTGCACATACGCAGGCAGATTAAGGATTGTTGTTTGCAAGACTTGTGCTGCGTGAGTGACCTAAGGAGCCTGGTTAGTTGGCATTAGCTGCCCTCTGGGTCAGAATTGGCCTTTCTGATCTGGGTGCCACAGCTGTTAATTTTGCCTTATATCCCCTCCCAGCTCCAGGCTGGGGTGGCCCCCCAGAATGGAAACTGGGAGGGAAGGCAAGCATACCTAGCCCAGGTTCCTTGAAGATGAAAAGACATGATAACACAGGAATGCAGCTCACTCCAAGCTGCACATAGGGGAACTAAGGTTTAACTTCAAACCCTGTCATTTGCCCTATCAATATGGCCCTTATGGGGATGGTCAGCTGAAAGTCTCACCTGTAGGGACGGACGATTCTCAGCCCAGGCCTCTCAATCGGGACTCCAGCCTGGCTGCCTCCACAGGACTTCCCCAGCTAGTGAGGTTGGATGTGGTAAGTACCTGATTTGAGGTAACTCTGTCTTGTGTTTTATTGCTTACTACTGCCCTCATCGATGCATAGATTTCCCTTTTCTTCTTTCTGTTTCTATTAGATTTTTATAATACCAATAAAATGTTACTCCTCTTCAAAACTGAGAGAGTACAGCTGCCTTGAATCTTTTCTTTAGAACACACAAGATGGCTTCCCAACAGTTATTCCCCCACCTTCATGTGAAACCCCATATTCCTGAGGTACCTGGGTGGTTCAGTGAGTTAAGCGTCTGCCTTTGGCTCAGGTCATGATCCTGGGGTCTTGGGGTTGAGCCCCACCTTGTGCTCCCTGCTCAGCGGGGAGTCTGCTTCTCCCTCTTCCTCTGACTCTCCCCGTTTGTGCTCTCTCTCACTCTCCCCCCCCCAAAAAAACAAATCTTAAAAAAAAAAAGAAACCCCATATTCCTTTGATGCTCATGCCACCAACTATCCCTTAACTGGAGTGTGGGCACCTTGCCAGCAGTTTTCTTCCACATCCCGATTCTTGCCATTTCCCTGGATGTTTGGATCGCTTCAGTCTGTGGCAATGACTTTTTTTTTCTTTTGGACAGCCGAATGACATGTATTTGAAATAACACAGTATCCTTAACAAACAGTATACAGTACTTTCAGACAGCAAGGCCTTCAAAGCTTTTACTCGTCCCACATCTCTCATGGAATTGGTCCGTATACATCGTACCACTACTGCATTTCAGCTAGATTTGGAATCTACACAGCAGCAAGATGCGCATAAGTGTGCACACACGCCCAGACACATCCAGCTGTTAGGAGCTCCTCAGTTAACTCAGACGGTAAATATTTTATTTGCAAATTCAGGTCTTTCCCATGGACCCGCTCCACAATCATTCTGTACAGTACTAGGGCTTTCACGATACTCAGTCATTTTTGGCAGCAGCTACTCCCAGTCTTCAGAGGATGCCAGATCCCTGGCATTGTAAGAAGAGTTCTGGCTGCACATACAAGAAGTACGAGGTCTTCATTATACCAGAGTTTAATACTCATGGCCAGAAGGCCTTATATACAATGTACACACAGACTCTCTGTCTTGCCTTCAGTCTGAACAACTGCCCCCCGCACCCCCCGCCCCGCCGTGGTTGTTGAAAAACTGCCATAATTACACTGACAGCTACACAGACTCACACTCAAAATCAAAACAGACAAACCAATTAAATATATTTCACAAACAACTTTCAAAATGAGTCCAATCTACCAAAATGCCCTACGAATTGACTTAGATAACCACACAGTGACAACATTTTTTTCTGATTGAGGACGCCTTCTCTTTTTTTTTGTTTTTTTGTTACTGTAATTGAAACCAGTGAAATCTTGCCATTTGCAATGACATGGATGGAACTAGAGGGTATTATGCTAAGCAAAAAAGTCAGTCAGAAAAAGACAAATACTGTATGATTTCATTCCTATGTGGAATTTAAGAAACAAAACAGATGAACATAGGGGAAGGAAAGGAAAAATAAAATAAAATGAAAATGGAAAGGGAGGCAAACCATAAGATATGCTGAACTCTAGGAAACAAATTGAAGGTTGCTGGAGGGATGGTGGGTGTGGGGAAGAGATGACGGGGTGATGGGCATTAAGGAGGGCACTTGATGTAATGAGCACTGGGTATTGTATGCAACTGATGAATCACTAAATTCTCTTGAAATGAACATTACACTATATGTTAACTAAATTGAATTTTTAAAGAAGAAGGAAATACTTGATTTTATGCCTATAAGTGCTCTTGGAAAAAACAGTGTGCTTTATACATTTTTTCAACTGAATCCTTGCCAAATGCACTGGCCAAGGGAGCATGACTCCTAACTAGGAGTAAAGTGATGGGGTCCCCCTTGTCCTGGCGTGGTCATTATCACTTTCACCCCAAATCCACTGTCCAGAACTAGGTCACAATGTCCCATGTGGTGGAAAAAGTGGCTAGGAAACCCCTCTCTTTATAGAAGACCAGAAACCTGGCAGAGCATTATCTATTTTCTCGTCCCCACAAAATCATTTTTGCATTATTGGAAAATAGATGTATAATTACCATATTAAAAGGCATTAAATATCCATTTCTAACTCAATCCGAATTCAGGAAACTTTCAATTAAAAACTGACAGTTTGTATACCCACATAAACGAATGCATGCAGTTGTTGGCATCCCCAATAAAACTTTATGTAATGCTAGTGTGTTACATCTCCAGGCATGTCATCTGACCTTTCTTATCTTAACTATAATTTGTTTTTGGCCATTATGCAGAAATAGCAAAAAGCTCACAGTGGTGAGATTTCAAGATTTTTTTTAAAAATTTAAATTCAATTAGCCAACATACAGTACATCATCAGTTTTTGATATAATGTTCAATGATTCATTAGTTGCATATAACACCCAGTGCTCATCACATCACGTGCCCTCCTTAATGTAAGATTCTTAGCTGGCAATCACAGTTCACCCTCTGGCCCCAGTGATTCCCTTCTCTCCCACATTCAAAAGACTCTCATTCCCTTCCCAAGATCACTCATCCTACTACAGTCTCTGGCTCATACTTGATGTTTAGGATTTTGTTATCTAAATGAGCCCAGGTGTCGATGAGACTCCTTAACGTGCTTCTTTCAATACAGCTCCTTTAGTGAAGCTGTCCATCTCAGCCCTGAGAGGTAAAGAGACAAGTTCTCAGCTCTCTGTACCCTCAGCATGCAATGCTGAAGCATGCTGGAACAACAATGGACATTCCTATTCAAAAAAGAGGAGGAAGGCTAGAGGCATGTTGCAGTCACTGACCCATAGTAATTCTAAAATCTAGTCAGGTGTATGTTACTATGTGTTTGATTAGTGCTCAATTCTTCTCCCTCAGGGTGATTCTTGGTGTCTCTTAGCTTTGCCCTCTGGTTTCTTGGCTCTGTTCTTCCGAATCATCCTCCATTTTTTATAAGAAAGGTCTTTGTTTTTAACTGAGTAGTTTGCTCAGCTTTCTCTATACCCATAAAAGGTTTCAGGCATTGAAGGCTCTTTTCATTTTGAACCCTCTTGCTTTTTTGTCAGTTCAAGAAGGAGGTACCAAAAAAAAAAAAGGAAAAAATTTGATATTTTCAAAAAATGTATTACAGTAGGTACATACAGAGAAAAGTCTTTATTAGATTTCCAAGCCCTTCTTTCAAAGTTTAGTGTTATTTATCATTTGTATTTCATACAAGTAAAAACCATAATTTCTTTCTTCTATAAATTATGAATTATTTAGATACACAAAAATATAAGGATATCATTGTTTATCTGTCACTCATTTTAACAAATATTTATACAAAAATAGACGAGGCCATCCTCTATTTATGTCATCCCAACTTAATTTCTTGCCTTCCTTATGCACAGTATATGTTAGTAGTTAAAACTAAAATGATTACATTCCAGATTTACCTCCTCCAAGCTGTGTAGTCTTGCACAAACTCCTCAATCTCTTTGTGCTTCAGTTTCCTTAATTATAACATAAGAATAATAATATCATTTATTAAATAAGTTAATATATGGAATTCATACGTGTGTGTGTGTGTATATATATACATATATATGTATATGGCACTGGCACTCAAAAAGTACTACATAGGTGTCTAGGTATTAGCTGTTGTTATTTTTCAGTGATTAAGATAGCTAAATGTTCCTAACCTGGCCCTATTAATGAGCTAAGAATTCCTTTCCCAAATAGCCAGTGGAGAGCTGGAGTGGAGCAAGTTTATTTGTCCTATACCACTCACTTTTCCCAGTCCTACACTTCATCGTTGGCTGATAGTTGTTAATTGCCCTACTGAATGTTTAGAATCACTTCTGAAGCAATTCTTGATGTAGAAGAGAAAAGTTGGGGGGCGCCTGGGTGGCATAGCGGGTGGGCGTCTGCCTTCGGCTCAGGGCATGATCCCGGTGTTATGGGATCGAGCCCCACGTCAGACTCCTCTGCTGTGGGCCTGCTTCTTCTTCTCCCACTCCCCCTGCCTATATTCCCTCTCTCGCTGGCTGTCTCTACCTCTGTCAAATAAATAAATTTAAAAAAATATTTAGAAGAGAAAAGTTGGAGCTCTCACTAACTTGTACTTATCCTGAAGACACAAAGGGAATATGACCCTGACTTAATCCCATCAGTCTCCACCCATCTTCCTTAGAATAACCTGTTCTTTCCCCTAGGAGAGAACTTAGTCCAGGTCCCAGTCACTTAATCTAGAGCTGCACCCCAAAGTTTAGACAGACTTTGGGTTTGTCACATGACTATGTCACAAAACAGTCGGGGGGAAGAACTCTAAGTTTTAAGGCCGAGGGTGGTGATGAGCCTCTTGATTACTTTTTCCTTTCAAGATGCATATCACCATGGTTTGTAGGAATATCTGTTATGTAAAGTAGTAGACTGATTAGGTTAGCATACATACACATCTGACATAGGAAGTCAATTTCTGAAAGATCTACATCTAAATCTACACTGGAAAACAAAGTTATTTCTTCAGTTAGATTGGCTACTCCTTTGATTTGAATTTTTAAAAATTCTGGTGGTAATTTACAGAGATAGCATTTCTTGTAAAATTCACTTAATGTGTAATTCATGGGCAATACATTACAGCAAAAAGTTGAGTCAGAAAGACCAAATGTTGCAGGATGTCATTGATTTGGTAAATTTTATCAGAAAAATACCTTTAAAACAGAGTAAAGTGTTAATAGTGTTTGTAAATGGAGAATGACTGTGGAAATATATTTCCTACCCAGATATTTGCTGGTTATCACAAGTAGTCTAGTATAACAATTAAGAAGAGGGGGTCCGGAGCCCTATTGCTTGGGTTTAATCCCAGTTATGCCAATTACTATGTCACTTACCATAGCAAATACTGACAATACTACACTCAGATTCTCTTAGATACTTTTGAAAGGTTTTGTGTACATATCCTCCAGTTTCTACGGGCTTTTCTTTTAAAGACACATACCTGGGATTCCCTTCAGAGGAAGTGTCCCATAGGAACTATAAAGGCCTTTTAAAGAACTGATAGAAAGCTTGCCTGAGTGTTGATCCTTCTAGGTGGCATGGCCATTACTGAGTGGACCAGATTGTAAAAGCTTGGATCTATTGCCTTGTAGTTGGACAAACTGTGCAATCAATGTTCAAGAGATCAGGCTGAGGCTGAGACTATTGCGATGGCACTCCTTGCTTGGCTTCTTCTCTTCTCTTTCCTGCTTCTCCCACTTTCTTACCCATGAATCCTGGGAGTACTTTCTGAATAAATCACTTACACAAAAAGTCCTCATCTTGAGGGTCTTCTTTTGAAAAATCTGACCCCAAACACTCTGTAGGTGACCTTGGGAAAGCAACTTAAACATTATGTTAAATCCAGTTTCCTCACTTAGAAAATAAGGATGGCAAAAGAGTAATTAGGAGGAACGATATGAGTTCAAGTGTATAAAGAACGCAGTGCACTGCCTCACACATGGTTAGCACTAACAAAATGTTCACCACTAATTTTGTGGCAAAGCACTTAAAGGTTATTGAGCTTAAACATGAATCATGAATTTCTTTTGCTCAAAATTATTAGTATTCAAAATCTTCTGACCTTTCCTATGATAACAAATAGCTTCTAGCAGTATGTTACCTTGAGATATTTCTGAAAAATATAGACATACTTAATCTGTCTTTTCAAGGTAACGATGACATTTTAACAGAAAGAGAAAACTTATGTAACAGAAAGATCATTTTGAAAAAGAACATCTGAAATATTTTTATCATAATGATGAAAGTAATGTGAAATGTCACTCATAAAAACATTCCCATCTGAACACTTACAAACTTCGAACAGAATTTTCTGTTTTACAATTTTCCAAAGAGTTTTAGCAGCTTTGTCACTAAATTTTAAAAATATAAAAATGTAATTCCTTCTGATAAGTGCTCAAGAACAACTGATTGAAGTTATGTCAAAGAAACTTACTCCAGAATTTAAAACAAACAAAAAACAAACAAAAGCAAAAACCTCTAATGTAGTATGAGAATAAAAAGGAACATCATTATTCAGCAAGCACAATCAATAATATGTTTTTCCCCTCTTTGTATCTAAATTTCTTCATGAGATATAATTTTTAGCTAAACATTCATTAAAACCATTATTATATAAATTTCCAGACTTTAAGTTGCTATATCAAAATATTATTCCAAGATTTTAAAAAAGACATATTTAACACTATTGCTTTTACTTAAAAATACCCAATATTAATTTAGTGAAAACAAAAATTCTTCTATAATATAAAATATAGTTTAATGTATCATAAATATTTTATTTAATCTTTGTCCAGTTCTTACTAAATTTAGTTATTGTATGTGGTTTATAATTTTAATATAGTTATATAAGTATGACTCACAAATTGTTTATACAGGTAGTTGAATAGATAAAGAAAAGACAAAAGCACATGCATAAAGATTTTTTTTATCCCTCAGATTTTATGTGATCAAAAGTTTGGTGTACTAGACTGTTTCTAATATTCTAAAATAATGATCTAAACACACCAGTGAGAAAACTGGGATTGTAAGAGTGGATCATAAAACAAAATCCAACTATATGTTTTCTACAAGAAATCTGCTTTAAATATAGAGACTTATATAGTTTAAAAATAAAGCAATGGAGAAAGATGTACCATGGCAACACTAATCAAAAGAAATCTGGATTAACTATGTTAATTTTAGTCAAAGCAGACTTCAGAACAAGAAAAATCATTAGGAGTAAGATGACATTACGTAATGATAAAGGAGTCAGTTCTGCAAGATTATATAATAATTCTAAATTTATATAAACCTAACAAGAAGGCATCAAATATATGAAGCAAAATATATTGAACTGAAAGAAAAAGTAGACAAATACACTATTTTAGCAGAAACTAAAGTAGTTAGAGACTTCAACATCCCTTTGTCAGTAATTGACAGATCAAACAGGCAGAAAATCAGTAAGGATATAAATGACTTAAACATCACTAAAACGAACTTGATCTATTTGACATTTAAGACTACTCCATCATGTTATAGCAGAATATACAATCTTCTCAAACTTCCATGGGACATTCGCCAAGAGACAGCATTCTGGGCCAAAATATACACCTGAGCAAATCTGAAACACTACACAACATATGAAGAATATTCTCCGACCAAAATGAAATTAAACTAGAAATCAAGAACAAAAAGATACCTGGAAAAACCCAACTACTTGGGACTGAAACAAAACACTTCTAAATAACCCATGGAACAAAGAAGTTGTCTCAGGAAAAATTTAAAGTATTTTGAACTAAGATAAAATAAGAATACACAAATTATTAAAATTAGTGGGGCGTGCAAGCACCTCTTAGAGGGAAATTTATACCATGCAATTAATACAGTAAAAAAGGAAAAATATCTAAAATTAGCAATAATCTTCTACCTAGGAAATCAGGGAAAGAACACCTTAAGCATCACTTAGACAAAAGAAAAGATGTAATTAAACTAGATCAGAAATTAATGAAATCAGTAAGAGGTAAACAATAGAGAAAATTAATGAAATCGATACCTGGTTCTTTTGAAAAGATCAACAAAATTGATAAACTTTTAGCTAGACTAACCAAGAAAAAAAGAGAAGACATAAATTATCAATAAGTTATCCATAAATGAAAGAGGAGTTGTCACACTTATCCTATAAACATTTAAAGTATAAGGGAATAATGTGAATAAATTTATACCCACGAATTTGATAATTTAACTTAAATGGTCCAATTCCTCGATAAACACAAACTGTCAAAATGCATACAAGGAGAAATAGATAACCTGAATAAGCTTTGTGTGTATTATAGAAATTGAAGCAATAATTAATAATCTTCTAAAAAAGGAAAAAGAAAAAGACTGGATGACTTCACTGGTGAATTCTACTGAACATTTATTGAAAGAAATAATACCAATTCTCTACAATTTCTTCTGCAAAATAGAAACAGAAGAAATAACTTAAAATTAATTTTATGAGCCACCATTACCTTAATACCAAAATCAAATAAAGACATTACAAGACAGGAATATAGAATAGTGTCTCTCATGAACAGATACACAAAATTCCTCATCAAATTATCAACAAATCAAATACAACAATATATAAAATGAATTCTATCCCATGACCAAGTGAGTTTTATTCTAATTTGAAAATGAATGTAATCACCAGAAAAATAGATTAAAGAAAAAAAATCATATGATCATAGCAATTGGTGCAGAAAAAGTTCTTGACAAAATCCAACATCCTTTCATGATAAAAGCTCTCAGAACACCAGGAATAGAGGAGAGCTTAATAAAAAAACATCTACAAAAAAACCCTAGAGCCAACATCATGCTTAATGGTGCAAAGCTGTGTGCTTTTCCCCAAAGATCAGAAACAAGGCAAGGATATCCTTTCTTAACATTCTTATTCATTATTGTGCTGGAAGTCCTAGCTAGTGCAATAAGACAAGAAAAATAAAAGATATACATACTGGAAAGAAAGAAGTAAAACTACCCTTATTCCCAAATGACATGATTGTTTATATAGAGCACCACAGACAATCAACAACAAATCCTGGAAATAATAAGTGAATCACAGGGTACAAGGCAGGATCACAGGACGCAAGTTGGGTAAACAAAAGTCAATTATTCTCTTATATATCAGCAATGAGTAATTGGAATCGAAAGCAAACAAAAATTTGCAATAACACCAAAAAAGCAAAGCAGAAAGAAAGAAGAAAGAAAGAAAAGAAAGAAAGAAAAAGGAAGGAAGGAAGGAAGGAAGGAAGGAAGGAAGGAAGGAAGGAAGAAATTAATTCTTAGGTATAAATCTAGTGAAATATGTACAGAACCTGAATGCAAAAACAAAAACAAAACAAAAACCTACAAAACAATGATGAAAGAAATCAAACAAAATCTAAATAATCGCATAGATATTCTGTATTCACATGAGTTGGGACAAGAATTTTAGTCAATGGAAGACTAAATATTAAGATGTCAATTTTTCCCAACCCAATCTATAGATTCAAAGGAATACCAATGTTTCAGCAAAAAACTTCATAAATATCTTCAAAATGATTCTAAAATTTGCATGGAAAGGCAAAGCACCAAAAATATCCAACACAATACTGAAGAACGAAGTTGAAGGATTCACAATAGCTGATTTCAAGAATTAATATTAAATTAGATGATAAAGACAGTGATGTTGGCAAAAGAATTGGTGCATAGATCAATGCAACATAACTGAGAGGCTAAAAATAACTCTATACCAATATAGTCAACCGATTTGAGACACAGTGCAAAGATGTTAGACAAAAAAAGACAAAATAGTATTTTTGATAAATGATACTGGAACTGAACATCCATATCCAAAAATATGAACCTAGACACAGACCTTATATCCTACAAAAAAAAAAAATGCTAAATGTATTATAGACCTAAATGCCAAATGGGGGAGAAAATTTAAATTTCCCATGCAGAATTATAAATGATGAGGGATAGGCAACCTTCAAGGAGGTGAAGTATTAACTCTCCAATCTTTAAGTGTGGACTGTATATACTGACTTCTTTTGAAAGACGACAGTTTGGAAATGAGGGGAAAGAATAAATTTACAGTGGAGAAACCTGACAAACATTACCTGAGCCAGGGGATAAAGGTCAGCATCAACAATAAGACATGACATGCTGTGATGAGAATGGCACTTTAACTTGGTGGTCTTCCTCTCAAAAGCAAATAAACCTCATCTAATCCTGAGAAAAACATCAGACACATTTTGATTGAAGTACATTCCACCAAATACGTGACCGGTACTCCTTAGAGCTGTCAAGTTCATCAAACACAAGGAAATTTGAGAAACTGTCAGCCAGGGAGAGCTTAAGGAGACATAATGACTAAAAGTAATGTGGGACCCTGGACGGAATCCTGAAGCAGAAAAAGGGCATTAGGTAAAAACTAAGGAAATCTGAATAAGATGTGGAGTTTAGTTACTAAGGTAACAATATTGTTTCATTAATTATGACAAACGTACCACATTAATGCTAGATGTTAATAATAAAGGAAAGTGGGTATGGGTTATGTGGGAACTCTTCGTGCTATCTTTGCAATTTTTATGTAATCTAAAACTATTTAAAAATAAAAAGTTCATTTAAAAAATGTAAAAAAGAGCCGAAAGCAATAAGTAGAAAAATACTTTTGAAAATTAAGCAACATACTGCTAAATAACTCAAGAATAAGGTAAGAAATCACACTGGAAATTCAAACACATTTTGAACTGATTAATAATGAACATAACTACATGACTAACATTGTAAGATATAAATAAAGCTTTGCCTTATATGCATGTAGTATCAAAAGAACAAGAAAGGCTAAACACAAATGTATGATCTAAATATCCATCAAAAACTCTGTGTAGAAAACCTTAAAGACTCCACCAAAAAATTGTAAAAACTGATACATGAATTCAGCAAAGATACAGGGTATAAAATCAATGTACAAAAATCTGTTGCATTTCTATACACCAATAATGAAGCAGAAGAGAGATAAATCAAAGAATTAATCCCACTTACAATTACACCAAAAACCATAAGATATCTAGGAACAAACCTAACCAAAGAGGTAAAAGATCTGTATGCTGAAAACTATAGAACACTTATGAAAGAAGTTGAAGAAGACACAAAGAAATGGAAAAACACGTCATGTTCATGGATTGGAAGAACAAATATTTTTAAAATATCTATACTACCCAAGTCAATCTACACATTAAATGCAATCCTATCAAAATAACACCAGCATTTTCACAGACCTAGAGCAAACAATTCCAAAATCTGTATGGAACCAGAAAAGAGCCCAAATAGCCAAAGTAGTTTTGAAAAAGAAAAGCAAAGTGGGAGACATCACAATTCTGGACTTTAAGCTGTATTACAAAGCTGTAATGATCAAGACAGTATGGTACTGGGACAAAAAAGACACATAAATCAATGGAACAGAATAGAGAACCCAGAAATAGACCCATAGCTGTATGGTCAACTAATCTTCAACAAAGCAGGAAAGAATATCCAATGGAAAAAGGACAGTCTCTTCAACAAATGGTGTTGGGAAAATTGGACAACCACATGCAGAAGAATGAAACTGGACCATTTTCTTATACCATACACACAAAAAAATTCAAAATGGATAAAAAACCTAAATGTAAGATAGGAAACCATCAAACTCCTAGAGGAGAAAACAGGCAGCAACCTCTTTGACCTTGGCCATGCAACTTCTTACTAGACACATTTCTAGAAGCAAGGGAAACAAAAGCAAAGATGAGCTATTGGGACTTCATCAAGATAAAAGTCTTTTGCACAGTGAAGGAAACAATCAACAAAGCTAAAAGGCAGCCTACAGAATGGGAGAAGATATTTGCAAATGACATATCTGATAAAGGGTTAGTATCCAGAATCTATCAAGAACTCTTCAAAATCAATACCCCAAAAATAAATAATCCAGGTAAGAAATGGGCAGAAGATAAGAATGGACACTTTTCCAAAGAAGACATCCAGGTGGCTAACAGACCATGAAAAGATGCTCAACATCACTCATCATCAGGGAAATACAAATCAAAACCGCAACAAGATACCACCTCACACTGGTCAGAATGGCTAAAATTAACAACTCAGGAAACAACAGATGTTGGCAAGGATGCAAAGAAAGGCAACCACTCTTACACTGTTCATGGGAATGCAAGCTGATGCAGCCACTCTGGAAAATGGTATGGAGGTTCCTCAAAAATTTAAAAATAGAACTACCTACAACCCAGCAATCGCACTACTCGGTGTTCATCCAGATGAAACAAAAATGCTGATTCAAAGGGGCACATATACTCCAATGTTTATGGAAGCATTATTAACAATAGCCAAAATGTGAAAACAGCCCAATGTCCATTGACTGATGAATGGATAAAGAAAATGTGGTGTGTGTGTGTGTGTGTGTGTGTGTGTGTGTGTGTGTGTGTGTATGAAATATATATGAATATTACTTAGCCATCAAAAAGAATGAAATCTTGCCATTTGCAATGATGTGGATGGAACTAGAGTGTATTATGCTAAGTGAAATAAGTCAATCAGAGAAAGACAAATGCATGATTTCACTAATATGTGGAACTCAGAAAACAAAACAGATGAACAGAGGGGAAGGAAAAAATTTTAAAAAGGTAAAAACAGAGAGAGAGGCAAACCATAAGAGACTCTTAACAATAGGAACAAATTGAGGGTTGCTAGAGGGAAGGTGGGTGGGGGATGGGGTAATTGAGTGGTGGACATTAAGAAGGGCACTTGATGTAATCAGCACTGGGCTTAATATGTGGATGATGAATCACTAGATTCTGCTCCTGAAGCCAGTGCTGCACTATATGTTAACTAACTTGATTTAAATTAAAAAAATAAAACAAATATCCACCAAAAAAGGTAAAATCATAGAAAAATAAATATCAAGTAAAAGGGAGAAAAATAATAGTAATAATGGCAGAATTTATGAAATAGAAAATTAGCATATATTAGAGTTTCAATAGAGGCTCTATATAGAGATTAATGAAATCTCTAAACTCAACAAATCTAATCAAGGAGAAATAGAGAAGAGACAACAAAAATCAGAAAAGGCAAACATCACAGAAATTCTAGACATTAGAAATGTAAAAAGAGACTGTTCCGAACAACTTTATGCCAATAGCATTACAAATATACATGAAATAGACAAACACCTAAAAAAGCACAAGTTTGTAAAATGGAAACAAGAAGAGAAAGAAAATCTGGCTTGTCCTGTAGCTATTAAAGAAATTGAATCTGTAATTAGAACTTTCCCACGACAAAGCACCAGGCCCAGATGGTTTCCCTGATAATTTCTGCAAACTATTTAGGGAAAGAATAACTCAAACACATCCAAGGAATAAAAAAAAGAAAAAGTTTTTCAACTGATTTTATGAGGTCAGGGTAACCTTGATGCCAAAAGCTAAAAAACTTTACCAGAAAAAAAGAAAAAATCAAAAGTAAAGATCTTTAATGAATACAGATGTAAAATTCTAAACAAAAGTTTATCAAATAAAATTCAATGATATATAAAATCATCACCAAGTTAGCTTAATTTCAGATATTCACAATTCATGTAATGTTTTTAAGTGTGTCAATATATCTGATCACATTAAAATGAAAGGAGAAAAAAATAATAAAAATCATAGTAAATGCAGAAAAAGCATTTGGAAAATTCAACACTAACATGAGTTAAAAAAAACTCACATAAACAGAGAAGGAAAATTTTTTTAATCTGATAAAGCTTAGATTTAAAAATCTACAACATTAACGAGTTATTCAAAAAGAAAATTGAAAAAACAATTTCATTTATAATAGCATTAAAATGAAAAAACACTTAGAAATAAACTTAACCAAGGAGGTGAAAAACTTTTTCACTGAAACTGTAAAACACTGATGAAAGAAATTAAAGCAGACACAAATAAATGGCAGGATATCCCATGGATGGAAGAATTAATATTGTTAAAATATCTATAGTACCCAAAGCAATCTACAGATTCAATGCAATCCTATCACAATTTCAATGGCATTTTTTACAGAAATAGAAAAAAAATGATAAAATATTTACAAAACCACAAAAGACCCCAAATAGCCAAAACAATATTGAGCAAGAAAAACATAGCTAGAGGCATCAATCAAACTTCCTGACTTCAAAATGTATTACAGAGTCTCAATATTCAGGCCAGTATAATACTGGCATAAAAACAGACATATAGATCAATGGAGGAGAATGGAGAGCTCAGAAGTAATCTCATGCATACAAAGTCAACCGATCTTTGACAAGGATGCCAAGAATATACAATGGGGAAAGGATAGTATCTTCCATAAATGATGTTGGGAAAACTAGATATCCACATGCAAAAGAGTGAAATTGAACCCCTATCTCACACTATACACAAAAATCAACTTGAAATGAGTAAAAGTCTTAAGCATAAGACCTGAAACTTTAACATTCCTAGAAGAAAACAGAGAAAAAAACTTCTGGACTTTGGTCTTGGCAAGATTACTTGGACATGACAGCAAGAGCACAGGGAACAAAAGTAAAAATAGGCATCAAACTAAAGACTCCTAAACAGCAGAGCCAACAAACAATAAAATGAAAGGCAACCTACGGCATGAGACGTAATATTTGTAAACAATATATCTGATAAAGGATTAATCACCAAAATACATAAGGAATCCCTACAATTCAATATCTGAAAAACAAATAAACTGATTTAAAAAATGGCAGAGGAACTGAATTGACATTTCTCCAAAGAAGACATACAAACGGCCAACAGTTGTATGATCTAACAGGTATATGAAAAGGTGCGCAACATCACTAATCATCAAGGAAATCAAACATTAAAATTGCAATGAGATACCTATTAGGATGCTTTTTATCAAAAACCGAACGATAACAAATATTAGTCAGGATATGAAAAAAAGGGAACCCTGTACGTTGTTGTTGGTGATGTAAATTGGTGCTGCCTTTATGGGAAACAGTATGGAGGTTTCTCATAAAACGAAAAATAAGACCACCGTATGATCTAGCAATCCAATTTCTGGGTGTATATCCAAAGGAAATTAAATCAGGATCTTGAAGAAATAATGGCACTTCCACGTTCATCGCGGCTTTATTCACAATAGCCAACACATAGGAACGAGTAGCATGGAAACAAACCAAGTGCCCATCAACAGATGAACAGATAAAGAAACACGATGGAATATTATCGGAGAAATAAGAGAGGAGGGTCTCATGGTGTTTGCATGACCAGCAAGCATGTCTTTGAACTTGAAATACACACTTGTTTATCTGCTCAAAATATTGTTGACCTCTTTTAATTCTATCTGAAACTCGAAGAGCATGTTCAAAGCTGGGAGCTTGGGGGCGCCTGGGTGGCACAGCAGTTAAGCATCTGCCTTCGGCTCAGGGCGTGATCCCGGCGTTATGGGATCGAGCTCCACATCAGGCTCCTCCGCTATGAGCCTGCTTCTTCTTCTCCCACTCCCCCTGCTTGTGTTCCCTCTCTCGCTGGCTGTCTCTATCTCTGTTGAATAAATAAATAAAATCTTTAAAAAAAAAAAACAAGAAAACAAAGCTGGGAGCGAAGAGCAAGCGTTTAAGGCAGTAGTTCTCAACACTGGCTGCATATTAAAATCAGCTGGGCCCCATTGCTAGACATTCTGAATTCCTTGGTGGGGGGTGAGGCACAGCACAAGTATAGTTTAGAAGGTAATTCCAGTTCACTCAGGGCTGAGAATCACCGGTCTAAAGGTGCTGTCATCTTTGCCCAGACTCGCGCAGGTAGGTATGTGCTACAGAGGCATGGTGAGTGCTTGTTAATAAGTTCTTATGCCACTTGCTTGCAACTGCTGTGCTTCTAGAATTAATGCTTTTATTCTTTTGTTCTACCAAGAAGTTCTCTATTAACTTATAAAAGAAATAAAACCATAAAACAAATAGCATTAAGGTAACGGCATTTTTTTTTTAGTACATATATCTCTAAAAAGATATTTCCCAAGTTTCTTGAATTGAAACTCCTCATTTTATTATTTATTCATTTCATGGTCCTTTTAATGTTTATTATGTCTTACTCTAAATTCTTTTATTACTTCCTCATTTCTTACCATCTAGTTTTTTTATTTTCTTTCATAACTCAAAACTTTATGAAAGTTTTTAACTTATTTGTTATTTGACTTGGGCCCCCTAACTTTTAATATCTCTGGTTTTAGCTTTCTGTCTCCTTTTTCATTTAAAATTTATTCTATTCTCATTTTTTCTGTTGTTTCCTCTAATTACCTTTCATCACAGTTGTAACCATCATGTCAATATATTCTTTAAAATTTTGTTGGGGCACCTGGGTGGCTAAGTTGGTTAAGCATCTGCCTTCAGCTCAGGTCATGATCTCAGGGTCCTGGGATCGAGCCCTGCATTGGGCTCCCTGCTCAGTGGGAAGTCTGCTTCTCCCTCCCTCTCTGTCCCTTCCCCTGCTCATGCTGTCTCTCTCTATCTCAAATAAATAAATAAAAATCTTTTAAAAAAATAAATAAAATTTTGTTGATACAGTGTCAGTTTTGAAAGATATTCTCAGAGGAACATTGACTGGCCAGCTAGGGTCATGGAGAAATGGGACACCAGCTCAGTGGTGGTCTCAATGGAATGGCCCTTTTATATGAAACACAACACACGTGCCTAAGTTTTACTGTTGTACCACTGCCTTCTTCATTCTCTATCATTTTAAGGTCAATCCTTATTTTTCCTTACTTTTTAAACTTGAGTGAATTGAGGCCTTAGTTTTCTGAATCTTTCATCAGATAGATTTTTTATTTTATTTTACAAATCCATTTTAATATTTTACCATTTTATTTTTAATAATTTTCTAAGTTATATTTTCTGTTTTAATTTTTAGTTCATTATTTGTCTTTCTACTGGTAGGTAATGAGGATAGTCAGAAAAAACAGCCATTGTAGAAGCCCACCCTTCACCCAAGGAAGGATAGCAAACTATCCCTTCATCTCCTCTTTACAGATTTCCCATCTGGTCCAATTTGGCTCTATAAAATATCTTGTTCCCCATTTCTCAGGATATTTATGACAATTCAGTTACTCAGGACCTTGGTGATTCTACCTGTTCGATAAGTCCAGAAAATACTGGAACAGTGCTCTCCTTGACATCTTATATTTGCCAGCCTTTTTATGTGTTACTAAATTTTGGAACCTATGATTTCAACATTTAAAACTATTGAATTTAGGACAAGGCACACTACCCAACAGGAAGGGGAAGAGGCAGCAGTTTGGTTCCATGCCAGCAAGAATCCTCAGGCAAAGTCCCTGTCCTGGCTTTCACTGAGATTCCTAGCTGGTACATTTCCCCCAAGAGAAGAGCAGTATCCGGGTCCTCTGCTCTGCATTCACCTGCCTCTACTACGCATCTTATTTAGTTATTGTCCTTTCTCTCTGGAATTACAGGAAAAGCTTTCTGGTGTGTGAGTCTTCTCATTTCCTGCCTCTAATACTGATGAGCTGGGAATGCTGGTCAGAGCTGAGGTCATTGCCAGCAGGGTGTGGCTTTAGATGGATCCAGCTCTACTTCTGCTTCCAGATCCAGTTGTACTTCTCATCACCCCATTTTCTCCTTAGTGGAGATTCCATGCCTTATTAGGCTGCTGGAGCAGGGAGAAGGGAATAACCATCCTCCTTTGACCCTGGATCTTTTCCTCTCATGGAAAACATCAGGGGACTTAGGGAAGTGGCTGAGTTGGGCTCCTCCTATCTGTTGCCTTCTTCCCAAGAAAGAAAAAGATGGTATGTGGGAAATGTTAAAGTCTTCAAAGGTAGACTTGGTCATTCTTCAGGATTCATGGAACCATTATTGTTAATGATATATTGCTTTGGTTCAAGTTACGTTATAGTCAAGAACACAGATCCCAGCAACTGAAAATAATTTTGAAATACTTGAAATCCTTTACTTAGACATTTCATATAAACTACAAAGAAACATGAACACATGGTTAACAGCAATATAGCAACACTCTTACTTTCTCCCCCTTTTCATACCTATCACATCCTACAGATGCTTGGACCAACTCCCTCATGGGTTTCCCAAACATCCTTGTTACCTCTCTTTACTCATTTTTGCCCCTTCCCCCACTCCTCATCCCCATGCCTTTATTATATGGAAAGGCATACCCTCCCTTTTAAAAAGGTGGTGGCACTGGACTCGCAATTATGATTCTTTCTTGGCAAGCTGAAGGAGGCACGGGGGGGGGGTTATGAACACTCAAACCTGAGTTATTTTTACCTTGTTACAGCTGTCTTTGTAACTGCAGAGATTTTGTTTATTCCATATTGGTAAGCACATGTGAGTCTTTTCCCCCCTTCAGTGACATTTTCTTAACTACACAACATGAGGGATAAGACAAAGACATAACTAAGACCTCTCCCCAACAATGTGGCTGATTGGACCCTAATGGTGGGATGGCTCTTCCCATTTGAGGCATATTCATTGATAAGGCATCTCAAATGGAATATTTCTATGGATTATCCCAACCACTGAGGTAATTCAATATGTATTATTGTTATTCCCATTTTCAGATAAGAACACTGAAGCCTAAAAAGACTGAATAACTTGCTCAAGGTTACTTTCGAGTCACAGGTAGCAGAGGAGAAATTAAAACCTTATCAGTCTGACTCAGAGCCAATATTCTTTTCAACAACCTACACTAAACAGGGTGGCAATTCTGATCTCTGAGAGCCCAGCAGGTGGCCCACAGGCTCCTAAACTGCAAACCATTCCTTCTAAGTCTGATTTCTTTCCTAAATTGGATGTTATTTTCCTCACTACTCCATATGCACACTCTGTCTTCTTCCAGTAACATTTCAATGACCTTTATTCTCCAAGTTGGACTTAATTTCAGTTATTTTAAGATCATCAGTGAGGTAAAATTTCAGGGCACCAAGAGACCTGGACACCAAAGTGTCATTGTCTCTTATTGTCTATTAAAAACAGCACTACATGACGTTCAGTTAGTCCCATGCAGACTTTAACACTTGCCTTTCTTAGGAGAAAGCTTTTTTCTTGTCTGAGGAGAGAAGGGACACCATATTACTGCCCTACTTTTAGAGGAGGACTACAAAGAGTTTGCCGTCAGCTGAATATATTCTTCCAAGGTGGGGCATAGAGTGGCCCCCTTTAATAGCTTCCGTCCCAGCTCCAGCAGAAATGATTGGCAGTGAGGTGGCCCGATCACAACACCATTGGCTCTTTTGATAAGGATTCTTTAGGCAGATCCCTCTCTGGTTACCTCATAACAACATTTTAAAAGCAAGCTAGCATAATTCTTGGATAAAGATTACATGCAGGAACTTTGAAGTACTGGCGTTCCATTCATTGAAATTAAAACCCACAGTTCATTCTGAGTGTGAATAAATTGAGAACAATGCCTAACTGTAAAAATCCGTTATTTCCATCTTTTTTCTTCTTACAAGGAAACTTGTAAAAATCATTGAATATCTGGCAAGTGACAAGGAGACTTAATGTCTGCGACTAAAAATTTGATCAGAGTCTCCCTGGAAAAGAATCAAGGAGAAACTATCTCTAGAACCCTGAATCCTAGTATCTTGGCAGACATTTTGAGGATTAACTTGAAGCAACAACACAATGGAGCTCTGATTTTCTGGGGACCGTTCCTCTAGAGCAAAGTTACTCAGAGTGTGATCCAAGGACTAGCCACCTCAGAATCATCTAAGGGTCTTGTTTCAAACATGGGTTCTTGGATCCTCCCCCATAACTTTTGAATTAGAATCTCTTGGGAGTGGATCTTGGAAACTACATTTTTAGCAAGCTCCTTAGGTGATTCTTTTGCACACTAAAATCTGAGAAACCTTTTTTTGAGGGGGGATAGTGGTATTCATTTAATAGAAAGTGCCTTCTTGCATGTACTAATAAGAAAAATGTGATGGTGAATGGAAGCACTTTCTGGGGAAAAACTTGGAAGACATTGTGTTTATTTCTCTAAGCTTCAGGCTATTGTCAGAGTCCATGGTTAGGGTGAATATTTTGGCTTGATAGAAAGTGATTATTTTCTGCAGACCTTAATCCTTGCTGTTAGGATTGATGGTGAAGAGTTGAGAGGAATGAGGTGACAAAATATGTATTTTAACTTGACCAGTGGATTTTGTGTCTAAGGAATTTTTAAACTTGGTATAGGAGGAAAAAATTTCCCCTCTTACATCTTACTCATGAATTTTGTAAAATTTTTATGCATTCCATGTTTGGGCAAATGTAGGATCTCCTGATTCATAAGAACTTTAGAATATCTGACATAAACTCTGGGCTAGGTAAAGAAACATTGCAAAACAAAATTCCAGAGAATTTCCAGAGAAATCCCCCAATTTAAAGTTGTAAAGTCACTATTGGATGTTCAAACTCAGGTAAGAAATATTGTAGAAGAATCCGTCTTAATTATCAGAACTGGTAATGAGACAAATTCTGGAATGTGTGTGCCTATTTATGACTTTAGAGTAGAGTTTATGGTTATATAAGGAGAAATCTGTGAAAAATATTATAATAATGCCGAGGTTTCCAAATTTTTTTAGTCCACCATGTCCTCAGTGTCTCAGTAATTCTTTCACGGTGTCCCTAGGTCAAAAGTAATATTTAACACTTCTAATTATGAAGGAGTCAGGCCCAGACACTTGATGGCAGTTGTTTGACAGGATTTGACAGGTATCCCTGTATTTCCCTTGCAAATGTACAACATCTTACAGTGTCCCTGTGTGTTTGATGTGACACTCCAGAGCCCCTCCGTTTAGGTATGGGAACTGCAATAATCATGTGTATAGCGTTTATTGCTCTTTTCTTGGCTCTGAGGAGTAGGTGAGTATGATCAAGTCTGCACGGGCTCATTATAGACACTTGGTTGATGATAGTTTATAGAAATTTCTCCTTAAATGCACCCTGAGAATCCAGGCTATCAGAACATTGAACACTATATGGTCCTTTTTCTTTCCTATTGACTTGAAATATTTTTAATTATTACACTCTCCCTTCTCCCCCACCCCAGGAAACTCAACATATTCAAAAGCATCTTGCTCTTTCTCCTGTATTTACTCCTAATTGTGGTGAACCATCCACCTTTGAAGCTGGAAACCACACGGTCATCTATGCCTTCCCGTCCCTGGTATATTCTACACTAGTGACCTGGTATTGTTGATTCACCTTTCCTTAAAATGCTTTACCCAGTCCCTCCTTTTTACCCTTAGCGGTTCTTCCTTAGTTTATCCCCATATGGACTGATGTAAAAATTTCCAGTCTTGGTGCCTTCCTGCAGCTAATTTTATCTCTTTCCAATACGCCTTTTTGTTTAATTTTTTAATTTAAATTCAATTAGCCAACATATAGAACATCATTAGTTTCAGAAGTAGAGCTCGGTGACTCATCAGTTGTATATAACGCCCAGTGCTCATCACATCACGTGCCCTCCTTAATGCCCATCACCAGTTCCCCATTCCCCCACCTACCTCCCCTCCAGCAACACTCAGTTTGTTTCCTAGAGTTAATACTCCCTATCTCTTTGATTTCTTCCCATTCAGTTTTCCCTCCCTTCCCCTATGATCCTCTGCACTGTTTCTTATATTCCTCATATGAGTGAAACCATATGATAATTGTCTTTCTGTGATTGACTTATTACCCTCAGCATAATAACCTCCAGTTCCATCACGTTGATGTCAATGGTGAGATTTCATCCTTTCTGATGCCTGAGTAATATGCTATTGTCCAATATGCCTTTTTTATTGCTGGATGAATCTTTCTAAAAGCACAAATCTGATTAGCTCACTCATTCTCTTACTTAAAGTCCTTCAGTGACTCCTTGCTATCTCTCTACTAGTTGAGACTAATTTCTTCAGCATTAGCCATGCAATCTCTTAGGCTTCGTTTCTAAGAACTCTGTGCACTGCCCCTCTTTCCATAACCTATACGTGTGCTATGACCCCACTTAAACCCTGCTGCTAATTACACTGAGTCACTAATAACTATTGTCAAAGACCATGGCCACACAATCTTCTCATTTTTGTTCACTTTATTCCTTGGTAAGGTGCTTCTTCCTCGACATGCTTTCCATTTTTCCACTTAAGATTCTTTCTTTAAAATAGTCGGGCATGGCATAAATATTTACACAAGTCATTCCATGTCTTTGGGAAATAAGGTGGGTTATAAATAATAAGCCTAAATGCTCTAATGTGCTACTGATTACTATTGTGACAAAAGAAAAAAATGGACCACTGATAGCACCTATGAATGTTGACAGAAAAAGTAATGTTTCCACTTTATAAATTATTCAATGGGCAATCCTCGTCCTAGGAATTAAGATGTAGGAGAACAGCCTCACACTGACACTTTACCCCTGGACCACAGGAGCCTTACTCAGGGTCTGCAATCTGCTTACATATCCGTGTGTCTCTCAAGCCAGCCAAGAGGGTATTATGGTCATTGTCAATTCAATAATTTATTGAGTGCTCATGCTTTGGCAGGTACTCTGCTAAGTGCTGATGACATCAGTCTGAGATGGTGCTTCTGCCTTCAGGGAAGTCCCATGCTATGGGAAAAAAGGCATATACTGGTCAAAGCAACCTCAGCTTGGTTGTTAGAAAAGATAATCAGTGCAAATAAAGTCCTTGAGAAATGCTAAAGTTAGTTCAAGAAAGTTCAAAAGCATTTTATTACCCATGTTAAACCTTTCCATTAGAGACCTGGACTTGTTCGTACATTTTGTAATGAACAGTCGGAAAGAATATCCATTTGTAGTTCTATTTTTATAAGCAAAACTCAAATGCAAGTTAACAAGGGTTGTCGCCTCTGTGACTCACTTATCTATGCCCTTGGGAGAACTTTCTCTGAAACCCCAAAGGTCACCCATGTCCCAGGCCCCAGAGCACCTAGGAGGAAATAGCATGAAGTATAGCCTTGCAAACTGAAACTGCAATGTCACGCCAGAGGTCAAAGATCCTCAACAACTGCCCCAGCTTCTGATGTTTATTCTTTACACCACTAACACCAGCCTGAACTCTGATTATTGTAACAGTAATTCAGAGCATTGTCTCATTAGGATTTGATTTAGAAAGTCAGTGTGACTTGACAAGTAGGAGAAAGGATTTCATGTAATTGTTTTCCTTATCCTTCTATAATGCTTGATAATTCATAATTTGTGATCCATTCCCATGGACTGAGCTCTCTCCTCTTGGGGTCCTCACTATCAGACATGAGTGTGCGCTTTTTATTTTCTTCCCTTTAAGGTGGGACTCTGCAGAGAATGAGAGTCACAGGTTCCTGGCCTGAGGCCGATGAAAGGTAGAAGAGAAGAGTAGAGGGTCACAGTGAGAAGGGTTAAGGGCAGATTATCATCAAGCAGTGGTTGGGGGAAACCAAAAGTCAGCATTACCTATCACATAAAAGGGGCTTGTTTCTGAGGGCCCTGTTTCCATCTGTCTTAAAGTTCTGACTTACCCACAATAAGACTTCTTTCAGCCTTTGAATTAGTGAGAGCTTACATTCTCATAAATAACTGAAGTGGAAGGAAAAAGATATTGATTCTAGCTTCATATCATGAAGTAGAAAAAGCATCAGTAAGAGTATCAAGTATAAGATCTCTAAAATATTCATTGTTAACAGACCTAAGGGAAGAAGCTGGGATAACCATAGCAACACTGAAACATTCAGGCCATAAATTCTGTGAAATAGATAAACCAGCAGGAGCTGATTACAGTGGAGAGGGGAAAAGGCACATTATTCTAAGTTACACTCTTAGCATGAGATTTTAGTGTCAATTCTTTGAATGTAGTGATTAATTTGAAAAGTAACCAGGTAGAGTATACATTATATGAATTTTTTTCCACAAAGTAGTGACTTCACAATCTATGTGGCTTAAGGAAGAGACATGTACATTAGACACTTGAGATAAATTTAAGTTTGTTTTCTCAGCTAAATAAAGAGGCTGCATTTAGGAAATAAGAACTCAGTTTAATACATTCATCATCTCTGTGTCCTTCCAGATTGGGGGATGTAGGAAAACAAACCTTATGGAAAGATTAAATGAAAGAGAAATTGTAAGCATTAAGTTATTTTCATGTTGTTTACAATTTCTCTTTCATTAAGACTGAAGAATGTTTTGCTCAGTTCTCGTGCCTTTTGAAATCTTTTACTATCTTTCATTGTCTGAAATTCTACCTCTTACGTGAAACTTTCCTCAATTCAACCAACCCACCTGAGGCTTCTTCTCCCTAAACGACCACAGTATAGAAAGACAGTCCATTCCACCCAAGAGAGCATTACCTGCACCATACTTTGGGTTGGAGAAGGCTACAAAGAAATGGAACGAGGGCACTCAATTTCTGGGAGTAAAAGGATTCAGAGACTATCTCAAACCCCCCTCAATATCACCTCCACTCTAGACTCTTGGTTGGGCCTGAATTTCTCCCCCTTTTTTTCCCAAAGAAATATTTTAGGGTGATTAAAACACTTCCAACACCCTATATTCTTGATGAAATTCTGCATCCTGTTTGAAATTAGAAATTGCTGTAGTCTTAAGCATGATAAGCATAAAGCCAGAGATGGATTTTCTGATTTTCTTTTTGCTTGATCAGAACCATACGTCTAAGGTGTTTGTCTTGTATATTGATGCCAGAGAGGGACAGAAGTCTGTCAAGAGGTATCAGTGGCACCAATGTGTCAGTGACATCTTCATTCAGATGGAGGATTCTCTAATCTGATTGGCTAAAATAACAGATCTCCGCCTACCAGGGTATCAGGAGATCCCTGGATTATATCAACAAATCCAACAGCAATGCTTCCTTCTTCCCTTCTGGCAAAGGCCTCTATCGCTTTTTATGGGATATGGGTCATTACCTAATGGGCAGGGGGAGTTATTTCTGAAAAGATTTATTTATTTACTTTAGAGAGAGAGAGAGGGAGAGGGAGTGCATGCGTGTGGGGGAGCGGCAGAGGAAAAGGGAGAGAGAAACCCAAACAGACTCAGCAGTGAGCACAAGCCCCCGCTCAGCTGTCTCACAACCCTGAGTTCAGGACCCCAGCTGATTCAGATGCTCAACTGACTGAGCCACCCAGGTGCCCCTGGCCGAAGAAGTTATTAAATTGAAGTGGAATATGAAGCAAGTTATGATGAAGAGAAAAACTTATCCTATTAAGAACTCTAAGGTTTACATATCTCTAAGGATTTTGTATTCTTCTTTACCTTCATCTTGTGACTAGAAGATTATCACCACTGTGTGACAGTACAGAGGTGGGAATGATGGACGTCTTGTGATTAGTGGCATTTTTCAGCATCTTACAAATGTTCCTATTGTGTTTGTTGTGTAAGATACACCTTCCTATTGTGATCATAAGCTTTAAGGACAGGGATATTCTCTCCGTTATTTTAATAAATCTTATCCTTAGCAGAGGCAGGAAATAAGGTAGACACCCAAGAGATGGCTAAAGGTAATAAAAGATGGGATGATAAATTCTTAACAACACCAGCAGAATTTTAATCTGAACTCCAAGTCTTCATTTTAAGTTTTTCATATACTACAGTTAAAATTTTGGAAACGTTTAAATATGATATGGACCTATATTAGGGAATAGTCATAGTAGAAAAATCTACCCTGTTGTCTCCTAAAAGGGCTCTGGCTTTATCTTTGAGAATAGAAGAATCCCTACATAAACTATCAAAATATAATGATGAGCCAGAAGAATAAAGACTGATAGAGGATCTTGTCAAAATCCATATAATTAAGAAGATTAAATGCACAGCAGGGTAATTTTTTCACCAGATCTTGGAGGAACAGAACTCGATAATATACTCCCATTAAGTTTGAAAAGAATGGGATTTTAGGAGAAAAAACAGAGAAATATTACTTTGTAGAGTGAATGGAAAAGAGGGTTTGATATTTGTTAAATGTATCATAAAATTTCTCATTTAATTACACAACATCCCTAAAAGTTGAGAAATTATTTTTCCCATTTAGAAATGAGACAACAGAAATACGTAGAGATTAAAAGACTTATCCAAGCTGGTAGTGAAGAACAATTTTGTACCTCGATTTAGTGATCCTAAGTCTAATTTGTTTTGTGACATGCACGGCTACCAAAACCTCGTTATCCCAAAAGATGTTTCACCCTAATGACGTAATTATGTGCAAAGAGGTTTTGGGTGGTTTTCTGAAAGATAACTTCAAAATGGATTCCTAAGGCAATTTGAGAATGTAGTGTTACTATACACCTGTATGATGTCACAGAGGAAGCCACAACTTCTCAAAAAGGAGACTTTGTGGCTACTGAGAAAGACTTTGTAGCATGACACCATTGGTCCATCACAAGATGACATTTCTGATGTTCTCAGAAAGGATCATGAGAATGACCTTTAGAACTTTTTCTAGAGGGAGTCAGAAATCACTTCAGTATTACGTTAGACCAATTCCAGGCATAAGTCTGATTATCAGAAGAAAAGGCAGGGAGGTGGCAAAGTGTGAAAGAACTAACTTGGAGGGAGGGTGTGCATATGGAGGAAGCCTCTCTGCTGGATGTGCATTTGTGTTTGCTCTTTAAGGCAGCATGGGCGTGGGGGAACCCTTCTTACTAATAGGCTTCTAGGTTCCACATTTTTGCTGCCGTTTCTGGTTGTATTTCTTAGAGCCTCCTGAGGCCATGCAATTTGGAATTGTCTTTTTCTGCACTTACCATTTATCTTTGGTGTTTCCTTTTCAAAAACTTCCAGGATTTGTCTTCCAAAGCCTTCATTCTTGTTATATTTGGAAAATCCTGCCAGATGGCATTATACAACCTAATGTAATGCAGTCAGTAGTTGTTCCACTATTAATACTCACAAGATTGCATTGGGGGTTCCCTTCCTGTTCAGAGCTACTCTCCACCCCTAGCTCTTGTTCAGGGAACACTCCAGTTATGAATCACCTCAGGTTTACTCATCTTTGAGCCTGGAGGAGGCCCGGGATTCCTGAATTGGCCCCACGACCTCCCACAGGGTCCTGAGAAAATAATGTCTCCTTGTCATGAGCCCCTTGGAGTCAGAAAATGTCATAGCTCATTTAGTGCTATGTTCTGGGTTTTTTTATTATAGAAATAATGCATATTCATGAGAACATTTTAGAAATACTAAAAATGAAAATAGGAATAAAATTAAAACCATGCATAATCTCACCACCTAGAGATAATTACTGAGAGGATGGATGTTAATCTGTCTTTTTATTGTATATAACATATTTTTTTAAAGAATTGAAATTTACCTCACATACTATTCATTGTTCTTCCACAACGTGAATGTTAGTGGTGTATAATATTACACTATATAGCCATTGTTCATATAATCAAGCAGCCAAGAATAGATATTTGGTTGGTGTGGGAGGACGCCATTTTAAATCTATGACCTTTCCCAGCAAGGGTTTGCCAGATATGAGAACAAAAGTGCTGTGTTTGAGATCACTCAGTTCAACAGCCTCGGGCTGGTTATATAGAGCACACGGAAGAAAGATATTGAATGAATACTTGCTGAGTCCACTTTTTATTTTCATTCCTACCTCCTCAACACTCCTCTCAGCCTGAGAAGAGCAAAATACTCTTTTAGACTTGAGAAGGAAAGTGCTAGATGCTGGCAAGAGTTGAGAAGGGGCTCTGCCCCTTGGCCCCACCTCACAGCATGTCCTTAGCCTCAAGCCAGGGGAGCAATGAAATCCAGGAAAGTTTGGGGATCTGAAAGTTGAGGAGTCTGCCCTCCTCTCTCAGGCTAGAACTCAGGAATGTACTGGTGGATGGAATGCCTTGGGCCACCCTGGCTGCAGAAAGGTCTGAGGTAGGTATCCTCAGCCTCAGAAAGATCAAGGGACATAGCTTGCCCACTAAAGTACTGTTTCTTCTCTGAAGAATGCCAGAAGTTAGCTTATTTACAGAGGACATGAGACTGGCATGAATTCATTACCCATTGTTAGGCTCAGGTTACCAACTCTTAGCATACCTTCTATCCTCAAGTGATCTGGATTCTTTCGTCAGAATTCCACAATACCAAGACACCCTGGGCACATATTAAAAAATAATGATCAAAAGACAGAACAAAGAGAAGACATTTCAGTACTCTTGATGATGCAAGAGTCATCAATTCTTTGACAAATGACCTGATTGTCAGTGCCTCTGACATATAAATAATTCACAAAGCAATCCACAACAAAATCCTAATCTGTAATATTATCTCCACTGGCAACTTGAGAAAGATATTTCTCTGTACATCTTTAGGCTATCGAGTCAGACAGACCTGAGTGCAAATCCTGGCCTCGCTACTTACTATTTGCCTTTCACATGTTTAAATGAAAAGCACATAGTTCATTATCTTGTCCTCAGAAATGTTAAATAAATGGTAACTATGATAATCTTTTTCCTAACACTAACATGTACATGGCTGCATGCATAACACATACCATGGAGAAAGATAAGTTCTGTGATATAGATGTCCTTTAGAAATGGTCATGTATCTCAAAACCCATTTTATAAAAGTGAAAGGAAATTTACTAATGTGCTTTTTCCCTTAATAAATGAAAACCCAGACCTCAACTCCCTCCCCTCCCAAATTAAAATAATGGAAGATAAAGTGTCTTTCATCTAAAATAGAGCATTAGGAAAATGGATATCCAATTTGATGGGGCGATTTTTCTCTAATCTTCTAAATAGCAGTAGTTATTAGGACCACAAAGTAACCATTCACTGGACAGAGAAGAGGTTCCTGAGCTAAACTGTCACTAAGAGCTTGAATATCAAAAATGAGTCATAAGATAAATGCCCATGTGACTGTTTGCATTTGAGCCATTTTGTCTCTGCCTAGGTTGGCATGATGCTGTGGTAGGACCTAAGGGACTTTAGAACCTCTTTGGAAGTCCTTAGAAACTGTAGTATCGCTATTCATATGAGTGGTTCCTGCAGGAAATCATAATATTTGTGTCAAGAAAGATACCCTACTGCAGTTTTTTTCATTTTATAGATGAGAGAAATAAGAAATTAAGAAAGTTGCCCAAGGTCACACAATTAACTCCAAAAGATCTCCACTATCACCCCCATAAGTAAGCAGCCACTCACCTTTAGAGTCTTTCCTTTAGTCCTCATTAAAATGCGGGCATGCTCAGGATATAGGACACGTGCAATTTGCATAATTGAAGGGTGAGTATTCAATGAAACCCTCAAGAAAAGACATAAGCTCCACGGAATGAGCTACTGACCCCTTGTGGCAAGGAAAGTTGCAAAACTGGAGAGGACACGACTCTGAAGTCAGACTGTGGGAAGACATACAACCAAGGAAGACAAGCCAGAAACATTGCCTCTTCTTTCAAGTTCCCTCGGACTGACTCCGGTGACTAGTATTGATTTCTATAAGGACTTCCTAACATTTTTGTACATGGTTTAAAAGACTGAATGATTTTACCTTTTTTCTTAACAATGGCTAAAGAAAACGCAGAGACATATCTTTGCTTTTTCTAAAACAATGTGGAACATAATATGCACGCTGGTTAAGAGTGCCAGCGCTCCAAAACCACACTGAAGTACCACCTTACGCCAGTTAGAATGGCAAAAATAGACAAGGCAAGAAACAACAATTGTTGGAGAGGATGTGGAGAAAGGGGATCCCTCTTACATTGTTGGTGGGAATGCAAGTTGGTACAGCCACTCTGGAAAACAGTGTGGAGGTCCCTTAAAAAGTTAAAAATTGAGCTACCCTATGATCCAGCCATTGCACTACTGGGTATTTACCCCAAAGATACAGACGTAGTGAAGAGAAGGGCCATATGCACCCCAATGTTCATAGCAGCAATGTCCACAATAGCTAAATTGTGGAAGGAGCCGAGATGCCCTTCAACAGATGACTGGATTAAGAAGTTGTGGTCCATATATACAATGGAATATTACTCAGCTATCAGAAAGAACGAGTTCTCAACATCTGCTACAACATGGACAGCACTGGAGGAGATAATACTAAGTGAAATAAGTCAAGCAGAGAAAGGCAACTATCATATGATTTCTCTCATCTATGGAACATAAGAACTAGGATGATCGGTAGGGGAAGAAAGGGATAAAGAAAGGGGGGTAATCAGAAGGGGGAATGAAACATGAGAGACTATGGACTATGAGAAACAAACTGAGGACTTCAGAGGGGAGGGGGGTGGGGGAATGGGATAGACTGGTGATGGGTAGTAAGGAGGGCACATATTGCATGGTGCACTGGGTGTTATACACAACTAATGAATCATCGAGCCTTACATCGGAAACCGGGGATGTACTGTATGGTGACTAACATAATATAATAAAAAATCATTAGGAAAAAAAAAAAAAGAGTGCCAGCGCTCGAATCAGGATGCCCGGGCTCAAATTCCATATATTAGATATTGTGCTAGCTTTAAACACACTTAAATATTGTTCCATATGGGTGCCATTAAGAAGCAAGGTTTAGATCCCCATCCCTGTTAATCTCTATTGCCTTCAGTGACTCCTTGTAAAACATAGACTATAGTGGTAATCACTGGGTGTAACTTCTGAGGCTAGGTCAGAAAATGTCATGCAGCCTCCATTGATTCCCTTCGGGCACTTATTTCGTGAGGAATCCACCCTTATGTAAGAAATCCCTCTACACAGACTAAATCCAGAGGAGATCTCATGCAGATGCCCCAACCCACAGCTCCAGCTGAGCTTCCAGCCCATAGCCAGCATCAGTTGCCTGCTCCATGAGTGCACCATCTTGGACATTCAGCTTCATGGAATCTTCAGTGACTCCAACCCCAGCCGATATCTAAGTTCAACAACACGAAAGATCCCAAGTGAGAACTGCTGAACTGCAACCTTCCTGCATTCCTGTGGCACAAAATTATAAAAAAATGAAATGATTGTTTAAACTATGTTTTGGAATATTTTTGCACCAATAGTAAGGGAAACAGACGTGTTTTCTTAGGTGAATATGTCAGTATTTCTAAGTCACTGTGTCCTTACACACATAAGAAGGATGATCACTGATGGAAAATAATCCCTCCCCCATGTTTTCATTTAGTCCTCTCTTGGGTGGCTCAGTTGGTTAAGCGACAGACTCAGCTCAGGTCTTAATCTCAGGGTCGTGAGTTCAAGCACAATGTTAAGCTCTATGCTGGGAGTGGAGTTTACTTTAAAAAAAAAAAAAGTCAGTTCTCTACATACCATACTTTCCATTCATAAGAAAGCAAATGAGGAAGTAAAAAAAGACCATCAAAAGACTATATAACCAACTTACTTTAAGATGATAAGAGGAAAAAGAATTTTCAAAAGAAAGGAAAGACTGCCTAGAATTTCACAGCATTTCATCTGATGTTTGGGCATTCTGTAGGCTGTGTGTCGAAAACTTCAGTGTGGGTATAGATCCCAGGTAATGCTGATGTGCTGGTCCTTGAACCACACATCGAGTAGAAAAGTGAGAACAGTGCTGTACAACAGACTTTCAATAATGATAGAAATATTCTATATCTGCACTGTCCAGTTCAGTAGGAACTAACCACACAGGGCTATTGAGTCCTTAAAAGTAGCCCGTGCAATTGAGGAAATAACCAGTTAACTGAAATTTAGATTTAAATAGCCACATGCAGCGGGAGGCTACTGTACTGGTAACACAATTCTAGAACACGCTTGGTAATTAGGACTATGATCAGTTCCTACAGTGGTAGAGAACTCTATACCTGAACCAGCTTGCTGCACTTGCAACATTTGTAATTAGCCCAATTAGTTGTAAATCTGCATCTATACCCGCAAGGAACAGGCATCATGTGGTAGGCAGAATAATCACCCCCCCCAAAAAAAAATAGTCTCTTCCTAATTCCTGGGGTGGTTAAAGAGGGAAATTGAGGTTCCTAATCAGCAGATAATGAAGATTAACCTGGGTTAGCTAGGTGGTCCCAATATAACTACAAAAGTTCTTAAAAGAGGAGGAAGGAGGCAGAAGAGGATGGGCGGAGAAAGGTGGTGGAAGCAGGGTCAGAGGAATGCTACTGTGCTGAATGTGAAGATGGGGGGAAGGGGGCCATGACCAAGGAATGTGAGCAGCCTCTGGAAGCTTAAAAAAAAAAAAAAAAAAAAAGCAAGGAAATGTTTTCTCCTTCAGAGCATCCAGAAGGAATGCAGCCCCACTGACACCTTGACTTCAGCCCGGTGATAGTCATGTCAGACTTCAACCTCTAGCACTGTAAGTTAATAAATGTGCATAGCTCTAAACCACTGATTTTCACAGAATTTGTTAGCGTAGCCATAGAAAACGAGGTACGTCGTAATTGTAACCTCTTGTCCAGTGGGAAATCCTTGATGAATCTGAATAGCATTCATCTGTCTGCTCCCTCTGAGAGTTTTCTTCTAACTTTAAACCTTCCGAAGTTCTCTGACAACCTCTCAAACGTCATGGGTCCATTTCCCTAGCCATCAGGATCACTGTCGTCTGGACCGAAGTCTGCTCTGCTGACATGGCACTTAGAGCACATTCCTTAGCATGGGACACCAAGGTCCATCACCTTGGAGACTCGGCAGGGTCCCCTCTCTTGCCTGGACCTTATGTTGTTTCTGTATATAATGGCTAGGATTGTTTTAGATTCTGAGGGGTCATATCCCATTACTGGAAGAACAGAGCTCTCAGCTAACCACACCCCTCACCCATGTATTCCCTAACGTTCACAGGTGCTGGTATAAAACACCTGCCCCAATTCTCCAGCAATAGTTTTTCCGTCATCTAGTGTGTAAAAATATTATGGGATCTGGACTCCAAAGTATCTTCTCTCTCTCCCAACTTTTCGTTTAATACAAATTTGACTTTTGTGCTATTAATATTCTTCTCCAGGTCATTAATGAAGACCTGGGATATGGGACAGGGTTCTGTGGCACAACCTATAGACTCCCCTCTGGCTTCATTCATTCATTCTGTGAAATGGATTGAGTACCTGTAGCAGGGTGACCAACCATCCCAGTTTGCCTGAGGTGGAAGAGTTATTTGGGATTAGGGACTTTCAGTGCTAAAATTGGGACAGTTCTGGACAACCGGGGATCCTTGGCCACCGTAAATATCAGCGTGCCTCACTTTGTGTTGGGCACTAGAAAAACAACTTCAACGACAGTGTTTGTTCTCAAGGATCTCATAACCTAGAATCTAGTTTTTCCCCAATTCTCAGGATTTCCCTCTATATTCTACTTCCCCCCCAACAGGCAAGAAGATTGATTTCGTTTTACTCTCTATAGTCTATGTTAAGAAAAAGAAAAAAAGATATGCCCAGCCTCTTTCTTTTCAAAGCATCCCCTCTTGCCACTTAGGAATTATATTCAGCTCCTGATTACAGAAACCAGAGACTTTAAAATAGGGAAAAGTTGTCTTTTTCTCATGTAACTAGCAATCTGGAAGAAGCTGCTTAGGGCTGTTACAAGAGTTCCGTGATGGAATCAGGAATCCAGGCTCTTCTCTTTCAGTCCAGCCATCTTTGCCTGTGTTTACCTTCTCATCGTTACAAAGGTGCTGATCCATGTTCTTGTTCTGGGGAAAGAAAGGAAAACAGCAAGAGACAAAGGGGCAGGCCAGCCAAGTTAGCACTCTTTCAGAGGATTTTATCCCCAGGGCCCACCCAAAAACTTCCGCTTCCACTCCGTTGAACAGAATTTATTTGTTTAATCACTTCTATCTGTAAGGAGGCTTGGAGATACAGTTGTTTTTTTTTAAATGGGCACATTGCTTACCAACATCACCAGCAATGCCAATAATTAATTACATAAAAGAAAGAGTGGGGAATTCAATATTGGTTAGTCAGCTAGCTGTCTAAACCTAACTTTTTCTTAAGGAGACCCTGCCTACCCTCCAGTTACTTCTTTTCCTCCCCATGAAATCTCATTTGTCAACCACCTTTTTGAAATCTAGTTATACAATGTTGGGCCTCTGGGTCACTCAGTCAGTTAAGCGCCTGCCTTCTGCTCAGGCCATGATCCCAGGGTCCTGGGATGGAGTCCTGCCTCAGGCTCCCTGCTCCGTAAGAAGCCTGCTTCTCCCTCTCCCTCTGCCTACCCCTCCCCTTTTGTGTGTGCCCTCTCTTTCTCTCTGAAAGAAAGAAGGAAAGAAAGAAAGAAAGAAAGAAAGAAAGAAAGAAAGAAAGAAAGAAAGAAAGAAAGAAAGAAATCTAGTTATACGATGTGAGTGAGACATTGCTAATCTACTATTGTAATGATAATCTTATCATAAAGGCCTGCAGGCAACTCTAGCTAAATTAATGGAATTTACATGAATTTATGAATGATCAGAATAGCAGTTTCAGGAAATGGGGTGGCTGTCACTTAACATTTACAGTCTGAAAACTAAAGTAACCAAATTATTTTTCACTACTCATTTATTTTATTTTATTTTTAAAATTTTTTAAAATTTATTAGTTTTTTTATTATGTTATGTTAGTCACCACACAGTACTTCATTAGTTTTTGATGTAGTGATCCATGATTCATTGTTTGCATATGAAAACACCCAGTGCTCATTGCAATACATGCCCTCCTTAATACCCATCACTGGCCTATCCCAATCCCCCACCCCCTCCCCTCTGAAGCCCTCAGTTTGTTTCCTGGAGTCCATAGTCTATCATGGTTCATCTCCCCCTCTGCTCCCCGCCCCCCGCCTTAATTTTTCCCTTCCTTTTCTTAATGTCCTCCATGCTATTCCTTATGTCCACATATGAGTGAAACCATATGATAATTGTATTTTATTTTATTATTTACATTTAATTATATTCTTTAAGGAAAACAGCAGCCACTAAACTGAAGTTATGATTAAGCTCGTAAATATTTTAGATTATATATTTAAAGGGAAAATAAATGCATTTTTTTAGTCTATCTCGAATGATATTTATCATTTCTATTAAACAGAGATGCTATTCCAAACACAGCATTTCTTTGAGGTTAAGTTAGCACCATTCCCTTCAAATGTACTTGCAAAAATAGGGACATTTCCAGACCTTTTTGTGAAAGCTGGGTAATTATTTGGTTATAAAGTGCCAAGAGGATTAGCTAAAAGCTGCAGTCCATGGGCTCGTGCCATTTCAACACTTAACTACAAGTTTTTAAGTAGAGCTGTTTTCACTAGAAGTGTACTTGGTCTTTGGAACCCATTGCTAAAATAAGTTATCATGTTTCAGTCCAGACAAAAGCAGAGTAAAGGAAGATTGCCGTAAAGTATAGTTCCTGGACCTCTTGTTTCCACAAGTAACAAACCTCTTACAGTCTACATCTAATTTAAGACTGATGCTACTGGTACTATTACTAATAATTATGACCATCTTTCACTTTGATGTGCCAGACGTTGTGCAAGGGATGATAATCCACTGTCTCTAACCCAAACGGCAAATGTATGGAAGAGACATTGTAAGCCCCATTTACCACTGAGGAAACGAAGATGAGGAAAGTCATGTTACTTGTGCCCAAAGTTACAGACACAAGTCTCCAAAGCATAACCTGTCTTTCCAAAACACTTCTCTGCCTTATTCACTGGTCCTATGAGAGCCCTCAGCCAACAGACTGTCTGAATACTTGTTTCTCTGTTACAACCTCAAGAAAAACTGAATGGAAAAGTAACAAGATCCAGCTGAGAGTCAACTTATCTACGACTTACCAGCTGTCTGAGCCTGCTTTTGTCTTTTCACTTCTCTGAGCCTCAGTGGCCTCATCTGTATAATGGGTTTTGTAATACCTAGAAATATCATAGTAGTATCTATCATACAGAGTCGTTGATAGAATTAAAGAAAGTAACTTCTGTGAAAGATCAGGAAAATAGCAGGTACTCAATATTGTGTAAATCAGGGGGAAAAGAGAGGTGAAGAGATGGAACCGACATTTACAGAGTTTATAATTAAATGACTTGCATTTAAGTTACACATCAGGAAAGCCAACACAGGGGAGGTTAATTTATTTGATTAACTCCTTAACTGTATGTATGTCATTAATAATGTCTAAAAGGAATGGGATTTGGGAGAAATGAGTTTTATTGGAACAGTGTGATATAATAGAAAGATCATATGTTTGGAATTAGTGGGTAGGGGAACCAGGGTTTGAACTTCATTATGAAGTTCATAGGATGGTACGGCACAGGGTAACAACATAAAGGTGCTGGGGACCAGCAGACTTGGAGAGAAAGTTGTCCTGAAAGACAGTGTAAAGGAACACCAACTTTAAAATATGTTTTAGAGGAGATGGAGTCAACAGAGTAGGGATCTATCAAAGTTTGGGCTCTCCAGAAGCAGGCACTGAGATAGAGTTTGGGATGCAGGTGATTTATTAGGAATCAATACCAGTGGAAGAAGGGAGAAGAAGCAGGATTGAGAAGAGGATGAAGTTGAACTGGGTTCAGAGTGTTGGCAAACTCGACAAGTATGGCTTGCCAGGTTGTCCCACATCAAGCAGAAGGGGCCAGGCCTTTACATATCCCACCAGATAGAAACATCCCTGGAAGACTGCTTCCTTTGAGGTGGTCCTGTATAGACCTTAAAAGAGTTAATGATTGAAGGTTGCCTGCTATTATAACAAAACCTTCCTTGAGGGGAACCTGAGTGGCATATCTCAGTTTCGACCTCGAGACCATATTAGGTTTTGAACTCATGAGACCAGGAGGCTAGTAGTGTTCAGCAAGGATCATGAGATCATACATGGGGTCTAGATGCTCCTCCATCATTCTGCTCTCTCTGACTTTGACTGTGTCACTTGGAGATCTATGCCTTGACAGTTTCCCAATCTATGGAACAGGGGTTTGGCTTCCATGACCTTTGAAATTCATGTAGTCTCTAGTAATCCACAGTTGTAAGGCTCTACTCATTCAACATATATTTACTGACAACTACTACTGTGCCAGCCACTTCTAGGCATGTAAGAAAATTGACAAAGCCCCCTCCCTGATGGAATGGACATTCTAGTGGTTTTAAATTTCTCTTCATTATATGAAAAAGCAATGAAGTAAAGATTTAATTAATAAAATTCTTTAGTTAAATCACTGTAACATTTCATGGTACTGCTTCAAAGCACAGGAATTTTATATCAAAGGTGCAAGGGAAAAATAAATCACATTCTAAAAGTTATTTGACAAATTATTTACTGGGTCATATCAAAGCTTCCACACACCATACAGGCAATAAGATATTCTTTCCACGTTTTGACTATGAAAGCTAATAAAATTATTGACAATCTTTCCTTATGGCAAAGGCCAGGAAGAAAATTAAGGTCCAGAGGGGGGGAAATCAAATACACTTTCGGAAATTTGAACTGAAAACATGTCATTGCTCTTCTCTGTGATTCATCCAGAAAGTTATTAAAACCACAATCATAAAACAAGATATGGAAACAAATAAAGAATATTTCGCTTCGTCTCATATGTGCTTCAATATTACATTTTTCATTTTGGCTGTCGTGATGGGGGGGTGAAACTAATTTTAACTGCAGAATATCCCTTTTAAATTCAACCAACAACCCTGCGTGTGTTAGCTAGCTGGGTTACAGTGGTAGCTGTAAAGCTAAGAATATATTTTGAGGGAAAGGGGTCTTGGTTTACAAGGATTTAATCACTCAACTTAAATGAATGTTAAATTAACAAATGGGGTTTTGACAGCATGATTGTAATATGTGATTCCACAATAATAGTCTGCTCCTTTTTTCGGAGAAAAGATAAAAGCTCATGATCTCAAGTTATGAACAAGATCTAAGAAAATCATGATAGCGTATTTGAACTTTATTGAGTTTTTGTTTTCCTAGTCGGAACGGAGGAGACAGCACAAGCACTCACAGGAGTCACTGCTGTTTCCTTGGTACGAGTCCCAGCGAAACACGTCTCATCCTCTAGGCCCTAAAGAACTTGCCTCTGGGCCAGAAATTTGCCCTTCTCTGGCAGAAGGACAGCTAGATCTGGGGCTGAATGGGTCTCCAGTCCTGTCCATGCAAGTGGAATGCATTAAGACCTTACATGTTGAGGAATCCATTTGCAAAAATAGCAAACTGAGTAACCCAGACTGGTTTTCCTGCTGAAAACTAGCAAAGTAGAAAACAAAAATCTACTTAAAGATATTAAACAGCTTCTAGAGGGCATGGGTGGCTCAGCCGGTTAAGTCGTTGACTCTTGATTTCAGCTCAGGTCATGATCTCAGGGTTGTGAGATCGAGTCCTGCATTGGGCTCTGTGCTGTGCCTGAAGCCTGCTTAAGATTCTCATTGCTTCTCCCCCTGCCCCGCTCCCCTTCTCCCTCTTTAAAAAAAATAATAATAATAAAAATAAAATAATAATAATACATTAAAGGTATTCGGTATTACACAGCTTCTAAAGCAGTAAAAAATTATAACACCAAGGGCCAAGAGAAGAAGAAAACTCAGAGAAGTGAGCCTGGCAGGGGGAGCTTGCACCTAGAGGTTCTCCCGATTCCCTGGGAGACTGTGATGATGATAAAAGCACTGGACAGAATCACAGGCCGGCATACCAACAGTGAATTTCAGGTTCCATGGAGAAGTGGGGACCTGAAAGAAATACCCAGGATTGTGGCTGGGACTGCAAAGGGATATCACCCAAGAATAAGAGAGGACCATCAATAGAAATCCACAGTCCACTGAGTAAAGACCAGCTGGGAGTGATTTCCATCTCTGATTGGATTAGGTGATGGGAGATTGCCAACGGCTCTCAGAAGCTCCTTCCGGGGAAAAAACTTATACCACAGAATACACAGTGAAAGATTTCATTTCCATGAAGTCCAAAACAGAAAATAAAAACCTCATCTACTGTGTAAGAAGTCAGCAGAGTTATTATCTTTGAGGAGCAAAGTTATTATCTTTGATTGAGAGAGGGGAAGGGGGCAGAAGATGGGGAGTTATTTTCAGTTTCTTGACCTGGATGGTGATTACATGAGACCAAGAATATTGCGATAATTTTGAGCTTCCAGAGCTTACTGACATGAGCATGAGTCTACCCAGCTGAACCAACGAAGCTTTCTACAAACCACTTGTACTTAGAATAGCTTTGGGCACTGTTTCTGTCTGCCTTACCCATGAGGTTAGTCTCTCAGATGTCCTGACACTAATAGTCTCTCCTCCTCCACTGTTTAGAGAATACAAATCATCTCCCAGAAGCCCAGAAACTGACCTTGAGCCCTTCTCCTAGCTAGGGTCCTTCTCCTCATTGGAGAGTAGCAACTAAAAATTGAAGATGCCCAATTAAATGTAAATTTCAGGTAAACGACAAATAATGTGATAGTATAATATATAGTATAATGTGTCCCAGATATTGCATGGGAGACATACCTCTAATATATATATATATATATATATATATATATATATATATATATAAAATTTATATTTATTTTAAACTTAATTGGGCAATCTGTATTTTCTCTGAGAACCCTACTCCTGACCCATTTCCTTTGTGCTTTGGATGGAGACAGGTGAGTACAGAGGGAGGAATAATAAAGCAGCTACAAAAGAACCATACACCACTACAATCTGGTTTTCCTTTCCAGTCTGTTGAATTAAACATTAGTTTAAACAAACACACAAGAAAATTTGAATATGGTTTTGAGATTCAAAACCAGTGACATGGGCTTCCATCAGCATCATGACCCAATGCAACAGAAATCCCCTAGTCCAGAGAGAAGAGAGGGCTGCTTCTGCTTTTCCCATTTTTCTAAAAATGAACACGATCCCCTTGTAGTCTGATTTGTGCTGTCCGGTACGGTAACCACTAGCCACTTGTGGCTCCTTAAATTGAGATTAATTAAATTCAACAAAGTTAGAAATTCAGTTCCTCGGTCTCATCAGCCACATTTCAAGCACTCAATAGCCACGTGTGGCTGATGCTACCCTATCGGACAGGGCTAATTGGAAAGCATTTCTGTTCATGTGGAACATCTCGTATTGGGCAGCAGTGCTCTGGATTATCTGTCTAATTAAGACCTGCCTATAGAGAGACAAGTGACAAGTGGGGTGCTGTGCACTGCAGTTTTGAGGGTGCCCAGGAAGGAAGCCTGGCCATGCGGCAGCGTCTAGCTGAATGTGGCACCTTTCCTTAGTGCTTTTCTTCATCTTTCGTGGCTACAAAGCACTGTCTTGATTTAACACACATTAGAAGCGTTTTTAACGGAGCTTTCCTTGAAAACTCACACACGTATTACCAATTACAGACCTTGATCTGAGGCTTCAAACAAGGTGGGAAAACCTCTGGGGTGAGCAGATGAGGGTTCTAGTAGCTTCTCTACCATTTTCTATCCTGAGAACTGGTGTGAGGCACTCCCCTCTCTGGATCTCCTACTTCCGTCTATAAAGGCACATTTTGTTCTCATTAAAATAAAACTCAAAACTGAAACTTGAAAAAACCAATACTATCATCTCCAGAGTGAAATTCAGTCTCAGCGAGTTTTTCATTGTGTGATTACCTCTGAAAACAACAAGTCTTTCCTAATGTGAATTTCCCAAAAGTAAAACAATATTCACTCCTCAGGACAGCAATGGCCTCAAGATTCAGAAACTGAGGATGACACTTTCAGATTTGGATTTCGGTTTATTATTATAGTCTGGCCTGAGTTTCCTGGAAAAGAGCCTGGAATTGAAAATGAGAAGACATTGATTTAAATCCTGACTGAGAAATATTGAATAAATTACTTAACCACTTTAGACATCAGTCTTCTCTCTAGTAAAACAAGGATAATAACAGCAGCATTATACGTTTATTTAGATGCTTAAATTAGGTAACATATGAACATGCTAATGGGAATAACAAAGGAGAGGAAAATATTAAACAGAGTCTGTTATTGATAATGACTGTTCCTCTATTTTTTGAACAATAAAGATAAAGTAGTATTAAATCCATTAATTTTAACTCAGCTTAAGGGCTGCCCAATATTATATATTATTTACTATCTAATTAGGAAAACACTTTTATATTTTTAAAAGATTGTACTTAGGGGCGCCTGGGTAGCGCAGTGGTTAAGCATCTGACTTCTGCTCAGGGTGTGATCCCAGCGTTCTGGGTTCGAGCCCCACATCAGGCTCCTCCACTAAGAGCCTGCTTCTTCCTCTCCCACTCCCCCTGCTTGTGTTCCCTCTCTCGCTGGCTGTCTCTCTCTGTCAAATAAATAAATAAAAAATCTTAAAAAAAAAAAAAAAAGATTGTACTTGATATTGACCAGAAAGCTACATCTGTTTATCTGCTAATGTACTTGTAATGAGAATTTGTCTCCTTTTAAAAAATCCTCAGATGAATGTTATAATTATCTACTGCAACAAACCACCCCAAAACCTAGTAACTTAAAGCAACAACTTACTATTACTTTTCACAGATTTACATGTTGACTGTTTCAGCTGGAAGGGTCCTACTTTGGGTCTCTTATGGTGTTGCAGTCGGCTGGGGTTTCAGTCATCTGAAGGTTTAACTAAGTTGTTAAAGAAAACCAGGGCCTGATAGTAGTTGAAGAAAAAAAATTATTTTAACTAAGGAACTATTGCAATAGGGGAAACGAAACCTTAGTAGAGAGTTAGGCTCAATTCCAAACACAACAAGAACAAGGGATTTGTAGTCAAATAGCAGGGGGTGATGAATGGAACATTAATAAGAGTAGACATCAAGATCAGGGGGAATTCTTGCTAAACTGACCAAACAGTATTTTTTCTGAGGCCAGACCAGAGTGATCAAGTGTTAAGAGTAGGGGATGAGGGGCGCCTGGGTGGCACAGCGGTTAAGCATCTGCCTTCGGCTCAGGGCGTGATCCCGGCATTATGGGATCGAGCCCCACATCAGGCTCCTCCGCTAGGAGCCTGCTTCTTCCTCTCCCACTCCCCCTGCTTGTGTTCCCTCTCTCTCTGGCTGTCTCTATCTCTGTTGAATAAATAAATAAAATCTTTAAAAAAAAAAAAAAGAGTAGGGGATGAGACAGGGCGCCTGGGTGGCTCAGTCAGTTAAGCATCTGCCTTTTGCTCAGGTTGTGATTCCAGGGTCCTGGGATTGAGCCCCATGGTGGACTCCCCGCTCCTCAGGAAGCATGCTTCTCTCTCTCTTTCTCTGCCTGCTACTTTCCCTGCTTGTGGTTTCTCTCTGTGTGTCTATTAATAAATTTTTTAAAAAAGAGTAGGGGATGAGAAATTTGATTAGATATCACAAGCCATCAGAAATCAAAAGGTGGAAGGGTTTTCTCCAAACTGACTTAGCAAGAGTCTTGCTATAGCTGCCCTGTGCAGGTCTAGCAAGATGGGGCCATGATGGAAGCCTACCCTAGAAGAAGGCTCTGAAAACCTTTACGTAAGGAGTCTTTGTCAGTGTCAAGGATGAGTCACTTGAGTGTCTGTCAGTTGATGCTGGCTATAGGCTGGGAGTCCAAGAGGGGAAGTTACATCACCAAATATGATGTCTCTGGGTGACCTGAGCTTCTCACAGCATGGCATCTGTGTTCAGAGAGAGTGTCCCCAAGTCAAGCATTCCAAGAGATGTGCGTGGAAGCTGTGAGTGTCATTTCCAATGTGTGTTTTGAGTCCACACGTCACTAAGACCAGCCTAGATTCAAGAAGAAGGAAATCATCCTCTCCATTTCTTGACTTGAGTAGCAGAGGGAAAGAACTGATGGCAGTATTAAAATATACTTTGCCCACTTATATTTGAATTTCAAATCAACAACAAATTATCTTTTAGGCTAAGTATGTCCCAGTTGTTTCATGGGACATACTTACACTAAAAACCACTCTTCATTTGAAATTCAAATTTAACGAGGTATCCTGTTATTCTATTTGCTAAACCTGCAACCCTGTTCCTGAATAATATTATTTTATTTCAGACTTTTTTCTTCAAGCATATCAAGTTGAGACTAACTTTTGCATTTGGTTCAAAAATTATAGTATTTTACTAAATTTCCAATATAACTTAATCCTTCCCTCTGCATGTAGGTAATCCATACCTAATTACAAATAGTCAAGGGCAAATTGATTATGGGCTTTCTGTAGGAATGAGGACAGGTAGATAGATTGCAAGGATACACAGAATGCTTTCTTAAAGATATTGAGATAAATATGTTATTTAATATTCCCCTGGACTTTAGCATCATTACACCCTTGCAGATTTAGTACAGACTTGTTTTTCCCTTGGCAACCATACAGTCTACCTAGTTACAATTAATGCTATTTGCTACACTTTGGGGTAGGGATGGAAACAGAGGGTCACCGCAAGAAAATGCTTCATCTACTTAAAGGCAAACATCATCTCCGAGCTTTCTCTTCTTCAGGACAAATCATGTCTGCTTGTTTTTCTTCTTTGGTTTTAGTTCCAAACCTTTTATCATTTCTGTTTCTCTTTGCTGGCACCCTATGAATTGTCCACATTTCTAAAACTATACAGATTGAAATGAGATTTAACATTCGAATAATACCTTAATAGTACATATTACCATAGATATGGCTTTGCTTATATGATAGCAAATGTATAATTTCAAATGCCTAAAATATGTTTTAAATGCATGGACCAAATATAGCTAAATGCCAATAGATAAAATGGAATTCTAAAAAATTCAAGTAATACAAAGCAAGTCAGAAAAAGAGAAATAGGGGAACAAAAGAACAGAAGCAATGGTTGAAAATAAATAATATAATAAAAAATAATAAAATAAGAAGGCTTAAATCCAATCATATGAATAATCACATAAATGTTAATGGACTAAGTGTTCCAATTAAAAGGTAGAGATACTCAAAATGAATAATAAAGCAAGACTCAACTGTATGCTGCCTATAAGAGATACTCTTAAATACAAAGACACAAGTAGGCTGCATAAATGGATGGAAATACTATATAGAGAGACTGCATATGCTATATGGCATGTGAACTGGATGCATAAGAAAGCTGAAGGGGCTGTATTAATATCAGATAAAAGTATTCAAGACAGGAGCACCTGGGTGACTCAGCCGGGTGTCTACCTTCAGCTCAGGTCATGATCCCAGCGTCCTGGGATCCAGACCCATGTCAGGCTCTCTCTCTCTCACTCTCCCTCTCAAATAAATAAATAAAATCTTTAAAAAGTGTATTCAAGACAAATAAAGATATAAAGAGGAATATTCCATAATAATAAAAGGGTTAATTCCTCACAAAGCCTAAAAACCTTAAATGTGTATGCACCTAAAAACAGCCTTACTCTATATGACTCAAAAATTGACAAATTCAAGAGGTAAGTTGGCAATTTTCTGCCTATAGTAGGAGACTCTAACTCCCACTGCTCAGCAATTTACAGAATTGCTAGACCAAAAACCTGTAAAAATATAAGGCGACCTAAGCAACACTACCAACTACCTTGGTCTTATTGATATTTACAGAGCACTATACTCAACCAAAGCAGAACATACATTCTTCGTACTTCCGCCAATGTAGACTGTATGTTGGGCCATAAGATAAGTCTTAATATACTTAAAAATATTAAAATCATGTGCAGATTATTTTCTAACAACCCAACTTAAAATGCATAGACGTTGTCTTTCATATATTTCAGTTCTCGTTCACATATATTTTCCCACTTTTATTAACACAGTTTACATTTTCCTCTGGGTACACCTATCTTGCTGGTTTGGACATTTCTCCAGCCAATCAATGAACGCAGGCTCATTAATACTTGCAATTATCTTCTTATGAGACACTCTCTTCCATTTGGATGTTCTTTCTAAATTAAAGAACACCCGGTGCTTGAAAGTACATAGCTGTGCTGTGCTGGCATCACACATACCCAATTAGTACTCCATGGCCAACTAAACCTGTTACATAGGCTTGGTTCTAGATACAAAGTCCTCTGCAATACTTCTGAGCCTACTTTTCCATTTTAATCTCTTGCATTAGCTCTACCTCTTTATCTCATGTCACAAATGAAAGCCATTTACAATTTTCTGAGGATTACTTTCAATGCCCTCACCAATCTTTGTGCACATGCTATTGTCTCTATCTGAAATACTCAAATATCCACTCTCTCTCCAAGGATCATAATAAATGCCCCCCACCCTTACCTTCTTCAGAAAAAAATTTGAAAGAGATTACTAGTGCTCACGTATATCTGGTTCTCCTTTCTTTCTTTTATTTTTATTTTTTTATTAAAGATTTTATTTACTTATTTGACAGAGGAGAGAGAGAGAACAAGCAGGGGAAGCAGCAGAGTGAGAGGAAGAGGGAGAGGCAGGCTCCCCACTGAGCAGGAAGCCCAACGTGGAGCTCGATTCCAGGACCCTGGGATCATGTCCTGAGCTGAAGGCAGACACTCAGCCAACTGAGCCACCCAGCTGCCCCTGGTTCTCCATTCTTTCTTGAGCAAGAAGGAACACTATACTTTCCAGTCCCTTGCCCTTAAGCAGAACTATATGACTAGTTCTAGTCAAAAAAATGTTAAGTGCACATGAGAGACTATGGACTCTGAGAAACAAACTGAGGGCTTCAGAGGGGAGGGGGATGGGGGAATGGGATAGGCTGGTGATGGGTAGTAAGGAGGGCACGTGTTGCATGGTGCACTGGGTGTTATACGCAACTAATGAATCATCAAACTTTACATCAGAAACCAGGGATGTACTGTATGGTGACTAACATAATATAATAAAAAATCATTAAAAAAAAATGTTAAGTGCAAGTGGCACATGTCACTTTTGAGTTGAGACTTTTAAGACTCTGTGCGCCATCGCGTGAGTCCCCTATCTCAGTGATCTTGGAAGTTACTTATCCTAAATGGCAAAGCTACGAGATGGTGGAGTCTTCATCACACTGGATCCTTACGTGACTGTACAGCAGATCTTCTCTTCATTCCACACTGAGCATATAAGAAGGAGAAATAAGCCTTTGTTTTGGTAAATGTTTCCGTGTCAAATTTTTACTGTAACATGGTTTAACCTGTCCTTAATAATACAACTTCCTAAATAATTCTTTTCCAAGTATAATTTTTCTCTAATTTAAACTCAGAAATTCGTTCATAGTTTTCTTATAGCATGCCTTATCCCTTGTATGCTAGTTATTTGTTACTTATCTAACCCTTTCTATGGATAAGCCCCTATTCGTCGAGGGGCTGCCTCTTAATCACTGTTTATTGAATGTCTACTATTTGAGAGGCACTAAGCTCAGTGTTAGTAATTCAGTGTCCATTATATGAATAATGCATGGATAATAGGTACTAAATAAATGCTTCTCAAATTGAAAATAATATGATATTTGGGAGAAGACAAGGAAGACCTGTAATTGATTCAGACAAAGTTGTTACAATCTAAGCAAATTTAAAAAAAAAAAATCCTTATTTCTTTTCTAGGCTGTGATATAGTCAACAAAACAAAAGGAGTTACAGGAGTATCACTGTTTTAGCTATAACAATATTTGACATTATAAGTTTTGCATACTACCAAACTCAGGAACTCTCCAATGTCAAAATCTTTCTTTTACTCTCTAGAATTTAACTAATAATTCTCACTATGATTATCACCTCAAGTGCCATGTACATAATTAGACAGCAAAGACAGAACTAGACAATGAACAAGATATAATAAAAGCAACCAAATCGCTCTGTAGTTTGGTTGAGATCCTGATGTGAGTAAAATGTGTATGTGATATTCTTTTAAGTGGCCTGAATGAGATTGATGGCATTCATTTCTGCCTTATTCTCAGGGTTAGGTGTATTGAGTGAAATTAGGTATATTGGGTGAGATTCAGGGCAGAAGCTAATAGAATTGGTGACATGCCAGTTCAATCACCCACTGCTGTGGTTGTAAACATTCATCTGTTTTGAATTGCCCAAAATTTACTTAGCTGTTAATAAGAGATCTATTAACCAACAAATATTTATCGAGCATTTGCTATGTCAGATCTCTATAGGAACATTGACTCCACACAATTAAAAGGAATTGGTGAATTACTAGTCCTTGAAGAAAAGGGCATAAAGTATTGAAATAACCTGATAAACAATTTTTGAGGTGAAGAGAAAATTCTGCTGAGAGTTGAGAACACGGTGTCCACAGAAGTTAAGGGTTACATTTTCTGTTAACGATAAAACTCTTCATACTGAAGTGTTGATTTGACCTGCTACTCTAGGAATGAATCACAATTTTAAGATATTAGGATAAGGCGAAGGCCATGAAGAATTAATTATACAGTATGTCCACAAAGCTCTTTTTTTAAAAAGTAGAGGAAACATGTTTAGTCCAGATCCTTGAGAATGAGGCAGCAGGTTTGCTCTCCCCACTCACTGACTATGGAGCACTAGGAAACTCAATTTACCTATGCTGGGTGCATTGGTCAGGTTCTCTGTTGGGAGGCACAGAAACCAACTCTGGAGGCTTGTAAGAAAAGAAAAAGGAAATTGAGTAGAAGGATACTAACGAGCTCCCAGAGACAAAGAAAAGTTTGAGGCATCAGGGTTCAAGAGGAAGAGGACTTGAGGGCAGCTGCCAGGGTCACGGGAGCAGGAACTCAGGAGACGTCTCAAATTCTGACATGGAAGGGCTTGGGCATAACCAGCTTCCATCCTCCTGTCCCCCTGGAATAGAGTGTCTCTTCCGCCTCACTTGGGTCTAGCCTCGAACAGGTACAACACTCAGCTATATCCCTCTGGATCTTCTGATTACCAAAGAAGGACAAAAGGGGAAGCACTGAGCTCCCCCAACCCATACTGAGTCTGAGTTTCCTCGTCCCCTTTGAAGCAAGAGGTCTGAACTAGAAGAACCCTCAGATTCCTTACAGCTCTCATGTTCCTTGATTTTTCCCCCCATTAAGGCCCCAAACGCTCATACGTGTAAGATCTAATTTAGAAGATACATTAATCAATAGCAATTGAAGGAAATATCCAGATTTAGAAGCACTAAAAGATACCACACACTACATAGAGTGATCTATTTGTTACTAATTAGTTGAATGATCATGGGTAAGTCCCTTAAGAATTTCAGCGTGTTCAGCTAAGGTATGAATATCCTAAATAGATTGATATGAAGTCCATTACTCCTCTGTCTCAGATTCTACATCAAATCTGTAACCTTAACCGTAAGTACTTGACTTCCTGTAGGGAAGTCTAGAGTAAACACTTTACATCCTAAGTCATTGTTTGCCTTGATCCCAGATTTTAAGTACTGTTTTCACACTATTGGTTAAAATTCTATAAAATCAGAGACAACTGTGTGGCTCAGTAGGATAAGCATCTGCCTTCAACTCAGCTCATGATCTAGGGTCCTGGGATTGAGTCCCACATCTGGCTCCTTGCTGAGCATCAGGCTTCTCCCTCTGCCTGCCTCTGCCTGACCCTCCCCTGGCTTGTGCTCTCTCTCTCTCTCTCTGACAAATAAATAAGTAAAAATCTTTTTTTAGGGGCACCTGGGTGGCACAGTGGTTAAGCGTCTGCCTTCAGCTCAGGGCGTGATCCCGGCGTTCTGGGATCGAGCCCCACGTCAGGCTCCTCCGCTGGAAGCCTGCTTCTTCCTCTCCCACTCCCCCTGCTTGTGTTCCCTCTCTAGCTGGCTGTCTCTATCTCTGTCAAATAAATAAATAAAATCTTTAAAAAAAAATCTTTTTTAAAAATTCTGTAAAACCAGACCCTTTTTTTCTAATTAAATGACGAATTAATTGCTTCCGTAGGAAATAGCTATGATTTACACAAGCAGAGACTTTAAACACAAATGGTTTTTATGAGAATACAGCTTCTACATAGAACACGCAGCCGTAAGTATATGACAGCTAAAAATAGCATTTAGGCGCACAAGGGTAGAGGTTTGATGTTTGGTGGTGAAACGATATATTTTGAATGGTATAATGCCATCTGCTCTACATCAAGCATCCATAAAACATAGCATTTTGATGTTCTTATGCTGTGCTCGCTCACCTTTCCTCTTCAAACTGTTTCAATTATAATGTTCCTTCCAGAAGCAGGGATTGTTTCTCCTTTCAATTCTGCCAGGCCTATTTTAGGCACCGTCTCAGTGTGAAATTGTCAGGCTGCGTGTATGCCCAAGGATCATTTACTGGGTTTGGAATTAGCCTCCAGGATAGGGCTTTATATTTTTTGTTTAAAGAATAAATCATGTTCATTTTTATGATCGTTAAACACAGACTCATAGGAAATTTGGAAAGTACAATAAAGAAAAAAAGATCATCACCAGTATTAAATACTATTTATAGTATTTTTATATTTCCTTCTATTAGTGTGGGTGGGGTGTCATATTTTAAAGTTTAATCATATAGAAAATACTGTTTATGGTTTTAATGGCTGCACGGTACTCCTTCCTGGGAATTATTTAGCAGTTTTCAAACTGTTTTCACATATATTCTCTTTCTCAATCAAAGAAATGCTTCTATAGTCTCTTTTGGAAGACTATCCTTGGCAGTATGAAATTATAAAACAAGCATTATTCCTAAAACATGAGCTGAATACATATCGAAATTAATAAAGCAGCATATTAAAATCTTCCCATACTCCTCAATGAGTTTTACAATCTCTGCCGAATGACTTAATGTCTATTCTGCTGGTAAAACTTATGCCAAAGTTCTGGCCAACTTCTATTGTAAAAAGCAAAAGCGAAAAAAGACCATGAGTATTTCTTGTAATTTCTTTAGACAGCTGCCATTGGATGATAAGCTGACACTTTCAAATGGATTTTATACAGCGATCTGATTAGGAATAAAAATGCTGGGTATTTGTACCATTTCACATCAGGCTTAAGCTACTTACAGATGCTTGTATAAGAGAGAAAAGGGAAAAAAATAATTTCTGATCCCAAGAATTAGGAAAAATGCACACACACACACACACCCAACAAGAATTAACTCAGCAAAACCTTCAAGGAGTGAAAACCAACATGTAATTACTTCTGTCCAGAGGCGTGTGGTAAAGCCATGAGTGATATTGATGACCGTTTCACATGTGACCCATACAAACTATTAACTCCTACTATAGACATCTTTCACTGCCTTTACCTCTTCCGCTACTTCTGGGAAGGGCTACTGGTTGCCTTATTTGGCTGCAAGGATAAAGGAGACATTTGGGTAGAGTTTTGAGTTGGTGGTTGGAAAACATGACTCTAGAGAGGTTTTGCTTTTCATTAGGCACTGTAATTCTCTTCTCCCTTTGCTTCCCACCTAAGCCAGATCCTCACTAACGATCTACATCACTCCTCAAAACTTTGGGATTCCGGTTGCTTTTCCTACGGGTGCATTGATACACTGAAAACTGACTGTGAGGCAAAAGCAAGTGTCCTCTGTTTCTATATACTTTTTGAAATTCGGATGGTTGGGAATTTCCAGTAAATGTGCAATTCTGTCCCCTGGGAATGGTGCAGTAAAGTATAAATAGAAGTCAAAAGTAAAAAAGCACTGAATGAGAAGTTAGAAATTGGAAGAGCCGCCATCTTTGAACGTATCACTTCAGCTCTCTTTGCTTCAGGTTTGTTACCCATAACATGGGGAAAGTAATCTTTGAACCCTTGCTTTACCTAACTTTCTTGTGAGTATTCAATAGGAAAGCATTTTTAATTACTTCCCAGATTACCGAGGGTCTCACAAGTGTTAATGTTTATTCAGTTGACCCTTGAAACGGACCCTCCATGCACTTGGAATTCTGCATATAACTTTTGACTCCCCCAAAACTTAACTACTAACACTGAGAGCCGTGAGAGGTCACTCTCGCTGTGATACACAGTTTACCAGAGAGACTATACAGCGATGATTAGCATCACGTAGCGTTTTTGCAGAGGCGATCCAGGTCACATAGCATTTTAAGCCAATACTTGCAACACTTGAGCTCATGGCACTAAGGGCAGGAGGTGGCTATGAGATCGTTGGAGCAGTACAGGATGTACTGTAGTTAATTTTATGCAGGTAGGATTTAATATGGCATCTTCACATTCCTCATGACTGCAAATGGTGCAGGGTATAGTCTGAAAGAGTGGCCATAAGTTTTGATAACTTTTAACTTTTTCTAATAGATTTGTGTATATTTGATGATAGCCAGTGATAAAGTAGACTAGTACCTGCATATATATTATGCACTCATGAATACCGAACTTTTTCTTAAATTTTTTATTATTTCTAGGCAATTTGCAAGTTTATTCAAATTGTCAAAAATCCCTAAAAAATCTTCCAATGTAGGTATTGAGAAAAATCCACGTGTAAGTGGACCTGAACAGTTCCAACCCGTGTCGTTCAAAGGTCAACTCTGTTTATAATGGAGACTTTCTGTTGTGAGCATTTCCCAGTTGGAAACCCATTACTTTTCTGATGGATGGTCTACTTTCAGGTCTTCTTTAAAGTCTACTATCTTGTCAGTTGGACTAGAAATGTCTTGGCTAAAAAGCTTCTGTTTGCAGCCCCCTTTCCCCTCATTCATGCTCTAACCTCTCCACGGTTCCGTGCCCAGGGAGGTTGAATCATACGGATTACATCAACGTGCTTCCTTGTTTTCTCTTCAGTTTCTCTGATTTTCCAGGGCATTAGCAGAAGACCAGAGAGTGGAAGGACAGTGAGGTGACAGTATTCTTTCCCTGCTTTGCTCTGGCCTGGTCACTGTGGCCTGGCTGTGTCTCTTCATCAAAGACCAACTCCTACTGGTGGAGGGTCCTCTCCACACAACTGTCCTTCCCAGGTTCCAGTCACTGCTTCCTTCACTTGTCCCTTCAGGCCCAGCAGTGTTTGCTGCTCCTTACTCTTCCAGCCCCGAGGCACTTGTTTCCTTCAAGCTCGCCCATGCCTTGCTAAATAGCCCCTTTATTAAACCTCGTCACATTACAGGCATACCTCATTTTATGGTATTTGCTTTATTGTCCTTCTCAGATACTGCATTTCACAGATATGGTGTGGGGTTTTTTTGTTTTGCTTTACAGATTGATGGTCTTTGGCAACCCTATGTTGAGAAAATTCTACCAGCACCATTTTTCCAAAAGTATCCACTCACTTTGTGTCACATTTTGATAATTCTCATAATATTTCAAAGTTTTTCATTATTCTATATTTCTTATGGTGATCTGTGATCCATGATTGTGATTTGCTGAGAGCTCAGATGATGGTTAACATTTTTGAGCAATTGGGGCACCTGGGTGGCACAGCGGTTGGGTGTCTGCTTCGGCTCAGGGCGTGATCCCGGCGTTATGGGATTGAGCCCCACATCAGGCTCCTCCGCTATGAGCCTGCTTCTTCCTCTCCCACTCCCCCTGCTTGTGTTCCCTCTCTCGCTGGCTGTCTCTGTCAAATAAATAAATAAAATCTTTAAAAAAAAAAAACATTTTTGAGCAATAAAGTATTTTTAAGTTAAAGTACGTACATTGTTTTTTTTTAGACATAATGCTATTGCACACTTAATAGACTACAGTATAGTATAAACATAACTTTGATATGCATTGGGAGACCAAGCTATTCATTTGCCTCACTTTATAGCAATAGCCACTTTATTATAGTGGTCCAGAACCCAAACTGTAACATCTTCAAAGTTTGCCTGTGCTCCATTTACATGTGCCATCTGTGTTCCTTCCCAAACCCTGACTGGTTCAGATCTCATCACCAAACACATTCATTTCTCCACCTGTTGTTTCCCCCTAATAGTTTACTTTCTCCAACCAGAATTTATATTGTTTTCCAGCTAGTCTTGTGGTTTTGATGTCCAAAAATAGACAACTTTGTACTCATTTTGTAATGAGGGAGCCAATGCTTTTCTTCCTTATCATGTAGAAGTATATGAGGCAAAAGATATAAAGAAAGGACCCCAAATATGAGACATCACACAAATGTAAATGATCTAAATTGTCCCCCCCATATCCCTCCTGCTGCTTCCTCATCCTCACTATCACTCTTGCACCCCCCCCACATACACACACACACACACACACACAGTCATAGACACCTGGTGGCTCAGTTGGTTAAGCATCTGCCTTTGGCTCAGGTCATGATCTCAGCGTCCTGGGATCGAGCCCCACATCAGGCTCCTTGCTCAGAGGGGAGCCTGCTTCTCCCTCTCCCCCTGCCTGCTGCTCGCCCTGCTTGTGCTCTCTCTGTCTCCCCCCAGCAAATAAATAAATAAAATTTATTTTAGAACAGTGGCCTCACTAAGTTGGAACCTTGGTTTTTAAGGAAGAGATAATAAGACTGCTGCCTACCCAATCTTTCCAAGTGCTCAGGGAACAAGGAGAAAAACCCTTCCAACTAGCATGCAAACGCACAGTTCGGTGTATAGGAGAAAACATACAAGACAGGAGGAAAGTGACAGGTTCTACCTGTTTGTGTCTCTACCTGGATCATCCACTAGAGAATCCCAGGAACAACTAGACAGAGTGGTTTTGTTTTAAGGGATCTGGATTTTCCACAAAAGTAGAAAGTTGACACTAAAAACATCACCTTTCTAAAGAACTGGGAAAACACAAGTTATATAACTTTGAAATGGCAGAGGAAAAATGATGAGAACAAAAGAGAAGAATAGAATGTCATTACCCGGGGCGCCTGGGTGGCACAGCAGTTAAGCGTCTGCCTTCGGCTCAGAGCGTGATCCCGGCGTTATGGGATCGAGCCCCACATCAGGCTCCTCTGCTATGAGCCTGCTTCTTCCTCTCCCACTCCCCCTGCTTGTGTTCCCTCTCTCGCTGGCTGTCTCTATCCTGTCGAATAAATAAATAAAATCTTAAAAAAAAAAAAAAAAAAGAATGTCATTACCCCTCAGTACCAAAGAGACTTCAGAAAGAAAGTGGCAGAAGCTGTTTTATGATCAGTACTGAAATGGGCAGGACCTTCCCCAGAGGATGTTATGGTGAAGGTAGAAAGGCATATGCTTTTTTCAAAGCCCACTGATGCATTTCCTTTAGGCTTAGGATAGACTCATTCTCATGGCTGATTTAATGATGAGTCTACAACTATTTAATATTTTCATTACATTTTCAAACAGCACAAAAGTTCATCTTTCTTAAAAGGCCAAGGGTACAGAGAATGTCTACAACACAATTATGAAAAGGACAAAATGGTTTTTTTTTAAAGCCATAGAGAAAAAAGAAGTTACCAAGGACTCCTAATTGTTCTATTAAAACTCTAGGGCATCATTTTTCCCAGTTAACAGAAGAATAGAAGACAGATCACCTTCCATCTTTCTCCTTCTACCTGTAGATGGGGATAATAACCGAAATGGTGTTCCAACTACAGAAACAGAAATAAGCCCCAACAAACAAACAGACGTCCTATAAAATGGCAAGGTGATTGAGAATGAGAGAGAGCATCTCTTTCCATACTCAGAATTTAAAACCAGTTACAAAACTCACCATGAATGTCCTCAAAATACTTTTCTCCTGCTCACATGTATCTCATGTCGCCTCATTTTACACGGATATTCTGTAGTGTGCATGGAACCCTCATCAGAGTCGACCCTGACATCACTACTTACTGTTGAACACCCTCACCTTTAAGCGCCTTTCAAAACACATTCCCAAAGAGAGAGGTTCAGTGCCAGAAATTCCTGCCTCAAGGCACCAATGTACCCCCCCCCCAAGCCCAGGGCAACATCCCCACCCCACTGAGAAAAACAAAGCTTCACTTGTTAATGAAGGAACAGGACCCCAAGGCTTTCTTTCCCGCCAGGCCCCCATCTCCCTGCCCTTACCTCTGCAGAGCTCCCATGGCTCACAGCTTGAAAATCTCTTCTCTAAATCATTAAACTATTGGCTTCTCACATTGTCCAGGGAACTATCAAGGACCCGAGGCTATCGCATAACAGATAAATGCATTAGCAATTAGAGATACAAAATAGGGAGACATATCCACAAGAAAACGAGTGTTTTTGCTTTTCTAACATATGCTAGCACTTTGCTATTATGTCTAGAGACTCAATACATACATACATACATACATACATACTAGTTTCACCATAAAGAATATTCTTATCTGATCCATTAAATAGGTAATACAAATTCCATTTGTATTAGATTGTAGTTTAAGAAACTGAGCACCAGATCAAGAGCCTGGATTCTAGTCTATCACATAAAGGTTGTGCGACATGGAATAAGTAACTAGTTTCCCCAAACCTTAGTTTTGTGTATGAAAAATTAGGAGTCAGACTATGCTAGAAGAATTTCCTAAAGCCGAGTGACCCTGATTCATGGCTGTACGTGCAGTGGGCACCACAGCAGGCCTCAGAAACCCAAGAAATGACTTTCAGTAAATCCAATGCTTGTTGAGGAAAACATCAGAAAGGCCAATACAATGGTGTGTGGATAAAAATAAATTATTACACCAGTCTTTCACATGTAACCAGTAGAACATAAATTCCAGATTAATTTGATATACCTCACCTATTTTTAAATACATGAAAAAAACTTTTCTTTAAGAGGCAAAAATATTAGGTAGTTCATTTATATCTTTGACTCTTTTTTTAAAAGATTTTATTTATTTATTTTTGTGAGAGAGGGAGAAAGAAAGTGAGCAGAAGTGAGGGGGATGGTGTGGGGGGGCAGGCAGGGCAGAAGGAGAAGCAGACTCCCCGATGAGCAAGGAGCCCTGTGTGGACTGGATCCCAGGACCCTGGGATCATGACCTGAGCCTCAGACAGATGCCTAACTGACTGAGCCACCCCCGTGCCCCCTTTAGATCTTTGCCTCTTATTTCCATTCCACTTCCCATAAAAAAATTTATCCCAAATAAGTATATTTTACACTTAGAAATCTTTTGTTGATCACTGTGTAAATATCCTCTACAATAACAGTATGTACATAAATTGAAATTTATTGTTTCCAGTGGCTCTAAGGCTCTATGTATTAAATTTTTTTTTTCTGGATTGAATTCTCATTGCAATCATTAGAAATGCACAATTGACCAAAACAACATAATCACATTATAAAATGTGATAATTTTTCAAGACAGAAAGTAAATTTTTATTCCGAATGTATTTGTTAATGATACATAGATGAGGCTTTTTCCCCCCAATCAGTTCATGTATTTGTGGATGAGAATTGTTTAATTACAAAAAAATTGTACTTCAGCATCAATATTACTTCTATTCTTCATTTTTAGGAATGCAAGCCCTGAGAAACAATGTTCTCAGAAATACGTGGCTGAGAATGGAAGTATTAATAGGACAAGTTCATCCAATTCTTTAAACGTTCTCATAGTTCCATGCTAACATCACACAGCGAGAGCTCATCAAAAATTGCTTTCATGTTCAATCAACTGGCAACTCAGGTCCTCCTTCAAGTTTGTTGAAATATTTTAAAAATTGGGAACAAACCAGTTTGCAAAATTATTTGTTATCTGTCTTTGGAGTTCATTCTTATCCATTTCTCAGTTTACCCTAGAACGTTTACTAAGATTTGTAAAGTGACTATTAATTATACTCATGACTAGGAGTGATATCCAAATATTAACTTATAGTAAGATATGCAACCAGCCAATCCAACTGGACTGGATGCAGGCCTTAGTCGTAGAGCAGGGTCCTAAAACCCTTAGCTGTACCAGGTATTAACCTTACAGTTGCTGGGTTGTAAAGAATTCTTACAGGTTCCAGGCTCCAGGGGTGGATTTGGGCTGAGATAGATCCACTCCAGGATTCGGGGAGATAAATATTACCAGCCAGTATGAAAGTATGTCAGTACTTTAATGAAAGAATGACTTCCTGTTATGCTTACCTTGAGAGACAAGCTCTTTATTACAATATACTCAGAAAGGGTGGGGGAAATTCAAAGGTTTCATTTATTTCACCTTTACCAGTCCAATATATTTGATAAAACACTTTTGTCTTATTCTGTGTTTTTAAATATATTTTCATCATAATTTTGGAGCTGCTGATTCAGCTTGTTCATTTAGTAGATAACATCCCTCATCTAATCTAATTGAAAAAGCCAGTCCTCATTATCAGCAAAATCAGACTAGTTTTCTGGCAGGAGAAGTCTAACCTCTTTTCAATTTAAATAACAGCAATGAGATGCCTTCCCATGGCGACCATCTCATTTTTAACACAAATTTTACTACTAATGGGTAAAACATGGCACCCGGCCATGATGAAATAAGGCACAGTGCCCTTCAGCACTTTTCATCAGTAATCTTGTCTTTGCTTTGCTCTCAAAAGAGCTTCTCCCCAGAGGGACACGTTCTGTAGCAATAGCCAGGAGATGGAAGAGGAAAGGTTATTAGAGAAAAATGGTCAGCATTCCTACCTTCTCCTTCTTAAGTGTATATGAATTCTGGATAACTCAACATGAATCAAGATACCCATTATCTAACTCCATGCTTTTCTCTTAAAAGAATCATGTATAAGACAATGAAAAACACAAAGCCAGACATCAATATTTCAAATGGTCCACTTGTTTTTGGTCTAAAGGTTTGTATATCCAGAAGTACAAGGCAATTATAGAAAACATGCCAGGTGGATGGGAGGTATGCCTTTCTTTTGCAAAGTGGTGGGAAGGGGACTATAAAAGGGGAAGGTGAGAAAGGAGAAACCACCAGTAGTTTTGTCTACCACAAGCTTGTTTTCAGGCAGATGTATTCTAGGATACAGGTTAAGGATCTGGAAATTAATTTCTTTAAAATTATGAAGCTCAGGTAACTTGTAAAGTGTGTGTACCTCTCAAGTTGTGTGGGGTCCAGTTTGGAGGCTACCAGACTAGACTTTTCCTTTCTTGGGTCACATTTTAGATAAGATATTGGTCATTTCGTCTGATGTAATCATAACTAAGAAATTAGAGCAAAAAATTCCATCAATGGCTGTGTTAGCCAAGTAAGTTAACCTGCACATACGGACTTGCACCCGTTGGGCTGATGCTGTGAATCGCTTTCAGTACTGGGGACAAGCTTTCCTTGGGTAATTCCTCTCTGCCCCTTGACTTCCAGGCACACATTTATCAAGTGCTGATAAAGGGAAGGAAAGCCTCTAGAGTGCAACAGGACAAAGTTCTGTTGCAATTTTAGTGGCACAATGGGTCTCCTGGTATTTTACATCAGACTCAGAAACATGTAGAAGGTGCTGTGGAACCTACAGGTTTTACACTTAGCCCAGTGGGAGATGTCAGGGAAGGAGACTGCTGAGTCTCAAAGGATCATGAACGGAGTTAGCCAGAGATGGGGGTGGCTGAAGTGTGTATTGGTGGGGGAGTAGGTCTCCATAGGATATGCCAGAGAAGGCCATGGTAGCCCTATTCTATTTTATTCCTGGCTTTGTAAATTCAATAAACCCCAATAGGGCCACTAAGGTCCTACATCAAAAATCTGAGTCTTGCTTTCTCAAAATCACTTCATTTCATGAAATCTAAGAAGCTGTAGATTTCCAACATGTTAAAATGTGAAGAAAAAAAAGAAACCACGTATGATTTGGCAATTTATACCTGGGGATATTGACTAAGCTCTGGATGCAGAGACTGAGAGTGAATCAGATGGGAGATATGGATGCTTTTTTAGGACAGGAATGTCCATATTCCAGGAACATCCCTTTTCCTGACTTTCTTGATGACTAGATGCCTGGGAATTCTACAAGGCGTCAGAAGAGTTCTAGGTGCTTGAAAAGCAGGGCAAAGGGATTTGGCTGACCTTGACCCTGGTTGGGATCTTCAACAAGGGACAGTATGGAGTCTGATAGATTAGTTTTACTTCATTCTTAGAGACCTTGTTCCAGTGCCTGGAATGTCCACATCTGACTGATCCATGGTTTTACATCTATCTTAGACATGTATATATCCTTGGAAAATAAATATGTTTTGGGGGCAGGTATATCCTTAACTTTCGTAAATTGTGGTATTAAGGTTTTAAAAGCTTGCTAGATGACGATGTAAAGTGGTGCAGTCACTATGGAAAGCAGTTTGGCAGTTCTTCCGTGAGTTAAACAAAGAATTAACATATGATCCAGAAATTTCACTCCTGGGTATATACCCAAAAGAACTGAAAACAGGTGTTCCAAAAAAATTCATGTACAAATGTAGATAGCAGCACTAGTCACAATAGCCAAAATGTGGGTACAGTCCAATGTCCATCATCCAATAAATCGATAAACAAAGTGTGGTATATCCATACAATAAAATATTATTTAGCCAAAGAGAGGAATGAAGTGCTGATACATAGTACAAAATAGATGAGTCTTGAAAACATTATGCTAAGAGAGAGGAGCTAGACAGAAAAGGTCACATACTGCATGACTCCAATTATTTGAAATATCCAGAACAGGCAAATCTATAGAGACAGAAAGCATGTTGGTGGTTGCCAGGCACCGGGAGAAGGGGAGCAAGGGAAGTGACACCTGATGGGTATGGGTTTCCATTGGAGTGAGGAAATGTTCTGGAATTTGATAATGGTGATGGTTACTCAACATTATGAAAATTACTAAATGTCACTGAATTTTACACTTTAAAATGGTTTAAACGGTTCATTTTGTATTTCATGGATTTTACCACAATTTTTAAAAATCACACATACAAAAAAATCTTGCTAGCTATCTAAACCCTTCTTTCCCCTGCCCAGGAACAAATGATCAAACTCTTTATAGCATTTTTTAAATGGCATTTGTGTCTAAGAGCAGCATTAATTCTTATTTAACAAAGGAAAAAACAAAAGAACCAAATTACCCAAATTTAAACTCTATGGGGAATAACAGAATATCTCAAGAAGATGGATGAATATACAACTGCCTCTTACGAGGGGATAGATAGAATCACTCCTTCTCCCTCTCAAGGGGACAGTGATTTGTAGCAGAATTTTCCTTTTAAAAACAAGGTCTGTCCCTGATTCTAGCCCCTCCCCTCTATTTAGCTCCGGTTGCGTGGGTTTCTGATGTGATTCTTCCTTGTGTTTCATTTAGGTGATTATTTTTATTTCTATAATTCTTCAAGTTCTTTTTTTTTAATGTTTTTTTTATTATATTATGTTAGTCACCATACAGTACATCCCTGGTTTCTGATGTAAAGTCCGATGATTCATTAGCTGCGTATAACACCCAGTGCACCATGCAATACGTGCCCTCCTCACTACCCATCACCCAAGTTCTTTTATATATGTTTTTAATTTGCTTGACTTTCAGGCAGAGCAGAAGCTGTCAAGGGAAATGGAAAACTGAACCATCTCTCCGCGTTGGCTGTGTAGAGCATCTGGGCTGTATCCTGAGCTACTCAACAGTATTGGAGGATGGGTTGTGGAGCAGGGTGGTAGGTGTGTGTGTATTACGCCAACGTCAGTCCAGGGCTCCAACAAGAGGCGAAGAGAGAAAAGGCCCTGACTTACATAGTAGCAATTTTTAAAGCACAAACGTCTGTAGAAGATTAAAAGCAATTCTCTTCACCGAGCAAGTTAGAACCAAAAGTAATTCAGACCGCTGAAGGTAAAGTAACATTTTGTTCCAAATCATTAGGTAAAGATGATATTAAAAAAAAAAAAAAAACCTCATGAAATAAAATGCAAGCCCAGTTTCAAATAAAAACAAACAAGGCAAAACAAAAAATTTCTTGGCCTTATCACCAGCTCTTGCTCCTTGCTTAATTTCCAATTATACAGAAAACTGAAACCATTCTGAGTGAAAAGCACATTTCTCTTCTGCGAAAAGGATTGACTGTTTTCTGTGTTTCTATGAAAACGCTAGTTGAAATGTTGCCTCCTTCCATTTCACCTGAATTTCTTGAATGGGTTACTCTAATTTACTATTTCTAGTCAAATATGACTAGCTCATTAAGTTATCGTGAGCGTAAAATTAAATAACATAGTAATTGCTGACATTTACTGAGTGCTTGTTATGTGCCAGACATAGTCCTAAGCACCCCACATCCTTTATTCTTTACAGCAACCTCACTAGGGGCTCCCCATTAATATTCTTATTTGAGGGTAAGTAATTCATCCAAGACTGCACACCTAGCCAGTGGTTAAGCCAGAACACGAAGCAGTCTGGCTTCAGAATTCATGCTCTGACACCTCCACTGTGTCGCATGGTGCCTTGCACATGGGAGGAACTTGGGGCCATTGGTCCCCTTCCTCCCTGCTTGTAGGACTATAGAAGCTTCCCTGCAGCTGCCAGTCCTTGCTGCCCTCCCTAAGAGTGGTGAAGACTGCGTCCTGAAGACGAGGAAATACCATCTCCCTTCTGACTCACAGATAGAGCCAGGAATTGCGTTTGTCCTGACCCTGTTCTGAAGGACGAAGCCTTTCCTAAACCATCCTTCAGGTGGATGAGGTCTGGTTAGCCAGGACAGGAGAGCTGGCCGGGATAACAGTAGCAAGAAGAAGGCTGCTATTTCCTGAGGCTGCTCATGTCACTCTAGGACAGAGCTGCAGGACATGCTTTAGGACAGAACGGAGCAGCAGGCCACCCAGAGCCTGGATGGCTGAGAAACAACAGAAGGTAAAAAGATAGTGCCCTCTCCAGCCATAGTGGAGCCTGAGGCAAAAGAAAAAAACTCGCTAATACTAAACCTCTTATTTAAAATTTTCATATTTTTTATTTTTAGAAATATTGCATTAAAATTGTAGTGATCTTGGGGCGCCTGGGTGGCTCAATCGTTAAGCATCTGCTTTCGGCTCAGGTCATGATCCTGGCTGGGGTCCTGGGATCGAGTCCCGCATCAGGCTCCTCTGCTATGAGCCTGCTTCTTCCTCTCCCACTCCTCCTGCTTGTGTTCCCTCTCTCGCTGGCTGTCTTTCTCTCTGTCAAATAAATAAATAGAATCTTTAAAAATAAATATAAAATTAAATTAAATTAAATTAAATTAAATTAAATTAAATTGTAGTGATCTTGATCACTGACCGAAGTTTTTGGCACAATGCAAGTACCCCCCTTGCCTCACCCTGGTCCCAGCCCTGACCCTGATCTGGTTGCCAGATGGCCTTAGTTTACTGCCAACACTCTAACAGCTATATGTACTTCAGCAAGCTACTCGACTTGTGTGTTCATTTGTGGAATGACATAAAAACCTTTCTGTACTACAGAGGGCTTTAGTGATAATCAGAGGACCTAACATGGAAGAAGTGCTTTGGGTTCTATAAATGTGGGCATGAGCAAGGTACTGCGGAGATTCATTAGACTTGACCTAAATTGTTCTTATTCCTCCCATAGATTTCCAGCACATTTAGAGTAAAAATTAGTGATACCCCAATTGGACCACTGGTAACAGTGGGAGAAGGAAATACTCTGATGGAAAGAGATCAAGCCCTTCTAGAAGGAGAACCTGCTGCCTCTTGCATCTGTCCTGGTGAAGCAGAGATACTGGGGCAGGGTCTTTGGCTGCAGCAGTTACATATTCCTTCTCCCACTTCCACAAAGTTCTAGTATATTCTCCAGGTATGGGACTATGGCTGATCCCCAGCCTTAAAAGGAGTTAGACTGTACCAAGTAAAAATATTGATAAAGATCTAAGTCCTGACCCACTGTCTGTATTGCTGGACTTCTGGTTGAAATGATCTATCATCAGATGTTTCTTCTCAACTTCTTGGCATTTGGGGGACCTCACTCTCCCTTTACAACAAAGACTTAACACAGGCTCTCACATCTCCTTTCTTGGCAAACTACAAAAAAGGATTTTTGTGGATGAAGGTGAAAATAATTAAACAAGGAAAAACATGTTCTTAAGGGAAAATACAATGTCTACCATCATTATATTATTTCTAGATTACTTTGAGATGACTCATGCAAAAAGCATGAGTTTTTACGAAATCAGATAATGCCACATCCATTTTGCTGTATTTGTTTCATATTTTTAGTTTTTAGATAAGTTTTCCCCCCAACTTTGAGTAACCTGGTTTCCCTATCTAGAGCTATGATGCTGAAATGGAGGCCAGAGGAATAGTTGATGAGTTTCAGATGGGTGGAGAAAGCCTATGGGAGAGAGTCGAGGGTCTCAGAACAAACGGGTGACTTGCCGTGCATCTGGAAGAAGTGTCTATAAGCAGATCTCCACTTGCACACTTGCTGCTGCTGCTACGTTTGCAACCAGTGGAACTACTTGGTTGTTTATTGAACATGTGTCCTCAGACCTTCACATGGGGCATGCGCAGGGACCCACTCCCCCACTTAGTCCTTTGACCTCTTTATCAGGTCAAATCATTTAACTACTCAAGGCTAAGCCAAGTTGGAAAGGTATCCTAAGTTAGAATTCCAACTGAACTTTTCATACGCTGTATTCCTCTGTTTCAAGGGCTGTCATAGTGAACACTTCAGCTGATATTTCTCCATTTCAGCTGTATCCCCAGACCTGACTTCGAGTCTGTGCTCCTGTTGAGAATAATGCTTTTGTTTTTTATGCACCAATCTTCTCCTTTGGACAGTCAATACATGCATATTGCTAGAAAAAATGCATCATACCTCTCTCCATCCCCAGGAAGTGCTTCAGAATTAGTCTTCGCTAATGTCACACAATTAATCAAAACAGGAAAGAGGGAGTAATGAACTATTTCATGGCAAGAGAAAGAAAGACATCAGACAAGCAGGCATCTCTGGCCAGGGCCTACTAGATGGATTTTGCTGGGTTCCCCCAGCCACATATACATATCTTTCCTGAAATATGCATGTCTGAAGACTAACAGGGAATGAGGCAGGAGCTTGCTGCTGAAAACCAACTGCATCTGATTTCAGGGTCCTCAATGTAAATGCCTTGCTTTAAGCAGAGGAGAAAAGAATTAAGCTATGGGACATCTAGGATTTTCAAGGTGTGTTTATTTGAACTGCACTAGCAGTTCAGCTAGTCTTAGTGTTACCCTGTTAACACCGTTACTACAGTGTTATCCAAACTTGTTCAACTCAGACTTCCACTGCCATTAAGGAACCTTTCATCAAATGAAAAAAGAATATCTCTGCTTCACATTCTTCATTCAATCATTTATTCTAATGAGTGCCTCCTTGTGCTGGTAATCTACAGCTACATAACAAATAATCCAAACCCTGCTGGCTTAAAGCAAAAGACACTGATAGTCTCAGAGTGTCTGTGGGTTAGGGATCTGGGCACAGCTTAACTGGGTCCTCTGCTTTAGCATCTCTCGCAAGCTGTAAACAAGGGGTCACTGGGTCATAATCATCTCAAGGCTTGACTGAAGAAAGATAACACTTTCAAGCTCATGTGGTTGTTGGCATCCCCAAGTTCTTTACAGGCTGTTGCCCAGAGGCCAGCCCCGGTTTCTTGTTTCATTGGCTTCTCCAACTTGGCAGGCTGCTTTGTTGATGACACAAGCCAAGAAGGAAAGAGAGAGAGTCTGCTAACGAGATAGAGGTCAAAATCTTTTGTAATCTGATCATAGATGTGACATTCCATTACTGTGACCAAGTACTATTGTTAGAAGCAAGGTACCAGGTCCCTCCCACATTCAATGGTAGAGATTTCACAAGAGAGTGAATACCAAGATAGATGGGTGCATTAATGGGAGTCGTGTCACAAGTTACCCACCACACTTCCCTAAGTCAGGCTCTGTGCTCAGTGATGAAGATATGGTGACAAATCAAATAAGACTCCTCCCTCCTGAAGTTCATTGTAGGAGTTGGAGATACTAACTTATGAAAAGCCAAGGGACATCTGTAAGATGGAGCTAAGGGACAAAGTAGGAGAGTAGAGAGATTCAGCTATGCTTTCTCCTCAGTCCTGGGTCAGGTGGATGAATGAGAGGTGGCTCTTTGAAAATTCCTTTAGAACTCATGACAGTAATTCCCAATATAGATGGAGTATGTGGCTGCTAAAAGGAAGTAATTAGAAAACAAAATAATAAACCCTGTCCTGATAAAACTGCTGCTTCAAGTCTCTTTGCAAAAGGAGTATGGCTTCTATTTCTGAATTACACATGTGTTCTAACACAAAGGTTTCCAGAATAGGTCATACCTTGGAGCAAACTAATTTGCAAGTACCTGGCTGTCAGATTCTTCATAGCAGGGGAGGCCCCTGCCATGGTGGGAAAAAGGAAGAATAGATTGGAAACCTGGATGGGTTGTTATTTCCTCATCACTGCAAAATGAAGATAACGATAGTATTTTACTGTGGCTGGCAGAATAATGCCACCCACCCCCAAAGATATGCATACCCAGTCCCCAGAATTTATGAATATTTACCTAACATGACAAGAGAGACTTTACAAATGTGATTACATTTAAGGAACTTGAGGTGGGAAGATTATCCTCGATTATCTGGGTTGGTCCACTGTAAGCACATGAGTCTTTGAAAGTGAAAGAGTGGGACAGAGAGATGCAATGGCAGAAGAGGCAGTAGAATTTCAAAGCATGAAGTTGGAGGAAGAAGGCAAACACCAAGGAGCCTGACTGGCCTCTAGAAGCTGGGAGCAGTCCTCAGCTCATAGCCAGCAAGGACATGGAGACCTCAGTCCTACAACCAAAGACACTCACTTCTAACAAAACCCAAATGAGCAAGGAAGTGGATTCTCCCCTAGGACCTCCAGAAAGGAACATAGCCTTATAGACTGTGATTTTTCACCCCCCTGAGATCCAGCTCAGACTTCTGACCTACAGAACTGTATGGTAACAAATCTGTGTTGTTTTAAGTTAAGTTTGTGGTAATTGGTCATGGCAGCAATAGAAAACTAACATCTTTACTCATAGGATTATAATAAGAATTTAGTTCACTAATACATGTTCAGAGTACTGGAAATCCATCTGGCACACAGAAAGCAAGCTCTATGCACGTGTTTGCCATTATTGTGACCCTGCAACCTGGGAGTTCTTAGTTTATAGATGGAAAAACATGGCCCAGCTGAAAAATGGCTTAAAGAATGTCTCCACATACTGTTTATTTCCAAATAATCCCTTTTAATGATCACAAGTGCCACATAATAAGCTGCAGATTCCTGATTCCAGAGCCCTAAAGGAAAGGTGACCAGTGAACAATATTTTTAATGCTATCCAGTAAACTGAATAAAGTGACCACTGACTTTTTAAGATCTAAAAATCTATTTTTTTTTTATTCTGGTAATTTCCCCTGGACTTACTTTAATTCATTTAGCATTGAAATAAGATTGGAACCATAGGTCAAATCCTAAAATAAGTTTATATCATGATATGTATTCATCTTAGTATTGCCAGGTTATCTTTTTTCCTCCTCTTTTTCTGTTTATTCACCACTGTATGCCCAGCTCTTGCATTGCCAAAACCCAACCAGCCCCTTCCACAAAAGTGTTGCTCAGTGCTTGTTAATTGAAGTGGAATCACTGTGGGGGAATATCAAGGTATTTTTTACCCAACTTATTTTTCGAATCAGATCTTATACTTATTTTTTATTACTTATTCACTCATTCATTCATTCATTCATATTATTGAAGTATAGTTGACATGCAATATTATATTAGTTTTAGGTATAGCTCCCATACTTATCCTTAGGATCACAAAAATTGCAGGTAATAAGGGAAACCAAGATCTTTGTGCCAATTCTATCATCAAGAGGCCTACTGATGCCTAAACATAACTGGCAACAGAGGGCAATGCATTATAAGATGGGATCTCAAAGCATGGGATAGGTACTCTCTGGCATGCAGGGTGATTTCAGGCTGTGCAAGAACAGGGTGCTATATAACATTGAATCCGAAAGCTACTCTGCTTTCCATCTTTCTGACTACTCTCAGAAGAAATCCTTAGCTTCATGATAGGTTGCCCTTAACATCCTTCTCATACTTAGCTTATCTCCCCCTGCACCCTCAAGAGAAGGAGCTTCAGGCTGAAAGACCCAAGCTGGCCCAGTGTAGCTAGAATTAAATTACATTGTTTGGCTCGTGTTGTATTTATTTCCATGGATACCTTCTGTTTGTGGCAAATGAAATGTTTTTCTATTTTCAGTAGTGGTATAACGTTGTCTTTTAAAATTACTTCATTTAAATTTTTAAAAAGTGAGTCCAATTTAAGTTTGTTTTTTTTTTAAGAAAGGAAATACTGCCCCAGATGGTTCATTGATATGGCAACAATTATAAAGGAGTTACAATAATAACTGAAGTTTGGGAAATAGTATAATAAAATGGAGTGTGTAGTAGAGGCATAAGTATAATATTTGAGAGGAAGGAGACACTATTGTCAACTGAGTTGGTCAGGTTCTGATGGGCCATCATGGAGGAAGTGGAATTTGGCATGAGGCAGTGAGAGAGGAATAGGGTTTGCCGTGGTTGAGAATATGGCATGTAGGCCCTGGGATGCAAAGCTTGAATCAAAGCAGAAAGGGCCCCAAAGGACAGCAAGCAGAGCATTTCCACTGAAGTAAAGGCATGTGTAGGAAAGTAGTGACAGACGAACTTTAATGAGGTTATAGAAAACTTTTCATTACAAGCTCTCCTTCCTCGGCTCGAGTCTACAAAGTAAGAGTTTCCTGTTTCTGTCCAGGAGCTGGCCCAAGCTAGTTCCCAGGCACTCCCTGATAACACAATATAAAGAGGTCCTCTGGGACCCTGTGTCACTATCTGCTGTAATTGTCCCACTTGCTGGAGGTTCTCTCACACACCCCAAACCTTTTGATGCACAGCCCATCAACAAAGGCTACATACATATCCCTCTGATGTACTAACACCAATACTCATTTCATTTGTATACCATTTTGACCATTTACTATGTGAGGCTAACAGGTATCTCTCTCTCTCTCATTTTTGAGAGCCTGCAACTCTAAGTGATGCCATCCATTGAGTTCAACCTGAGTACTCATGGTTCGTTCAAAATTTGTGAGTTAAAAAAAAGTCATCTTCTATATCTAAAATCAAATAGCCATTCTAAAGTTAATAATGTATGCCCCTCTGCCTGAGCTTAACAGTAATGGAAGAACAGAGGCTCATGGGGCAAAGACTTGGAAGCAGCTGGTAGCCTTAGGAGACTTTAAGTTTTATAAATTTTAGATTTCCTACATTTAAAGAATAGACCCCTGAACGCAAGTGTTCGACCTCAAATCTGATAAACCTCAGCTGGTTTGTCATCCTGGAAAAGTAGAATTTTGCTGACTGGGTTGTATGAGAAGGGCTAAAGAAAACCTTTGAAACCAAAGAAGTATATATTGTCACCTGCTATTATTGTGCCTGACATCAACACCGATCATTCATGACTGAAGTATCTGGATTCGGGCATCAGAACCCCAATGTTTATATCCTTGGCGAAGTATCACAAGGAGCCTTTGACATCTTAGCCTGAATCAGAAACCTCTTAGATTCATAAGGGGACACAAGACACATAACTTTTGATAGAAGAGAGGCTTAGAGAGAATCAGTACATTAGGAAAACAGATTTTAGTGCGCTTACATTGAGTACCTGGTGAAGAAGAAGCAGGAGTGACTCATGAAATATTTCATAATAGTGTACTATGAGCACTAAAAAGACTCCAGCCCGATCAGAATGGGCGCAGGGCCTCACCCACTGGTAGGGCTCCAGTGGTGCACGCCGATGGAGCATGCATACTAAGAGAGGCCATCATGTAAGACGGCATCCCAAGGACAAACTCTCAGAGCTCCTGTAATGTTCACTCACTCAACAAAGAGAACACTTATTAAGTTCCTACTGTGTGCCATGTGCTATACCAAGTGTGGGGGTGGGATTTTGGAAAAGACTGCCCTTTATTTCTAGCCACTGTGCGTTGCCATAACTAATAATGTTTAGGGTGTTTTTCTTTAACTCCATATTCTATGGCATATATTAGTGATTAAAAAAAAAAAAAGAAGCAGTAATGGGATGTCATTGTAGGAAACTGGCAACAGTGCATGGATCCACTTAGCACTATGAATACCTGCGGTCTGTAACGGCGATAACGCTTTCTCCCTGGGGTTCTATTTTGCTTGAGCCACTCACATGTACCTCATTAGGTCATGAGCTTCGTGGAGACCCACTAGGCAAGATGTCTGACCCCACATGATGTGAGAAACAAGTGACAGCCTGGCCTCCTCAGACAAATCGCTTTGTCTTAAGCTCTGCTACTTCCATCTGTTTACTGCCACCTGTAAAATTAACAGGCAGTTACCCTTTTAGGCTATCATTTGAAGCTATTGGCCTCAGGAAAGTTGATGTAGAAATGAGACGAATAACACAGGGGTTAAAAATTACCAACCATGGTGGAATGATACACCAAAATTGTCGTTAAAATGTCACATTTCTCCCAATGGATGATTAAGAGCATGTGGTTTTCTTGGGACACTGGAGACATGATAAAGCAGGAAATTTTTTATTTCAGCTGATCAGTCAGCTGAGAAAAAAAAATATTTCAATTGAGCCACTAGGTTGCAGAAGATGGAGGAGGAATCTTTGAGGCCACAGGTTATATAGTAGACATCCACTATTTTTGCATGCCTGGCATCTGTTACCCATTGCTTTGGTAAAGGCACCTAATTTCCCTTGGGGTCTATTCCTCTCCTACTCTCAAGTCCAAGTTTCTCCATCTCCTGACTTCAAAGATGGACATATGACTCAAGCCACGTTCATCAAATGTTTCACCCACTTGGGCACAGTAATTGCTGTAAAGATGGGCAGATGAGCCAAAGGAAATCAATAATAGTCAATAAAACGCAACCTAGAATCTTTTTTAGAACAGCATGGTGGGGAAGTCTTCATTCCACCGGGTTACAGAATGGAGAGAATGTAAGCCTACCATCACTGGCAAACATCCTGCCACAACAAGGAAAGCCCCAGATTTGGGTGAAAATGAAGAAGCCCTAATGACAACTTTTGAATCCTTGGACTGAACCCTTAGAGTAGTCACTTGAACTGAACACTCCTTTACTTAAACTAACTTGAAAGGACTTTCTGAATAATCCAGGTAATGCCTCCCAGGGGCATTTGTATCTGTTTACTCTAGGTAGCAAATTGAAAATCTTTGTTTCTTGGTAAAGAAAGTATAGATTTTAAATTTGAGGGATGGAGCAGTCCCAATGGCCCTGAAAATTTTCCTTGGGCAACAACCAACTGTTCTGGTCCTGAGCAGGATTCAGTGCCATAAGGTGCTGGACAAGCAGACTGAAATACCAGTCATAAGAGTAGCCCATCATCCTAAAGAAGGAAAGTCTAACTATTCACACAGAAACATCAAGCCTAATTCAGCAAAGCCATCTGTGATTTTTTTCCCAGTCTCTGGAGCAGCACAGAACAGTTGACTATACTGCAGATTACTCCTCACTACATTGCCTTTACAATTTAATTTTATAGCCTGTCTTTTTCATTGCTAAACTCTACCCTGAAGAGCAAGAAACACCACCATCACTGTCCATCAAGGGGTCTGGTATTTGGGGAAAACTTTAATAGCTTGAGAGAAAATTAGAGATGTTGGAGAAAGAAAGTATTATCCTACAGCTGTTAATTAAGAGTCTGACTGAAAGGAAAAGATTTCCGTGTAAACAAAGTCTTTTTAAAAGACTGATTTCTATTAGGAAGATGAGGGTGACCATAAGATGGATTGCAGGGTCATCAATTACAAATCTAAATCTTCCTGTGGTATCAACTCGCTGCTATTAGAAAAATAAAAGGATGTATAAATGTTTTCTATTATTGTTTTCTGTCAGTTTATCTTGCTTTAGGATTGGACCATCATGGAATTAAATGAGATCATTGGGATCACCAAGGAATCAGTAAGTCAGTAAAGTGTGTATTCTGGAGGTAGATACTTGATCTCAGCCAATTACCAATTGTGTGGATTTAGGGCTCAATAAATGTTTATTACCACTGTTGTCACTGTTATCCAAACCCTTCATGCAGGAAGCTGCTATCCCAAGCTGGCTTAAGGGTTTTAGCCCAGAGTTACCCAGATGAGTTGTACATACAGGTTTGGAACTCCTAGATTCAGAAATCTGCATTTTCCTCCTTCGAAATGTCAAGTGATAGTTCTATTTGTCTCGTATTTTTAAACTATAGTCAAGGAAGCTTCAGATAGTCCTCAAAAAGAAGAGGTTATTAAAAACTTGTGGGAAATAAAAATAGGAGTGGTGATTTAAATCTGTTAAATTGTAAAGAGTCATCAAAGAATAAGAATGTCTAAAACTGCAATTAGTATAATAAAAAATTCTAAGCCATGCACAAAGGAGATAATCAATTATGAATTCCCCCAGACTGACTGATAAGAACAGCTTCTTTGCTAAAATTATGAAGACAAATGTCCCTGGAACAAAGAAATTGTAAGAAGTGTAACAAGACAGAAGGCAGGCAAAAACCTTAATTAAGCGAAGTTTTTACACGATGTTCTATATGCAGTTTTGTTACTCTGTTTGGCTTGTTAGCTTCTTAGGAGCTCTCCACCAAGACCTATCTTCCCATAAGAAACTTATTCTCACACTTCAACTTTTCCTCTTCCTTATTCCCCTCTTCCATTCCTCACACCAAACCCACAAATGAGCTATCCTATTTTCTCTGGACCCCGTTTAAGCTGATCCACTGCTCTGGGTTGACTGTGTGACAAGGAGCTAATGGCTCAGCATGCCACACTCTTGGGATATATCTACATTGTACATAAGTGTGTCTTCCAGAAGCTCAAGGTTTTAACTCAAAGGAAGGAGGTTAATGAGAGAAACTCCAATAGGTATGAAGGGAAGAGTGAAGACACAGTAGCTGCTGGTGCAGCTTTTGAACTGCATGGATCCCTTGCCTGGAGAAAGTGGACAGGTGCTTACTCCAGCATTCCATGCAGCTTGCTCCAAAGATGGGCGAGATAGTTTTATCTTTAAGTTAACCCCAGATACTGTATATTTGTTCTCATATCCACAAAAAGAACTCAGTTTGTGCCTAGGCCTCTATTTATAAAAAATATTCTTACCCGGAGCTCAATAACTCTTAGCAAAAATTACACTAAGCTCAGCTGATTGGCTATAAGTATGAGTAATATTTTATTCTTTTTTAAAGCAGATGACTATTTTTCTTAAAATCTCTGAGATTTATTTAAAAGTGTTCAGAAACAATATTTAATGCTCTCAACCAAAACTGTCATTGGGATTCAGATATATAAATTCACATCAGAAACTGGTCAGCTGGGGACCAGATGTGTGTGTAAGATTCCTAGCCCATCATATTTACAAGGGGTGGATGAAAGTTTGTATAAAAGAGGGATAGTTTAATGTGCTCACTTTTATCATACTTGCAAGTATAGAAAGTTAAATTTTTAGTTTTGGAAAATGCATCCAAGGTTAAAATTGTACAATGACATTTAGTATAGACTTTCAAGCTAGGGCATGCTGGTATTTTTAAAATAATTTCTTTAATAAGCAAATTAATAAAATAAAACCTCTACAAAGTTAAACAAAGATACTATTTTCCCTTTCACACCACTGGGATCTTTAATACACAAAAACAGTCTGCCCCATCAGATGGGGGCAGTGCTGTCCTGAGAAGTTACCAATGAGTTTGGAAAATATTTTCCATGCTCACAGGAGGAAAACATACAGCAAGATTAATTGAGAAAGCCTAATTTAGATGTTAACTCATCATGGGACACGGGCTATGCATTCATTGCCAAGAGAATGCCTTTGGGATGTTGGATCAAAGAAACTGTTTAATTCCCCAATTTAACCAGTAGGGCATAACAGCTTTGAGACAATCCCTGCTCTACAAAACAAGATGGAAGACATATCCATGTAAGTTATCACTTTTTTTTTTTTTTTTTTTTGGCCAAAGATCTCAGATGTGGCCAGACAATTATACTTCAAAACCCAACTTTATTGAAAAGAAATGCTAGTGTCCAAAAGAAGACTCTCCACTTTCTTGGGACTAATGGAAATCTTTTGCTTCTGATAAAATATTTTTCCTGATGCCTATTGGAATCTTGTAAATATTTATGATAAATTCCTCTGGTTGCTTAAAGAGAATGATAGTTCATTTCAGAAATCTAGAACTTTATATGGGTTTGTATAAAATCTTTTGACCAAAAATTTTGCAAAAGGCTTTCAATGATAGGTGTTCAATTTTGTTCCTTAATCTCAATAGTTCTAAAACAGAATTATAGGAAAATAAAATTGTAATTTATAATGTCCCACTCAACAATGCATGTGCCTAGGTACAGAGAACAAGAATTTAATCAAATAAGGAGGTACTCTAAGTGATCTTCGTTTCATCCTGGGTAATCCTTGGCATTTCAGATCAGTGAAGACTGGGTGGATCCTGGGGCAGAGTAAGTGGTATAGATCTGTTCCAAAGATAATCAGATGGCTGGGAACTTCTAGCTCAGTGTAAGCCCAAAGGCCCCATTCATGTGCCACAATTCAGCCATCAGCCAGAACAAAAGAGGACTCCCCTGGGTTTGATTCAGGGTAGAACCGCAGGAGCTGGTCAGCTCCAGATTTAAACATCTAGATAAGTAAGGCAGAGTTCAAGCTCTTCTGAATTCTCAGTCAGCTCATACTGTGAGTACCGACTATGGTAGGCACCTTCCGGCTCCTATTTGTTTGGAATCCTCAGAATTAAAACATACACACATAGACAGTCAACCTAGGAAACAGATTCATCCTCAGTGGTGAAATTGCCCAATCGGCTTCCATGCACACCTGTGAACACCTGTGAACATGTGCCATCAGCTTGTGTTTCAGTCAGAATTTATTTTTCCTCATTTGTCTCTCTCTTAAGATCCATTCTTTCTCTTTAAAAAAAAAATTTATTTATTTTAGAGAGAGACATGGAGAAAGCGAGTGGGGGAAGAAGCAGAGGGAGAGGGAGAGAATCCCAAGGAGACTCGTCCCCAATCATGGAGCCCAACGTGATACTCAATTTCACAACCCTGAGATCATAACTTGAGCCAAAATCAAGAGTTGAATGTTCAACCAACTGAGCCACCCTGAAGATCCATTCTCTTAAGATCACTTCTCTTTCTTTTCTGGAACTCAAGCAGCTGACCCTTTTGGGCTGCATCCCTATTTCTTTATTGCACTGGCTTCCAACTGGGTTTGACCCCAGTGAGAGGGATATGTTAAAGCAGGAGAAAGCAGGGTTAGGTGCCATGGCTAATGCCCACTAAATCCCTTTCCACATGCCCTGTTATCAGGGCAATTCCAGACAGATTCTCACACTCAGATGTGTCCAGATGTCATCTGGCACCTATCCCTGCAGCCACCCTTAGGAACACATGTTTTTCCAAGTATTTTGACTAATGCACCCTTCACTGGGGAGGAGAGTAAAACCACAGTGTTTCAACAATAGCTCCCTTCAAAGATGATCCAACATCAATCTACCTCTGAAATGAATCTTTCACTTTCATTTTTGTAAAACCTGGGGCTAGATGATGGGCTTTGGTTGCAGAGGTAGTTGTAGGTGACCCCCTTGATGAAAGTGCTGCATTCATGCCCTAGGACTCCATTATGGAATGTAGGGACTGGCTTGTTATCATTTTTCTCAGCTTTGGACCCACAGCTAAAGCGCTAAAACCAAAGAGTCTCACTTTAGTGTTCTGTGCCAGATGTGACTTTTCCTTTGGGCTAGATGTGCCAGCCATTCTTACAGGAAAAGAATTTTGAGTTGGAAATTCACCCTAAAACTTTCTTCTACACCTTTCTGCTTATACTACAGGGTTTTTATTAGGATCCAGTAGGGTAAATGGACTGAATATAATAAAACAGAATACACATGTTTTAATAGGGTTCAAAACCAGTTTCCAAGTTCCAAAAGTAAAACTAAGAGTAAACTTTTGCCCTTTAGGTGAGCCCTTACACAAAATCTATAGATATCAGATAAGAGAATAAAAAAGACCAATCTCTAAAGCCATCTCAGAGCTCAAGGAAAGGCAGAATTCTCATTTTTACCACTCTAGGCAGTAAACACATAGAATGATGAGAAGGGGCGGGGGCTATTAGGTATCACTCCAGAAGCCTGTCAGTATAGCAAAGGTAATCCCAATGTCAAAGATTGCAACATAAATTCTATGAACCCAGGCTGCTGCCTGAGTATGGACCCAATTTCTCCTTGCTTTTTGGGATGACCGAATGAAGGCTTAGCTCTTATCAAGGGCAATTACACTTGCATGAGCCAAGATATCCAAGCCCCTCCTTTACCACCATAACCAATTATACCCTTAAAACTCAATCATGGCATTTTCATTTATATTCCAGTTACTTCACTATAATGAAGTTGTATCATAAACTTGATAATATGAAGTCTGCAGTCTTCATAGAAGTTAGGAGTCAACCTGGTGACTAAAGGAAGCAAATCTCATACCAAATTAGTGGGGTTTTGTTTGTTTGTTTGTTTGTTTGTTTGTTTGTTGAGACCTAGTCTCTGAAAAGGAGATTTTTCAGAGAAACTGGGCAAACCAACAAGTAGGTAATTCATGTTGCTCTGGTACATTTTTAGTGACTAGGTTATCTTGTCTAAAAGTAGCTAGTCCTGCTTTCTTGGAGTCAATAGGTTCAATATGTTCAGTGTATTTTTTTTTCCAGTCGTAGTAATGGGCACTTAATATGAACATAACTCATTGTGTATATCCATTTACAATCTCTAAAATGGCCTATTTTGTTCAATCAAAAAAACATTGCTTGAGCACCGAAAGTGGAAGATACTGTTCCAGGTGATGGTGATACAAAATTGACTAAGACATGGTTCCTGCTCTCCAGGAACTCCTATTTCTCTGAAGAAACAAATAATCACTCCAGGTATTATAATGTGATATGCGGGTATATTCATGGGATACTAGGTTTAAAGTGCCCTGAAAATTCTGTGTGTGTTATGGCCTTGTTATCTGTCACTTGAAAAAAAAAATCAGTATTTCTCTAGACAGAGATGAGGGGAAGGGCATCTAGGAGAAGTAACATGTGTACTCAATGGTAGAATGCCTTAGAAATCCAACATGGAAGTTTTTAGTGTCATAAAATACAGTTTCAACTGTTTCTGTGTCAGGCACATGTTTTAGTCATGAGAATTCTCATTTTCACATAATTTAAGAAACAATCATGTTTAATTATTGTTGCCCTCTGCCAACAAAATGAATACATTATTTACTCTCCCTGATTTTCTTGTAAAAAGTCTCACTATATTTCAGCCAGATTTTTCCTTTTCTGTTCCATAGACTTAAGAATTTAAAGTAGACACTTTCCATACTTCCATGCCTTCATATGGGCTGCTCATTCTTCCTGAAACCCTTCCTTCCACCCATTGCATAGCCCCTGTTTTTTGCACATTTTGTTTCCATTTATTCTTGTAGATTCTTATCAAGATTCCTATTCTATGAAGTTTTCATTGACCACTCTCTTTCATATGATTTCGGGGCCTCTACTGAGTACTCCTGCACCAACCACATTGTAGATATACTTCTCACAGGCCTTACCACTCTATTACCAATGGTTTGTCTATCTCCTTTACACTTGTTTTGCTCAGGTAGAATCATCTTCTTCATCTCTGATCCCATAGTGATTAACCCAGGGCCCAGCAAACAGAAGGCAGTCATATTTGAATGGGTGAATGATGTGGAAGAACTAAAACCACAATCCAGTGTTTCTCACAAGTCCAATGCTCTTTTAATTCTTTTATAATAAACTAAGTCAAAAATGAATGTGTTCTTAAGCTCCAGGGTACTCAACATATATCTTGATTATTGAAATTAAGGACTGTCTGGTCCTGGAGTACTATTGCATTTTTTAGTTCCGAGGAATAAATGCTCATGTTCTTTGAATGTTCTCTCTGTGGAAGGAACATAGAATCATAATCCAAAAATATCTCAATAGACTTGAGGAAAGCCTGAATCTAAGAGGATGAAAGTTGATGGAGATAAATTTAAGCTTTTGTACAAGCGCATGATAGGGGAAGGACATAACTCAGCAAGAGCATAGCTGAAAAAGTTAATTTAAAGGTAACTGTGGTCTTTGTATAAATCTGGAGTATGATTTGGCCCCTGAAAATCTGATGCAGTCTTCAGCTGTATCAATAAAAGTATTGTTTCTAAAGTAAGGAAGATAAAAATCCTATTCCACTGTTTTTTGATACTCCGGAGTAATGGTCTTCAGACTGGAATATAATTATCCCAAGAATACGCAGAGACTTGAAAGGGAACAAGAACACGGATATTTTGAGGAGAATGCATTTCCAGATCATCACTATCCATATTTACTGTTTTCTAACCTGATTCCCCTGAGACGGTGACTATGTTCAAGATTTTTCTTTATTGCCCCCAACCCCCATCATCATTTTGCCATGATACAAAAGGAGGCTATAGCTCTCACTCACCCACGGTCTTGGTGTGTTGCTCAAAGTTTTAAACTACAGAGAAAGAAAAAAAGGAAGCAAGGAACAATTATATAAATCCTTCAATTAAGGGAAATTCATCCAAATACCATCCCCATCTAACCTATTTAAAAAGTACTAACAATAAATATTTACCTTTTTGTTTGTTGGTCATTTACCAAAATTTATAATGGGTGCATGCTTTGATAAATTATATACTGATATTATTATATTGTATGCTCATAAAAATTTTAACACATAAATCCTATCATCACAAGAAATAAAAAAATTAAATTGGTTTTATCACTGCAGAGAATAATTAGTGTCATTAATATATGGCATTAAGTTAAAAAGTATATTACATTCTGATAAAGTTCTGTGGGAGAAATGAAATAAAATTATGATTTCAAGAAGAAATAACAGTGAGTCTAAATCATCAACAAAATACAAATGTATGTGTTTTTTCAAAATGGGTAATGGTGAGTATTAAATCACCTTGATGTTTATATTCCTTTGGCTACATTAAAAAGAATGATGCAACACTTTTATTTTTAAAATCAATGTCTCCAATATACTGGAAATTACATCCACTGCATCTATTTATACTTACGATGAAAAGTTTTAGATGCCTACCCAAAAATGTCCAGAGGAGTACATAGTTTTTCAAAGTTCTTTTAGGGAGTGTAAAACTAACCATTGCCCAATGAATCACATTTAATACTGAGCCTAACACTTCAAAAGGGGTAGAGAGAAAGCAAGATGGTCAGGGAAGAATCATAGGATGGCAAAAAGATTTGAAATCATCTCCTATAAGAATTCTCAAAAACAAGCAAGCAAACTAACTACAATGAGTACTTATCTAGGGGAAGAAAGCATCTATAGGCCTATCACAGTGATCTTTAGCTCCTTGGGAAGCTGTGTTTATAGCCCACAGGACAGGTCAAGGACTAGGGGTAAAAAATAGCAGTGTTTCAGCTCCTATTTGAATTTTCTGCAGGGTAGAGGACCTTTCGTTTATCCCGCTATACATAGTACCCTGATGTAATCCTTGGCAAATGATAGGCACACAATAAATATTTGTCAAATGAATGAGTAAACTTAGTATGAGAAACAATTTCACAGCATTAAATCGGCCCAAAGATTAAATGGACTACTGCAGGAGTTCCCTTCAGGGAAGTATTCGGTTTCAAGTTTAATGGGGATTAACACAATAGAGTGTTTGTTTCCTGAGACAGATCTTTTGACTCACCTTCAACTTTCCTCTTCTGGGATTCATGATATAATTTCTTCTATATCAGGAAGAACTCTATATTAGGAACCTGAATCATTACCAGAAAAAATAATTCCACTTTTTACTTACATGCATTTAAGAAACAGAGATTTTTTTTTTCACTGCCCAGCATTAACAGGAATAGTTTTTGTGTGAATAGGAATCACTTTAATATTGCTAGGGAATGTTGAGTTTGAGGTGGACATCGCTAATTTAATTGGGACAACTTCAATAACCAGAATCAATTAGAACCTTAACAAGAGTCAGGTGGCTGTGTTAATTTCTTTCTAATTGTGTCTGTGACTCACTAATTTAATAATTATGGCCAATACACTGCATTTTCCATCAGGGCTATCTTAACTGGATCCAGTTAAGGAAGGCATCTGGATGCCTCTTGAAATCAGCAGAAATTAAATTGAAAAAGGACTGTAAAAGCCATTTATTTCCAGAAGACTTAGAAATGCTTCTTTCATTTTTATATGGGAAAATTCTCCTAAACTTCTTTAGTAAGAACTTGTTACATTTTCTATAGTGAAGAAAAAAGTGAGACAAATATCTAGGTAATATAGTTCAAGATGATAGAAAACCGCATAACAACCATCGTCCTTTGAAATCCATCTTTGTCCATCCACTCTAATTTCTTTTCATCTATATTTAACCCTGGCCTACTGGTCCCTGGACTTCTATAACCCAGTGTGGAGAACCTGCATGCTGGTAGAGAGGCTTACTTATCGAATACCACGGACAGCTCCTCCTCCTTTTCCCTGTAAAGAACCAACAATAAAATCCATTTTGTTTTTCCCTCTTCTAAAAAGTACACTTAGGTCAGGGCGCCTGGGTGGCACAGCGGTTATGCGTCTGCCTTCAGCTCAGGGTGTGATCCCAGCGTTCTGGGATCGAGTCCCACATCAGGCTCCTCCGTTATGAGCCTGCTTCTTCTTCTCCCACTCCCCCTGCTTGTGTTCCCTCTCTCGCTGGCTGTCTCTATCTCTGTCAAATAAATAAATAAAATCTTAAAAAAAAAAAAAGTACAGTTAGGTCTTCCACCAAACCAACTCTCAATTTTCAATAGTCCTACATCTTTAGTGAACTCTTCTAGGAGGCCATAGAACTCTACACAAAGCTTTAGTAGCTACAGACCAGTTGGCTCAGACAATCACCTCTCCAGATATCTCTCTGCAGGCTCCATTTTGAAAGCCAATACCTCTCCAATACCAGTGTAATACCTATCATAATCTCTCTCACTCTATATCATATTACTATTAATATTTTTTCATTTAGTGGAGAGATGTTACTGGAAATTATTCCTACCCTGCCTTTGTAAAAAGCAATGTAATGTGAATGCCCCAGTTTATTGCTGAAAATTGTGTTTCTCTCACTTTCTTGGATCTCAGTTTTATATAATTTTCATATAAGAGGATAATAGCCATTAAGTAATATCCACACAAGAATATTACATCCTTGATACCTATGATAATATAAATATTATAATACAGTTACAGATAAGAACTGACCAATTTTACTCTTGAAATCACCTCCCCTCTTCCTTTTCACTCTTTTCAGCAAATCCTGCAATTTAAAGTTTATATTTAAACTAGTCAATAGTTTCTTCCCTGTATCAGAGCAACACTACAAAGTTTTTTTGTTTTATCCCTTCAACCTGGTGATAATTACTCTGTCCAAATCATCTTCTGTCCTGAGCATCTGATTTCTATCTGTCAGTACCTTCTCTTAACATCTGTATTCCTTTTTAAACTTTTCTGCCAGAGCAACACAAAATAGGACAGGGGGGAAAAAACAGCCCTGAATGTACCTGGCTCCACATCCCAATCTCTGAGAGCACAAGAGCTACTAGTCTCCTCTTGACGATGGTCTCTTTGTTGTTCTCTAGTTAGCTCATGAGCTTACCTGGACCAAAGTCAAGTTGTTAGAATGAGTGGTTACTTTTCTAGCTCATACTGGCTTTGTTCTCCTTTCTCTCCCTTGCCTGTTTCAACTTCCATAATCTTTTCTTGAAAGGAAGCATGTTGAAGATGAAAGGACACAGATGGTAGAGCCAGAACAACAAGATTTGAATCCTGTCTCCACTATTTACCTGATAAGTGACCTTCCTGAGCCTATTCCCTCATTTGTATAATGGTGATAATAACGAAGAAAACAAAATAGTAAGGGAAGACATCTTTAGAAACAGAAGATAAACAATAAATGACAGTTGACTTTGTACCAAGTGTGATTCGGAGTGTTCTGTTGTCAAGTACAGTGTTACTGAACAATGTAATATATAGTAAAAATAATAATTTCTATTGCAGAAGCTATATGCTTATAATGTCTCCACTCCCTTTATAAGCAGTATCTTATGAGTAAAACATGGAACAGTGGTAATGACACTAAAATAAAATAAGAGAGCAAATCTGGAAAAATATTTGATGTCTTGTTATATAATTTTTACTAATTATGTCCTAAAAAAGGACAATATTATTTTTTTAAAAAGTAATCTTGAAACTCAGAGTAAACAATGCAAATAATTTACCCATATTTTAAAAACATATTAATCTTCAGGCTTTTTTTCTCCTTTGTTAGCTCTTATAAAAATAAATTACCATACAAGATATTTTAGACATATTACTACTCAACTATTCTAAGTTAATTGCTAGTATTATCCTTTGGGAAATAGAACAGGATGTGTGTAATCAGACTACAATACTATTAGTTAATTAAATTTCTCCTTCCTTTGTAGAGTAGTCAGTATTAACAGTCTTTGATGATCATTTCCACTAAGTAACACGTTTATTAGTAAGTTGTGCATTTTTAAAAATCAGTATTTTAGGACCTCTGCACACGAGATATTTACTGTGCACTCACTTCCAAGAGCTTATACAAAATGTTTCCATAGACAGCGCTCTTGAATATTTGCTTTTACTCAGTAAACCAATTTTCACCACTTAACATAACTTGTCTACAGCTTGAAGTACTCCCACATTTCACACACACTTTACAAATAATCGGAATATTGGTATATAAACATCATATGCAATGCTGGATGAGGGCAAAAGCAGTTACACATTTGCCACAAGTAAGAGAATGTGTGTATGTGTGTGTATGTGTGTGTGTGTGTGTGTGTGTGTGTGTGTGTATAATTTGAAGTGGAATAATGCAAAAAGCAAAGACATAGATGAAGAGGTGGAAACGTCTTAAATGGAGGGAAACACAATGTTGAATTTGGATGTCTATATAAACCTATTTCAGCTATCTAAGTCAAAATTACACATCCTTATAAAGATGCTTAATGTTAATTTAGAGTAATTTAGGAAAGAATTCACTCATTCACAGTGTTATTTGCCACCTGTGGCCATCACATGCACCACCCTTCAGTCTTACCATTCAGTCTCCATAATAGGCACTACAATCTCCATTTAAATAAATTTACAAAGTAAAAAGATAATTCACCAGCATTCTGGAATGATAACAACTTTAACAATAGTGCAGGGAAATCTGCCGACCATAACTTGCCTCCTGACTTTCCTCCAAGATCGGTATTTCAGAATATATAACTCAACATTTTTCAAACAGAAAGAAAATGTCAGGACATATATTGCTCCTCTATTTTACTTTAGTTATGGACACTCAGGGAAGCATTTAGTAATCTTTGCCTGGGAGTGCTTAGAAAAATTTCATTTAAAAAGAAAAAAAAAAAGAAGAATCAATGGGAAACGAATCAGATCTAGAAAAAGTGAAAAAGATATGTATATATTCTCAACTAGAAAAAAGTGGAGGAAATTGGTGCCAAGAATTCCATCAGCTTCCCTGTGAATGGAATGTAACCTTTCATTCACTGAACGAATAGATGCAAAGATATGCCTGAAGAAATGACACAGAGTATCTACCACTGCCTATCGGGAGCTACCCACAAGTCTAACGTATCTCTTCAGCTCTGTTTGGAAGAGTCCCACTGAATACACCAACACATACCCTCTTCTGAAATAAACACCACAACTTACAAAACAGGAAGAAAATCTCTACATCCTTGAAGTTGCTCTCAACTCTCACTTTGTTTCAGCTGCGCTCCTCCCTGAGTCACTTTTTCATGCTCATGTTTGCCTGTGAACTTCTCACCTGCATCATTTTACGGTCAAGTACTCCAATCATTCCACTTGCAACTTTAATTTTCCTTATTACAAAAATAATACATACTAATTATGGAGAATTTTTAAATTAGAGAAAGGAACAAAGAATAAAGTAAAAATCACCCAGATTCCATTTACTACTAATAGGAGTAAATAAACTATTAACAATTGATGCATTTTAAGTTATATTTTTCTACCGCCTTAGCAGGCAACCAGGATATAATGCAAAAAGCTTCATCTGCATTTGGAATTTGTCTCATTTCCCAATACAATAAGATGCTTTTATAATGTAGATAAATGAATAAGTCTGATCTACAAGTTTAAGCAGGAATATGTCAAAAACCTTATGTTAAGGAGGGAAAGCAAGTCAAAAAATATATTCAGTATGATAGCATTTATATTACTCAATATCTTGGCATATTATCTGTGGGTACATAATAGCTTAAAAAGAAGATGAGCATTTAAGAAAAATAGCTTCAAGGTAATAATGAGCTCTGGGGAGAAGACGATGAGAACAGAATGTCACTGCTTAAACTGTATTGGAAATATTCCACTTCTGAAAAAAAGTGATATGTAGAAGTGATGGAAATGCTCGTTATCCTGATGGCGGTGATGGTTTCATAGGTGTCTATGTACATCAAAGCTTAACAAACGGTACACTTTAAACTTGTACAGATATATGTGACATATGTCAACTAAACTCAATAAAGCTGTTTAAAGAAAACAAAAGTCAAAAGTGATCTAAAGAAAACATGACAAAAGACAATGTAACAGATCTGAATAGTGGCACGTGGCTGTCTGTGATATCTTTCTCAACACTCCTTGGTATGCTTTAAATATTTTATTTTTTTTTTAATATTTTATTTATTTATTTGACAGAGAAACAGCCAGAGACAGAGGGAACACAAGCAGGGGGAGTGGGAGAGGAAGAAGCAGGCTCCCAGCAGAGGAGCCCGATGTGGGACTCGATCCCAGAATGCCGGGATCACGCCCTGAGCCGAAGGCAGACGCCTTAACGACTGCGCTACCCAGGCGCCCCTAAATATTTTATAAGTAAACAGAAAACAATAATATTTTGTCCAGCATGCAGAAATAAATATTAAATAATAAAAGCCTCTTCTCCTTTTTTTTAATCTGAAAGAACTTTACAAAATGTTGCGCGCGTGTGTGGTGGTAACGGCAAGGAGCTGTTTCTAGAATGCAAACTGAGGGACAATATCAGGGGATCCAGAAGAAATGTGGAGCTTTCGCTTCTCTGTCAGTGTTATCAGAAGCCCTCTTGGGGGACCTGTTTCATGCTACAGAGAAGAATCTTTGGCCTTTTTTGTCAAGGGAAGGAGTTACCTTATATGTTTCTGTATACTTTAAATATTGAACTGGGGAGTTTCCCTTGACATTCAACAAAACGTGTCAGACACCACCTTGTTCATCTGAACTCAGCAGCTTGTCGCGATGGTCTGGCTGTCTTTACCACTCCTGCCTCAGTATCCCCTCCTCTGCATCTTCTCCCTGTCTGATCTTTTATGTGCACCCCCACTGGGTGTTGTGAATAACTACCACGAGGATGGTCATATGATTAAATACATGAATAGCGTGAAGTACTTAAAGCTCTGCCCAGGACCTGGTAAGCACGTGATAAATGCTGCTTATCACGCACATTATTGTTCTGTTAGATAAAGTATGCACGTGTCACCTGCCCTTTCCTCACTCTGAGAAACATTCAGCAGTTGCTCACTGTCTTCAAGGTCAAGTCCAACCTCTGGATTCCTCCATCCTCTGCTTAATGATTTTTTAACCACTTTTCTTGGCAAAAACTGCTCTAGTCAAGTCTGTTCTACTTTCACTCTAAAAGCTGTGTGTTTTTATACTTTTTCTCATCTAACCTTTCTGAAGCCTCACCCATGACCATTCTCAGGCTGCCACGGGCCTAGAAACACTTTATTCTCTGCTCTAAAATCTGCTTGCTCCTAGTATCTGAACTGCTCATACTGATGTTCAGAACACACATAAAAGAGAGAAGCAAAATTAGGTGGTATATTATATTTTCCCCAGTAGGCAGTAAACTCTGGAAGAGGAAGCCCTCTCTTCTGCATTTTATGGTTCTGTGTTTGACACAAAGCTCAAGAGGCAGTAGGGATTTGGTAAATGATGGCTGAGAACCTGGAGGAGCAACGATTGTTTGAAGAGTGAGGTTACTTTGTTTCAAACTAGTGTTAGTTATGCTTGGAATCACTACTTAGCTCATCATTTCCAATCCTCTTTACTTTTTCATTTAAAGTCAAGGCTCTAAATTTTCCTCCAAGGCTGCTTGGTGGTCTGGAGGGAAATCAGCCTGTGTTACTGGCTTGAGTGAAGTCAGGTTTGTTTATGTCCTCCCAAGAGAATAATGAATCAGTAATTAAATTTATTTATTTATAATATACATTTATAATTTCTGTGTATAATTATTTATAATCTATATGACATCTCAAGTAGCAATAAGTATCATGAAGAATGATACACCCAGGGTGAGGGGGCAGGGAGACATAAGCAGTGCACTTGTAGGAAAAGTGATCAGGAAAATCTTGAAAAGATGGCATTTGAGCAGAAACCATAAAAGAAGTGAGAGGATGAATCCTTTGTGTATCTTGGGGGCTTGGAATCATTTGGGAAAAGATGAAAAAGCAGCTGCAAATGTCTTAGGGCAGGAGCAGGGTCTGTGAGGGAGTCCGATGGGTCTGGACAGGTACTGGTGGACAGATCATGTGAACCTCGCAGGATAGGGGACGTACTTGGAGTTTTATTCTGTGTAAAATAGGGAATCATAGCAGGTCTTGAGTAGAGGGAGGACATGATCTGACTTACATTTTAAAAGGATCACATTGGCTACTGTGTGGAGAGTATGAGCAAGGTGGGAGTGGGGAGCCCGTTGGGAGGGTACTGCCAGAGGACACATGGCATATGACGGTGGCTGTCTCTAGGGATTTGCTATAGGTAATAGGACATGGTTAAATTTAGAATCTATTTAAAGGTAGATACAGTGGGATAGGTTAATGGTTTGGACGTGGAGTACATGAAAAGGAGAGAAAGCAAAGAGGTCTCCAAAGTTTCCAGCCTGAAAAACAGAGCATGTGATGGTGCTTTTTACTGAAATGGGTACCAACCCTAATTTCACTTTTTTTTTTTTTTAAGATTTTATTTATTTATTTGACAGAGATAGAGACAGCCAGCGAGAGAGGGAACACAAGTAGGGGGAGTGGGAGAGGAAGAAGTAGGCTCATAGCAGAGGAGCCTGATGTGGGGCTCGATTCCACAACGCCAGGATCACGCCCTGAGCCGAAGGCAGACGCTTAACGACTGAGCCACCCAGGCGCCCCCCTAATTTCACTTTTATTGAAAAACCTCCCTAAGATGTACTATACTTTGTTACTGCATTAATAAGCATGAGTACAGAGAAAATGTAAATCTCTGCTCTTTATTTGAAGATCTTACGAGAGGCTCAGAAACATGATTTTTAAAAATATCATCCACGTGTATAGAGTGTGATGCCTTGTTGGGAGTTACTTTGAGTCAGCCTCACAGTATAGCAGTCATGGCCTTAAAGAGAATTCTAAAAAATATACTAATGCAAGCTTGTTTTGTGGTCCTTATTTTTTCCCTTGAAATGGAGAACAGAGAAAAAAAATTAATGTGTGGTTCTGTTGAGTTATATTTTGTGTTGTTTTTTAATGATACTTAGCTTATCACTGACTCATTCATCATCGTATAATAAAACTTGATAAATGACCAGGGAAAAACAGAGGAGACTCTAACAGTCACTAGGGCAACAGTCTTCTGAAAATTAACATTCCTGCTTTAGAGCAAGTAATTTCAGCCACCTCATTTTTTGCTTTGTAGGATTCGCACCCTTCATCAGGAGCTAAATATGACAGCATGCTATTAAGATAGCAGGAGACAAAAAATCATTAGAAAATAGCCACTAAAAGCACCTGACCACGTTGGTCTGGTTTTATAAGGCTACAGCATATTACCTGCCGTGCTTGAGGAAGCAAAATTGAGGGAGGAAAATTGGCTAGAACTCTTGTCAGACTCTTGTTGAGGTAATAACACATTATCCCTTTCTTCCAATATTCCTTGGCTGCTGAGAAATCCCCTAGTGAACCTTGGCTAGGGCTCAGCACTGTAATTTGCACAGTGGGAACAACATTGTTTGCTTCCTTGAATATCTGCAGTGGTCTCTTCCCCACAGAGATGCTGGCTACTTTATGGGTCTGCTTATAAGCCCTGTACTCTCTCACTGTAGAATGTTCTCCCATTATAATTTTTACCACCTGGCTCTGATATTCAGGCTGAAAGTCTGAGTCTGACCAGGGAACATGACACAATATTGAAACAACTCAGCCAAACTGCCCCCACATGCCTTGCTGACCCCCCATATGCCTTACTCCTATCCTCAGGGTAAAGTCTGTTCTCCCTTCTTAACCCTCAGGGAAAGAGTTACCCAAGACATAGGGATAACTATGAACTTTGGCTACTTTAACAGAAATACATATTCTGGAAGGCCAGACACATATACTTTCATCAGTCACATTGATCCAAATAATGGAGAGCTAGCCAATTCACTTAAGAAATCGAGGAGGATTTAAATTCAGATTTCTAAACATGTTTAGCTTATCCTGAGACCTATCAATGCACAAAGATTGGTACAATTTTATTTTACTAAAACAGCTCTGTGATCCATACTTGACAATATTGTCAAATCATTGATACTGTGTGCAGAGGGGCTGTGCTAAGTATTACGTGGGTAGAGATGTGCAGTTTAGTTAGATAATTATTAATTTTTTATTGCTGCTGTACCATATTGCTACAAACAGTGCCCTAAAACAACTTAAGTTTATTATCCAATAATCTTAGAAATCAGGAGACTGACACAGGTCTCATGGGGCTAAATTCAATGGGACTGTGCTCTCTTCTGGATGTTCTAGAAGAGAACCCATTCTCTTGCCTTTTGTAAATTACAGGGGCTGTGTCCGTTTCATAGCTCTTAATCACTTTCTTCCATCTTAAAAGCCAGCAATCTTGTTCCTCTCTCTGACCCATCTTCCCTTGTTACATGTAACTCTGACCTCAGCTGAAAAAGATTTTCTACTTTCAAGGAATCATACTATCAGGTAGAGCTCATCTGAATAATCCAAGACAATCTCTCCATTTCAAGGTCTTTAACCTTAATCACATCAATAAACTCCCCTTTTCCATATTAGGTAATATATTCTCAGGTTCCCATAATCAGGGTGTGGACTTCTTTGGAGGGTCATTATTCAGCTTTCCATAGAGAGACATGATAGAGTGAGGTCGGAGGCCACTCTTCATATGAAATAGTGTTGAGTCCTCAAGTTTCTTTGAAATTATCAACACTTAATGGGAATAGAAAAGAAAATGCATAACATTTTTCTTACCCCAATTTGCTTAGGATTTCTAAATCTGACATCCGTAGTTTGTCACTTAGCATTTGATCTGAGAAGATAAAAAGAACGTAATGAGCTTCTTTTATGCAAACCCATTTTAATAGACTGAAGAAATCAGTCCACTCAAGTACCTAATTTTCCCACAAACCCATCTGTTATGGTTTGAACTGTGTCCTCAAAAATCCATATGTTGAAGCCCTAACCTCCCACACCTAAAAATGTGACTTTGCCTGAAATAAGATCATTGCAGATGTAATTAGCCAGACCATGAAGGCTGAGATCAGAGATATGCATCTAGAGGCCAAGAAAGGCTAAAAATGGCCAACCAACCAGCTGGACCAAGGGGAGAGGCTGGGACAGATTCTCCATCACAGTCTTCTGCAGGAACCAACCCTGCCAACACCTTGATCTCAAACTTCCAGCCTCCAGATCTGAGGAACAATAAATTTCTGTTGTTTAGGCCACTTAGTTTGTGGTACTCTGTTATGGAAGCCCTAGAAAATGAATATACCTTCCAACTGAGAGAAACCACTTAGTAGACATATGCTCAGCCAGTTCCTGTTAAACTGTTCTAGGATTGACAAAATTGCCTCCCCCAGAATATGAACAAATGGGCCCAAGGCAAAGTAATTTATCTTTTGTTTGTGTGCATCCGTGTGTGTGTATGTGTGTGTGTGTGTGTATACATATATATATATATATATATATATATATATATATATATATATATATATATATATATATATATATATGACATTGTTTCATGAGATCTTAACATGGAAAACATAAAATGGGGGAAGGATAATAAGCCAAGGACCCAGTTAAGTCATGCTCAGATTCCTGACCCACAGAAACTGTGAGATAATATTAAGAAGAAAAAAAAAAAAAGCTAACTTTATGGGAATTTGTTACACAGCAATAGGTAATTAGCATAGACAGCAAAACTTTTGAGCAGGATGACTGTGTGTGTTTTTCTCACCTTTTATCTGCAGCACATAGCCTAGTGTTACTGGGCACACAGTAAACACTGATGGAAGGACCCCGGGGAGGGCTTGTTATATGCTAGGATTGGGAAAGTTACAATTTAGCTCAGGATATACAACTGAAATGTTTGAAACAAGGTGGAAATAACTCTGTGCTGATTTGTGGCCTTGGGGTCTGAAGATGGAGCCCGAGCTACACCTGGAAAGTGTGGGGGAAATGCAGGTGGGTGAAAGCTGGAGGTGGGGAGTAATGAACAAGGCATGCGCAGGACAAGAAATGAACTTGGCTCAAGGGAAGGATGAGATTGGGTTGAGAGTGAGAAAGAGCCCCCATGAAGAAGTGGTGGCTATGAGGGTCTGGTGGTGCTGAGCTTGTCTGATATTTGAGGGAAAGGAGATTCAGGTGGTCAGGACTGCAGGGCCCAGGGTGATCTGCATGTTGCTCGGGTGTGCAGAGCAATGAGGGAAGTTGCTGCAGAAACTAGCTGCCCATCACTGGGGGACACAGCACAGACAGACACCTTCCTCTGGCCATCTGTTTTCCATGGAGCAGCCAGCCATTATTTTAGAACACAAGCCAGAAAACATCACACTCTTCAGAGCATATCACGCTCCTCTCTCAGAACCCTGCACTGGCTTTACATTTCATTAAATGAAAATCAAGGGCATAAATCACCTGTGAGATTCTGTCATGTTTGTGCCTCCCCACCTGCCACCCTCCCTTTCATGCTGCTCCTGGCACACAAGTCTCTTTTCTGTTCCTCAAACATGCCAGACATCCACCCACCCCCATCTTAGGGCCTCCGTAATATCTGGAATGTTCTTGCCTCAAAAAACTGCTTGGCTACCTTCCCCTATATTGTAAAATATTGTCTATAAGTATCTTTTCAGAGAATCTTATTGGGACCACAGTATTGTCTGGATATTCCACTAGAAAGCAAGCCCAGTGAAAGCAGAGTGTTTTTCGCCTTGTTTTTGTTTTCTGCTTTATTCTCAGATATATCTAAACTGCCAATACAAGAGCTTGACACAGAGTGAGTGCTCAGTAAACATTTGTGGAATTGAATTGAATTGAATTGAACTGAACTGAATTGAATTGAATCACTAAGGATGAATTCAGGAAAGGCTGTGGCACACTCTGTGTCTAAGGGGGTGTAGCCACAGGGAAGGCCCTCAGGCACTTGAGTGCAGAGCTGGATTATTCTAGCTGACCTCTGCAAGGCCCTATTCCTGGTGGGGGATGATGGAAGGCAGTAGCCCTGAGCTGTGTCAGAGAGAAAGCTTGGAAGTTCCCAGGTTGCCTCCCAAGCAGGCCAATCCCAGAGTGCAAATGATGGTTCTTTTGCATCGAGGCTGATCCCACCCTCTTCACAGAGTACTGACCTGCCAAAAGGGAAATCTCATCTGGGGAACAGAAAGGCCAGGAAGCAGCTTTCAGCAGTAGTGCAGACTCCTGAGGCCTGAGTCCACCCAGAAGAGGCCCCCCACAAGGCTTGGCATCAGTCTATGTTCTTTCCCCTGTTGTCTCCCTACCTCTCTTGTAGTCCGTTTGTCATGAGCTTAAAATGCAAATGAAAGAATGAGCATCACTGAGGCTCTACAGGGACACCATGAAGTCTGGGGAGAGGAGGCAAACACCCTTGTTATTCCTTCATTTTTTTTTCAACATGAACTCAGTATGACCTATCTATTTATACAAAATTCTTGGTTTTTTACATTTCACTTTTTCTCTCATGCATACCCCCAATTCTCCCAAGACCACAACCAAGATGTCAGTCAGCACCAAGATCTCATCAGAAGACTCGACTGGGGAAGGATCCACTTCCAAGCTGATTAAAATGGTTGTTAGTAGGACTGAGTTCTTTGTGGGTGTTTGGACTGAGGGCCTCAGTTCCTTGCTGGCTGTCAGCTGGAGGCCATCCTCAAGCATGTGAAGCCTATCACAACATGACAACTTGTTTCACCAAAGTCATCAAGGGAGAGGGTTTGCTAACAAGGCAGAAATTACAGTTATATATAAAACACAATTATGGAAGGGACATACCATTGCTTTTGGGATTTTCTGCTGATTAGAAGCAAGTCAGAGGTCTAGTCCACCCTCAAGGAGCAGGGGTGATATAAGAGCATGAATCCTAGGAGATGGGGGGTCATTGGTCCATCTTAGAATCAATCTGTCACACAATATGGACTGACTTAGAGATGACATTCCTCAACAAGACACTCAAAAAAGGTGAGACTGCAAATATGACAAAACCCATGAAGGGGAAGTCCATGGTCCTGTGGTATTTTCTTGTGGGGGAATGTGAAGTAGATAAATTAGAAGAGAAGCTTTTTCTGAGAAAGAAACAACTGGACTAGGAACTGAAGTGGGAGTAAGGGTTAAGTAGTTATTTTTTAAATCATTTCTTCTCTTTTGTCCCTTCTATGCCTCTGAGTCACTCGCGTAAATCACAAAGTTATTCAGGGAACAAAAGACATAGAGAACATTGTATTTTACGTGAGCTGAGCTCACTCTAGAAATGTGCAGAGCATATGTCACCTTCTTAACAGTAATCAAACATTTCTTCAAAATGTAAGGGAACTGAACAGCTACCGTTTCCAACATTCTCATTTATGAAAACATCACTCTGATGACAACAAAACAAAACAACATTTTAAGTAGAACATATTTATTCAAAAAATCTTGAAATTAAAAAAAAAACTTTTATGACTTTTTTTCACAGTTGCAGTAAAGAAAAATAAATAGTGGAATAAGGCACCTATCCACACCAAGCAGTCCTGGCCCTTTAACCCAAGTACTTTGTATTTCTCCTCCTGTTTTCTCCTTACAGATTAGCCCAAGGACATGAGTAAGCAGCACCTCTTTAATTCATCTCATACTGAAATCAGAGACTCAGGATATGTGAATTGATATAAACACACATAAAAATATAAAATATACCTTAGTAAGTGAAACCTATAAAACATCATTTAACTGTTTTTTGAAGTTGTGAGAACATAGTGAGGAAACCATTTATCATTCTTTTATAACATTTATTCTTCTCTTAAACTACTTATATGTCTTATAAGACGGTAAGGGAGCAGTTTCCCAGTTTGCTGTCTCCTGTTTTATGTTCTTCTATAAGATCAGCTATCTTCTCTCTTTATGTGGCTTCTACAAACCTTCCTCCCACTTTCCACTGACCTCTAATTTTCTTTTTTTTTTTTTTTAAGATTTTATTTATTTATTTGACAGAGATAGAAACAGCCAGCGAGAGAGGGAACACAAGCAGGGGGAGCGGGAGAGGAAGAAGCAGGCTCCTAGTGGAGAAGCTTGATGTGGGGCTCGATCCCGGAACGCCAGGATCATGCCCTGAGCCGAAGGCAGCCGCTTAACGACTGCGCCACCCAGGCGCCCCCTCTCTCTAATTTTCAATTCATTACGACCTAAGAAGATTGGAAGTTCCCTAAGGAGAAACTAAGCTCAGTGTGTGGAGTTGGTAGGTTACACCATTTAATTTCTAAGTCAATACTATGGATCTGAAGAGGGTTTTATTTCTCTCTAGAAGAAAATTTATGGGCCATGTTATAACCCTGGTTACTTCTAAAAACAGCCTTCATTTATTTCTATATTTAAAATTATATTCCAGATAGTTGAAACCGACAAAGATTAACCACCAAAAGAACAGGTCATGACATTGTGTGTAAAACTGAGGTGATAGACATTCCTATTCTCTGAAGCAAATTGCATCGATTTTATAATGGTCATTTTTCCCTTCTCAGAGGCTTTTATATTTTTGTGTCTAAAAAATATATATGTACATATGTACACACACACACACACACACACACACACGGAAGAGTAGAAAGCAGAAAGTTTGTTAATTGAATCTGGTGCAATATAGTAACTTGAAATTTTTATTTTCACTATAATGATACCGAAGATTCACAAATTTGACTTCATCCAAATTTAAAAGTTTTCTGCATCAAAAGATACTATCAAGAAGTGAAAAAGCAACCCTAAAATGAGAGGAACTATTTGCAAGTCAATATCTGAAAGGGATTAATAGAAAGAATATGTAAAGAAATCCTACAGCTTGACAACAAAAGAGAGAAACAGTCCTGTTAAAAATTGGGCAATACTGGAATACACATTTTTCCAACAAAGGTATACAAATAGCCAATGAGCACAGAGAAAACACTCAATATCGGGGCGCCTGGGTGGCTCGGATTGGTTAAACGTCTGCCTTCAGCTCAGGTCATGATCCCAGGGTCCTGGAATCGAGCTCCACGTTGCGCTCCCTGCTCGGTGGGGAGCCTGCTTCTCCCTCTCCCTCTGCCTGCCCCTCTGCCTGCTTGTATTCCCTCTCTCTCTTTCTCTGTCAACTAAATAAGTAATATCTTAAAAAAAAACCACTCAATATCATTTGTCATTAGGGAAATGTAAATCAAAACCACAATGAGACACCACTTCATATCCATTAGTATGACATTTATTTTAAAAAAAACACACAGAAAGTAACAAGTGTTGATAAGGGATATGGAAATACCGGACATATTGAAACCCTTATGCGTTGCTGATGGGAAAGTAAAGTGGTTCTGCTACTGTGAGAAACAGTATGTCAATTCCTTAAAAAATCAAACATAGAACTCCCTGATGATCCAACGATTTCACTTCTGGTTGTATACCCAAAAGAACTGGAAGCAGGGACTTGAACAGACGTGTATACACCAGTGTCCACAGAGGCATTATTCGCCACAGCCAAAAAGTAGAAACAACCCAAATATCAATCAATAAATGAATAAAATGCAGTATCTATCTATAATGGAATAGGATTCAACCTTAAAAAGACAAAGAAACCTTGAAAAGAAATTAATATGCTACAAATTGGGTGAACCCTGAGGACATGATAATAAGTAAAATAAGCCAGACGCAAAAGGACATATATTGTATGATTCCACTTATATGTCAAATTCATTAAGAAAGAAATTAGGATAGCGGTTTTTGGTGCCAGAGAAGGGGGAATAGAGAATTATTGTTTAATGAATACAGAGTTTCAGTTTGGAATGATGAAAGATACACTATATACCATATGATTTCACTCATATGTGGCATTTAAGAAACAAAACAAGTAAGCAAAGAAGAAAAAAAGAAAGAGAAACAATCCAAGAAACATACTCTTAACTATGGAGAACAAACTGATGGTTGCCAGAGAGGAGGTGGGGAAATAGGTGAAGAGGATTAAGAGTACACTTACCGTGATGAGCACTGAGTAATGTACAGAATTGTTGAATCATTATATTGTACACTTGAAACTAATATAACATTGTATATTAACTGTACTGGAATTAAAATTTAAAAACTATTAAAAGAGAAAGATACACTATATAGGCAGTGACTCTTAGCAAAGTATATATAACTTCAAACTATATTTATATTTAAGGAATGAACTTTTTCAATCTGATGAAGTTATTTGTAAGTTGGCTATTACAAACATTAGACTTCATGCTAACTATGGGGAGCTTTTCCTCTGAGTTCAAAAACAGAGCAAAGATATTTGCTATCACCACTGGAATGCAACACTCTATTGGAGGGTTTTTCCTTAGTTAATGAAGTTAGAGCATTGCCAATTTTGTTTATTTTTTGTTTTCGGAAAAACTGACCATTACTTTCAATGTTATGTTATTGTTTATTCTCGTCCCTAGTTTATTTATTTCTGACTTTTCTTTCTTATTTCCTTCCTCCACTAAATTTCAGCTAAGTTTCTTCTTTTTCTAGTTCCTGTGGTGTAAAGTTAAGTTGTTTATTTGAACTTCTTAATACAAGCATTTATAGTATAAATTTCACTGTAACATCTGCTTTTGCTGCATCCCGTAGGTTTTGGAATACTGTGTTCTCTTTTTCTTTTGTTTGAAGACATATTTTGATTTGCCTTTTGATTTTTTTACTTAGCCCATTGCTTGTGCAGTAGTGTTTTGTTTAATATTTACATATTAAATATTTAGTATTTACATTGTAGATTTTTCAGTTTTGTTGTATTGTTGATCTTACTTTTATACCATTGTGGGTGGAAAATATACTTGGTATGATTTCAGTCTTCTTGAATTTGTAATATTTGTTAACTCTCTTTTTATGTGATTTATCTAGGGGATTCTTCTGTGTGTATGTGAAGAAAATGTGTATTCTGTTTTTCCTGGATGGAATGTTTTATATATATATCTTTTAAAACCATGTATTCTGAAGTAGGTTTCATCATGCTGTTGTTGAAAAAAAAAAAACTTTAACTGAGCATACTCCTTTCAAATAAAGCATAGCAGAGGGGAGGTTTGTGGGGGGATGGGTGAAATAGGTGAAAGGGGTTAAGAATATACTTATCACGATGAGCACTGAGCAATATATAGAACTGTTGAATCACTGTATTGTACACCTGAAACTAATAAAACACTGTATGTTAACTATACTGGAATTAAAATTAAAAACTTAATAAAAAATAATTAAAATTTTAAAAATACCAGAGCAAACATATTTGTTACCATCATTTGTTACCATATGCAACATTGTATTGGAGGTTCTAGCTAATATGATAAAGTGTGATAAAGCAAGAAAATTATATATATATAAAATATGAAAAAATATATAGCTTAAAATATAAATACAGGTAATGAAAAAAGAAATAAAACTATCACTATTAATTGAAGATATAATTGTGATTATAAAAAATCCAAAAGAATGTAGAGCAGATGGTTAGTATTACTAAAGAATTCAGTGAAATCATTGAATGTAGGCTCAATATTTTTTTAAATATATGTTTATATCTCAGAAAAAAAATAAAACAAACACCTAAATTCTTAAAAAGATATTATTCAGAATAGCATCAACTAGCATCAACCAGCAAGGAATAAATCTAATAGATGTATAAGTCCTCTACCCTGAAAACAATAAAACATTGGTGAGAGAAATTAAATATTTAAATCAATGGAAGGATATATCATGTTCTTGTACTGTAAAGATATCAATAACTACCAATTGATCTATGAATTCAATGCAATGTTAGTCAAAACCCCAACAGTTAATTTTGGAAAGTTGACATGGTACTACAAATTTATATGAAAATACAAAAGGCCAAAAATAGCCAAGGCAATGGTGGTAGATTAATATATAAACTCCTGTTTTTTACTCTCCATAGTAATATTATATATCTACAATCTTTGGCTAACCTCACATGAGCATAATTTACTTTCTGGACACTTGACTTTGGGACTTGGCTATGTGACTTGCATAGGACAATGAGATATTAGGGGCTGTCACGAAAGCCGAAGCATGAAATGAGTTTGTATGGATGAGTTTTATCTCTAGTATTTTGCCATTACCATGAGAACAAACTCTAGGTAACCACTACCTCTTTAGCCTGGGTTCCAGAATGAAATCAATGGAGCAGGACCATCCTAGCTCACCTACCTACCTGGAGCCTGAAGGAAAGCCATCAAACCTAATTCACAGATCCAGGAGCACAAGATTACTCTTGTGTAATATATTTTTTATGTTGTTTTCAGGTTTTTAAAAATTATTTATTTATTTATTTGTCAGAGAGAGAGAGAGCACAAGCAGGGGGAGCAGCAGAGGGAGAGGAAGAGGAAGAAGTAGGCTCCCCACTGAGCAGGGAGCCCCATGTGGGACTCCATCCCAGGACCCTGGGATCATGACCTGAGCTGAAGGCAGGAGCTTAACTGACTGAGCCACCCAGGCATCCCAAGAGTAAATGCTTACTGTTGAATACCACAAAATGTTAGGGTGGTTTGTTATCCAGTACTTTTATAGAAATAGTTCACTAAAACAAACCAAAACGGTATATAAATAAGGAAGAATAAAATAAGAGAACCATGTATCAAGACCCGATAATATCTATAGTAACGAAGACAGGTTGGCACAAAGATAGACGAATAGATCAATGAAACAAACTAATTTAGAGAAAGATTCACATATAAATAATGACCTAATTTATGACAAAGATGGCACTAAGTGCAGTAGGAAAGGAATAATATCTTCCATAAGTTGAATACCCATATGGAAAATAACAGATCTTGACCTCTACTTCAAACCATACACAAAGTAAATGTCAAGTGGATTTAGCGTCTAAATGTGAAACGAAAAGCAAATATGTGGATGAAAACACGAGAAAATATCATTACAAATTTTGGTAAGTGAAGATTTCTCAAACTAGACACATAAATCTCTAACTATAGATGAAATAATTGTTAAACCAAACTGCATTAAAAGCAAAAACCTCTGTTTATACAACTAAGAAAACATGAAGGCAATCCACAGAGTAGGAGAGTATACTTGCAATGCGTGTATCTGAGAAAAACTTTTATCCAGAGTATATAAAGAACTAAAAATTAATTTTAAAAAAGACCTCCATCATAAAATGAGCAAAAGTTTTGAACAACTACTTCAAAAAGAAGAAATCCAAATCATCACCAAATCTAAGAGAAGATACTCCCCTTTTAAATCATCCAGGGAAGGAAATTTTAAAATCAGAATGCAACTCATTCAAAAGAGTAGTTAACATTAAAAAGGCAAAGAACCAGGGGTGTGCTTAAACAGAACATCCACATCCATTCTCAAAGTCGCATTTAGTAACGTCATGTTGGTAGCTTGAAATTGGCCCTGGTAGAATTTACATCACAAAATTGGCAAACACTACAAAGCATGGCTCTTTTTCTCCCCGAAGAGATGACTTATCAGCACACCACTGTATGCAAGGATATAGAATGATGGGAACTTCCATATAATGCTCATGTAAATGTAAATTAATAATTATTTTGGAAAATTGGTGATATTTTCCAAACACGAATATTTGCAATTCCACTACTATGTATATATCCAACAGAAATGCACATATAGTTCACAAAAAGACATGAGCAAGACTATTTGTAGCAGCATTAAGCATAATAACACCAAACTGGGAAGAATCCAAATGTGTCCCCAAAACTGTTTTTTTTTAATGATGGTATATTCATACAATGGAATACTGAGCAGAAATATAAAAGAATAAATGACAACTATATGCATTAACGTAGAGGAATCTACCAAATACAGCTCTGGGTGAAAGAAGCCAAACATAGAAGTGTAAATACTCCGATTCCATTTATATAAAGTTCAAAAACAGGCAAAACTGATCTATGGTATTAGAAGTCAGGAAAGTAGTTAGCCTTGACATTGAAGAACTGACTAAAAGGGGTCTGATGGGAGAGCCTGGAGTGCTAGTAATATGTTATTCTTCTTTTTTTTTTTTTTTAAGATTTTATTTATTTATTTGACAGAGAGAGAGAGACAGCCAGCGAGAGAGGGAACACAAGCAGGGGGAGTGGGAGAGGAAGAAGCAGGCTACCAGTGGAGGAGCCTGATGTGGGGCTCGATCCCAGGACTGTGGGATCACGCCCTGAGCTGAAGGCAGACGCTTAACGACTGAGCCACCCAGGCGCCCTGTAATATGTTATTCCTGAATCTAGGTGCTGATCACTTAGATTCTGGGTGCTGATTCACTTAGTAAAAATTCAATAAACACTTTACTGCATATTATATAATTCAGTTAGACATTTGACTTTAAAAAGTAAGAAGCCAGTCACCAAGGAATAGATACTCTGTGATTCTGTTTATTTTTATTCTTCACAGGCAAACAAAACAAATGTGTGGTGAAAGAAATTGGAATGTTGTTGATTTTATGGGGAGTATTGACTGGGAAGTGGACGCTGTGGGCTTCCAGGTGCTGGAAATGATCTGTATATTGACCTTAGTGGTTACATGGGTGTGTATATTTCTGAAAAGTCATTGTACTATGAAGTTAAGATTGTGCATTTGACTGTCATAAGTTGTAATTCAATAAAAGAAGTTGAATTGCTGTGGGGAATAAGTATTTTTTTTTTAAGATTTTATTTATTTATTTGACAGAGATAGGGACAGCCAGCGAGAGAGGGAACACAAGCAGGGGGAGTGGGAGAGGAAGAAGCAGGCTCCCAGTGGAGGAGCCTGACGTGGCAGGGCTCGATCCCAGAACGCCGGGATCACGCCCTGAGCCGAAGGCAGATGCTTAACGACTGAGCCACCCAGGCGCCCCAGTGTGGGGAATAAGTCTAATCAACCTCATGGGTCTCACTGAAAAAGCATTGCTTCCTGTTTGGCGTATTCATCTTGCTCAAGAGTTAAACATTTGCCTCATTTCTCAGCTCACTGACTGGGACTCAAAGATGACGAGAATTCAATGAAAAAAGACAAGTGGATTCCATTTACAGGTAAAAACAGTGAGTGAGAGTTTATTGACTGTTCAGTCAGTAAATACAGGGACTAAATAAATATAAGAACTATACTAAAATCTATAGAGTAGTACTGACATGATAAAAAGCTCTCAAACAGTCTACAGTCTACTTGGAGAAGAAAATACACTGAAATATATAAAACATTTACAAAGCAACATAAAAGCAATTTAATAAAGTGTCATGAAACTAGCTTTCTCTCAGGTATGGCCAACTCTAAAATATAATTTTCAGGGATAGGAAAACTTAACATCTCTCTCGCTCCTTCCATTTTCATTTCTACTGCTAATTCTACCTGCTTTGAGGAACATAAAAAGAAAAGGTACGAGTAGTAAACACATAAAAAATCAAGTGCGTTTCTATATTTAGAGTGATTTTTCAATCACATGACTTAACTTTCTTTTTGAGTAAAAAAAAATCTTTTAAAAGACTGAGTTAAAGCTATCATACAACCTGTAAAGCAGAGCTCTCAGTCATTAAGCTGGGAAGAAGCTGGGGTTTATTGCTCATAAAAAGCTAAGAAAAAGAGAGAAGGAGCCAAGTCACTATTCCTAAAATGAAAAGGCATTTAGGAAAAGTGGAGAAGTGGGACAATAGGAGCCAGAGGGGAGCAGGAAAGAGGCAGGGATAAATCACTTACGTTTACCTCAACCGCATGTGCTAGTTGTCTGGCACAGTCCTGCTTAACTCCTGTTGTCCCAAAGTCCTGTTGGGTTTAACATCTGTCCCTACTGTTTTTGGTTGTATTGCAACAAGCTAGGATGAGTTCTGAGCATTGAATCTGAACAAGAGTTCAAGGTAGAACTCCCCTTTGAACTTGAAACTTCTGCCAGGGTCTTGTCCAGCAGTGTGTGAGAGACAAGTGTGCGGTGAGAAGCATGCTCACTTGAGCATGTGACTGAATCGGAAAGACAACCAGTGAGAACCCATCGTCCCTCTCCTAATCCCACCCAGACACAATAGGATTAACAGCTCCTAGTCAAGGATGCTTGATGATGTAATGAAACTTGCTCAGACAACATAGACTGGAGATGGATGGTGGTGTGAGGACTGGGTGATGCTTCTTCTGATCACCATTGGGTGTGCCAGTTGGTTATGCTGAGGTCTGCTCTGTAGCCTGTGAAATGCAGGAAACTAGCAGACTACCAGTTGGTAGGGTCAATGGGCAACATAGTAAGTTACAACTTAAGTGAGCACTAAAGAAATGGAGGGAATAGAACCTGAGAAGTTCTGCTATAGAGTGTATACAATTACCTGATTGTTCAGGATAGTGTTTTTTTTTTTTTTTAAGATTTTATTTATTTGACAGAGACAGCCAGCAAGAGAGGGAACACAAGCAGGGGGAGTGGGAGAGGAAGAGGATAGTTTTGTTAGTTTGCTTTGTGATGTCAATCAACAACTATTTATATTATTTGATTTTCTTTTAGTATTTTTCATTAAAGCCTTCCCACAGTTAATGAGCTCAATTAAAAAGTGCATGTTTAATCAATTGAACCAACTTTCCGTATCTTTTTTTTTTTAAGATTTTATTTATTTATTTAACAGAAAGAGACAGCCAGTGAGAGAGGGAACACAAGCAGGGGGAGTGGGAGAGGAAGAAACAGGCTCCTAGCGGAGAAACCTGATGTGGGGCTCGATCCCAGAATGCCAGGATCATGCCCTGAGCCAAAGGCAGACGCTTAACGACTGCGCCACTCAGGCGCCCCGCAACTTTCCATATCTTAAGATGGAATGTGTGACCTGTGCAAAATATTTCTTAATATTGACTGTCCACATTGGAGACCATAGGAATAACACAGACCACATAACAACTACAAGAATCAAATCTACCGTATGTCAGCATCTACTTTAAAAGTTATTTGTATTTATTTCCAAAGACTGTCCCAAAATGATGATTTAATTAATGCATTTGTAGGTACTGGAGCATATCACTCTGTGAAGCATGACTTTTTATTTAAATCAAATGACAGTGCTTTCTAAAGCACATCATTTCACATCTTTTCAATACCAGGTTTTCTTTGCATATGAAAAATAGCAAAGTGATTTTTGTTAATGTCTTGGCTCTATTGACAGAAGAACATTGAAAACAACGATATGGAGCCAGTTTTATATCAACGTCATTGGATGCTTTAGGTGGAAAATCAATGAAGTTGATTCCAGGATTATTCAATTCTTTTGGACATTCTAATTCATGCAATCCAAATGAAAGTTTTGGAAAAGGATTGAATCAAAGATAAAGCATTCGGTACTATTGTGAATTTAGTTTTAAAATTCAATACTGAAGGCAATGTTTTTTGTGTGATATTCTTTTTTATAGTGCATGATTTATTTTTTATAGTGATAATATGAATATGATTTTTGTGGAGCATAATGCCATGGTAAAAATCTTATTCTTATTAAATTAAGAAATCTATAGAGCAGAAATGTGCTTGGAATTACTTGTGTGGTGCACGCAAATCTTAACTGTAGCCAAACAAGTGACAGTATTCTACCAAAAGCTATAAATGTCAAAATATACAAATATTTTTCTATAAATGCAGTTAAAGCAATTAATCTCCAAATATTTTGTAATGAAAATATGCTGAATTTTTTAATAGACTTCTCTTTTTTAATAAATCATAATTTGGATTTTAAAAAGATTTGAATGTTGGAAGAACTTCTTTGTAAATCAACCTAAGTACAGCTGACCCTTGAACAGCACAGTCGTTAGGGGTGCTGATCCCCACAAATAGTCAAAAATCCATGCATAATTTTGACTCCCCCCAAAACTTAACTATTAATAGCCCATGGCTGACTGGGAACCATTGATTAATACATATTTTATATGTTATATGTGTCATATACTGTATTCTTGCATTAAGGTAAGCTACAGAAAAGAAAATGTTACTAAGAAAATGGCAAGGAAGGAAAAATACATTTATAATACTGTACTGTACTTATTGAAGAAAATCCTCATTTAAGTGGACCCAATAGTTTACACCTATGCTGTTCAAGGTGGCCAACGATATCTTACAGTAATATTAAACATTTTCTGAATGAGTTATCAAAATTTTGGTTGCATTTTGTTGAAAATCATATATCTTTAGTCAAACTGTTCAATGGATGGCATATCAAAAAGGTTCAGCTTCCAGAGCATTGCAATTTTTGAAAACAAAGCTATAAACAAGAAGTCATTGAAATTTATCCTGATAAAATTTGGGAGGAACTGAACAAATTCAACAATGAACTCAGCGTTGAAAATTAAAGACTAAAAATTAAATCACTGTGCTTTGAAATATCTAAACCAATAGGAAGAACCTTTTGATGGAGCTACTTTTAGCTTAATACATTTATTTTCTGAACCACAATGGAATGAAATTCAGAAGGCCTCTGTTTTATAACATCTGAAATTGATAAAACTTCAAAAAAATAGAGAGAGAGAATTTATTTAATGAGTTTTTTCTTCTAAAAATATTTGTTGAGGGGCGCCTGGGTGGCACAGTCGTTAAAGCGTCTGCCTTCGGCTCAGGGCGTGATCCCGGTGTACCGGGATCGAATCCCACATCTGGCTCCTCCGCTGTGAGCCTGCTTCTTCCTCTCCCACTCCCCCTGCTGTGTTCCCTCTCTCGCTGGCTGTCTCTCTGTCACATAAATAAATAAAATCTTTAAAAAATAAATAAATAAATAAATAAATAAATAAATAAATAAATAAAAATATTTGTTGAAGAAAGGTTACCTAACCAGAGTCAAAATGACAAATGTTTGGGTGGAAATATTTACACATTTTAATATGAAAAATTACAATTGAGAATAACCTCCACTTGACAGAATTTTCTCTGTGTTTACCAGGTACTTTAGCAAGACAAAGTATTTTTTTCAACTGAAAATTGAGTTAATTATGGTATCAGCAAATAGCACATATTAAACAAAATAATTAATGGTATCACTGAACCACTTTTATTAACCATAAGACGACACTTCAGAAATAGAAACAAAACATACTGAAGAAA